>NC_132788.1:72522166-73890291 GCF_048418805.1 Vulpes vulpes | reverse complement strand
AGACAATGAGTTCATACCCCTATAAGAAGTCCACATCTACTTGCTGTGTGAGCTTTCCATTGCATGTGGAAAGAATTCTGTACCTGAGGAAGAGCTGTATAGTTCAAAGGGGATTTGGTACTTGGCCAGTGTCAGGATCATCACCCTGAAAGGAATTTCAGGGGATTGTCTAGTCTATCTTAGGTCACATCTGAAAAAGATCATGTGTCCAAAACATTAACTCTTAAGAGGCTGGGTGGCTTAGGAAACTGAGATAACATCTGGGGAATTTGATAGTACTAAGATAAAAGATGTACCACCATTCATTAATAGCATCCAACTAGCTGAATTCACATATTAGCAAATCTTAACAGTTAGAGCAGGGAAGGCAAATAGATTCCACGCCAAGCACTATCAATTAGCAAGAAGCTGGTGCTGCCTTCTGAAGAAAAAATTCATAGGCCACAGTCAGGCTCACTGAGAAACAGCTCTGTGATCGATTAGCAATGTCTGCTGTGAGCACTGGCAAAGTAAAACAGTTAAGTCCCTTCACCCATTTTCTAGCTATTGCTCTCCAGGATCCCCCAGCTGATGTTCCATGGCATCTTCTTGGTAGTAAATAAAAGCTAAAATAAATAAATAGGTTTTCTCTAAGGTGGGAAGCATGTCTGTGTCAATAGATCTGAAAAAGTGGAAAGAAAACAGAGTTCCAAAGAGAAAAATTATTTCAAATTGACATTTAAAAAGGGGGTGGAGCCTCTAATGGGACTCTGAAGGAGAGGGACCCAGGCACAGCCTACCAAAACCAAAATGAAGACTATAACATGTGATATAGCTCCACAGAATGTGCTCCCTCACTGATTCCTGAAGACACCGTGAAGGGCAGGAGAGGGTGAGGGTGGACTTATCTTTGGAATACAACAAGGAAGGCAGCTAGGAAAACTTCTAGAACACATGAAAAAGCGATCAGAAATGGAACCGGAGGCCTTGTTATACCCAAGGGGCTTTCAGTTCAAATTGAACCTCATTCCATGACAGAGAATTTTTGTTCTTTTTCTCAGGGGTTTGTATCCTCAATATACGGCATGACTGCAGTCACTAACTTGGGTGTTGGAGCTGCTCCTGGCCTTTGCTCTTACACAACCATTATGGAACTTGGATGGTACAAGTGCACCATGTCCACCATGTGCAGAATTGCTGCTTCCTGCATGTCCATTTGGAGAGAGGGAGATAGAAGGGCACCCCTGGTTATAAGAAACTGAGATACCTTTTACATGTACAATAGGTGAAGGGCCAAAAAAAAAAAAAAGCTGAACCATTAAATCAAGAAACTAACAAATCCTTTTGGACAACTAGACTAATGGTTAAGGACAAACACCTCAAACAGTATGCAGTAAAAGGGTACTAACCATTTGTTACATTCCAGCTTCAGATCAAGCCAGCAGATGTCCCCTCCTATATCTGACACCACCTGATAGAATGGACAACCCAGAATGCCAGACTGCCTTTCCAGAACCTTTCCTTGTAGAAGAATTGACAGCAGTAACACTGCAGGGTTGGGAGGTAGGGGAGGAAGAGCGGGATTGCTCTTTAAAACCTTAGAGCTGCAAGTCACACTGCCTTATAGAAAGTTTTGCAGTTCCAAGGACATTTCCAGGAACAGCTGTTCCCTTCTGTTCAGAGATGATTTGCTGGTGGGCAAGGGTGGTGCAGGGGTGGAGGCTCTCCTCTCTGAGGTGTCTGCAAAGAAATGTTTCGGCAGATGAGTTGAAGGCTTTTTCTTTCCCAGCTACGCATAGGACAAAAGCTACCATTAACACGATTCCCCTGTGAAGTTCAAAGAGTCGATGATAGGCCAACTAGGGGTAAGATGATTGAAAATGGAAGCAGTGTATGGAAAATTTCAAGCAATAATCATAGCCAGGAGCCAGTGGCCCAGAGATATAAACACCCTGAAAACCAATTGATACTAATGAAGCCGCAGCTTCAAGGCAGACTAGGGCAGAGGGAGGGGTGAGCGTTTTCAGCACTTAACAAGTAAGTGGGCACATTTCGTGCCGGGTACTGATCTTTGCCAGGACCCAGTATTCCTGTGGCCATCTCACATCTAATACCCTGTCCCTTGACTTCTTAAGGACCAAAAAGTAAAGTGGGATAATATCCCACTTGAATGCCTGCTTTTAATGGATGAGGTGACAGCTATAATTTCCATGTGTTCATTCCAGTGAAGGCTTCCATCTATTCTGATGGGGGAAAAAAAAATCTAAGAAAAGACCACATATCACACTTCCCTGGGTTTCTAAGGACTAATATAGATGCTTAGGGGGAAAAAAAAAACTTGTAGGTGTGTAACACACTTTTCCACAGGGTTGGGGTTATTGACCATTTACAATTAAAATCACATTTCCCCTACATCATCTGTACAATAAATAGAATGTGAAGAACATGTGAATCGTTAATGGACACTGTGAAGTCTCTAGGAAAATCAAAGAATCTTCTTATAAGGCAGACAACAGCTCCGAGCTACCAACACTGAATGTTCACGTCCTAGGTTAAAGCCATATGGATTATTTCTTATTTATCCAGATAGTTAACGAGCTTTCTGAAGGCAGGAAGCCCACCACGCCTAATAAAACAGACACCTAATCAATGTTTGTTGAATAGTGTACATTCATATAATATTGCCTCTCTTAAAAAACACACACACACACACAAACAGGGGCATCTGGCTGGTTGGCTCAGTTAGAAGAGCACATGACTCTTGATCTTGGGGTGATGAGTTCGAGCCCCACATTAGGTATAAGGATTACCAAAAAAAAAATAAACTTTAAAAACAACAACAACAACTATATTTATAGGTAGAGTTTACTTATGGTTGGGTACACCTGTACTAGGTAAAGATTATCTATCAGGAAAGTCTCAAAGAGACAAATGCATGTGTTTATCTAGCAGAAAGGCTCCAAGAGGAGCCCGTGGCCCTATAATGATCCCATTAGTACTATCTTCTCTCTGATGACCTATGCTAATGGAATCATTATAAGAGAGATCCAAGATTTACTTGCATCAAGGATGCTGGCTGGGTATATAAATACTTCCTAAGTTCACGTTTTTCAAACCAAGTGGGGTAGGTGCTAGATTCCCAGCCTGGTTAGAAAGGATAAGGTGTGCAAACAATCAAGGGGATTATTTCCTTAATGTCTTCCGTGTAGAAATATGTGTTGTCTGGGACTGCATCCCTAAATACTTTCTATGCCTCTACTGTGGGCCAGGTCCTCAGTGGAACATGCTGACTGCAGCTCATTATTCATTTGGGGGATAAATCTTTGGGCCACTCCACTTGGTCTATCAGTCATCATGCACAGTGAGGTGAGACATCCATTCTAGAGCTGTATTGTCTCACAGAAATGTACTGAGGGCCACAAATATAAGCCATATCTATAATTTTAAAATATCTACCAGCCACATTTTTAAAAGCAGAAAGAAACAGGGGAAATTACTTTTATTTTTAAGATTTTATTTATTTGAGAGAGAAAAAAAGCACATGAGCAGGGAGAGGGAGAAGGGCAAGCAGACTTGCTGAATATAGAACATGACGTGGGGCTCAATCCCAAGACCCTGAGATCATGACCTGAGCCAAAGCCAGTTGCTTAAGTGACTGAGCCACCCAGGTACCCCAGAAATTACTTTTAAAAATATACTTCCTCTGACTTATGTCCTAAATATTTTAATTTCAACATGTAATCAACAAAGTTATTAACAAGTTATCTTACATTCTTCTTTTTCATACTAAGTCACTAAACTCATCCATATACATTAAGTATGTATTTTGTACAAATAGTACATCCTCGATTCAAGCTAGCCACACTTAGAGAGCCCAGTCGCCACAGCTGGATGATGGCTCTCATGCGAGCTAGCACGGGCCTAAGAACAGTCCAAGATTCTGGACTGGAAAAGTTCCTAAATGTAAGAGGAAGGGATGCCATCCACACTGCCATCACTTCGCATGCCTGGATTGGGACTGCTAAGAGAAGAGAGGGACAGTGCTGGGAAAAGAAGCTAGAGTTTCCTTGAAATGTTCCCCCCTTCTCTCTCCACATGTGGCCTGCATCGTGTGTTAACAGTACAAGCCGCAAGTCTGTGCACGTCCACGGGGATGCATGGAAACATCTACAGATCCATATATCTATAAATTCTACAGCTGATATTCATTCTGTCACCTGTCAAGATAAAAGTAAAACAGACTTCAATCAAAGGCAAGGAAGAAGCACAGCATTTTCCTCCCCCAAGAAAAAAAGAATTTATCAAAAGTCTAGTTTGGGGGCAGGGGGACGGCTGTGAAGAGACAGTGGCTTCCTGCCAGGAATTTACATCACACTGAAGACTGGGAAATTAGAAGATGTCTCAGTTATTCAGAGCACACATTTAAAGTCTAAATCCCCAAAACATAAGATAAATATGAAAGCCCTTAAATAACACAGGTACTCAAAAAGTAAGTATCCAAGAAGCACAAAATGTTCTCAGGTGACTGAAAGATTCGTGGGGAGCATGAAGTGGTGATTTTAATTGAGCAAGTGCTTTGGGACAGACAGGTGTGGGTTCGAAGCCCCCTTCAGTCGCTTTCTATCTGTCTAAAGAAAGTTATTCAATCTGAGTGGATGCCAATTTCCTTATCGGTAAGCAGGGACAGATAACAGGTACCCTGTCAGGCCTCCATCCTCTAGGACAGTGAAAGATGTCGAGTGCTTAGCAGCTGCTGTTCAAGAAATGTGCGACACACACACACAATGTAGTTATGTAAATATGTTAAATACATACGTATGTGTCATATATCTTTTTTTTGGTAGGTGTCATATATCTATGTAGGTACACACAGTATGTAGTAATATAGTGCCTGTGTGTCTGTGGGTCTCCAACAAGCAGGACTGAAGTGCACTGTCCAGGGGTGAGGACTCTAGAGCTTACCTGAAGGAGTACAAGTCTTGATTCCAGCATAACGTTTGTGTGACCTAGAGCTGCATGTGCATCACAGATGTCATGGCTACACAATGACAAGAACGGTGCCTAACTTGCCTGTTTATTGGGAGGATTCAGTGGCATCACCCAGGACACCCACTTAGTACATGGCTATTGCTCATGAGCCCTGAGTTACTATCACAGGCATTAAAACGATTATCTGGGCTGTAGGGCTTCCAGGGAGGATGGCTCCTGTCCAATTGCAGACTTGACAGTGGCTCCCACACAAGGGAAGGGCCAAAGCAGGAATGGATTGATGGGGTCTACAATCCAAATACTGTCATGCATAGTTAGAGGCCTTAGACTCGAGCATTTCCTTCTGCATTTTCTTTCTTCTTCTTCTTCTTCTTTTTTTTTTTTTTTTACGATTTTATTTTCAAGTAATCCTTACAACCCTACATGGGGTTTGAACTCACAATCCCGAGATCAAATTGCGTGCCCCACCCACTAAGGCAACCAGGCACCCTCCTTATTTTCTTATTTGATGCGCACAAGCCTATAGGAATAAGGACGGCGATTTCAACCAGGAACTATTTCTTGAACACCTATAATGTGCTAGGTGTGATTCCAAGTGTCACAAATTGAGCAGCATTCCTTGCCTTCAGGGAATCTACAGTCCGGTTGCATTTCACCCATTTGCTTATTCACCTTCACAGAAGGATGAAGTGTCACAGTGGGAATATTTGCTCAATTAGTGGCTTAGTCTGAACTGAGAATGTCTAAAGTATGTAGTAAAATAAAAATGTTCTATACAATTACATAAAATTATTTCTCTTCTCCCCTGTCTCCCTCAATGATCTGGAAAACAAAACATTTCCACATTTTTGAAAAACATAATACTGGATAGACATTATGGCCATACACAAAGATTTTTACAAGCTCTTCGGCCCATCTTTGCTTCCTATGGCACTTCTGAAATGATACTCAGGGAGACAAAAAGCCCTTTAAGGTAGACACTTTTCAAGAAGTTCAAATTGCTGAATGGCCTGGCATCACGTGAACAGTGCGGCAGTATTTGCTTAATTCAAAAACAGCTGGGAGAGGAGCCGTTTGCCTCCATTAAGATTTCCAAAATCAGGGGCGCTTGGCTGGCTCAGTCAGCAGAACATGAGACTCTTAAACTCAGGATCCTGAGTTCAAGCTCCATGTTGGGCATGGAGCCTATTTAAAAAAAATTTTTTTAATTAAAAAATCAGTGTTCCACAGTGAGGCAAAAACTCCCTGCTCTGGTTGTCATTGCTACTAGGCTGAGTAAGCCCGTGTGCACTTTATCCTGGCAACACCAGGAAATCCCTGCCCGCCACAATGTTTAAAAAAAAAAAAAAAAGAAAAAAAAAAAGGCAGCCTCCTGACAGAACCGCTTAGGGGAAGGGATGGAAATCAACTGGCAAAAGTTTGGGTCAAGAGGCAGAAATCTGGGGAACACTTACAAAGGAAGGGCAAGACTTTTAGCTCCAAGAAATGAGGATGGACACAGCCAATTACTCTGCTTTAATATGCTCCCATTTGCCGAGGAAGTAGCCTGCAGGAGAGTCAAGAAGCTTGAACTATTTTTAGGCTCATGACCCTTTTAAAAACACAGAGCTAAATTCGGTCCTCAGTTACACCCACTCAACTCCCACTGGCTTCAGCGGGAGCCACAGGGAGAACCCGCTCACGGATGCAGAAGAGCTTAGTTATGCCTCTGCATTCTTTTTTTTTTTTTTTCAAATGGAATGACAGTTTACTGGCCATGGCTGGCTATGGAAAGCCACCCAGCAGGTCTCCTGGCTCCAGGAGGGCAAAGAGGCAGGGTCTTACATTCCAAGGACATCTCTGCGACACTCCTGGGAAAAACTCCTGTTTATTTGACAATCCAGGCAGAGATGGGGGGGAGAGAAGAACATCCTTTTGAAAATGGCAGTCTATCTCGGAATTGTTTAAAATTATAATCTCATCTATAAGAGCCCAGATTTGAAGAATTGTATTATGTGGGCTAAATTAAACTTTTGCCTCCAACTAGCATGGGGTAATTACAATAAGGGATCACATGAAGTTCACTGCTGTTGAATGCAACACAATTTGTGACCATCAACTACGGTAAGGTGGGGGGGGGGGAAGCATCATTTATAAATAACAGGTCCCAAGTCTGACTGGGGGGGGGGGGGTGTGAGTGGAGAGCATTTGGCATCTCAAATTACTTTAACTGGGGGCCTTCATGTCCAATGGAAAGGACACTTTGTCCCCCCTCCACCGTCTCTAATCCTCTGTTCTTAAAGGAACACTCAGCAAGATAATGAATCCTTTAAATGTTACATCTTCTGTCGTGCATTATTGTGGTGCAGAAACTCTTCACATCAAACAGTCATCAGGACTATTACAAAGTGGGCTTATAAGAGAGGGGCTGAAAAGGAGCTGTGTGAAAAGAAGTGGAAAATTAAAGCTGAAGCAGTCGAAGAAAGGGCTTAATTTACTGGCATGTACAGTATGCAAATGAGATTACTCTCAGCTTAACTGCATCATTTATGTCCATAATAACGGCATCATCATTACAGGGCTCAAATTAAATTACACCATAATTAGCATATCAAAGTGATTGGTTAAAGTTTAAAACAAATACCCAATTTTGTTAATGAACAGCTGTAATTGTCATGTACACTTCAGTGAAAACTCTCTAAACAAATATATGTTTTAGAAGGGAGGAAGATTTTTTTTTTTAAGCAGACAGGTCTGTAGCAGAGGTAAATTACCTAAAAAAGAATGACATGGACTATTCTATTAATGTTAATATATGCTGATCATTTTCAGGTAATAAAGCATTCTATCAAAACAAGGCTTCACTTATATTTAGACATCTTCCCTGCTCCTGAGTGTGACAAACCACCAGAACCCTGTCTCTACTTGCCGCAGTGATAACAACGCAGGGGTGACCTGTCTCGAACAAGCAAAGGACATGTTCAATAACATGCTATTACTAAGCCTCCATACTTATTGAAGAGACATCCATGCTCAAATCATGCCGACTCAAAGCTGATTTTCTCCGCATTCCAACCAAAAGACAGAGTGACAGAGCCAGAGAACTTGCGGAATTTATGGGGTAGACCAGAACGCTCCTAAGTTGATGACCTGATAACATGTTAGACAACCTCCAATTCAGTCTCCCCTCCTGGAACCAGAGCGTACCCATACAGCAGTTCCAAACATGCGGCTGCAACAGGGAAGTTTCTGCTCTTCCATCATTAAAATAAATCAGAAGGCGCAACTAGCTGTTTTGTCAATGTTGGCTGGAGCCAGCATGTACACACGTTTTAGATATGCAAAACCATACATGGGTAATAAGCTTGTTTTCAAACCTTTTTGTTATAATCATTGAATGTCTGAAGAGTTTCTACACAAAAATCAATAATCTCAAGGCTCAATGCAAAAAAAGCTCTCTGCCTCAGATTCTCCCCATTTCCTACCAACGTACCCCATATGTTCTCTGCTATATCTGTGAGGGTAACCATCCACTGTGATATACAGCAAGGCAAGCCAAAATATATTTTTCTCAAAAAGAAAAAAAAAAAAGCACTTTCAAATATACTTAACAAGCAAATTGAATGTCTTATTAAAATCGTATTATCTAAACAGTGTTCAAAAATTTAAAGAAAGTAGCTTTTCATTTTATTCATCGAGGAATCCATTAAAGCTTAGGCTCTGAAGTAGTATGTAAATTATGTGCCTTTCAAGGTAGAGCTAGGGCAAATTCACTCCATCAACTAATGATGAACCTCATTATGTGCAGGGAGGATTCATAATGAGGAAAGAGCCACCCGCCATTCCATGTTCTAACATAAATCCCTGTAAAATTTGAATATCTCCCCGTCTAATTAAAGGCTACTAATTCCAATCACCCCCTCCATGGCCCCAAAGTAAAAATAAACCTCTTTAAAAGCACAGACTACAGTTATATTTCTAAAGCAGCACTCGAGTCTGTTTGGACTCAGAACCTTCCACTCAGATATGTTTTACGACAAGCATAATTAGCAGCTTTCTAAGATACAAACTTTGAGGCTGTTCAAGCTCATTTTGGTTAAATACATTGGATTTCTATTTTTCAAAGAGCTTCACCTTGACGGGGCTACCGTGCATGCACAGAGATGATCCGCAGCCAAGAAACCAACAGGAATGTGTGAGCATCGTAATAACGTAAAATAAAATTCTTACACTCGAGTTCCATGCTAAAGATGAGATGTTAAGGAAAAGAAAAAAAAAAAACAAAAAAAAAAAACAAGCACCGTGGCATGAACCCGAGATTACATTTGGACGGGATGTATTCAAATTTGCTTGGGAACGACATACTTGATTCTGGAACAAAACTGCTCACTTTTAATGTGGCTTGAACTAATGAGCAAGTACAGCCCAGCGTGTCTCAAGCCAAAGAACTATTCCCTCTTGTAATCACTGACTTTGATTTTATTTTAACTGAAAACTATAGAATGCAAACCCAACGTTCCCAAACATATTTATTATGATTAATAGCCTGTAATATCCCTCACTAAGGCTTAATTTGCTCTCGTTTTCAATTATGAATCTGCACTACTCTATTCCACTCCCCTTTTCAGGTAGAGATGAATTTCTTGTGGTCTGTACTCTTTGTATTGTATCGCCACCCAGCAAGGCACAATTAGTTAAAAACAGCAAATCTCCACCTTGACTCTCACAGAGCACCAGATTACGCAAAATTAAGAGAACCAAATCAGTGAGAAATAAGTGAAGGTGTCCAGGGAATATAAAGCAATTAGACCAAAGGAAAACGAGAAAGGACATATGCCAGTCACCCACTCACTCACACCTTTACATTAAAATTCAAAAATAAAAATAAAAATAAAAAAAGGAAAGGAAAGGAAAGGAGAAAAAAAGAAAACCCAACCACCTAGATCCTTTATTTAATTTTGACAAACTGAATACAGCATCCAACCAGGAAATCTTATCTGCTGCTGTCAGTTCAAGTGTCCCCAAATGTCTGAACCCCAGTCTGGTAATGCAATGTACACACCACTGTGACATCAAGTGTAGAAGAATTTCAGGAGCTAACGAGTCCATTCTACTAGAGATGCCGCTGCTTTTTAAGTTGCATAAAAATAAACTCCACTCCATAAAAGCTGCCACAGTGCGTGCTCTCTCATCCCTCGGCTCCAGGCGTGATCTCCCCACCCCCCCACCCTGCCTTTTAGGTCAGCCACTCATGCATTAGGAAGACATCCCTCCCAAAATAACTTGGCCCTCCCCCGAAGCACAGAGTTGAGCAGCCTACCTTTGTTCTGGAGTTGCAGATAATAACAGGCAAGCCTCAAGACCATGAGGATTTGGAAAAGATCAGGAGAGTTGAAGAAAAAAAAAAAAAAAGAAGAAGAAGAAAAAAAAAGAAAAAGAAATACTGCAAGTAGAGAAGAATTGGAAGAAACAAGAGGAAAAGCCTTCTAATGAACTGTAGTGGCTGCCACAGGATCGGGGTGTCTTCACCAGTGTTTACACCAGTGAGTACACCTCTGTTCCATCTCATCCACAACTGGTGGCATTTTTCCCCCCCCGAATCCATGCATGACAATTAAAAGCAACTGCACCTCTCCGTTTGGGAGGGGGAACCACAAAAGACCTCTGCAATATTTCTTTACAATGTCTATATCACTGATGAGCATTAGTTTGAGTGACAAAGGTCCCGGGCTAAATCAACATTCTTACCTTAATGTTCCTAGTAAAAGGCTCCAGGAAACATAACTCATGAGACATGTATGCAAAGATACGTCTCAAGGAATTAATCCAGAGCCCTCAGCTGAAGTGGGGGGAAAAATTTTTTTTAAAAAAGGAAAAAAGAAAAAAGAAAAAGCAATGGCTTATTTCCAAACAAACGCAGCTCAGCTCGGGCAGCGATGGCATAAGAACAGGTTTGCATATACAGAGCTCAGTGGCAGAAGCGAGAGTTCTGTAGGATTTATTTGACACTTATTTTCCGGGAAGCCTTTTGTGGAGTTGTACCGTTTGTTTCTTATTGTCTGAGAGGCAGTTAGGAGCTTTCTCCCGGAGGGGGCCTCTCAACCCCTGGGCTTGGCCGCCTCTGACAGGGAGGTAACCATATTAGGATGTGTATGGTAAAGTAAACAATAACATAGTTGCAATGAAATGGAATTTTTTTTTCCAAGCTAATGGTGTTGGGGTCAGTCTGTCTTTTTAGCCATTCCCACTAATTTTGTTTCCTAGTTCAAACAGGCCCTCCTCCTCCTCCTCTTTTTTTTTTTTTTTAAGTGTTAGCTGTTTCCAAATATCTGACTGTAAATTTGCTGAGAATGTTTGCAATGTAAGAAAAAGCTTTTAACATCCAAATAAAGATCTTGCCAGTTTAATCATTAAAGGGGATGTGAATTTTCAAACCCTTGCAAAGATCCAACTCTCCCCTACTTTCTCCCCCTCCCCACCCCCACCTCAATCTCTCCCTGAAGGTTAAAATTACTTGGTCATTCAAAAGTACCTTCTAAATAAATCAGATTTTTAAAGAAAGAGACGGTTACCTTCATAAAAATTCCACATTCACATACTGTGTCACAGAGTGAAGAGTCTTAACCGTTCATGCGCCTGAAAATTTATTACCTGAAATTTCTAGGATGGTTACTTTTACATGATAAAGCTCTTTCCCACCTCCTCCAACCCCCCCCCCCACAAAAGAAAGAAAGAAAGAAAGAAAGAAAGAAAAGAAAAGAAAAAAAGTAAGCATAAAATACTGTTGTCAAGTCAGCCTCTAGAAATTAGCCAACCAAACAAAAAAAAAAATATCAGGAATGAGTTCTCAAGATGTTACATATTTAGGAAAAGTTCTGCAGGTCCAAAGCCAACAATCAAAAGTAAGGCTGCCTTCTGGCCACTGTGGCTCAGTAGGAGATTCCCGCCCAGGGATGCAGGGAAACATCCCCATTCAAGGTCAGGGCTGGCAGAGGAGGACAGCAGTGGGGATGAGGACCACCGAGAGCCTGCGTGCAGGGAGCCTGGCCGCTGGGAGCCAGCCCGGGGCTGGGGTGGAGCCTGCTTCCTCTTCCCCTAGGTGAGAGCCAGGGCTGCTCCTGCAAGCACTTTCCCTGAGAGATCTGCTCACAGGAGGGTGTTTAAGTAGCGGCCAGTCCTCAGTGTGCAAGGAAAGGAGGAGAGGCACAGCACCACTGCCTGCAACCCTGCAACCCCCACCCCCAACCCCGCACCGGGCATCAGAGAGGCAAAACACAGGGCCTGAGCGAAAGGGCACGGGCAGGGAAGAAATGATACATGCAATTATGAATGAAGCCAGGCTGACTGAGGAAATAAAACACACGTGGCCCTGGTGAAACTTCCACAGCTGTGAAACTAAGAGCCGCCTCCCTGCCTGGAACCCCTGGGCGGGCCTCTAAACTGCCTTGGTTCTTATCAGATCCCTATCACACAGAAACCTAAAACCCCTGCAACTCATGTTTTATTAAAACATGTTTAGCATTCTTCTTAAAGATAGGTTTTAACCCCAAATACCCATGAAATTAAATCTCCTATGCCACTTATCTGCACTGCCGGGCAAAAAAACTAAAGTTGAGCTAAACAGAGAGATAGCAAAATCAATAAATCACACGAAACAAGTAGCAGTTCAAAAGTTCAAAGATATGATGGCCAGTTCAGCACGTCTTAGCGCTCACCCAATAATAACGGGTCTCCGTCACTCCTCACAGTATAGACAATTTCATGGCATCATTTTCATTAGCCTGTCTCATGGAAAATTGCTAGCTATTTATGTATACGCTAAAATAAATTAGCCATTTCATCGAGCAGTGTGATTCTTATAAAATACATTAACACAATACTCGATTTTCCAGTTGGAGTAAATAAATAAATCAATAAATTCAATACAGGGTGATTCTTTTATTGTGGCGCTATAGCTCTCAGCATAAGTGTTTTTATTGGGTTTATTTGTTTCAATAAAAATTGAAATGGGCCAGTGATCTCAGTGCTAGCATCTTAAAAAAAAAATCTATCCAATATTTGGGAAAGTACTGCGCAGAACACTCCAACTTAGAATTGTATTCAAAAATCATCTTCATGATAATTATTACTCCACAACCCAATTTTGATGGGGAATTTCACAAAGGGACACGGGTACTCCTGTCAGGTGTCTGACTCCTGGCATTTCGGTGCCAGAGACCAGAGTCTGGGGTGAGGCTTCTGAGGGACAGCATCCCCTCACTGAGCGGCGACCTCATGCCTCAGACGCACCTCTTCCCTGGACACGGAGGAACGACAGTGGGACGAGTGCCAGATGGCCTCTTCTGTCACACCTTACGGAACGCCATTGATTGTGGCTCAGAGAAGGCCATTTACTCCAACCTCTGGGGGAAAGACCAGGGTATCAAGATCGCAAGAAAGAAGAGAGAGGTGTGCTGATGCTGTAAATAAACTCAGGCCAAAGGCCTGCTAGCAACTCTGGAGGCACAAGGGAGACACCAGCAAGTGAGAGATTTTTCCTGGGTCGCCAGAGCAAGTGTAATCAAAGGAGAACAGGGGAATGGATATCTGTTGTTTATGCCTGCCCAACACCCAAGCTCCTCTTCCTCTGATAACACCAGCCGTATTTTTCTTTGGGGAATGGGCATTTCAAAATGCCAAAGTCCAGGGATACATCTCTCAGATCCTGAGGGTGGAGCCATCACTCAGGTCTGACCAATCACTGAGGTCCACTCTACTGGCCGCCCTGATTGGCTGATGGATAGACATGTCCCAAGTCAGAATTGAGAGAGACACTGTCCTTTTGCTGGGCTTTTGAAAGCTTTGAGAACACGGACTGCCTCTGCCCCCACAAAAAAATAAAGTGGCCAGGACACAGAAGTCAGAGTGAGTCCAAGAGCTGGAGAGATTCCTAACAGTGCCCACAGAAGACAATCCTACTCCTGGACTTTTCCATTATATAAGCAAATGAACTTCCCTTATGTGCTTAGCCAGCTCATTGGTGCAGCGTTATTTGTAACCAAGAGGTACAGTCCAGGAAGTCAAACTGAATAAACATTCTATTCTATATGTAGTTCTTCAACTCTGCAATGTATGTTAGCCCTGATGAGAAAGCAAACCAAATAAAAACACACAAATCAACAAACTCCCACAGCTAATACTCAAAATCTGTAGATTTCACATATGCTATGTAACCTGATCATCCGCCATGTTCTCTGCTACCAATGGAAAGAAAGAGCTAGAAGAGTGAGTCAGGACCCACAGTCAAGAACTCAAGATGATCTCAAAGCAAAGTAAACTAGAGATCTAAAATAAATCCAGTGTGAAGTCTAATACGGACTATAACTCTCTCCTCTAGGACCCTGGTGGCGGTGGTTCAGGTCAGGGATGGACCAACCCATTCATTTAGGTAAAAAGCCGATTAGTGACCTGTTTTTAGCCACAGAGCAGGTAAGTGGTAGAGCCTCAAATGCCTGGTGGCTATTCCATTGGACAGTGGAGGTTGTCCACAGAAAGCCCAATTGGGCAGTGTTTCAATAGATGTGTAATTCTCATCCAGGAGGTATTCTGTCAACCACAGAATATTTGGCAAGATCTGGAGACATTTTTAACTTTCACAACTAGAGGGGTGGTGATGCTAACTGGGAGTACTTGTAAACACCCTACCATGCACAAGACAGTTCCCACAGTGAAGAATTACTGGCTCAACATGTCAGTAAGTGCTGAGGTTGAGAAAGTCTACCCTCCCAGGTGGGTGGATCCTGATGATCTGCAGCTCCTCCGCTAGGGTCTTTTCCTTTTCCTTTTTTTTTTTTTTTAAAAGATTTTATTTATGTATTCATGAGAGACACACAGAGAGAGTCAGAGACATAAGGCAAAGGGAGAAGCAGGATCCCCTATGAGGAGCCTGAGGCAGAACTTGATCCCAGGACCCCAGGGATCATAACCTGAGCCGAAGGCAGACACTCAACCACTGAGACACCTAGGTGTCCCTCAGCTTAGAGTTTTAAAGTGACTTGACTTCTAAGACCAAGATTGCAGGTAGCCTGTGTGTGGATATAATACTGATGTGGAATAGGGTTAAAGTCTGAGGCTAAGTCTAGAAAAGACTTGCCCCAAGTTCCATAGTCCTAATTATAGGCAGGGAAGGACCCAAAGAGCTCCCTTGGGAGCCCAGTTGACATTAATGTAGCTGAGCTGAGAGAACTAAGGGGGCCATGCTATTGGTTGTCCTCTTTCCTCAGCTTTCTCCTTCCTCACTATCCCTCTTCCTACAAACTAAGTGGAGCCAACCATCTAAATCATGTCTTAGATGGGATGGAATGACATTCTTCCCAACCAAGGGATGAATGTCATCACCCTAGGCCTGCATCATTAGCCAGGACATCAGAGTGAGCAACCTGGGCTCCCAATGACCACCATTCTTGGCAGCAGGTAGATACCATTATAATATACCAGCAATCAGGTGTTTCATTCTGAGCTGGGTTCAGATCTATGCTCTCCAACTTGAGGCTACTGAGCACTTGAAACATGGCTAGTGCACTAGGGAACTACATTCTTAAATTTATGTAAATTTAATTAATTTAAATTTAAATAGCCACACACATCTAAGGGCTACTATATCTTGGACTGTGTGCAGTTTTAGAAGTGTGGCAAATTCTCCATATTCATGAGAATCCGATCCTCAGCAGATGGATATTTGGTTCCCAGTTTGAGATTCTATATATTAATTAAAATTTGTATTTTATTCTCAGTGGAAATGGTTTTGGTCATGACTTTTAAAAAAATCCATTCTTTTTCTAAATCTCCTAATTTTTCCAATAATTTTCATCTAATTTTTCTATGAATTCTAATCACAGCTTTGTGTAGAATTGTAGACTTAATATTTAGTTGACGAGTTCGGGCAAGTGATATATACTTGTGGATTAAAACCAAGTGCATTCTAGAAGAAGCCAGTAGCAAGGTAATCTTTTTCACTGTTTGGAAAACATTCTTAGTACTCTTTAGGACACATTGCCTGTAAACTGGGTCTTCAGGGACATTAGCTCTCCTGGAGGAAGTCCTCTGCTCTACCAGTTCAAATCACTCAAGCCACTTAGAACAAGAATGACATTATGGAGGATTTCTTACCCAGTAAGATCTCTCTACTCTGTTTCTCTCCTGAAAACTCCAAACTACACACATTCAGGTGGAACTTTTCCCTGTCGCACAAAGTGTGATGAATTTTTCAGCTTAGGGAGAAAGATTAGTACTAATGTAACAAAGTGACTGTAAAAACAGCCACATGACATTATAAATACATCACAGCTGTCAGGATGTTTCTTTCACAATGGGTAAATACAGAAGCAAAGAACATTTTTGGGGTGGGGGACAGTAGTCATACCCAATACCATGTGCAGGGTGTAAAACATCCAGACTATGGCTTTGAGCGGGAAGCTGAGCCATCTACAAAGTATTTCTTGGGTGATATACAGAGAGCTGGAGATGGGATAAAGCCTAATGATGAATAAAATAAACAAAGTGTTAGACTTACTCATCCTCTCTGGATACCAAGAAATTTCAGCTTCAGCTATAATGTGGGAATCCAAAACTGCCTTGTCATTCTAAACAGTATCAAAAATTTAAAAACAAAAAACAAAAAACAAAAACCAAAACAAAACAAACACTCAAAATAACAACTTCATAACCCTTTGCCAGGCACAATCTAGATTTTTGTGTTGGTCTTAGCTGGTCAAGTAGGAAACTTTATTCCATATGTAGACAGTGCTGGATGGCTATTCAAGAGCCATTCCCAACTCCTTCACTCCCCCTCCTACTCCTCAAGCCGGGGTGGGGGGCGGGGGGAGGCATTGTCCCCTATCCAACTTTCTCTGCAATTAGGGACAGACATTAAATGAAGTTCTAGGCAAAAGATACAAGGAGCATAAAGATATTTTTCCTCCTTGACTGGAGGAAAGTCACACAAAGATATCTTTCTCTTGCTCTTTCTGCCTTGCCCTCTTCTCCCATTTTGTGCCTTTGAAAGCAACTACGTAGGCAGAAAATGCCTGGAGCTGTAGCAGCCATTTTGTGGCCATGAGGAAAAAGCTAAAAGGATGAGAGATCAACCAACTCAGCAGTCAGATACTATTCAGGTGCTGAACCAGTCTTGAAACTCCCTACCTTTAGACTTCTGGGCAAATAAATGATAAATATCCTTATGTTTTCAGCCACTGTTAATGAGGTTTTCTGTTATTAACAGGTGAACACATGTTAATTGATAGATCCTAAATCCTAGAGAAAAATCACCTCCTGGAGGGGAACTTGACTAATCAAAGTGTAATTAGCCAATTCTCCTGGTATCTAAGATGGTTCCCTTGTCACTTGAGAGCTTATCACTGAAGAAAATCTTCTTAGTCTTTAGAGGCTCCCTGAAGAAAACCACCACCACTTCATACCTACTGTGTGCCAATTCTCTACGAGGCTTTTACTAAAATAAAAGCTTACACTACGCCCTTCAGTCTTCCAACAACTCTATGCGGTAGGTATAATAATTATTCAAAATTTTGAGGAGAAGAAACAGAAGCAGAGCGAGGTAAAACAGAATGCTCCAGGCCAACAGCTGTTACTGAAAACCTGGTTGCACTGTACGAAATTGGTTACGTGCATGGCCCCAGCTACAAAACATGGACAACTGCAACCAAGTGATAAACATTTCTTGTTCTAAGACAGCATGAAAGAAGCCTGGGCTCAGATCACAGGACCCACAGTCATATGAATTGTGCCTGCGGTGTAGTCACTGCAGTGGTGACTGGAAAAAGGATTCTTTGGCTCATCCTGCAAGACCTGTGGACGCTCTCTGAGAGCTGACAGCAGCAGGCACCCTGAAATCACCATCACAAACAGGCACAAGTGTCACTTCAGTGTTGCCTGTTGCATGCAACCTGGATGGAATGGGGCAAGGCCTGTAAAACATGCATACTTGCTGGTTCCCCCAGCATTTTCACACCAAAGGAACAAAAAAGGTACAAATAAGCTTTCAGGGAAGTTATAAAGAAGGGCATGTAGGCTAGGAAAAAAAAAAAAAAACTTGGAAATACTGGAAGGCAAGTTAGCAGAGTGGATATGAGTAGAATATATGCCGGTGTGAGCAGGAGGGCACAGCAGGGCGGCATGCAGCTTGGGGTAGTTAAGAACCATCAGCCAGACTGGCTTTATACTTACTAGCTGTGTGACCTTAAGTAACTATCTTGACTTTTCTGAGCCTCAGGTTTCCTCTCCATACAGAAGTAGCTAATCTTTTGGGTTGTGGGGAAAATCAAATAAAATGATACAGGTCAAAGTTCTCACCTAAGTGCAAAATAAGTGCATTAATAATCACTGATTGTTAACGATCCTCCCTCCTCATCAGTACTGAATGATAACGAATTGCAAAATTACCATAAAGCACCTACCACAGCACACAGTATGCACTAGGTGCTCAATAAATGCTCATTCCTTTGTCTTTCCATCTCTCTTCCCTCAAACAATTCAAAGATTTAATTTTGATGTGATGTGCCTATTGCCATTTTGAAAAACATTAATGAATTTATCACATTAAAATGGTTCTGGGTTTGATAATATGGTAAATTCAAAGACCAACAAAGTATCTATGGCCACATGGTTCCATGATAAATATGACAAATAAAAAAGACAACGCCGTGCAATTAAATAGATATGAATTTACATATTTTCAAATATTACATACATAAGGATACCCCTTCTATTTACTAAACTCTGTGTGCTGAGGAGTTAATTTTAATTTTTAAAATGTTTTTTAACAGTTCAAATTTTCTGCTATAAAAGTGTACTGCTTATAGAATTTGGAGGAAGACATTGCTTTTCAAAAGATAAAACATAAGAATGATCCAACTTCTACCCTCCTGAATTGGTTTTCTAACAGCTGCTAATTTGTCAGCCACATGAATGGCAACAAATCTATAAGAAATAAATAATTTTCTAAACATTTAACTAGCCTAACCTCTATGCCCTTAATAAGTTACCGTTCACTATTTTTCCTCCTCCCTAAAACTTCCTCTTCTCACCAGGAATAAATTTGTCCCCCAGTTTCAACTCTACGTTTCTCTTTCCAAAAATATCTCAGGGGACATCTTCAACCCCCTCTCCCCACCACTCATGGTGTGACTAAAACGTACAGATGGACTGGGAACACAAAAATAAATAACTTATTAAGAGTCATGACCACTGGGCTGGCCTCATTCATGGAGGTTTCGTGGACTGGCGTTTGCTAAAAGTTTTTCCTTTTTGGTTGACTGGCTTCATAGAGCCCTGTGAATGCCAGGACTTATGATAAGCAACGACACACTTAACTGTTACATATTAATGTTCATGATAATGCAATCTTTCATTTGGGTGATTTAAAAGTCCCTCTAGTCCGACTTACAGTTAGATATACACTGAATGCTTCATCAATCACAACCATTTTTATTCTCAATCTTGTGCAAAATACTAGAGAAGGTGAATTTCAACTACATACTGAAGAGGGCTTTCCTATGAGCCCTCAGAAATTTCTCTCTTGTCATTTACAACTGGATTCCCAGAGTTCCTGCCAAAGCAATCTGTTCACCTGCACCTTTCATGACAGCAGATCTTATCTACAGAGTAAAAGGAAATCCACGTTCATCTCTCTTCTATAGGGTCAAATCTTCCTCTTCTTACAGAGAGAGGAAAGCATGTCTCAGTTATGAAGTAGAGAAAATGACCGGCATCTCAACATCTGAAACATCTATAAGCGAGCAGTCTGGGAAGGTCAGGATGATTCGAACTTAACATAAAGCAAGATTTAGAACTAACTTGCACCAAGAACCATTGAGCCCACCACTGTCAAGCAATAAGCAGTGATCACAGCGACCTCTCATAAATGCACTTGAAAGAAACTACACCTCCTTTCCATTCATGTAAGGGCTTGTCATAGTTTCAGGGCCAAAACCTTCCCACAACTGACCTTGGACCTATAGACCATAAGACGAATTAAAATGGAGGCAGGGATCAAATCAGTCCCCGTGCAACTTGGCTTGATCCCACAAAAACTCCAATTACCCTCTAAGCTAGAAATCCAAGACCTTTGTTAGGTACCAACACAGTAGCCCCTTACTCATCCTGCACTGCCCTCAGATGCAACACACAAATCAATGCAACTACTAACACATAAAAATCTGTCCCCCAAAATGCTCAGTATGGGGTACAGGAAAATGAAGCCTATCCCTCTAAAATTCTTTTTCTTTTAATACAACCCAACATACACTCAGTATTTATATTTTTATTTTATGACCTTTCTTCACTTTTATCCTCTTAAATTCTCCCATCTTAACAATCTCCTTTTAGGCTAATAAATTTATGTTTTTATTCCTAGGTCGTTTATAGGTTGATCTCTTGAGGCAAAGAAACATTGAATTATTGGAATTCAGTGTAGAGATGCTTCCAGGGTAAAGGTTCTCTGTTTATTAGCAGAAGAAATGCATTCAACTAATTTGACTTGTAAGTCTGATAAAATCTCCCTGGAAAAAACTGATTCTATTATGATGAATAATCCTTTGAGGTGAAAAATGAGAAATATACACACTGGGTTTTATTATATATTAATTCTAACAGGGACTGAAACGAAACTCAAGTAAGCCATCTTTTAGATGTTGGAAAATGGCAAACTTCCCTGCAAACTACATGCAAGAAGTAATTAAAGTAAATGAACATGAAATTAAAACAGCACCCCCATAAAGTAGGATATAAAAGTCAAGATTATTAGAAAAAAAATTGTCTTCCTCCTCTATATTAATCTCATGAATTGTGCGTTTACTCTATTTCTCTTTTATTATTTGATGATGGGTTTTTAGAGCTTGGGTTTTATGAGGACTTGCTGGAGGAAGGTCTT
The DNA here is from genome assembly GCF_048418805.1 of Vulpes vulpes. Taxonomy (NCBI): domain Eukaryota; kingdom Metazoa; phylum Chordata; class Mammalia; order Carnivora; family Canidae; genus Vulpes; species Vulpes vulpes. The sequence goes on along the minus strand of NC_132788.1, from coordinate 73,869,419 downwards.
CAGTAGGAAGCTGACTACAGGTCTGGATATGTGTCATTACATCTTTCCCAATGACTTAACCACTAGATGAAGCCATACAGGGTAGAGGTGGCCTTGTCAAGCTCACCATGATGCAAAGCTGGAAGGTTCCCTGATACCACTGATGAACAAATCCAGATCCTCATCAGAAGGGAGATTTAAAGCTACAGTAGATGGGACTTTATTTATAGAGAAAAACTGTGCACCTCTCTTCAATAAACTCTACTATTCATGTAAAATTCAGGGACAGCTGGTATTTGTTGCATTTTGGGGGCTATCCAGAATCCATTCTTAGTTCAATTTCTTTTTGGGGAATCACCACCCTCTCTCACTGTTCCAAGCAGGGTGGGAATCCTCAAAGTCCCCTGCCCTCTCATAGCCATCAGGTAGCTACATGATGCCAACTAGGCCCATCGGATTTGTTTAGGCAGACTGATGTGAAGACAGAGAAACATGCAGGGAGCACTGGTTTCAGCAGTGACAGTGGTGAGCTGGTCAAGTCATTCAAGCTCCCTGGATGCTGGAATTGTCCTAGCCTTCCTCAAATTTCAGTTCATTCTGAAAGCTGGCTATTCCTCCAATAAACTCTTTTAGGTTGGCCAGAGGTAATCTCTGTTGCTTGCAACCAAAGAATCAACCAGTATGATGGGAAGAGCCCTGCTTGACACTGGCTCACAGGAAGAGAGTGAGCTCACAAAAGCCATGCTCATTATAATTCACCATATGTGATACTGTGCTCCTAGGTTCTATCTGGCTGCTCCTAAATTCGACATCAAATTCCAGCCAACAGTCATTAAAGTCATTAAAGACCAGTATCCAAATCTGCAAACCAGGAAACTTCTTTCCTATTTTTTGCAGCCCAGTGTTACAGATAACGAAAAACTTATAGAATGGGCACAGAGAGGAGGTGAGTGATCAGAGGAAGTTTGCAGGATGTGGAAAAATGAATACTATTTCGTTGAAGGCCTGATGGAAAAATGAAGAAATGGAGAAATCTAGCCCCATGAGCATTTCCTGAAGGGATGTAGATTTTTAACCTCGATGTCTGGGAACCGTAGCAACCATTAGGACATATTCCTTAGGTACCATGGTGACAATCACAAGGACTTCACAATCAGGCAGCCCTGAGTGAACATGTTGGTCCTTCCTTTTAGCAGCTGACTTGGAGTAAGTTTTATAATCTTTCTGCACTTCAGTTTTCTCATCTGTAAAATGGATAGTAATCACACCTATAACTCATAAGCTAGTTGGCAGGAGCAAATGTGATAATAAACAGGCAAGACCTAGCTGTCCTGATGCACAGCAGGCCCTCAACAAAATGGTATTATTACTACGCTTCATAACATCCGTGGAGCACCTATCTACCTAGTATGCTCTGGGGCATACAAAAATAAGTTACCTAGGTTCTTACCTTTAGGCAAGAGTGCAGCTTTCAAATCTGAACAGAACACACTAAAATACAGAGCAGACCTGAACAAAGGTTATAATGAAATACAAACATACACTTGTGGGAGTCCAGACAAAGGAGTGAGTCACACAGGCTGGGTTAAGTTGAAAGGCTCCATAGAGGTGATATCCGAGCCAAGCCTTAAAGGATGAGTAGGACGTTAATAGGTAAGGGAGGAAGGAAAAAAAAAAAAAAAAGAGGAAGGTTGGCATCCAAACTTGAAGGAAGTAATAACATGAGCTGCACAAGTTCAAGGGTAGGGCAAAAACAACGAGTAGAATAAGCAGTCTGATGCAACCTCCACCAAGCCAGGCACCAAGTTGGAATCTGTCATTCTTGTGACCATCTTTAACTTCTAGAAGAGGGCCAAGGCCCACAAGAGACACCCGGTTATTCTGTGGAAGGCTGGGCTAGAAGAACAAAAGGCAGACAACATGAGGCTAAGGTAGAAAGAGCCTTGAAGGCCATGCTAAGGAGCCAAGTGTTCTCAATTCTATAGTTGAGATGGCAATGATAACAGAAAATAGAAGGGAGACTTCAGAGGTGAAATAAACAGGGCTTGGCGCTTCGAAGGATGGGGAGGGGAATGAAGAAGACAGGAAAGCTCTAAGTAGGCTTTAAGGGTGGGAACTAATTTTTTTTTTTAACTAAAATGTTTCTGTGTCCAGAACTATCAATCATACTATCCACAAAGTGGATTATGACTACAGGGAGAACTTTCTGTCCACAGACCTGGGAATGGAATGAGCTGCCTATGAGGGAGTGAGCATTTCTTTCAAAGCCTTCCATCAGAAGCAAAAAGATCCCAGGTTTCAAGCCAAACACACTGCATGACCTTACAGAGGTGACTTCATCACCTCTTTGTGTCTTAATTTTACTACCTATAAAATGGAGTCAATAGCAGTATATCTCCATAAGGTCGTTAGAAGACTAAAAGAAGATCTACACAAAGGATTCAGAATGCCTCCCGGCACCTACTAAATGCTCCATAAATGTCACTGGCTATTATTCCTATTGTTTTTCTCTTATCTACTAAGGATGGTGAAGACTGAGTCCTGGGGTCCAGATGACTGAGATCCCAGGTTTATGATGCTTAACATTGGAAGAAAAGTGAGCCCCATGGCATCAGGTATGGGGCTGACTCCAGTCAGCTGTGAATTTCCTTTTTTTTTTTTTTTTTAGCTGCGAATTTCCTTCAGAAAAACTAGGAGGTTTGTAGTGAAGGATGTTAAGAAGAAAAACTAACAGAGGTTTGAGATGCAACAAAAATGCCTACAAATTAATAAAAGGTCAATTCAAGATGGCGTCAATCACTGCGAACTACACATTAACCAACAGATGCCTCTTGGGGAGTGTTTCCCTGTGTGGGCGCAGCCAGTGAGTTATGTCCACATCCCTCAGGAAAAGGGAGCCCAGATCACCTCAGAGGTAAGCAACTTTTGGGGGGGTGGGCGTGGGCAATAAGGGCAATAACACCAGATGCCAGGGGAGGTGAAGGACAAGGTGAGGAAGGGGCAGCAGAGAATGAGGGCCATTTGCAAAGATTTAGGGAAAAGGGAAGGGAGGCAGAGAAGGAATCGGCACACCATGCTTTCTGTTATTGTTGCTGTTTTAAACAGAGGACCTTTTTGGTCATGTTTCATCAAGGAATTTCTGCAATAGTTCATTTTTGCCACTACTCTACATGTTGTGTTTTACACTTTTGGTTGAATCTGGTGAGCATTTGCACGTTCTTAAGTACAGTATGCAATGTTAACTCATTTATTTAGCTAATTTTTTAACCCACAATTTGGTTGTCTTCGTAAGACTGAAATTCCAAGGACAGTTTAAAAGCACAAATGCAAGGCAAACATAATGAAAAGATGACACGAGGTTTGGTTGTGACCTGCATGTGTGGTTACAAAGGATGAAAAAAAAAAATTACTGAAAATCCAAATGTACAATTCAGTCAGTATCCTTTATCTCCATGTTGGAAATATAAGCCAGAAGGTGCCTTAACATAGGCAACTGACACCAAGTAGCTTCTTTGGGTCACACTAAATTTAAAATGAAATCTGTCTCTCTCAGCGCAAGCGTGCATCATAGAGAAGGAGTGAAGTGGGCAAGTATGGCATCGTTCTCATTTTCAGGTGGCCAGAGGTAGTAAAGGACTCTTTAAGAGGATCCAGTGCAAGAAGCTTCCACCTTCCTATTTATTAAACAACAGAAGGGGTTCAGAAGGTAGGGGCAAAACATACATCAGATTTTAGGTACATCAACTCTCAGGCCCATGAGCTTCCCACCATATGCCACCTGCCTTGCTCCTAAGCACAAATTGCTAATAAAGTTTGGAATATATTAAACCATTAATTGCATTTCCTTCTTTCAGGTGTTCTCTTAAGCGAACTAGGAGTTCCCTAGGCACATTCAGGTGAAACAGAGAGAGCCCCTGGTAATACAGTTTAAGATAAGAAAGAAGGTAGAAGAGTATACAACCTATCATTTATACCTTTTACAGGAGTATAGGTCCGTTGCAAAGCTGCCCTTGTAGTCAAAGTAACTACCTTATAGCACATTAAGTTGTAGACTGTATTCCATATTTAAGAAGTCTATATAAATAATGTCACCTCTTATAACTTATCAGTAAGTTCTCAACACGATATAAAAACACATTATTTTTAAAATCTTAGTTTTCTTTAAACTTAAGTTTCCAGTTTTGCAATCTGAAAATAAGACCAATTCTTGTACTTTCGCATACTTACGTAGGAAAACATAAAACTGAGCAGAATGGGAAAGCCCAGAGAAAAAGACTCTTATTTCTGAAAAAGCTAGATCCAAGTGTTCTAACAACTTACATTTGTTAAAATCCAATGTAATGCTATGATTAACAAGATATTTTTTCCCCTTAGTTACCCACATCTACATCTCCACAATAAAAGCAGCACAGAATAGCGAGCCAGGTTATCAAGCTCTGTAGACTAAAGCGGTGTTGCTAGGAGGTAGTCTCGGATGACTGTAAAAATACTCACAGACTTCAAAATGACTTTATCTCCTGCTCAGGCAAGGGACACCAATGTTAACACCAAGGGGACTTAGGCAGAAGATTTTCCATCATGAACTACCTTAATTTGGATCATCCCAAATTCAAAACAAAGCCCAATAGCACAGCATGTAGATTATTCATCATTTCTCTATGAGAAGGCACATCAGCTATCTGGAAATATACTTGTGGAACTGCCCTCTATATAAGTCCTGATTATTAAGCACCACCCATTAATTCATTCTTCTGTTTAGTTCACTCAATAAATATTTGCCAAATCCCTACTGCACACCAGACACTGAATTCTACGACTACAAAAGAGATATGAACCCAGCCTGCACCACGAGTATCAAAGTTTTAGGGCGGGGGAGAGAGGGTCAGTATATGACCAACACACCCAGAAATAAATAAGCAATATAATTTTTATACTCGTGGTTTACTTCTAACATCAAATTTATGTAGAAAAGAAAGAGGCTGCCCTTTAAAAGAAAAAAAAAGTCAGCGGATCAAAAGCATCATTAATCACTGTCTCTTTTAAATTAAAAGGTTCGCAAAAAGGTGGGCATGGAACCAACGTGGGAAACAAATCACTCCCCTTGCTGAGTGAGGGTCAGAGTCTAAATGGGAGAGTCCTCGGTATTTACCCAGCTCATCTCCTGCGTAATGGATTTGGAGAAGAGATTTCCGCTGGGGCTCTGCTAATTTGAGGCTTGGCTTTTGCTTTTTAAAAATGACACTTAGGTGGTTACTCTAGTATTGTGACTGGTTTTAGAAATAAACCTTCCAAGGTTTCTCTCAGTAAGGTTCTCGCTTTTGTGAGGTGACCTAATAAATCTTGAGCCACTGCAAAGGTGCTCTGTTAATGAGCCACAGGCCTGATTCTTTGGGTGGCCTCAGGACTCCATCCGCAGAATGGCCAGCCCTTGTAAAGCAAATGTAAAGCATGCTCAAAGCACAGGAGAAAGGGCCTCTCACACAGTGGCTGGAAGAGTTACGGAAATCCCCAAAAGAATCAGGACTATCCCAGCAAGGAGCTCTGAGGGTCAGTGTTCCCTGACCCTCTCCTCTTCACACCAGCAATGGTTAGAGCAGGTCAAGGAACAGGGACATAAAGCAAGGAGTTTTCTGCCATGTACACAGCACAGAAGGAACTCAGCCTTTGACAGAGCCAGACTTCCCGTCCATTCGTGGAATGCCAGCCCAGAGGGATTTAAATATGTTTAAAACCTAAAATAAAACAACAAAACATAGTCTATGCAATCCCATGAAAGCTGGGAATTTCAATAGCTGCTGGGAGGGTGTAACCATAGTTAGGAAACTGGGATTTTATTGTTCTATTGTTTATCCCAAACTTTGCTGTCCAATTAGGCTGTGTGGCCTGTTCTCAAAAGCTCACAATCCTCTGGACTGACTATGGCTACGGAGAACCACCCACTCCACCCCCACTAATCCTACCCTCACATTTTTATTAGTTGGGAAGCTTACATTCACTTCTCCTCCATTTTTTTTCTCCTGCGTTTTTTTTTTAATATATATAAATACAGCTCTGATGGAAAGAGCAAGGAATAAAAACATAATCTGTACATTTACAGTAGCGATAACAGTGGCACACACTACTCACTGAGCGTTTACCACATGCTGGCACAGGGCTAAAGGCTTCCTCCACCTTCTCAAACTGACCCCTCTCAATTCCAGAGTAGGTATTATTCTTGTTCCCCATTTATCTTGGGGTCCCAGGATCGAGTCCCATGTCGGGCTCCGTGCATGGAGCCTGTTCCTCCCTCTGCCTGTGCCTCTGTCTGTCCCTTATGAATAAATAAATAAAATCTTAAAAAAAAAAAAAAAGTCAAGACAACTGAGGCCAAAGTGATAGGGACTATAGTAGAAGAGCTGATATCTGAACACACCCAATGGATGCTTAAGCAGTGCTTCTGATGCTTAATAGATAACATAACTCACCACAAACACCAAGTAGTTGGAGAGGAAGGGAAGTACAGTTGGGGGATGGGGGGATGGAAGACAGTTTTAAACCCTCAGCACAGTAGACTCTGCTAGTTGTTTATGTAATCTCTAGGTACCTTCCTCAACTCCAGAGTCCCAGTTTTGTTTGGGCCCCAGTGTGCTCAATTAACATATTTGCAATTTCACACTCTCTTATCCCTGAGATTAGCCCTAAAACACAGCCCTGGCCAATGAGCTAGACACCCCCAAAGGTAGAGCATTCCTTCTAAAGTGGGAGGGCAAATCCAGGAAGATACATTCCATTTTAACAAGAAGCAAAATCTGAAGAGAAGCCACTTCTTTGTCCTCTGCTCTTTCACCTCCTTCCTGAGCCTAGAAACACACTTTTGATATCTCAAGGTACAGGGGCCATTGTGTGACCATGAGAACAAAAGTCAAATGGTAAAGATGGTAGACTGACAAACAGTTAAGGAGCTCAGTCTTGGAGGACTGCCTTGAGCAGGGGCATTAGCTCTGGAAGGCCTACTCCTAGACTTCTGATTTGGTCAAACAGAATTACCCTGCATCCCCATTTGATTAAAGCAGATGATGCAAACTGTGATCCCCAGGCCAAACTTGGAGGCTATGTGCATAAAGTTTTATTGCAACATAGCTGTGCCTATTGATTTAAGCATTGTTTATGTCTGCTCTCACGCTACCAGAGCAGAGTTGAGTCCTTATGATAGAGACTGTACAGCCTGCAAAAGCCCAAAAGGCTCTTTTCAACCTCTGCACTAAGTTGCTGTAGTCAGGTTTCTGCTCAGCACACCCAAATGCAATCCTAACTGAAACACAGCCAGTCACAGAAAATTCCCAGTAAGTGAAAAATAAAAATGTTTGCTCTACCTACTCAATCAATCTTCAATACATATGTCTATCAAGTCCTACTATGTCCCAGATCCTTTGTGATATGCTAGATCTAAAGACGTGAATATGTTTCTGACCCTTCAACAACCTGTAATCTTTGTAGACTGCCATATGCTTAAAGATGAGCTTCAGAAAAAAATCTCCTGTAATTTTAAGTGCTAGGGAAAAGTATAGGCATGCTAATATAAACAATCAGGGAGCCTAACCTAATCGAAAAGAAAAAAATCATCTCTGAAAAAGTGATAGTTACCTGTTTCTACATAAACCTGCCCCATCTACCCAGCTGCTGGCCATCCATAAGCTAATCCTTGGTGGAAACTTAGTTCATTTTCAAAGCTCCATTGCACAACTGTTTAATAATCAGCTTGAACACACTCAAAGAAAACTCAGACTTTGGAAGCTATTTGTCTAAAACAATCTCATTCAGTTATTTTAACTCTTCTATGTGATTATGAATGCTACCTCCAAACAATGTTTTGAGGGGGAAAACACATATGGGTATCTATACCCAGAGGATAATCTAATCCTCAAGGTAATTTCTGCATTGGTCTCCCCAAGATCAAGTCACTTGTGCCTACCACCTTATCATGGACACCAAAGAGTCCTGGAGACCTGCCCTGGAGCGACTTCTAGAGAGAAGAGGACATTGTACTGACAGGAAAGCTAAACAAAAGTGATGTTTTCCACGACACATCAAATCAAAAACCCATGGAGCATTGATGGTAAACTGCCAACAAATAAAATCTGTATAAAATTTGAAATTCCAGAATGTAGACAAATGAGGATAAGAAATGTAAGATCCATAAAATCTTGACATCAGGAACAGAAAGCCATGAATGGCCTTTTAGGGAAATTAGTTCAATCCTTAAGTCCCAGCACATTTGAAAACTTTGCCATTTAGAAGGGATCCGACTGGATTCTCGAACTGCTTTCTCACCTGTCCCCGATTTTCCACTAGTTTGCTGAACACAGTCTTTGAGGGGCAAGGAGCTCTTTGCTGTTCTCACCATGAGCCTTCTACTCTAGATTTCCAAGTACAAAAGTGTCCATTTAATAGCTATCCCACCGTAATATAGCTGGATACAGAGGACTATGCAACTGATAATAGATCTTTACTAGGTACACTGAACAATACGAAAAGTAACCGTACCATCTGAGCGCTCACTATTTACCAAGCTCTGCTCTATTGCTTCTACTATTCTACTATTACTGCATGTATTTTTTGGAGCAACTTCTTTAAACTTAGTACAATTTCCCCTACTTTACAGCTGAGGAAAGAGAGGCTCAGAGAGCTGTGGGCAAGATCACACAGCAAGCAGGCTAGTGAGCTGGGATGCAACATCCAGCTGACCTGATTCTAGATAGAGACTGCCCTCCTCACCACCTACACATTAGAAGCTCCCTCCCTAAGCTTCAGGGCAAGATTGTCTCTACTCTGTGACGTACCAGCTCTAACTCCAGGAACCCTGGGAGTTGCGAGCAAGGACACAGAGAATAAGAAAACAAAAATTCCGACTCCTTTTCTCTCTCAAGAAGTTGCTGAAGTACTTATCTCTGTTTTCACAACCACCACCACCATAATCTGGCTCAAAGCAATACCATCAGCCCAATGTGCTGAGAACTGTGTCAGCACTGTTCTATATACCTGCCACGATTGCCCCAGTGAGAAATCGGTTGGGAGACAAAGCACAGGGTACATGAAAGAAAAAGGAGGGGATCATTTTGTCTCCCTGTTATCAAAGAAGACACAAGAACTGAACACAAGAATGACTCTGAGTTCCAGAAATCTTTTGGTAGTAAGCCCTAAGGCAAATCCACGACCAGATGGACAGTACCAGGTGCTAATAGTCACTCAACCATTAGCTCATGTCCAGCCCCTAGAAGCCAAGTAGAAGGTTTTGCCCCAGAAAGAAACAGTCCCATGTGAGCACATATCTAAACAACTAGGTGACTGGACAAATATGTATCTGTCTATGTCTGTCTGTCTCTCTCTCAAGGAGGCATAGAAGAGAAAATGCAGAACACTTCAGAAAAGGAGCAGACTCAGGTTCCCTCGGCTGGCTACCATTGCAGTAACCCAGGAGCTTGTTAGTGACTCAATGACGTTTTCCAGTGGCATACACGAGCACATGAACAGCTGGACCAACTCCAAAAGAATGCATAGAGTATGAAGGAGACTGAGAACAAAGTGACAAACACATGAAGATAAACCTCATCTGAATCACGGGGGGAGGGGAGCAGGAGGGAGAGTGAAGGTCACCTTTCGGCTGTCGAAAGGTAGGAGCTCATTTCACAGCTCAGGGGACAGATGAGAGCACCCAAAGCTGAGACCCAGGCTCCAGAGTGTAAGAAGTTATGTAGTTGGAATGACCTGGGGAACCATCTGAACCAATGAGGCACAAAGCAGGGGACAGCGCTGGCTCTGAAGCCCACCGAGTGGTGGGTTCAATTCTTAGAACAGGGAAGAATTCATTAAGGTAGTAAGGATAGATGCAGAGCCCGAAGAGTAAGCAAGGGAGGCAGAAAGAAAGTTTAGGTGCCTAGAAATGTGCAATCATTGGAGGAAGCTAAGAAAGTCACCAAGGTCATGACTTCACATCCACAAAGCATCACAAATTGAGACTTTCTATACTCTCCCCAAATCAGATTTAAGCTCTGGGCACAGACATATGGTGACAGGACTGCATGTAATTTTTCATCTTAGAACTTTAACCTTTAGCTCTGTTAATGGATCACATCACCTAAACACATCACAAGCAGTATTTTGGATAAATCATGGAAGTCTCACTGTTACAGTGCATTATGTGGGGGGGTGGGGGGGGCAAGGGGGGCATTAATGTGTTTAAGGTAATTGTTGAGAAGATGCTACAACAAATTTCCTTACTCTGTTTTCTGTTTATATTACACATTAGAACATTATGAGCCCTGAAGTAATATTAGAAGCAGCTCAGGTCTCTCTTGGCCTCTAAGAGCCCTTCCCCTTTCATAAATGTACACAAGAAAGACAATATTGGGAAAGTTTATAGAAGTTACAGTAGGTCCACGTGGAAGAGAATCCCAAAGGAATATCAAACAGACAAGACCAACATCTATATGCTCTCAAAGCAAGGTCAGGGAAAGAGAGAAGAGGTGTGCCAAGAGGGCCAAGAGGTGGCAGACTGAGCACCAATCTGCCATGTAAATAGAAATGTCAGACGGGTGGAATTCATTTTGCTGATGTGAACCCCCGAAAATAACAGCTGTTGCAGAAGGAAGGATAAAGTTGTGGAGCTGAAAGCAGAAACTGAGCTACAATTTGCAAGAGACAACATAAGGGTGGAGAATGCACCTGTCTAAGACCAAACACGTTGCACCAGGCAAATATTACCCTTCCTGGTAGGGAGAGCTAACAGACTGCTTGAAAAAGGCTTGCCAGTTAATATTTTTTTAAAGATTTTTTTATTTATTTATCCATGACAGACACAGAGAGATGCAGAGAGAGAGGCAGAGACACAGGCAGAGGGAGAAGCAGGCTCCACACATGGAGCCTGATGTGGGACTCAGTCGTGGGACTCCAAGATCATGCCCTGGGCTGAAGGCAGCACTAAACCACTGAGCCACCCGGGCTGCCCAAGTTAATAATTTTGAAGTGATTTCAGCTTCAAAATCGCCATCAGTTAGATGAAGGAGGCAGAAAATAACCGTACAAGTCAGATATGGTCGTATCACAAGGATGTGAGACTAAGTCTCCCAAGGTGTTTGAGAAGTGACAGATGTGATTTCCGAGATTCCCGGGGGCAGGAAAGCCCCAGAGGACCGGGGAATGGTGGAGAGGGTAACGAAGCACCCCTCACAAAATGAGGAGCAGAGGAATTAAAGCAGATCTTCTTCCCTTCCCCACGGGGGGAGATACTGAGAGGAAGCAATCTTCCTGCCACCAGTGTGAGAAGCGCAAGTTACGCGGCAACTACTAACATGGGCTTTCTGGAGACACGCCGTCCGGCCCCTCCGACCGAGTGACAAGTCAGGTAGATAAAGGGAAAATAAGAGATGTAATCTTGTAGACTCCTGTTAGTCTCCTGATTCTGTCCCTTGTGACATCTCATCAGCGGGCAACGAAGATGCGAGGAGGCAGGCCACACCCACTGGGCAGCTATCGCTGGTGTGCTGTCAACCTGGGGCCGCCTAACAAGTGATGTTCCACAGGTGTCCACCTTCCCACCAGGATTATTTAATATCTCTATCAATGAGAACCAGTAGAGCTTCCTGTGCCCAGCGGACCAGGCTGCAATCAAATCCCAGGGTCTCCCTATCACCGTTCTGTATCACTACTTCTCTTATTACCCGAGATGCAGCACCAGGCTTCATCTCTGCAGAGTGAAGACAAGAATCTGGAAAGGCACCTGAGTCCAGAGAGACGAGAAGTCACTCTGCTGTGGTACTATCCATGCAGACCCCACCCGAGCGCACAGCGACTTCGAATGGCTTTTGGTTTCGCTCAGTGGCACATGACTGTGCACATACATCTCCAGGAAGGTGACACAGAATAGACCCGGGGGGCCTCAAACTCAAAGTGGGTTCCAGGGAGGCTACCCAGCCCGCAGGCCTTCCCCTGCAGAAATCCTCTCCAAAATGCTAGCTTTTCGAGATCCAGCTGGGCATGTAATCCTGTAGACTGTGATTTCTGAAGCAGCAGCTGACCCCAACCCAAAAGTGCCAGGAAACAAACATCACCCTGCAAAGGCTCTAGGAAAACCATGATAAGATCACTTAATTACACAGAATAAAAGGAACCACAAAACTAAACTTAATGTGCATTCATGAAGACCTACACTAAAAATAAGATTCCATACAAAAAGGGTTTTTTAAAATGTGAAGTCTGAGAATGTGGCCATATTGTTCCATCCTGAGGAACCGGGTTGATTCCCTTTTATTACTAGACTCCCCCTGCTTTTAAGCCCCTTGCTATAAACATTTACAAATTTCAACACAGCGTTAGTACTAAACAATATTCATTAAGAATCCCGCCAAAGTGCAACATGTAAGTAAATCAAAGCTTTGATGCTCTATTTTGCAAATTTCATGGGCCACTAGGGATAATTAAAAGGGCAATTATATAAAGTTGGTGCAGTTTTGAGAAACAAATGACATTTTCTGCTTTAAAGCACTTGATAATTTGATATTTTGCTATTAGGGCCATCATGTGTACTTTTATAGACAGGCAGCCAAATAAACAATAAATGTTCCTTAACAGCCTCTAATGATTGTTTTTGCCCACTGATATCACTCACCATTCCAGTCCATAAATCATATGCTACAAGATTAAGGTAAAGATAATGAAAAAGTAGTAGAAGCCATTAAGCTAGAGGAGGAAAAAAATAAGGCTAAACGCGTTGATTTCTTCTGTGCTTTTTTGCAAAGACTTCCAGCAAAGTCTGAGCTGCGGAGGGCTGGAGTGGGGCTCAGTTTGTCCCTGTGTTTAACCACCGTTCTGAAGCCAGCAAAGTACATTACAGCTCATGAAAAATACAGCGAAGAAACTGCTAGTGGCAGAAGCATTTAACTTCCTTGTTAGCAGCCTCCCCCAAGTGGCACTTTTTCACCGGCAAGTTGTTTATTATGTTCCGTGCCAGGCAAAACTGATTAAATGGGGCTCTTAAGAATCAAAGCGTTATAAATTCATGGAAATACAGCAAGCAATAAATTCCATGGAATTAAAAGCTTACTAGTGCTATTAGCATTTCAGGGTGTTTGAATTGTTAATACTGATGTGCAAAAATGATGTGCCTCTAAGACAAGGCAGACCGAGGCAATACAGCCGAACAGCTCTGAATTTTTTTTTTTTTTTTTTTTTTTTTTTTATCAAAGTGGCACTGGGACTTGGCAGTTGTTATAGCCACAGGAATGGAGGAGGAGAGTAATTATCTCCAAAATTCTCATCTGCCCTGAGAAGTCAATCCCACCACAGAAGACACAAGGCACCAAATAAGGTTTACGCACAGGAGGAAAACAAGCGTAAAAATATTATGCAAAGGATTTATGCTTTCAATGAATGGAAATTTCATCTTAACAACTAAGAGGGATGAGAATTTTACCTTGTAACCTGGTCTTAGGGGGGCCCAATGTGTTGTAACTGGGTCGATCTTGGCTTTCCCATAGAGTACACAATCCCAGATCAGGGCCCCCAAAAAGTTATCAAGTGGGGCTAAGTGCATTGGTGAAATAGCCAGTAAATTTCCCTGGATTGTCATGTTTCATTTTCAACTCTTTCTGGGGGTTTATAAAGTGTAATTCTAAAATGACAAGGGGTAAGAAAAAAATCAATTATTATGCCATTAGGCAAGTGATACCCTCCCAAGTGCAAGACATGAAGTAGTAATTCTACTGCACCCATCTATTTAAAGAATACTTTGTTCCAACAGAAATGCATCTCAGGATCTTTGCTAGGCAGATACAAATGCAAGAGAGAGAAAGAAAAAATATTAATGAGTGCTGCATAAAGACTTAAAATTTTCTTTAAAAAAAGAATGAGAATATATTTCACTTTTTTTTAAAGAAAGAAATACTGTCAACCAATATAGTGTGATCACTTGAAAACACAATTTAAGAGAAAATGTACTTGAGAATTACCAAAATTCAGGAAGAAAAGTAATCCAAAGGGACCAGTCTAGACAAATAGCCAAAATATCTATTCATCCATTCCAGAGTTGGCCAAAAAAAAAAGTACTATTTTCTAACATATCAAGAAAACTTAATTCCTTTGATAAAAGAATCACATGCGTAATAGAATCTACTGACGGATCACTGGTACATATGATTATCTCTGGGGCTATGTTCCACATGTGGATATAACATTTGTACTCACTGAAGCTGTCTGCTGCTTCCCCACAGAGAGACAGAGCCTGCTCATGTACCAAAAAATAAGAGAGGAGACAAAGAGGAAAAACCTTACAGATAGAAACTCATATTCATTAATATGCTTTCTCTGGGCTTAAGTCCAAAACCATGCATTGTTATAGGAACAACATTTTACAGGGCATCTGAATTGTTAACACTGCTGTTCCAAATGCTCTACCATTAAGACAAGACCTACTATGTGTAGAACACCAGCAGGGGAGATTAATAACTATAAGACATTCTTGTACTCAAGAAAGCTTAAGAGTTTCTCTGGGGAAATAATCAATTATAAAGCACCTATTATATATTCCAAATCAGGAATCAAAAGATTCTTAGAAGGCAGGTTTCTCTACCCATTGGGATTTTAGAGTGACTTTAAGATAAGGCATACACCCAAAAAATAACCCCTGAAGAAGGCAATATTATATCTATCAACATTCTATACACACACAATACTGGGGTTTGTGTGTATGTATGTGTGCATGTGCACATGTGTACATATACACACAGTCTTCAATTCCCAGACAGTAAAGAGTAAAACCTTGATAAATACAACAACACTGGAGGAAATTTATGTAACAATGAAAATGAAAATGAAAAATAATATGTGTAATTTGCTCTGGACAGTATGCTCAGCATCATGAATAGGTCAGCTGAAATGTCCACACAGCCATGAGCAAAACCAATATGGTCCTTGCCCCCAGGAGTGTCACTATAAGTTAGGGGTGGGGCAAGTAACAGAAGCTGACCTTAAACTCAGTAAAGAAGACCTGGAAGCTTCCATGCTGTGTCCCACACTTACCCCCACCACCCTTCTCTAGTCTTCGCACACAGGTCTCTGGGGCCTGTTCTCTTCAATAAGAGAATCCTCCCGGCCCGCACTGTCCTCCATTCTCGTTGACTGACAACCTTGCATGTCAGTGAGCTCCACCAAAATGTTATGTCAAAGAAAAGACATCTATATGGTCAGCCTCTGATACCTAGTTGGGATGAAAAGCTCTGCCCTTTGTTAAAGGGGCACTTTGGTACTGGAGCTGAGAATCACTGGAGGGCACTTCTTGCTGATACCCTTCGAAAGGTAACATCTTCCAGAACTGCTAAGGAAGAACTCTGTTCTATCTAATTTCCAGATGTGGAGACAACGGTCCTGCAGCCACAGTCTTCCTTGGTTTGCTGGATGCAGCTCCATCTGCAGTAAGGAAATCACTCTGCACCCAGAGCAGTCCCTCCCTTCTCTTTAAATGAAAATGAGAATTAATGAAAGCCCTCACACCTACAGGAGGCAAGTCCCCTCCCTGCCTCATAGTCAATCTCTTGTGTTGTACAATGAGCAGAGGTGGTCGGTTGCAGGAGCAGTCCTGGTCTTGTGGCCCCCATGGCTCACCTGAGAATGGCCTGATTCAGGTATATGAGAAGGATAAGAGCCCCTTAGATGCCCCTTAGATGCAGAAATGGACCAAGTACTCAAGCTCAGATTTCAAGAATTACCTGCCACAAGGTGCTGGGAAGAGACAAGTCAGACAAACAAATAATGATCTGCTTTCCACTCGCCTCTGTCCTACCTTCCAACATGTCTGGCCTATGTGAGGAAGCAGTGTCACCTGACCCTAATACCATTGTAACCAACTGTGAGTCCAACTTTAAATACATGCCCTCCCTCCTTCTTACCACCATAGCCATAAATCAAGCCGCTTTCCTCCCTAACCTCCTGTCTTTGTCAGGTTGAAGACTACTCTATTGTGTTTTCCAGTACAAAAGTTGATATTTTCATGCTGTACCTGCCCCTCTTCAGTCTTCCTTGAATGCAGCCTTAGGCTGCTTCCATTATTTCAGTAGCTGGAACAAAGTTTCTGATGACAAAGTGTGTCCTTGGAGCACAACCCCTCTGCTGATGGGGGGACTACAGCATGATAATAGGGCACTAATTGTACAGCCGAGACAATGGGCCAAAAAAGGAGCGAGGAAGGGAGAGAAGTAAATAACAATACAAAGAAATAAATGCCTCTGCCAATAGTGCAAGGAGATAAAATGCACTTACATCCTGAGAACTGAGTGGATACGGTCAGTGGCTACCCAAGGAGAAGATGGTGCATGGGCCATTCTGAAGCCTCGATAAACAGAGCTTGATGAAAATTAAAATTGTCTGCTCATGCTCTTTGCATCATCAAATGCCTCTACCTTATTCCTCTGCATTGTCTGCATGAAGTAGATGTACAGCTCACAAAAGCCATATCTCTGGTGTCATTTCTCTCCTGGTAGAGGAGAGTCCTCCCTAGAATTCCTGAGAATCTAGAATTTCACACTAAAACTGATTTCCATATTAGCTTCCACATCTTCTCTACCATGCCAGGAGCTCCCCAAGATCTACAGAAATGTTTTATTTATCTTGATGATTCCTAGAAAACCCAGAATATAGACATTTTGAGGCTTGTTGGATTTAATTGCTTTGTGAACGAGAAACAGAAGAAAGAAAGTGAGAAAGTGACAGAAAGAGAAAGAAGAAGAAAGTGACAGCTGGCCCTCTGGGTCCCCCCAAGAAGCATGCGACACAAGGCAAACCTGAGAACAAATGCTGGAAGGGGGCTGAACACAAAACGAGACCTTCCCTGCTGCCCTTGAAGCTGAGAAGTTGCAAGGATGGAACTGCTGGGGCTACTGACCACCCAGAAGAGAGTCCCACTAGAAATGGGGTCAGCACAGCATAAAATAGAGGGGAGAAAGGTAGAGACGGGGTCTTCAGGGCTTAGATGGGTCTAGCCAGGCTTAGAGCTGACTGATTCAGTTACATAATCGATCAAATACAGTCTCTTTTTCTTTAAGTCCATATGGGTTGAATCTCAATGACATGCAACTAAAAAAATTGTTCTAGATGATATACAGAAAATCAAAGTAGATCAAATAAATTAGTATTACACAGGAGGCAAGCCCTACAGATTCCGGAGTGAGGATGTGATTGATCAGGGCTCAATCAACTGTTGGTTATCACTGGGTTTTGAGATCAATCGGCAATCTCACCGGATTCTCACATGTACTAAAAGCAAGGATTTAAAAGAGAGATCATCAAAATCCAGTTATCTGATCTTTTCCAGCAGGGCTTGCGGCCCTTTAGGTAAAACACTTCACTCTTTGGCATCCCAGAACAGGTGTGCTCAAAGAGGCATTAAACTACAGACCCCTAGCCACCAGTTTTCCCTTCCAAAGGTGGACCATTTGACACCAGTGTCTTGTCTCTATCTTCCAAAAATATTCTACATATATGCGATCATACATGCTTTGTAGATAGATGTATAATTCTTTTTTCCCCCTTCAACTTAGAGCATAATGACTCACTTGGTCACTTAAGTCATCTGGGAGAGATTTCTGCGTCAGCACCTATGGGTCTCTACACTCTTCTTTAATTGCTGTGTAGCAGTGTCCCCTTGTGTGTCCCACTCCCACCCTAGGGATAAAGCATAATTTCACCATTCCCTTCCGGCAAACATTTAGGGAATTTCATTGCTTTTGCCCCCACAAGCACTGCTACAAGTTAGATCCCTAATACACTGGCCCTTTTTTGGCTGAGTGACTATAAATCCTTAGAAACAAGAGTTGTTGTATTTTGCTGCTGCATTTGTGAAGAACTAAGAGTCAACCATCTTGCCAGCCGGGAACATAAATCCCCACTACCTTCTTACATTCCCTGTACTTGGGCTTCCCTTTTACTGGCATCTTTCTGATAAGATCAAATGACCAGGTGCCCTTGATGGACACTGGAAACAACACAAAGAGAGGCACAATTCTGGATTATCAGCTGATATCCACCATAGCTGATCCCAACAGCCTGGTCAAATATCCTCCCACAACACCCTCTGTAAAATTAATACAATTCATAGTCCTATTAGAAAATCTTACATGTCTACATCCAATGGCACACCTGAGGCTTCTGGGTACGTCACACATCTTCGGAGTTAGTTACAAGTGGTATGGTAATCACACGCGCATTTTTCTGGAAGTTGGAATGGTTCCCCATTCTCTAACGTTTATCCTTTCTGCATGTTTTTCCTGTCCCTTCCCACCTTCAACATATCCTGGAGCATTCTTTCAGCCTGTTTCCCTCCCATCTAATTATTCTTTAATTTTAAATAATGTAATAACTTTGACATTTTCATTTATAGTTAAACCCTGCTAATTTGCACAAATGATGGGTAGACACAGCACAAATTAAAAAGCCTGAAAAATCAGCAAACACAAAAAAGCCAATGATTAAAAAGAAATCAAACTGCGGCATTATGAATTACACATTTATTCGTATAAGCAAATTCTGCAGGCTCGCAACCAAGTATGGACACTTGGCTGGTTTCGAATTTTCTCTTTTCTAAGCTACAGGGTTATTTCCTTTCCATGGTCTCTGAAACAAAGTATCACAGCACATGGTAAGACTAAGTCTTTCTCAGTAACTATGAGGTTTAAAAAGCCGTCTTATAAGCTCAGTTTTGCTGTGCTAAGAATTTCTGGGCTGTCTGGTTACAGGGAAGAAACGAATACATCATCATAGTGCATTAGGGCTTCTGTAACGGAATGCCATAGACAGGGCGGCTTACAAACAGAAATTCATTTCTCACAGTTCTGGAGGCTAAGAAGACCAAGATCAAGGAGCCAGTAGATTAGGTATCTGGTGAGGACCCACCTTCTGGCTCAGACATCATCATCTTATTCTGTGTCCTCACATGGCAGAAGCAGGTGCTTCTGCAGAATCTGGGGCCTGTTTTAAAGAGCATTAGTCATATTCAAGAGGGTTCCACCCTCAGGACTCAGTACCCTCCCAGAGGCTCCACCTCCAAATACCATGACGCTGGGTGTTAGGATTCAACCTATGAACTTCAGGTGAACCTAAACATTGTCTGTAGCACATAAAAAGTGCCTGCATTCTAAAAAACCCAAAATGTGTCCAACCCAAACTCATTATCGTCCTATTCCACACCTGGGCTTTCCTATCATTCCACTGACTCAGCTAATGTAACTTCCATCAAGAGATGTTCACATCAGCAATTGAGGCATCAATTTGAACAACACCCTCTATCTTATCATTTCCTCAGTCCATCAGTGACAACTGTCTAATATTCACCCCTCAATCTCTCTTAAAGTTCTTCTCTTGCTGTCCATCATTAACATCATAGTCCAAATCAGTCTTCTCCAGATTGGTCTTCTGCAAGAGCTGGCCATGTTCACCTGTCTCACTGTGTCTTCCACCCCCTCCTTCACTTCCAATCTTTATGCAGCCACTTTGGCTCACTCACATGCAGACTCTGCACCAGAGCTGATGTGCCCAAACGGCAAGCATGCTCCCTAGCCTGTGTCTGGTTCCTTTTTTTCATGGCAATCTAAACATTACCTCTTCACTGGCACCTCCCCTGATAATCCAACCATCTGAAGTGGCCACTCACCTCTGGAGCCACTCTGGAGCCACTCTGTTATGTATGAATTTAGCCTCCCTTCATAAGGTCAGAAGAGTAAGAATTTATCCTGTATAATGCAGTGCTCTATTCTCAGTGCCTTGGATTGCACGGATTGCCTCCAAGGCCATCTACCAATTATTCCTCCCATTCTTGTATGCAGGAATCCACTGAGAGGTGGAATATTTTCCTCCTCCCCTTGAGTGCGGGCCAGGCATATGACACGCTCCGACAAATACAAAGTAGTGAGGTGGTACTGGACTAGTCCTAGGCCTAGGCCTTAGGAAACTGGAAGTGCTGTCTTACACCCAAGCCTATCATGATGGAAAGGCCAAGGAGAGAACCAGGTCACGACGCCTGCTAAACCCTACCCTAATGGAAGAATCCTGCACCAATGATTATTGTTTTAACCATCTAAGTTTGTGAAGCAGCAATAAATAAGTGAAGCCGAAGTGATCATTATTTATTGAGAATCAATGACTGCTCCCCCTTATTAGGGTTTCTGTGTCTACTGCCCACTGCCCCTGGCATTCCTAACACTACACAGAGTGATCCTCCCCAAATGCAAATCTGGTCCGCTTCTCCCTCCTCCAACCCTACACTATCCCTCACTATAAAAACAAACAAAAACAACTGGTTTGGAAGCACAGACCCAAATCTATGTCCATTCTACCCACAACCTGCATCCTCCCCCTCATACTCATCCTGGCACCTTCTCCAGGAGTCCATGCTTCAACACATCATAATCCATCCCAGCACAGGGAACACACTGTTCCTCCTCTGTGGCTTCCACACTGCACATCCACCCTTCTCTCCTGCTCCAGATCTCATTTTAACCGTCATTTCTCCTGGAAGCTTTTCCCTGACATCTCAGACCAGGCCAAAACCCTCAACTGCAGGCTCTGAAAAGGTCCCATGCACCTCCATTTCTTAGTCCTCATTAGATCAGCCTTTTTTCAGCTCCCAATGGTCTGCGAGCTGCCATGAGGTCTCAACCATGAGCCCACTTCACATCCTGGCCACCCTACACACTGTAGATGGGACCCTGGACACTCTGGATGAATAACTGGTGTTGTCTTCCTCCACTTCGGGAAACCGGCAGTTCTGACCTAACAACAAAGTGTTTCTGAAGTTTAAATGAAATTACACATCGCAACACTTAGCCCAGTGCCTGATACAGAGCAAACATGCAATAATTAACCATCATTATGATCATTTATTGGTATTCTTTTTTCTCACTATAGGAAAAGTCTCAAATTGTGAATAGATCTTTTCTCTGATATTCTATTGTCTTTTGTTGTTGTTCCTTTTAAGAGTCCAGAAGCCCTGTACAAGATGCTAAAGTAAAGATGGCCCATTGCACCTCCTTGCCAACCCAGCCTGGCCTCCCAAAGAAAATACCCATAGTGCCTCCATCACAATCCTTAAAGATGTGATCTCAGGAAGCAATAATAGGATCAAACAAATTCCCTCAAAATAAAATAACAGATATCCAACCCTTCCTTCTTTTTAAAAAAATAACTTTTTTAAAAAAGATTCTATTTATTTATTCATGAGAGTCATAGAAAGAGAGGCAGAGGGAGAAGCAGGCTCCCCTCAGGGAGTCTCATGAGGAACTCAATCCCAGAACCACGGGATCACGACCTGAGCCAAAGGCAGACACTCAACTGCTGAGCCCCCAGGCAACCCCCAACCCTTGCTTCTTAAGCCTACTGGACACATTTAATGAGGATCTTTGTTGTTCTCAATACATACATGAATTGGTACCATTTTTCTAGAAAATAGTTTGGAAATATATACAAAATTGTCCCTATATATCAATATCTAGCTAGCAAGCTAGCTCCTATCTATATAAATTTTAAAGATTTTATTTATTTATTCATGAGAGAGAGTGAGAGAGAGAGAGAGAGAGAGGGAGAGGGGCAAAGACACAGGCAGAGGGAGAAGCAGGCTCCATGCAGGGAGTCTGATGCAGGACTTGATTCCTGGACTCCAGGATCACACTCTGGGCCGAAGGCAGGTGCCAAACTGCTGAGCCACCCAGGGATCCCCTCTAAATTTTAAATACACATGGCTTTTCATCCAACAAGTCCCATTCTGATCATCTACTCTAAGTCAGTACCTCTCAAGCAAAACAATTTTGCAGGGGACGCATGGCAATGTCTTGGGGATGGTTTCTGTTTTCCTGTACTAGAGATGAGACTGAGGAGGATGTGCTACCGGCATCTATTGTGTAGAAGCTAGGGACACTCCTAAACATCCAACAAGCCCACAACAAAAATTTTCCAACCCAAAATGTCCATCATGCTCCAGGTGAGAAACCCTATCCTAAGGAAATAACCAGACAGCCTTTTATTTATTTATTTATTTTTCCATAAAGACAGCCTTTTAAAGTTGAAAATACAAGCTTGTTCACTGGCATTACTGTATACATCTTTATATATCCAACACAGTGGGGACTGGTTAAATAAATTGTGATATATCTATACACAACCAGAAAGTAGTAATGATGCTGCTATATATTAATCGTGAGAGAAAGATACTGGCAATATATTTTTAAATTAAAAAAAAATATATGTGCTCCAAACTTTCAAAAGTAAAAAAAAAAAAAAAAAAGCCTGATCCTGTTAAAACTGTGATGTATATCTATACCCAATTGCAGAATAAAAATATAATGTGAGGGGCTCCCTTGGTGGCTCAGCTCTGCATCTCCGGGTTTAAGTTCAAGCCCCACATCAGGTGTAGAGAATACTTAAAATCTTCAAGAAAAAAATATAAGGTAAGCCAGAAATGGAATTACATTTAATTGTACATTTTATTTAACCCCATATATCTAAATATTATCATTTGAACCTGTAACCAACATCTAAACTTAATATCTATTTTTCAATCCCATTTTTTTCAAAATCTGGTGGGGATTTGACACTTACAGCACATGTCTATTCAGACTAGCCATGTTCCAACTGCTCAAGAGCTGCTTGGCAACTGGTTACCACACTGGCCAGCCCAGGTCAACTCCATAACAGATGGGCAGAGAGAGTGATATTTAGAAGGATTGACTCCAAAGTGGTCCAAGTTGTGATCCTGGAGGATAACTTTCTGCAATCATGTTTACTTTCTGATGTATGTTTTCCTGTTCATTTTTACAATGACAAATATCACGAGTAGGAAAAGTCAAACTATGCACTGAAAGGAACAAAGAGAGAAAATTGCTTGTTGGGCTTCATAAACATCTATGAAGTAGTCCTGATCATTTCTCACTACCTTGTTGGAAATGATACACTCTGGAGCTTTCAGAGAAAGGGTTTGCCACCACCTCCCGAGGAGGCACATCCATGCACACGTGCACACCAATGCATTCCTTGGCCTAACAGTGGGATCAAGGTCACCTCTGCCAAGTGTAGCCCAAAAAGCCAACCTCTGCTCCCTCAAAACACATCTGAATAGTGATAAAGAGACTCCACTTTCTTTCAGATAAACATGAATTCCTGCTATCTGTTCTGGGGAACTCCTTCCCTCCCTCCCTCCAGTTCAGTCTGCCACCAACCCCCACCCCCCACCCCAGCCTTGGACACAGTGAATACTCAATGAAATTTCTACCGACGTCCCTCAATGTGAAGTGCTGGGGACACAAGCCTAATATTCTTTTAACGTAGTCTCCATGTGTAAGTTCTATAATAAGATTACGTTAGAGCCAATGAACCTCGTGCACAACCCTGGAAAACCTATTCACACTATTTCTGTCACACGGTTGAAGTTTTAAAAGGCTTGCAAGTCCTAGATCTCTCCATCTGAACTCAGGAGCATCTGGGTGTCAATGGCCTGGCCTAAATTTCAGCACTCAAATCTAAGCAGCAGTGTAGCTGACAGGCTGATTCAAATTCATAGAAATGAGCCAGCTGGATCTGGCTGGATGGCCCCACCCTTTACCTGGTGAAGGCAGGTGGGAAGTGAAAGGGAGAAGATGATACAGAAATATAATGTTATCCTGAAAACCTCAGAGACCACTTCTTTCTTCTTAGGATCTTAAAAGTTTGTGTTGTGTTTTCTATTTTGGGGCCAGGGGAAGGAATTAAGATGCCTTTTTCATTTCTATTTCCACCAACTAGATTCTCCCCAAGAAAAACAGCCATTTAAAACCATTTTCAGGGCAGCCCTGGTGGCTCAGTGGTTTAGTGCTGTCTTCAGCACGGCGTGTGATCCTGGAGACCCGGGATCGAGTCCCACATCAGGCTCCCTGCATGGAGCCTGCTTCTCCCTCTGCCTGTGTCTCTGCCTCTCTCTCTCTGTGTCTACCATGAATAAATAAATAAAATCTAAAGAAAAATAATAATAATAATAAAATAAAACCATTTTCATTATCTTTAAAGTTAATGAATAAAATACATTAACATCCTTGAAAACTTACTACATTCCATGCACTGCGCTAATAACAAAAATAGACATTACTGAGCAACTCACTGAGCCCTTCCTGGGTATGAAGCACTGCTCTAAGCACTTTTTACTTGAAATAACTCAGTTAATCTTCTAACAACTTCCAAGTCCCTATTTTTATTTTATTTTATTTTATTTTTTAGATAAGGGAAAAAAGGCTTAGAGAATCTGGTGGCTTCTGCAAGATCACAAAGCCAAAATGTCACAGGGCTGGACCTGCAAAGCAGACCTCCAAAGCCTGAACTCTCAATCAAAGTGTTCTTTATAAGAATCCTTATGGCACATCTATGAAATACGTCTTTTCATTCTCCCCATTTCAGACGAGGACTACTGGTGAAGCCTGTCAGCATCTGCCTAAGAATTGTCACATCCAAACTCAGATGAGGCCCATGCCAGTCCACGCCTCTGAGCGAGGCACCATTACCAAACCCCCGAGTCACCCCTTCATCATGTCAGCATGGGGAATGTTTATCTCAATTACAAATCATTAGTGTTTTGAAATGGTGGTGACAGGAACCAGGCAAGTACACAGAGAGGGGGATGGTGGCCAAGCGCATTCCCAGGAGTGGGACAAGCCTGAGAGAAAACAGAGAAAGTGAATGTGGTCTCAGCCCAGGGGGCTGTCCTCCCCCACTCAGTGCAGAGTTCCGGAATCCCAGAGAGCACTGAGAAATGGAGAGGAAGAACACTTTCCTTTTCTATTTTTGATTCCTTCATTCAGGGGTTGATGAGAATCAGCAGCCACTGGAGCTTACAGATAAAGAGCCAATGCCCAGGGAGGGGTGCACCTGGCAGCTGAGGCCTTCAGCAATACCCCTACTGACAAGAGGCTTATGGGAGGGAAGTCCCTAGGTCTGTCCCCAGGGTCTTACAGGTCAACTGCACACTGCTGAGCTTCTCTCAAACCACATGGCTAGAGATCACTAGATCAGTGGGTAAAGAAAGGGACTGAAAGAGAAATGGGAGAGAAGTTTCTCAGGCTGGGGGGCACAGGCCCTTGTGACAGTGTTCCCTGCCCAAGTGTGACAGGGAGATCACAGAAGGGACCTGGCTGGACAGTTTCTTATTTGAGTTGCTGCTGCAAACAGAGGAACCGCAGAAGCAACAAGACGAGAAGTAACCAAGACTCTCACTATGCTAAGTGCTTTATGTAGAACTCTCCATTTGTCCTCATTACAAAGCAGTGAGGGAGACTTACCACATTTAAAGAGCCTCTCTTTCTCTGTTTACCAGTATATTCCTGGTGCCTAGAAGAGTGCTTGAAACAAGTAAGCATTCAATGATTATTTGGTGAATAA
Organism: Vulpes vulpes; assembly: GCF_048418805.1. Taxonomy (NCBI): domain Eukaryota; kingdom Metazoa; phylum Chordata; class Mammalia; order Carnivora; family Canidae; genus Vulpes; species Vulpes vulpes. The sequence continues at coordinate 73,844,027 of NC_132788.1, read as the reverse complement.
AGGAATAAATTTAAAGCATCCAAGTTTTTGGAAAGCTTATGAGCCCCAGATCTCTCCATCTGGTTTTAGGAACGTCTGAGTGCCAGTGGCCTGGCCTTTTATAATTTTAGCACTTAGACCAAAGCTGCAATGTAGTACTCTGTGAGTTCACTCTGTAAATTCTCCCACAAGAGCCACTAGTCAAGGACACTCTCAACAACAGGATCCCTTCCCTATGCTCTCAGCATTCTGGCTTCTTCATTCCCACTTCTTCAAACCCCGGCGGCTCCAAAACTTATGAACAATTAAAAGAAAAAAATGTAAACAGCCTAAGGAAATAAAACTTCTGAACTTCATTTATAATCAAAGAATTGAACAAGAAAAGAAAAAAATGACATACAGGTTTTTTTTTCCTCCTAAGATTCAAATGATAACAAAAAATGTTATTCAGGACACCTGGGTGGCTCAGTGGTGAGCATCTGCCTTTGGCTCAGGTTGTGATCCCATGGTCCTGGGATCGAGTCCCACATCAGGCTTCTTGAGAGGAGCCTGTTTCTCCCTCTGCCTGTGTCTCTGCCTTTTTCTCTGTGTCTCTCATGAATAAATAAATAAAATCTTAAAAAAAAAAAATGTTGATACTCATTGTTGGCAAAGTTGCAGTAAAATAAATACTCTCATTCAGTGTCAATAGGAGTGGAAACTGGTGCATTTTAAAAAATAAGATGACAAGACGTATGGAAAACCTGTAAGAATTCCATAAACTCTCTTTAAGTAATTTCCCCTCTAGAATATATCTAAAGAAATAAAAAAAAATTGACAAACACCTGTGCACAGATATGCCCAATGCAATAAAAATATTACAGAAAAACTGAAAACGATTTTCACACCCAATATTGAAGAACAGTTAATTAAATTGTATTACATGTGAAAGGATGACACAGTGTGTAATCATTTAAGATCTCTTTAACAATACTTCATGACATGGGAAAATGCTCATCATGTAATATTAAATTTAAAAAAGAAACAATTTTATATAGTCAATATACAGCAATTTTGTTAAATATGTGTACGCTCAATGAAAAAAGAACGGCAGAAAATTTATGTTATTCTCAGGGTCAGGATTCTAAGTTATTTTTACTTTTATACTTGGTCTACTTTTCTATAATTTCAAATTCCCTATAATGAGCTAGTTTTACATGTGTAATCAGAAAACAAAATGAAGTTCGTGGGAATTTCCTACTCTATTTCTATTACTAATAACATAATAAGAATATAGCTAGTGACGTTCCCAATGACAATTCTATATTGGTCTTCATGTATTTTTATCCCACATAAGGAAATAAGGAGAGGATGTCAACCCCATTCCAGAGCTAGGAAGAACAAGATCTTGGAGCCTAAGTAGCTCCAATCAAATTGACAGTGTGTACCTCAAAAAAACACAAGCAAAACACAATTATCCTTCCCTGTGCCTCAGCCCTGGATAAAACACACATCACATGAGAGGTGTTCATTTGTACGAATCAGTGAGATAAGGGCACTGGACACAAATTCTCAGGCTACGCATAACACAATGATCTATAAAACGCACAGTAGTAGTAAACTGGCAGGAGCATTCTACTTTTATATGTATCTTCATCAAATGGCCTTGTTTAAAAAAAAAAAAACTCAGCCTTCAGAACCAGATGACAGAGAGTGAGAGATGGGAGAGGGTGGAATCAGGAGCAAGGAGAAGAAGGAGCAGGAGTGGCAGCTCCAGTAGCTGGAAGAGGAGGGAAAGAGGAGATGATGGTGAGAAGGAGAAGGAAAAGTGGGCATCTTCTGAGATGAACATCTTTATTAATTTTTGTTTGAGATGAAGGTATTTAGGTGACATTTCTCACAGTAATAAATACACAGAAATACTTGTAAGTGGTGTAATTTCCCTTAATATTGCTGGAAAAAAGACTGGAAATGAAAAAAAATGAAAAGTGCTGGAAATGAAATCTAAGATAAGGGTCATCTACATAAAACAAACATATTTTGGGTTTTTTAATAGTCAACTTTTTCATTGTCATATTTTAATAATTCCACTTGTTTGGAGCATCATATCATAAAAGGAAGGAAGAGGTGCAAGAGAAGACCAGGGGATTCCCAAAACAGAGGGCTCCAATTATGCAGTGGTTTGGAGTTGTCATGTCTCTTTCCTGGATGTCAGTTTCATCTTCAGTAAATTACAAGGAAGAGACCAGAGAAGTCCCACATTCTTTGGTCCTCTCTGAAGTTATGAGATTACTACTTCACTGAATGGCCAACTAGGGGATTTTAGAACTAGATGGGGGTCATGGCCACAAAGTAGAGTGCCGTACAGCTCAATTTTAAATACACAGTGAACCTCAGTGAACTCAAATATCTCTTGCCTAAACCATTAATGACAGTACGTCCTGCTGCAGTATGGTGAACGAGAGAAGAGAATTTAAATTTTTATACTCTAAAAGCTGTAAGTACATTTTAATTTTTCTGGGTAAACTGACTGAAATCCAACCAAAGCAAATTTTGGAGATGCAAATGCAAACATAAAGCAATGGCTTGCTCTGGGGAAAGAGAAGGAGTGATGTTTGGGATAGTAAAGAGGGAATGAATAGCTAATCCTTGCAAGAACACAAAGTTCCTAGTTCACAGGCTGAAAATCAAGTTGGGGACATGGGAAAATAACAAAAACAATTCAGATCAGAAAAAAAAAAAAAGCCTAGCAACTTAAAGTCTAGAAATTTTGAGATAAAAATTAATGCAAATTATACCTCACCAACTCATAGAAAATGCATACAGTTGACCTCAAGGAGTGATCATATGTGGCTCAGTTTCATTTTAGTATTATCTAAAAGTAGAGGGAGAAACTAGATGATAATCTAAAATCTCAACATCATTTATAAAACTACTTTAAGAGGTTGAGCTATCTTGAGGTGCCTAACACAGACATCCTGGCCATCATGACTAACTGGAAAAAATCGGAAGCCCCACCATCGCAGTGATAGACAACACAACAACAGAAGTCACCAAAGTATCCTAAAATAAGATTTAGATATAACATGTAATGACTTGGAAAAATACTTGTGATACTGTAAGGGTAAAAATAGGAAACAAAATAGTGTGTGCAGGGCAAGCACATATAAACAAATCTACATATACAAAAATACTGGCAGGATATTGATAAAACGTTGAACTGGTTAGAGGTCGTCACCAGTGAAATTGTTCTTCCTACATTTTCTTCCTCTGAGAAGTACATTTATTATCTCCCACAAAGGGGGAATATTCCTACCTCATCCTGTGCCAACTTAATGGGATTTAGTACCTAAAGAGAGACAAAGCACATTTGTTATTATTTTACCTACAGTTTTCTAAATGCTTGAAGATTTGGGACCAGCCTAGAGATCTCGAGAATGTTAACTTTGTTTCAGAATTTTTCAATAAGCCAGAATCTTTGATGCTCTTATGAGCTGAGTTGAAAGGCAGACAAGCTCATCAAAGACTACCTATATTAGTATAAGGTGAAGGTGACAGACTGGCATGTGGCTCAAGCACAGACTAGTACTTTACTAATCTAGAGACCATGTTAACCACACCAAGCATGTGTTAATACTTCAGATGATTAAAACAACATATTTTATGTTAGAAATGTAAATACATCCCCCTTTTCCTCTGCCATTTCTTCATTTTCTTTCTTCCTTTCTTTTTTGAGTCTGGTGTGGGGTTTGAGCTCACAATCTTGAGATCAAGACCCGAGCTGAGATCAAGAGTTGGACGCTTAACTGACTAAGCCACCCAGGTGCCATATCTGCCTTTTTTTAAAACCTAGTATATCTCAATCATTGGAGTAAAGGAAGAATTGAAAGGGGCAAAATGCACAGAATTCCTTTGTGTACCAGTTAATTTTTCTCTGATCACTTTCTGCAGGCTGTACTGTGACCAAATATCCCAGAGTTAGCCCCCTGTCCATGTGGGGCTGCAAGGGGTGGGGTACACATAATGACCTTAACAAATCAGAGTGCCAAACAGGCACTATTCCTCGAAAAAGCATTCAAAATGCCTACCATAAGCACACTGGTAGTCATACAAAGCCAGTATATATTATGGAAGATTCAAATATTTTTGACTGGTTAAGGTTATGGATGACTTCGGTGTTGACAAACACAATCCTCAGTTCTTTGTCATCATCTCTTCTGACTTTTTTTTTTTTTAAGATTTAATTTATTTATTCATGAGAGACACAGAGAGAGAGGCAGAGACACACAGGCAGAGGGAGAAGCAGGCTCCACGCAGGGAGCCCGATGTGGGACTTGATTCCGGGTCTCCAGGATCACGCCCTGAGCCAAAGGCTCAACCACTGAGCCATCCAGGCGTCCCACCACTGAGGCACCCAGATGTCCCCTCTTCTGACTTCTTAGCAACTTCTAATGCAGGTAACAATGCTCTCCTCCTTTTTTTAAAAAAAAAATTTTTTTCACTAATTTATTTGGGAGAGACAGAGAGAGAGCACATGTAAGGAAGAGGGAGAAGGAAAGAAACCCAAGCAGACCCCACACTCAGTGTGGAGTCAGACACAGGGCTCAATCTCACGACCCTGAGATCATGACTCAAGCAGAAACCAACAGTCTGGTGCTTAATCAACTAAGCCACTTAGGCAATTCAATGTTCTCTTCCTTTAAAATGCCATCAATGGGCTCCTGGTTCACTCAAATCCCCAAAATTTCCAGCCAGCTTTGCCTCTTTATTCTCTGCAACCTGTAATCAAATCTCTTAATGTTGGTGGTTGGCTTCAGAACTCACATCTTGGAGCCCTATTTTCCTCTACTTACACCTTTGGTGAGCTCACCCAGGTTCATGCCTTCACATATTACTTACATGCTTATAAATTCTCAATTTATAGCCCTGGCTAGGACATTTCTAGATCCACATGCCCCAATGGCCATTTGACAGCTCTATCTGGTGAATAATCAACAGCTCAAAGCCCACATGTCTATAGCCGTACTCCTGACTTCCCCTGCTTTCCTCATCTACCCCTGACAAAGACTCTGGGCTTGGCCCAACTTGAGTCGGGCTTCTGAACCCATCTGGGCACCTCCCTGTAAAATCCAGTTTTAGCAAGACCCCTGCTAAGTCTGTGTAATCACAAGCCCTCTACCACCTTCAGTATCTGACCACTACTGACATCTGCCTGGTTTCTTCATCCTCCATCAACACCCAGGTAGTATCTGATCACCCTGGCCTGTCTTCAGCAAGAGCCCTGTTAGGTCTGTGTAGCTCAGAGCTTCTGCTTACCCACAATGTTTCCTCGTGGTAATCTTCCATTCACTGACGCCCACTCTCCTCCCTGGCTATAAATTCCTCCTTGCCTGTGCTGTATTCAGAGTTGAGCCCAATCTCGCTCTCCCGTATAAAATCTCACTGGAGTGTTCCCAACACCTATTGTGACGGTCCTGAATAAAGTCTGCCTGACCATCTGTAACAAGTGAGATTAAATATTTTTTTTCCTTTAATACCATCAGAGCTGTTCCCTATAGTCCCCTATTTCAGTTAATGGCAGCTCCAACCTTTCAGCATTCTATCACCCAAAACCTTCATCTTCTGACTTTCCACCAACAAGCAATCCATCAGATGATACTATCCTATCATTCTGGACAAAAATCTTGGGAGTCATCCCTGATGCAACTCTTCCAAATTCCACATCTATTCCCCCAGGAAATCCTGTGGTTCTACCTTCAAATAAAAAGCAAATTTAACTATTTCTCACCACCTCTCCTGCCATCCCGATCCTGGCCATCATCCTAGCTCATTGGGATATTTACAGTGGCCTCCTAACAAGCTCCCCTCCCTATCACCCTGCTTTGTTCACCCACAGGTAAATTTCAGAATGGCTTCCAGAGTGATTCAGTCAAAGCAGGAGTCAGATCTTGACCCACCTCAAAGTCCATTGATCGTTCCCTATTTTACTAAAAGACTAAGAGCCGGTGAGTCTACATGCCCTACTCTGTCTAACCCTGTAACTCCGTTGTTTTTGTTTTTGTTTTGTTTTGTTTTAGCCAAAGTTTATTTACATATTTTTTTTTAGTAATCTCTACAACTCAATGTGGGACTCAAACTCATGACCCCAAGATTAGGAGCTGCTTGCTCTTCTGATTGTGCCAGCCAGGCACCCAGCCCTGCTACTTCTTGACCTTGCCTCCGACTATTCTCCCCCTTCATGACTTGACTTCAGCCACACCAGCCAACTTGCTCTCTTTAGAGCAGGCTAGATCTTGGCTCAGGTGCTCCCATGCTGCACAGTCAGACTTACACTGATTATTTACAGTTGGAACCCCTTCCTCGGGCAATTTGATCTCCCTTACCCAACTGTATTTTCTCCCCTGCACCTATCACCATGAATTCATATTTTACTTCCCTGCCTGTCCGCATCCCCTAGAACCATGGGCAGAGGGCCTGATAGTGGTGTCATTCACTGATATATTCCTCATCAACTTGAGCAAAGTGGTCCATTAGAAATATAACAGCTGCCACACATGTAATTGTAACCATACGGAAGCAGTTAAAATTCAGTTTAATAATTTATATTATTTAACCTAACATAACAAAAATATGATTTCAATGTGTAATCAATAAGGAATAATAACTCAAACATCTCACATCTTTTCTCCATACAAAGTCTTCTAAATACTTTGTCAAATTTACATTTAGAGCACATATAAGTTTGGGCTAATCGCACTGCAAACCCGTGGCTAGTGGTTTCCACAGTGGATAGTGTAGGTTTAGTCTATTTTATTCTACTCTTTTGTATGCTTCTTTCATTTCTGAAAAATTCTTGGACGGCAATCCACTAAATTGATTTCCTAACCACAAATGGGTCCCTATGCCCACTTTGAAAATCACTGTGCTAAATCAACTGTAAGGTATGTAATCTGTGATGACCAGATTTTGGGGCCCTTTCTCTGACCTCTAGGGACAGCTCAGGAACCTCTGAAAGGGAAATAGGACCCTCTGAAAGGGAAACAGACTTTCAGAGAAAAGAGGCCTGGAGGCTGCAGAATTAGGCTGCAGAATTAAAGTATCATGCCAATTCACAGAGTGAAATCACCGTCCATCCAATGACGCAAGACTTGTTTTTTTAATTAAAAGGTAATTTTAAATAACTCATCGCACTGTCAGATAATTAACAAAACATCTAATTACTTATAATTATATACTACATACATACTAATATATAAATTCAAGGGCAAATCTGCATGATTTCACACTTCAAAAAGAGCTACATTGGGACGGAGCAGAAATACTTCAAGTTTTTTCATTCTTCTCCCCTCCCAGCCCACCATGCAAAGGCGACAGGAGTACAATAGTTCAGACCAAGGACAGAGAAGTATAGATTTAAATGGTTAATCTTCATTTTTCAAATGCAAACTCCCACTCACCAGTAGTCTCTTCAAGAAGTTCTATAAACTTCAAATCCACACTCAACCCTGGATAGAAGGTCAACTTTTCAAATGGCCTCAAAATAAGGACTGCACCACCAATAGAACATTTGTTCCTTGAAGGTTCTACATGTTATGAGATACGAGAAGGGTGACACAGTCAAGGTTAGCACAGATCTGCTACCTTAAACAGGGTTTTGTTTTTGTACAGCTAAGCTTCAAATTTCTTCCCTAGGTTTTTGAATTGCCAAAGTAAGGCAATACTTCCTACATCTCTCTGCTAAGCTGTTACGTTGTCACCTAAACTGAGAATCTCTTCCTAAGATACTCAAGGTGAGCAACTGGGATATTTGTGCCCTTGGCAGATGGGAGAACAAAAACATCATTTTTAAAAGATGAAGATACCATTTGTTATTCGGTTTTGTATTTTTCATTGTTCACAGTGCAAAATATGGCTAGTTGATAATCACTGCAAAGATTGCCTTTACTACTAAATATGCCTTCATGTACATTTCAACAAGTGACTTCTGCTTGAAAACGAACTCTATTGAGCATATTTCTCTGGAAATCAATATTTAAAATTTTTTTTTCTTTGAAACTAACATTCAAGAGAAACAGCTCTTGTTTACAGAGTAACTTAGTTTAGCATTATGGTTAACAATGTTTAAAAACAGCTAAATTAAAATGCAAACATTTAAATTTTGAAGTTTAACTGTTGGGAGGCCAAGTCAGCTCTATGAAAATATAAACAACATGAAAACAGTAATTTTTCCCCTAACTCCATCCCCTTTAAGAATATTTCAGGTCACCATTTTGTAGGGTTTAGGAGGAAGACCTTAAACAACTCTGAGGTTGTAAGAGAGTTACAAATTTATTTATTTATTTTTTGACAGGTTCAAATTTAAATGCTTGGGATGAGCCTTGAAGATATGCTAAGTGAAGGATGTCACTCACAAAAAACCACACATAGTAGGATATGTCCCAAATAGGTCAACCTATGCAGACAGAAAGTAGATTAGTCTTTGTCAGGTGCTGAGTTGAACGGAGTGATTGTTAATGGTTAAGGGATCTCTTTCTGGGGTGCTGAAATGTTCTGAAATGAGACTGTGATGATGGTTGCAAACTCTAGGAATATACCTAATGCCATCGAAGGGTACACTTTTAAGTCTGTGAACTATATTGTGATATGAATTATATCTTAATAAAGCTAGTAACAAAATTAACATGCCTGATAATGTTCAAAACAGCACTGGAATGAAAGATACAAGAAAATTAAGTTAAACTAACTTAGCTTCCATTTAGCTAAAATACATTAAATCCCTGGTACCCTGGGTCTCTTCGTTATAGGCCACTTTCTCCCAGCAAACAATATTTGTCCTTCCTAACATTGGTCATCATCATTGTTCATAATCTGGGTATATTCCCCGCTATAAAATAAACTCTATGAAGACAGAGACCATGTTCTTCTTACGTAGCACTATGATCTTAGCCACTAGCACACAATCATCAGTAAATATCTGCAGTAGGAATTTATGTATGCATATGGTATGTACTTCTGTATGAATGAATGAATGCATGAAATCATTGGGCTGGGGCAATTCAACAATCAAGTTATTGTGTTCTCACTGTCCCCTTAAACCTGTTCTCTAATTCTCCCATGCTCCTGGACAACCTGGTAGATACTTTTCCCAGCAGCCACTGCAGCTTCCTGCTACCAGGCAACCATTATCTTACCAATTAAAGGTCAATAGATGTGATGTGTGCAATTTCTAACTCCTTTGTATCAAAGAAAACTGCTTGCCTTGGACTTCCCCACTATGTTTCAACCATGTAAATAATGACAAAGTCCCAAGGTAGGAGAGCAAAAGAGAGAAAGAACCTGCCCAATTAAGCTAGACTGGTCAGACTGTTATATAAGAGAGAAGTAGACGTCTTTTCTATGTAAGCCATTGTATGTTGGGGTCTCTATGCTGTATCAGCCTAGTCTTTACCCTATTAAACCCAGACATGGGTGAGTGAGGATAAGGGTGGGGGGTAGACAGGAAGGATTCAAATGCTTCACTGAATATACTAGTGATTCAGCTAGTGTGGTCATCTGGTGGCTCAATGATGACACTGTAATGTCTATACAACAACTTGGTGAATTAATAATCACACAATTCAAAAGTGGAATGCTATAAAGTGGTCATTTTGAAATGGATTTAACTTTGAATGTTATTGTCATTAAATATTTAAATCAAATAAATATAAACTTTCAAAAGAATCAATAGATATATTTTAAAGAGCCGAATAGCCATTTTACCTTTATTTGTAACCAAGATATAATCTGCAAGGGGTCTCTTGCACTTTGCAATACACAATAAGTAGAGTCTATAAGGATGCTTTATACTCCTTGATCCAACAACAACAAAAAAAGCTCAAATTGGGAATAGGGGAAAATGGTAATGATTATACTTCCTTTTAGATTGTTTCTTAACTTTTTCATAAATAATTTGACCATAAAAAAGAAATTAAAACAACAAAAAAGAAATTAGCACATAAGATGTGAAGCTTAAAAATGACTAAAATATTTTTTAAAAACCACTTAATTGTACTCTAAATGGGCTTGATGATCATCATCCACTCCCAATAATACCACTCAGAACTGATAGAAGATGAATTTCACAAATTGGATTTGAATCTCAAGCAAAAATGCATTTAGGTGAAATGCCAATGTTGGGAGAAAGCAGAGAGAAAATGACATATAAACCTTTATTAAGTCACCAAACTAAGGCAGCCATGATAAAAGGACATCAATATAAGTGAGACCTGAACAAGATGCCTTTTTAGGTCTAGTCTTGACATTCTACATGATCGTGGGTAAGTTACCAATCATCTCTGGGACCACCTTCCCAGTTTGTAAAGTAGGGATTATAATCATTGCTGCCTATCTCTCAAGAATGCTGGCAACCAAACCCATTTTGCAAAGTGTTCAGATCCACTTGGAAGAAAATTGTTATATCGCTACCAAGTAAGATGACTGTTATTTATGACTCTTCAGACCTTTGAATCTAAATTTGAAAAATGGCTTCATCTGTTTTTCTGAATTTGCCTGGCCACTTTTATGTGCATAACTAGTTTTTCCCATAGTGCCAATGTAGACATATTTATTTGCATCTATGCTGACTGTTAATGATTCCCAGATTTCAAATGTGGGCATGACATTTACTGAGAAGTTCCTGGCATCTGAAATCTACCTCTTTTTGATGGTGTGGAGATGGCGCTGGTTTCTTCATGATCACTGGATACACAATCTTCTCTGGTTTTTCTGGTTTTTTGGTTTGCTTTTGAGGGGGAGGGAGAAAGAGAATCCTAAGCGACTCCTTGCTCAGCATGAGCCCAATGCAGGGCTAGATCCCACAACCCTGAGATCATGACCTGAGCCAAAATTAAGAGTAGGATTCTTAACCGATGAAGCCACCTGGGCATCCCACTCTTCTCTGTTTAAGGTTCATTCCCTGGAAAGAAACAGTAGCCCTTCCAGCCATTTTACAGATCTTTCTTTTTTTTTTTTTTACATGTTTAATAAATCGTTTTTCCCTTCTATATGAGATCAAAATAAATAAGGATTCATTTCTGAAGGATCTTTGAGCTGTTCAAAGGTAAAAAATTATCGTGATGTATTATTGAAGTCTCTATACATTAATTTCTAAAGAAAAAATGAAATTTGAAATAGGGTCAAATAAGATGGAATTGATCTTATAGAATAAAAAAATAAATAATCCAATGTTAATTGGGGGTAGGAAAAATGAAGTTTATTTAATAAGATCTCAATCACCAAAAGTTGGAGTGGAAAAAAACGATACAGAGATGGAGCAAAAATCTCTTACTCGGAGCTTCCTGGCAGTCAAGTTTAAAAGAAAAATTACACGAATTTGTTACTCAGCTTCCTTTGTGTCATGACAGGAGCCATCAGAAGGACAAAATTTTTCACTGTTCCTGAAATTTGACAAGGAGTTACTCATTTGCAGTATAACGTATAATATAACACACCATGTCCTTGACATTAATTATAAAGAAAGAATTTCTTCTCTCCCCATGGACTACTCTCTTAGTCAACACTAATGAAAAATCCTGGAACCTTTTTTCTTTTCTTCCCAAACTTGCCCCTATCTCATGATATTTTAAACTTTGAACAGTATCACAGAATTGGAAACAAATCACATTGCACAAATTCAAATGTGCCCATTTACAGGTCATGGGTGTTAGCGTAGGCATTATAAAGACATCAAGCCAGAAGAAAAATAATTCGTGCTTACAGGTGACTCCAAAGAAAACAATGACAACTGCTCAAGACACCCTTATTTGAAGTTGTCGGGTAACACAACTCTAGAGGTGAATATTTCATCTCTTCAACCATGTTTTCCACTTTGTTTAATCACAATTTTCAGCTCTGCTAGAAATCTCTGCTAGCTAATGGCACGAGATGAGTTAAACACCTGGCACAGCTTTGCATGAGGAACACCTTTGAGATCTCGCAGGGCTCACGGAGACCAGAAGACACAACTTATACCGAGCTGAGTCACTGTAACAAAGACAGAATGACCCACAAAACAGAAAATATTTACTACAGGGCTCTTTACAGAGAAAGTTTGCAGATACCTGGAGTTAACTAAGCCTTCACTTTTAAGATCTGATAACTGGGTCTCCACAAAGGAAACTGCTTTGACTTGATAACCCCAAAATACTAGTTTGGAACAACCCTACCTGTGCTGCAGCGTATGAATGAGGCTGTCCTCATGGAGGACAATCAGGTGCTTCTCACAAAGGCTTAATTTAAACAACAAAGACGATGAAACGATGAAATGGAGCATTGTGGATTTTTTGCTTCCAATCAGAAATGCGCCAGAATGCAACTATAAAAACAAATCCATTCCTTTAAGAGGCGTTCTAGGGTCCCAAAAACGCTCAGTAAGATTTTTTTAAAAAAAAAAAGCGATCTAAGAATCTTCACACTGTAAAAGTCCACAAAAACCCAGAACACGTTCAACTAAAGAGTAGGAAGTCTCTACTTTACAAATGCATAATCCTGATTTAGTCATATCTGAGTGAAGACTTTGTGCCACCAGGTCAGCAAGGAACCTGTTCTAATAGAGATGCGAATCTACTAAAGCAAATGAAGCTATTACTGGCCAAAATTCAAAAATAAACTGAAGATGCTACTTGAGAAACACCAGCCACTAAAGAGACCTGCAAGATTAACTTGTATAAGATGACCACTGCCCTCACTGGAGAGATACCTTCGGAATCAAGAAAATATGTAGCATCCATAACGGTTTTAAGCAAAGTGCTTTTTGGTTCCCCCTCCCAAAAGTGAGTTTGAGAAAATTTAATTTAGCTTTAATTCATCAAGCTACATTAGTCTCTCTGAAAACTTCTAATTTCAAAATCAAATACTCATTTGATTTTCAAGCAAGGTCAAGAGAACAAGGCAGCCTAGTGCTGACATCACAGGGATATGCTCCATGCCGCTCAGCAGTTACATCAATGTGCCGTGTTGCTATGGTGCTTGACTATTAATTTCTGAAAGAAGGTGATTATAAAGCCGCCAGATGAACATCAATCGGATGACACCATTTCAGCACAGAACACTGACATGCGCTACTCATGTTTGCAGCAATTTTTATGAATCACCACTTTTGTGATGTGACTATTCCTTTCTAACTTTAAGCCCACCAAGTCAACCAAAAAAAAAAAATGTTTTTTAAATGTAAAAAAATAAAGTTCAGCTTCAACAAAGAAGCAAAGTTTGTTAATGTTTGGAGGAAATGCATCACTCTGTGGACCATTTCTTAAGGGCAGTCTTTTCGTTAACAATCTCCCCAAAACTTATTGTACTTGGCATACAGACTTACACACAAATACACACACACACATATTTGGTAGCCACGTAGATCAGAAAAGAGTTGAATTAAGATATATCTGGAAGGAGGTAGATACAGGCCAAGATAGAATTCCACTAATCAGATGTGCATTTACCTTTTTTGGCTTCTGGAAAGCAATCTTCAGGTATAGTCACCTCAAAAGGTCACTTCTTACCCTGAAAACAAAAGACAACATCAAAGTCTGAATGTCAAGAGAGAGTAGCAACCACCTATTTGCCTGGAATAGATGCAAGAACAACAAAAGCACTCCGTTACAATTCATGGCAAACGACTTTCAGAGTTAATAAAAACAAGTCCCAGGACCACAGATCTGGTGCACAGGCCAGTGAGCTCCTCAAGACAACAAAAACAACGTGGGTGGAAAAAGTAAAGGCGAAACATTTTGAATTTTGCATGTGAACTTTTTCTCATCGTGTCATCTATCAATTTATTTTCTTGTGCAATAATACGTGACTCATCGGCCTTTGTTTTTGGAAACCAGGCTGCTCCTTGAACGTGTCTCTGTTTAGTTAACATCCACATCTCCAATTTCATTAAAGCACAGACTTGTTTTTCCCCCCTCAGGAAGAGAGTGAATTCTTACAGACAAGATGCTTTATGCCACCCTGGACCTTTCCAAAGAATACAAGCACCAGGATCTTCAAGTTTGGGGAGGGGAAAGGGTTAACCAGTTGGTGAAAGCTGTTCACACTATGTTTTCCACTTAGCATATATCTACCAGATATACTAAGTTACATAAAAATGGTTTGTGTCAGATGAAATAAACAATTGAAACCAAGCTCCCTAAAACACAAAGAAAGCCTGGAACATGTTTCATCCCACATCTACTCCTGCATCTGCATACTCTCTTATGCAAAACAGTGTGTAACCCTCTAAGAAACATTACAAGCTGCCTCTTTCTGCCCCTGTAACTGGGATCAACATATGGCACCAGTGAAAAGAAAAACATTTGTTTATTAATTTAGATCAAGTTACCGACAGGGTACAGGATTCAATCCACATCAGCTGACCAAATGCTCATGTGATTTTTTGTAAGATGCTAAGATCGTATCACCGTTTTACTAAAATGTTAATATCCTTTTGCTCACTCTTCAGAACAATATGTAATGAAGTAGTTTTAATTTTATACAGAATATATCCCTGCTTATCCCTCTGCTGTCAGCCCTGAATGTGGAAAGGCAAACATTATTGAGAAGAGTTAAATCTTATTTCACAAGGGCTAAAATTTGAAAGTGGCACTTTGGTGAGTACTATCTTTGAGGAATTGATCTGAGGCCAATTTATGACATTTCCACAAGTAAGTATATGCAGATTCTTGCCATAAAGATTGGAAAAAAATGCATGCTCTGAGTGAAATCATAATTTTCGTGTTTACTGTAAGAGGAAATTGGAGGTTTTCACCATAAATGTTCACCATTTGGGTGGGGGAAAACCCTAGCTCTGGGACTTAAAATTACTATTTTGCAACCTGCCCCAAACCTTTTTGTTTTTACACAAAACAATTCAAATTGAAAATGAAAATTTTGAGATACACTGCTGATGTGTGTCCCCAGGATTGGTTTCTCTATTGGTGAGAACTCTGTCACAGGGCACATGGTGCTAAGACAACAGGGAGCAGTGATGTTGGTGGGGTCCTCAGGGTAGTGGGGAGATCTGCAAAGCAGCCCAACTCCTCCCAAGTAAGAAGAGCTCATTAGATAGAGGGACAGCAATAATCTATACTCAATATTTCCATCTCACCACTTAGAGAATCTTAAATGGAAAGGAAGTGAACTATGGAAGATCCTACTGATTTCAAGGCCAGAATTGCCATTCTCCCTCCTTTTTACTTGAGATATCCTCCAATGTGGGTGCTCTGAACTAACATTCACAGTCATCTGTTGAGTTGCGTTTGTTTTTGCATGTTTGGCAGGCAGATCTATAGTATTAGACTCTGCAATGCAGATGAGATGGCTATCATATAGGCCCAACAAACAAGTGGACCTTATGAAAATTTAATTTAAAAAAATAACCTACTGAAAATGCCTACTATGAAAAAAGTTATCTCCAGCCCTGTATTCCAACCTGCAGAAGGATTTCAGGGAAGAACTAGGCCTATTTCTCTATGCACCTGTCTACATAGTACAGTGTCTAAGTGAACAGAGCAGAAATACAAGCTGATTTACCCTCACAGATTTTACAAGTATAATTTTCCCCTAGGGAACCAAGATTATACAACTGACCCTCCAACTTATAATTACTAAAGCAATACAGAATTGGCTACATTTAATTTTTACTTATGAAAAAAAAAGAAAGAAAAAAGAACTGGCAATGGGATACAAATCATTTTTCCCTCCATTGTGAAGTTCCATAAATTTTAATGCATAGGCACATTTGACCACTCATTAATTTATTTCTGTTGATTTTAGTTTTTAGTATACATTAGCCAAGTAATCTAAAAGATATTTTTCTAGCTTTGCAGAGAAAAGATTAATAGTTCAACAGCTGTTTGCCATCATGCTAAATTAAATGAAATGTGTCAATATAACAGACAAGAAAATTAGGGAGTAGTACTGGGGCCTGAGTCTGCATCATGACGAGCCTAGAAGAATCAGAAATCAACAACTAACAGAACAACCTGCATTTCATTTTTTTTCCCAAAATGTAAAGCTTCCATTTACAAAATGGTTCACTATTTTTTTTTTAACAATCACTTTTACTTATCAAGTATATCAACTAGTTACCTAAATGCTTACTCACCGCAGGAGCATCAAAACTAAAATTAAACGGTTATGTAAAGCTTTTAAGTTTCTTTTTAATATAAAAAGAAAAATATTCCCCTCCAGCCCACTCATCATCTTTTAAATTGCTGTTACCATCTGAATTCCATTGTCTTTTCCCCTCTTTCTGAAGTTTCCTATTGGTTTTAGGTTTTAAAAGTGAGCCTAGGGATACAGTAAGTAGAAATGACTTATTTTCCTTCATGTCATTCTCTGTGTAGTTAAGACCCTGTGAACACTAGAACTGTCTCTGGTGTGGCTACCTCACTATTGTTTGCAAGAGCATTGTTCACCTGAATCTCTATGTTGACCATAAAGCTGAGCCAGACAGTAATCTTCAGCAGCAACCCACGTCTTAGAAAACTTAAGGGACTCACCTCTTCCTCTACTTTCCCAACCCCCACCCCTTAAGAATTTCCTCAAGGTGGACCTCTTGGTCACCACAGCACTTCAATGTCACATTCTGTAGGGGTGTATTTTGCCCCTCATTTCATCCATGTAGCAAATAATACATAATGCTAACCAGTATGGCCTAGACAGAACCAAAGTCCAGGTAAACATGGAGGCTGCACTTCATTTCACAAGGTTGAAAATGAACAATACATACTCTACTTTTCCCACTAAGAGTATGTCCTCCCCTTTTTCCATGGCAGCTAAAGAAAATGATCTGCATCAGGATTTCTGCATTATGTTTCATTTTATATGATTATGCGAAAGGGACTGTGAAGAATGACCAATGTTTTTCATCTTAACATCTCCAGTCCACCAAATGACACCTGAGGACCTACCATGCACCAGTGTCACTGGAGATGTAAAGATGACATGGCCAGTTCCTGGCCCACGAGGAAGGTGGCGATTTGGTAATTTGTCCCTGGCCAGAGAATCTCTTCTCTTAAAGCCCAGGAACATAGTTCAAACGTCTCATACCCCAAATATTCCAAAGAACATATCTATCCTTCATCTAAGAAAAAAGAAGGTTGAAATGGGCCAATTTCCAAGCGACTGCTGCCTCTTTAACTAGAGACTCCTAACTCGTGGATTTTCAGGTCTTGCTTTTCAAAGATTTCCTAGGAAAACAGGAGCATATCAACACAAATTTGCCTAGCTGAAAAATGATAGTACAAGGGTCACTTCATTTTCTGCACTCGAGACAAGAAAATCCACTCAGAAATCAACTGCGAAGAGTTTTTTCTCTGCTCTAATAACTTCAATATTGAGTCAGGCTTCCAGAAAGAAAAGCAAAGAAGGCAGGAAGGAAAGGAGAAAAGAAATAAGAGGGAAAGAAAACGGGAGCGCAAAAGAGGGCAAAAGAGGGAAAAAAAAGAAGGAAAAGGCACAGTTGTACAGTTCAGGCCTCTGGGACGCCACCCAGGCTTGCTGGTTTGCAATCACTATATTTGTCGTACTTCTGTCTACCAAGGAAATCCACCATCATTCCCCGGTGTCCCTTCCACTGGAGGTGAGGAACATTTTACTTCCTTTCTCCTTACCCTCTGGGACCCTCACCAAATCATGGAACCTAAGCTTGGGGTCCGTCCTGCAAAGAAAAACCGAAAATACTAGAAGGTAAGCCCCATGGTGCAGGCGACCCCAGGCGAGGCATGCCCGGGGAAATTGCTTCAGGCTGGCGGCCCCCACAGCAGCAGCTCCACATTGGTCCATCTCATTTGGAGAAACTACTCTCTATTACCTGACAGAAAAGTAAAACCTTGGTCATGGTCATGTGAAAATATTTTATAGGTATCCTTTAACAGCCTTTAAATGTTGAAACCTAAAAACAATATTTGCTGTTTTCTCTTTGAAGCTCTAACAAAGCCTTTGTTTTAGATTTACCTTTAGTGTGCAATAAGAGTTAATAATCAAATCCATCCCAACCCCCACAAATGTTAAACAAAAAGATAAAAGAAATGCAAATAGCTATTGTCATGGAAAGTTAAAGTACCTGTCTGTATTTTTAAGTGAAAACTATTATCTCTATCAATCAAAATTTAAGAATACAATAGCGCTAATCACAGAAGGTGCTCTGACGGAGTTACTTTTCCTCATAAAAAAAAAGTATTTTTCCCCTTAAAAACCGAGTATAAAAGTCATATACTTACAATTAGATAGGGTATTTGTAATTTTATTATTAAAAACCTACAGCAGCCTCACTGTTAATAAATGCTTCTAAGTCTCTAGACTGATTTGTACCCAAGAAGACCCAACTCCCTACATATTTTAATAAGGTTGATGAAATTTTATTTAAATTCTCACAGTTTCCAACCTGCGGGGGAACAGCACACTCTTCTGTTGAAAAGAGTTACTCAAGCAGAGGCAACAGTTAACTGGTAATGCAAACTCCTTCTTTTAGACCCTGGACACAATTCCTAGTCCCTGAAATATCTTCACACAGGACATATCTTCCTTGGGTGGCTCGTCCCCTCTCCGTCGTGGCAATTCATTTTTGAAATTATAACACTCCAAAAGAAAGCATAATTCTACCAGCATCGCCCAGAATGATCTAAGTGCACAGTACATCAATTTCTCTGAGTCTTTTTTTTTTTTTAATCCACTTTTTAAAAAGACCGGATTAGAACCTGAATATGGTGCTTTCTAAAGACAGTACGGGAACAAAAAATAGCAAGACCCCAGATAGTAAAACAAACAGCTCAAGATTAAAATTCCTAGAGCAAACAGTTAAGCCAGGATGCCATTATGCAGGCTGAGCCTGGATGGATGTCTCCTCCACCGTGGGGCCAAGAGGCTGTCATCCCCCCCCCCCCCCCCCCCAGCAAGATCAGATTTCCTTCCCTCCCGACCGCCTCTCGGAGCATCATGGCCAACCTCTCTAGTGTGCTATTAATATCAATGAAGAGACGATTCGATTTCCACTAAAGAAAACCCTTCCTATTCCGGCACAGACCTTCGGGGAGGACCCTGGCCCGGGTGTAGACAATACAGCAGCAGAGTTTCACTGCTTTCTTACAGTTAGGTCTTAGACACTGTTTGAAGGCTTTTAGCAAACAATGGCAGCATTATCTCCAGGATAGTTACAAAACAGGATTTGTTAGGACAAAGAATAATAAAGCTGTTCCTCTCTTTCCCTCTGTCTCTCCTTCTCCCCCCACCCACTGCCCCTGCCCCCCTCCTCCCCGGCCCCGGTTCCAAGAGGCTCTCTCTGCCAGTCCAAAATTCCGCCTGGGTGCCTAGGAGGCACCTGTACCCGTCGACGTCAAGGCAGCCAGTAACTGCCGGCGGCCCGGGGCCCGGCACCGGCACCCAGCACCCAGGACCCGGGCAGCAGGCGCCCAGAGGAGCAGGAAAGTAGCCTCTCAACATTTGTAAAATGAAACAAAGTCTCAGCCTTGGCTTCGCACACACTTACCCGTTCATGGTGAGGAAGGGAAGCTTTGGGGCCGGAGAGGCAATTTTCACACAACGGAAGAAAGTTGAGAGTTTGGAAGGGAGAAACTACAGGCGCTGGGAAGCCTGCGGGCTCTCGGGGCTCCCGGGCTGGCGGCAGTGTGAGGAAGGACTGAAGGTATGTGGGCTAAACACAACAAAAGCCACTGCCTTACTCTAGATTAAATATGCAGGAAGAGGCCCCTTTGCATAAACACAAACACTCAGCAAATGAATAACTGGCTCAATCAGACGCCTGCTGTGCCTTCTACCTGTCCTCTCTCTGACAGGAGACACCGCCTGTTCCAGGGCACAAGGACTAAGCAGGAGACAGTTAAATGTTATGTTGCTATAATAACAATTAAAATGAATTGCATTCATTAGTAATTAAGAACTCACTCCTGGAGGGGGGGGGCGGGTAATGGGGAGAGAATATAGTGCTATTGTTTTATCTCCAGCTACTCCAAAAAGAAGTTGCCATAAGACACATCACTGGACTTTTATCTTAGCTTGCATTTGAGTCTCTAACGTGCAGTGAGAGTTAGAAACAATCACATTTTTCGGCTACAATGTAAGGTCAGAGATCTACCTTTTGTTTTTGGGCTTTGCCACACCACAAACCAGTCCCTGTGACCCGTACCTGTGAAAGGACTAGCTTATATATGCACAAAATTTACAGATCTAAAATGTACACACGCATACATACGCATATATGTGCATGCACATACACGTGTATATACAGTTACACGTATAAAATAATGACACATATTCAATTAAAGAAGATAAACAAAAAACACCAATGCCACTTTACACTCCTCGGTTCACTAAGGATTTAAGGAACCTAATTTGAGTCTTCCAAAAATACATCCCAAACGCCTGCCTTTCAAATGTCATCAATCCATGACCACTCATTTAAAAACATTACCCATATATTAGAAAGGATGCTTTTAACTGAGTGGCCTCAACCACTTATAATTTCAATTAAATAACATAATTACAGTCAACAATTTTCTCCATTTCGGCAGAAAATATGCCATACCTCAACATAATTTGTCCTTAGAACCGAGGAATTTAAGCAAAAGGAAAAACACGAAGGCACTAGGAATTCACTACTGCCTTTCCTCAGCCTAAGGAGTCAACGCAC
This sequence comes from Vulpes vulpes, assembly GCF_048418805.1. Lineage (NCBI taxonomy): Eukaryota > Metazoa > Chordata > Mammalia > Carnivora > Canidae > Vulpes > Vulpes vulpes. Next base: position 73,823,404 of record NC_132788.1, on the reverse strand, counting down.
TCACCTCTAACCTCTTGCTGTATGTTCCAGCTACATGTTGGTCTTAGTAACTTAATTATTTTTTAATAACTTTTGCAGTATTAAATGATTTCGATTGAAACATAAATAAGATTATGTTCATCTACTTCCTCCTAATGCCACATAGTACTATGGGGGCAAATCCAGCACCGCTATTCTATAGGATGTGTCTACATTATTACTTGGACCAAAAACGGTAGGTCACAGATCCTTCACAGCCTCAGAGAATGTATTGCAATTAAGCCAGCCAAGGGAAATAAGGCAGCTTTCTATTTCAAAAGCAAGTTCTATTTTATTAACACAACACTGCTCTCTGGCTATATCATTCTACAGCAAAAGCAAATGAATATTACTGAAAAGTTTTTAAAAATTACAAACAAGCAGAAAAACCCCATCTCAGACATATGAAATTATGCCATAACTTGGAGAGAAGAGAAAAAAAATTAAAAGACTCCCCAACTCACTGCCCCCCTCCAAGAATAAAAACACAGGTTCCCTAAGAGGGGTTGTTCCCAAAGAAACTGAAGATGTCTATTCTGTTCGCTATTTTGTCTTGAAATGACCTTCCAAATAAGGTGTTAGATAACCTCCTTCCACAGACGATAGTGATCTAACCTTGATGCAAATAAACCATAGAACAAAATTTAATCAGTATATCACTGTGAAAAAGCCTTTGTCCATCCCAATGGAGCTTCTAATGACTGTTTTGGCAGTTCTGGCGGGTAGTTATGCTTCCTAGCTCATCTATATCTCATACTGGTTGAGCAAGCTAATGGAAGTGCTGTTAGTGGAATCCAATATTAATGCTCTGTATCGTGCAAACCTGGATGCAACTGAATATATTATACAATTATAGGTAGTATCTAATTCCATAGGTATTAGATACTGTGCTCGAAATTAATATTTTAATGAGGAAAGTGAAATAAAGACGACAAGCCAGGTAAGGGATCCATGCATTGCGGCCCAGCTCAGCTTCTTGTGGCAAGAGTGCTGGAGACTGAAGCGAGCGGCGCAGACACAGGGCTTGTGACAAAAATGCGTATGCAAGCTTTAGATGCTGAGTGACACAATACTGATGCACAGAGTCAAAGATGTCATCCTCACACAAGCGCCACTGGCTGTACGCTTGCGAGGGAAGGGAGGAGGAACATGGCGGCGGGGGGAGTTGCAGCGAGACCTCCAGAAAATAAACAGGGTGTACAGTTTCAAAGGCTGCAGACACAGACATTTCATTGTTCAAGCCAATTATCAGTGGAAAATAATAACAACAGATGGATTCAGAGTCACTGACTTTTCATATGCACTTCATCTCAGCGGAACAGATGATGAAACGCGAGAGCTATCTCAAAAAGGCAAAACATCTTTCAGTAAAAGAACTCTACAGTCCAGATGGGGACCTTCTAAGGCTGCTGATTATCTTCTTATAATGTTGTAAGATAGACTTACTAAAACATTTCAAGAACTGATCAGATATGATGCGTACAATGGCTTCATTATTGGAAGGAGTTGCCTCAGACTTGTGACTAAGGCGGGCAGAGATTTCAATAAGGTTAGGACTCTAAGTTTCCTGTTTTCTCATCAGGGACTGCAGGTTCCAACTAAAACTGGAAATCTGTGCACTGCGGAGAATAAACCAGCGCCCGAGGATCTTATGTTTGTGCTCTTCTCTCATTTGAGCGAAGAGAAAAAAGAGATAAACTGGAACTGGGAAAAGGGCATTAAATTATTCTGAACCATTCGATCACACGGGGGTTGGGGGGGATTGGGGGGGGGGGAGCTCCAAAGCAATTCCTTAGTAAAAGCATTCAGTGATAAAAATTCACCTCTTACAGGCACTTGGAACATCTTCACTATCCCCTGCCACTGGTGATCGCAAAATATAATTTGCTTTCAGTAGGAAATAAATATAAATTTCAAGGGTGGTGTGACAAACAGTTGCAATGAATGCCAACCGAACACCCAGGCTAAAGCCACCGACCTGTCTCGAAGCATTCTCACTTCACTTAAATACCACCAAGTCAGACTTGCTGATAAAAAAAAAAAAAAAACAAAAACAAAAAAACAACAACAACAACAGGTAAACCGCAATCTGAGAAGCTGCTACAAGTGATAGAAAAAGTTAAAATTTCTAATCAGATAAGCCTCATTACTACTGGAAAACAACGTATCTATTCTATCTCCATCCATCCATCCATCACCAATTCCACATTTATAATTTTGCAAATATCTTTCTCTGAATTGACATGTCGTTGAAGTCAGTGTGCTAAAGAAAAAAGAAAAGCAGCTCCTCCCACTGTTTACTAACATACTCACCATGTAAAAAATATTTTTATGAACACACTGTTGACTTCACAAGTTTATAACGTAAGTTAAAAAAAAATTTTTTTTTTTTTTAGAGCAAGGCTTTTCTTTCAAAGTACTCTTGCAAAAAAGTAAATTCATAGCAGAACATACAAGCATGAAGAAAATATCGCCAAGGGCAAAATTCTGCAACTGCTTTAAGAAGCAAACAAGAACACAAAAGATGTGTAATACAACCATCTGGCTCTCCTCATACTATATCAATGCCTCAACTTTATCCCCCACCCCCTTAGCCAGCCCACACCAATGCCACAAAACCAAATGGCTTCACTTATGTTTCCTGCATGGCAAATTTACACAATGCACTGACAATGCAAAAGTTGGTTTTTACACATAAACTAGTATCTTAAAATTTTCCCCCACTTCAACTATATTTTTGAACCTCACTGTGATAAAGATGTCCCTATGTGTATAAATCTGCTAAGGCTCAAGAGAAGCCCCCTCGAAAGCTTTAATCTCTATCCTCGTGTTTTCTGTTATAATCAGACACTAGATGTGGATCTTTGAAAGATGAATTCTGAAATTATTCCAATTAAACCTTTACTTTTTTTTTTTTTTTTGGTTCTTTTTGCTCTAAATTGTGGATTGTTTCCCTTACTTATTATTTGAAAGAACTTCACTCATTTTTAATCATCATCCTTGAAAGTCAGCAGGCTGACTGGAAATCTTCATTTGTCTCATTCTGCAAACATTAACTGAGCAACTACTGCGGTGTCAGGAACTTGCTGGACAATAGATGATCAAAATCATCATTTTCCCAGAGAAGAGCAGAGCCTGCCTAGTAGTACCTTAAACCAGAAACTTCAGTTTATAGATATAGATATAGACATAAGCATAGATAAAATCTTCCACATGCAGGTAGGTTGAAGCATTTTATTTATTTATGTATGTTATGGCAAATCTGTGGGTATTTCATTGCTTTCAAAGGTGAGAATTAAGATTTTTAATGGAAATCTTTGAGTAAAATCAACATGGGTCATCATAAATGGGTCTTACAAAGGGACAACAATCAAAAAATAATAACTGGGAAGGAGAGATTCCTGTAGGCCAACTCTCTGCTTTTCTGCAGGGGCATGTTAGAGGCAGGTGGTCTGTATCAGGCAAGCACTCTCAGTTGGAATCAAGACGTGCATGTGGGGGGCCACGTCTGGTTTACTTCTGCTTCCTTGCTGACATTGGTTTTGTACCTCCCCTGCATCCCTTTCCATGTTCCAGGATAAGAAAGCCGTGCCTAGTTTCTCAAGGAGCTGATTTTCGATTCCCTTCTGGGTGTTTCTGTCCAAGACCACAGAGGATCCTGGTCTGGACAGCAGTGGTAATCTTAGGACACACACGGCGGAGCTAGCCACCAAGCAAGGGATTCCGCTAATTGTTTAAGCCTGCACTAGTGTCTGGCCACCAGTTGGCAGACACAACCCATGGCTGCCTACCAGACCTAGGTTAACACAGCTGGAGCCAGATGACAAACTCTCAAAGAGATTCTTCCCATGGCCACATCTGGCTCCTGGCGGCTCCAATCTGCAGCTAAACTGATTTTGTTTGGTTTTTCTGAGAAAGTTCAGGCATCAGATAAAACCAGTCATGTTCATCTTGACTGTGTGCACTTCAGTTTGGGACACATTGTCAGAATACAAACTCCATGAAGGCAAGCACTTCATCTGTCTTGCACACTGTATGCCAGGGCAGAATGGTAGCTACATATGGTAGTTGTTCAATAAATACGTAGGGAATGAGTAACACGAATCAGCATGTAAGCTGAATAAAAACATTCCTGTACCTCATTCTAGCTCCCCTATTCCTATTGTTATATGCAACACAGCTTACACCTGGGTACACATAGAAAAGACCCCTAGTGGCTCCACAGTTAAATTTTATAGTGAGCATGCTGACCCATGGAGAAAGACACTCAAGAATGAGCCCACTCACATAGTCAGGTGGGCAAATCTCCCAAAAATCCTTCCCTGAAAATAATGGTCTCCCACTATTACCCATATCCCCACTTTATTGGTCCTTAAACTGAAAAACTTGGCTGCTATGTGCCCATAGGGCTTGCAAGGGACTGTAAAGTAGAAACTTAACTTCTGGCCACCAGAAAAATGCCAAACAATGAGGCAACTTTTCCTGGCACCTTTTTGTCCCATTTCCTTTCCCATGCCTCTCTTCCTGAATCCTCTGATATTGGCAGATCCCAGTTCCCCTTTCCACTCAACTCTGACCCATCTCTCGGCTTTTCTGCACCTCACCACCTCCCCCGGGTCCCACCAGAAGCCCACTCATGAGCACGAATGTAATTTGGAACCAGGTGGGACCCGCCCTCCCTGGCTCCTTAGCTAGAAAGGTTTCTGACACTCACAGGATGCTATGTTAAGAATACTAATAATGATGCTGGGCGGCGAGGGTGTCTTTAATCCTTATAACAATAAAGCTCCACTGAATGGCCTCAGAACTTGATAGAGGACCAGGGACATTTGGTAGAAGCCTGGCATGGCTGTTCACATATCATGCTGCTTCCCCAATACAGCAAGTTAACGCTCCTAAAACAAGAATGGCTGAAACGGGCAGATGACTTTGACAAGCTCAGCATATGGTCTTCAGCGAAGCAAAGCTACTCAGAAGTGCACTAGATGAAGCTGTTGCCTGAACTCGCTCCCTTTTCTGTCATGTAAAGCAGCAGGGGTGGGGGTGGGGGCAATTCTTTTCAGCTAAGTTTTTAAGTTTCTGAGAGGTGCGCTGTGCCCACCATGCAGAAACAGTCCTTCCTGTCCCCCTTGGAAAGAGCTGTGCACCTCATATACAGTGAGCCAAAAAGACTCACCCCTAAAAATGCCTCTTCTCTTCTGCTCCTATTTTCTGGAATTACTTTAAAACTGGGAGGACAGGGGCACCTGGGGGGCTCAGTGGGGCATCTGCCTTTGGCTCAGGTCATGATCCCGGGGTCCCTGGGATCCAGCCCTGCATCAGGCTCCTCACTCAGCAGGGGTCAGCTTCCCCCTCTATTCCCTCTTTCCCCACCCCAAATAAATAAAATATTTAATAAAATATTCAAAAAATAAAAATAAATAAAATACAATATAATTGGGAGAAAGGCTTTCCAGAACTCCACAATCACAATGAAAATTTAAGATAATCAAGGGAGAAGCGGGACAACAGGATGCCAATGCCTGATTCCTAGTCCTCCGCTGGGAAGGGGCCAGACCGTAAAAACCACCAAAGGAAAACAAAAAAAATTTTTGAGTTCGGGGAAATATCTGGGGAGGTGGGGGTAGGGAGAGGAGGGGGGTGCCAAGGCCAACCATGAATATCTTTGTTTCGTAATGCTTCCCTGGGCTGCCTCAATTAATATTAAGTACTCTCTGATATTGTACCGTACAGCCCAGTTCAGCCCGGGATAATTCTGTCCTTAGGAGCACAGACTCAAGTGCCCAAGTTCAAAACTCAGCTCTGCTGCTTCCTGGCCTTGTGATCTCAGGCAAGTTACTGGCATTTTCTGTCCCTTGTTGTCCTCATCCACAAAACGGGCTTAACTATCGTGCATAACATGCTTTTGAGGAAGAAATGCACTAATGGGAAAAGTGCTTACACAAGTGGCTGGCACACAGCGAGTGCCACCCAAATGATAGCCACTGTTATCACAAGCAGGGATAATACAACTTATGTAAATCTCAAACTTCCTACGCCTCATTTCTGCTATCTCTACAAGCTGTTAATACGATCTGGTGATCTGCTACGCTAAAAGGTAGAAAAAAAAAAAGGGAGAGAGAATGTGTATTCGATTTTAAACTTCTTAAGGACACAGTGCTAAAATAAAATCGAAGTACTTGTTTTTCCCCTCCATACAGGGTGGAGAATCATAGCTGTAAGACTGCAGTTTCACCCTATCTCAGTAGAGGGTAAGTCATTAGCTACGAAAGAGCTCCGGTCCACGCTCAGAGTCACCTGCTGAACCCACCAATGACCAAAAAGGATTTGGGGGACATGTTCAAAGAAGGCAGGAGGAGAATCTGGCCTGGAAGCTAAAGGTATTGAAACACATTTTCTTGTACTTTTCAAGTCTGTGTGTATAGATTCTGTTACTGATTTAGGGTCTTAAACAGTTTGTTTATTTTTTAAATGCCTTTCAGCTCACCTTTAATAACATGTTTCTTTGACTTGGCTGAACTATGCCTCAGAAGAATTACAAGCGGGAATATGGCTGGGTGAAAGGTTCAGTGAACTAATCCACACCTGGTCCATGTAAAAAAAAAAGAAAAAAAAAAGGGCTCATATTTTCCATATAGAAACAAGTCTCTTTATATGAACCAGGCTTTTATTTAATTGGTGAGGCACTTTCCACACCATACAATCATTCCTGAGCTTCTTCAGTGGGCTGGAAGAAAAGCCACAGAATCACTACCCAGTCATACTATGGAGAGCTATCAATGACAATGAGGTAGCGGAGGAGGAGGAGGATTAAAAAAAAAAAAAAAACACACACACACACACACAAATCCCAGTCAGAATGGAAATGAGATTCATTTTACCAGAATTCCTTAACCAATTTTACCAATGACAAAAGACAAGGAGGTCCCCCCCCCCCAAATGGACATTCAGTGAGATGTCTTTGTGACCAAAAATCAGTTTTCTCCTGTGCCAACTGTGGGACCCAGACCTCTAAGTGGAAAGAATAAGGCTTAGATGGGGAAAATCTCAGGTGAGAGGGAAGAATGAACACACTTCAGAGCTGAAAGGGACCTAGGAGGGGGTCTAGTCAAACTCTGTCCTCCTGGGGGGGGCAGACTCTGTGTGTGACTAAGGCCATACAGGTGGTGCAGGCAGAGCAGGAATGAGAGCCCCCAACTCTCCACAAACATGGAAAAGCAAGTTACCGGCATTTTTAGCTAGAGAAGGTAGCCACTGGACATGTCCATCGTGTCAAAAGGATATTTTGGAGCGAGGTCCTGTGACCAGCAAAGAGATGTGACAGAGATTGGAAGGAGTCACAAACGTCCCATAAGTTGTGCCAGGCCGTTCCATATGAAGCTAGAATCTAAACAAGCTAGCTCTCTGGTATGCAGTCATTCACTTCAGGGCTCTGACATCTTGTTTCTTCCTCAGTTTTATCCCTAAGAAAATTTCTTTAAAAAAAAAAAAAAGATTTTATTTATTTATTCATGAAAGACACACACAGAGAGAGAGAGAGAGAGAGAGGCAGAGATACAAACAGAGGGAGAAGCAGGCTCCATGCAAGGAGCCCAACATGGGACTCGATCCTGTGTCTCCAAGATCACGCCCTAGGCTGAGGGCGGCGCTAAACCACTGAGCCACCCGGGCTACCCAAGAAAACTTCTTTTAATCAACTCTGGTTTGAAAAGAAGTGAAAAAGAAGGTATTTCTACACTCTAGTTAAGAGGGTGCAAAGTGAAGTAGAAAGAACACTTCACTAGAAGGCAAGAGAGTGTATCTCTACAACTAGATCCACTAGCAACTCACCAAGACTTTGGAAATCACCTCCGCCTCTCCACACCTCAGTCTCTTTGCTGGGAAAGGAGGTATATTCAGGGATGAGGTTCAACCCCTACACAGTGGTCACCTCAACGAGTTGTTAAAACATTGAAATACTCATGTACTGGCCAGAAAACAGCCTTGGTCCCCCAAACCCTTGGCCATGACTGTGCTACCCAGAATCTTCAAAGGACAGCGGGGATTCCATACCGCCCTGTGCCAGTGCTATGCCTGAAGCACTTCCATCCCAGAAGGCCAATACCTCTGCTCTATCTGTTGACTGCTTTGATCATTACGTCAGATGTTCTGAGACCTTTTCCAAGGCTGTGATGCAAGACCACCAGGGCTGGCCTAGGCCTAGAGGAAGCCAGAAGCCGGGGTCCAGCACGAGACAGGAGGGCTGGGAGAAGCCTAAGGAGGAACCTATGAGATATCCACCTTTCCTACCATGTTACTTCCCTCACTTGGGGCACTTGGATGTGGGCTGGGAGTCATAAGGCAAATCAGTGGAATCTTAGGGCAAATTCTTAGGGCTAAACTGGCTTTCAAAAGCTGGAAAGAAATATATCACTGTGAAACAACACTCCAAGTGAAATCCTGAGCACTGAGGGAAATTACCAACACATGTAATCAAATTATATTTACCATGGAAATTTCTAATAGCTCATACTTTCTACTCTGCTTTTACAACTCTTGAGGAAAAGGAATATTTCTCTATCCAATGTTCCAAATTTCCACAGCAGAGTTGGGGCATTATGCATGTTGAAATATATGGGAAAGGAAAAAAATTTCCTATGATTGTTTCCTTCAACCCTCTGTACCTTCCATGCCACCATTACTCAAAAGTCACTCAAACGTTTTGCTGGCTGACATGACGCCATGCAGTCACTTGATCAGGTGTGGGGTACCACATGGTATGAATAAATACTTATCCACAACCGCATATTAAATGGGAATTCGCAAAGGCGAGCTCTGGAGACAAAGACGTTTCTATATAGAAATATTAACTAAGAATTTAAGTAAATGGCCCCACTGGAAAAAAAAAAAAGTTCTGAAGTAGCAATATAAACTATATTTAATAGCAACAAAAAATATTTTCCTTTTGGGAAAGTAATTTGGGCTTCTAAACGTTCCTGCCTTTCACGTGACTTCGTACAGTATGGCTGAATTCTTTCATTTCCTAAAACACAGATGCTAGGCCCCTAAATTCTACTTTGCGAGAGTTAATTTTTTAATTCATCTTCTCCCAAATACAATACCCAAAGAAGAAACTGTTTTGGTACCTTCCTCCCCGCCCCATTGTTATTTTCTTAAGCGCATGAGTATCACACGTCCCAAAGAACATATGTTCCCAAGGAGGGGGAAAAAAAAAACAGGCTCTAGAACTAATACACAATGAAAAATAAATTTAAAGCAGCCTTCTGGTCTGACATAAGAATATAAAAATGATATGAGCAAGAACAGCTTAGTTTACATACTTTTCAGTCACAGCTGCTGCTCTGAAACCACAATACCTTTAAAATGACATTTTAAGGAAACAGATACGGCACGGCTTTAGCCATAGCTAGATGTAGCTAACACCGAATTAAAGGGGCTTCTCTTCGTAGGCACATACCTTATATAACCCTGCAAGATGGCACACTTAAGGAGAGAAGAGGGATTCATTTGTAAAATAATATAGTGATAAATACAGTGAGTTGCAAATAGTTCTCCCCAGCAAGATTTTTTTTTTTCTTTTTCCCATTAAAGTCACTGGAGTCAGACATCAGAACAGAGTTTTGAGGAGAGAAAGAACAAATCCCCTCTTCTTGGTTAATATTTAATTGGGTGCTAAAGATTTCTTGGAGAGACCTCTGCACCCCCAGTGACAGGAGACAGGAGGCTCCTCCTATCTCTGCAACAGATGCAGGCACTTTCCTGAATAAACGAAAATAACATACAATTAAATCAGGCTATTCAATTAATAAATTACTTCGGTGGACCTTGCAGGCCAAGTCCTATTTAATTACATAATTTAAAAAATATTTGCACATTGCAATCACTGAAATTGGCTTTGAGGTTTCATAATACACACTTAACACACGAGTTAGAGAACAAATTTATTTAATAAATGCAGGCCTCAGTGCTAGAAGGCCGTACCACTCAAACTGCAAAATCACTTAGCACATCCTCAGAAAAAGCAAATAAACTTTTCCACTATTTAGACGTAGGCTGCTGTTGAATGTCAGGAGAGGCTGGCTGATTTTTTGCATTTTCTCTGTCATGTGTTGCCTGTAAATCTGACCATTTCGAGAGGTCATTAGAATAGAGCTAATGGGCAAAATGGTTCCAGTTAAAGATAAATTAAAGATAAACTGAGGTGGAAGATGTCAAGCACCCAGTAGTAAAAACCTCTTGAGAGTAAAACAAAGAGAAGTCGTATTACCTCCCCATCTTTCACTTCTTACAATTCCAAAATCCACCATAAATTAAACACGGTTACGGAATATAGAGATGTGTTCCATTAGGAAAGCACACACAAATTTAGGAGTGAGGAGGACATTCGTAAAAAGGATAGAATTACACGGTATCCACAAAGAAGGCAGAAACCTTTCAAAGTGACTGTATTTCTTATGGTTGTATCAGGGGCTGTGATACTGCCATTAAGTGAATTTTCTAGAAAACCGTTTGACCACTTTGCCACAACAACTTGTTCTGCCCTCACATTTTGATGGAAACCTTTGTCAAACACATACACTTCCAATAACCATTGCTAAGTGCTAGTGAGAAAGTTGATAAACTCTCTGCAATTTTAAAATTTCGGGGAGGGGGGGGTTGGGGAATCCCTGGGGGTCTCAGCGGTTTAGCGCCGCCTTTGGCCCAGGGCATGATCCCGGAGTCCTGGGATCGAGTCCCACATTGGACTCTCTGCATAGAGCCTGCTTGTGTCTCTGTCTGTCTGTCTGTCTGTCTCTGTCTCTCATGAATAAATAAAATCTTTAAAAAAAAAATTTCTGAGTAAGGTTTAGGCAAAAGATTCTAGTAAGGCCTTCAAATCTCTGTTAGGAAACACAACAAGCAACTACTTCTCTTAGTCCCAGGTCCTCTTCTAACTCTTCCTTTCTACAAACTTCTGGAAAGAGCCATCCACGTGCCTGGTCTCCATTTATTCACCCCCCACGTCTCCTTCGGGCCTCACTGAGGCACTGAACCTTGTCACCAAGATTGTTCAGTGTTGAATCTTTTCTGAGTTGGTCCGTTGGCTCCATTTGGCAGGGCTGGCCCTCTCCTCTTCTGCCACACATGTCCTCTCCACATGCTCTCTCCATGACTCTGGCTCTCCACTATCCACAAACTTCTTCAGCACCCTCCTTCCCTCTGACAACTTCCCCTGCCATGGTCCTTTCCTCAGTGAACATCACCACCACCCACCCAGTGAATGAGGCTGAAGACCCTGGAAGCAGTTCTAAGGCCTCCACCGCACATCTAACAGCCATATCCCACCCATTCTCTTTTCTTCATCCCAATAGACTCATGAGCCCATGCAAGAAAGCCTCCTGTCAGATCCTGCAATTGCCATCTTAAAGCTCACTCCTGCCTTTCCACTTGCTCTCCTCAAACCTACCCATAGGGAAGACTAAGTCATCTTGAAAAATACAAGTGGCAAAGGTTTTTCAATTCCCAGACAGCTTTTCTCAACACATCTTCGTAATTTTTGCTACTACAATGCACCTCCAAATTGATGGGGAGAGTTCATGTTGCCTGCTCCCCAGGTGCATATCCTACCCCTGCTCAAAAAGTCCTTAGCTCCCCTAAGGCCCAGAAAGTCAAGGTAAAATGTCCAAAGGTACTCAAGAGGGTCTTTCTTGATGTTAGCTGCTGTCTGGTCTTCTGGTCGCGCCTCCTGCTGCTGCCCAACTTCCATTCAACCACCAACAGACACTACTGCATGCTCTGTACTCTCTCATCTCCAAGGCTACCATCTCCCTCTGCCCCTGCTGTCCTACACAATTCTCACCTGTCCCACATAACTCAGGCATAAGTGCCACTTCCTCTGAAAAGAAACCAATCTCTTTCAATGTATGCCCTTGTCATTTCTTCCCTGTGCATACAATGTTTGTCCTAATATAGCAATGATTCCGCTTTATTACACTGCTCTCTCTAACCAGTAGCTTCTCCTGGTAACCTGCATGCCCATTATATTAAAGTCACTTAATCTCTTTTTTTCCTCCTCCCTTCCTCATTTATTTTTTCAGGTGAGATATAAATGATATACAATATTATATTTGTTTCAGATGTGCAACTAATATATCTTCCTGAATGAATAAAGTTGTTGAACTCTAGTAAACAAAATTAATGACAACAGCTCTTTAGCTCCTTCATAAAATCAACTCTTCCCAGTTTTCATTTGTCCCCCCAGTAAAACTATTCAGCAAGGTGAGGTCAAGCAGACTGCATCTGCACAGTATTTGTTCACAACTGTGAGGATATAAGAAAGGTTATCATGGCTGATATTTATGTGAATGAGTGGGATATAATTTGAACAAAAAAAAAATCTTACGTTCCCTCGAAGTAAAATCACCTTATTGTTGATAATACAGTGAAAAGGAAATAGAATGAGCAAGGAAGCTATAAGGATTTAATCAAATAGACTTCTTATAAGTAAGAATTGAGATTCACTACCCACCAAAAATGCAATTACCCTCCCCCCACTAACAGTGCTTTAATTTAAACTCTGCACAAAAAAAGCTTTCAGGTTATAAGACAATTTTACATTAAGGTCTTAGATGAACCTTAATGCCATTCCCTCTCCTGGACCGGTGGTCTGCTAAACTTCAGCTTTAATAATATGATCATGCATCCCATCTCCAGAAACTCCAACTTTGCAGTCTTCAAAACTGCATCCAAGAAGGAACTGTCAATGGTCAAAGTCATGACCTCCAATCTTTGGCAGATCTGAGAATGGTACAGAAACAAGAAACCTGGCAGCAGTCAACAACAGCCCTCGACTTAAGAAATGACGACACGTAGGTGACCAAAGGATAAAAGCCAACCTCTTAGTTGTGAGAAGACCAGACGGGCTGCAAACAACAAATAAGGCCACAGGACATTTTCTCCACAGTTCATATTTTCAGAGACCCAGAACTAAAAATATCAGAAGAAACGTGTTTATAATGCAATTAAAAATAACTAGAAGACATATTCAGATTTATTCCTCATAATTATGACGAGGCAGAGTCATTTAACTACTCTGATCCTCCATTTCTTCATCTGTGAAATAGGGTAATAAGACCTGCATGACAGTCAAATGTGATTTTATGGGTTATGCTCATTGGAGGACTCTAATTTGTCTGTTGTGTGTACAATGGTATGGGAGTCAGAGAAGACTGTGATTTTTTTATACAACCCCTACCATCGTTCCTTTGGTCATATAGCCAATATTAGTGAATGCCACTCTGTGCCACATGGAAGGAAACAAAGATTAAGACTTAGCTGCTGCCCTCAAGGAGCTCACAGTCAAGATCTGTGCTGTCCCAAACAGTAGTCATTAGTCATAGGCAGATATTCTAATTAAAATTAAATGAAAAGTAAAAACACACTTCCTCAGCTACACTAGTCACATTTCCACTGCTCAAGAGCCATGTGTGGCTACTAGCTCCATATGGGCTACCATATTCAAAAACATAGAACGTTTTCATCACTGCACAAAGTTTTATTGAGCAGCTCTGGTCTAAAGGGAAAGACAGTCAAGTATGTAGGTAAATTTTAACATACTGTGATAAATGGTCATTCGGTAGAAAAGGTTTTATAATTGAGCTGATTTTCTCTAGAGCAAAGAAGGAGAGCTAGATGGAGCAAATCACATATGCAAAGGCACAGAATCATCAAGAAACATTCTGAGTTCCAGAAGGGAGTGTAAGCTATTCTTGGTGACTGGCATATGAATGCATGGGGAAGCAGAGGCCAGGGATGAAGCTGGAGGAATAGTTAGGATCCAACTACGAAGGCCTCAGAAGCCAAAGTAGGAATCAGGACTTAATTCACAAAACAGAGATACTGAAGCAGTAGAGTGACCCACGGGATGTGTTTTATAGAAAACCAACCGTGCAGTGGTTGTCAGCTCTGGAGATGCACATGAGAACTCCTCTGGAAAGCTTTTGAAAATGCTGATGCCAGAGCCTTTACCCTAACTAAATTAAATCCATTTCTGGGCATCAGGCCCAGACCTAAGTCTTAAAATCCCAAAGTGACTAAAGTGCAGCCAGGGTTGAAAACCAGTGGAGATGACAAAGAACCAGGAGTGTGATTAAGCTAGAATGAAGAAGTATAAGTAAAAGTCTACTGCAATGGTCCTAAGCAAAAGTGATGGTTCACCTAACATAGGAACAGGGAGGATGGGAAGAAAATGCTGATTTTTGGTAGAAGTGTTTAAGACAGAATATGACCTGGAAACCAAGAATATGAGCAATCGAAGAAGAAAACATAGAACAGAACATGACAACTTCCAACAAATGACAGTAATGACCAAGATCAAGTGTATAGAAAACTGAGCAGGTTAGGGAGGGGAGGAATGACAACTAACTCAATTTTACAGTCACTGCCTGCTACATTCTTCAAAGCATCTTGTAGAAAGGAAATATTTCCCTGGATTCTGCTAAAGAAGCAGGCCGGAGACTGGGGTACAAAGGATTTGTGAAGAGTGCTTGCAGAATCTATAAGCTTTCCTTTAAACTTCAACCCATCGAAAACAGCAGAAAAGACACACATGCACTTGCAAAGTTCTGTTCTATCCCCATCTACTCCACAGCACCAATGCCCACATCTGCCTGGCATCACCAATAGGCCACAGGTATCCTGTCCCAACATTACCACTTATTAATTGTATGGCTTTGAACAAATCATTCAACTGTCTGGATCTGGCCTTCAATTTCTAAACAGTCAAAGGAATGTGCTGACCTAGACCTACATGCTACCAAGAGGTCCCTCCAGTTTGAAGAGTCTATGACATTATACATTCTGAAGAGCAGAAATCATACATATAATTTATAGCAATTTCTATCATTTATATATGCACTCATTTACATAAAATTACATTTACTTATATTCCAGAAATATTATACACTCCTGAGATCATATAAAATTATATGTATATGTATATATAATACATACACACACACACTTCTCTTTCATCTTAAAGTTAGCCATCAAAAAAACATACTCAACAAATTGTTCAATCCTGAATATCAATTTTGCTTTGTTTTTCCTTTTCAATTCCGAAGAGGCTGCAAACTCTAACGCTGATAGGGACAGAGGGCCACATTAATGAGTAAAGTAGGCCAGAAGAAAAGACAAATTTTAGGCCACCCCCCAGCTAAAGCAAGCAGCCACCATTCTGGCTCCAGGCCACAGCCATCATCTGAGAAAGTCGACCCAGTGTTCTTGCACTCTTTCATGAGATCCAGAAATCTAGGGTTGCTTTAGGTGCAATCCCTTGGTATTTAAATGCCGGCAACCAACACATATTAGTCTAAAATGTGCACACCAAACACAACAGGCCTGAAGCTGCCAGTCTGTGACCTGCCACAAAGTATGCATTCTTCTGTGGCTTTTAAACCTGAAAAATATGAAACATGCATAAAACAAGAAGCTCTCTTAAGTCCCTGTGACGGTCCTGACGATTGGTTTTACCCTACGCAAGTATGACCAGCACCACCAGTAAGGACCTGAAGCTACCTTCACACTGAGTACCTATGAAAACAAAACAAAACAAAACAAAATACCCTACAAAACGCATTAATTCTTATAAAACATCGTGTGGATTTGAATAGAGAGAACACCTGATAAATGAGTTCTTTGTGTACTAAATATCAGGTGGACTTTAACACCTAGTGATAAAAATGTGATGATTTTATATTCTACTGATAGCAGCCATATATTCCTCAGTGTATTCTAAATCAAAAAAATACTTTATTTAGCAGCAATATCACTCTATTTCTTGTGTTCAAACAGGGGAAAAACCCCTTCTCTTACTGTTATACTTTTTTTTTTAACTAAGCAATCTGGCGTACATTAGCAGGAAGAGGCCAACTGTGCAAGGAATATGTCATTACTCTCTTCTTCAAAGCATAATGAAATGTGATCTTCTGCTACTAGATCACCTTAAAACCAGTGCTTCAGTGCAGAGGAGAAGCACTGCTAATAAAAAGGGGTTTGTATTCAAGTGGATTGCTCTGTACGTTGGACTCATTGGTGGAAAATCCATGGGAAAAGCATTACAAGAGGCAATGATGAAAAACAACAATCCAATAATAATTATAATAAAGTTCCTAGTGACTAAGAAAACACCTGGTAGCAACCTGCGTCCTGAGTTCCTTCTGTGATGACTGTGATGGAAGAGTTGATAAAGCTCTGGCTCCCACCACCAAACCTGTAATAATTCTTTGAGGGGGAGAAATGTGTTTTTAAACTAAGTAAAATTCAACAAAAACATCCTCATAAACTTATCTGTCTTGAGAAAAGCTTTCTTGTCATGCTTACCAGTTATTATGTCTCAGATGGGTAAATATTAGAGTAAGTTTTAAGCAAATCCCTAAACTCCACTAGTAGCTGGGAGGAAGGAAGAAAACAAAGGATGCAGGGAAGATGGCATGTGCCAGACTGTCTGCTATAGGAGGGTCTGAATGAACTCTAAATCTAGAAGGACATACAGATACAGGAAGGGGTAGAAAGAGTTGGTAAACCAAACAGGTAATAGCAGCAGTAGGAAGAGAAGCAATAATGAGAAAGTAACACTTACTGTGGACCAGGTACAGCACTACATTGTTCTTATTCTCATTGAACAGATAAGAAAACTAAGGCTCAAGTTATACCACTAACAAATGGCAGAGCATGAATTTGAATTCTGCTGTGCATTTTAGAATCCAATGTCTCAACCACCATGCTAAGCTGTCTCCCCAAACTGGAAATCCAAGGGCAATATGGAACAAAACTAGGTAAAGACCAAACAAGAGGTGAGAACAGAAAAGATGCCTTCAGAAATGCTTGTGAAGGGCTAACTCTGATGGATCGATGATGGGGAAGAAGAGCTGAAAGGGAGGTAGTGATGGCCTTGCTATCACTCCAAAGACAGAAGCAAGACAGGCTCACTGTACTGAAAAAGGTTGCCCAGCCACAACATAAAGGTCACTTGCTTTCTTCTCAGCTGGCCTGCTGTAACAGAATTGACTTGTGATTAAATATATACTCACAAACCATGAAATCTTACCAACAATCAATTTCTAGACAAAGTTATAAACAGAGCAAATGACCTGATATAAAGGGTAGTTCAATTCTGTAAGTATGTATACCCAAGTGTGTGTTTACTGATGATAAATTGTATCTGAATCTTAAAATACCTCAAATCTCTTGCTCTTTTGCTAATCAGCTCTTTCCAAATTAGGTGCATGTATAGGTTTATTTTAGTGAGCTGTAGTTTTTTTTTTTTTTTTTTTTTTTTTGAATCAGAGATTCCCTCGCCCCCTGGACATTCCCTCACCTTTCCATACATGAAAGAAAGCAACACAAGTACCTCAAATATGGTTATCTAAAACTACACCAGAAAGTCTGTTCACTAGCATTAGAGACACCTGAAATGATTTTCACTGATGCAATAGTTGTGTTTAAGATGCAGGATTGGCTGAAAAGATGAATGGCAGCACCTAAGAGCCTCACACCTTCAACATCACCTTTTAGGTCCAAATAAGGTCCAGCTCTGATTTGATACTATGAGAAAATTGTGTTTCCTTTCAATAAGAAACATGACCAATTCTGCCACCAAAATAGTATCCCTTGCTCCTCAGAGTACACCTTTTATATGATGCCTGCTGGAGTACATTAGGGCAGCAAAAGGGACTCCAAAGAACAAGCTCCATGAACTTCTCTGGGCTTACTTCCTAAAAAAAGTCTCTGCCCAATTTGGTGGAATTCTAGCTGAGACTTGCCTTCATTGCAACTTGCCAAATGGCAGTGACATTGTGAGAAGAGGAAACATGTAACCCTATCTATTCCTAATTTTGGCGTCTATCCTAATGACCAAAGACTCTGATAGATGGGTACAATAATCAGTTCAGATCTCAGTGTTGAGGCTGACTGGGTTTCTTGGACCTGAGCAAACAGCCTGGTGCTATTTAATAAGGTATTAAACAACGTGCTCCTGAACAACCAAAAGGATCAACGGAGTCAAAAGAAAAATTAAAAAAGAAAAACATACCTCAAGATAAATGAGCATGAAAATATACCAAAATTTATGGAATGCAGCAAAAGCTATTCTAAGAGAACAGTTCATAGCAATAAATGCCTATCTCAAGAAAAAAAGAAAGTCTCAAGCTAACTTTATGCCTCAAGGAACCACAGAAGAAACAACTGAGCTCAAAGTTAGTAGATGGGAGGAAATAACTAAGATTAAAACAGAAATAAAGAAATACACATTTTAAAACAATAGAAAAAAATCTGTGAAACTAAGAGCTGATTCTTTGAAAAGAAAAACAAATTTGGCAAATCTTTAGATAGACTCACC
The DNA here is from genome assembly GCF_048418805.1 of Vulpes vulpes. Lineage (NCBI taxonomy): Eukaryota > Metazoa > Chordata > Mammalia > Carnivora > Canidae > Vulpes > Vulpes vulpes. The sequence goes on along the minus strand of NC_132788.1, from coordinate 73,805,010 downwards.
AAGAAAGACAACTCAAAATCAGAAATGAAAGAAGAGATGTTACAAGTGATAACACAGAAACACAAAGGATCATAAAAGACTACTGTGAACAAGAATACACTACCAAATTGGACAACCGAGAAGAAATGGATAAATTCCTAGAAACACACAAGTTACATAGATTAAAACATGACGAAACAGAAAATCTGAACAGACTGATCACTAGCAAGGAGACTGAATCAGTGATCAAAACACCTCTCAACAAACAAAAGTCTAGGACCAGACAGGCTCACTGCGAACTCAACCAAATATTCAAAGAATTGATACCAATCCTTCTAAAACTCTTCCAAAAAATGCAAGAGAAACAAATTCTTCCAAACTTGTATTTATGAGGAGAATTACCCTGATACCAAAAACACAAAGGGATGCCACAGGAAAAGAAGATTACAGGCAAAAATCCCTCATGAACACAGATGTAAAAGTCCTCAATAAAATATTAGCAAACTGTATTCAACGATCCATTAAAAGGATCACACAACATGGCCAACTGGGATTTATTCTGGGGATGCAAGTAAGGTTCAATACCTGCAAATCAAACAATGTGATACACTACATTAACAAAAGTGAAGGATAAAACATGATCACCTCAATAGAGGCTGAGAAAATGTTTGAAAAAATTCAATATTTATGATAAAAATTGTCAACAAAGCAGGCAGAGATTAAATAGACTTAACATGATAAAAGCCATCTATGGCAAACCCACAGCTTATCATAGTCAATGGTCAAAAAGCTGAAAGCCAAAAAAATGCTCACTATACCCATAATAATTCAACATAGTATTGCAAGTCTTAACCAGAGCAATTAGGCAAGAAAAAGAAATAAAAAGAAGGAAAGGAAGAAGTATCTAAATTAAGAAGTATAATTATCACTATTTGCAGATAACGTGATATTACATAGAGAAAATGCTAAAGACCCCACCAAAAAAAAAAAAAAAAAAAACTGTTAGAACTAGGAAACTAAGTAAAGCTTCAGGACACAAAATCAATACACAAAAGCATGTTGTGTTTCTATACGCTAGTAGTGAACTATGAGAAAGAGAAATTAAGATAAGAATCCCATGTATAACTATATCAAAAAGAATAAAATACCTAGGAATAAATTTATCCAAAGAAGTGACAGACCCATATATTGGAAAACTATAAGACATTAAGGACAGAAATTGAAGACACAAATAATTGAAAAAATATTCCATGCTCATGGAAGAATTAATATTGTTAAAATATCCCTATTCCCCAAAGCAATACACAGATTCATTGCAATCTGTATCAAGATTCCAATGGCATTTTTCACAGAAATAGAACAAACAATCCTAAAATTTGTATGGAACCATGGAAGACCCTACATGGCCAAAGCAATTCTGAATAAGAAGAACAAAGCTGGAGGCAAAATGCTCCCTGATGTTAAACTATATTACAAAGTTACAGTAGTTACAACAGCATGGTATTAAAACAAATGAACAAACAAAAAGCAGAACAAAATCCATAAATACAGAGAAGGAACCAATGGCTGCCAAAGAGAAGAGGTGGGGGAACGGGTAAAATGGAAGTCAGAAATATAGGCTTCCAGTTATGGAATGAATAAGACACAGGAACAAAAAAGGTCCAGCATAGGGAATACAGGCAATAGTATTGTAATGATGTTGAATGGTGACAGAGGGTAGCTATTATTATGTTGTATACTTAAAATTAATATTATGTGCAGTGTCAACTGTAGTTCAATTAAAATAAATACTAAATAAAACATGTTTCCACTAAAAATAATAATTAAAAAATAAAATAGTATAGGCATAAGAACAGACATACAGACCAGTAGAACAGAAGAGATCCCTCTCTCACTTTCAAAAAGAAAATGTAAAAATTGTCATAATATCTGAATAGACATTTTTCCAAAGAAGACATACAAATAGCCAACAGGTACATAAGAAGAAGCTCTACATCATTAACCATTAGGGAAATGCAAATAAACCACAGTGAGATATTGCCTCACATCTGTTACAATGACTACTATCAAAAAGATTAGAATTAACAAGTGTTGCTGAGGATGTGGGAAAAAGGAAACTCTTGTGCACTGTCAATGGGAATGTATACTGGTGCAGCTACCATGGAAAGCAAGAGGGAAGTTCCTCCATAAATTAAAAGCAGACCTACCAAGTCATGCAGTTATTCCACTTCTAGCTATCCATCTAAAGAAAATGAAAAACTAATTTGAAGAGATATATGCAATCCATGTTCATTTTGGCACTATTTATAATAGCTATGATAAGATATGAAACAAGTTAAGTGTCCATCAATGGTTAAATGGATAAAGAAAATGTGGTATATATACACGATAGATATTATTCAGCCATAAAAAGAATGAATTCCTGTCATGTGTGACAACATGAATGGATCTTGAGGGCATTATACTACACGAAGTAAGTCAGATAAAGACAAACACTATATGATTTCTCTTAAATGTGGAACCTAAAAATAAATTTTGTACATAGACACACAGTTGACCCTTGAACAGTGCCGGTGTCAGGGATGTTAATGCCCCACACCCTCAAAAATACACATGTTGCTTCTGACTTCCTAAAAACCTAACTACTAATAGCCTACTGTTGACTGAAGCCTTACCAATAACAAAAACTGTTGACTGATATATATTTTATTTATGTGCTATATGCTGTATTCTTATAATAAAGCTAGAGAAAAGAAAATGTTAATAAGAAAATCATAAGAAAAAATACATTTACACTACTGTATTTTTTAAAGATTTATTTGAGAGAGAGAGAGAGAGAGAACATGAGTAGGGAAGGCAGAGAGGGAGAGAGAGAAAATCCCAAGCAGATTCCCCACTGAGTATGGAGTTTGACCCAGGGCTCTATCTCACAACCCTGAGATTGTGACCTGAGCTGAAACCAAGAGTTGGACGCTTAATTAACTGAGCCACCCAGGAGGCTACTACAGTAGTGTATTAATAAAAAAAAAATTCCATATAAGCAGACCCATACAGTTCAATTGCACATTGCTCAAGAGTCGTAAAAGAGTGAGTGTGTGTGTGTGTGTGTGTGTGTGTGTGTGTGTGTGTGTACTAACCTAACAGTTACAGAGAACAGTCTATTCATTGCCAGAGGTGGAGTTGGGGGGAGGTGAGCCAAATGGGTGAACTGGTTTTGGTTTTTTAGTTTAAATAAGTTGAACACAGTTTTAAAAAAAATTAGAGGCAGAGGCAAAAGCACAGTTTTGAATCTTCTCAATTTCCGACAAAAACAGAGCAACCTGAGAGCAAAACCAAAAACCCATGGACAAATTGACAACAAAATTAGGTGACTAGGTATTACCCCAAACACCAAAGTACAAACAGTTGGGGAAAAGCCAACACTAACCATAAATCCTACAGATTAGCAATATCTGTGTGGAAAGAAGTAGAGGAAAACAACAGAGCAACCGAAGGACCCTAAAATTACAATAGAGTACTAGATGGAAAGTGTGATGAGCCCATTTAAAATAGCAGCTGAACCTGGGAGGAATTTCTCCCATTCTTTTTTTTTTTTTTAAGATTTTATTTACTTATCATGAGAGACACAGAGCAAGAAGTAGAGACATAAGCAGAAGGAGAGAGAGGCAGGCTTCCCACAGGGAGCCTGATGCGAGACTCAATCCCAGGGCCCTAGAATCATGCCCTGAGCTGAAGGCAGATAGTCAACAACTGAGCCACCCAGGTGCCCCAATTTCTCCCATTCTAATAAGGAGTCAGTACATAGGGTTCACTCAAGAAACTGTGAAGAGTCTGGAGTAGTCCAGTAAACATGACCTCTCAAAACAGAGCTGGTCAGACTTCATTCTAGGAGTGGATCTCACACCCAGGAAAAACTGCTGAAAAAGAATCAAAATTGAAAAAGAGAAAATCAAGAGGAAAGAAAGACAAAAAATAAAAATAAAATAAATAAATAAAAAAAAGAAAGAAAGACAAGGTCCAAAACATGTGGGCAACAACAGAGTCAAGATATTTTAGAAAGCATATGAGAAAGTCACTAGTAGAAACTAGACCAGAAGAGGGAGCTCTTTGAAGTCAGAGGAGCTATCTAAATCAAGCCTCTCCAGTAAAAGTTTAGAAAATCTACTTATGCATAGAAATGAGCAATAAAAAAAATTCTGCAATCAAGTGCTACCAAAGTTAATGGAAAGAAAAAGGAAAAGAATAAAAACAAAAGCCCATGGCAGAAAGATTCATCCTAGAGCAGATCAAAACTAATCTACTATTTGAAATTGAATTAAAAGACATTAGGTATATGATAAAAAGGCATGAAAGAATAACATGAATCAGAATTAGGAAAAATGAAAAATTAGGGAAGAAAGAATGAATGTGAAAAAAAATAGTTTTAAAAATAAGGCATACACCAGGAGACAAAAACAAAGAAATATGATAAATAATGCTTTAAAAATAAGAGAAAAGGGAAGGGAATTTTGGAAAATCAAAAAGAAAGGAAGATAAGAAGGATTTAAGGAGCAGTGTCAAATGCTGAAGACAAGTAAAGAAGATCCAACATACAAACAATAGGAATCCCTAAAAAGGAAGTCAAAGGAAATGATCTGTCCAAATACTTAAAACTATAATACAAAGAAATATTCTTGGTATTAAAAACAAAACAAAAAAAACCCTGAGACTATATGTCAAAAGGTGACACATTTTGACCCAAAATGACCAACACCAAGACATACTGGAATAAAATCACTATACTTAAGACTTGAGCCAGGGGTGCCTAGGTGGCTCTGTCAGTTAAGCATCCAACTCTTGATCACAGCTTAGGTCATGATCTCAGGGTCCTGAGATCAAGCTCCACTTCAGACACCATTCCCACTGGGGAGTCTGTTTACCCCCTCCCCCTGTTTTCTTCCCTGCTCACACATACTCTTTCTCTCAAGTAAATGAATAAATCTTAGGGGGAATAAAAGGCTTGAGCTAGAAGACAATGGAACAGCACAGTCAATATTCTTAAAAAATGTGAACCAACAATTTTACACCCGGCAAAAATTGCCTTTTAAGTAAAGTGTTGTCAAAAGTCAAGAATTCAGAGAATACAGTTCCCCATGAGCCCTTCCTAAGGAATCTATTAGAAAATGAGGACAAAATGACACAGACATCAACCTAAGGACTCATGTTGAGCAATGAATATACTTACTTACAGAACTAAGACTAAAACAGGGTTAAGAGGGGGAAAGTATAGTGTAAATAGCTGATGCTCTGAAAAGACAAACATAGTAAATGATTTAAAAAAAAATCACAGAGAGAAGTCTGGAATAGTATGTGGAAGATGTTTAACTCTTTTTGGTAATTATAATCGGAGGTTGTAGAATGAGTAGAATGGTAATTATAATCGGAGGTTGTAGAATGAGTAGAATGAGTCTCAATGTTCTGAGACTACTGTGTGTAAGATGGATAAAATAAGCAAATTACTAATTATGGAATATTCTAATTCCACCATCCCCCATGTTTATTTTAAAGTGAACTGCAATTGACATACAATGTTATATTGGTTCCAGTTGTACAACATATTGATTCAACAATTTTATACATTATTCAAGGCTCACCACCCCACATTCCTGAAAACCAGGATTCTCAGCATGAAATAAAGGATATAATATGTAACAGATAATTAAAAGCCCTCTAGTCCTGAATATGAAACAGTGAACTCAAGACCTAGACACAATCATCAAGACACACTGACCAATTCAGCAACAATAAGCCTTTGTTAGCACTAAGAAAACTGTCTAAAAACATATATCTCCAATAAAGAAACTAAGTTTTCTTAGACAGATAGCCTATTGCAGTCTTAGGCAAGAAATTTAGAAAATGAATCTGAAACATCTTGTCATAGCAGTGAGCATAGAAGCTATCAAAGACTAGAAGGATCCTCTCAGGGGGACCAGGGAGCCAATATAAGGAAGTTCCATGATCAAAGATAGACACACTTCAGTAAAAAACATGAAATGTAATGGATTTAAATTGACTAACATTTAAATTCATGATTCAGAAAGATATTAAGGTTTACACTGGTGGCATTCAGAGAATGACATGGAACCAATGTATTATTTTGAAAATTGGCAAACAGACGGGAAGAAGGCATATATCCTGTATTTCCTATTTGAACTGTTCCACTGGCTACCAAAGAATAGATGAGAGTAAAATTACAAAAGTATTCCAGCTAATAAACAGAGTATCACCATTTTGCAACTCCCAGTGAATTAATGGATCTGGGCAGTGAGCACTAATGGCTGTTAATATCACACACACACACACACACACACACACACACACACACACACACAAAGACGATAAGATACTATGCCCTTCTTGAATGAAAGAACATAACATCACTTAGAGTCTTGCAAAAGGGATCAAACATAAGCCTCTGGATCCAGCCTCCAATCTGTAAAAAATATAGAGGGCAGAAAAACACATGAACTGAAGATGCAATCAGCAAAATCACTCTTAGAAACTGTGCAGCTCAAATGACGAGGGTCCCCCAAAAGGTAAAGTGCAAAGAAAAGATCAGAGGGAAACTTTCCATATCTTGGCTTGAACAGAAGTTACAAAGATACCCACCTTAAAACAAGGGACCTCTATCTATCTATCTATCTATCTATCTATCTATCTATCTATCTATCTATCTATTGTCCAATACAATGATCACTAGCCTCTTGTGCCTATTAGAGTATAAATTAATTAGAACTAAATAAAATTTAATTTCTCAGTCATCCTAGTCACATTCCAAGTGCCCAGTAGATAGTGGCTATCTTTCAGGCAGTACGGAAATAGAATATATTGTATAGAACCAGCTGTGTGTGTATGTGTGTGTGTGTATGCGTGCATTTGGATGGTTTTCTATAATTGTATTTTACTTTATAATAAAAATTTTAAAGTGCATGCCCTCAAAATATATTACCCAAGTGCATTTATTTGAATTTATCTCAAATACACGAATATTGGCTCATCTTTGAAGTAATGGCAAAGGGCATACATCTTCCAGAAAAAAGTTGAAGAACATGAAACCAATTTATGGTGCTATATAACAGGGACCCAACAGGTCCAATGGATCTGATTTAAAGTTCCTGGAACGAGAAACTTTCATCTCAAGGACAGTGCACTCATGCCTAGAAAAGGTTAATAAGCCCTTCTTCACTATAGATTGATAACTGATCATTTCAATTATCATTAAACATTTATTAGACATTGGGAGCAGACAAGGCAATGGCAAAATAGGGCAGCAGAGTCCCTGCCAAATGGACACTCCAAACAAGGCACTTAAGATATGTAACCCAATTACACAAAAGGAGGACGAGGGAAGCGCTCCTTCCCCCGAGCTGGAGATCCTTAGGTCAAACACATCATACCTCAGTACTATTGCTGAGCTCACAGTGAGGATGAAGGAGGAAGTTCCTTTGAAGAGATTCGAAGGAAGGATATGAAAGCAAAAAATAAAAGGTTGGCCAATGGAGTCATAAAATGTTTTCAAGCAGAGCAAATGACTTAAGAGAAATGGATGGCTAGACGTTCACACCGATCAAAGTGAGATCTACAAAATATGTTACATAATAGAGAGAGGGCCTAAAAAGAAATAATTTAGAGGTCAAAGCAGAGAATGGCAGAGAAGCAATGTGAAAAAAGGCAGGGTGTCCACTAATCCTCTCCAGTTGTTAGCAGGTCATGGGTCAAGGCTATGGAAGAGGATAATTATAAAGGAGGCACTCGGAATCAACGAGAGAAAAGGGAGGAAAGAAATCTTAACTACAAAGCACCCTTCCAACTGAGTCTTTAATTATCCAGCGGGAATATCAATATTTTCATTAAAATCATGTAATGGATGCTGAAACATAATGAGAAAAAAATATGAGACCAAGGAGCCTGTGACCCAGTGCAATACAAAGGGCATGGATGTGCTTTTACCGTTAAAAGGTGTGGAAAATTCGTAACTTCAAGTTACACTTTGGTGTCGTGCAAGGTACCATATACCAAAAAGCAGATTAGCTTTGAGTCCAGATAAAAGAAGCCCATCTAGAAAATGATGTTAGAATGGGTGATGGGCAAATGATAAGAAAAAGAAGAAAAACAAAAATGAAAATTATCAGGACCTACCTTTCCCCTCTTCTTCCAATCTGAGCCTTTCAATCTCAGAAAGTCCATCTTATGTTTGTGTGTGTCTGGATATGATCCAAATAGTCTGTATAAGCTCTTTCTTACATTTTATTTTATCAAGAAAGATTTGGCAACTGAAATCTATTATGATGTCAAAAGGTAGCTGACAACATAAAATGTATCCCGCTGAGCTGATGCCGCACACGGCTAAATTTACAACAACAGGAGTATCATAAAAATTATAAGAACTGCAAATTAACCACTGATTTCTAGTTCCCGGACATAAATAATGGTAAGGACCTGGAAAACTTCCAAACATCTTTACCACTGTTTAATTTGTCAAAATCTATCAAGAGCATTTCAACCACAGACCTGTCCTCTAAGGTACATTATCATTCCCACGCTTAGATTAGCCTTGGTGGCAGCCCAAGGAAGACTGCATAATTACAAAGACTCCATCAGCATCCTTCCCTGGCTTTTGTGACTCTTCAATCTGTCAGGATCTCACTCTACCTTAAGTACCGTTCTTACTCTCAATTAGTTATTTAAGACCGCTTAAAAATTTGGTTCTCATTTTGTGAGCTACGTCTGTGCTTTCAAAATTAGTCCCCTCATTACAGTGTTAAGGTTCCTACTGGGCTCAAATTAGCAAGATTTTCTGTTTACTTCCTATTTGTGAACCAGGAATGCTGGTAGCAGTATGGTGCTGGAGTAGTTAGCTGACAGCTGTTGGGAAACCCAGCAGGTAGGGAGGTCACACATTGAAAAAAAAAATGACAAAAGACAATAATTCCTTTCTCAGAGAAAGTTAAGATACAGAACTGCATGGCTTCCTCCACTAGTCATCAACTCTATGGACTATTCAGAGAAATGACAGGAAAAGAAAATGCCTTTTAATATATACGTGAAAACTCTTCAACAACACTGTATTTCATTCCTAGTGAATTCAAAAGCATGGCTTAACTATGACATCACTCATTGATGAACACCAAAAACATGGCTAAGGATAATAAAAGCAAAAGAAATAAAGAAATCAAAGATAAATGCCTTTTTAAAATGTATTCAGTAAATGTATTCAGTGATCTGTTAGGTATAAGTATGTAAGACTGTGTGTGTGTGTGTGTGTGTGTGTGTCATGTGTTGTGTGTGTGTGTGTGTTATCCCACTCCCTGCTTTTCCAACTGTCATATGTCTAGAACAAATTTACAGTACTGCTGAAAAGAAAAAAATTAAATGTTTGGCCATAACATTGTTAGCAAAAACAATCAGTGAGTAGTATTATGGCCTAAGTAGAAGCTATATATGCATTTGTGCAGAAACCAGGCAGTTCTAACTCTATGATTAGTCCTAATACAATGAGTGTAGGGAGATGTTCGGTAGATACTAAGTAAATCTAGCATACACTACTTGAGCCCAAATTGGTTTATTTCACATTTCTGTATTTGGGGGGAAAAGCAATTTCTGTATGACAGATGCACCTGGAGTTTGCCATGCAGCCTACACACAGAAAGGGCTGTAGAGTCATAGGATTAGAAACAACGAGAAAATTGCATTTTATTCTTATTTGCTTAAAAAAAAAAAACACCAAAAACCCAAAAGCATATTTTCCTCATGGAACATGTTTGTATTCAGTTAGTCCATGTCTACACAGTATAAGTGAAGAGTAGAGATGAAATGCTGAATTACATCTGGGTCAGTCAAAGCTCCCAGTCACCAGCTACTACTAGAGACAAACAATGTTGGGTTGGCCTCAACTGGAACCTAGTGGTCACTTACAGTAATAAAATACAAAGGATAAATAAGCCATCGATCCTCCATTTCCCTTTACATGTGAAAATGTGGCCTAAATCCCTCCATCAATGTCAGAGAGCTGCTCCATCATAAAGCTAATAAGCTTTTTCATCAATATGGTATACTTTTTAAACTCTAAATCTCCAGTCCTGAAAGGAGGTGACACAAGAGTGCTCTTTTCTGGTCTCCTCAAGAAAGTCTTTACTTAAAAACAGAGTCCTGAAGTACATGAAACAAAAACTAACAGGAAGAGAGGAAAAGACAATCCAATGAAATACCAGGAGAATACAATACCCCGCTAAGAATAATGTATAGAACAAGGCAGAAGAACAACTAGGAAACAGAAGGCATGAATGACACAGAGAAACCCAATAAATCTAGCAGACATCTATAGAAAATTACACCCAGCAACAGAACATAGACTCTCCTCAGGTACACATGGGACACTCTTTTTTTTTTTTTAATTTTTTTTTAAATTTTATTTATTTATGATAGGCACACAGTGAGAGAGAGAAGCAGAGACATAGGCAGAGGGAGAAGCAGGCTCCATGCACCGGGAGCCCGACGTGGGACTCGATCCCGGGTCTCCAGGATCGCGCCCCGGGCCAAAGGCAGGCGCCAAACCGCTGCGCCACCCAGGGATCCACATGGGACACTCTTAAGAGTAATTTTAAGGTAAGGGATAACACAGACCTCAGTAAGTTTAAAAGATGGAAATAATACCAAGTATGTCCTCCAATTACAAAGAAATGGAATTAGGAATCAATAAGAGAAAGAAGAAAGAAGTTTGGAAAATTCACAAATATATGGAAATCAAACACACTCCTAAATAACCAGCGGGTCAAAAAGGAATTAGGAAATACTTTGGGATGACTGAAAATAAAGAAATAACACATCAAAACTTACGAGACACAGGTAAGGCAGTTTTCACAGGGAAATGTGTAACGTAAACATCCATATTAAAAAAGAAGAGTTCAAATAAATTCTTAGTTTGAGTTAATCAGTTAACAAATCCATCAATATATCCCTCAAACTTGGTTTTTCCAGCTATAATACCGAGCAACTTCTGCAACCATCATCTTTACTCAGTAAAGAGTTTGAAGTTTGAAGTTACAGAGAATATCACATTATTTATCCACAGAAGCTTTGGGTACATTCTCTTCTCAATAGTCTCCTAAATGAGGAAACAGACAACAAGTTAGCAGAGGACACAGCTTTAAAACTTAGGTTTCTGGATTTGAATCTGGTAGTTTTTCTGATACATAAATAACTAGCCTTATGAATGGAAACTTTCATGGCTTATCCTATTTATAAGCTGCAAACCAGTAAATGCTTATAGCTTACTGTTAGCATTTTCCTTAATACATATCCACATGCATCTCCACGTACACACCAGGAATTACAAAACTCCATTACAAGACTGCTCTCAACTGTCAGACCATCACCATTCAAGATAAATGATCACCGATCTCTCTATCAAGAACTGAACAGGTGAGGGGGGGGAGGGAGGAGAGTGTGGAAGACCATGATAAGGAAGAGAAAACAGGAGAAGTAAAGGATGAATTTTGGCTCCTAAAACTACACCCAAATTATGGGAGGCCACATGTCCCAACTGGGTGAACTGAAGCTGCCCCTAGAAAGATAATGGGACAGAGATCGTCTTCTTGCTGGTCAAGTGACCTAAGAAAAGCAACACAGTGAATCATATGGATTTCAAAAAAAAACAGAACTTGATTCAAGTGTAAAATCTGCCATTTTTTAAATTTAATTTTGAAAGAACTGCAGATTTATAGAAAGTTGCAAAAATATTACAGAACCGGGAAACCGGCATAGGTATATTACCATTAACTAGACTCTAGACCTCATTCAGTTTTGTCTGCTTTTTCTGTAATCCTGGGCAATATAACATAGCTAAACTCACTGATCCTCAGTTTACTCGCCCAAAACATGGTGATAAGAGTGTCTACACTTCACAGTATTTACAAGGATTCCATAAAATAGTGCCAGCATACTGCTCACAATTGTAGCTGATATATAGGAAGAACCCGATAAATGGTTACATTATTATTATCAAACGAGGCTTTGGGGATTTCTAGGTGTAGTCTCACACTTTCCTTGGGGCCTTTCCTACTAACCACTAATAATGAGATGGCATCTGCCACCATTTACAGTTTGATTGATCTCAAAGGACAAAAACACTAAAAAAAAAACAAGAATGTAGCCCACAATAAGGAATGAAAGAAAATCCAACTCAAAATACCATTTTTGTGTGGACATACTCTGATTTTCTTCCTTTCTTTTCTTTCTTTCTTTCTTTTCATTCTTTCCTTCTTTTTCTTTTTTTTTTTTCACTTCATTTATCCAACAGCAAAATGACTCAGTTACTACTGACAATGCCTTCTGAGGTCTCTGGAGGAAAAAGGAGTATACCAAAATAACTGAACCTTAAACCCACATCCAAGAATAATCTGATACTTGCCATAGCTTTGCTTCCCCTTTTCGTTGGAAGGGTGGGGTAGGTTTTTAAATATATGTATTATATATGTACGGTTTTAAAATATATATTATATATGTAAGGCTTTTTCTAATATAAGTTTTTAAATATTAATTAGATTATTTTTAATCACACATATTGAACACAAGCCTGGATCCACTCTGCTACACTTTCCAAAACTACTTGTAATCAGCGCTCAAGGGAAGCAGGACCCTTTAAGGGGCATGCTCTGTGATAGATCTTAACCCAGCAGACCTCTGCTTAGATGTGCTTTTTGGGCAGCTGAGAAAGTAGCACACATACAAAGAGTCAGTTCCAGGTAGAGTCAGGACTCTCCAATCTGGGGGCTACCACACACTCCTGTCAACCATCTACGTGAGCCCTTCCAAGATGCCTCTGGCTTTGGCTCTGCAGACACATGCCAGTACCCAGAATGCTCTAGGCCCTATCTCCTTCCCAGCTATGTTTTAAGGACACAAGTGTTCAGTTTATAATGGGAAAAAAGAACTTCACTGAATTTTCCCCCAGTTTTGACATTTCTAAACCTTGAGAATAGATGAATCAGAAACGTCAAGGATTTCTTTTTGTTCTTTTTTTTTTCCTATTCTCTTCTTCTTTTTAGCAAATTAGCTACATTTTCAAAATGTGCCACCCACAAACAGTGTGCAACACTAAAAGGGTCTGCTCTGTTTCTACCAACACACATTATTTAAAATCCATTAAAAGGACAAATAATATGTCCACTAATCAACCAAAGAGCTGGAGTAGACATCTTGGGTTCATTTTATTTTACCACCCCCCTTCAGTTCATTTTAATCTGCAAACCTCTCTTCCATTCTCCTAGAGTTAGACCAAATAAGAATCACATTTTGAAATCTGCACTGATTTCAGATTAGGGCAGGCATCTCAAACCAAGTGATCTCCAAGGAAATCATTTAGTGTTAACTAAGATCATAGGAAAATAATTTAACAAGTACAGGACTGGATCCATTCCAACTACCACATGTATCAATTAACCAGCCTACCAAACTTGGTCTCCCACTCCCAAGATTTCGTTTTAATTGGATCAAAGACTTGGGGATATGGGGAAGCAACTTATTCTTTATTTCATAAGATATACCACAATTACCAAAACCTACTGTCCAACCTGAATTTTAAAAAATGTCTTTAACTTTGTGGGCCACTGTCCCCCGTCCAGTTCTAGCTCCCTCTTTTTCAACATGAACATATGTTTTCCTTAAAATTACTTATTTTTTTCCTACCCTGGTGTTATGCAAGATCCCTGCTTATTTTGGCAATGGAAACAAAATAAGAAGAGCCACCCAGAGTTCTCCATTCCAAAGGGAGGAGCTTCCCAAGAAAAGCAAAGCTTTGCTGTTGCATTTCCTTTCAGTACTGCTAAAGAGCAAGCGGGCATTCTTTAGCGTGGAAATTCAGGCCAGGTGAGAGAGCTGCTCCTGAGACACCTATTAAACCATGAATGGCAAGTGCAGGCAGGGACTACCTAAACATTCATGATCGCTTAGTGCTTGTACCAAACAGGAACTGGCAATACAGAGAGAGAGATCAACAGACAAGACAGGCCTTTACATAGGCCTCAAATGCAGTAAGAAAAGGTACTTTTCAAACACAAAACAGAAAGAAAGGACATGCCTTCTCTTCCAGAGGCAGCCCAGCAAAAACCAAACTCTCATATCAGGAAGTGAACCTTGACTTTACTTCTATGAGCAAAACCCTCACTTAAATGGCCATCAAGCCGGGGCGGGAGTGTGTGTGTGTGGGGAATCTTTTAAAATGAAGGCGGCTAACATGTTTATAGAAGACAAGAGGGGCTTGCAGAGAGAATATGGGTTTCAATGAGGAAGGGCGAACGCCAAAAACAGTATAAGAATTAAGCACTCACATAATAGATCACTGTGAGCAAAGCTCTCCCGCAGATGTCGGAGTGAGTGAGCTAAGCCTCACACTTGGAAAGGTTGTATGACTGGAGCCATGATATATAAAGTAAGACCCAAGCGCCAAAGTTTTGATTTAGCCAAGCAAACGTGGCTGTTTTTGTTGGGTGGAAGAGGCATTTTTTTCACTGAGCAAAGAATTACGGTAAACATCTGCTAACCATGACCACAGAAGGGGTGGTTGTTTTCATCCAAGGTCATTTTAAAGGAATAAATGTAATTAATAAAACCACCCGGTAATAGTATCCAACCGTCCAATAAGTCTGCTCACTTCTATCCACAGGCCCATTTATTTAAAAAAAAAAAAAAAAAAAAAGGCCATCGAGAAAATTTCTCAAAGTTGCCCTTTCTACTTCCCGGGGACCACTGGTGTGGGGAAAAGAATTTCTGTCCCAAAGGAAGCTTGAACATACAAGTGAATGTCACTCCTTAGGCAGCTGTTTCCCAGAGGGTTCTCTTGCTATACTGGCAAGACTTTATTAGAATACACATTATCATTTGGGTAGATAAAACCCAATTAAAAAAATACCAAATAATGTTCTAATGGGTTTACTTCACACATAAAAGTCCCAGAGTGCACCTCTCTGTCAAGCTATCTCTTTTGAAAACGAATATAAGAATTCATAGAATCCAAAATGGTTTCAGTTTTTAAAAATTCCTTATTTGGTTCGTTCTTCTGGAAGGAATGGGGAGGTAGGGAAACTAGTGGAAAACTGAATTATTTGAGCTGACTGTCGCTCAAATCTGTCAAATTAGAGCTCAAACATCACTTTACCTTTGAACAACCAGCCATAAGCCCCTCCACAAAAGGAGAGTCATCTATGGTTATTATTAAATGTTCCCAATTAGGAGAACATAATCAAATTCATAAAACACCAACTTCCATTCTGAGCTAAGCGAACCTTTCTACCTACAACATCAGCAAAGTTTTCTAGATTTAGAACAGGCAGTTTTTGCATAAATGCTACGTGGAATGAATAAAGCTAAAGAACTAATAAGTTTTCCTATTTCTAACCCTCTGGTCATGTCAGTATGAGCCATCAACAAAATACTAAGTTCATTGAACCTCAAAAATATTTTCTCTCTTTGCTTTTTCTACTTCCCATGGAACTAGAACACAGAAATTCATAAAGGTCAGACTTCAGTAAGCTTACAGAAAAAATAAATATTAAATTTATCAACTCTATTTTTTCCATATGGGATTGCAATAATCGACAGGATCCCAGCTCTTAGACCAGTTCTAAGAGCAGCTTAGGAATCAGGGGGTGGGAGGCTATCAGTGTTTCAACTTTGCCCACCACTGGTCTTGAACGTATAACTATTAAACACCTCCTAGGTACTAGTTACTGAGTGCTCCGTGTGTGTGTGTACATGAGTGTGCATGCAAACACAAGAATCTGTGTGTAGAGCAAGAAGGGAGTGAAGTGTAAGGTGCTATCTTCCAAATGCTTCTGGTATCCGATAGCATCTTGAAGGGTAATTAACACAAATTTCAAAGTCTGCTGAATTCGGGAAATTATTGTGTTCTTTTTTCTCTGAGCTGAGTATTTTTCTATGAGCTGAGTATTAGGTGCTAAGAAAGGAAAAGAAGGGAGGCAGAGCTGGAGAAAGCAAGCAAGAGTTTGATAACCAACTGTCCTCAACGACAATGAAGCCTAAGACAAGGAAGAAAAAGAACTACAAAAGCCCAATCCTCTTTAATAACTGTCAATGCCTTCGGCTGTGAAAGAGAGCAAGCCTTAATGGAACCTACTAATTCCCCCCAGCACAGTCAAGATTCATGTCTCTAATCAAGTCCAGTATCAAGAGGCTACTATGGTCAGAATTGGAATGTAAGCATGTACCCCTACACTAACCTATGCATAAATGAAAATGCACTGCATCCATCATATCTGTATAATAGAGGGATTAAATCAGCTATAATTTTTAAGCTTTAAAAGAAAATTCCAAGCTTTTAAGTATATTCCTGGCGAAAGATAATATGACAAATGTCATAATAAAGAAATAACTTTGTAGAAGGAAATAATTCTTTACCCCTTTTAAATTTTCCTTATGAAGTGCATCATTGTAACCTAATGCATTTCAACATACTTATCCATAAATGTAAATTTGTTTTGATAAAATGAAGAGCCTTTTAATCCAAATTGCACAGTGATGCTTCCACACTGATCTGTTATAACTTAGTAATCAGAGTTAACAGACTGCCTAATTAACCAAGTCATCATTTGCCAAGATCCAAATATGGGATGAATTGTGGGCCAAGGAGAAAATATGATGGACATGAAAATTATTAATTCAGGGAAGCATTCAAAGCATGTGGAGTTAAAGTTCTTTGCTAAATCTCACCATCTTTAATATCCTTAATTTTTATAAGTAACGTGCAAATAAAAAATATATTACAAGGTACACAGAAAAACATTTTTAAATC
Source organism: Vulpes vulpes (assembly GCF_048418805.1). Classification (NCBI taxonomy): domain Eukaryota; kingdom Metazoa; phylum Chordata; class Mammalia; order Carnivora; family Canidae; genus Vulpes; species Vulpes vulpes. The sequence goes on along the minus strand of NC_132788.1, from coordinate 73,788,185 downwards.
AACTGGTTATTAGTTAGTGATATAATTACTTTTAAAGCATTTGACAACCTATGAGGTGAAAATCATAGATGTCTTCTGATAATAATAACATCCAGTGAGTGCTTATGAAGTACCAGCATCATATGCAGTGTTTTATAGGGACCAAGTTATTCATTCTCTGTATGAACCCTAATCCTTTGGAAGGTACTATTTTTATCTTTAGGTATCAAATATGAAAACTGAGGTTCAGAATATTTTTTGCTCAGCAGAGTGCATAAATAAACAAACCATATCCAGTCCTTTCAAAAGTCTTAAGGAAATGTTACTAAGAATTTAGTAATTTAGTCTGTAATTTTACTGACCAAAATCTTTACCCATGGAAGTTTTATCCATTCATTTATTACATACTTAGGAGGAGACAGGAGATCAGGGTAACTTCTAAAATGTCACGTGGGTGACCCATACAAAAATTTTCCGCATCACTAGCTTGCCATTCCCATAGCTAACATATTAGTATGTCCTAAAAGATATGTAGTTTAGCTGGACTTTGATAGTGCATAAGCCATTTTCCCTAGATAACTCAAATCTAATTCCATATGTAAAGTTTAATCCTGGAAGAGATGGTAAATCTACAAGTCACATTTTTCCCTTGGTCATTTGGAAACTCCTATTCATTTCTGGGGGCCCAGCCGGGTCTCACTGCTTCTGGGAGGATTTCCAACCATCCCCCACCCGCAACCACATACACACAATCCAGAAGTATTCTTGTAGCTCCAATATCATTGTATTATCACTGACCTTTCTGTCTACCTTGCAGATACAAGTATGTTGAAATTAAGGATCTTGCTTTAGGACCTAGAACGGTGACAGACAGTAAATGGAAGGCTGACCAGAAGGACAGACAGGAAGATTATAGCAGTGAATAAACTCCAGGTTCTGGAGGGACACAGGCATGGTCCTATGTCTAAGGCAATGCCTACCTTTGAGGTAGTGAATGCCATTGGAGATGGCCAACTATTGGGCAGACAACTTCATGGGGAAAATTTCACATGATATTCAATCATGCATAGCTGGGCTAGGTGATATTTAAAGGTTCCTTCCACCCTATAATCCTGTGTATTTTACTGTGCCTTGAGCACTGTGACTTATAGAACACATATGCATAGTCTATCTTCCCAGAATTCTGCCCCCTTATTCTGAAACCAGCACCCCCTTCACCCACTTCCCATTGCCTTGTGTAGGGTGAAGTCCATCCACAACTCTTGAGGGAGGCATGTGATCCACTCAAGACCAAGCACAGCTTCACACTTCCCGCTACCCAGCCCTGCTCCAGCCCCAGAGGCTGCTGTAGCAAAAGGCACACAGCACACACTGGACCAATCACAGAACCAGGAAGATCCAAATTCTATGACAGCTACTACAACTCACAAGAAGAGATTTCCTTCTGCTGGAGTTGCTATGAAAACAGACCCGAATGGTTACCATACCACAAGTTGGTAAACGCCTACGTGAATGAATCCAAGACAGAACATAGAACAGCCAAGAGACTGAGGCAGGACTTAATAGCAGTATCTGAACTCCTCGGTCCAGATGTTCCAGAAGCTTGTTCTACTATCTGACTTTTCAGCATCATGAGACAATTAAATCTCCTTTATACCTACGCTCCTCACAAGTAACCAGAGAGACCTAACAAATGGTGGGCTCAGTATGTTAAGACACAGACACATTAAAAATGATCTACTGTTTGTGTTAAAAAGGAGACATGGATACCTCCAACTTAAGGAAATTTTTTTTTTAAATTTGTGGTCTCTTGCAACTGGCTTTTACATATTTCTTCAAGCCTAATATTTCACTATATGTTTTTAAAACTCGAACATTTTGATTTTTGAAGGTCTAAGTCCTTGGCATAGAGCCTACAAACCTGCAACTCTCCCAACCAAGTAACTAAAAACCTTCTAGCTTTTTTAGTCGGTGTTACCTCTAAGTATCCCAGGGCTTCACCCTAGTAAATAAAAAGCCTTCCAGGTGAATGTATCCTAAGAACGAAAGGGACATTCTGAACCGCTTGCTAGGAAAACACCCCAGGTACACGACTGTTGCTTTTGGAAGGAGACCCGCTCACTTGCTACACTTTTTCACACAGGTGATTGAGCGGAACAAATCAATTGTTGGGTGGTCAGAGGCTAATAAGAAATAAAACGAGGGCTACAGAGATGAGGTTAATTAGAATAATGTACCAGAGAAAAATGACTCAAAGATTGAGAGAAAATGTCTTAACAGGCACATTCAACTAGAGCTAGAAGAATGCCAATGGAGTGGTTGCCCCTATTCCTAATCATATTGGAACATGCTTTTATTTCCCATAACTGTTGTACCAGCAAAAAGAATTAAAGCACTTGGAAAAGTCTAGAAAGATCAAATGGGGCCTGTTAGGTGGCAGTGAAGTATCAAGGCTCAACATGCAGCATACAAGCAAAGCAATCCCAGAGTGGAAGATGCACACTAAAATAAAACAATGCCTGCAAACCAACACCCCAGGGAAATGTCTACACAAAGAGGACCATAAAGCATGGTGGTTAAGAGCCATAGCACCATGGTACCAGACAAGAAGCACCCAGGTTCAAATCCTAGCTCTGCCCCTGATAAGCAAAGAAGTCCAAGTGAGTCACAAGTCACTTCACCTCACTGTGCCTCCGTTTCCTCATCTGAACAACAGATTTTTAGAACTGAAACACTCTCCTAGAGTTTTTGTGGGTGACTATGTACACACTTGGAATCGCGGGTCACACAGATCAAATTCTCAGCAAAAGTAGCCATTCCACAGTCGACTTCTCAAGGATCAGAGTTATTCTCTCAAACAACCGTTGTTTATTGGTATTTCTCACAATTAGGTTCTTCTTGAGTTTTGAAAATTCTTTTACCTCTCATTCCTTTTTAAAGGAGAGAGAGGAAACTCAGTGGAGGCAGGGACAGGTGATAACACCATGGGCAAGTTCTTCCAGGCCTAGGTATCTCTTTAGAAAACCGAGAAGTCCTAAGCACATGTTATTCTAGGAGTAGAATTTCAGGAAATTGCCATGTTTAAGAAGTGGGCCAGGACGGGAAGAATGGATTTGTGTCACGTTAATGAATGATGTGGGACAGATAGGGACAAAGGCGAGGCACGGCCTCTCTTGATGACAACGTCCTGGGAGAAAGGTCTACTGATGGTCGGTAAGAGCTGGCAGTGATAATCAACTCCCGGCACTGCGAGACTGCCACACCGAACCGCACCCAGACATGCAGCAACATTTCAAAACATCAGAAAGCTCCTAACCTCTCCCACTGATTCTCAGGCACCCGGGTACCAAGAAGAGAGCAGCACGAGAGCTGCCGTACGCTGCCAAGCCTCCTACGTCCACGGCACAAAGCAAGTCTCTTCTTACACAGATCGGTTTCCCCTCTTGTGATTATTGTTTTAGCTTCTGAAATGATATTTGGAGACAGGAGTGTTCTATGTTTTTAGAGATGTAAGAAGGCTGCGTCTCACCACTCTGAAGGCTGTCATCCGCCTGATAAAAGTTTTTCCTGAATTGTTAGCCTCTACTGAAACTGAATTTTAGCTTTTCTTTACTAAACCAGTGTATCAGGAACCAAATTTGATGCCTTAAACTGTATTTTATTCATGTTCTTTTATGTTTTGTAAAAGTTGAGGGGGTACACATTCTAAGTTAATAAAATTAATGGCTCTTTTAAGTTCTTAGATAACCCTAGCCATTCCATAAATCATGAAAATAAGAGTATGTGATTTAAGTCATCTTTTGCCACCAAAATGGGATACAAAGACTTGCTTCCAGTTTTATACAGCAAAGGCACAATGAACAACACACATGAACACACACACACTGAAACAACAGAGCAACAATAGACTACCATCTGTAAGCAGGTGAAAGAAATCAGAGCTAACAATGAAAAAGATGTAGACCCACTTCCTTTCAATCTATGTAGACTCGAGTTTTCTTTCAAAAAAGAAACATGTAAATTTTCAGGACAGATGCACCAAGTACATAATTTTTTTTTAATGAGAATTTACAGGAAATTTAAGGCAGTCTATCAAGAGGTAGGAGATGAAACCACCTCTGGTTAACTTACAGATAAAACATATCCCAACCAGGTGTCTTTAGGACAGTATAGCACTCTGAACTTTAAACCTATTTATTTGTTTGTTTATTTATTTAATGTACTTCTCTCTCTCTCTCTCTCTCTCTCTCTCTCTCTCTCTCTCTTTTAAAGAGAAGGGGAGAAGGAGAGGGAGGGCAGGCAGAGGGAGACAGAGAAATTCTCAAGCATATGCTTCACCCCCAGCATAGAGTGTGACTCAGGACTCCATCCCACCACCATGAGATCATGACCTGAGCTAAAATCAAGAGTCAGATGCTTAACCGACTGTGCCACCCAGGTCCCCCTGACTGCCACATTTCTAAGGTTTTCTGGATGTGGGTCAGGTTCCAAACACTGAACCTTCCCAGCATTTTAGGTTTATAATTTGTATTATCTGAAACTGGTCATAAATATCCAAGAGTCAACATGTCAGTAACCAATATAAAAATAGATCATCCTACTTGTGCTCATTTTGTACTTTGTAAAGTTATTTCAGTGCATGGAACATGAGCAAATTCATAGGAAATCAAGGCTCTTCACCATCTTTACCAATTTTTTAAAAAACTACTGCAAGAAAGTGCAATGAGTTGTCAGCATCCCTCCCAAAAACCTCTGTTCTTTTTTTTTTTAAAGATTTACTCATCGGGATCCCTGGGTGGCGCAGCGGTTTGGCGCCTGCCTTTGGCCCAGGGCGCGATCCTGGAGACCCGAGATCGAATCCCACGTCGGGTTCCCGGTGCATGGAGCCTGCTTCTCCCTCTGCCTTTGTCTCTCCCTCTCTCTCTGTATGACTATCATAAATAAAGAAAAATTAAAAAAATATAAAAAAAAATATTTACTCATGATATATATATATATATATATATATATATATATATAGAGAGAGAGAGAGAGAGAGAGAGAGAGAGAGAGAGAGAGAGGCAGAGACACAGGAGGAGGGAGAAGCAGGCTCCATGCCAGGAGCCCAACACGGGACTTGATCCCGGGACTCAAGGATCGCGCCCTGGGCCAAAGGCAGGCGCCAAACTGCTAGGCCACCTAGGGATCCCCTCTGCTGTTCTTTCTAAACCAATAGCATCATATTATCCTGTTCCAGGCTCTGTGCAAAGCACTGTATAGGTATCATCTCATTTAATCCTTGCAATAATACTATGAGCGAGGTAATGCTATTACCCATGGCTCAAATAAGTAAGAGCCCAGAAAGAGGAAGAGAAAGTAATTTGTCAAAGGACAAAGAGCCAGTGAACGACAGTGCTGGGATTTGATCTTGGAATCCAAAGTCCTTAATTAACCTGTTCTACCCACAGTACGCTTTAGGCCCAAATGGCAAATGATTCTGTCTTCACAGGGAAGATGATGTATAACCCTTTCTGGATGGGACACACAGAGTATCAAAGACTTGTTTAGTACAGAGTGGAAACTTTCCAGAGAAAACCCAGGGGCGGTATTCTATTCCTATAATAAAGGTGATGTGTGTGGTTTTATTTCTTCTCTTCCTCTCTCATCCAGATGCAGTCCCTTTAGGTATCATGAAAATACAGGAATTCACAGGGAAATCCCCAAATGGACTCTATTTCAACAACTACTCACTGTGAGCATGCCTACCACCCACTGGGCACTGTCTGCAGTGAGGAGTCACACTGAATCAGGCGACCTGCCGCATGCACATTACATGGTAAACAGGTACATTCAGAACAAACTAGAGGCTTGGATGGAGGACAGTAAGAAGGGGAGGAGGTAAGTCTTCAGTGTGGGTCTTCAGGGAAGACCTCTCCCAAGAAGTTGATATTTGAACTGAGCAATAAGGAATGAGAGAACAAGCCTGTGAAACAGGGAAATTGTTCCAGGTAGAGAATACCACGGCCCAGAGGCAACAGAGATTTTTACGGCATCTGAGCACGGCAATGGGGTCTAAATAAAATATTTGAAACCAGACTGCAAAAGCCCAAAGCTTCCAAGAGTATCTTGAACAGGCAACATCTTTGAGACACTATTTCCAGAGAGTCAACTGCCACTCAAGAGACAGCTACCATCAAGTAGGTGCCACCATTTTTGGGACAAGTGGCCAACAGGGCCATACCTGGACACAGCTGCCATCTCTGACGCAGTCATGCAGCAGTTTCTGTGAGCAGATGCCATTGTGCTTGGAGGGCTGTGACCAAGATCAGTGGGGGACCAGGGCCTGCTTTGCAGACTCAGCACAGAGGCAGGGCCCAGGATGAGGCAGGGTGAGATCGACATCATGTAGCATCAGCCTGCATGAGTGAAACCCTACAGAGTTTCAGATTATCATCAGCAATACCAACTTGAAAGCAGTTAGTGAATTCTGCTTGCTAGGCAGGCCCACTGTCTGAGTAAGTAAAAAACGGAATAAAAAAAGAACTGCACACCTCTCAGGGGAAATTGTCAAAAAGGGACCTGGAGATCTAAGTTCTGTTAGCACGGCTGTCCAGCAGTATACGTGGCTGCAGGGTCCTTGAAGACAGGCATCAAAGCCACCTCCCAAGGCTCTACTTAAACTTGTAAGAGAATATGGGTTAGAAGCAATGGATTGTGAAATATACGTTGTCCACAAGTGAGACGATGACCAATGAACCAGCCACAGGACAGTGAAAGCTCCTCAAAGGCAGGGATTTCCACCACATTACCTGAGGTGTGTAGCACAAGGCTGGCACCTGTTACCCACCAGGATCTGTGCTAAGCTCTTTATAAGCATCACCTCACTAACTTTTCACAGGGAGCTGTTCCTGGTTTTATCCTCACCTCCCACATGAGTCAGCAGCCCAGAGAGGTTAAGTAACTTGCCCAACATCACTCAGCCGCTGAGTGGAAAAGGTGGAATCTGATCCTCGGCTGATTTAACTTCCAAGCAGACGCTCTTAAGCACACTGCTGCCCTATATCCACAGCAGGCATTCGGTAATATTTGTGTATGCATCAACTATCATGATTCATGAGCATCTATCATAGGCTGGTACAGACAGACACTATATAATGAAGCATACAGAAGTCTCATTCTACTCATCCTTTGAGACAGAAATTTTCCTAAGAGTTAACGTACCAGCCAATCTGACTTAGAAAAATTGCACAGGGGTCTTATCTTCCCCATTATCCAAAGTTAAGTATTCAGCAGAGACTTGAGGGCCAGCAAATCACAGAGATGCGTGGTGGGTAGCATTGTCCAGTCTTTGAGGGACAGTGCAAAGCCAACAGCAATACCCCCTGCACATACTGCCATGAACAGATTTGGATAGAAGGTTTCATGTCGCTAGAACTCAAGCTCTGAAAAAAGCTTATATTCAAAGGAGAGAAAATTCATTAGAAAATTCTTGAGCTTGGGACGCCTGGGTGGCTCAGTGGTTGAGCATCTGCCTTCAGCTCAAGGCATGATCCCGGAGTCCCAGGATCAAGTCCTGCATCGAGCTTCCCATGGGGAGCCTGCTTCTCCTTCTGCCTATGTCTCTGCCTCTCTCTCTCTCTCTCTCTCTCTCTCTCATGAATAGAGATAGGTTTTTTTTCTTTTAAAAAGGAAAAAAAAATTCTCAAGCTTAAATTTTGGTTGACAGTGCTCTTGGGAAAGAAATTCATTCCTCAGATTTGCCATGGCACTTTTAGTAAGAATACTATGGTCCTAAAATATTTACTGAGCTATATATCTCCACTGAAAATCAAAGAAACCGAAATTCAAACATGTAAAATTCAAATTAAAGATTATACACCCAGGTCAATGGAAGACAGAAGACATTCACTGAAAACGTAAGAAAAATTCACTTTGTGGTTTTGTATAAGTAATCACAACCGTGGCTGGGGAACCATTTACCTTTTCTTTCTTACTGTTAGAATGTGGAATTTATCTGGACATCAAATTTCTCAAGTCTGAGGATATACTTCTCAGATGCTCATATGTTAGGGATTGTTGAAAAGATGTAAGTAGAAGTTATTCAGACTTCAGGGAAATTCTTTAAAGAGGCCTGCCTCAGCCAGGAGGACTACTCTTTTTTGTTCCTTGCACTTCTGCCTTGTTCTTCAGGATGCAGAGGCAATGGCTGGAGAGCCTGCAGCCACAATGTGATCTTGAACAGAACAACACTTGAACAGGAAGGCAGAGCAGAAAGACAGAAAACACCAGGTGCTCTCCCCCAGACATCTTTTATCAGAGAGAATAAGCAAGTCATTTTTTAAAACTTATATGGTTGTGAATCTGTTACAAGGAAACCATTCTTACATGACATAGTGATACGAAAACATGTCTGAAGACTACCCTATTTTTTTTTCTGAAAAAAAAATCAGAAAATTCATGAATTGGGATTCTGATTACTCCTCTATTCACCAAGCTGTTTGTTTAAGTATGACTTTTCTTCTTAATTACTACCACGAGTCCAGGAAGCATATTTGCTGAACCTGTCTCTGTGTTTTGACATGCAACACTTGTGAAATTCAAACATACTTGTAGACATCCAAAGCATTATTATTTATTAAGGACTATATTAAAGGTGGAAGATCTTAAAACACGTTCAGAATCTGATGATTAAAGGAAATTTAATCGTTCTTCATTGGCATTTGATCTTTAGCCTGCCATAATCTACCCATATAGTCCTTCATCCATATTTGATACTAAAGAGACATTTCAACAGCTTGTCCATCAACTGCAAAGTAGGAGGAACGTACAGAAAAACCACATTACTTAGAAAATAAAAGAGCTTTCCCCCACACTCATTTAGCTCATGAAAGCCCAATATGATTAAAAGGGTGAAGAAGGCAGACTCCACTAGGTGAACCAGAATGAGTGTAGAGAGCCATCTATTATGTTTGTAAGGAGTTTCGAAATTTTCAAAGTGCTTTCATATACATTATACCTTGTTTCATCCTTAAAACTACACCCTGCGTGGTAGTCAGGGCAGGTATTTTTTTTTTTTTATTCTCGTTTCTTCTTGATAAATGGTTTGCTCGAGATCAGAGGAACTGCTACCCAGTGAGGGACCTTCTTTATCCTCTTTACCCTCTTTGATGCTTAGCTCAGGGGTCAGCAAACCACGGCCTGCGGGCCAAATATGGCCCACTGACTGTTTTTGTAAATAGTTTCATTGGACCAGTCATACCCGTTTGTTTACATATTGTCAACTCCACATCAGCAGAGTTGACTACAAAGTTGCAACCACGAGTGTATGGCCCAGGAGGCTGATAACATTTATCATCTGGCAGTTTCAGAGACAAAATTTGCAGACCCTGCATGAGATCACCTTTCCACAAATACGATCCAAGTTATAGATCCTATTCTTGAAAGCCATAAAGCTAGCTTAGAGGACAACAAACCTATTCCCGCTGGCTTTGGAAGTCCCGCTTGATAATGAGGCATTCCGTTACCTTCTGAGGAACTACTGTCATCCACTACAGGGTCACCTGCAAAGGTGGGTCGCAGTTTTCAAGTGGGACACAATACTAGTGTTGTTGGCCACTTACCCTGAACTTTTATCGTGTCTCACAGCCATAAAAAGCCTGGGAGTCACTGGTTGGGGGCATGCATAATGCCACAGGACTGCAACACACGGAGGGACACTGCAAGCAGAGAATAGAAGAGGTTAACGGAAGAGGCCAAGTGCGATGCTTCAAAAGCGAGGCTTTCATATAAACCTCAGGCATTCCTTATGGACATACGACTTTCACGTTCCATCTGCAATCACGTATCTAAGCATCTACTTCGCCTCTCCCCTTACAGAATCAGCATTTCATTGGCTCCTACTGTGTGTGGTTATCAGAGAATGTAGTAGAAGGAAGCAAAATGGTACATGGCTGAGAAGATTGTCACTTGTGAAGGCACGGGCATTTCCTTAGGAGGTCTGGCTCCTTTCATGCCCATCCTTTTTTATTTTTTAGGATAAATTCTCATCATTACAATGTTAACTCATTCTGAAAAGTAAGGGCCAGACGATCCCCGAGTCCTAGCAAGGGTTTTGCTTTGGGGTTTTAGGCTTTTAGTCTCTCTCAGTACATCTCAATAGAAATGGCAAGAGGAAATAAATACATGTGCACACACGTGCACATTGTGCACATGCACACACGTGCACACAAGTACCCTGGGTTTTTTTTTGGGGGGGGGGAAGGGGGAGACAAGCTCTCTTTCTTGCCAGCCAAACCCAAAATCTCACTTGCCACAGCTCCCAGCTCTCCTTCCCGCTGCACTTCAAATGCAGGGGAGGCTGGGACACAGCCTTCTCGTGGAAACAGCCAGCCTGCGGAAGTGCACACGTGCGGAGGCTGGGAGCTTTCACGGCTCGGTTGGGTTATTAGTAGGATACTGACCAAGTCCAATTCCAAGTAAGATGAAATTGCTGACAGGTAAGTCAACTCATCCTCAAGCAGTTTCAGAAAGATTTTATGAATAGCAGCCAGTAGTGAGGTTTTTTGCACGCCAGGCCTTTTCTGCCTAGATCCTGGGGATGATAATGCCACCTGTGCAGCCCTCCAGAGGACGGCCGGGGCTCGGTAACACGGGGAAACGGAACTCCAGAATGAGTGGAACGCCCGAGCTCGTCTGTGTGCACGTGTGCTGGTCGCTCTCAACAGTAAACCCCGACAAAAATCCACGAACGACACGTCTCCTAAACCTAATCAGAGAAGTTGAAACTGAAAAGGAGATGTATGAAGTTTTATGATTTGAATAGTCACGTCGTACCTCCGGAAACTATGTGGGTTGTCTGTCTACCAGAGCTCAGAAGAGAGTTAAGGGGTGGTGCTCCCGGTGTGTGCCTCTTCTTGATAAGAGATAAACTCAGGCCAGATTGGTCCACATTATGTTTTCTAGGTATGAGCTGTCTACGCGAGTGTAAACCGTTTGCCAAACATATTATGGCTTAAGAATCTTCGTTCTAACATGAGTTGAACATGCTGTGCTAGCATCATCCCTCTTTAACAAGGCAGCTTAAGAGTAGGCTAAGAATGAATCAAAAATATTTTTAAAGATAATTTCAGTTGGCAAAGGCTGTAATCGTTCAAACTTAATTGGTGAACTCATTAATGAGCAACTGCCACCACAAGAAAGAAAGCCATTGTCATCGACTTATCAGAGCAATGAGATAACGAAGTTAATTATATTGTTTTCAATGGGTTTACACTTGCTTCCTTTTAAAGTCTACATTTTCCAAACATTTGTTCTGACACTCCATGTGTTTGCTCCTCTTTAAAAAAAAAAAAAAAAAACCATCAGCCGTGGGCTCCTCAAGGAAAAGTCGGCAGATCACAGCCGGGCAACATCAGGGCAAAGCAATTGGAAAACTTTTCTAGCCTTTATTATCTACTTGTAAAATGTTATAAGCCTGTAAACTAGTTAATTTATGAGCCGTGTTAATAATTTGCTCACACTTGATCGCGGGTTTCGCAAACACCATTTCCAGGGATGTGGGAGGATAATTTGCAGGTCCGGCTTCTCTCCTAAGGGGACACTAACTAATTTGACACAGTAACATGACATTGATGGTGGGGCACACTAATGACCATACTCCAAGACGTGGCTGTCAGCCTGTCGTTCCAGTGAGAAGCAGCTTGCTTTCGCTGCTGCTCAGTACACGATGCTCAACTAATTATTCAGACAGCGACATTAATGAGAACCCTCGTGTTTATTTTCAACATACTAACCAGCGCTTAGCTTCCATTTGTCTGATATGGTCACTGATAAAATGTGTTTCATGAATAGTAAATTTGAACTCTAATATAACAAAGAAAGACTGGAGAAAAATATGGAAGAGCTGACTGGGAAACTATCCTTGTCTACTCAACTTGTTTTCTACCTCAAACACCGTCAAGGACAAAGTGACAGGTAATAGGAAATGCCATGAGTCCCAAGAAAACTAAAAGAAATATTTTTAACCACCTGTGTCCATGTACAATCTTGATTCTTGACCAAGGCCACTGGATCTCAATATAGTCAAGAGAAACTCCTATCTCAAATAAATTTGACTAACATTAGGATACTGAATAGATTTTTGGGGGGTGAAAGTTATTTCTTCATGAAATGACCAAAAAGATCTTTGCTTTAATGTGCATTTTCAACATTAGAAAAGTTTGATCTTTGCTAAACTAAGATCTTTACAAACATCACTAAATACAACCTGAGGGTTGTTTTTTTTTCTAATTCTATTGTAAAACTGTACTACCGAGGGGATTTTTTCAAAAGTGTTCTTCAATATCCTCTTATACATCATATTTCTAGTCTACTAAACCTTGCAATCAAGTTCTTTCTACTTTAAATTAAATTTCTATTTTGGTATGATAAATTCTGTCCTTCATTTTATGGTGATTATAATCCTAAAATATTCATATAATCATAATTTAAAATGAGTAACTTTAAAAAAAGGTACGCTTAGATCTACTAGAGGTACTGAAAAATTGAAAACACTCCTGATGTGGTTCATTGCAAAATGTACACTTTGAATTAAGTAACAGTGGTAGTATTTCAACAAATGTTCTCTCTGGCATCATGATAAGGAATTCTACTCAATACTATGTATGACTTCCGATTTTACAGAATAGCAAAATAATTATGAGTCCACTGTGGATCACTTTAGGAATGAAAATGTTATCACATGTAACATTTCTCAAGTATGTATTTCTAAACTTACAATAGATCCCCAATTTTACAATACCAAAATATATAAATGGCATGGAAGATGTAAGAAGCAAATTCAGATCCCAGGCTAATTTTTTTTTAATTTTTTAAAAGATTTTTATTTATTTACTCATGAGAGACAGCGCGCGCGCGCACGCGCGCGCGCGAGAGAGAGAGAGAGAGAGAGAGAGAGAGAGAGACATAGGCAGAGGAAGAGGCAGGTTCCATGCAGGGAGCCCAATGTGGGACTCGATCTGGGACTCCAGGATCATGGCCTGGGCCAAAGGCAGGCGCTAAATAGCTGAGCCACCCAGGGATATCCCCAGGCTAATGTTTTTTTAAAGACTTTATTCATGAGAGACACAGAGAGAGAGAGGCAGAGACATAGTCAGAGGGAGAAGTAGGCTCCATGTAGGGAGCCCAATGTGGAACTCGATCCCGGGACCCCAGGATCATGCCCTGAGCTAAAGGCAGGTGCTCAACTGCTGAGCCAGCAGGTGTCCCAGGTAGGTTAATTTTTTAAAGTATTTCCAACAAGTATACGGGTTAATTCTCTCAAATGGGCATTGCTATTTCCAAGTGATGCTCTTTCCATGGGTACCCGTTACAGATTCTCAGATTGTTGGTATCTGTGCAGTTTATTTATGGTAAGCATTCATCTTCCACAGTAACCTAAAAAGATATGGCCAGTGTGTGGCAGAGACTAGCTAGATGCCCATCAAATTTCTTTCTTCTTTCTAGATGCAGAGATGGGATATTATTTCGCAGCTTCCCTTGCAGTTAGGTGAGGCCTTGTGCCCAAATTCTGGTGAAATAGATCAAAGTGGGTATGTTACTTTCATTCTGACCCTGAAGCTTCCTGAACATCACTAATGTCCTCTCTTCCCTTAACTGTATACCTAGAGGTCCAGTGGAGAACTCCCACTTCCTGCAGACAGTGGAGTCGCTGAAGAGAATAAGCCAAGGTCCCTGAATGACAATGAGTAAGAGAGCCACCTCCTTGTTCCTCACCAGCCAGCACCAGGCTGAGCTTCCTAAGAAATAAGACTGCACCCAGTTAAGGCTCTGAAATTCAGAAATGTTCACGGTAACTGCCAGTATCTCTTATAATAAAGAGATCTTTCTAATTTCTCCCCAGCTCCAAAGTTATACTTGAATCTCTAGGCCACCAGCCCTAAACAGAGGCACTGTAAATTTGGAAAAATCGGAGCAGTGATTATTTGCTCCTCTAATTAAGCTAAGGATAGAAAATGCAGCAGGTGTAGCTTTCCTTACTTAACCTCACAGCCCTGTGAGGAGGTTTGATTCCCATTTTATAGATAAGAATACTAAGCCTGTAAGACATGAAATACAAGCCAAGAGTGCAAATATATATCCAGATGACATTTTCCTAATTGAAAGTCTCTTACCTTTTAATATCTAAATTTTATAGAAAATTCTTATTTCTAAAGCAAACATTTTTGGCTCAAGCTTATAAAAGAAAAAATTCTATGACATTCTCCAAAATTAAATAGAACATTTTTAATAAAATGTATGAGGGGAAAGTGTCAAATTACAATCCAATTGGTAGAATGTCAGAAACTTCTGTAGAGGTTTTGAAAAGCCAGCAACAAAGGGAATATGGCTCAAATATTCTTGGTGATTAAAAAAAAAAGCCATATTTCAAAAAAATATATACTGCTATGCTGAGATCATATTAATTGTTTAGTAATCAATGTTTTACATATTTTTACATTCTTAATGTGATGATAGTTAACTATACCTGTAAGGCATCTTGCTATACTTTAGACATATTTTAGAACAAAGATTGACAAACTTTTTTCTGTAAAGGGAGAAATAGTGAATATTTTAGACTATTTGCTGTAAGCTGTCTATCGCAACTACTCAACAATGTCCTTGATGTAAGAAAGTAACCACAGGCAATGAGTAAACTAATGGGTATACTCTTAACAATACTTGGGCAAAAATTCACTTCCCAATTATATTTTTTGGAGTAAATATAACTTCCTTTCCTTTCTGATAAAACTATTTACAAAAGCAGGTAGTGGGCCTGAAGGCCATAATCTGCCAACTTCTGTTCTAGAGAAATGATGGGGGGGGGGGGGTGTAACTCACATATAACGTTATGATTTCTTCTATGTAAAATAATGGGAAATAGTCTTTGGTCAGCATTTTCACCCAGGATATCTGATGGCCAAGAGTGGATTACTGATGCTCAGGAGAGAGAATAGCCTTCCTTTGCCCAAGGGTCAAGAGATGGAGAGATGGAAGCACTGAGTTTCCATCTGAGTTCTAACCCTACTGTCCCATCCTTCCCCCTAAGCCATGTACCTTTGCCTGATTCACGGGCTCACTGCCCATATAAAGTACTTAACAGGCATCCCATGCCTTTTGAACAAAATCCAAGTACAGATCAGAAGAAAAAGCTGATGGTTCTGCTCAGCCAGCACAGTCCAGTCTCTGCATTAAGGTAATGTAGGCAAGTTACCTTCAAGTGACCTTATATTAAGGACTTCTTAAAAATAATAAAAGGAAGCAAAGTAAATAATATGTAGGCTCACAATGTCACCAGGAGAATGAATGCTAGGAGCAAGAAATGACAACCTCTAAAAGTCTCTAAATTAGGCATGAAGTCTCCCCAAATTAGAATCAAACAGGTTTTTTGGTTTTGGAGGATGTTCCTTGTTAACCAATTTCTGGAGCTATGGGTCTAATGATAGAAAATGCCAGAGGTAATGTATCAAATGCATTCCCTTAGTATTCTCTCAAGAATGGAAAGTTGTAACAAGGTTTTAGTTGACTTTTTTTTTTTTTTTGGATGACAAAATTCAGAGACACACACAGAGATGCTTTTGAAAAAAATCTCAGTTCCCCATTAATGTTATTGTAACAGTTAAGTGCATAAGATGGTTTCAGACATAAAATGGATACATTTTATGAATCTGTTTTACCGAAATGTCAATCACAATAGAACAAGAGCAGGTAAATGATAGTCCACTTTGACAAAGGAATATTTCGGAGTCATTAAAAACAATAGTGGGAACAGGAAAATATGTGCAAATGCTTGTTATAATGTTACATGAAATAAGCAAGATAGAAAAATTATACCTACACCAGACTCTCAACTGTATAAAAATACTTGTCAATAAAGAATAGGAAAAAATAGTAAAACTAACAGTTTTGCCCTGGAGGAAATGTGACTTGGTGATACTTCGGGATTATTTATGTTCAGTATTTTAGAACAGGCAATATCTAAAATATTGGTTACAGAATCTGAGTTATCAGAACTTCAAAAAGAAAAAGAAATTTATATGCACTTCTTAAAGGCTTTTGATTGCCTTTCTTTTTCAGATCAGAAGTATCTTGAGAGATTTGTGCTATCTCTCCTGTCCCAAGCACAACGTTTATAGCATCTTACACAATCAACATTCTTTGAAGCAAATGAATAGACCACCTTGCTTTTTTACAAGTCTTTCCGATGGGATTCCACAAATAAATTTTTATACTTCCAGCCTTTAAAAAAATATAAATAATTTTGTTTAAAGAGGTTGAGTGCTTCTGGATTATAGCTGCCAATAAATTGCTTGCTACAAAATTATACTTTCTCCCCTCTCCTTTTTCCATGATGGCACGTAATAATTTGTCTTTTAATGACTTAAAATAATTGTGAGTCATTTGCTCATTAAAAACAAAATACATCTTGATCACAAAGCTTGGCATTTCATAAATATTTACCCCCAAAGTGCTGCCTGCTTTGAAGCTGAGATGGGAGGCTCCTGATTGACAAGTAACTTCTGTGCACAAAGAGGGAGGAGACCTCTCTCTTGTATCAGCTGGGGAAGGGGCGCCATGCTGTCTTCACACTCACTCTCCTATGGAGGCTCTTTCCCAACAGCCAAAAAAACACATGGCAAATGGGATCATCATTCACTGTTTTCCTTCTTGTCATCCATCTCTCTCTGACAGACGGACACAGACACACAGACATATACACACACTCACATACTACACATGCATGAATGCATACCTACTCAGCACACATTCCCTACTTGCATACTTTCAATGGCTCCCCAGTACTCTTAAAGATCAAAACCCTACCCTTGGCCTTACAAGGCTCTCAAAATCCAGCTGCTGCAGATCTTTCCACTGACCTAGCCAAGCTTCTCACTCAGCTGGAAGGATGGCAGAAAGAATGAGGACTGTAAAGATTTCAGCTCCTTTTCTGAGAACCACCATGGTCAGCAAGACAATGGAAGAAGAAACATATCTTTTTTTTTTTTTTAAGAATTTCATTTCATTCATGAAAGACATAGGGAAAAGCAGAGACACAGAGGGAGAAGCAGGCTTTCTGCACAGAGCCTGATGTGAGATTCAATCCCCAGGACCCCGGGATCATGACTGAGGCAAAGGCAGAAGCTCAATCACTGACCCACCCAGGTGCCCCCATACCTTTCTCTAAAAAAAAAAAAAATAGGGCATCATAAAGTAAACACTTCATTATATTTTTCCTTCACTTAATGTATCATGAAGAATTTCCCATCATTTTCTAGACAAAAATAAACAGATTAGTACACAAAAAACCTAAAGTCATAAAAATCAACTTTAGTTTTCTCCTGAAGACCTAACACTAGAAAACCTAACAGATGTCCTCTGCAAGCCCTTAAAAATGGCAAGTGGGAAAGGTTTAATTAGTCCTCACTCACAATGGGCGAATTCTTTTCTCCAAACTTGTTACCTCCAGGAGTAGAAGAGAAAAATTAGGGCCAATTGCAGTACACAGACAGGCCCTGCCATATGAAAGCCAATCTGTGTGTCATCAGACTAATTTGCCACCTGGGGTAGAATATTTCATGGGACGGTGGAGGCAACGTACGCTACAGCCTGGCTCATCAACAAATCGCCCTACCCAATCCCAGAGGAAGATGAGCTCTTAGTTGGGATTTAAATGAAAGACATTCTCCTCATGACATGCAAAAATGAAGGGCCTCGGAGGGCTATCACTCTTCTTGATCTCTGGGAGAACAAGGGTATTTATTGATGAGCAGGCTACAAAAACAGAAGGTGCTATGCTTCCTTTTGATCAAACCCCAGTGGCTAAAACCAAAGTAACACATTGTTTGGGACTAACACAAGATAACTAATTCCATTTCATTTTCTTCTTCCTGGGGACACAGGCAGATCACACTGCCCAATTTCCCTGGCCCAGACTGATTTCTGGTCAAAGGGATGTGAACAGAAGCACGACGTACCACTTACAAGAATGCCAAATCATCAACCATGCTCCCTGTTCCTCTTCCCTCCATGACTGTGGGGACCCCTTATTCCTTGTAGCAAGTACAAAGATGGAGGAGGTTCAGTGGCCATGCACTGACATGAAAGGAGTATTAACACACACCTGTATTATGTTAAGCCACCGAAGTAAGTGTGTTGTTAGACACAGAGGCTAGAAAAACATGTTCCAATGCAGTTTACACCTTGTTGTAGTCTTCACTAGGATTTACGTTGAAAAAATACTTAGTTTGGTATTTGTGTCCACTTCTCCCATCTTGTTCCCATGGGACCATGCCTTATTATTCTATGTAACTTTTGAAAAGACCCACCACCATGTCCTCCCAAAAACCTATTGTTGATAAATAGAGTCACAGATAATTATCAATTAAGAGAGAAAGCATTCACTGGATAATTGCTTTTTCAGTACTTACACTGTGTCTGATGCTGAACATAGTTTGGAATTGAGACAAGGAAGGTCTCTGTTTTCATGAGGTCCATAGTCTACTAGGAAACCAACACAAATGCATGGGAATAACCTACCATTCAAATCTGACCTAAGCGTAAGAGGTGAGAAAAGACGTCAGGGCAAAAGCGATCCATAAGCCAAAGACACTGAAGGTAAGCAGGACTTAGCCAGGTAGGTAGGACTGGGTGGAGGGTGAGGAGATTCTCCAAAGGAATATTCTCCAATGGCACTCTTGATCAAAATACATATGAGCAAGCACAAGCACTGTGCCCTGAAATAATCTGTTTCTCCAAGGACTTTAAAAACATAACCTGGGAGCAACAGGGCTTCCAAACCAAAAACAAGGCCAAATATATTGAGTGATTCAGAAATAAAAGAATATTATTATCCTCTGCTAGGTGACCCAATGGTGTAACTTAATACAAAACACTTGTTTTTCTACCGCTGCCAGGGAGAAAGGAGAGGGGTTATTCACACTGAAATTGCTTTTCTAAATGATCAGAGAAAATAGGAACAAGAGAAACGAAGCAGCCTCAGTTCACACACCACAGCATTATGCCTTCTTAAAACCCCAGCCACCTTTTCCATTATCAACATCATAATTAGTCCTCAGGAAAAAAGTGGGTTTTGTTTATTCTTTAACTCCATAAACCCTTGAGGAAAGAGCACTGGAATAGGTTCAAAGGACCCAGATTCTTGTTAGCCTTGGACGACCACTTAGCTCTACCCCTTTACGGGGTCTCCTCTTCTGTAGAATGTCAACAGTGAGTTTGGAGAACTGGAAAGTCCTTCGGGCACTAATATCCAAATTCAAGTCCTCATCTGAATCACCCAGAAGGCTTGTCCTAACAGGACTGCTGGGTCCTAACCCCAGAGTTTCTGATTCATGAAGGCCAGAACCAGCTGAGTCTGTCTCTGGTATGGCCTCTACCAAGGTTTCTTGCTCAAGCTCAAAGGACCAGGACTTTATCTTCTCTCCCAAAGAAGTCTACTCTCCAGGAAATACTTGAAGCTCTGCAATCTATTCTCCAAAGGCTGCCCATGTAGCTCACTCTGACACCTGACTCAGAAGTGACTATCTTCCAGGGCTCTGCCATCAGTCTGAGAATAAGCTTCAGCCCTCTGCACACTCCTCAGCTTACATCTCCAGCCTCTCCCATACCCTACCCCCCCGACCCAGCTCCATCCCTGCCAGTCATAGATAGCCACACTGCTCTCTCTCACCACGTTCTTATTCCCAACTCTGGGGCTTGGTCCTCAGCATTGCTTGTATGTGGACAGTTCTTCCCCCAGCTCTTTGTATGTGGAGATCATTCTCAACCCTTAGATCTTATGTCTGATGCATTTTCTGATTGAATTAAGCGCCCTTTCCCCAAGGTATGAGCTGTATGAGATTTCCTTCATGCATTTTCATCATATGGAAGTATATGGCTCTTCCCTTTCACTGTTTACTCCCTCTGCCTTCATCTACATGAAGGGAAACTCCATAAACACAGGAATCTGTTCTGTGCCCTTCCTCATGAGGCACCCTTCCCCCTCGCCAATCAATGTCACACAGTAGGTGCTCAGGGAGATTTGTTGGACCCATGAATGACTAAATCAAGTTAGCCTATGCTATCCTTCATTTACAAAAAAAAAGAGGAAAAAATACTAAGGAGAAAGTAAAACCCAGTAACTCTGAGCAATGATATAATGAGCTGCAGAGTCCAGAATGATTTGAAATACACGAGACAAACTAAAGTTACAGGACTAAGGCATCTATGTCAGCACTTCAGGCATCAGGAGGTGAGGTGCAGGGAGGTGTAGGAGACCCTCGTACAGCTCAAATCACCCCTCAGGACACCCACCCTGTCTCCTACAAGCCATTTCATATCATTTCTCCAAGTTAGATCCATAACCCTCGATGTCTTGAACTTCTTTTTAATGTCACCCCACTCCTGCTACCAGGTGCACGGGGAGCGTAGGTACTGAAGTTTTTTGCAAGCTGAGCTCCTCTGCCCTGGATGACTCCGAAAAACCACTTGTAAGTAGTGTATGTTAACCACAGTTCGTAATTTTGTCACAGGTGTTTGACTAAAAAGGGGACAAAGCCTTTTAAGAGAGTCCGCCTCTATTATGTCATTGTGTATACTCTGCACCACACCTAAAAGCTAACAAAATCCTTTCTTTCTACGCCATGGCAACCAGAAGAGGTAACGCTGCATAATTTTGCTAGGGGCATCCTATATGCTCCAAAATGTTCACGCCTTTACAGAAAAACATGTTAAAGTAGAATTTTAACACAACTTGTCATAAAAGCTGACACTAGTACACTCGAGAGGAAATTAAATGACAGGAGTTGTACCTGGCAGTTCAACAAAATACAGGATAAATACTCTTCCTCACGCAGCCAAAGCTCTGGTTAAAAGTTCAAACAAGGGAGATGCAGTGAATGAATATTCAAAGTACACCATACCAAACGATTTTTCTATAATTACTTTTAAAAATTCATTAAAATGCACTAAACTTCGTGGCAGCCTGGTGGGGTGAAATCCGTGCCAATTCTGGTTCTTACGCTAATTTACTTACTGTGTGGTCTTAGAAAAGTCACTCCCCGTCTCTGAAACACAGAAGGAGACTTCTGATGTATTCAATTGTTTCAAAGGGTTCTTCCCATCCACATACCGAGTCTACGAATGTTTCTGGGCTTAGATCTTATGTGGACAGACCCAAAGAATCCGGGGCACTTACCTCTACCTGACTCATTATAAAACACACGGGAACTGTCACCCCTTATCGAAAGCTAAGGTGGAAGGTGGCTCTACTCTGGTTTATTGTATCTGCTCAAATAAAGTTGTGCTTCCATGTACTGCAGGAGGGTGAGTTGATGAAGTAATTACCTGTTACTCTTGACAAGTAAGGTAATTAATGTAGCAAAATACCACTGCAATGTGTGTAAATTTAGACCACCATAATTAAAGCACCCGTCTGTTCAACAAACTGTTCAATTAAGAAAAAATATTGATGGTGTACATTTTTTGAAATTAGAAAACGTATGGAATGAATGAATCTCCCTTGGTTGACATCCATTTCTAGAATGCTTTCTCAGCAGGGAGCATCCATAAAGGGTTATAATGGGAGTAACTTCCACTAAAACACAGAAGTATTTCTGCACATATGCTATTAAAGCAAGACTCTTTTCTGTAAGTATTTATTTAGGAATTCTCGTTCTGCAAAACCTGTCAGAAAATGAGCTAAAGGAGTATCTGGACCCTAAAACTACAGCAAGTAGCAAAAAAAAAAAAGCTGCAAAATTATGATTGTTCAACTATCCAAGTAACAGGGTTGTTCTCAAGGATCATAACTTCAAAGTACCATCATTTACTTGCCAATTTTAAAGAGCTGGAGGCACTGAACATGCCAAAAACAAATAAAATTACTGCAAATTCCCTGGTACTCCTTGAACAGGGAGACAATGGTATCAAAATGGGCATTGTCATGCCCATGCCATGTCTGGTTTCTGCTCATGCCCACCAGGCATCTTCAGACTCAAAGGTTAACATGTTGAATGAGAAGACTGCTTGGTCCTTCATGTGAAGCAAAATTTATCTCCTTGCTAATATGCTTGTGAAAAACTCTAGCCATGTCGAGTAAAATGCCCCCTACCCCAAAATTAAACCAGACCTGCCCTAAGACCAAGAGAAAAAGACTCCAACAGTGACCAGATTAGGTGGAAGCAGTTACCTCTAAATGTCTTCTAAAGAAGAGATAAAAAAGTAAAGCTCACTTTTTTAGCAGTAGTGTAGCAGTAGTGGGGAATGGGTGAGGGGTGCTCTCAGCTTGCTCAGAGAAAGAAATCCTAAGGGTTTTTTTTTTTAATTCTTCTACTTAGATAAATTTGGAGGAAGACACAACAAGGTGGCCTGAGTAAAGAAACAGCTGGAATTCAGGCAGACTAAACAGTGTGATATGGGGAAGAAATGGTATACGATTTCAGTGTCACTTAATGATGTATCCACTTGTTTGGGGGTTTGTTTTCATATTTTTGCATAGCATATCTTACCTTGAGAGACTTAAAAATCTAGAGAGAAATAACTAAAAGGCATCTTCAAGTGAATTCTCATCTTATCATAGTAAATTTAAATTCTAATATCTGAGAACTTGGATGTATCCCCAAGTAAAGAATAAAAAGTACAAGGAGACATTCTAAACTGCAACATGGTGAGGAAATTAAATCATTTCTCCAAGTAAAATACTCTGATTTCACACTTGGAAATAATATTGTCATTAAAAGGACCAGGATGAAGAGATCACTTGCACTAGCTATTGATAAAAACAAGGCTAGAAGGTCCTACAGGGAAGAGGATTTTGTAAAAAGCAGCCTTAGAACTTATAGTAAATAGTGGTACTAAAGCATTAACTTGTGAAAATAGGCCTTTTTCCTTTTTTTTTTTTTTTTCTTTTTACTCTCCTAGTTTGAAAGGATGCTGAATCTGATTATGGAAGGGACAGGGGAAAAAGGAGGGGGGAGGGGACATGAACTGGGACCTGATGCCAGATTCACTGACGGCAAACTAAAATTTCCAATTCTCAAATGCTGTGTGAACCATCCAAAGAACCAAAGAGAGTCCAGTGTTCTTGCTCACTGGGTGAAACTTATGGAAGATGAAATCTCCAGAAGCACTTATTTCAAAGATTCCATCCAATGACATCTGATGGGCTGTGTAATTACAAAACATTACAAAACTATTTCACATGGATTCTGCCATGGGATCCTTACAAACAATAATTCCATTGTAGAGACAAGTAAACTAAGGCCAGGGACAGCTAACTGGTATGGCTGAGTTCCCAAAATCTACTGTACTAAAACAACTGGTTCTCCCCCGAATGGGATATATATGGCTCTTGGTCCCTCCACATCTATTTCTGGAGGATATTTGAATGTTTTCACCTTAGTCCTCAGAGTTGTGACTCATGTCTTAAAATATGTGCCTTAAAATTACCAGGCATACTAGTTAACATGTTCTAAAGCAATGGTAGTTTACATTAAGTAATCACTCAAGTTGGAGAAAAACAAACCTGGTTCTGAATTCCAGTTTAGCCAATTAGGAAAAATATCAACCTAGAATTTGCAAACCTATGAACCCAACTGAGCTTAAATTATGGTCAGAATTTGTTCTTTCCCAAAATAGGGACCAAGAAAAATGCCACCACCATCTTCAGCTTCCAACTTCGTATAAATTAGTTCTTGGTTTGGCTTTTAAACTTTTCCTCTGGCCCCTCTGATGGCTTTGCACTGTAGCCTTCTCTCATCACATAGACCACATCTAAGAACCATGCACTGGAGGATGACTTCTACAGGTCACACACATTCTCCAGATGTAGAAGCTGATGTAAGAAATAGAAGAAAAAGAAAGTGACTGGGGCAGAAAGAAGGAAGGACAATGACAACTATCGTATTTATTATTAGCCTTTTGCAAAAAGAAACTTAAAAGTGAGTGAAATGCAGAAGAGATTCTTTCTTCCTTTTTCATTCTGGAAATTCATAAAAACTGCAGGAAAAAAACAAAATGGCGAACAGTTGAGCAGGTGCAACTGAACTGATGTTAAGGTGTTAAAGTGTGTGAGTCAGTGTTTCCTGAGTTTAAGCAACTTTAGGGGACTCACTGATGTGAAGTCACCCAAATTCTGGTCTTATATGAACTCCATGCATACCTCCTTTCTACATAAGAGAAAATTATTTCAAACCAAGACATCTAAAGTACAGAAAGGTGAGATGGCTGTTTACAGCACTGGTGAGTCCCAGAGTCAAATGCCTGCTTCCACTGAACTCCAGAGCTTAGACAGCCAGCAAAATATAATAATTTGAAATACTTTTTATTTAATTAGGTAAATAGATAGCACACAAAGGGGACATTACTTTTTATATACCATGCACTGTGCTCAAACTATTTTTGCAAAATCCCATTTAACCCAAAGGATCTGATAAACTAGGATACTTTCCATGCCTGTAGTGAGATAGGTGCTTCTTCACTTCCACAGTCAGTGGGAAAACTAAGGCTTAAAAAGATTAAATAACTTTCCCAAGGTCACAAAGTTACTAAGTAACATAGCCAAAATTTGAAACCAGATCCCTTTTCCCAACTTGGATAAATTACTTAACAACTATACTACCACATTTTAGAACATATCAGCTAATATTCCTGGTATAAGATTTCCTGATTCATGTTGATCCTGGAAAGTAAAGCAACTTGAAAAAACAACTTTGTTTTAAGAAGCTTGTTTTGAATTAAAAGTCATTTTTTGTGCTGGTAACATGAAGACTGATTACTTTTTAGGTTATAGTAATAATTACTACCTTATGAATGTTCCATATGAATGTCTCCTCAGAATTTGGTGTTTTTGTCTATCATAATACAAAGCTTAGAAGAATTTCACTGATATCGACATTTGGATATTTTCCATCTTCCAAATCTCTATCTCAAGTGATGAGAGGAAGCCACACTGGTCCTCATCTTCTACTAAAGAATCTCATCAAGAAATAACTCAAGGATTCCTATCCAAACTGTACATAAAGTGTAATCAAGAACTACCCCCCCCCAAAAAAAACAAGAAGAAAAGCCTGTGTCGGAGGCTGAACACTGAATGAATCCCCATAAATGGACAGAAGGTGATTGGATAGAGACACTATTCCAGGTCACTAACTTTCCTTGTTCCTTCTGCCAGGAGAGAAGGAATACTAACATTAGAAACTTCTGGAATAGAATGATGTGATATACAAATACCAAAGAAGTCAGCACAGGGAGAGGAAGGGGTAATATGCAGTATCACACTGTGACAGTACAGGAAAAGGAGAGACAGTAATGGGTTGACTGGCAAAAATTAAAGATTTGCCAAATTCTGGTCTCAGAAGTTCTTCTTTTGGGTAATTTGCTCCTTTATCAAAAACAGTCATTTTTTTTCACCCCTTCCTTTCCTATTGCTGATCTTGGCTATTTCTAGATGTGATGTTGAAAATTCTCCCCTTCTCTAGTTCTCCACTTATGTGTATTTGTATCTCTATCTTCAAGTCATTTGTGTGAGGTTTAGAACACAGCAGAACAAACTGACAAAGGCAACAGTTCTCAAAGCTCTAGACTTAAGCCATTCTGATGATTTCATGTGGTATGACACATGACAATATATTACACTGAACTGCATGCTTGGAAGTTGTCCTTCCAGTTCCCTTTCATACCTTCTCATGATGTCAAGGACAAAGCCTCACCTGGGCCCTGGTCTGATAGCTAATACACGCTAATGTGTATTTTTAACAAATAAAGAACCTCTCCAGCCCAGTACCTGAAGCAGAAGTAGGCAAGAGAATACAGAGAATTTTTTCCATGGGTCAGCAAATTACAGCCCATAGGCAAATCTAGCCTGCTGTTGAGTTTTGTAATACCTATAAGTTAAAGATGGCTTTCGTATTTTTCATGATTGAGATTAAAAAATCAAAGAGTAATATTTCATGTGAAAAAATTACATGAAAATCAAATTTCTGCATCCATAGCTTTACTGGGACACAGTCATGACCATTTATTTATGAACTGTTCCTTGCTGATTTGGGATTACAATGCAAGAGGTGAGCAGTTGCACCAGAAGCCATATGGTTTGTGAAGCCAAAAATATTTACTACTTGGCCCTTTAGAGAAAATTGATGCCAACTCCTGGGTATGCCATCATTCTGTTCTTCATTGTATTTATTTGAGGTTACCATCAGGCTCTAGTAACTGATACTGTTTTTTTTTTTTTTTTCCTTTTAAGGGATGATGTAAAATTTCCTTTTTAAATGGACATATTCTAACAAGCAAGGGGACTTCAAGGGAGATAAAAGCAAATCAAGTATAGGGGGTATTTAGACCCACATTAGAAAAATGTGAAGAATACATGAGAATGGCCAAGTTTGGAAAAGAATCAACCATGGAAGTGGGTGCAGGCAGGGATATAAAACTAAAGACTATGTAAATAAGACATCCAGATGTAGCAATCTGTCTTCTGGGGTGGCAGAGGAGTCTGAAATGTGGATCCCTAGTGGACAGAAGGTCAGGCAGGCTACCCAAGAACATCAGGTTGGCCAGCCTCATCATGGGGAGCGGTGGATTCTTATTTCACAGCCAGAAGACTCTTCTGCATTGGCCAAGAATCCCTAGCCTGGCAACTGGCTAAGAGACAGTCAGTCCAAAACAACCTAGACTGCGTAAGTCAGGTAAAACAACAGCCATCAAAGTCCAAGAGGCTCAGCATAAGTCTAGGCCAAAAGCTTGAGACCAAGTATCTCTCTGCACTGATAATGTACGCATGATGACTGGGAGAAGATTCCCGGAGCTTCCTTTACTCTAATGGAAATGTCTCCCAAATGCACTGAGCATGAGAGACTTCCTGCAACTTAGGATAAGTTCACATTACTATTGATGACACTCCACCTCTTCAGTGTTTGATACACACAGTGTTTATTCTTTAACAATAAGGTTTCCTCAACAGCTTGGCTAGTCTTAAAAATGTCTTCTTGTACAATGATCTTCCATTACCACATTCGTCTCTCATTACTCTTGAATATGCATCTCTTCTGCAGCCTTTCAACTGTTTTCCCCAAGACAGAATTGTATTGTGGTGTTCTACAAACAACAATTTCTGTTGTTGAGTCATAGATACTATCGTAGCAGTGTTAAAAATTCATCATCTTTTTCTTTCCATATGATTAATGTTTTTAAAACAAGCTAGTAAAACTTAAAACTTACCATATCTGAAAAAAAGAAAAAAAAAAAAAAAAGGAGGACTTGAAATGCTGAATTTTAAACTCTGGAAATAAGACGAGTACAACTGAATGTCATCTTTTCCACATCTGCACAGTATTTCAACTGGTCATCACTTCTTAGGTGAATTACACTTAGTTTTATCTGCTATTGACTCAGAAGGCTGAGACAAGAGGTTCCCAATTTTTTTTAAACCTCGATGATTTTTATTAAATTCCAAGCATGCCTACCCACACAAAGTTTTCATACTTGTTTGTTAAGTATTAATTAATTCATACAGAATATCTACCAAATTGCCAATCAGAGCTCACAGATTGAAATATTTATGGCCAAAAGCCAAAAAACTTGATGGTTTGGTTAATCCCACAAGTCTTATCTCATGCAAATGACTGAATTAACTTTAGGCCTTTTGAAACCTAGGAAACAGCTCAATGAAGTGTACATTTTAAGTTGTGTACACAGCATCCTTTCTTCCAAATCTCTCCCAAATGTAACCAATGCACAGTTGGGGAATCTGGCCATTCTGGGGAAGCTGACTCCACCCTGGCTCCAGTGGTGAATAAAGTGCCACCTGGGATATGTCAATTAACATATGTACCTCCCTGGCCAGCGGGCAGGTATAATATGCTGGAAAAGCACTCCAATCAGAGTGTCAAAAAAATTTCTGATACTTTTAAGAAAAGATCCCCTTTCTCTCTCCTTCTTGGCATTTTCAAGGAAACCTATAATTTAACAGTTGCCAGGCACTATCCTACAACTGCAAATAAGGCCAGTCTGATAGACCAACAACCCTGGAAAACCGCACAGAGAGCTGGATCAAGTCTCTTAGACTCTACCTACTAATAAGGACTTGCCTGTGATGCTGTTGAAGCCTGCCTCATTTGGACTTTCTGTTGCTTACAACCAAGTTCACCCTAACCCAAATCCTGAAATATTCAGGGATTATATTTCCCAAAACCCTGGGATTCCAGGACCCCAGGCACTGGTTACCACAACTCTGGTAATGTAGTAGATCGGTTACATTTACATGGGATATCAGAATGTACAAAGTAACAAATACATGTTCATTTCAGGGTTGGTAGATATTTCTCAGAGTGTTTGTAACTCCAGGTCTGGCATGTCACTGGGAAAATTACAAAAAATAACATCAGGAAATTGCCCAATGGCCCTCCTCCAATTATAAGAGAGCCAGGCTGGCTGACATGATTATGGTAGAGTGCCATGAGGAGATGAGTCGGCTCCAGGTGGTTCACTCACTGCAAATGCTTTCAGCTAGCTCTGCACCAAAAGGCACCACTTAACTACTTCATTAACATCCTCAACTTTCAAGGATTCATCCCATAGAAGACTTGCTTTAACCATAGCATATGAAGTGGGAAACTTTATAAGCAAGGTTAGATGATTAAAGGAAAAACACACTTAAAATGATGTTAAATATTCCTATAAGCTAGGGCATCTCTGAGGCTGAGATTTTGTATGTGTGTGTGTGTGTTTCTGTTCTGCCCCAGGATCTGGAGGAGAGAGACTATTGGCCTGGTAGAAGAAAATAAAAATTAATGGGAAGAAAAGGCTGGTATTTAGGGCTCGTGCTTCAAAGTCCTCTGTGCAACTCAAGACACAACCTATTTGGTTGATTTAAGGGGAGAAGCTGAAAAGAATGGAGTTTGATGGACAGGGCCAAAACTGGAATAAAACCCTAACATGTTTCTCTATGCAAAGTCATCTTAGTTTTTGCTCCATTTGGAGGAGAAGAAAATGAGGTAGTGTGTACGCAAGTAGATAGGTGAAAGGTGATCATTCCACCAGTGAGCAGCTCCTTCTTGATATGCTGCTTGAAATGTGGAAGAGAGGGCCCCCAGGAATCAGCTTCAAAGGAGATGCTGAACACAAAGAGAAAGCTAAACTGCTGTTTTTAAGAAATATAAGCAGGTAACAGAAAGCAAAGAGGTGAGGAGAAAGAAGAAACAGGAGGGAAGAGAGGAGAACAGAAGAAGGGACAAGTTAGGCTTTTGGAGGTCATGACCTATGGAGAAAGCAGTCCAAGGACAAATTTAGCAGGGGCAAATACGTATTTTAAGAGCAGCACTGTTGAACACTTGATTCTAAACTTCTCTGATACAAACTTCCTGGAACTTCCTCAACTCCCATGTCCTCTGTGAGTTGTGTGGAAGGAAATCATGAACAGGAGCTAACTTCCAACTCTAAGAGGAGAAAAGAGAACAGCAGTGAGAAGAAAGAATATCGAGAGTTCTTTAGCCAAAATCAATCATGAAAATGAAGTCTCCAAGAATCCTCATTGGAATTCCCATGGGGAATACGATAAAGGCTCAAGCCAATTTTATTAGAATCTCAAAAGTCAGGGTGACCTCAGTTGATTAATGACTTTTCAAGCCATTATGACAAAACCCTCAGTAACATGGCCAACTAGAGACTCCCAGGAGACACGTGAACGATATCCCCCCAAAGTTGACACTGGTGCAAAGACCTGCACAATTTTGCTAAATCTATTTTCTTAAAATGAGTGTCACCACCTGTAAAGGATTCATATGAATTTCACAGTATCGGCAGTATGAGCAGTGGGTGGCACCGAAGCTTTTTAAGGTGCTACAAACCATTCTAACCCTTTAGTAAAAGTCCAACGTAAGGAATCAAGACAAGAAGTAGAAACTTAAGTCTACCAACGTGGGAGGGCAAGTTTTGCCGGGGTGACATTTTATAGAACCCTGAAAGGAAATCACTCTGTGGCAACTTGAAAAGGGGGTGGGGGGGGCACTATCTCATTCTCCAATCAATATTACCAAACAGACTTTAGCAATAACATTTCTTTGGTTGTCAGAAAAAAAAAAATTAAAGACCTGGAAGTCTTAACTCTTACCATTATTAGTAATTAAGAGGAGGTAAGGGAAGGAAAAAAATTCTTAACCACACTCATTGGCAAAAGCAATGAGCTTCCCATATGCATTTTAGCAGATGAATGGATTTTCAAAGAAGAAAAATATCACCCCAAATGAAAAGTTAACACATTTATTGACCACACTCTTAGCCCATATTTCACAACATAATGGTAATCTTGCTGAATTCTGTAAAATCCTATTATAGATCATTTAGCATTTACTATAGCATTTAAAGCAGCCAGGCTTCTGTGTTGGAATGCATTTGGGGGGGGGGGGGTATACAATCCTGTGTTGGGCTGAACCGCACACATTCTAGAAGGAAACTCCATCTTTCCTCTACTGCCCTCAAGTTGTAGCACCTTGGAGCAGAATCCTCCCAAGTCGGCCACTCATGCGACAGACTGATACCTAGCCTCTCCCCACTTGCTAACTGAGGTGGGAAAGGCTCCCAAGTATACATATGTGTGCTTAAGGGAACAGTGCATGCTCAAGATACATATACAAATACACAGTGATACATATGAATGTATATAGGAATACATATATAAATATGTACATGAATATGTATACAAATATGAATATGTATAGGTATGTGTCTGAAGCGTGGCCTACAAATCTGTCATCTCCAATGTGCAGAAAGATTTTTCTTTATCTCATAAGGCTGACTTATTTCCTGATCTCCTTCTCCAGCCAGTCTTTCTTCTCCTCCCCCTAACTAAATGTACCAGTCTCTCTCTATATATATATACTTATTCTCTTGG
Source organism: Vulpes vulpes (assembly GCF_048418805.1). NCBI lineage: Eukaryota > Metazoa > Chordata > Mammalia > Carnivora > Canidae > Vulpes > Vulpes vulpes. The sequence goes on along the minus strand of NC_132788.1, from coordinate 73,757,305 downwards.
CTTCCAATCCACATCTCCAGCCCAACTACCTTCCCAAGGTTATGTTCAATGTGTATTTCATTATCTCCCAGAAAGATTCTGCCTAAAGTTAACTCTTGCACCTAACATGGTATCCAAACCTCCGCTCATCTCTTCCCAGCCTGTCCCTCCCCTTATTTGGGAACAAGTGCTGAGAACACTGAATCTCCATCACCTTCATACCAAGTCTGGTGGATAACACTTCATGACTTTTTATACACATCCCTTCTATTATCGTCTTTCCAATCTTTACAACTATCCTACTGAAGACTCGGATTTTGGCTCGTCAGAAACACCACAATTTCCTCTAATTTGAGCTCTTCACTATATTCTATAAAATGACAACAAAAGAACTATCCCTGGAGCTCCACCCTGATCAAGAGAGAACTGTGCTCATAAAAACCCTGATTATGCCCATTGGCTGTGTAGTCAGAATTGTCAAAAGGCTGGTCCTGGGGACACCTGGGTGGCTCAGCGGTTGAGTGTCTGCCTTTAGCCCAGGGCATGATCCCGGGACCTGGGATCAGGCCTCATATCGGGCTCCTGCTTCTGCAGGGAGCCTGCTTCTCCCTCTGCCTATGTCTCTGCCTCATTTTCCTCTCTCTGTGTCTCTTATGAATAAATAAATAAAATCTTAAAAAAAAAAAAAGGCTGGTCCTTGAGTCACAAAGCCAATTGGAAATCATGACTCCATCTCATTACTCTGCCTCTGGAAAGATCGCACACCCCTTCCATGACTCAATTTCCTCACCTGTATGGTAATCTATGGATAATAATAGTACCCACTTTGGATTCATATAAGGGGTAAAACAGAATGAACTGGAAACCACTGTGCTTGATACCTTACCCACAGCAAACGTTGTCTGCTATTATTAATATTAATTAATGGTACCAAAACAGATCACTTGCTTATGAACCTGAATTTGAAGTTTTCCATGGTAGTATGTCAGCTACCCTTCCAACTCATTTTCGGTCTTCCCCTTTATGAACTTTATGTCCCAGCCAAAGGGAATTATTCATTGTTCTCCTCAAGTACCAAGCTTTTTGGTCTCTGTTGCTTATTCATTCCGTCCCCAAGAACCAGAAAACCACATTTCTTCTTCTAACCCAAATATCTAAAGTTTACCTCTTCAGGAGGCTATAGCTTAACTTCTCCGTGGGGGTAAAGAAATACCTCACTTGCCTTAACTCTTTATTCCTAAGGACTGCATCTCAGTATGATCTTATGTCTTCTCCAAACTGCCTGCAGCAAGGTTAAACATACCCTGAGCTAGGAGTCCCATAAGCAAGGAATGAGGTAGAGGTGAAGGAATCAAAAGATCACGCCCTGTACACGATGAGGTGTCGTGCACTTCCTGCAGTACTGAAGTCAAACACCAACTTAATAACATGACCTCTTCCAAGTTAGTAAACATATCACCTTGCCTTGGTAAAGTTAATGTCAATATGATTAGAACAATTAAGGATTTTATACCTAAAATATCTAAAAGTATACCTCTTTTCTTTTCTCATTATAAATAAACCTTTTAGATGCGTTAGTAAGCCACCATGAGAAGAAGTTTCAGCTGCCAGTGAAACCACCTCATACCTAAATGACTTAATATTGCCTGTAATCTGCCTCTTTGAATTTGTATTATTTATTCCACAGAATATATATAAACCCCTTACAGGCGAGTGTGAGCAAATGTATACCAATTCTTGAAAGTGACATACACATCTGTGATTATTACACATTATCAGCTCAATAACCACACCCATGTCATCTTCAAATGGTATTTATTAAGGACCCATATGTTCCTGCTGCATGGCAAAAACAAAGCTGCTGTTCAGTTCAGCTTCTATTTATTTCAACGTCTAATGCTCTTAAGAGAATGGGTGGTTCTCGGTTATTGAAAAAGTTTGTAACTGTCAAAACAAGAAACTGACTTGGTTATAGTCAGAGGCTTATAATGCCAATACCAAACCAATGCCAGAACATACACTAACAACAACAAAAAAAATTCCCTCAATTTTTCTGCCTGAAAGTCTGTTTCTGTGCATTGCCTATATATCCAGCCAATTCAAAAGGGATGAAAAGTAAAAATCTTTTGCTGTCATGTAGCCAATCCAGCCAGTGGATTTCCTTTTCTAACTTTATTTTTTGAATGTCCTGTAGACTCATCATAAATCATTTCCAATCTAATTCTCCTGCTTCCCAATTTTAACTGTCGGCCTTATTTAAAGAATTGCCTCTATATTTAACAGATTCCATATCCATTCTGAGAGCTAGTAAGCTAAAAAAGAGTGTGTTGTTCTAAAATGCATCATTCAACTGCCTGACTCTTGAAGCAGCTTAAATGTTCAACGCCCAATTGTCTTACCTAGCAGTTATTTTAAAACTACATATATGACTTTCCTATAATAAAGAAAATCACAGTTTAGCACATGTTCGACACCTAGGTTTCAGGTGAGATGATTTATCAATGCACAATCTCACAACCCAGCCCGAGTGCACAATACTTCATCAACAACAAAAAAACACAAGTGTTTAACAGAACACACTGCAAGTTTTCATTTTGTGTGAAGATACACATTGTAACCACGGGCATTTTTTTTCGACCAGTAGGCTATTATGCCTTTTATTAAAATTAAAAATTAAATAAAGTTTCCCAAAGCACAAGGTAACAGTTGACACTTAGTTGCTTTCAAGAGTCCTCTGGGGAGAAAAAGGAAGAAGAAAAAAAATGCAGTGGCAGTTACAACAAATTAACAACATATAATAAAAATGCCATAAACATGCGGCATACGTCATAAATCTAATCAAGTCTACAAGGCGGGCAGATAAAAATGATTAACTGCCGCTACCCTCTAAAAGAAAAGAAAAATTTTGTCCCTTGTTATTCATCACAGCTAATGTTCTGACCCTAAATCTAACATGTAGATCGAATGATCTTTATAGTAACACACTGTACCAAGGAGAATGGCCTTTTCACTTCCTATTTTATTTTCTGAGAAACCAAGAAAGCACAAATGCTAGTGCCACTTTTTCTTTAAAGGTCTGGCTTTTGGGGGTGTTAATAAAGGTCCTCAGAGTCTTTATCTCTTTTAATAGAAAAAGAAGTAACAATGACAACAACAACAAAAAACCCAATTGACAGGACAAAAATACAAAAATACTACCTGTCTCAAGGTAACATTGTCCCTATTGACAGGACAAAAATACAAAAACACTACCTGTCTCAAGGTAACATTCAGTCACTTTTTATTGGTTGGCTGCATTCTTTCCTGATACTGATAAGTTACCAGGTCAGCCAAGGCCTCCAGCCAACGAGGAATATATATCCTTAATCTGGAAGGTGTGGTGATGAACTTCAAGAGAAGGAAATGTAGGAAAACTGCAGCTTGCCCAAGAGGTAGGTTCCGTGGCATAACAAAGGCTTGGATAACAATCACCTTGACAGGTAGCAGGTCTGAGAATGTTTCTTAGAGTTAAGATTCATCAGACAGATCCCCTGTGACAGGAAGGGTTACCTGGAGTGAGGATTAGCATGCTGACGTGTAAAAAAATAAAAAATAAAACACGGGTTTTTTTAAAAAAAGCTAAAGAGGTTCAAATGAACAAACTCCTACTTGTTCCTCAAAGGAAAAACAAAGAGCTTTCAGAAACATCTCCTCTGAGAGATGTAATAGAATATGAGTAAATTATAACAATTAAAAACCATTAAAGATAGAATAATTGAGAATACCTGTTTGGGTAACAATGACTTTCTTGAATTCCTCATAACAGAGGGTCTATTTTTAATCACCCTTTCTGCAAAAACTTGCATAATTTAACAATAATTGCAGATTTTTAATTTTTATATATCCACAAGAACATAAAGTGAAAACCATAAATTATATACTAACTCCAGCTGTTAAATGTTGGCATTTTGTCTTTAAAAAAAAAAAAAAGTTCAAAAATCTGTTTCCTTAAACCAAGGAAATGTGGGAAAAGGCCATCCTGCCAGTGGAAATCTTCAGCAGCAGAAAGCTCCTGCTGCGGTTTCTTGCCGAGGCAGCAAACTCTACTGAAAGAGAAGTCGCTGCCAACTCAAATACTGTTTGCTTTCACACCCAAGAACAAACTGTGTGCATGGCGGAGGCATCCGAAGGGCTGGGAGCAGCTGGAGAGGACTGCAGAAAGGTAACAGTGGTGTCAGAGCTACTGTAAACTGGTTCTCGCGTTTCTATCAGCAAGTTAGCATCCCAGAAAACAACACGGTGCCTTCCCCGTGCGTCTCAGCAGCCCTCACTCAGTACCTGCCTTAATCCAAAACCTCCTCTTTCCAAGTCCCCCAGCCAAGGGACTTTTCAAAGAAATCACCCAGACAGACAAAACACACACTCCTTCAGTGTGCTTCTAAGGGCCAGCAAGGTTCAGGTTTAAGTGGGAATGATGAGAAATTTCCCTATCTCAGGGCGACATGCAACCTGCTTTCCCTGTAAGCAGGAAATGCAAAGGAAGTGTTCACTCCAACTCATAAACCAAGGGCAGAAAGCTCTGCCAACGCAATTATTATTACTCCAAGGGTTTTCTGCTCCAAAGACCCTCCAAGTTACCTGTGTGCCCCCATGGATGGCGGTCACTAGGGATGTGCCAGGGCGAGTCAAGGATTCTGTAGGGAAGAGAAAACCACTCAAGCCTCCAAAAAAAGAGGCTTACACCATGATGACTTTCTGTTCTACTTTCAAGTAAACAAAGGCCAACTTCTTGTTGGGTTAGTACCGTTTAAGCCACAAATTAAAAATGGTTAAATAAGATTTTTTTTAACTTTCCTTTTCCCATAGTGCTTTGAAATAATAGTTAGAATTATCACGCAGTTGGTTAAATTGGTCAATTTCATGTTATGTATATTTCACCACAATAAAAGAAAAAAAGTATTGCGCAATGCCATGGTGGCAAAAAGAAAAGAGCCCTCCGTCTGAGACAAGCTATCTGTTATGAAATTCTGCCTCCCTGCGCCTGGCATGCTGCAATTCTAGAATCAAACACAGTTAATCATTTTAAGGAAGAATCCTTTCCAAGGTAGAAAATCACAGTGTTTCTTCGAAAACCCCTACTCCATCTACTCCCCCTTTTCCCCTAAACACTGTTATTTAAAACAGCTCACAAAAAAGTCCTGGGTGCAACACATGTATATGGAGGAAATGGTGACTCTGTATGAATGGAAGCTCTAAATATTCCCCGCCTATAATAAGAAAGTTTACCTAGGGCGAAAATATCACATATTCCCAATTCCAGATTGGACCTCGTAAGGATTCAATATTAAGAGTCAACTTTATTGACTTCCCCTAGTTTAAAATTAGAAACCTTTTTCTTACTGTCTTAACCACCCGCACCTACTGCCCCCACCGCAAAAAGTTTGATGGTTTAGACACAGGTTAAAAAACAAAACAAAACAAAACAAAACAAACAAACAAAAACAACCTGTCCAACTAAACAAAGACCTCCTTTCTTCCGAAATAAAAAAAGAGTGTTAAGAATTTGCCAACTGTTCCCCCAAGACACAATCCTATAGCAAAATCTTCTTGCCTCCAGGATGATTGATGTGATGTCCTTCCCCTTTGTCAACACTCCCTACCTTGTCTGGTCGCTGGTGAAAACCAGGAAGCCACAGACACACACTTTGGTCTTTTGCTTGTGCGGGCCTCAATTCTCCAATGCCAGGCTGCTGCCAATGTCCTTGCAGCCAATGGTAAACAGGCCACAGGGTTCAAGTTAACTGCAGAGCGTTACCACACTGAACATCTGGTCATGAATGAACGGATTGCCCACTAACTCTCAGCATTGGGCAGCTGATGAAAAATTCAACATTTTCCTTGTTGGCACAGTTGTTTTGGAGAATTCTCTAGAGCTTCCTGAATTATATTAAGAAAATTTCACTGCAGCAATCTATATCTGTGAGAACAGCTGGTGTTGAAAGGGATCTGCTGCTCTCTCTCCGTGCTGGGGGACCTCATGTTGGATCAGGACAGTTTTACTACATTTGTCCTTGAAAACTTAGCCTTCGCTCTGAGGTACCGGGCAAAGCAAATGGCAGGAAAAGCAGCTCCCGGTTGCTGGATTCCACACAAACGAACCTCGTAATTCAGGGTGAAAAATCTATTACCCAGCTGAGAGGACAGTTACGCCGAAACGGTCCATGACAAAGACTTGTCTCAGAATTTCCCTTAGAGAAAATATAACCAAATGGTCATTGAAACCATTGCTGGGGTCTGCAATCCGGTTGGTCCCGTGACCACGGGACATATTGTGATGATTTTCAGTACAAAATAACAGTCCTTGACAAAACCCAGTGAGATGCCAACATGTCCAAATATTAGTTTTGCACCACATGACGGATTTTAAAGTTAGCTAAGTCTTTTATTAAGCCTAAGGATGACACAGTTCGAGCAAATCACACATAATATGTTCTATTATGTTCAGCACTGGGAGAAGCCACATTGACAGAAGTGGTCCGTGGATGCTTGAGAAGAGAAATCCTCTAAAAATATAACAGTCGCATTTAAAGAAATTAACTTGTTAATGGATATATGTGATATATTATTATTCTTTTTTGCTGAAAAAAAAAAGGAAGTGGTAAACTTAAGTCAAGCTAAATTTAGGCTATTATCTATGCAGCATAAATTTCACTTCTGTGTATAAATGCTAACTTGCATATTTCTCCATGGTAACTAAACTATGATTAAAACAACAGTGAAACCAGCCTTTAAAGCCACCTGTTTAACTAGGAACAACCTAATTTACAAAAATACTTAAACTTTGGAAATTTCATGGGCATCTCTATCACGCTTTTCCCGGTAGAAAGCTCACTTTTCCATGAACACATAATTGCAATGTACTTGGCCTGGGTCGCGATCATTCTTTTTTTAACTGGTGTAATTTTCCCATGTATTGTTCACTCTAACATAAGTGGTATTTAAGATTATAAAGAAGACGACTCTAATAACTCTTTCCAAAAAGGAAGTGATTTTACCGCTTGGAAGGGATTAATTTACCTAGAAAGTATCTCACATTTTACAAAAAGAACTAACGAAAGGAAATTCCACACTGAGTGACGATTTGAGATGGCAAGCCACATTTACACTAGTTTTTTTTCTTTTATTGAGATAGCCTTGTAATTTACTAATGAAGAAATGGGCTATTTTATTGGTGAAATTAAAGAAATAATTATAATATGTCCAAGAATAGTAAAAATGTAGGTATAAGCAATATTTTCTTATTTAATTATAAAACATAAAAGTAGATTTGAATGTGAATCATTTTGAAACCTTAGAATTAGGTTTAGAATTTAAATACTGAAAACCCCTTGAAGTTGAAACATAATCATAATAGGTCAGGTTTGGTGTGAAAATCATGACTCATGTTCATGACACATATTCAGAAATGCCTCATACTAAAACTTTATTATAATCAAAAATTGATCCTCAGGGTTTTTTTTTTTTTTTTGTCTCCTGGTCTTTACATGATGTAATGTCTAAGGCCACATTTCACACTGTTAAGTAATGATGACTGTGTAAGACTCATGATAAAAAAAAAACCTCATAAAATGTCACAATTTATAATTTTATGTATACTTGCTTCTCTAATATCACGTACATTTGCACAGTGGATGCTAATTAGATAACAATGGTATTACTATAATGTCTATAAAACCTGCCTTTAAAACCAAATTCTGTTAAAAATAGTCTTTTCAAGCTGACATAGCCCATTTCCAGGGTCATATTTAAAATAATTAGCACCATTGCGAGTAAATGTTCTAATAAAACTCTAAAATGACTTTCTAAGCAGAATGCAAAATTCTCTAAAACTTAACAATAAAGTCTTCCAGTAATCTGAGATCATCTTTCCAAGGGATGTCTATGAAATAAAAAAAAGTATAAAATCTTAAAATTCAGATTCCCTGGTGCCACTTACATGGCTCCTAAAACTAATCTTAGAAAACCCTTCCGAAGGAATCTGTTATCCTCGCTGATTCCTTGACACATATAGACATCCTGCTGAGCAGAGCAAGAGCTTCTAAGAAGTGGATGGAGACAAAAGCCTACTCCTCTATCAAAAATGTCAACTACCTAGACCCAATTTCCACAATAATTACCTTCTCCCAAAGAACATCATGTAAACTGCTCATCTCCACAAGCTCAAATCCAAGGTGACCAGGAGTTATTTTTGAAAGGCATGGAATTTCTGTCTTATAAAAACTACTGTGACCCTCTTTAAAGACAAGTCTTCAAAACTAACAGAAACCTTCCTTTTGAACTTTCCCATATTTCAAAGTCAGTCCAGATAAGAGATAAGTAATCTAGGAGACAGAATGCCATAGGTGGGACCCTGTGCTCTAACATTCTAGATCTTGAAAAAGAGTTATCTGTGAATGTGAGCCAATATCTAGGAACCACTTACTGAATAAGGTTACTATAGACATCATGAATTCATCTGCTAGATCTCTCCATATGTAATAGAAGAACTCCTTAATGTGTAAAATACACTTTTATTTTAATTTTTTAAATTAGATATTTTTAGCAGGTAAGGTTATCAACTGAGGATTAGCAATCACAACAGCTACGTAGTACTTGCATATGACTTTGCATTTACCCAGTAGTCACTTTGAGCCCCAAGTCATTTCAACTTTATACTAACCTTGTGTCAAAAGCATTATCAATCTATGATGATAGGACTCATTGGGGGAAATGAAATATCTTGGCCCAGTAGAGCTGAGATTTGTCTTGAGACTCCAATTCCAGTGCTCCATTTGGATAATCCTTCTTATTTAGAGAACTGAAGTGGATAAATCCAGGTAAAATCATCCATTTTCTTTCTAGTTAATACCCAGAGACTGCTTAATTGACTCAACTATTTAGTTTATGACTATACAGATTCCTGGTTCTCTTTTAATTTGAAAATAATAAAGCAACAAAGCTCAGAGATAACATAATCATGGTCTACAGAGTCCAAGACCAGGATCCAACTAATTTCTCTGCAAATTATCTTATACACCTCATTCCAACTACACTGGTGTCCTTTCTGTTCCTCAAATCCACGAAGCAAATGACACCTAAGGATCTCAGCACTAGTTATTCCTAAGCCTGGAAGGCTTATCTTCCACTCTCCTCCTGGTTGTCTCCCTCTTGCCATTCAGATCTCAGCTTAAATGTCACCTCCCCTGAGAAGCACTCCCTGGCTACCTTGTCTAAAGTGGCCGAGAGGCAGTCTTATTCCATCGCCCTTCTTTCTCCACATAGCACTTATATATGCTTATATAGCACTCCACATATCTGACACTGTGCTTTGCTGTGTTTAGGATCTATTCCCTACTGGAATGTGAGCCCCACAGCAGCAAGGTTCTTGTGGGGTTGTAAACAGTTACACTCCCAGGGCTTCCAACAATACCTGGCGTACAAACTTTTTTTTTTCCTTTAAGATTTTATTCACTTATTCATGAGAGACAGAGAGAGAGAGGCAGAGACACAGGCAGAGGGAGAAGAAGGTTCCCTGCGTGGAGCTCAATGCGGGACTCGATCCCAGGACCCCAGGATCACGCCCTGAGCCAAAGGCAGATGCTCAACCACTGAGCCACCCAGGCACCCCTGACATCCAAACTTTTTAATAGTTATTTGTTAGGTAAAGGAACAGACCATATCCTACCTCACATCAGACCCCAATAACATATCCTCTCTTTCCAAAAAACCCAAATCCCTCTGATATGGTCAATGTTTCACAAATTTTCTGCATGAATGGGGGAGGGGATTCTATTTACAAATTACTTGTCTGCGTCAAAATGTGTTTTCAATGCTCTGCAAAAGATACACTGTGTAAGAAACATCTTTGGACCACTGGCAAACAGAAATGGGTTACAGAGGGGATCCCTGGGTGGCTCAGTGGTTTGGTACCTGCCTTCGGCCCAGGGCACCATCCTGGAGTCCCGGGATCGGGTCCCACATTGGGCTTCCTGCATGGAGCCTGCTTCTCCCTCTGCCTGTGTCTCTGCCTCTCTGTGTGTCTCTAATGAATAAATAAATAAAATCTTAAAAAAAAAATAAATGGGTTACAGAATCCTTAGTTTGGTTATATAAATCCTTTCCATGTTAATCAATCATTCCACGTACAGGAGGAAGCACTGAGGAGAAGCAGCAGCCAGGGATTCAGTGAGGGGGAGGGAGTGAGCAGAGTTGTGTCAAGGCCTCCCTTGAACTCTGGTACCAGGCTTTAAGAAACTTAGAGTGCGGCCCATTATAGCATCAAAGCACAGTGACCATCCTGCAACTTCAGTGGAGCACTGACCACAGAAGCAGGAGGCTCAAATGAGGGCTGGGAGTGACCAGAAACGTGAGGTGCAGTGACTGCAACAATACCTAGTTGTGACTGAATGCTCACCTTGAGCCAGGTACCCAGGAAGCTTGTTCTAGACACTATCACATTTAATCCTCACTTCAAGCTGAGGAGGTAAGCACACTATTATCATCTCATTTTTGCAAATAAGGAAACTAACTGAGCCTGGAAAGTTTAAGTAATATGCTCCTTGCAGGGCCACGATTTGAACCCAGAAGTCGGAGTCAAAGCCAACGTTCTTATCCCATTGGTTTGTGGCCAGGGAAGGCAGGCTTCCTAACAAGTGTTGAAATAAAGCCTTTAGAAGCCAAAGTCAGGTATGATCAGGCCTGGGCAACCTGGTCTCAAGTAACAGATATTCTGGCACAGTAAGGAAAGTCAGGAGCTTAAAAGTCACATGTGGTTACAACGAAAGAACATATATGTATGGGCAGGGTCACCTACAAAAACTGTGGGGTCCAGCGTAAAATGAAAATATGCACCCCTCATGCGAAATTATTAAGAATTTCAAGATGGTGGGGCACCTGGGTGGCTCAGTCGGTTAAGCATCTGACTTCTCGATTTCAGCTCAGGTCATGATCTCAGGGTTATGGGATCAAGCCCCACATTGGGCTCTGCACACAACAGGGTGTCTGGTTCTTTCACTCTCCCCCTCTCTCTCTGCTCCTCCCCACACCCGTGCTCTCTCTCTGACAAATGAATAAATCTTTTTTTAAAAAAAAGGAAAAAATAAGAATTTCAAGATGGTAACAGCAGTGCATTAAAACAAGGGCAGGGCCTTTTTGATCACGGGGCCTGGGCTGGCTGTATGGGTCTCACTATCATGATGGCAGCCCTGGTTCTTAGCATTTATGTCTCTGAAACTTAACTCCCCGCATTTCTGTGTTAGTCCTCTCTATTTAAGGGCTAATACATGAGTCATAAAGAACATGTAAATTCTAAATGAAAGAGACAGTCAAGGGGGAGAGAACAAATGCATATTTTTCTGACTCAATTCTCTAAATTGTCAAAGGGTTGGGTACGAGCCATCAAGTGGCAGTCTCTGGAATTACACGATGGGTGCCTGGGAGACTTTTGGAAGGGCCAGGACCTAACTGGATTCTCAGCCTCCAAACTTTAAATTAAGGGGACGGCAAGAAGCCATCTACATTGCTCCATTATTTATGTGGACAAGTATTTGCAGTTTGGGAAAGTTTTATCTGGATGGATTTCCTAGGGATCTCCAAGCGATATGCCGAATGCAGGCTACCGTCCAAGTGGTTCTTATGATTCATTCTACAAATACTTCCCAAATGTACATTATGTGTCAGGTAATGTGACAGGACAATTCCTGCCTGCGTGGAACTTTCAGACCGGACACGGGGGAATAAACATTAGGTAATATTACAAACACACATGTAATCACCAAGTCCGGTAAAATCTACGAGCACTATCAAGTCTGGACTTCTATGACACAGAACGTGAGGAGGACCTTGTACTTTCCACTGAGAGGACAGGGCAGGTCACAGCATTATGAACACCCCACCAAACCTCTCGCTAGCTTCATAGAGTCATCTGAAAAAAAGTCTAGGTCTTCCACTTATAATATTTAAAGTAACTTTTCGCTCCAGCCTGGAAGAGACAGGAAAATCTCTATCTCCAGCAGAGTTCCGGGATCCACGCTACACAGACCCCCATCCTATGGTGTAACTCTCTTCCATACAAAGTTAAGAGGAAAGTTAAGGAAGAAGGAGGAGGAAAAACAGGGAGGGGGTGAAGGAGAGGAAGGAGGGAAAGGCAGCGAAAGGGGGAAGAGAAGAGAGGAAGTATAGAGAAACAGATCACTACCTTCTGACCAGAGCATGACTTCAAGAAATCACAGTTTTCTTCTTTTTATTTTTCCCCCTTTCCTCCTCCAAAAGCTCAAGAACACTCTTCAAACCACTCATAGCTTCTATCACTCCAGGGTCTTAACATTATTTTAACAGAGCTTTGCATGTGCAAATAATACTAAAACCAGAAACGGAGCCTCTTCCTTTGAAGCATCTATCGAATCTGAGTGTATATATGTCAAGTCTACATGTGTGATATGTACGTCAACAGTGTGTAAGTAATATCTTGTCTCCCCTTGCTCCCCATCTCTTTGAATTCTCAGATGAACCTCTCCCTCACTCCTGCGCTCTTTCTGAACAGTGCTGGACAGAAACGTAAGACCGCAACGTTCTCGCTACGAGGCACTAAACAAATGGAAGAATGTCGCCAGCACTTGAGTCTCATGAGTTTCTTTTAAACACGTACTTTGCTGGTGTAAGCTAATGGGAACCTTTCTCACCCTGTTTAAATTCCAATGTAAAATTTGTACACAACAATAAAACATGTGGCTCATTTGTCATGCTTCCATGAGCAACTATGTCACTCACACCAAGAACCACAGGCTGGGTGTGCAGAGCGATTTCATTCCTATTTCGCATCACTCAATTGAGCCTTCTGTAGAAAAGCTTTTAACAACCACATCTGGCCTTTAATAAATCACTGCACTTTGTCTTCCTGCCAAAACTCCTCTTTTATCTAACTTACATCTTCATGATGAGATAGGAAATCACGCATTATGGTGGTGACAAACAATTGTAATTATGTCATTAGTAGCCATTTAGTCTACAAAGGTGCTCAAAAAGGAAATATAATGCACAATAAGAAATATAGGGTAATACATTGATCACAGTTCTAATCCGCTTTTACTTCACGAGTGTAAAAAGCTGGCATAATTCTTGGGCACAGCAGGCAGTAATGGCATACCACTTTATGAACTATGTAGCTATTTTATTCCCTTATCTACTTAAAAATAAAAAAGCATTTAATAGCTTGATTTAGACATAAAAGTTATTTGTGATGCCTCGCTGATTATAATGTTTATTTTTCAACTTTTTATAGAAGTGACTTTTTTGTGTTAGGAAAGAAAACTCTTGAGTTATTTGGGTTTAGAAAATGTAGTAACCATATATGTGCATGTGTGTGCACACACTTGTGAATAGAATACACTTTGATATACATATATGGGTAGATATATAGAGATGTGTGCATATGTACCTATACACATTCCGACAGGAGTCAACTCCACAAGGTAATACATTCTCAAAGGATCCCAAGTAGTGGAGAAAAAAAAAAAAAAAAAAGACTATGCATAAGAGCTTTTCTTCAATGCATCGTTTAACCCGTGTCCACCACCCCCCCACCATGTAGTTTAGTATTAAAGAGATTCCAGCAGGTTTCAGATTAAGTAACTACTTAGGTATTGCTAAAGTTCTAAAAATCCTACACTTTCCTCCAAAGCTAATAAAAATTAAATGTCTGATTCTGCACAGACTACAGCTCTAGGATCTACCCAGACTGAGTCACTAGTGGCATCTCGGGGAGAAGAAAGGGGTGGAGGACTGAGAGGTAAAACTTACGATAACCTGCAGCCTACTGAGGTGAAATATGAAGAATTGTCCTCTCTTACCGTATCTCCCCCACCTTTGAAATGCATATACCTGAAACATGTAAGTTAAAAACAAAAAAACAAACAAAAAACCAAAAAGCAATGTGCTCAAACTTTAACAAAAGCAAAATCATTTCATGTCTGACTTCAGCCAGGTACGTGGACCTCCCCACATCTTACAGACCTTCATTTTATTGTGAAATTCTACATTAGATGAGCTTTCAATCAAGTTATTTAAAAATGTTCATTTGTTAGTACAACAACATATAGTAAGTGCCTACTATGTTGCCCGTCAATCTGTTCATTCCAAAATAATTAAGAGGTAGACAACAGTGATAAAAAGCTAAAATGGGAAATACTTATGCCAAATTGAATTAATCTAATGTTAACAATTATGAACATTATTTCTATACACGGACACTTTTTCTAAATGATAAGCTTTTAGTTTTCACCTTGCACTTGGCAGTGCACTGCTTTCCTGGGAGGGTATGAGACTGAATTCTTTAAAATTTTTAAAAATTAAAAATTAAAAAAAAACTTGGCAAGCAGGTGAAGTATTCCACTTCTATCTCCAATATCGAGATAAATCTTGTTGAAATCCTCCACTGGCTAATTAAATCCAGGATAGGTACAAATGCACTGAAACCATTTATTTCAAAATTTTAATAAACTATCTAAAAACCAGGTACTTAATTGGATTGGGTGTTTATAACACAGGTCTTTTCTGTTTCCTTTATTTACTTAGAATCAATGCTTCACATTTCATTTTATCTGAATATAAAGCCTCCAATTTCAAAATATCCTTGTGAGAGAACAGAAGCTGGATTTTTCCAGAAGTTTTGTGAAGGAACATACAGACTCCCATATCCATGGCACACATTGCCTAAGAGTTGACTCCCTCATTTTTCAATATACGGGGGGAGGAATTAGAAAGTGACCATTACAAACAAGAGCGGAAAGTAAAATTAGAATAAGCAAAGGCTTTAAGAGAACACATAAGTGGGAGGAAAGTCTACATTCAATGAAAACAGAAAGAGCTTCAGCTGAATTGACCTATATGCTATCAACCTGATTCTCTCTTCATCGGGCTCAGGTCTAAGGATGTCTTTTAGCACCAGAGTCCTTGCTACCCCCACTCAAAAAACTTTGACATTTAGAATTTTATTTTTTCTAAGAAAAGCTTATCTGGAACTCACATGCTTCTCCAGTTACATATGAAAGAAATTGTACTCACATCAACATTATCTTTATTTATCAACTCCCCTGCACTGTGCCCCATGGGTACTAGCAGTTCAAAAGTTCAAAAAGGTTTTTGAAAATAAACCAAGATAGAAAACAGGCACCAATTCCTATTTGGAACTTACATTCTCGTGCCTTCTAGCATTCTCTGGATGATGGATCAAGAGGAATGATAAAAGATAGTGAGGCAGCTGCCAGGGTAGGGTATCAGTTGGTGTGGATGGCATTTCTCATGCTGACTGAAAAATTCATCTGGTCCCCACAAGCTGTCAGGCCTAAGCACGGGACAGATCTACATATCACACCTCAGGATGAGAAGGAACAGCGGAGGCCTCATTCACTCAGAAATTCTTCCTCCCTTTTATTCTTATATTTTTGTTTTCTTTCGCCCTATTTTTGTGTGCTCTTGCTTCAAACGTTTCTCTCTGGGGCTCTCTTAGCTCCCCAAAAGGAATGGCTGAGAAAGCTCAAAACCAGTCTGTGTGCAGTAAATACAACCCTCGCTGGGCTCTCTTGCTGGATTAATTGGTGGACGCCTTCCTTCTCTAAACCCTGTCACTACCTGACACGGAAAACGAGGCTCTCGCCATTCAAACAACAAAGTGGGATCTCTCTATTCAGACAGAGGAAATCAATGGACACAATGCAACTTGGATTATCTGCTACAAGATACTAGAGTGCTAAGAACTTCCTCTTGAGGGCACCGATGCAGTCCTGCTCAAATAAGCAGTTCTGGACAGCCAGAGCTATCCTCCTCCATTTCTTCAGCGGACTGTAGACTCCCTGAGGGAAGATATGACACATCTACATCTTCCTCAACTTGCTGTGGAGGCAAGGTCTGACCTGAGGAGCCACCCCTCAGTAAGTACAGTTAATTGTCCTAGTAATTCTACTTCTCGGTCTCATGCATGCCAAAAGTGCTCACTGCAATAAAAACAAAATCCACAAACACTGGAATAAATAAGCACAATGCATGGTGCCGTGACAGGATACCATGTAGACTTTGGGCAAAGCTAAAGCTCTACACACTAACACTAATCTTTCATAAAATCAAGGTTGAATAAAAAAGCACAAAGTAGTAAAGATACAATATAGTTTGATGCTAAACTTATAGACAAAATACTCAAAAAAAAAAAAAAAAGGCTCTCTGTGTAAACACACCTATGAAAATGTAATGGCATGGGGTAGCCCAAACTCCTGCTGGCATTTGCTTCTGGGGAAGAGAACAGGAAAGATAAAAGGGGATCCTGGCCATAACTGAAACGTTGTATTCCTTTTAAATATAATCAGGAGAAAAGAGGAAAAACCTGTCCTTAGCAACTTCAAGGTAGACAGAATACAGGGGATGAAGACTAGCTGGTCTTTGTACTTTCCACTAACTTCTGCACATCTTAGGTGCCTCTTCCATCCTCCTGTCAATTTATTCCAAAGACGGTATGAAGATCATGCAATCGACCAGGTCGTCTTTTTACATACAGTTGGGCCAAGCACACTCTTTCATTAGATAAGAGGTTGGATAAGGAAAGCCAGACTTGTTTCTCAAGAGAGAAGGTCTAGTTTGAGGGGCTTGCTGGCTTTTTGCTTCTGCTTCTTGGGTGGAAGTGCCATAATCCGAAGTTCCTGGAAATTGGGAATAATGAAGTGGGATCTCTTCAAATTCATGAAATCCTAGCACGTCCACACATGGCTGGCCATAAACTGCTCCTGTCAGTTCCAGTCATGTCAAGGGCCCCTGCTAGAACAAAAAACCTGCTTTGGACCTCCAAACAGGAGGCAGCTTAAAAAAAAAAAATGCGGCTCATCACTGAAAATCTTCAGGTTGATGGCTGCTACATGGCAGTTAAGGTAAGTGGAACACACAAAAAGAGGGCATTATTTCAGGATCTGGGCAGGGATTATAGAGAAAAATTACTGATGTGATACTCACATGCCCACCTCTAGGAGAAAGAGTTTCCTTTCCTCTCAACGTCAAGGAAACAAATACTCTAACTTAAAAATCGGCAGATGACCTGAATAGACATTTCGCAAAAGAAGACACCCAGATGGCCAAGAGGCAGATGCAAAAATACCAAACATCACTCATCATGTGGGAAATGCACATCAGAACCACAGTGAGATATTGCCTCACACCTGTCACAATGGCTGGCATCAGAATAACCAGAAATAACTAGTGCTGGCGAGGACGTGGAGAAAAGAGAAGTTTTGTGAACTGTTGGTAGGAATATAAGTGGGTGCAGCCACTGTGGAAAACAGTATGGAGGTTCTTCAAGAGATTAAAAATAGAAGTACCATACAGTCCAGTAATTCCACTTCTGATTATTTACCTGAAGATGACAAAAACACTAATTCAAAAGGATATATGTACCCCTATGATTACTAATTATTATTTACAGTAACCAAGATATGGAAGCAGCCCAAGTGTCCACTGATAGATCAAAAGATAAAGAAGATGTGGTAGGTGCACACACACACACACACTGGAATATTATTCAGGCATAAAAAAGAACAAAATTTCACCATCATGACAACACGGATAGACCTAGAGGGTATTATGCTAAGAGAAATAAGTCAGACACAAAAAAGATAAATACAAGTTAACTTACACAGATAAATACAAATTAACTTATACAGGGAACCGAAAACATGAAACAAATGAGCAAACAAACAAAAAAATGCCAAGGAAACAGAAATAGACTCATAAATACAAAATAAACTGGTGGCTGCCAGAGGGGAGAGAGGTGAGGGATGGACAAAATCATTGAATGGGAGTTAAGAGGTGCAAATTTTCAGTTATAAAACAAGTAAGTCATAGGATGAAAAGTACAGCAAAGGGAATACAGTCAATAATATCGTAATAATACTGTAATAACATTGTAGGGTGACAGATGGTGACTGCATTTACCCTGGTGAGCATTGCATGAGGTATATAATTGCGGAATTACTATGTAGTACACCTGAAACTAATGCGACATTGTGTGCCAACTACAGGTCGATTTGTCAATTTCCAAAGACTTTCCTATCTAAAGGACCCAAGGAGTGACAGAATTCCAAAGATGCCAAAACTGCCACCAAAATGCATGCAATATGAAGAAAAAAGAATTTATCAAATCCAGTTTCATTATTCGCTCTCAGTGATACTGACAGCAAGGATGACAAAAGATTATATATTGCCTAAAACAAATGAGATTCAGGGCAGTGGCTTACAGATAATTAATTAATTACCTTAAAGGAAGGGAGAGGGAACCGTGCCTTGGGCTGTTGGGTTCTTTCCCTTAGAAACAGGACTTGGTTGTTACTTCTGATATTGTTAACTTGTTTCCCAAGAATCACAGGGTCGAAGTGCGGATTTTCCTAGTGACACCTGACCAAGTTTCTAAAAATGTTGTACAAAGGCCATTAAGTACCGAAAAGAAACATAATTGTTGACTTTAAATATGCAGGCAAAAGTCACAGTAAATAACAATAATTTGCTTGGGATATTGTTCCATACAGCATTTCACAGAAATCCAGCATACAATTTGCGAGAAAGTGCAGGCAAATTAATTGTATACTTTCACCTTTTCTTCTCAACTCACGGAGGAGAAGAATAACATTTTACCCCACACAGAGAAGCCCCATATGCCGCATACCGTTTTGAAAAGAACCTAATCAATAGTATCAACTGAACCTGAGATTAGATTAAACGGCAGACAGAGGCAAACAGCCTATAACTGTTAAGAATCATCATTCCCATGGCTTTCAACCTCCTTTTCCGTGACGGCAGGCAACAGGGCAAATATGGTTTATCGTGCAGAGACTGAATCCGGTACAAAATACCACCCCCAGTCCAGGGACTGACACTGGCAATGGTTTGTGAAAGGCCGCCAAAGGGGGCTCAAGAGCACGCATCTGCCTTGCAAGTCTTACACGGGGCAAGCCCGCATGGCCCCAAACTCAGCGTCAGATCCAGGTTCAAGCCCTGATTTCTGGGCTTATCACCTGTGCAACTATGGAAGAGCTGCTTAACTTTTCTGATCCCCTCTACCTTCCATGGAAAGGGTATAATAATAGAAGATACTTCAGAAAGCAGTTGTGAATACAAGCTATATAAATCAGCCAGGCTCTGGACCTAGTATTATCTCATCAGGGGTAGATCTACCTCTCTGCATCCCAATCATCATAAGAAGAGTCCAAACAGTAGCTACCATTTATTGAGCAATCACTGTGAGAAAGACACGTGCCCTTTAATACAGCGGGATCGTACAACCCTAGGTAGAAGATCACAGTATCCCCACCTAACAGATGGGGAAACTAAAGCTAAAAGAGTAACTTGCTGACACACCAGGCTGGCCCAAGGCAGGTGTTCAACTGGAAGCCAGGTTTATCTGATACTAAATCAGTGTTACACCTCTTTGGTTGCACGTCTGAGTCACCTGCAAAATCACCATGTTCAGGCCACCCCTAGACTAATTAAGTTGGAATTTGGGGGTTCCAAGATCCAGGTACCAGCATATTTACACTCCACCAGGTGATTCTAATATGCAGCCATATTTGCTAACAACTGATCCACTCACCCTACATCAGGCACGTGGTCCTCCTCCCACATAGGAGTTTCCCGCTGCTGCTGTAACAAATTACCACTAACTCAGTGACTTAAAACATACACATTTATTGTGTTACAGTTCTGGAGGTGATAAATCCAAAATGGGTCTCATGGGGCTAAAATCAAGGTGTTGGCATGGCTGTGTTCCTTTTGGAGGCTCCTTGCTTCTGTTTCTCCGCGTCTAGAGGCTGCTCGCAGTCCTCGGCATGTCACCCCTTCCTCCACGTTCAAAGCCCGGCTCTGGTTCCCTTTGGTTTTACCTCTTCTACTTTTAAAAACCCTCTGAGTGTGTTGGGCCCACTGGGGTAACCCAGGATAATCTCCCCCATCTAAGGTCAGGTGATGAGCAGCCTGAACTCCAATTGCAAGCTTAATTCCCCTTTTCCATGTGACATATCACATTTCCAGAGTCTAGCGATCAGGACGTGGACATGTTTAGGGGGCATTATTCTGCCCACACCTGCCAATCCTGCCTTCAGGCCAGGATCACGGGCAAAGGGACACGTTCTGAGGGTGACGTGAAAGTGGGTCTCAGTCTATGAGCTTCCTGCTGGCTTAATAGTTTTATGGAGAGTATTTTAGCTGACTCTGCATCCTAGGTGCCAAGTGTAGTGTGGAGCTTCATAGAAGGTGTTCCATAGATATTTGCATAAGGAAGAAAGGGAAAATTCTTGCACCTCTCCCGCCACAACATTTCATATCAGATACGCTATCACGTTCAGTAAGGAGAGAGATAACTGCTGTTGTTTCTAATTGGATACTCAGATGACAAATTTCTGCTTGACTCTAAATGCAGCATCTCCACTCTGCTCTTGCATTAGGAACTACATGTCACCCATTCCCCGCCCTCCCCCCCCCCCCCAACACACGGAAGCCTGCATCTCATTTTACAAGAGCTTGAAAATAATATGCCCTCTAACTTGAATTGTCTTTGCCAGTGGCCACCAGAAAAACAAACTGCTTTCAGTAGAGTGTTTTTCACTGAGTTTGTGTATTGGGTTGTTTTTCAGGGGAAGTCAGGAGGGTGGGGGGAAATAAGGGACACTTATTCTTTTTAAAAAATCATGCTTCTAATCCCTAAAAAGACTAAAATAGTTTCATCCTTCATAACCTGTCATCACGCATGTTTCTCTAAAATTAAACACATATGGCTCAAGCCAGAGTTACATTATGCACCATATTATGTAATTATCTTTTCAATTTATTACTCCTCAAAATAGAAAAAGATTAGCCCGTGTTTCTTAAGTCTGAGTAAACATATGGCCTGAAGATTGTAAATGACATCCTATCTTTAAAAGAAGTTCCAAGACTAAACAACACACAATACTCCGTCCGCAAGGGCCATATGTGATATCAGGGTTGTGAAGATACAGAGGAACTGTGTATGTGTGTGTGTGTGTGTGTATAAGTGTGTATATACATATACATCTTCTTGCTTTCTGGCCATGCCTTTAATGCCGTGAAATATTCCTGCTGGCAGATCATAAACAGTGCAAAAATAGAGACTAAAAAAAAAAAATCTCCATTTCAGCATTTCCTATTAGCCTTAGTGTCCTCGGGTACTGTTTAATCCGTAAGGAATAGGTTCCCAGTCATCTGGGTGTTCATACAGGAATTATCTGTCTCTCTACAATTCAGGAGCTTTGTGCTTGCTTCCCCGGCAGCCTGTGTACATCCCATTCTTCATGTTACCCGGTGATTGAAGACCTCCTTTGAGACCCTCTGCTTGATCACTGCCCTATATTCCCCGTCAGGAAAGGGAGCACTCAAGCAGGGATCCTCATGGCTGCCAACGACTCCTTGCCCGACAACTACATTAAACGTTATTCCGGAGGCTCCCAGCAGCGTGCGGCGGAGTTAAGGGTCTGACAACGTCCCTATTATCAAAACCGTTCTTCAGGGGGGTTTGCAACTTGAAGACTTTCAATTTGCAACAGGCAGAAATTTTTGCATAGGGCTGCCAAGCATAAAGGGGATATTTCGGAGACAATTCATACTCAAATCAGTTTAATTGTTTATTCCATATTGAGGGATATCAGAAATGAAATGCTGTTGAGTGGGTTTCTGATGCCTTTATGCGCTCCCTAACAAGAAAGAATGGTTTAAAAAAAACTTAAAAAAAAAAAAAATCTGGCAAATTGGAAACCAGCTAATCAGGCTTCCACAGAGCCGTTACCATGCGCACACTCACAAGGGTTTTAAATATACATTTCGCAATGAATGTCCAGCAGGAAATTGTGGATTTAAGAAGACTTTTCATCAAGAAAATATGAATTCCAATGGATCGATATTAACAATCTGCAAAGGTGTTACCAAGTAAATTTTAAGAACATAGCATCTTACAATATTTTACTGACGAATGTGAAACCTTTTAGATTTGAGATCAAAACCGTTCAAAGATGTTTTACTCTGCCATAATGCAAGTTACTCATTTCCAGATCATACAGGCAATCCTTTTTTTTATTTGCTCTAGGGGTGTAACCAGAAGCAGGGGGACCAGATTCTCATCTTATTAGAACCACTGCCCCATAGAACATAGAGATCTTGGTTTCCAATTCCTACAAGGGGTCCAGTCCACTAAAAATAAATCACTCCATTGGCTAGGAAAGGATGTACCTCAGGGGTATAAACTTTTGGGCTATACTCTATATTTTCCAAATCTCTGGAACCAGAAATGCCATGTTTAGGTTGTTCGGCACCTTGCCATTCAATACAGACCAACATTGACATTCCCCAGAGAAATATATGATTATCTGAAAAGGAAGGCATATGCAAGGACAGATTAATTTGAATAACAGGCTTTTCTTTCTCTCTCTCTCTCTCTCTTTTTAATGCTCAAGCTCTCACCACAAGGCCTTTGCATTTGCTATTCTTCCTAAATGCTCTTCCTTCAGATATCCTCAAGGCTCCTTCATGTCTCACTGTCCTTTCCTTCCTTGAAGTTCCTGGGCAAAAACAGTATACCTGTCACTCACATTCTCCACTTTCTCGTCCTGATTCCTTTTCCTTAAACTACTTACTACTGTGAAACATATCATCATTTATTTGATACGCTTCTTCCATTCTAGGATGTAAGCACCATGAGATCAGGAAGTGGTTGTACCCACTGCTCTACGCCCAGTGTGGGAAACAAGGAACTGGAATGTAACTGCCACTGAACTATCTACTTGTGAACAAATGAACAAGTGAATGAATGTGCCAATACAATAGCCTTTATGTCCTCTTCAGCAGGCATGATGCCGGAAGCATGTGACTCTGTCTACAGTAGTAGGATTGCACTAAGGCTCACAATTTGGATGAAAGGAAGCATTAAGTCTGAGTTACTTCTCTCACAACAAAGAGATCTCAGGCTATTCTGAAGTGAATAGGGGGAAAAACAAAAACAAATCCTGAAGTAGGGACACCTGGGTGGCTCAGCTGTTAAGCATCTGCCTTTGGCTCAGGGCATGATCCCTGGTCAGAGCATAGAGTCCATATCGGGCTCCCTGTGAGAAACCTGCTTCTCCGTCTTCCTAGGTCTCTGCCTCTTTGTGTCTCTCATGTATAAATAAATAAAATATTTTGTAAAAAAAAAAAAAAAAAAAAAGAGAAATCAAACAAAAAAACCTTTAAGTAAAAGTAACATATACCCGTAGCTAGGTGCTTTAACTTTGGGGTCAGACTGCCTGGGTTCAAGTCTCAGTGTCTCTTAAAAGTGCCTTTTAAAAGCTGTGTGGCCCCAACATGTAATTCCACCTGTCTGAACCTCAGTTCCTGTGGCTATAAAATACAGCCAATAACAGGCCTTACCACACAGAGTTTTAGGGACGATACAGTGAAGGAATTAAACACAGTCTCTGGTGCATAATAATGTTCACTAATTGTACCTATAAGTTATTTTCCACTTTAAAAGAACAAAGGACAAATAATTAAGACTAGAAAGGAGATTATGAGATGCTGTTGGTCTTTTGATATTTTCACCCTACTTAACTGTCCACAATCTTTTTAAAAGGGTAAAAATTTGGTTTCCATATCTTGAGACAGTAACATTTTAAAATTTCAGGTGGACTATTATTTTTGTTTCAAATTTTTGTTATATTCCAAGAAATTACGGTGTGCTTCCAACTTTAGGTTATAATTCCTGATGCTACTTTACTCAAAAGAGACATTGTGTTTTTCTCATTTGCCAAAAGATGCATCTTTGTGGTTGTGTACCCAAAAATGCACTTGTGTGTCTTTCAAATTGTCCACACACATCTAATCAATGTTTCATATATATTCTCAAAGAACTTAAAAAACGCATGTCAGACACAACATTTTTTTAAATTTCCCCAAATGAAGATTTCTGTGCTTCTGAAGTCGCAAGATAAATATCTCATGGAAAAATTAGGATTTTAACCAGAATATGCTTTGTTACTTGATACCTTACTTTTTCGAAGTTGAAATACATATCTTTGTCCTTTGCATAAAAAAATAATAATAAACGTCTTTTTCCCAGAACAAACATTTCTGATATGGCTTTTCTTAAGACGGGTTGGTATTTGTCTATTTTCTTGCCTACTGCTAATGTTGAAAGCCTCCTGGAGTTATGCTGATCCTTATCACATGTGGCTTCATCCGTGTAGCAGACAGGGCAAACAGACAAGCCTTTTACTACAAGAGATGCAGGGTTTTAGAGCATGTTTGAGGGGCTCCATTGTTCACTGTGTGCAAAGATACAGAACAGAATCCACACACTGTCTGAGGGGTACCAGATGATGTAAAATAACTTTGAAGTTCACGTATTTTGAGTATTGGCGGTTATGTTCAACACAACACAATATTAGGACTTCTACACTGACTTATATTTTATGTACCTGCTCCAGGTCTCCCTCCAGAGAAGACAAACCTGTCCTGGAATTACAGAAGCTGAATGGCCTTTTCTGACCATCATCTCTACCTATCTGATGCTGACAGGTGGCTGGCCAAGTGCCTTACAGGGAATGACCCATAAAAAGCAGTGATCAACACTTAAGGTCCTCCTCCAGTGTCGCAGAACAAATGAGCAGCAGCTTATGAATGAGGAAAGCCTCTGTTCCAGGACTGCCTCTAGGACTAACAGCTATGAGCCTGGGAAAGTCACTTCATCTCTGTAAGCTTCCGAGTTTCATGGAGAAATGGATCCAAGGGAGAGAGCAGCAAAGACTACAATAACCAGCTTACCGGCTGAGAGGTGACATAACACCCATCAGAAGGCCCCACACTGTGAATGATGTGCAGCAAAGACCAAAATTCCCCATAATGATCATGAATATTCTTACTGCTACGGGGGGTAGAAGTGCTTCCAAACAGAGCAGCATCTTGCCCTATTGACATATGGCTCCTCTTCCACTCTTCAAAATGACAAACCTGTGTTTTCTAGACAAATCACTCTTTTTTCTTGTTTGGCGATCTATTCCAAATCCTTATGACCCTCCCCAAGAGGAGTGGGC
The DNA here is from genome assembly GCF_048418805.1 of Vulpes vulpes. Classification (NCBI taxonomy): domain Eukaryota; kingdom Metazoa; phylum Chordata; class Mammalia; order Carnivora; family Canidae; genus Vulpes; species Vulpes vulpes. Next base: position 73,732,211 of record NC_132788.1, on the reverse strand, counting down.
AGCATGGCCTGGTGGGATCTGGAGATATCAAGCATTGGCCCTTGGCAAAGTTACTTCATGTCTTTGGGTCTCAGATGCCTTGCCCCAAACTCCTCAAGTGCTTAAAACCACTCTCCCAAACTCTGGTGCAAAAAACATCATGGGATTTACAGAGTGGGGTGAGGACAGGTTCCTGTGGTTGAAGCGCCTGTCGTACTTCACATTCTGGTTGACTGAAGAGGCTAAAAGCTGCATCTGCTGTGTACTCAAGACTCTGACTCTGTTGAGGAAGGAAAGCAACATGGCACTGCAGTCAACGTGGGCCAGACCAAGGACCGGAATGTAATGCAAAAGGGAACCACAGATGGGTCAGAAGAGACCCCCACCACTCCTGGCGGTGAAAGTGAACCCAGAGGCATGTGTCATTCCGAATACTTCAAAAACGATGCAACCAAGCCATCCCCCTGAGTAAAGAACAGGAAGAAAGAATACAGGAAGAAAATATGGGTCCTGCACACAGGGGCTGTGCTCCCAAGTGAGACCGTGCTCACGCCTTCTTATCTTGTGAGCCCACTGCAGGCTGACTACCCCTCCTCCTCTACCTTCAGCGCAAGCACCTGGGCACCCCACGACCAACTCACAGTGTACACAGATTGGAAAAAAAAATAGACAGGAGAGAATAAACACATTTTGGGTTAAATATGTTTGTCTAATTAAAAATATTGTTCTGCTTAATATAGGCAAACCAACGAGAAAATTAATGTACCACCTGTCTACACGCTAAGAGTAAAACTAAAAGTAGGAATTTCAAAGGTGCTTTGTCTCTTGCCGTACAGGAGTGGCCCTCCCAATTCCTATACTCAGTTCCATTCCTTTGAAAACACAGGGAGATGGAGGGGGTCCACTAGCCACTCAGCTCATGGAAGCACACAAACATACCACCGTCCCCATACCCCCCCCCCCCCAACAGAAACACACACATTACCTCAACAGCCAACCAATAAGAAACGGGCAAAGTAAATGACAACGGAGACGACATCCATAGGAGACGATGCTGTGGTGCCATTAAAATATACGACATGCATCTACATTAATGGTATAGCAAGATGTCCACTCTTTATATGCTGCACTTTAAGTATTTAGTAAACCTTATCTCTGGACCTCCTAGATACTACATATTAACATGCTGCTCCACTTGCCTAATCATGTATCTCTATCCATCTAGTTTGTTTTTTGATGCATATCAGAGTAAGTTCCATGATATATTTTAAATAGAAAAGACAAACCTCCAAACTGCATGTACAGTATGAGCTCATTTTTGAAACTATAGATGGGTGTGTGCACTCACATGCCTGGAAAAACAATGGAAGGAAATACCACAAAATGTTACTAGAAACAATTTTGGTATTTTTTTCCTTCTTACCTATATGCATTTTTTTTCTTGTTTTTTCCCCCTCTTATTTATTTATTTATTTATTTAGCAATAAGCATTTATTCCTTGTGACATAAATAGATCTGCGATAAAAGTAAGGAGACAGAGATGAGAAGAAGTATGTAAGGCAGGCAACTAGGAAGAATACAAGACAGGACAGAAATACCCAGAGACATCAAGGCATCCCTCCCTCGGCAGGGGCAGCCCTGTGAGAAGCTACCTGTTCAACCAGCCATGGGAGTGTTGGCCACGAAGGGGAGAGAAAGGCGACAGAGACGTAACCAAATGCCAGTCCTGCTGGCCCTCCAGATCATTTCCTAACAGATTAACTGTTTTTCAGACAGAATTCTAAAACCATTGCCAGCCACCTCCCTGAGTGTCAGTAGGAAGGGATGGGGATTTCCTGATCCCAGGCTCATATCTGTACCAGCTGTCACAAACAGCCCACCACATTGAGTTTCCAGCACCCAAGTTCAACAGGCCACTGTTGTTGGCCTCTGCAACCAGCTCGGGGCCATCCACATCAGCACACGTTTGGTCAGCATCCACCTGGGTGCCGGCCTTTGGCTTTGGTAGGCCGGGAAACTCCTAGACTGGAGGGAATGCCCAGCTCTTCAAGGACCCTCTGCATCCACACTTCACTTTAGGTAGCCCCCAGTCTTTCCACTTTGCACTAGCACATCTATCAGCCACTTAAGGACTTACTGGTTAAGATTTAGGGCCACTCCTAATTACAAAAGGGGGAACAAACGAGGGGGAGTTTCCTCTGACCTGAGGACTATGCTAACAGCAATTCATGGAGCCTTCTGGACACGCTCCAGCCCTCTGATGAGGCCCCAAGTGGAGGGCACAAGAAGACCAAGTAGATCACGAGGAGAACCAGAAAGCTGAGATCTCAAAGGTACCTCTTTGGAGCCATGCTGTAAAGACTGGGTATCGCCATGATAATGCCATGGATAAGGAATAATAAGACAATAACAAAGCATGTGAAATAAAAAGGATAATTAAGGGGCGCCTGGGTGGCTCAGTCAGATAAGCAACTGACTCTTGATTTCAGCTCAGGTCATGATCTTGAGGTTGTGAGAGCGAGCCCCCTGTCAGGCTGGGTGTGGAGTCTGCTTAAGATTTTTTCTCCCGCTCTCCCCCTACCCCATCCCCCTCTGAAAAACAAAAACAAAACAAAACAAAAAACACAAATCAAACCAAACCAAACAAAAAAATGATAATTAAGATCAGCCCCAGGAAGTTCTTAAGGGCACTCAGTAATGGATCAGCACCATGTAATAGCATGGTGGTTCACTTTTCAAATCCAGCATGTGGCTTTACATTAAATGCTCCCATTGAGAACACTATATTCTCCTGGCATTTCCTTACTATTTTTGTTATTGCTCATTTTAAAAACTTAAAAGGCACTCTCAAAGTATACTACAATCACACCCTATGAGAAATCCAGGTATTTGGAAATATGATATTAAGTTCTCATTTGTATCTTAAGGTCATATGGAATCTGGTACACATATCCCTCCATTCCTAACACACATATGCGGACACGTATTCCAAAGAACAGCATTCCTCTCCAGGGAGTCTGTATTCCAGTAAGTAAGTATATAATGCCCCACCTTTTGGAAATTCATAAGGCATGCATGTATTAGAAACTCTGAGAAAGAAACCAAGTGCACCCAAAACTGATGTGTTAAAATCTTCTAATTTCTCATAGATCACCTATTTAAAGGCTCGTTTTAAAAAAGGGGGCAATGAGGATCCCAGTGAGTAAAAAAATTAATGTCTGTAAGTATGATGATAATTTTTCAATCTACAAATTGTAACTTTCACTCACATTGATAACAAAAAATATCTAAGCCCTCCATGAAATCATGTAAGCTTTATAAGATGTAGACATAGCAACATTTTTGAACCTGGGTCTTTGATGCGAAAGCCAATATTTATACAAATAAAACACAGAGTATCAGAGCCAGAAGGGAACTTAGGTATCAAGTAATCCGACTCTCACTTCACAGGTACAGACAGCAAGGTTGAGAGATGGTAAGTGGCTTATACGTACGTGGCTGTAGGGACATAAATGGTGCCCTATTACCAAATTAAAGGGGAGAGCATTACCAGGAATTAAAGTGTAAGCAAAACAAAACTCAACAATTAGTTGTTTTTGTTGCTTCCTTGATAGGCTTCAGTATACAATATTTGAGTATTTGACTATAAAGCAGTCACGACCACAAACTGCCCTTCACCTCCACAAAACAATCACCCCCCCTTAAAAAGAACCTCAGCCCTGTAACCCAAAAGCAATCTGAAAAAATAATGTAAACCATTTAGAGTAACCACATGGTTTATAAGTAAACAACTTGGTCTGTTTTTAAATAGGACTTCAAAAGGACGCAAAATAATAGAAAGTTGAGACTCCAGTATTTTTCAAAACAGGAACAATAGACCAACTACCCCAGCCATTTGCTGAAGAAATATTTACAAAATATCTACTTTGTGCCAGGCATTATGTTTAGAGACTAGTATAAAACAGTACCCAGAAAGTTATATGCTTGCCTGTTGGAGATGGTAAAAAGACTGGCACTAATCAATATAGAAACAAAGATACATATAAACTATATTGGGACAAAGTTATACGGGGCCAGAACAAAGTTTAAGGGGGATGATGGCAGATAGAGAAATCAAGGAAAAATTCCCTCATGAGGTTACAGTTGAGCTGTGAGCTGAAGGACAAACAGGAGGTAACTAGGTGAAGAAGAAAGGGAAGCACACTCCAGGCCGAGAACATATGCAAAGGCCCTGTGGCACCAAGGAGCAGAGTAAGACATAACCGGATTGGTTGCAAGAGAATAATAGGCAGGGGTACCACAGGAAGAAAAGAAAGTAGAATTCACACCATAAAGGTTGTACAGCTCCTGTGACAGAATTCTTTAGCCTAAGGGTGGTCGGGGGCCAGTGAAGGGACCTCAGCTTGGTGGTGGAACAGGTGAATGGGACATGAGCACATCTACATTCTGACGAGACTACTCGGGCTGCTGAATGGAGAGCCAACTGGAACGGGACCACTCAGTCTGTGAGAAACAATGTCCAACTGTATTCGGTGGGTTCCCAATTTATGCAAAAATCAGACAAGGTCCTTACAAAATGCCCAAAGCAATGCTTCAAATACACATAACAGAGCAGGTGGGGTTGGAGCTGGAAGAGAGAGAGCTCTGAAGGCAAATGGTATAGACCCGTGGCATCCTCAGGGCTACTCCAGTGGTCCACAGGATGCAAATAAACATTCTGAGCCCCAACTCCGCCCACCATGGAATTTACAGATGGTTTACTCCGGCATCTGTTTCACACTGGCTATGTTCCATCGTTATTGATTTTAGACTTCCAATTATCTCTGTCTCTGTGCTTGTGGACTAAGACGCGTAAGACCCTGCACCAAAACCAAACTATAAACCATTCCAAACTGCCCTAAAAATAAGCATCGTTCTTCTGGACCGCCTTCTTCAGCAGACAACTAAGGTGGCAGAGGGAAATAATGGACCATCCACACAAGACTTTAATATCACTACTCACACCTTTCCAAAAACCACATGGAGTCTCTTATGATTTTTTTTTCCACGTCTGGGACAATCTCCATGTATTATGTTTCCAGCTTTTCGGAGACAAAAAATGATTAGCTTTACATGGCGCTAAATTCCTTCTCATCCCAAGACTAGGAAACAGTTAATGTATCATTTCATTTTTCTCTGTAGATCTACAAATGGGGACAGGCATCTTAGCTGGCCCTAGACTAGCACAAGTTTGGACAGAGCTGAGGTTGTTGGGTTTAATTTGGCCAAATAAAGGAACTCTCAACTCAATGAGCATTTGGTCTCTGTAGTTGATTCACTTCATATTACAGATCGAGGACACCAGCAGTACTGTTTAGAAAAAATGGCAATGCTGTTTAGACAAACAGCCCTGAGAAGACAGACTGGATAGGAAACGTGGTCTGTTGCACTGTTATCCTAGATTTTTTTTTTCCCTTCCTCCTTCCCCCATGAGTGCTTTTCATGTAATTTTTACTTACGAAGTTGCCAGTGTTAATTTCTACAGGCCAAATTTGGCTCACGTACTCCTTGCCAATTCCACAGTCAAATTCTGTGTGCTTGAGGGGGGTGTGTGTGTATGTGTGTGTGCGTGTGTGTATGTGTGTTTCCAGTGAATTGCACCTAAAGCCAAAGGGATTTCTGTGACCAGAGACTCAGGAAGAATGTAGGCAGCATCACACTTGGGTATCTCTAATGACAAAATCTGTCTCTATTAGCAAAAACAATCAAACTCTCCGAGCTGGCACAAGGCTCAACTCAGCAAGATGCATGGATCCCCACAGAACCTTTACAAGGATGTGAGAGAGCATCCACAGAAAGGCAATTTGCATATTCTCTTGCACAGGAAAAGGAAACACAACGAAGCAAGGGCTAAGCAGCATTTTTCTTGAATTTTCCCACATGGGCTCTATAACTCAAATATACCGTTCATTTTAGGGCATTGGGTTCAAATGGCAGAGACAGAAAATGACAGGGTTTCCCCCCCCCCTCTTCCATTTTGTATAATATACTAATTCGATACTGATTCTTTTTTATTATTATTATTTTGAAGTGATTAAAGAGTTCAATTTCCTCTTCCACTCAAAAAAAGCCTAATAGAAAAATTATTAACAGTCAGAACCACAGTATTTTATCATGCCCACCTGAAATCCCAAAATTCAAAGATAGGATATACATTCAAAAACCAAAAGATTAATTTGGGGCAACCACAATCTTAATGTTTTATCCCAGTTATTCACTCAAGGCCAGTATCACTGCAAAGAATTAAGAAAACATCTACTAAACCAGTTATGTATAAAAATATGTCTTTTAAAAGGTTAATGTAAGAATTTAAGAATCAGAAGTTAATAATACATAAGGGAAAGGGGAACAAAAGGGAAAACAATATCCCAAAACAATAGCTTCTACCTTTGCAGCAGAGCTGTGAAAAAAAAAAAAAAGATTAATCAAAGGTAGAGGTTTCCAAACTTTAGGTCCTTAGGCTGGATGGATCTTATTCAAGATTGTACATAACACCTGCCATCAGAAGGTAAGAAAGAAACTGGATCCCCACCAACATTTTTAGTTCCCACCACAGTGTACTAAGGGCAATGACCTTTAGAGACCAGTCTCTCAATATGCCACATCATTTGCAAACTAATTTGGAGGTTTCTGGTCTATCTTGGTGTTTCCCAAAAGTACAGCGCAAATACCATGGGTGGTACACGGGGTGGTTTGAGCTGGTAAATGGAGAGACGTACATATGCATGTGCACACTCACACATGCACATGCATGCAGACACACACACACATATATTTAATACCTAGATCTTTATTTTCACAGTTTTCTTTCCCTCACGGTCTACCATCCAACTAGTTTTCCAATAATGAACAAATTCTACAGTGTCCTCTTGTGAAAAATATTAATAAAAATAAGTAAATGAATAAATCTTTAAAAAGCAATTTAAAGCAAAAATAGGTAACGTGTATTCCAAATACATAAAGATAGGGACGCCTGGGTGGCTCAGCAGTTGAGAGTCTGCCTTTGGCTCAGGATGTGATCCCGGAGATCCGGGATCGAGTCCCACATCAGACTCCCCACAGGGAGTCTGCTTCTCCCTCTGCCTACGTCTCTGCCTCTCTCTCTCTCTCTGTGTGTGTCTTTCATGAATAAATAAATAAAATCTTTAAAAAAAAAAAACAAAGATATGGCAAAAACGAGGGTATGGGGTTTGACAAGCCATCATAGAGTTACGTGAAGAGGTGACAGAGAAGGCGTCAACCCATATTAGAGCACACAGTAGGAAAGCAGAGGCGTCTTTTTTTTTTTTTTTTTTTGAAGTGAGGCATTGGGTCTAATTCCACCAGGATGCTACTGCACTGCTGTGAGCTGCAGTATCCTCATCTGCGTAGGGGATTAAATATGTACATCCCAAACATTTCTATCATTATATTACCTAAGATATTTTTTTAAAAATGCACTCTATGTCTCTGCCTCTCTCTGTGTCTCTCATGAATAAATAAACAAAAATCTAAATAAATAAATAAATGAAGCATACACACAGACATAGGTGCAAATGCACACTTGTCTCTAAAAGAATATGTGTGTATGTTCATAAGGTCACATATATAAACACATACACATAAACTGATACAGATATATACACATAAGTTACCTACTTATATATGTACATAAATTGATATATATCTACACATACACGCATTTACTTGTGTGTAAAACCAGTCCCTATCCAAGGTGGTGGTCGATCAGGAGAGTAGATAGGGATCAAAGGCAGTTATGAATAAAGAAGCTTTCCCTGCCTGGTGCTACACATCTGAGTTTCTACCTCCTGTCCAGATCAGCATCTGGTGAGCCCCAGGCCCACCGAATCAAATCACAGGACGAGGGTCTTCACTTTCCTGTCTAGCTTTGCGATGCCAATATTCCCTGAAGCCTCACCCCAGGATGGTCCTTGAGATGAGACTAGAAATGTTCCTATCACGGAAGAGGCTACCAATCTGCAAGGGACAGACATTCCAAAGGAAACCTGTCACCATCACTACCAGAGATGCTTCCTAAAGAAAAGCTCTGAACAACACATTCTTAAGGGGAAAACCACGTAAGAGTAAGAAAAAGAAGAACGAAACCACAGCAGAAAGTGAATGAATATCATTTTCCGCAATTTTGACACTGGGATAAAAAAATTAAACAAATTAGAGGTGAATTTAGCTAGGCAATGCCATTCTCTGCCCTCAGGTAAATTTATGCCCTGTTCATAATTTCAGAAAAAAGAACAAAGCTACACATGGTTTCAATATTTTCACTATGCTACAGCAATCGAGTTATCTTTCTATTCAATAAGGCAGCCAAAATTGCACGTTTCCTAAATAATTTTGAATTTATACAATTTGACATTTTTTTTTCATAGCAGCATAAATTGTCTGAGGGCCATCTCCCTAGCGCATGACAATAAATTGCAGTCCATCCTATTTTAGGATAACCACCATATGCAAACATCGGTCACCAGCCAGACTCAGGACAGAGACACCTGCATAATGAATGGTTCACCCTAGAAATAGAGAGGTTGTTGGTCTCAGGACCTCCTGCCCAAAGAGAGGCTGGCTTGACTCTTCTTTCATCCAAGCATATGATGTTACCAAGCCACTACCCAAAGCCCTCTCCTGAAATGGCAGGCTTACTCTTAAAACCGTCACCACCTACCATAATTCTCTGAAATCAAACCAGACCAGGGTTAACCCAACTAAGTATAGCATCCCAGCTGCCTCTGCAGTGCTGATGGAGCACATCCACCTGAGCAGCTCAGGAGCACAAGCCATAATCTGATCCCCTTCTGACATGGCCTCAGTTTTCTACTTCATCATTTTATGAGACACTTCCTTCTGTAATTTTCAAGCAACCCAGCCTAATTCTTAAGGCGGTCTGCAGTCACCGAGTGATCTGAGTCCTGAGCATCTTCTCCTTTCAGACATTTCGACATCTGAATGGTGTGATGTGGAACAGGAAACATTAACTCACCCGCTAGTTTCACTCACGCTTCACAGCTTTCTAACACAAGTCAAGGACAACACAGAAAGGAAGTCGGAAATCTAGAGGAGTGATAATGCAGACCCTTCAAAAGAAAGGGGCCTGTAACAGCATCAGTGTAAACATGAACTTCTCAACCTAGAACCACCAACACCCCCCACTTTTTTACTGCGATTCAAAAAAAATACAGAGAATTTTAAATGTTCTAGGGCTTCTTAAACCTTAACATAGATAGGAACCACTTGGTGATCTTGGCAAAAGATTGATTCAGTGTGTGCATCTGCAGGGGAGGGGGGCATTCTGCATTTATAACCAGTGCCCAGGTGATGCTACTGCTGCTACACCAGGACCACACTCTGAGCTGCAAGGATGTAGGGTCCCTCCCCCTCATCTCAACCCCTTCTTCCCATCGTCCCAGTGAGGTCAGGAGAGCCCACAACTGAAAACAAGTTTCCACCAAAGCCAGGCTGAAAACGTGTTTCAAAAGAATCACAAGTGTGGAAAAATAATCGAAAAGAAAACCAAAATTAGTAATTGTCCAAGTTGCAACAAGTTCTTCCATTAGCTGTGGAAGTAATTCATTGATATGGCTGTTGGGCTCCCACACTTCTGGGAAAGACCTGGTGGCTAGATTTGACCCTTAGAGACAAGGCAACTGTCCTCACTCTTGGCCATCCAAGACATGAAATTCTTTTATCTCCCTTTCAACAAAAGCAACTTACAGATTATACACAGATATTCTCATTCATTCTCCCTCTTCCTGCCTCCCTCCCTTTACACAGGGGGAAAAAAGCAAACCAGAATTCCAGTAGAAGGCCTGGTGTCTGACCTAAGAAAACAAGTCGTGATTTTCTCAGAAAAAATGAAAACTTCATCAAGAACCAGGCAAGTACAACCTGACACCCCACACCCAGCCCCAGAATTTGAGGCCTTCGACTCTTGGTGGCAACGGGCAAACCAAAGATAGAAGATGGGAACACCTCTGGCCACATGCATTTACAACACCTCTAAGCTTGTGGACAGTTTCACATCTTCAAAGTGCTTTCTGAGGGTACGTTTATGAATCCACACAAATCCTCTGAGTTCTCCTTCCCCAAGTATTAGCCCCATTTCACAGATGAGGAAGTGGAGAAACACAAAGACTTTTGGCAAGTACAAGCATGCAACCAACTGTGAGGAGGAGGCCCCTGACTCCCAATCCCCAGACCAACCCAGGCGCCCAGAACATCCTGGTCCCAAGCATGGAGGTGGTGTTCCTTTGGCAAGGACAGAGTCGCCTTCTGGAATTCTGCCAAAGAGAAATACAGTAGTCCTAAAGGGGTGCCCTTTGTCTCTACACACACAATGCTCTACTTTATAGGACACTAGGGAGCAGACCAGCTTCTGCGTCCGTGAGGAGCATCCCCCACTGGCTGGTAGGCTTAGAATTGTTTCTAAAATGGGCACCGGGAAGACGGGATCCAGCACTGGAGGGGCACCTGCCCTCGGGGCCAAATTGACGGCCTCCCGGCCTGGCCAGTGCGTATTGCACAGACATCTCCTGAGAGCCGGAGCACATCTTCTTCCATCCCTGGAGGAATCCTGACGCAGCCTGGTAGAAAAGTGGTATAAATGGCTGCAAAGCTCCAGGGATACCTCAATAGGAATCTAAAAACATCAGGCCCCACAAACACCCACAGTCCAAATTTTCCACTCATCTCCTATACATCCTAGGAGAACCATACCTGGAGCATGGTGTTACTGCCGATCAGGAGAACCAACCCTGGATTCACTGAGCAACCAATACTTAGACTGTGCTCACTATCATAAGATGAAAACGGAAGACACATCCTTTGCCTCCAGAAAACCAAGTCCAACCAGAAAAACAAAGCACTCCCTTGAGAAAACCACCAGGCTGGAGGCAGGGGGAAATGGACAGGTCACACATAAGCAGTAAGGAGCAAATAAGGAAAAAACTAGTATGCTTTCTTAGGCAGAGGAAAATACATATGGCAGCTGCTAGACTCCAAAGCGTTTACTGAGGAAAGGATAAAAAGCACTAGTTTGAATTTTTATTAACAGACTGGGAATATGCTAACTGATAAATGTCAGATCATCACCTACAAGGTGTACTCATTTTACTGTTAAGACAGACTGTGGTTTCCCAACTCTGTTCCAAAGGGGCCCCTGTAGTAATGGAAGGAGAGACTAGTTGCTCTGACTTATAAGTCACTCAAGTTCTGGGTGTACACCTGCCTCCTCCACTCCAAGCAGAGTCCCTGGCAAAATAAGTGCTTACTAAGTATCTGATAAATGAAAAAACAAGGAGCTTTGAACTCATGTCCCCTAGTCAACCATTAGAATTCAACTTTTGTTTCTTTTAAATGTGTGCTGGGGGGGGGGGGGGGGGGGCTCCAAGGAAGGTTTCTTTTGGGCAGGGAAGCCAAACCACCTTAAAAAAAAAAAAAAGCCAAAGTAGACATGAGATTTATGAATATCTCTACATTTGCCTCCATTTCTTACTCTCCCATGACATTCATCCAACAAGAAGGCCCACTAAATTGGGCTTACTCAAACTCTTAACAAATGTCCAGGACCACAACCACATTCAGCCATCCACATATTGCTGAACCACATCAATCAATAGTGTGGCCTGTTCAAGACTATCGCCTGGTAGGCTAGCTGGGTTTGACCTACACGCTGGCTCACTGGAGTTTATGCTTAGAACTGGAAAAAAAAACCAGCATAAACTCCAAACTCAATGCATGAGTCTCAGATCATGCCAGCTCTCTGATCCCATGGAGAGTTGAAAGAGGATGGTAACAACTAACACCAACTCATCTTGGCCTATGAGCTAAAAAACAAGGTACTCAGGAAAAACAGGTATGTCTAAGGATTGAAAAGGTTCTATGAAGTCCAGGAGGGCTGGGTAAAAAAAGTCAGGGGACGAAGTGAGTCATATAAACTCTACGGTTGACTAAATGGAAGCCATTTATTCAATTATATTTGGAATGTCGATAAACAATTCACCAAATAATCTATAAATTCCATTAGATGGAATTTTCTCCTCTGGAAGATATCAGTAAGAAAAATGGATATGTACAGTGTACAGTCATTGTCCTCAAAGAAGTCAGAGGAAACTCATTTGATAGATTCGATATGAAACAAAATAGACAAGTGCCATAAAGGAAAACCCAAGTGGCTTCTGGCAAGAGGAGGAATATAGGGGGCAAAGAAAAATGAAAACTTCAATAGAAGAAGGACCAGAATCTCTCAGTTCATTTAAGACTTATGCGGATCCTACCTCAGCGCCTTTGCACATGCTGTCCTATCTGCCAAAAAGGTTCTTTCCCAGCTCTGCGTATGGTGGTCTCTGTCTCATCATGCAAACCTTCCCTTAAATACCACCTCCTTGGAAAGTCCTTCTCTGACCACACAAGCTAAAATAGCTTCCCTTCTTTGTCTCTGAAAACGTAAGAAGCACTTTTTTTTTCATATAATCACCCCATTTATACAGATGTGTTTCTTGGCTTATTTATTATCTGATTCTCCCCCTTAAAAGACTTTGAAGGGAAGAACCACAGCTGTCTGCATTGTCTCCCTGGATCTAATATGTGCCCAGGGTCTGGCACAAAGATCTCAATCAGTGGCTGCAGAATATATGAACTAATAAATGAATACAAAATGGAGAAGGGAGAAAAGGTGTTTCACACAGAGTGACAGGAGAAGGGACACTCTAATAGGAAAGTGTCAGTGATGCTGAAGGGGAGCTTGGTGGGATTAAGGAGAACTGGAAACCATGCTGCAAAGGGAGTGTGCATGGAGATCACAGAAGGCCTGGAACGCCTAGCTAAGGAGCCTGGGCTCTTTTGTCAATAAAAGGAGCTACTGAAAGTTCAGAACAAACATATGTGACATGATTCAGATTGTTCCAACAGAAACGTATGGAGGCAGCGTTGTCAGCCTCAGGCTACCACAATAATATGCGGAAAACATACCAAAGGCTTGAATGAGAGGAGAAATCCGGCAAAGAGACTACACAGAAAGGATGAGAGGCAGAGATGCAAGTCACAGACTTTAGCAACTAAGGCAATATGACGAGCAAGGGGCTGCAACAATGAAGAGGACTCCTAGGTGTCAGGCTGAGTGACTGGAAAGGTGGCACTGGAATTACCAAATACAGGTAATAGAAGAGCATGAGCAGAGCCAAGAGAAAAGAGGACAAATTCCATTCCAGAAATGCCTATTATGAGATCTGGGAGTAAGAGTGGGGGGAGAGGGAGGATGATGAGATCTTTGTGAAGATATCTTCCAGGAACCTAAAAACAAGTGCCTGGAATCCAGGAAAAGCATTAGCTCAAGAGAGGAATATCTTGAAACCTTCCATACTGAGGCGAAGGGCAGAACCAGGAGGGAGAGGGAGATTGTCTAGAGTTCTGAGAGAAGTCCAACCTTACCGCATCAGTATCACGGCTTTCAATCAACCGGGTGGATCCTGTGTGATGGGGGAGCAGCCTCTCTTCTTGGGTAGGAAAGTGAGACCGTCCCGTCTGCATTCAAAGTCCCTGAACCCTCAGAAAGATGAGCGTGGCAGCTAAAAGGCGAGCAGTCTGTCCCACAGCACCGTGGCTTTCGGGGAGATCTTAAGAAGCGACCCTGAAAATTGGCAGGGGTCTCTAGCCGGCCTCACCATGAGGCGCTCGGCAAAGTCCTCTGCATTTCCTTTTGGTCTTAAAAACGCCTATGTTCCGACTGCTTCCTGCTCTAACCAAATTAAGGGAACAGTACAGACACAAATGCCAGTGCAAAAATATGGCAGCGGGAAAAGTTTACAGAGCTAATTTTCAATTGTTTTGGCAAAACAGCTTGGTCCACTCCTTCAGGTCTGGAAAGCAATCAGCTTATTAGCGGAGAATGGGCTACTGTATCTCGATGAGTCTTGTTCAGAAGCCTGCTTTATGGTTTTTATTTCATGAGACGTCGCTATTGAGAGCCCATCGTCCTAAAGAGGCTCCTGGATGAACTGTCTTTCAGGCCCGAGGTTCGACAACAGCCCTTGGAGAGGCGCAGTCATAAAACCGTAACGGGGCGAGGCACGAGATTCAAAGGAAATTAAACATTTGAAATCCCTACAATGAGAGGTGGCCTGGACACACATCCACACAAAAGAAACTTGAAGGGGCCCATTAGAGAAAGGGTTAAGTGCACTTCACCTTGAGTTGCAACCGCTTGGCGAGCGCTTTCCAAACCCGGGCTCCTCTGGAGCCGCTGGTGGAGCAGGGGCTTTCCTGGCCCTGCGGTTCAGCTCTGCTTGTCCATTCTACTGTGCAATTACAGAATCAATAAAGCATCCCTTTGAAACTCCCTGGACTAGTGCCGACACGCACACAGGAGTCGGCTGACGGTTGTGTGTGTGTGTGTGTGTGTGTGTGTGCGTGCGTGTGTTTTGCTATTTCCGCTATTACAGGCGGCAAACCTGACGGGGAGGCATCAGAGCCGAAGCACGGGCTGGGGCCAGGAGGTGGCTGGGAGGTTCCCCGTGCTCGGCGTGACCCCCGGAGCCCCCCGCGACCCCACCTGTGGTGGGGACACCACGCCGAGGGGAGGCCGTTCCTAAGGGGACACTGAGTACAGAAGAGTCTGGAAGGTCTCCACCCTCACTGCCTGGGGAGGGTGGGGCAGTGGTGGGCGGGAGCAGTGGGAAACTATTTTTTAAGGAAAAAAAAGACATTCTTGGACAGGCTCACCTGAGAAAGATTTTTTTTTTTTTTTTTTTTTTTTTTGGTCTGCTCTGAGCATTTCAGGAATCAAAGGCCTCTGCCAAGAAGCAGGCAGCCAGGCGGAACTCGGCACTTGTGTGTGTGTGGGGCTCGTGAGAACTTGGGGGGTGGGGTGGGGGGGGTACTGAAATGTCCCTGTCCATCTGTTGATGTCTGGGTGGCAGAAAATATTGAAATAGAAATAGAAAGTCAGAAAACTGCTTAGGAGCAAAACCTGAAAGAGTATTGTATTTGAAAGGGAATGTGAGACTGATTGTATAAAAATGGAAAAACAGAATTAACATGTTCCGTAATGATTCGTCTGTGTTAACTAAATATTGAGCTGAAATTTGGTGAAACCCTCAAAATAAGACTTTCCAAGGAAGTCGCTGTCTTCAAAAATCGTCGTCGTCTCAAGACGGCTAAACACCTCCGCGGTGCCCTATCTGACTCACCTGGTGGATGGCCTTCTCGTTCACTTTAGTCAAGAAAGCACAAAATTATGTATCGTGTACTCCCCATTCCCAAACCACAAGACAAGCCCATTACCAGCATTCCTCAATACATATTTGCATATCCAGTGAAAAACAAAATTCACAATCTTTCCAAGCTGCTTCTGCTCTACTGGGAAGCTATAAAAACTGGCAACTTGGACAGCTGAAGATTCTCTTTCTCATCCAACCCATCTCACACAGGAAGTGACACGAGAGCTGTGCTTGAATTGCCCTCCTGCTACACTGACCATGATCCGGACAGAGAAAGACCACCCTGGGAATGAGGCAATTCAGGTTTTTTAACTGGCTCCCTCCAGACCGTACCCAAAAATAGCCAGCCTCAAACCACCGGGAGCCTGACTCCAGGACTTGCAGTGTGAGCGATCTGGGCGTTGCTAACTCAACCCGACAGTCCTTACTTATCAAATAGAGACCACAGCCATGCACACATAGTAAAATGAGCAGGCGCAAATCTGGCGTCGTATTTCGAGCCGAGTGAATAATAGTACGAAAATATCAAAAAAAGAAAGGTTATGAAATTTTATAACAGATGACAAATTGGTAGCTTTTCCCCGCTTTTCTGGAATGGATTCAGTAACAGATTTGAATCTTGGGTTTTGATGCTTGTCTGTGATACACAGGGATCCCAAGTTCAAGGGAAAAAAAAAAAAACCACCAAAAAAAAAAAAAAAACACAAAAAAGGAGTAGTTCTCTGCATCGTACTTCACTTATAGCACCATTTATCCTTTGCACTTCACCCTAGAAATTATTCGATTCCTCATTTGATTCACCTTTATTTCAAACAACACGAAATATTTCATCCTGATTTTCAATCCTGGGGGCCTTCTGTACTTGAAGCTCTTAGACTTGCCTCTAAAAGATAAACCTACCTGCTCAGATTCCAGGGAAACAGAGAGAGTACTGCATTCTGCCACTTTGGAAGAGAGGCTCAAAACTCTGCCTTATGGTGTCTGTCTGTCACCCAAGCTCCCTAGGCTGCGGGGGAGGTAGCCACACGTTTCTGGGGCGAGAATGTCCACAGGGGAATGCCTCACAGGTCACAGGCCCAGCTGCCTGTGGAGCAAGGAAGGAGCCACAACCACCAGGGAACATGGGAACTGTGCCAAGAGCCCCCCCCCCCCCCCCACCGCTCCTCCGCCACCGCCACCACCACCGATTTCCACGAAACGCTCCCAGACTTTCTCCCCTAGTGCTTTAGTCTCATTGCAACAAAACACTTGGAACATGCCTGGTGGGAGGAAGCATGCAGGGAGGGACCCTAGAGGAGCATCCAGGAGACACACCTCTTGACTGCAAGTCACTCATGTTGTCTGGGGAGGAAGATGGACATGCAAATGAGCCACGTAGAGGCAAGAACTAACCAGCTTCCAAGCAGCCTCACAAATCTCCACTGGTAGCAAAGAGTTCAGGGTCATTTCTCTGGTGGTTGAATAGGAAATCGAGGTAGGTTTCAAGAAAAACAAAGGCTGTGAAGAGTAAGAAGCAATGTGCTAGCATGTGCTTGCTAGCCAGGAAGTACCTGTGTGGTTAATATTCTTGGTGACCTCAGCTTCACTCCAGCTCACCAATATGAGCCGACATGCGTCAGTGCTCACACAGAGCTTGGTACTGGGCTAAACTATGGGCTACAAGTGGCCAATCCATGCAATGACTCTTGTCCATCTTAAAGATGGAAAAACTGAGGTTCAGATAGATAAGGTAACTTGCTGGATTCACCAAGCTAGCACGTGGTGAAGCACCTGGTCCACCTGGTCCCAGGTGATCCTACTATCTGGTTCAGACGGTTGGCTCGACCAAACACATTTTCCACGGGTATCTGCAGAAGTTAATAGAAACTCAAATGCTCCTTAGTCCCAAGTCCCCATTTTGTAGGTAATAAAGATACCCACTGAGGAACCGAGACCAATTTTTCCACAAAGCTGCCCTACGACTTTGAGTCAAATTCAGAACCCAAACCACCTAGCCTTTTCCAGACCATAATTTTCTTTCCACTGGTTTATTCTGACTTTGCTGTGTAATTCACATAGGAAAGCAAAGCCATAAGGTAAAAAAAAGAAAAGACTACATCATGCCCCACCATCGTGTGACATCCAGTCCCTTGCTGGCCCCTAGGAAGCATCTCCTGAATCACCTGAGAAGCTGAGAGAACCTACAGCAGAATCAGAGGTTTCTCGAAGGCTCCTGGTGGTAGACACCCTACTTGTAGCATGTTTCTCAAGCCGGCCCCTGTGTGCGAGGGAGTCCTCAGAAGGGCTGGCACCTGTCCCACAGTACTCAAGGAACCTCAGTTCCTACAGGGCAGTGAGTAGGACCCATCGTGACACACAGATGGTAGGAAGGCAGCCCAGCCCAGCCCCTGTGTCACCTCGCTCCTTTCCTGCATCCAGCTCATTGGCTTTTCCGCCTCCTCCCAAGCTCGGCACTAAGCATGTTCCCCTGCCCGCTCCCTGCCCTGCCAGCCCTGAGCCAGCTTCTGACCTCGCGCCCCTCCCTGCTTTCAGAGTACAATCGGTGCACCCCTCCCGGGCCCTGGCCCAATGACCCCCATTCTTCTCTCCCTTTGGAAGCTTCCTTTTCCTGTCCCTCCCTGTCTGATAATCTGCTCCTATTCCACCGAGTCCCCCTGGGCTGCTGCTGCACTGAACAGGGCAGGGCGTGAGTGGGCTCTGGCATCCTAGCTCTGGTTTCAAGTGGTTCGGGGTCTGGCTCACCCAGTGTCTGCAGCATAGGGCTCCTCATCACAAAGTCACCCCTCCCCATCCTCAGGCACTGCCTCCCCCCACCACCACCGCCACCAAAAAGCCAGAACTTTCAGCATTTATATTCATTCTCAGGCTTAAGTGTGGCACTCCTAAGTCTAGCCTTCAAAGGAATTCAGCACTCAACTCTGACAGGAAATGTGAACATGTAAAAAAAAAAAAAAAAGAAAAAAGAAAAAAAAACCTTCTTTAACATGATTTGGCTGAGGAGCTATTCTTTGCGATGTTTCCAAGGATGAACCAGCATGTGAGCTTTAAGATGGATAAAATGACAGTGGGTTTGAATGATTTTCATGGTCAGAGCACCCTGACCACCTTGTACCTGCATGGGTATTTTGGGATCCTTAGGTATTTAAAAACGACAACAACAACAAAAATTAGTGACAGGAGTGACTTGTTTTGTTCTAAATCCCCCACCCTGTGACAAATCCAGTGCAAATCAGTGACAATAGCAGAAGATTTATATGTTAGAATTCACCCATCAAATGCTGAAAGTCAAGTCATAAACTGTTGATATACAAGGACCCTGAAGAAAATACACCAGGTCAGCCTAACTAGCTCAACTACTTTAGGCACTGTTTGGAAAACTATAAAATCAAATAGTAGGTGCCAGACTTTTGATAGATCTCTTTTACTCTAAATATACAAACATACTACAACATGTCCATCCAAAGAGAACAACGCCCCGTGTTTGTTACCGTCATGCACCCACACCGTCAATCAGGGAAACTTTATGGGTTCAACCATGAGAAATAAAAATGTTGCAAGGCGCCCCAACACATCCAGTATCTGACACCACACATCAGAGAGAGGGCAGGCAGTGGAGACCTCGAATACTTGCTGGTGGTACGGGGGGAAAAGGCCCGTAAACTAAAATAAAAACACACATTAAAAATGTGCATGTCATACAAACAGAATATAAAACACGTCGACTGAGGCTTTATGTTCCTCCCTGGTGAGATAAGCTTCCCCCAGCTTGCTGTGTCCTCTGAATGCCTGAGAATCCGTTTCTCCCTCACTCAGAAGAGCAGCTCCAAACCCCCATGTGAGCTTTCTCCTTCCTGGCTGGCTGGCTGGGTGTGAACATCTCCGGTTTGTAGGTAACCAAAAATGTACCTGCACTTACCTGCACTGTTCGTCATCCCCAACAGCAGGAGGGAAGCTCAGTGATCACCAGCCGTACAGCCAGGCCACATGAAAGCCCAAGCCACATTCCAGCTTCCTGGCTGGCTTAAATTGCAATCGTTTATCTTCATATGCCTCAAGTTTAGTTTCTGAAAATTATTTAAAGACCTAACACCATAATGAACGTTTCTGCTATACACTACTTAAAAAAAAAAAAAAATCACAAAGTATTAGGTTTCTTAGGTAGGGCAAGGCACCCAAGAGGAGAGGCAAAGATACCAAAAATCAGAGTTTTGACTCAGAAGGAGTTTACCATAATGAACGTTTCTGCTATACACTACTTTAAAAAAAAAAAATCACAAAGTATTAGGTTTCTTAGGTAAGGCAAGGCACCCAAGAGGAGAGGCAAAGATACCAAAAATCAGAGTTTTGACTCAGAAGGAGTTTACCATCCAGGTGGAGAAGCAGGCCATACACATCTAAAAGGATAAACCACCCTGAGGGAAGTCAGAGTTAACTGCCAAATGGAAGCTAGGAGAAAGAGGGAGGGCTAGGACCTAGATTCTAAAGACTTCAGGCTGCATGATGGCCTTCAGAGAGCCTTCCGTCCTGCTTCTGTCACTAGTGAGACCCCCCACACACTGCACTTCACAATGCACTTTCTGGAACACGTTTTAGGTGCAAGTCTTAACTTCCTCTACATGGGAGTCTAGAAATGGGTTTCCACGGTCTGGGAAGTGCCTGAGGCCACGCCTTGAAAACTGTTAGTGCACTGGCACATCATGATACCAATCACACAAAATAAGGGAAATATATGCCAAAGCACCCTATACCCCTTCCAGATACCTGTGTGCATCAAACAGCAACCCCAGAAAGAGGACATGACTGAAGCTCCAGAGAGGGCCACTGTGTGCGCACATGGGGGTGTGGGGATGGGGAGGAGGGGCCAGACCTGACCGGGGGAGGGGGGCAGGTAGGAGGACACATCTTTCATCCTGAATGTTCTATTTCTTAAAGGTAACAGAGGAGGGATGAATATGACTAAGCATCAAAGTTATTAATTCTGGATGGCAGAAAAACGGGCTTTTGTTTTTTACAAACACACAGACTTTTCAGTTTCACTAAGGGGCTCATGACCCCAAAAGAGCTTAAACCCCTTGGCTTGCAGAACCCTGATGCCTCTGTGTGTGTCCCTCCTTTGATCTGCTATAGCCAGGCATGAGGTGACCACTTCATAACCCATCCTATTGAGCTTCATGACATTTCTTCCGTTTGTAAATTGACAAATACCTCCATTTTTTTCTTCATTTTTCCCTGTTTTTCTCTTGCTCTTCAACTGAAGTTTTTGGGGGAGTTTTGTGTGTGTAGTTTTTTAAAAGATTTTATTCATGAGAGGGATCCCTGGGTGGCGCAGCGGTTTAGCGCCTGTCTTTGGCTCAGGGCGTGATCCTGGAGACCCGGGACCGAATCCCACATCGGGCTCCCGGTGCATGGAGCCTGCTTCTCCCTCTGCCTCTGTCTCTGCCTCTCTCTCTCTCTCTCTCTCTCTCTGTGACTATCATAAATAAATAAAATAAAAAATAAAAAATAAAGATTTTATTCATGAGAGACACAGAGAGAGAGAGAGGCAGAGACAGAGGCAGAGGGAGAAGCAGGCTCCATGCAGGGAGCCTGATGTGGGACTCGATCCCAGGACTCCATGATCATGCCCTGGGCAGAAGGCAGACGCTTAACCGCTGAGCCACCCAGGTGTCCCTGAAGTTAAGTTTTTTGAATCCAAGAAATTTCTACCTGTCCTTTCTCTTCAGCTCAATGTCTCCCACAAAATTGTCAATAAATCGATGTTAGTAAATGATATTTAAGACTAAGTAACATCAAATAAAATGTAGCAATGAGACTGGTTTGGCTACCTTCCATTCTAGGGGTGGGGGAAGCTATTCTCTGAAGCAGTAAATATTCATTTCCACAGCAGGGTTTATCTCTTAGGTGTACGTGCACACACACGCACACAATGATTTTTCGTTTTTGTCACTGTTTTTCTCTTATGAGCTTAAAGCAAAAGACTTTAAGACCAAAAGAAAACAGAAAGGAAAAGAAAAGAATGAACCCTCCACACACATTAGCACTCTTTTATTCCACAACTTAAACATTTCTGGATTTTAACTGCCCCCCCCCCAAGAGTATGAGTTTGTGCCATGCAAAAATTTATAATTATTCTAATGAAACACTTCCCAAACTGTATTCCTGGTATGGGTTCTTCAATATGTCAAAAGGCATTGTGCCCCAACCCCTTCCTCATTCCCATCATAAAGGTTTCAACTGGAAAACTCTACCTATGTTCAGAGCTCCCTCTGAAATCAATAATGCATATTACTATAACTAAAGTCCGAAAAACCCTAGAATTAAAAATAAAATAAAAGAGATTTATCCTGGTACAGACCAGTGTTCTCCAGATTATCTTAACCAGAGAATAGTTTCTGCATAGAACAAATTTATATGTTGAGGAACTCATGGTCTGAGGATCACAGTGTAGGACATGCCCGCTCTTACGATAATATCTTCTGGATTTTACACTACCATCCACATATCAAATATCCCATCCATTGTCCCCATAAATATGACTCATTCTCATAAAATCGGAAATCCTAGTTTTAGATTCATAAAATATGGTCCCTATTACAATGCCATGTATTTCCATAAAACCCTTATGAATCGATTCACATAACCACTTATAATACTAAAAAAAGTAGAATAGAAAAATTTCAAGGATTAACTTCATCAGCCCAATGGTGTTAAACCAATTACAGTCATAAACCAAACCCAGACCCCACCCTCAAAGTGTGATAACAAGAATGCACCAGAAGTATCTGGAAGCCAGATTCTGTTTCTGAGTCTCTACTAGCCTGAGTGGAGGTGTATATACAGGAATAATGCAAAATGTCTACTATAACAATCTAATTTTGTGTAATTTTAGTACCTATCTAAAACACAAAAAAAACAAAAATTTCAGCCAAACTATCCATCAAAACAATGACAATTAAGACAATATTATTATTTTCACCTACTAAAACAGGGAATATTTTCACATAGAATATCCTATATTAGTGGCATTTGGGGAAATGGGTCCACATACAAAGCTGACAGGAAACAAACTTGGTATTATCATTCTGAAAACAAAATGTACTTACTATTAAAATTTTGCAGGCTCTCTCATGCAAAAATTCTACTTCTAAGAATGCATGAAAACAAATCGCATAGAGAGTTCAGACACACCAAAAGCCAAGAGCAGTTCTCCCTGGGGCTCTCCCAATCTACCAGGCATAGTAGAGGTATCCAAGGGGGGCAGCATGGTAGGGTCTCAGCACACAAATACTGCAGGTCTCTGAGTGTTCCCTGAGGAAAAGGTTATCCATACAACATTGCAATGTCCTGACATCATCTCTCCCAACCCAGTAGAAAATTCAGGCCCAACCGTGGAGGGGCATAAACTCCCAAATCTGGGATTATCCTTTGCTCAAAGAAGACCTGTGATACCTTTGGAATAAAAAGAATGAAGTCCCAGGGCACCTGGCTCACTTACTATAGAAAATGCAACTCTTGATCTCAAGGTCATGAGTTCAAGACCCAAGATGGACATAAAGAAGGAAGAGTAGAGTAGAGAAGAGAAGAGAGAGAGGTAGAGAGAAAGAAGCCCCAACAAACCAGGAATCAGAGCTGACTCCTCTGGCTGGGACAATGGAGATCCAAACCAAAAAAGTCATCAGAGAAAAAAAGGAGCTCCCCAAAGGGATATGATCCTCCTGCAGACAAGAAGAAAAGCCTGTTCCCAACAAGTGAAAAGCTCTATAAATGAGACAGAGTAGAAGGAAACTGGAAGAAAGCTCCCAAGATCCTATGAAGGGAGGAGAAGAAAAGGAAAATGAATTAGAACCATGACAAAGAGTTATTTTTGGAAATAATGTATTTTTTGAATGATTCAGCACTAGAATCTACCCCTAGTATTTCTGTAAAAATGGTAAAAGCAAAATAACAGAAATATGTATTACCTTCAGGAAAATGTCCACATCCAACAAATTTAGTTACTCACAGGAATTAGAAGGGTAGTAGTAGCAGTAGTAGTAGTAATATGAAGACTCTTTAGGGACAGCCTATCTGGCTTTACTCAGCCCTGGATTCTTAGCTATTAAAAAATCTATTTCTAAATTAATGAAGGAATGAAGGAACGAATGAATGAATGTTGCCCCATTTTCTTCATTTTCTGGTAACCTAGATTCATACAAGCTACACTGGCCTGCAAGAACTGGTGTTTTTGGATTACTTTTTAAAATGTGAAACAGCAAGACTAGTCCTATTTCCACTTTATTTATCCATGTTTAAAGAGTCACCTGCTGTGGCATCAGTCCCTGTGCATTCCATTATCTCTGCTGACTCTCTATCTTCCCAGCCATCAGCCAGGAACCCCTGGCTCAGAAAAGGATTGAACATCATAGCACAGCAGAGATTTCGACTTCTGGCCACCTTCTTCAGGCTCCCCTCTACTTACATCTCCAAATATTGGGACTGTCCCTCCCTTGGGCCTTTTGGACTCACTTTTACACCCTGGGTATTGATAGCCAAGATCTGGTCCTCAGGCACAAGGCTTGGTAGGCCCATTGTGCGAACAGAATTACATAGATTTAGGGAGGTTTCTAATTGGAAAAAAAAAAATGGGCGGAAAAAAGCAGTCTCCATAGATACAAGCTTTTCAACATATTGCTTTTCTGCTCTCCTGTTTTCTTACACTGAGAATGTCAAGGCAGAACCAGAATATTTATAAGTAAATTACACGTTCCACCCATCCCTCCACAACCCAACTGGTGATACCCAGCTGGAAATTCTGAAGACCACAGAGCTGCAGGGAAGGTAGCTGGGATACAGAGCTCTTCATAGGAAATCAATGAGTGGAGCCTTCAGGTCGGAGCTACACCATGCTATCCAAAGCATTGTTGGGGAAAAAAGGTATGGTATAGCCCTTCTTGCAACACACCTTCCTCTTCACTACTTCATTCACTTGCACAAGGATGTGACTGTCCATGCAGGTGTCATATAGACAAAGAGGGGCCCAGGCCACACATGCTTCCACAGACACAGAGCTTGGTCAAGCAGCAGGATCCCGGTGACAAAGTGATCAAGGTGTGGTTATTTCCCGTTGCCTGAGTGCTGCTTGGAACCATGGACCCATGGATGTGCATGATTGCCTTGTACTGGTCCCTGACATCTTAGTGTGTCCACGTGTGCACAGAGAAGGGGCAAAAAAAAAAAAAAAGCATAAATGGCAGCAGTGATGTAATGAAAAGCTTCAAGAAAGGGTATGAATGGGATCAAAGGACAGTAGATTCCATTTCCCTTGGCCAAAAAAGGCCAAAAAGAAGAAAATATAGAATTAGCACACAATCCAGCAATTCCACTTCTGAGTATGCAACCAAAAGAATGGAAAGGAGGGACCTGAGGAGATATTTGTATGCCCATATTCACAGAAACATTATTCCTAAGAGCCAAAAAATGGAAGTAACCCAAGTGTCCACCACCTGTGGGTGAATGGATAAACAAAATGTGATCTATGTGTATTGTGGATTATTATTCAGTCTTAAAAAAGATTGTGAAACATGCTACAACACAGATGAACCTTAAGGGCATTATGCTACATGAAATAAGCCAGTTACAAAAAGGAAAAGTATACTGTACAATTCCACATATGATCAAGTACCCAGAGTTGCCAAATTCTTAGAGACAGAAAGTAGAATGGTAGTTGTCAGGAGCTGGGGGATGGGGGAGTCACTGTTCAATGGGTACAATTTTGCAAAAATTGTGGAGGCTGGTTGCATGATGGTGTGAATATGAATGTAACACTACTACTGAGCTGCATACTTTAAAATGGTTTAAGATGGTAAGCTTCATGTCTTAGGTGTTTTAATACAAAATTTTTTTAAAAGAAGAAGAAAAAAAAGTCTTGAAAAATTCCAAGACCCTGTTCCTCAGATTTTGAAGTGAAACTGGTATTAAATGAAAGGCCTTGAAAATGACCACATGTATGTCAGGAATTCCTCGAGAATTCGCGAGATGACAGGACTTTAGTAACTACTAGTTGTTTTATCTTTTTAAGGTTTTATTTATTTGAGAGAGCGAGCACAAGTCGGGGGGGGGGGGTGTAGAGGGAGAGGGAGAAGCAAACTCCCTGCTGAGCTAGAAACCTGATGTGGGGCTTAATCCCAAGACCCCAGGATCATGACCCAAGCCGAAGGCAGATGCTTAAGTGACTTAAGAGCCACTCAGGTGCCACCCTACTTGTTGTTTTTATAACTAACTGCATTCTCCATGGCCAACAGCATAAAACCACTCTGTAAGGTGTCCCTCCTATGTTCTTTTTCTGTGTTCTAAATGAGAGACCTGATTTAGCTGTGCCTCCATCAGGGTAAATAAATTTATATATCACAACACGCCCCCTTGATACAGCTCAGTCTGGATCACTGGTTCTCATCAGGCAGGATTTTGTGTCATATACACACCACCCGCTCCCACCCCAGGGGTGTACGGCACCATGTTAAATACAGTTTGGTTGTCACACGGGGGACAGGCGGGAATGCTACTGGAATCTAGTGGATGGAGACAGGGATAATGCTATATATCCCACAGTGTACAGCACAGTCCCCGCAACAGAGAACTTTCTGACCCTAAATGTGTCAAGGTTGAAAAATGCTGCTCTAGACTGGCCTTGGAATTCAGACACCAGGGTTGTGGTGAGTTTTGTTCTTTCTTCTATACATGACTTTGAACAGCCTATAGAGTGAGCAGTTACTAATCTGCTAGATGTGATGTTAAATGCTCTCTGCCCATTACTTCATTCTGTAAGAGAGATACTGCTACGACCCCATCCCTCCTGAGGAACGGTCCAAAATCAAGGCCACTGCTGGGATTTTAAATAAGCTCAGCAGACCTCCAGGTGGCATTCTTACCTCTACTTCCTAAACTCGAGTGTTCTAGGACTCTGCTAGCAGCACATCAAGAGACCCAAGTTCAACAAGACACACTGTGGAGAAGGCTGTCACAGGGGACAGTTAATCCAGGCAATTCCCACCTAAGCCCCTTCAGCATTGGGGCAGCTTGTCAACCCCACAAAAACCATGGAAGAACTCTGAGATTGGGGGAGGTGGGGAGAAGTGTCAAGACAAACCATTTTTCTGTATGTTATAAAGGTTTGCACATTATAAAGTTCTTCCGTCCTGCCCAAAGTTATTTGCATCAGGAGGGCCTTAACAACTAAGTTCCTACTAATACCTTCACCAGAATCTTCCAATTCAGAATTCACTCCTAGGTGGAAGGAGTAATAACTTTGTATGGTGATAGATGGTAACTATGCTTGTTGTATTTCATAATGTATATAATCGTTGACTCACCATGTACACAACTGAAACTGATATAATATTGTATGTTAATTATATTTTAATTTTAAATATGATTATAAAAAAAAAAAAGGTCACTCATCTCCAGCTTCTGGCTCTACCCATAACATGAGGATTCCTCTTAAACCATCTGGGGTGACCCATTCATCCTCAAGACCCCGCTCAAGTTTGGTGCACAACTTCCATGAAGCTTTCCCATACACTCCAGTTTGACTTTCCTTCTGCCCCAGTTCTACAAAGTCCTATTCACATACTTCTCTATCTTAACTCAGCCAATCAGACTTCAACTTCCTTGACACAAGGATTGCATACGTCTTATGTGCCTTTGTATATACCTTGTTTTTTACAACAGAGCCTCAAAGTGGTGGTAAATGAAATCTGTCACCTTTGTCTGCCATATTTTACAAATAAAGATGATCGGCTTAAAATTATGCCTAGCCAGCACCTTTCGCAGATGGTTAAAGATCTTCAGAAAGCCAAAAATATTAATAATAATTTAAGATACCAAGTAACACATTGGGGGAGACACCTATAGGAGGACATTTGCAATTTCCTCTGAATCTTGAGAAGGTCCAAGTAATTTTGGCAGACTTACAAGAGTTTCTGAAAAGGAGGGATGGATTCCTTAGTTGGTGAAATCAGTCACAAGTCTCTTGCAATGACTTGAGAGCATTTGGGACATCTGGGGAAAGTGACATGGGTGCCAAGGTCCTCTGTATTGTGGGTATCATCAGGCACCAAGTTAGCAATGGCCTCAGCGAATAAGAGATGCTTCCTCCATTCCATGGTTTTGGTTCTGTGTTTTGAATTTCTTTTTAACAACAATCACAGCCACTCCCAAAGTCAGGATTTGACCAACTCCCGGGCACTACATCAGAAGACTCCTGAAGGGAGGGGAATGGCAGGTGGGGAGGCTTGGTTAACAATAATAATAATAATAATAATAATAACAACAACAACAACAATAACAACAATAAAAAGGAAAGAAACTAAGGAAGGAGATTCTCAGGCCCCATGAGCAACCTACGGAATCAGAATCTCTAGGCATGGGGCTCAAGCACGTAGCGTTAACAAGACAGTCCTCATGGTGATTCTGAGGTGCACCCAAGTTTGCAAGCCACACCCTTAAGTTGGCTATTCTTGATTATTAGTGAGCATCAGAATCACCTGGAAGACGAGATGAAACCGATTTCTAGGCCACACCCCAGGTTCTCTGATTCTGCAGGTCCCTTCTGGGCCTCAGAACTGGCATCTAGCAAGTTCCCAGGGGATGCCACTAGTGCTGGTCCCCCAGTGACTTATATGACTAGAGAAGTGAGCTGAGAACCCGAGGAGGGGAGATTTAATTTCATTTTACATCCTCCTGTGATTCCTCCTTACTTTGTATGTATGTTTTAATAAGGAACAGAGAATATTTCTCAGTTTATGAGAAAATCACCTAGTAGTATGATAGCTTAAGAAAATGTCTAAGAATAGGGATGCTTGGGTGGCTCAGCAGTTGAGCATTTGCCTTCGGTTCGGGGCATGATCCCGTGGTTCCGGGATCGAACCCCACATGGGGCTCCCCTCATGGAGCCTGCTTCTCCCTCTGCCTCTCTCTCTCTCTCTCTCTCTCTCTCTCTCTCTCTCATGAATAAGTAAATAAAATCTTTAAAAAAAAAGATTTAATCTTTAATCTTTAAAAAAAAAAAAAAGACAAAATATCAGAATAAACTCTCCAACTGAATACTGCTTCCCTTACACCCTTCTCTCCTAACCTTCTACAAGACTTCCCAAAGGCAAAAGGCACCCCCCACACCTAAACTCTGGACCAACAGTCCAGAACCCAGCTTTAGAGGGGCTTCACCAACCTGGCCTGGACTGGTGTACAACTCAAATCCTTGCTACTTAAGCACGATAGCCTCTGACTTCACCTCAAAAGGATTTCTCTCTGAAGCACCCAGTACAACCACCTCAGCTGGCACTGGTTTTTTGTTAACGATCGGAAAGGCCTGCACCAACCACAGCTTACAGTATGTGGACTCAGCCTACTTCCCTATTTTAAATGCCTAATGGTTATTGCTGTGCCCAAACATATCTGGAGGGAGTTGGGCCGCTGGTTGTCTCTTGCCCCACGGTAGGCCCTCCTCCGAGGGTGCACTCAGCAAACCCTCCAAGTACAGACAGGTTACACGGTGTTGCTCCATGTCAGAGCGGAGGCCTCAAACAATCAAGGATTTTTTTTTTTTTTTTTTTTTTTTTTTGGAGAAATGATCAAACCCGGGGGTGGGGACAGAACTTCCTGCAAGAAACCGCATCCTGAACAAGCATCGCCACGACTCACTGTAAATAAATATTCTCTCCTTGCAGCACTTCCGTCAACTGTCAGGGCCCTGGCTCCAATCGCCTTTCAAGTCCAAACAGGAAAGGGGGAAAAGAGAGGGAGATGGCAGATAGGAGGTTTAATTTGCTTCTTGCTGCAGTTTTCATTGGTGGGGCGCTTCCAATTCGGCAGGACTGCCAGCTGCCTGGAATTGCTCCTGGACCCCACTTTTTCCTGTTAACCTTCATAATTGTATGATTACGGGCCAGCCCACAACTGACCTACCCAAGGCTGGGGAGCATGGCTTCTTCTCCGGATCAGATAAGCAGCCCAAATCGAACAGGCATGCTGCAGGCAGAGGCAACTGACACTTGCAAGGGATGCTCTGTACATGTCTCTGCTGTAACTCAGCCCAAGGAATGGGACAGAGGGGAGGTGGCCGTGGGTTCCCGGTTCAAGAAGGAAACGAGTCGGTGACCTCAATTTTCTAGAAAACGAATGTGAAGGATATCCTTGTCAAAGTGCATCATGTGGCTGGGTTGGGAACAATATGCAAAAGGAGATCATTCCTTTCATTTATAGCAACAATGACTATTTCTCAACCATGTAGCAGACACTACACAAAAGGCGTTTAAGATGCCTCCTCTCCTTAGTCCTCACCTATGGTATCTGTGAGGCAGATGCAATAACCTCCACTTTACAGATGACAAAACCAAATTTGAGAGAGCCAAAGAAACACATGCTCCTCACTAACAGTGAGTGGTAAAAACAGAACTCAAGACTCAGTTCTGTCTGAATTAGGGCTGCCATAAACAGCTGAGAAGGGTGTGCACTGAACAACTTAAAAGGTGCCATCCATATTGTTGGCAACCCTGGGGTTGCAAATGGCAGCCCCGGAGTCTTGCTTGCTACATTCCAACCATATAATATACTGCCCCCCAAAGTTTCTGAAGTATAAAAATGAACTCCATTCAGAGAACTTCTCAAGTTCTAAGGTTCTAAAGCTGTCTGAACTCCATGGCATTCCAAAAAAAGAGCCAATTTGGCCTTTTCTAAGGGCCTTTCACTGTTGCATTCCCAACACCTTTCATTTCTCATCTGTGTCTGTATAATGGGACCAAGCCACAAGTCTGTTTTCACACAGTCTCGATAGTACATTGCCTGGCACATGATAGGTATTCAGTAAATACCTATTGAAAAGAACAGGTAAATGAATAAATGGATGAACAGAAGACAGCTCTTGCTCCTCTCCAAGAAGCTTGAGCCCCCTTGAGAGAAATGGAGGCTCTACCATTCTGCTGAGATTGGCTTCAAAGGAAGCTACTGCCACTCATGGACACTGCTGGGTTTTGGCTTTTTGTGGGTTTTTTTTTTTTTTTCTAATGTAATTGTGGAAATGCAGGCCTGTGCAGTGGTGGTAGCAGCTCTGGTTGCAGATGGAGATAATATAATGTGTTGTTGGCAGCCCAAGAGGAAACAGGGAAGGTAATGAGCAAGGAAAAAGCATGTTCAAGAATGACGGAGTGGGTGAACCTCGTAAACCCTTTGCAGACAGGACATGCCCCTGGAGCCTCTGCCCAGGGAGGGAGGGAACCAGGCGGCTTGCCCGAGGCAGAGCAGGGTGGAGCCGGAGACAGAGCTGAGGTGCCCAGGGCACCCATTGCCACACACAGGGAAAAAAAAAAATTAAATTAATAAAAGTAAAAAATGAAGCATCACATGTAGCAGGGAAGTGTTATTAAAACGCTGTAATGTCTCAGAGGTTCCTATGAAGTCATGTTCTTACAATTCACTCGTAAGAATTTAAAGACAAAATTATATGCCTTGTAATTCTCCAATGAGTATGTTTTTCTATGGATCCCATTGTTTATATGGGATGCACAGCTTCCAGAAAGTTTAAATCATTTAAGGGATTAAAAAAACTGGCACTTTCCAGAAATCTAGCTGCACATTTCTCAGCGGGAACAACTGTCAATACTGATTATGTCCACACACTCATGTATACTAGTACATACATTTCAGGATACACTATCAGGGTTGCAAACTCAAATGCCCACAGGGGTCAAGCAGTTGCTAAAAAAAAAAAAAAAAAAAAAAAAAAAAAAAAAAAAAAGGGGCAGCAGGCAGGGAATCAAACACCAGGGAGTGGTGGGAAGCATCCCTAACAGAACAGCTTGACAAGCGCCACCTAAATGGGTACCTTGGCCTCAGCATGGGAGAACGGATGGTGTTCCCACGTCTTTTGATTTGCTAGAATAAACCAGAAATCCGGGCCTTATGTGGGAAATCCTGGTGAATTTAAGTGGAGAATTCAAATATTTTATTTAACATCGTTCAAGTCAAACAATACATATTTGTGGCCTGACCACCTCTGCCTACATCTACGTCTACACACACACCAGTAATGATTGTCGTTTGTTTAGCCACCATATGACCAGGCCCTCCACAATGAACTTTACTGTATTAGTTCACAGGGTTTACCAGAGAGCTTATAAAGAATAATGCCCATGTTACAGATGAACAAACTGAGGCACAGAGGTACCTCGGCAGTGACCGGTAACCAGGTGCCATGCAGTGAAAGTCAAATCCAATAGGAATCAGTGTGGCTGAAAGGAAAAGAGTTGGGGGACCTCCCTTCCTGGCATTAAAAATGCCAATTTACTCCACAGCCCACTACATATTTCAGTCGCGTGAACCATCAGGGCCTGTATTCCAGTTACTACAGGGAAT
The DNA here is from genome assembly GCF_048418805.1 of Vulpes vulpes. Taxonomy (NCBI): domain Eukaryota; kingdom Metazoa; phylum Chordata; class Mammalia; order Carnivora; family Canidae; genus Vulpes; species Vulpes vulpes. The sequence continues at coordinate 73,700,580 of NC_132788.1, read as the reverse complement.
CAAGAGTAACTACTTAAAAAAAAAAAGTGTGGATGAGTCCTCATGTTAACAGCAAAGTTATTATTAGGAAGGCCATCCCTGCTCAGAGTGCTTTACCTGTTAAGATTCAGGTTATAACATCTTTTAACGTTTTAACATTATAGCCTTCTTAATACATTTTTATCAAACTTGCATACTCACCAGGATGGGGAAGGTGCATATCCGTTTCTTTCCCTTTTGTCCTACTCAGGATCACAGAAATTTCAACGCTTTACAATCAACCAGAGACAAGTGTAGGCATGTTCTGAGAGAAGAACGTGAAATGACTCATTCTTCCAGCTTTCTCAAACCAATTTCAGCTTTATGAAAGAGAGGCTTCATTCATACACACCACACATCAGTCAGTGCCAGGCCCCACGGAACCCCTCATGGGTTGATGGATCCAAACACTTCCCTACTAAGGGATATGAATGTTGCCAGCCATGGGGAGGGAACCCCAGTGAAGATACGGGCTCCTTCTAAGACTTCAACCTTAGTGACTGACCATTACACCTTCTGCTCTAGCAGGTGATCATTCTCCCTTGACCAGAGTTCAGCATTCCCACTGCCTCTCTTCCCTTTACACGCTCCTCTTTGAATGGCTGCCATAAAGAAATGTACAAAATCCTGCTCCACTGAGTCTATGAACACATGGTATGGGCACTTCATGCTCTGCTGGTTCTGCAAATGTAAGGCTGTTGACTTGTAAGATATAAGCAATACTTAAGAGGGAAATTCTGATACCTCTTCCAAAAGGCAGACTGTACCTATAATAATGTCCCTAGACAATAAATGGAAGGGTTAGGTAGTGGTTAAGAGAATTGGTATTAAGAGCTCAAGGGTTAGGCTCAGTTGTTTTTGAGCCGTGAACTTGGGCAAATGATTTCATTTCTCCAAGCAGTGATTCCCTCATCTGTAAACCAGTAGGTAATAATGGAACCTACGAAAGTAGGTTTCCCCGAGAACGAAATGGAAGGAATTCAAAGAGAGCACCTAACAGGAAATCCGTACCTAGTGGGTGGTGGTTGTAGTGTCAGAGGCAAAGACCGTGCTTACCAACTGTTTTATTGTCCTGAGCTAAGATGCCCATTACAAACTTAACTTCCCCGCTTTGAACACCAAATTACCATTTTCACAGTTTCAGAGCCAAATAATTGCCAAGTATTAATCCTTCCAAACCTGCTTAGCAAACTTCAACGTGGTAATGCCAGCACATGTCTTTTTAACGGAGGCCATTTGCAACTGTACGACTTAATAAGGTGTGTGGCATGCAAAGTTTGTTAGCTAATGTCAAACCCTAGCTCCCATGGGATCAAAGAAAAAAAAAATACATGTTATGACCAGACCTAATGCAAAACTGCTTTTCAGTTCAGAAATAGAATGCCTGCCAGCTCAGAAAAGCTGCGTGGAAACGGTAATTGAACAATACTGTATAATCACATTTTCTTAATTTTGATAAGAAACACAGGGTAGCTTACAGAAATAGCAAAAAGGTAGATGCGCTTCATTTGGATCAAGGATTTCTTTTTCTTTGGCAAATATGCAGCCCAAATGGATCCTTCCAAAAGGATTACAGCATGGCCAAAGAGCTAGGGGAAGCAAGCAAGGTGCCTGGGGTACAAACTCTGAAGAGCCATTCACTCTCAAAATCAGGCCAAGCTCAAGGTCAGCACCTGAAATTAAGTGCCTCCCTAAAATTTGCCCCTTGCTTGCCTCCCCCTGGTCCAGTGTTAAGGGACAGGGAAGCCACATGTGACTTTCATGTATTCGTATGCGTGGCAGTAAACTGCAAGGAGGTACCAAGAGGTAAAATCACGGGTAACATTCTAACACATCTCCCCCTTAAAGACCAGAATTTTGCTGTTAGGCAAGGGACAATTTCCTGGAATGTTACCAAGTTCAAAGGCAGCCCTCTGCAAGTTTGTGAGCTTTTCCTACACAACCTCTTCTCTTGTCCCACACAAATTAGGATTAACTCCATACACAGCAGAAAATCCTAGTCATTTCTGCCTCAACTCTAGTGGAGGAGAATATGCAACGTAAAATGAAAAGGGACCACTTACTTACTGATCATGCAATCTGACCACTCAAATTGAGGACTCCTTTCTCTTTTCAAAGGCTGCTTGTAAATGAGTCATTGTTTGATTAGATAAATATTCATAGAGTTTATTTTTAGAAAAACGAAATAATAATAAAGTATAACTAAATGCATTCTAACAAAGATCTTACGGAACATGGGAAAAATAAAAGTTTTACAAACAGAAAGGTAACTTAAAGGCACGCCATCTCTTTCAAATTGAGCATTAAAGGGAAAAGGGGCTTTAAAAACATAAGGCCCTCAATGTTCAAAATTTCCTTTCTGGTTTTCCGTTTTAACCTCACAGAGCCTCATTTACAAATAAACATGTTTCTAAATACATAATACAGTAGAACAAGGGGTAGGAGGAGGACAAAGAAAAATCACACCTGCATATCAGAGTCAAAGTGGATATGTTCCTGACTTCGATTATTTAACTGAAACCACTTTGGTGAGAAATGCTAAACAAATAGATTCAAAACTGAAAAATTACAGGTGTTTCTTTACCTCCAAACTGGAAATGTTTAGACGTGCTTCACTAATGATGCAAGCAGAAACGCTGCACGGGGAAAAGGAACCAGGACAAAATGTAATAAACTCGGCTCTCCCCCATCCACCCTTCTCTAGAACTTCACCATGGAGCTACTCGCTCATCACCAATGAAGGCCACTCTCGAATGCCCCAACTAATATTGGTATCAGCTGTTCCATGCAAATTGCATGCACGATTCCGCCTGCGTCGCGGGAGCTATGAAATAAGTCAGTATATCAGGATGTATGAACACACGTGCCTCTCTCTTGCTTCTGGACATAGTGGTTTGTGGTGATATTCTTGGCTCACTGTCCCCTCTCTTTTTAAGAAAACCCATCACTCTATGTTCATTTTGAACAAAAGTAAAGAATAGCATAAGAGAAGCTCCTGTCTAAATACCGTTAAATTCAATTTCTCCCGAAGGAATATAAAATAAGTGATGTGATGAGTTGGTCATTTTTTTTTCTTTAAGGGGTGGGGAAAATAAACAATTTTATGGAATTTTTTTTTAGACCTAATTATATACTAAGCAAGAAGTAATTTTTCCCTCCTGCCTACATTTTATGTTTTGGGCACTTCCATTTCATGTCCCTTGACACCTTTTCCAATAATCCATCTACTTGATATTGGAAAGCCTCACATGAATAAAACTTTATGGCACTACAGGCGTTTAGCCTTCCACTGACATTCCTGGCCTGTTCAATTCTGCAATTCAATCAAAATCAAATCTCAAAATCCTCTTGTCAGCCAGCACTGCTTTCATATGCCCGAGCCTTGTGTAAGGATAACTGCATCCAATCTTCCCCCCAAGCAGTGCTTATATTGTTTTATTACAGTTCAATGAGTGGAGTTCAAAATTACATGCAGCTGCCTACTACTGTGGTCGGGCTGTGTTACGCATGGACACAAGTATTGCCCACCAGGCCTGAAATCATTCACTTACTAGCCGGCCAGAAAGACTGGGAGCACTTCTTTGTATGGAGGAACATCCTGTCTGCTAGATCTAAAGAGGGTGATGTTAACAGATCAGTCCCTTTATAAAAGGATTGTGAGAGCCCAATGAAATGCAACTCAAATGTGCTCAATGTTAAGCATGTGGCTAGAGCACATAAAAGCAAAGATAAACCCCAACATGCACTACTTATTCTCAGAAAGCTTGTGAAGGAAGATAAAGGGATCCAGAATAAAAGCCATCTTAAAGAATTTTTATATGTGTTTTAAATGATAGAGCTTCATTTCAATGGGATTTTTTAAATACCCCCAATATTCCTTTCATCGAAACAAAAAGACAAAACACAAAGCCAATTAAATACAATTTAACTTGATGAACAATATAGTAATTAAACCGCCAGTAGTTTGGAAATGCTCTCAGATGAGCTAGTGGGAGGCAGAGGGATGGTGAAATGGCATTAGGGCTGGACCATCTTTTCAACACAGGGATAGACACATCAAATGGCTTTCCCCTATTTTAAACATAAAGAGAAAATGAGGAGAACATACTAGAACCATAAAGGAAGACAAACGGAGTCTCATTTGTGTAAATGTTAAATTACCAACCCATTGTCAAACAGGAAAAAGAAAAATGTTCTAGCTAGAAGAGGAACTGCCAAGACCCCAAATAAAAATGTATGTGCTAACTCCATGCTACCTTTGGGTTGGCAATTCACAAGTACAACAATGGATTCCTAGGGTGCAGTTTTCCAAGAGAAAAGAATTACACCTCTCTCATTTATGATGGCATGCATCTCCTGTGCAGGTGGCCACCACCTCTCTGTGGCAAAAGTCAGTGCCAATAAGGTAAAGATATATGTGCAATTGCAAAAATCTTATCTGTGAGGTCGCTAAAATTAAACACCCTTGGAGCCTCCAAAAGTTGAATTTATATCCATTTCTAATACCTACCACCATGTATCTTTTGATATACTGCCATCAAAGCAAACTCTAAAGGAAACATGAAAGCTCTCCTATACAGAAATTCCTTACACACTATACAAATTAGTCTCGAGACTAAATAAACAGTCAGGAGTTTAAGTATCACATTAATCCCCAAACCAATGGGGCAAACATAAAGATGTTTATTCGGTTGCAGTTATGTGTATGGGTAGCCATTTAGAAAACTGATTGATTTGCATGCAACAATATCTCATTTTTTAATAACACAGGCAGATCCATAGAACCAGCAAGGCAAGATGGGGAAAATTCAGAGTTGGCACAGCAGTGAATGAGTTCCTCAGTATATTTTATTCTCTCTGGGTTAAATGATGAGGCCCAGGCTTACTGACCCAAAGGTGGCTCCTGTTATATTTTAATATCTGAAATGGCTGAACTTTGAGGGATAGGCATACATTTCTGAATGTGGACACTGCTTTGGTCAAGACTTATCATTCTTTGATGGTCACAGAGCAGGAGCATCTGCCTCCCAAGTCAACTGCAATGAACTGTTATTGTTTGATAGCTTTCTATTACTATGAAAATTAGCTTGTGTTCCCAAAAAATGGAAATGAATTCCACATACTGGTCTCCCTCCTCTCCTCCCTCCTTTACTCCGTGGAGTCCCCATGGATAAATGAACAATCCAACACATTCGAAAGGCACTCTAAGTAATAAGAGTTGACTCTGTTTTCTGGCATCTCCAGAAAATTCAGAAGATCTAGCAACATGGCCTGAAGTCCTGGAAACACCTGGACTGGATGGAGTGAAACAGCGGTGCTGTCTGGTTCTCTACTCTCTCCAGCCAACCTCTCACTTCTCTCAAATCACCTGTGGGGGCCCCATAACAAAAGGAGTCTGACACCCTGGACCACAGACTACCTCGTTACTTCTGGTACCAAAATTCTCCAATCCTAGGACACTTGGGGATGTTCAAGCCAGTCCTCAGCCAATGTTCCCACACTGCCTACTTCCTCATTTCCTAAGAAAGGGGGAAAAGAAGAGTAAGAATACATATATAGTTTTGACATAAGTGCCAGTAACAGCTAGCTAAACACAGACAACAAGAATAAAGCAGGATCCCTCCCCCCATCTCCTCCCTCCCAACCCCCAATTTCTTAATGCCTACCAGGCAAAGGAGTTATTGGTTCAAAACATGAATTATCAGATACATTCTTCAAGCTGAATGACACATGCAAATGGATATTCTGAGAACTGGTTACCTTGGTTATCTGAACAGCTAAAGCAGATTCACAGTGTGATCCAGACAGCCCCATAAGCTGAATCAAAGGGTAGGTTGTAACAGGATTTCAACATAAAGAGCAAAGAATGCCTGATACTGATGGACTCATAAAGCTCATTTAATTTAAAAGTCCAACTCTTGCTTTTTAACAAATGAAACCAACCTCTCCCACCCTTCAACCCAATGATCTTGTCCAAAGTTACCGAGATGATTCACATCACATTTAGGATCTAGAATCCTATTCTTATGGAAGAAAAAGCATGCCCAAAATGTGTCTGAAATTTAGAGCTGAACCCAATGGTCATACTCCTCTTCCCAAGTGCCCGGGAATAAAGGGAATTCACGAATATGTGCCAAGCTCAGACACCAACATCCTAGTGGCTTCTACCTTCCATAGCCATAAAAAAGTCTTCAAGTAAAGACTCATTTCATCCCTTTTCATGCAAAGAGATAAAGTCCTAAAAACTCTAGAAACTCTTTATGAACCAGGTATCTGTGCTCAAGACAACAAACAGATCAAGCTTGAAAGTGGCTGTGACTCTGAAGCAGAGCTGGTGTGACTTTGAGAGGTGGTTTCACCAAACCACCCCCTTGGCTGTCAAATCCTTTACAAAGCAAATATTTACACCACAGCAGCAAAATCCTGAAGCTAGACTATTTCTTTTCTCACCTCCATTTTGCAAGATGCCCCCCTATCCAGCAACCCTGAAGTTCAGAACCTCATATGTTCTGCTTTGTTACATAACAGCAGCAATAGAAAAGGTAAGAGAAAGTGTCTCAGATGAATCTTAACTAGTTGTCTCTTCATCCAACTGAGGAAATTGTCCTCCTATGGATTGATCAGAAACTGGGCTGCTGGGGCTAATTTAGATCCTCTGTGCCTCCACATACATGAGGAACGTCATTGTATTTTCACTTCCTGTGAAAATACTCCTTAATGTTCACAGGCGTGGTTATACACTAAAGCAGGAGATGAAGCAGAGAGAGACAGGTGTTCGGCAGAAAACCACACAGACAAAAGCACCCAAAGAGTTGCTTTAAATTTTTTCCTTCCTTTTCAAAAACTCTGCGATATAAATGATTAAATCCTGGTGTCCTGGGTATGGCCCAAACAAGCAGCATGGACATTACCTAGAAGTTTATTAAAGTTTATTAAAGGTAGGGTCCCAGGCCCTACCTCAGACCTAAAGACTCAGAATCTGCATTTTTAACAAAATCCACAGCTGATCCCTATACATACAAAGGAATGAGGAATAATGCTCTAGAAGAATTTTGATGCAGTCACTCTTAATGGTGGGATCATAAGGATGATTCGCTGGCTTCTAGAATCTATGTAAAAGTCTACAGAATACCTGGATTCGAAGCCAGAGGAGCTTATTTAAAAAATTAAAAATAAAACAACAAACAAACAAAAAATACAGTTTTCTAGGTCCTCTCTCAGATCCCCTGAATCAGAATTACTGGCACTAAGGTAGTTGCGGGATCTACTACTGTTTAAGAGCCCCTATACAACTTCAAATGTGTATCTTGTTCTGTGCTGTATTTATGGGCTGGTTTCAATCTCTTGCTAAGTGATCAACATACTGCAACCGAGCTAATTGCAAAAAACTTCAAAAAGCACGTCATTGCTTTGTATATGCCCCAGACTAAATGGGACGGGGCCAGTGTTCTGGAATTCTTATGAATGATATACATCTCTTTACAAATGCTTGATTTCTCAAAGGAAATGTGTGCATTCTCAGTAACACAAATGCTTTTACTACTAAACTCTTCTAAGAAAATGACAGGCAAAGTGGAAATGTCTGCACACACACACATACACACATCCCATCCCACCCCACCTCCACCTGAAATAGAGGCACACAACCCAGAGTGCCTCTGTAGGTGCCGACCCCTTTAAAATAAACAGATCAGCTACAGAGCAAAAGTACTGTCCTTAAGTCTAATATTTACTTTTTATCTAGAACCAAACCAACTGATTTTAACAAGTAGCAATAAATAACTCACTTTGTGTTAGCTTTTAGTCATTAAACACCCTTCCCTTTTAATTAAAGAAAACTTGAAAACCAGCTCTCAAAGGAGTCCTAAATAAAAACCCCTTAAATGTTTAAGAAAACACTGCTTTTGATACAAACTGGATGAAACGAATGATGAAAACTCTTCAGTGTTGAATGGGTAAGGATTTCAAAGAATGAACTAATAGCACTTTGAGGAAGAAGCAAGATGCATTTGCTTCCGAGTCCCTCCCTCACTTCATGCTTTTAGAGTCCCAAGTTTTAAGTTGGGAGGAAAACCCAAATGTGTTTCATTAATACGGAAAGTCAAAATATTTTTAAAGGGTTACAGTTCCAACTGTTTCAATTTCCCTGATGCAGGTTACCTAAAAAAAGAATTAGTAATAGTTAAGGGCAAGTACACAGGGAGAGCCCCATATATGCTTATACTTTTTTTTATCTACCGTTGCAGATCTGCAGGGATGTGCAAGAACAAACAGTTCAATAAACAGTTCCATTTTACTTTTCAGTCCAAAGTGTTCTTTCTCATTCAATTAAGTTATTAAAACATGACTATAATTTGACTACATTACTAAAACAATGAAACAGGCCTTCAGGTACAGTAACTTGGACAAAGCAAAAGCACAGCCACAAAGTCACGCCAAGCTGAGGGCCAGGCGTAATGCCCGGCTGTGAAAATGCCTGTCCGTGAAAAGAACAACAGTTGCCCTCGCTTTGAGGACTGCCGTAGTTTGGGGAGGTAGCAACAGCCCTTCCGCAGCAGGGCTGCAAGGTACATATTTCTTGATGAAATCGACAAACTAGCTCTTCTTGCTGTACATGTGGGCAGCAGGAACAGCAAAGAAAGAGAAGGAGGGGGACACACAAAAGTCTGGCAAAACAGGAAATTTGAGGAAACTATTTCTGAAATGTAAATAAGGTTTTCTGTTACTTTCATTATTGTAGCAGCAAAGAAGTTACATTCAAAGGAAAGTGCCGGTTTTTCCTGTAAACTCTTAATTTTTCAGACGTGAGAGACAGTTCATAATGTCCTGAACTGATAGTTTGTATATGAGTTGACAGTGTCACAATAGCGACCAAAATTTATTTTAAGTGTTCCTTTGACCCTCAGCCCTCTCTTTTTTCTCTTGGGGACCGTAAAAGCAGGCTGTTCGAATCCCAGCTCCTCCACACACTAGCTATGGGCCTCAGGACAGTATATTTATCTTCTTTAACACAAGTTTCTTCCCTGGAAGGTGGGATTACAGCAGTTCCTACTTCACAGAGATATCGTGAGATACCTAAATTCCACAGACACTCAACTATATAGCAAGGCTAAATATGCTAAGTACTTTTATTATTAACAATAGGGCGAGCCTCTTAAACCTAAGGCATACTAAGCAAGTCAGGGTTTGTTGTTTCTGTAAAAAACAAAAAATCTACTAACATCAGTGGTTTTATTTTTAAAGAAAGGGTGTTTGTAGGTTACTGCTAAAGAAAATGCCCCATGTGAAAAGAGTGCCCTGGCAACTTATCTGAGACATGTGTCATTTACCCTCAAAGAAAGCAGAACACACAAACACGGATTCTCATACTAGAATATAAAGATGGGTATTTTAGAGTGCTAACAAAATTCCAAGCAGCTGAAGGCAGAGTTTATCATTCACACATCTTTACCATGTTCTTAAATGTCTTTGCTAATCCTCACTATGCAATTTAGAAAAAAAAAAAAAAAACCGATAAAGAAAAGCATTCACAAATTCATAGAAATCAGAAATCACAAAAAAGTTGTATTAATAAAATTACGGTATAATCTTAAAAATTAAAAATCTAATAAAAGAAAAGCCCCAACAGAACCCCACCTAATATGTGTAGGGACCCTGGATTCAAGCAAATCCCCATCCTCACTATACACACAGTCCTAGGACGTCTATGTAAATCACCAAGACGGCGCTCTACTGCCATTTTATTACCAGTTGGCGTGGACACATTCTGCTAGGTACATACATCAAATATACTCAGTGATCACCAGAGAGATCCACGTCCACATCTTCATTTCCACCCCATGAAATTAAAGCGACAACTTTATCAAAGGAGATGACCAGACCGAGAACTTGAGTGTTAATTAACAAGACAGCACTGAATTCGGAACTACAGCGCATCTGCAGATTCGTATTTCGAGCGTATCCCTTTAAAGCATACTCTAGTGTATTATGTGTCATGTTGAGACAACTGAGAACTCCCATCCACACAAACAGGAAGGGAAATGGCTCGACCACTGGGTAAAAATACGCAGTTGGCCCAACATGCATGATTGAGGCAATCAAAAGACATGTGCGTAAATTACATTTTTATTGATATTTATTGGTAGGACTGTTCGCCACAAGTCATAGTCATTCCGTCTCCCCACTTTCCTCTTTTCAGCAAACACACCCTGCTTCCCATCCCCGGTATGGGCGCAGGGAACAGGAACTATGGGGCTGGAGGCTTCCACACAGCAGATCCCAACCAGCACTGGCGACAACTCCAGCACCACGCGCCAATTTCAGGAAAATGAGAGTTCAGCCCTTTCTTTTCCTCTCCATTTTTGCAATCTCCTAGAAGCACAACTGTTCCAGAAACTGGCTCCCCTACCAGTCGGATATTTACACTAAATCTTCACTAAAGGGCTTGCTATTACAATGCTATCTCATCGATACAAGATTACTTCATTTCTGAACCACATCAAGCTGTATAATACTCCAACAATAAAAAACATTGCCCCTCGAGAAAGATGCAGCCCAGATTATTTTCATGTGCTCATCAAAGCGGAACGCCAACATTTTTGTTTAATGCAATGCAAATCTCAAAAAAAAAAAAAAGAGTCAGGAGTTAAACTATGAATGCAGCAGGCAGGCAAACACCCTTCCAACATACACGTGTCCATATACACAATTCTGACATACACATTACATGGGCACACGGCAAGCTGTAAGGAATCAACCAATGGATCCGATCTGCATCAGAACCTTAAATATTTTCAATCTCTTTAAGTGCAACTCCAGTCTTGAAAGCCCAGACAAGCACGAGATCAGATGAAATTTTTTTTTTAAACCCTTGGGAAAATATAAAACTCCCAGTTCACGACCAGGGGAAATATTCTACCTTTTTACTCTGATTTGCAAAATAGGTATGTGGGGAAAGTAACAGAACACAGCATTTACCTACCCATTTAACAAATAATATGGAAGACCTACTCTACATCTTTATTCAAATGAAAATACTTTTCGCCCAGCATTTATTTCTTCAGCTGCTAGAAACCCCACCCTGTAAGGAACACAAGCGTAAAGCAATCTCTTGCAATGGACCATTTTACTTATTCTGCAATTTCTTACCCAAATTACACAGGTATAATTATTTTGACACTATAATGAAAAGAAAATGGGATTTGGGCACCGTAGGTTTATCTAATAACACTATTTCTTGCCAGACTTCACAGCACTGACAGTCACAAAGAACCTTGTCCATTCCAATAGGAAATATTTGATTTTACTGTAGGAACATTATTTATTTTCACCAAGTTGCTATTATCAGAAAGGATATGATAGCTGAATAATAAAAATGAAATCAAGAAATTCTGGTGTTTCAAGGCTTTATTTTTTTTCTGCTCTCACTTTTGACATTTTCTTCCCCTGGAGAGACAAGATAAAGTGCTGTCATAAATGGGTGACTTTTCTTGTCAAATGACAGATTTGATTCTCCATGGCAACCACAAATCAAGGTGCTAGTAGGAATTAAAGCTTCTCTTAAAAGGCGTCTTTATGTTTATAAAATGAATTTAAATTAAATGGGTATTAGGTACAGTCTTTACCTCAATTTATTTGTTGACTGAAGAGCTCTGTATTGCAAGGAGCACATTTGCATTTTTAAGGAAAGATAACATATTGTCCTGACAGATGTATAAACAAAGCAAGTTACAAGGTCATGCTTCCATACACTAGTTTAGAGACCCAGGAAGGGTATGCAGATGGACATCTAGCAGTTAGGAGGTATTTAAATACTGGACAAGGTGTAAAAATTACTTCTACAGTGGAACACATGAAAGGATCTCTCCATTTCTCCTAACAGAGCTTTCTCCCATTGCCAATTAATAAAGATTTTTATAATCTTCACAAACAAAATGCCAAAAGACAATCTCCCTCTTCATCTCTGTCCCTCATGTAACACAGATTTTTTTAAAAAATCGCATCACTGCAAATAAGTATCCCACTCAAAATGAAATTATGTTAAGCCTCCAAATTCAAGCACTGCTAGAATGAAACATTCTCTTTCCAAGGTTTTTAAGAAAAGCAAACACACACACAGAGAAACATCTATGATTTCAGAGGAATTAGATAATTAATCTGGGAGTTAAGCTGATTTCAATTTTCATAAGAAATGAAAGCTGATGTGCTTCATTTTTTACAACATTCCTGGCCATTAGAACTTAAGAAGGTAATGTATTAGTGGATCCTAAAATAATAAATCAGGTCCAATCATCTTGATATTAGCAAGTCATTTACCTAGTCTAGAGATGTGAGGGTTTCAGGTCATAAATAATATTTTTAAAGTTGGAGTCCAGCTCGTTTTTTGGAAGTTTCAATTACAGCAGAGGGCATTGCTAGCCTGTCTGAAATATACACTGTCAACAGTACAGTCATTCCAAGAGACACATTTAACTTAAAATAAAGAAAGGGGAAAATAAAAGTTTTACACTGTAGACTGGTAGTTGGGAGAATCCATCATTCTAAATGGCACCCTTGTAAGCTTAGCCAAATTTGATTTTACGCCATCTCTAGTTAAAAGAACGATACGGAGAATTAAATCAAATTCCTTTCATACAATCGTCTGATGGTGCTGCCTTGGACTGGTGGGGGTAGCACTGACAAGCTAAAGGAGGGAGAAACAGCTGGTGCAATGACAACAAAGAAGATGCACTAAATAGCTTCATCTAGCAATCTGTGACTTTCAACACTGTTGGTCAGACCTTGCTTTTTGGGGGCAGGGAGGTCTTACTTTTAATCTGTGGGGCTCAGAGAGACTTGGTCCACTCTTGACTTTAATCAGTGCTGGCCAAAATAAAATGGGGCCCAAAAGTTATCAATCTCCTCGGAACTCCATGTACAAAGCCTATTTTATGGTGGAGTGAGTCACACCAAACTCTCTGTTTTAGTCACAATGGCTTTTGCTTCATACTAGAATGAGGTGGGCTGATGATCTTATTCTCATCCTGTGTAAAAAGTCAAACTAACATCGTGTCTAAAAACACAGGTTGAAAAAAAAAAAAAAAACAGGTTGACAAATGACACAGGGACGAGTGCTTATAGCAACCGCGCACGACACAAGAGACCCATCGCAGGCACTGCAGTATTATGACATCAGTCTTAAAGATATGGACCACAGGTCTGTGGCATCACAACCTCCCAGTAATCCTCCCCAGGGAGCTTGGCAGAGCTTGGCAGTCTCCGGAGGAGTGTTGAAAAACAGGCTCTTGTCCCTCTCCAAAATAACCAACCCTCCCTTTAGACAGAAGGAGGTACCAAGACTACCTGAAAGCTCAGAAGGCAGCTCCCTTAGCAGTATGTGCCTTAAATAACGTTATCATCAGAGAGGGAAAGTCGTCAAGACAGAGGCCCTCCAGGACTATACATAAACACTTGCTGCATAAAATCAGCAAACACTTTGCTAATGTACTATTGGATAAAGCAAATTGCTCATTAATATAAGACCCGCCAGGGTAGAAAAATGGGGTTGTTATTTGCCTGGAAGTGAAATTATTTACCATTTTGTTCGAAATGGGGGCAAAAATGAAGAATGTGTAAACCTATGTCGGTCACGCAGTGGAATCCAGTTACTCTGTTTAGATGTCTGTGTCACAGACAGGCTAAGGAATTTCTCAAGAAAAATAAAACATGGTTCACTTCAAACAACACCTTCTACCTGCCTTCAGGAGTGCTCTAGGCTTTTCAGGGGCACACCGGGCCTCACACAATCATGTCTGCATGCCAGGGCGATTCCATGGGTAAGGCTTCCTGTGTGATAAGCTCCAGTCACCATTTGACTGGCTAAAACAAAATACAGTAGGTGAGAACCCATTCATGTACAGTTGGAATTTCAGTGTCTTCAGCCAAATTCTACAGCATATTTAAAATTCAGTTAAGATATGAGAGAGAGATCATTTCATCTGTGCTGGAAATCTGAACTTCGCTCAGAATAAGTTGTATTTAGTTCCATTGTATTCCACAGCCATCCAACGATGGAAAATTCAAGCCAGCTATCATCTACTATGTATGTGCTTTTATATCTTTAAAAGATTTTATTCATTCATTCATTCATTCATTCATTCATTCATTTATTTAAGAGAGAGAGAGAGAGATACTGAGAGTGAGACAGAGAGAGAGAGAGAGAGAGAACGTGCATACATGAGCAGAGGGAGAAGCAGACTCTCCGCCTAGCAGAGAACCTGACATGGGGCTTGATCCTGGGACTCCAGGATCCTGACCTGAGCTAAAGGCAGATGCTTAATTGCCTGAGCCACCCAGGCACCCCACAATGTGCTTTTAAATCTTTATGTGACATAGCTTCATCTGATCCAAATTAAGGACCCCCAAATATATAGAGGTGACTTGTATTTACGGATCAAGGTGGCCCAGCAAGCTGTTCTCCTCTGCAACTGTTCTCTCCAATGCTATGGCACCCCGAGCAGCACATATAAACCCTACTAATTGTATTTTTCACCTGAGAGGTGCCTGCCTCAAAGTCCAGTGCTGTACTGAACCCCAGAATCCTGGTCTCTGTGCCCCTTCGCTAGAAAGCCTCTCCCCTCAGCCACTTGCAACTGACTACAGGGGGATGGTGGGAGGATTTCCACCAGCAGGTCACTGGGGCCAAAGCAGAAGCTCATACCTAACAAGTGGCTGTGGGTTCAGGATACCTCAGGCCCTGCTCAGGCATCCCTCCTTCAGGAGCAACATGTGTGTAACTGGTTCTTCCAAAGGCACCATGCAACTGGCGATACAGAGCTTCCCTAGGCGGGGTTCTCTGTCCCCATGAGAAAGGAGGATGATAATGCCTACCTCACGGGGGTGCTGTAATTTCAATTACAGTCTGTAAAATGTTTTGTGATGCCTAGATTAAAGCACTGTCAGATGAAAGCACAAAAGTGGTCACAAGGGTGACTGTTCTTACTGTGTCTTGACCTCCGACCACAACTCTATTCAATTAATCATCCTCGTGAAGCTTTGTCTGACTATGCCTGATGCGGATGGGAAAAGTCTAGAAGGAAGAACATGTCCTACAGACGTGTATCTCTTGCAATAAGAAAAGTACTGATGAGGGCAGAGAGGAAAGAACTGACAGAAGGTAGCATTAAGCAGATGTGTTTGCAAAAGCCGGAGAAGTCAGATTCCCAATCTATTGGTGGGTGCACTACTTAAGAAAACGAGGCGACTGCCCACAGGTCTCGGGCAGCCTGAGTTAGGAGCAGGTGACCTGCACCTCCGGGGATGCCCTGTTCACCCCAGCATGGGGTTCATGGCCAACTGTCAAGGCTGGAAGCCTCTAAAGACAAGGAGGACCCTGAAAATCTCCTCCAAGTATTCTCCTGGAAGCAGGGAGGTGAAGCAGAGGCCAAGTTACTACTGTTCCATCTTGTCCTCCTCGGGGAACTGAACAGGGCCAGGACGCCTTGGGCTCTTAGGAACTGGAAAATCAAGACAGGGAACAACGCTACGCCCTCCCCACTGTGCTCTTCCAAGATACCCTTCTCCATAGGTAACGCCAGGAATGAACTTTGCTTCGGCTTTACCCTTCTCACCCCCAGAGTGTGAGAATGAATGAAAGCTAGTAAGTGATCTTTCTCATCTCAGCTCAACAGTCACTCCTTTGGGGAAGCCTGACTCCTTACTCTGTGTTATACAGTAGCACTTACAGAGGAATAACTTTGTGCCAAGCAGGGGACTATGCAGGGACTCTGAAAGCCAGACTGCCTGGTGTCCAATCTTTGCTCTGCCCCTTTCTCCTTATATAATCTCATGTGAGTTGTTTTACATCTAACCACCAGCCTTCTTGTCTGTAACATGGAGGTAAGAGTATATAATAGCATAGGGTTTGTTTTATCATGTGTTAATCAAATGAGTTATTTTACCTAAGTACCTGAAAAAAAGAGTCTGCCGAGAGTTGTCCTATGTGCTCATAAAAATGCTATGAGGTGGAAACTAATACTCTCTCCATTTGGTAGATGGGAAAATCAAGGCAGAGCATGCTTAATGATTTGTCCAGGACGGGAGACTTAGTGAGTGCTCTAACCTCAGGAGACCAGCCCTAGAGCCCACCCTCCAAATATTCTTAAGCAATCCCCCAAGCAGAGCCCACAGATCTCTGTTCTGTATCATTTAAGATGGCATTGAAACCTCACATTTATTCACAGAATGCTCCATGAGGGCAGGTACTATGCTGGGTTTCACTTGTATTGTCCAGGACTTAGCACACTGTAGTTACACAAAGAGTAAGTAAATGAACAAGCCCATCCTGGCAACATGCTGGGCAGGTAAGAGGAAACATTTATGAGGCTGACAACTGTGAACAGGTTTGCATAGTAACCTGTAGCACAGAGATGCCGGCTCACCATCAGCCTCCTCCAGACCTTCCCTGAGTGGCTACGATACCTTCTTCCCAACCCTTACCTCACTCATCGACCCCCAACCTCTCCTGCTTTTCTAGCCTGTCCTTATTCTTGTCGTAGGGCTGTGAAAATCTGATCAGGGGCGAGCTGCTAACTTTTCTCTGGAAAACAACTTTCCTCAGCTATTTGTCAACTTCTGTCATTCAAAGGGATACAACACAAATGTATATCTCTAATGAAATTCACAGTCAAGAAAAGTTGTCATCATCTAGTTATATCTGTTATGACATACATTTCATTTTGTTCAATACATAACAGAGAAGCTATTTAATCAAACAGAAGATTCTTGCTAAAATGACAGTCCAAGCAATGTCCAAACAAGCGTTTATTATGCTAGGCGAATCTGATCAGGATTGGATTGTTTTCAGCGGATTTTTTTTCCCTTCCTCTTCCATTGAGAAAATAGCTTGAGGGGTGGGTGCAGAAAATGCACAAGACAATGGACTTAGAGGGTTGCTGAATCAGCGATATGTATGGGTACTGGAGCCCCGCCCTTGGGTCCGTTGGGAGAATGTAAAAAGATCCATCCCACCATCTGGAGGGCCATAAAAGGGTTTGCTAGGGCAAGAGGTTGTGTCTTCCTTTTCCGCACCATGTAATTCCACACAAGAGAGGTACCAACCCAAACACAATACACAATATAAGGAATGAGGACTTCTGGGTTTCTCAAGGGATCCTTATCCATGGATATATTTTGTTTGTCTTTACAATTTAATAAACACTTAGCTTCAATGAGAAAACACATTATCAGTGCAGAGGAATTTAGTGAGCTGTAGAGCTAAATAGCCCAAGGCCAAAAATATAAAAGGGAAAAAAAATATGTAAGGAAGTAACTGGGTCCTTGGGCTTTGGGCATTGCAGATGGTACAAATTTAAGGAAAAGAAAAGATACCAGAAAACATGCAGAGGATGGCCACTCTACTCCTGCTCCATTCTCTACACAGCATCTGGAACAAAGTGAAATATCAACCAAGAACTGCTGCATAGAGGGACAGAAGGACACATGAGTAGGCAAGTGGATAGATGGATGGAAACACTTCCCACAAAAAAGGAAATGACTGATAAAAATGATTTTGAAACATTATCCTGAGAGCTGGTGGCCCATTACCACAGGAACTTCTTCCTCTCTGCTCTTGCGAAAAGCAGGCCCTGTGCTGTGCTACGGCAGCTTTTCTATTAAAGGGGGGAAAAAATGTGTCTGTGTGTGTGTGTGTGTGTGTGTATATATATATATATATATATATATATATATATATAAAATCTTTACAAGACAGTGGGGAGCAGCCTGTGGCTAAGAAACTTTATTCTTTCTAGGCCAGGTTAATTGGTCACCATGACAACAATGACATCTACTGCCAATCAGCCAAAAGTTTACTATGCTAACATTCTAAGTGAATGAGAGATGGTCAAGACGAATTGCACTCATTCCAGAAGGCTTGCTAAAACAAAGATTGCTGGATCTCTCCCCCTCAAGGTTACTGATTATTAGGTCTGGAAGACCCAAGAATTCTCAACTCGAACAAGTTTCCAGGTGATACTGATGCTTATACCATGAAGAGCAGAACAATTGATCTGGACAATCCCTAAGGTTCTTCCCCAATGTAATATCCTACAGGTCTATTCAGGAGCTACCAATAGTCTTTTAAATGGAATGAATTTTGAAAAGTAGATCCAATGCTATTTGAGGTATCATAAAGGTAGGCAGCATGGCTCAATTTAACATCAGGATACCAATCTGACAGTCCTCAATATGTGAGATTTTTAATCCTTGGAGGAGCAATTTTTTATATTACTGTGTTCTTTTTTGGAGAGTTAAAAATGTCTGTCAAAACATTTGAAAAAATGAATTTCAAAAATTCAATCACAATAAGACAATATAAACATGAATTCATGAGCTTCTGTGGGGTCCTCTAAGTCACTGCATGTCTTCCAACAAGATCTGCAAACCACCAAATCGCCTACCTCAAATGTGCCTAACTGACATTAAGGTGAGGGGCCCCGACATTTCTCTTTGGTGGCATCCTGTCACAGAGTCTGGCCATCTTTAAAAGACTCTTGTCATGTTATCATATCACACCGTCATCTCAACTGTTCTTCCACAGCTAATGCCTTCCTAATGGTAGGTCTTCAGATGGCCAAAGGGTGAATGCCCCTTCCTTATAATTAGCGCTCCTGTGTACAAAGGCTTAACAGGACGCCCCCTCACATATAAACATACCCTTGGGCTTCTCCACTGTATGTTCAGTGGTTCCGATTCCTTTAACCTTTCCACAAAGATCCTATTGGCTCACCCTTTCATCCTGTTCTCTGATCATCTCTGGAAACTTTCCAAAATCCCTACTCTTTTCTTGTCCTCCACCTGGGGCTGGACAAGTCACTGGTCCTTTAATCTCTTACCATACTTTCATTAATACATCCTGAGTCATGCAAGGTCTTTTATACCAGCAATATAGTGCTGACACAAGCATAAAAGGGCAAGGGGAGGGACCGGACACATCCACATTACGGAACGCAAAGCTCTCTAGACACTTGTTTGAAGAGAAGGAAGGAGCAGGACCAAGCTGGCAACGTAGGCACTAGAGCAAGACTCAAAAGAGATCCCAGGAGCCATGCTCCTGGATGAAAACTTGGTCACAGGGATGTCTGAGGCCTGTGGAGCACTCACAACTCCGAGCAATTCTTCCAGTGTGGGGTGTTGGCTTTGAAATGGCAATATCTAAATCAGAGAGGAAATGACAGTGCATTCCAAGCAAAACTGCACACATTTAGACGGACTAAGAAAATAACAATAAAAGTGCAAATTTATTCTGCATGTGTGATCATGATTATCATTACATCAGGTCCCATATATGCCCAGCCAGAATAAATATTAACCCATTTTATAAATGACTTTATACTGCATTTGTGGATACAGCTCCACCCAAACCCAAAACAACACTGTTTCCATAGTAACCAACAGATTTCAAAGGAGGAAAAAGGAAGGGAAGACTTCAGAACGGATAGCAATCAAATAAAATAGCCAGCATCAACAAAATATGTCAGCATTATTTAAAACACACATTTAAGACCATTCTATAGTTTAATCTCTTTCCCAGAACACCAGCGTCTTCGAAGTCACCTTCTTGTAAAGCTGGTCCTCCCACCAAAAAAAAAAAAAAAAAAAGCAAATTTGTCTCCATTTTAATTGAGGAAAGAAAAAGAAATACATTTCTTGAGTCATTCCTGGGATTCGAATGGGAATATGATGAAGAAAATAACATCTATTAGGTGACTTAGCACACATGGAAATTCAGATTAATTACCAATTGGTAATTATGAAATCTTAACTGGGCTTTGATCATCCTATTAGGGGATCTATTCTCTTGCTGAGAATGTAATGAGGGGAAAAAGAAGTTAAAGCCAAAATTCAAAGCCAGAGAGCTAATGACCAGAAGAGCTGCGGACCATCACCAACTGAAAGCCAGGTTTTTCACTGGAGCTTTGTCAAATACCAGCTCTCCTCAGTGCATTTTGCACAGGGATGGTATGTAACAGTTTATCCACATTCCTGCAGGTTCTGTGGGTCTTAAAACTGTAAAACTCAGGGCAACCTCTGCAGGCAGCACCCTATCTGAAGGATAGACTGGCATCATGTGAGGTCTTCTATGAACTCTGAAAATCCGCAGTTTTGGCAATCTCTCGCTCTCTCTTTCCTACTGCCACCTGATTTCAAAATAGTACAGACTAATAAAAATAACATCTCCATAGGACGTATGAAAGGGCAGTTTAAGTCCCTGGCTCCTACCGTCCATCAGAAAGAAATCCTATGATGATACAGTAATGTGGTCTCCCACGTTCTAACCAGGCAACCTTGGCTAAGTTATTTAACCTTGCTTTGACCTTCCTGCCCCTCAGGTTCCTCAATCTGTAGAACAGAAATAGTAAAAGCATCTACCACAGGGGCAGCCCGGGTGGCTCAGTGGTTTAGTGCCACCTTCAGCCAGGGGTGTGATCCTGGAGACCCGGGATCGAGTCCCACATCAGGCTCCCTCCTTGGAGCCTGCTTCTCCCTCTGCCTGTGTCTCTGCCACTCTCTCTCTCTCTCTCTCTGGGTGTGTCTCTCATGAATGAATAAATAAAAAAATCTTTAAAAAAAAGAAAAAGCATCTACTGCATGGGAACATTATAAAGATGAAAATAATTAACACACAGAAAAAGCTTAGCAGAAGGCCTGATACACAAGAGAACTGGTGTGACCATTACCATTATTATTATTATTTGTAAGCAATTCTTCTTTCTTAAGGAACACAATCAAATCTGGATAGGGTTTCCTTAGAAAATACCCCTTGGTGTGGCAGAGACAAATATGCTTGGCAAAACCCTTGGAAATGATTGCACTAGGAGGTCTCAAGAACTGCAACGGCACCACTCATCAGCTTGCCCTGCATGGCTTATGCTGTCAAAGCAGACAGAACTGGGTTTGAAACCTAGGTCATGGCCGTGTGACCTGACCATGAGCTGGTCCTTTACTGTGCCTAAGCCTCAGCCTCTGACCTCTCCAAAGGCAGCAGTCAGAGTAAACATCCAAAGACCTGTGGCAATGATCAAAATTCCCAGGCAGCATCTCACCAAGGATCTGTTACATCCCAACGTTAATATATGTCGACTTTTAATATTACTACAATGATCTGCTCACACAAAACACTATTTCAACAACTATTTATTGTTGTGTGTAGAAGGTGGTGTGTGATCAAAACACCTGATGTGGTCTGTGCACTCATGAATTTACAACCCACCTGGGAATACTGACATTGAAAATACAGATCCAAAATATATATAATTCTACCATTTGACAAGTGTTATGATGGAATAGAATAGGGGAAAGTGACTAAGGTTTATCAATGATAAAAGTATGTCACATTTTAAGCATTTTTCTCCAGTACTCAAAAATGACCCAAAGATGCCATATCCCATCAATCCCCTAGTATACCAATCCCCTAATGTAAGAGCTTACAGAACACACCTACTAGCCTTTTCCAGACAGGACTCAATACTACTGCAGGGCCTTACTTGTAGCCAAAACCATAGCAATGTTTCTAATCTTTTCACCCCAGAAGAAAAATAGGAGAGATTGATATTTCCAGCAGCCATGCAAGTTAATACTAAAGTGAGAGGGGTGGGGCAGGGTAGGTAAAAATCAGACAGGCCACCCTCCAAGCCACACTGTCAAAGACTCAACATGTTTTGTTCCTGTGCTACTTTATGAATCACCAATATCATAAATATTGTACGAACATGGCATACATATGCAGCTCTGCAAAGCTGCCCCGTGAACAAAATGAAAGAACCACGTTCTGATGACTCATAGTGGTTCCATCTGACCAAGCCAAGAAAGACTCCACAGCCTGACACCAGGTGACTCCCGAGTTTAAGGATTTATCTGAATGTGATCTACGACCCTATTAGCACACCTTTCCCTTCTTTCTTCCTACAGTTTGCCTAATGGTAGAAGACGCACAAATGTAATTACATTTCCATTTTATTATGAAGTCAGTGAGTCACTAAGAGTATATGCTAGAACTTACGTTTTATTGTTTTTCATTATGTATTGTGTGCTTCATTGCCTTGAGGGTTGTATTGTTGTCGGGGGAGGACTTATAAGTATGGAATACTTATTTTGTGGACGACATACTTTTCTGTCAGGGTCTTTGTTTTTAACGCCACAGATTCTCTCAGACTCCAGATCATTGGAACTCCGCCATTTACGTGTGGCATACTACTCTTCACAGGGAATGAGGATTTGGATTTTTGAGATACAGTATGCAGAACTGTTACCATCAAATACAAAAATATATATATAAATAATGTGATGGAGCAAAAAAAAAAAAAAAGGGAAATCAAGGAGGTCTAAGGGAACTCAGTAGAAGTTTAAAAAGGTCTTCCCATCTTTTTTTCCTGTGTGCAATCATATCAAATGCCTTCCTGTTTTTTTCTATGTCTCATGTTAAATTACGTTCTCCAACCAAATATTTTGAGTGTTGGTTTCATTGGCTTTAATATAGGATATTTGGGCCCAGGGACAAAAAAAAACAGATGCCAAGCTTGTGGCAGAAATGCTGTCCCTTCTACCCACCATTCAGGACTTCAAAACCAGGTCAGAACTCCAACTGGAAGCCGGAGACTAGAGAAGAAAAAGAAGGACACACAGGTTCACAGCTTTACCCGCAACAGGGTATTTTATTAACTTTAATTACTTTAATACATAATGTTAATATGTAATAAAAACACATAGCTGGACATACTAGTTTTCTCCCCCAGAAAGTGACAAGAGAAGAGACAGCACTTATCTTCATGCTCCCATTTATTCAAACTCTGTAAGTTATGACTATATCCCCAGCTGCCATTTACAGAGTACTCCTATCACACCCTTTAGAGTACTGCACTAAAGCACATCCTTGCTCAATCTTCATAATGATTCAATAAGAGGAGTTTTCTGTGCATTCCCATTTCACAGATCAGAAAACCAAGGCTCATAGTAGTAATATAATTGATGAAAGGGTCAGAGAGTTAATAAGTGAGTCAAGATTGGAACCCAGAGCCTGGCACCAGAGCATATGCTTACAGTCACTACACAACCATAGACAAATATAGGGTCTTCATTTTAACTAACAGACCAACCTTTCACACACGTAGCTTATTTAATCTCACAAGATCTTTCTAAGGTATGTGCTGTTGTATAATAGAGGAAGCCAATTGGGTTAAGTGACTTTAACCAAGGACACACAGCTAATAAGTGTTAGAACCAGGATTTGAAGTAAGGTTCCAAACTCTGAGCCTTTAAATACTCTCCAATATATACTCCCCAAAAGTGTACTTCACTTTACCTTTTGAGGTGGTAGATGCAGTAAGACGTGGAGGAAAAGAAGAAATCAGGAGGGAGAAACAAAGGTTTCCCACTTGAGATCTTATCTCAAGGATAAGATCCTTTAAAAAAAAGAATTTATTTATTCATGACAGAGACAGAGAGAGAGAGAGAGAGAGAGAGAGAGAGAGAGAGAGAGGGGCAGAGACACAGCAGAGGCAGAAGCAGGCTCCATGCAGGGAGCCCAACGTGGGACTCGATTCCGGGACTCCAAGATCACGCCCTGGGCTGAAGGCAGGAGCTAAACCGCCGAGCCACCCAGGGATCCCCCCTCAAGGATAGGATCTTAAGATTATGACATACACCCTTCCTCCAAGACTGTCAAACCTGTGTCCCAAAATTGTGAGTAGTAAAACTCTAAGGTAACAAAGTGAAAAATTATCCATCACTCCAGGCCTCTTTCTACAGTGAAATGGCAGTCACAGATTCAACTGATGTATAACCACCTTACCACCCAATGAAAGTGTCCAACATTTAATGTACTGTCCAGCAGGAAAATAGTAAACTGAATTATGGTTTAAGGCAGTGAGCCTCAACTGGAGATCCAAGAATTATGGTATCTGGAACACGTGGAAGCATTGTTGGCTGTCACAATGACTGGGGGACACCAAGAATGCCAAACATCCTGCTGAAGGTATAGCACAGATGAAAAGAACTGGTATGTCTCAAGTGTAGGAATGGTACCTCCTGAAAAATAGCAAATGAATAAACTCCATATGGGTAATGAACTGGTTTTTCTCATTCCAAGAACATAAGTAAGACAGGCCCTGGTGCCTCTCTTTCTCTCTAAAATAAATAAATACATCTTTTTAAAAAATACTGGAGTACAAGCACCCCTGAGTAAATGTGGCCAAAAGGAGAGAATGAGAGGGTTTCTTAAAAGATAAATTATTACCATTACCTTGTAGTTCTAGACAGATCTTCCACCTTCACTTCTGAATCCAGAGTACTCCAAACGAAAGCCAACAGTTTGTAGCCCCTACCAAAGGGGGCCTACCAAAGTTTTCCTCATCCCAGTTTCCCATCTCTGGTAAGTATACTACCATCCTCTGTCACAAAAGTCAAAGTTCAAAATCATATTTTTTTCCCTTCTCCATCCCATGCCTCCCCCCTTTAAGGCATTCCACTCTTCTCCCAGGCTTTGCTACAACTTCTTCTGTACTGTCTATCCAAACCACCCTTCTATGCCACTATCAGCACCCTAACTCAAGTCAAGATCTTTCCTCTCCTCCTGGAAGCTGTCACCACACCTTCCTGCACTGGTGAAGGGTAGTAGTAACTCTCACGTGCAAGCAGCACCCAGCATTTTTAGTAAGCTGACTAGGATGATCAAATGCCACTATTGAATTCTCAGTGGAAGTAGCAGCTGCAATTCTTTTTAAGTAATGGTTAGAAATTAAGTTTGGTCTCAAACATTTCTACCAAAATATACCTTAATGGCAGGGAGCCTGGCTGGCTCAGTCAGTCATGGAGAGCATGCAACTTTTGATCTCAGGGTCATGAGTTCAAGCCCCAAGATGGGTGTGGAGAATACTCAAAAAACAAAACAAAATAAAAAACCCTTAATGACAATGGAGGAAAGGGGAAAGTGGAGGATAGTATATATACTCATGAGGCAGGAAGAGTCTGGAAGCACTAATCAAAGAGGACCTAAGTAAGCGGGAACGTCATAGTCAACATTCAAAATCTCATGTTGTATGTCAACCTAAATGTGCCCATTTTAAAAATGTAAAAATGATGCCTTTTGCCACCAAAATCTTCAAAGGAAAAGTACCTCTTCGTGGAGGTACACTAGAGTAAATCATTTTGTGATTTAAGGAGATCCTGCCTTCTCTGATATACGGACCCAAATGGTATGCCCATAACCATTTGAGATTTACAGGTCTACATGACAAAACAGAAAACAATTTAAAAACTAGATTATCTGCTAGCATTCAATGGCAAACTCACAAGTTTATTAACTGTTTGATTCTTTAAGGAGGCGTCAGTGAAATATAAAGAGACTGGAAATGACTTAAAGTGGTTTTCTCACAAATTATAACCCATGAGGGAATATTCATCGTTGGGCTACATTTACAGTAGATGAAATGAATTAATTTGAAGAGCATTCTAGTTTTTTTAATAAAATAAATTAGTCCAGTGTTTTTCAACTTGAACAATGTTTGTTCCCCTTTTGAAGGAAAATAATTTCTTGAAGATTCCTGATTTTAGAAACATGGAAGTGGGGGATCCCTGGGTGGTGCAGCGGTTTGGTGCCTGCCTTTGGCCCAGGGCGCGATCCTGGAGACCTGGGATCGAATCCCACGTCGGGCTCCCGGTACATGGAGCCTGCTTCTCCCTCTGCCTGTGTCTCTGCCCCTCTCTCTCTATGTGACTATCATAAATAAATAAAAATTAAAAAAAAAAAAGAAATATGGAAGTGGTATGTTCTACAACAATGCTGCCAGACAGAAATACAGAGTGAAGCTGCATGCGTAATTTTTAATTTTCTAGGAGCCACATTAGAAAGAAACAGATAAAATGAATTTTTTTTTGATAAAATGAATTTTAAAGATACATCTTATTTACCCCAATATATCAAAAAATCTATCACTTCAGTATGCTAATCAAGTATCTTTGAAATCCAGTGTGTACTTGACACCTTGCCCATCTCACTTCACACTAGCCACAGACACACTTCATGTGACCAGTGGCCACAGATGGCTAGCACATTATATTGAAAAGTACGATTCTTGGGCACCTGGGTGGCTCAGTGGTGGAGCATCTGCCTTCAGTTCAAGTCGTGATCCAGGGGTCCTGGGATCGAGTCCCGCATCAGGCTTCCCACAGGGAACCTATTTCTCCATCTGCCATGTCTCTGCCTCTCTCTCTGTTTCTCATGAATAAATAAATAAATAAACTTTAAAAAAAATAATAAAGTACAATTCTTGAAGACCATATTGCCTTGTCGGTGGAAAAAGAAATTTCCTAAAGAAACTCTTACCTGATTCTATTTTAGAAAATGATCATTATTGTTTGGGTTGACTGTATTCACTTCTAAATGGAAGGTCTTTACCAGATCTAGATGGGACTCTACATAACTTATACAACATAAGTTCGCCTCCAACAACTATAATGACCGCCTTAAATTCTGGACAAAAATCACACCTGTTAATAAGGATTTTTGTTTGTTTTTAATTTAAGGTCACTGTCTTTCAGTCTGAGTCACAGTTGAATAATAAAATTATGAGGCCCATGATATTCCCTGGGAACTCTATTGCTTTAAGAATCTGTTTCATTAAGGAATTACTCAGTCTGAAGGAAATTTATTGACACTTATCTCATTTTCCCTCCTGCTCTGGGTAGGCGACACCTATGATTTTCAAAGACAAATAGCTAAAGATGAGGGTCCTGAGCTAGTGCTGCATGTATAGCTTCCTCTGGCTTCCACGATCTTTCTCTCTCCAGCAATGGGTACACGTGAGGTGTGACCCAGCACCCTCCAGAGGATCCCACAGAAACAGCATCAAATGGCACACATGCCTTCGCCCCCAGGTCAACCAACTAGCAAGTACCAAAGTTCAGGAGGCTGGAACTACCCAATCTAGCCAGATCCTCAAATTCTGAACACTAAATCCCTCCTTATTGCCCCATACTTATGTTTCCAAGTATATTTGTAATGAGCCCCCCACCAAAAGCGTAAAACTCATCATCTACAGCTACGCAGCTGATCGAAGCACCATAAAATGAAAAGTCTGGGAACTGTGTGTAGGCTGCCATGACTTGGCTCGTTATCCTCATTTCCTTAATAAAATATATTTTAAAATAACTCTCCATTCACATATTTATACTACAAAGTAAAACCGTAACATATTGATTCAAACAATTATAAAGGTAACCTTATCGAAAGCAATTCTGAAATGTACATCACACAACATAAAATTAAAGAAACATTTCTAACCCCCTGATACTATTTCTCTTGTAACATTCAGCCTTGCATTCATAATGCTGATTTGCATATTACTGCTACATCCAACTCAGGTAACCATGACACCTCCAAAATAGACACAAGCAATAAACATGACCAAAATCTTGTCAGATCATTCAAGTGACATTGGGAAAAGAATATTACAAGGTAATTTCTAATATTGAGGATTTGTATCCATACATAAAATATCAACTGAAATAGATCTTCAGAATGAAATTTCCTAAAACGATTAAAGTAAAATGTGAAACCTCACAGTTTATACAAGACAAGAAACATTTGGCTGCAAATGGTTTTATAATTTTGCTAATTAAAAATTATCCCATTTTCACTTTGGATTCATCATGTAACAGAAACAGGAATAACCTTACCATGCCAGAAACACAAGCAAATGATTAAAGTTCTACTCTCAAAAAAATCTTTAAAAGTTGGCAAAACATTTCATTAGGCTACAAATCAAAATCCGTCTGTCCTTGACATCTCTTTAATGTCTTCCAGATTCCACATCTACTTTTTTTTAATCACTCACTGAATCACTCAGAAATTAAAATATGTTAAAATACCACTCATCTTGGACCTCTAGAAAAGTCCTCTAGGATCGTACAACCTTCAGGCCCCTCCACATGAGCAATGGACCCATAATGCTACCAACTGATTTATGTAAAGTATTCCATAAATTTCACAATGAGAAAAAAAAATATTCCCAGAATCGTGCCTTCATCAATAAATCTGCTACATGAGAAGAATATAAATAAATACTAAAAAGGGGCCACCGTGAACTCTCTTCTGAAGTTTGCCAAGTGGAAATGGGTATAACTATGATTAAAAATAAAAATCTTTGAGCTTCCAAGGTGTTACCAACAAAATATGCCTACAAAAAGAAGAATGCAAGTGGCAAGGAGGTTGACTGATGAGCACGTATTTCTCTGTAAAGCTAATGAAGGCAATGTTTACAGCGCATACTTATTTATTTATGCTTCCCTTCCCTGAGCCCTCCATGTGCCATGGGAGTCAGTGTGTGCTAATGGCACTGAACACCAGAGAACCTTCCAACTGCGAGTTGCAGTCACTGTGTCAGTGGAAACAATGAATCACAGACGTGCAACCTGGGATGAGTTGTGGCAGCACCTTACATGTGTCACCAATGTGTCATGTGACATGGTTGTTGCCATGGTGAGGCTCCATGTTCAGGAAATGTGTTAAGTCTCATAGAAGGCACCCAGCCATCCCCCAACGTACCCATGCCCGTGAATATATTTTGAAATCTTTCCGCTGCTGATAACATGGTGATTGGCTTCCTCGCTGGGAGTTTTGTTGGAAGCAGGGGGGGAAGAAAGTCACTTGGGGAAAGCTGAAAGAAAATGAAATATAGCATCCCAGTGTCTGTGTGCGTGGGCTCCAACCCAGCAAGAAGAGCAGTACCCTTAAAAGTAATTATTCAAGTCTTCTGATGGAATAAAAGTGGACCGTCCCAAAAAAGGGGGGAGGTAATTTTTAAGTTACTTACATCATTTCTGTGAATTAAAACAAGGGATAAAGCTAAAGAGACTAAAAACTCCACAATTTCTTGAGCAGAACAGAAACACTGTATGGATTAAGGATGTACAGATGAATTACCCTAGTCACCATTACCAAAAAATCTTCCTCCCTACTGCTGCTTTTGTCATCTGAAAGCATGAATAAAAATTGTAAGAGACTCACCAAGGTGAAGACTAAAGAATCTACTTAAGGCCTAAGCAGAGGGGTCTGGCACCTGGCAGTCACACAGGGAGCTGCCACTGCATGGTTGAGAACCAGGGCTACTACTGTCACTTCTCTATTGCTACCTGGCTTGCAATGAAGAGAAGCCTATTCTAGCATCCTGACTTCAAGGGAAGATTTACAATTCTTTAGCAACAGTTTCTTTACATGCCAGATTCCCAAATTTGGAATTTCAGAAGTGGGTCAAGAAAAGTCAAAATGTTTCCTTTCCAATTGATGGAGACAGTTTTGTCACAAAGGAGTACCTTTAAGTAACTTATATGTAAATGTAGACACGTCAGAAAAAAAAAAATATGCTTCTGGGGCTGTTGGAGCTGTGAGAACCACCCAAGGTGGTTACAGGGTACCTCAAACTAAATGAGAGCCTGTCCTGAACACCTGAAGGAGCAAAGGACCCCTGAAGAAGACTCAAGAAGGACCCATGGGTGATCTGAAAATAGCTGATGGATTATCATGTAGAAGAGATAGGTTCTGGACAATCTCAAGGTATCAAGCCAAACAATGAAGAGGCAAGACCGTGGGTGATATTTTCGTCCAATTTAAGAAAGAACTTCCAAGCCCTAAGGTTTGGTCAGAGATAAAATGAACTTACTGAAATAGGCTATGTTCAACATCCTAGAGTCACTCAGATGGTCTCGATGTTCATAGAGCTGCAACACAGCCTCAAAGATTCAGGCACAAGATGCATGGTGACAGTAGGCAGCTTCAGTATTCCTTCAAACACTAAATACCTAGGAGTCACTGAATATATATGACGTATATGACCGGGACACATAGGTACACATATACAGACACATAAAATTCGCATCCTGGGACACAGCAGAGAGATACTGGCAAAATGTGCTGTAATCATCCAAAACCACATTTTTTAAAAAAATTTAGGGTGTACTTTAGGGCTAATAGCTGCTTATATCATTCACTGAAAATTTACTACATGCCAACCCTTTTGTAATGCTTTTTGTGCATTAATTCATTTAATCCTACGATCACCTACGAGTTAGGTACTACTATCATTCACATTTTAAAGGCAAGGAAACTGAGGTACAGAACAGCATCATAACTTACCCAAGATTCTACTGTTAGTCAGTGGCAGAGCCAGGATTCAAACCCAAGTAGTCTGGCCAACATCCTGTGTTCTTAATCACCACATTTAGCTGTTTATTACACATTAAAGGTTCTACATCTTGGCTCTGGATCATGGAATACATTTATTTTTCATTTAATAAAAAAATAAAATAAAATAACCCTCTGCAAGGCTTTCAACCTAATTCTATCTTTGCTGTGTTCTCTCTGCCACTTCCTACCTTTTTTATTACAATGGACATTTCTGTGGAAAACATATTTGCTTCTTGGGGCTTCATCTTTTCTAGATGTTATTCCCAGCTGCATTAACAATACCTTGGTTCACAAACTATGGTGTGCTGAAAATCAGAAAGTCTTTTCCCTTCGTATCTCAGCCAATTTTATCATGATATTTGATAACGAAATATTCCTCTAGATTATTCCTCTATACCTTTCTTGAAAAACATCCTTTTCGTTTCTCGTCCCTGGTCAGATATTTTTTTCTTACTCAATGCTGTGTTAAAACTTGGCCTCCATTTTATTAAAAGGCTGCACTCCCTGAATTCACTCTTGACAATGTTTACCCCTCCCTTAACTTCCCTCACCTGTTGACAAAAGATTAAAATCTTCAACAAAAAGGGGAGAACTCTAATAGAAGATATCTTCTTTCCAGAATGCTCATGCTCACTTTCTTTTTTAACCATTCCTGTCCTCCAGAGATTTCTTTACAGAAAATTAAATGACATATATTATATGCCTCCTGGTCTCCACGTCCTTTATGACAAAGTCAGGGACATTTAGAAGAAAATTTCTTACTTTATTCATTCAATACCACCTCTCAGAATTTTGCTGTCCCGAAGAACCACTTGTCCAATAATTTTTATATTTTTCTCTAAATGTCTCCATTTTATTAAATGTTGCATTGAACAAGTATGAGCTGAGACACCAGACCTAATGTGCGAATAATATTTTTGCTACATATTGAATACATAATACATATTGAAAGTAATACCTCTTAGATTTTCAAAAATGTTCATCTGTGTCTCCTGGCAAACTCATCTCAAATTCCACTGGTGAGAGATAGAACACACTTCAGAAAATGCTGGTTATCGAGGAGAATACAGATCTAATGCCACTTTCAAAGTCTACTGTTCTTCCCTGACTTGTTTTCCCTTTCACTTTACCTTTTACCCCTCGCCTCACTTTTACTTCTAGCTTATAGTTCTCTCGTTTAAAATACAGGAAGGGAGAGGGAGACCCCACTACATCTCACCCTAAATCAATAAATAATCCAATCACACAGAACAGCTTATCTCAAGAGGAGATTTAAACAAAAGTAAAGACATTATTATTTCATCAGAAACTGAAGAGCAAATGATTAAGCCGAAGCATCAGAGAACAAGAAAAAAGAAGTGGCTCCCGGGCATGGCCTCATGCTCTTATCTTCTTTAGACTAGGGTTCAGCAAACCACAGGCCCAGGGGGTCAAAGTGAACCTGCCGCCCAAGAGCTAAGAATAGTTGTGACATTCTTTCGGGGTTGGGAAAAAATTAATACTACGGCTTCAGGTCGAGTGGAAATTAGACAAACTTCAAATTCCACTGTCTGTCAATACATTTTATTGGAAACACAGCCATGCCCATTAGTTCACAGATCATCTGTGGCTGCTTTCATGGAACAGACAGACCATGGCACGCCAAGGCTGAAATATTTACTGTCTGGCTCAGAAGTTCGCTGATCTCTGATACGGACAAAGAAGTTCTATAAGCCTTTGAGCATCACACACATACACAAGCATTTTGTTTTGAGTTATAAAAGGTCCCCACTCCCACTACGGCAAAAAAACAAAAAACAAAAAACAAACCCCAAACAATAACAACAAAACCCCACAAAACAGGACTAAGAAGAAAAGCATAAGGAACCTCCATATATTCAGCATTAAGATCAGATCAAAAGCTTCTGTTCGTACCTGTGGCCCTGACTGGAAGCACACGTACCCACCAATCAGCACCATGTGGGCTGCAGGTTCCACTGCCTTATTTCTCAGGCAATTCTAAGGACTAGTAACCCTCGTAAGAGTAAATGATCCCGAGGCCTTTTTTAAGCTGCATCATTATTAACAATTAAAAGGCTGCCACCACACATACACAATAACTTTCTTGTACTTTAATATGCATATCCATAGTCTGATTATACCAGCGTGGAGAGATTGACAGGAAAAGCGGAGTGTCGTGGCTCCAAGGAGACACTACATTGATCAGTAAATAATACACGTTTTTTGAAACTGTCTAACTGCATATTTACACTTGTCAGCTCTCATATACTTTGGTGACAGACTTCTTTTTCAAACATCTATGTAGAAAATTCTAATACTGATTTTTAAAATGTTTTTAATAATTACCAAAAAAACACGTCTCGGATGTATGAGGTTTAAATTATACCCGCCAAAGAGTGCCACCTGGAGCATTAATTGCTACATCTTTAACATTCCCAGTTACATCAGTATATTTGCAAATGTCTCAAAAAGGTTAGAATACGGTTGCAAGTGACCTATTTCTAGTGCCTACAAGGTACCAAGCACTGTATTTAAGGACTTGGCAGCCAACAAGGTAGATGCTACCATTGTTCCCATTTGACAAATGAGGAAAGTGAGCTTTGAGGAGGACACATGACTTGGCCATGTTCATACTGTTAGTGAAACCTGGGACAAGGACCTGAGGCTAACACTCCCCTTAACCCATACCAAGCTATGGAAATCTGTATTTTAACAAGTTGCTCAGGCAGCCCTTAGAGATCACACTTTGAAAAACATAGCCCCAAGAACTTAGAGGAAGAGGACAATAAAGTCCAATGGGTCTTGGGTTCAAGTCCCATCCACTTCCCTCCAAATACTGACCACAGGAGAATGAGAGAGAAAATCTATAACAGGTGTATCATAGCCTCTGGCATGTCACATATGCTCACTTACAATAGCTACTGAACAACTGTCATTTTTTATAGGTCACCGAATACTTGTATGTCAGGTAAAGTCATTTTATTTATATTGTCCAGAAAATTACTTCGACTCTTAGCTGATTAGGTTAGCATCTTTTTGCCCTAAGACTCCATATCAATTAAATTACACCAGCAGCTGAGAGCTGGCAAAGGTAGGGTAGAACACGGGGGAGCACAGATGTGGTTCTACCCAGTGACTGGTTATCAACCACTAGACTAGATAAAGGAGTTAGACATACCCCTCACCTCCACCCACATACAACTTTATTATAAGAGTGGTCAAATACATGAAGAAGTAGAGAAAATAGTATAATGAGCCCCATGTACCCATCACCCAGATTCCAGAATATCAAGATTCTGCTCCCTTTGTTCTTTTCTGATTATTTGTGACGGAAATCACAAATGACAGGCCATTTCACCCTTACATGACCCAATATGCAACTCTCCAAAAAACATGGAGAGAAAAATCCTCTCAATAATAAGTGAACACACGTCGTAAAAAAAAAAAACAATTCCACAGAGCATCCCTGAAACTAGCCTGCTGGCCATTTAGCCTGGACATCTATCCTGGAAGGGCAGTCATCCCTGTAGGCCATAGGCATGGGGCCTAAATAACGGAACAAAGTAGCAGCACTGGACCTTTCCAATGCTAGAGCTGTGAGCACAAAATTCCAGCGGCAAGGTTCTCCCTTCCAGCATGTTCTCCAGAGCAGCTGGGCTGCTAGTCCTATGTAGTCTGTTCATACTGTATCAAGGAAAAAACTCATCTGTTCAAATGTTAGGGGCTCCATGAGCTGCCACTACCAGGAGCATCTTTAGAAGAGAACCCAAGGAAGCACACAACACTGAGCCCACCCGCATGATTCTGGGAGATTTTAGACTGAGGGAAAGGCCAGTAGGTAAGGAATATTTTTGAAAAAATTTTTGGAAGAAGTTATTTCCTTTTATATCACCAGTTCTATAAAAATCCTGTTTGTATATTAAGCTGCAGTTTTAAATGAGTTGGATTCCAATTCCTTCCATAAAGACAACTATAAGCTACAAAATCTTCTCTGCCTAAATGAAATAAAAGGGCCTTAAAGAACTACGAATCTATTGAAGATGAGGAGGCAGCAGTATGCCCCCGTGGCTGATGAGCTTTGAATTTGGCCCAAGTTAAGGTAAACTCCACTTGAAAAACTTGCTATGTGATCCTGAGCAGGTGACCAAGCCACTGAGCTTCTGTCTTCTCAACAATAACCCCAGGGGCTCCTGTGTGGCTCAGGTGGTTAAGCATCTGACTCTGGATTTTGGCTCAGGTCATGATCTCAGCATCGTGAGATCAAGCACCTCATTGGGCTGTACAGTCAGTGCAGAGTCTGCTTGAGATTCTCTCTCTCTACTCTTCTGCCCCTCCCCTCTTCGTGCATCCTCTCTCTCTCTCTCTCAAATAAATAAAATCTTTAAACAAACAAAATAATAATACCCAGAATACAGAGACACTGTTAGAATTAAAAGAGGTAACTACTGTGATATTCAAACAACTAGGAAAACTTAATGCCACATGAGTGGTTGTTCTAATTATTTGTTAACAAACATCACTAAATATCATGGAACATAAAGATGGATGAAAAAGATTTCACCTCATGAGTCTATTCCAATTGACTGCCTGGAGCTTCAAGGGACCATGTGTACAGAAAACCCAAGAGTCACCATCAGAACAGACCATGATGGGTCCCACTAATTTTGTCATCCCTGACTAAGGCCAACCCTATCTTCCTATAAACATGCACCAAGAGGTTAACAATTCATATGTTCACCTACAATCACTTTCCAGAACTCTGGTTCCATGACCAACACAACACAAATAATCAAATAATACGTTGAAATGAAATTAAAATGCAAATTAACTAAATGGTGCTTAAGTACACTAATTGCTCATTTTTCTTTAAGAAGGAATTAAAATGATGGCAATTCTCAACAGGGTACCTTAGCAGCATGCACACAGACTAAGTGGAAATTTCCTTCTCTTAGTCTCTGTGCATTACTTGAACCAAGTTAACAGAAAACAGATTATTTTCAAAAACAACACGCAATGTAACTTAAGTTCCTAGAATTTTACATCACGGAAGATATCATTTGAAATATAATAGTTGAATGCCTTCCTCCCTGGTACAGCTTGCTTCGGTGTATTGATAAAAACCAAGATTAATATGCAAAAGGAAATTGCAAGGAACTTGCCCTGAACCGGTCAGCACCTGGTACATGTGTTGCCCCTCCCTTTGAGAAAGAAACTGTACTTGGAGAGTGAGAGTCTGGGTTTCATTCTCACCCCACCACTTC
Organism: Vulpes vulpes; assembly: GCF_048418805.1. Lineage (NCBI taxonomy): Eukaryota > Metazoa > Chordata > Mammalia > Carnivora > Canidae > Vulpes > Vulpes vulpes. The sequence continues at coordinate 73,665,084 of NC_132788.1, read as the reverse complement.
CTTGCTGGGTTTTAGCCTCAGTTGATGCACAGGTAACAAGAGGGTGAGAATGGTCTCTTTTTTATCTTTTCCAAAACTACAGAATTAAAAAAAAAAAGCAACAACAAAAAACAAAACAAAAACCCCCTACAAAATTATAATGCTTCACATACATAACACCAAAACCAGGTGAAAGGCAAAAAATAAACTACCTCACATCACACAATCATGGCAGACACATGTTAAAAACCCAACTGTTACACAACCAGGTAACTGCTAAAATTGTATGTGCATGAGATCTTCTCATTAATATAACAAACATACTGTTTAAGCACTGGATGCCAAATATTCAGGTTAAGTATTGGGTGTATACAGTAAAACTACAAAGACTGGTCAAAAGTCACTTGCTTGGCATTATTTTGTTCATATTCAAGTCAATGGTGAGTGTGTAAGCTTGCCTACAGGAACTAAGTGGAATAATTCTGAGGTCACATCAGCACTCAACAGAAGAGAGGATGTGATCAATTAGTGATGTCTGTCAAGACACAGGAATGGACAGGAGTGGGGAAAATAGAAGATCCAAAGTGTGTCAGGAATGTTCGCCACCCTTGATTTAGGCAAGGGGTATGACGCTTTGTGTAAATGTCATGTGAATAAAAGCCTGCCGGATACATTAAAAGTTTACTCGACAATGAATTTGTATGTCCAGAAAAATGTGTGTATAATCCCATAAGGGGCTTAGAGGGGAATGGAACATATCTGCAATATAAATGCAGATTACCTTTATTACAAAATTGGATCATATTCTCATTCCTAGACTAATTTCCTATATCATAAAACCTATATTCAATTTTATAAATAGCATACACCAAGAATCATAAATTCAGTTAATGCAGAAATTTAACAGATTTTTTTTTTTAATAAAAGTGAGAAAAGGCTGTTTTCAAGCAAGTATCTGAAAGGACAGAAAGGGCTCTTTCTTTGAAGATATGTTTTTCCCTCTGACTCTACCTCCTTGGGGACATAACTAGAGGAGAAATAAATTTCACAGCTAATATATATGAAGTAACATGTTTAACATTATCCAATGAATTTATATCTACCTACACCATATAAATTTATCTCACATAAACTGTCACCTCCAACAGAATTCATTAAAACATTGTTATAGCTTCTGAATTAAACGCAACCTTCTAATTGGAATTTAATCTTACAATAGTAGTGGATTTTCTTTTTTAATTGACAAACGGAATAATTCATTAGTTTGTCTTGGTTCTGTCTGAAGGATTGGAAAGTAAATTTGACCTAGGTGTTGGCTGGCCACTGCTCTAAAGAACTCTGGGGTGGGGTGAAGTGGGGGCTGAAGGCCCCTTCACCATCCTCAAAACTCCTCCTGCTGCTTATGGGGCTGGAAAAGGATGGACACTCACTCATATCATCCCGAATGACTACATTAGTAATATATTCCATTACCTCCACGTAAATGTCACGTTAATTTCTGATCTTCATCAAGCCAGACAATGGTTTCCACCTTGGCCCCTAGCCAATTAGCTGTGTGGAAAATATTCAGCCAATTACATTACTTCTATTAGGTTAGGGACTGGAGAGAAAGGCAAAATAAACGCCTCGAAAATACTTCGGAGATAAAATGTAAGTTGACACTGTCTTCGCATGCTGGAGCCCAAGTTATACAATCTGATAGGCAGCTGCCAGCACTCATAACTGCTTATTAAATCTAGCCTCTCTTTATGGCGTGAGTGAAGATCTGTATTTTTACCAATATTAGGTTCATTGTGTTATGAAAGAGACCAAAATACTTAAGATCATTCGCTCTGGCTTATAAAGCATATTATGTAGTTTATTAAATTGTTAAAATTACTTTTCAAACTCAAAATTTCAGGGACTAGAAGTTTAAGCACAACAAAATGGCTTTGCCCACTGACAGGTTCCAGCATAAGACAACTCAAGAGGGGAGCCCATCAGACAGCTTTCCTGTCCCAAAACACCTGCTACCTGCCCCCACCTCTTCCTGGAAGCTGCACTACCACCACCACCACCGCACCCCAAAACCAATGACAAAAAAAATACACCCTCAAGTTTTATATAAAAGCAAGGAACTCCCAGCTAAAACGTAGCCCATTCTCAAGTTTTAAGTGGGGAAAAAATATTTCCTATGATCTTCCCTCAATCAATAGGTTAAAAGCTAGGAATTGCACTATGAGAGAGATGAAACAAGTAACTGTGGGCAAGTAAGGGAAAACAATCAGTGACAAAACAATGTTGCATGGTGCTACATTCTTGTACCAGATCCTCCAGCAAAAGACAATTCACTGATAGGGAGCAGGCAATGCCAAGGCACAGACTGAATAACAAGCCAGCAATTCACCATCTCTACTCCACTCTTTCTCAGGAAAACTCTATGCAAATCCAGACTGTTATTATCACATTTATTAATAACACTGTGGCTAACTGCCTATTAAATATGCAGCAGACTTAGCTGCTCTTCACTCTTGGAGTCTCGTGATGTGCATCAGATAGGTATCCGTATCAACTACAGCTACACGCCAGGGAAACAGGAGCCAACTCTGACTCCCTGCTGGCGAATGGTGGCATGAAAGAACCATCAAAAAAAGAGACCTCAAGCGCTCAGCCCATCTTTCTCTGTTATCTTGCACCAAAAGTAACTTACTATGCAGGTATGGTTATCACCAAAATAAACTGAGTACGTTGCCCATTTTCTGACCTTAAAATTTTGCCACAATGGTCTATTTGTGCAGACCTTTTCTCATATGGTTTAACTGCCTTGCAAGCGAGTGCAGTTTATTGTTCTGGATGCCTACCCTCATGACTGTGACTCTGTCCTACCATGAAGACACTTAGCACAAAACACTTCACTCAAAATTAGAGTTTATTTCAAGCCTAAAGACTTCAAATTACAAGAGGTAACAATTAATTGGTGCTTTTCTGGGGTTACTCAATAAACTGCAAAGTTCTTAAAGCCACAGGACTGTGAATTATTTTTGACAATGAAAGGACTTAGATATAAGATACATAATACATGGAAAGTCAGGTTACTGCATCACGGAGGAAGAGAATTTAGTCATTTGAGCAAATCCTGGAGGTGTGTGCTTTGAGGAAGAATAGGATAGAAAATCAGAACACATGCTCCAGCTCATTAGATTTCAGGGACTTCCACTACCTACTAAAAATATAGTGAAGGGAAGATTATTACAATCTGATAAATACAAAGCACTTCCTTAATATAAAAAATTGGTATCTGACCAGGCATTTTATCAATTCAAAAGAGAGATCGTTTCATTATAGTTCTTGAGACTGATTTTTTTAAATAGCAGGCCTCACCCAATGAAATTAATGAATAAAATAAACCCTGTCTTCAATAAATCCATTCATGTGGTTTTGTTAAATTTCATACATCAATTTTATGATAGTGAGATTGAGTCAGACTTTCTCAATACTGAAGACAGAGATGACAGTTAATCTCAAATCTGAGTTTGCTACTATTTCAACAACTTTAGAATTCCAACCACTTCTATGAATTCTCCTGTGTATATGAGACAGGCCCAGGCTTTCGTCTCACCTTGACCTGGATCCAAAAAGATACTATGTTTCATAATGCATGCTATCTGCTCACTGGCCTACAGATCATCCACAAAAATCTATCATAGCTAGTAGCAGTGGAAGACCCTCAGAGGAACCTCATGGGTGAGAAATCAAAGGACATTCCCAAGACCATCCAGGAAGATGATGAAAGATCTTTACTAGCTCTAAATTCCATGACTCCATTAACCATTTCTTTTAACTGTGGGCATCCTTGCCTCTTGTGTTACTATTTACTATTTGCCTTATCTCTTGCCAATTAAAGAAGAAATAACATCAGGAAGATAGAAGACTTTGTTTTTCCTCTATCTAAAGCTTCAACAGACTGGAATAACAAAATAGCCCAGGTGGAAGTGAATTTTAGCACTCAAAAGCTCTTTGAGGATCTTCTAGTCAATAATAACTGTGGCTCCTTTTTTTTTTTTTTTTTTAATCTATGAAATGGGAAGGTCAAATTGGTCTCTAAGTATAGAATCTTTGAGGGATGCCTGGGTGGCTCAGGAGTTGAGCATCTGCTTCTGGCTCAGGGCGTGGCCTCGGAGTCCCGGGATCGAATCCCACATCAGGCTACCCTCAAGGAATCTACTTCTTCTTCTGCCTATGTCTCTGCCTCTCTCTGTGTCTCTCATGAATAAATAAATAAAACCTTTCTAAAAAAATCTTTGGGGGGATCCCTGGGTGGCGCAGCAGTTTAGCGCCTGGCTTTGGCCCAGGGCACGATCCTGGAGACCCAGGATCGAGTCCCACGTCAGGCTCCCGGTGCATGGAGCCTACTTCTCCCTCTGCCTGTGCCTCTGCCTCTCTCTCTCTCTCTGTGTGTGTGTGACTATCATAAATAAAAAATAAAAAAATTTAAAAAATAAATAAAAAATAAAAAAATAAAAAAATCTTTGGGGCACCTAGGTGGCTCAGCTGGTTAAGTATCCAAGTCTTGATCTCAGCTCAAGTCTTTATCTCATGGTTCTGAGTTTAAGCCTCATGATGGGCGTGGAGTCTACTTTAAAAAATAAATAAAATTGGGCAGCCTGGGTGGCTCAGCAGTTTAGCGCCGCCTTTGGCCCAGGTCGTAGTCCTGGAGACCTGGGATCGAGTCCAGGCATGGACGTCAGGCTCCCTGCATGGAGCCTGCTTCTCCCTCTGCCGGTGTCTCTACCTCTCTCTCTCTCTCTCTGTATCTCTCACGAATAAATAAATGAAATTTAAAAAATAAAATAAAATTTTAAAAATTAAAATAAATAAACAAAATAAAAGCTTTTAAAATCTGTCCCAAATAGCTAAATGCATAACAATGTCTTAAGGAGACACTTATTAGAGAAATTTTATTCAACTGCATGGGTTGGATGTCTCAATCTCTATAACAGAGATAAACTGGAAAAAAAAAATCACTGAAGACAAAGAAGTAGGCTCCAGTTCCAACCAGGACAAGGACTTAGACATCTCAAATTAGACCCCATGGGCTTCAGCTGCTCCATCTAGAAGATGAGGGCATTTAAACTGACAACTTCTAGGGCCTTTTTAGTACTGACAAATAGGGTACTCTAACCTACCTGCTTTGTTTTAAATATAGGAAATCACAACAGAGACTAACCCGTCCCATGTCAAGTAACTATTAGGCCTCCCAATAGCTGTATAATGCTCCTTCTCCTCACTACCCTTCCCTCCATAAAAAGGAATCTGCTTCAAATACAATCATGCTAAGACAAACGAGATGGACTTTATGCCAATGGTTCTTATCATTAAATGTCACTGAATACAAAACGTGAAATGAAATGGTTCCCCATAAAGGTGACTTCATCCTATGACAAAGCTACCACTAAATGATGTCAGACTTTTTATCCAGAACACCTGGCCTCGACCAAGTATTTTCTCTGACAAAGGCAAGTCACAGTTGTTCATTCATTACTGTCAGAGAGCCGCTGATTGCCAATGAACATGGAAGATGCCATCAAATTCAGAAAATATGTGTAAGAGAAAAAAATCATCATGTTCCTTCTGACCTTCCCCCAAAATTACAATCAGTACTTTGGTGAGGTGAACAATGATTGAAAGAAATGCTCATAAGTCTTTCTGAAAATCTTTGTGAGGCCACCGTAGTTTTCTCAAGAACCCTTATCATATATATGGAAAGCTTGGGATGAGACCTTCTTAGTGAACAAATCAGACTAAATTCCCTCTAAAACTCAAGATGAGATCATTATACTTTTATTCCATGGTGGTTCATTGTTTGCTGAGGTATTATGGGACCAGAAAAGCAATTATTCTTTCGGTGATGCATATGGCTCATAACTTAGATGGCCCACCCTTCACTGTATGAATAAGAAAAAAAACACGCAAACAAAAAATAGTTCTTCTGTGTCCTACTGTGTCTTTTATAAATCCTCAGATCAATGCAGGAGTTATTCAAGAGGGTTACAGCAGAAAACAGCAGAGTCGCTTTCTTCTTTGAAAATGAGAATCTCTCACCCTCAGTTTGCAATTGCTCTGATGAACTTAGGACTTCTAACAGTTTCCTGCACTGTGTGTGACCCCTGCAGCCACTTTTTTTGTCTTGTGAATTTTCAGACAAATACTCATAAACATGCACTTACCCTGTTGGCCAGCAAGCATCACATCCACCCGTTCATGGTTGACAGCAAATCAGAGAAGGGATCGAAGCCCTCACCATCGCCCAAATGTTTCTTTTGGAAACTGGAATTGTCAGCAAAAGGTCCTGGGACACTGCAATACAAAAATATTTTTTACACATAACTAAGATGTAGCTTCTAAAACCACCACTTCCTTAAACTTGAAAACAGCAAGGCAGACATAGAATCTAGAGGTAGGGGAAAACACCTTTAAAATGAGGGTATATCAATATATCAAATGTGATGCTGTAAAATATGAACCGGAAATACTGCTTTGAAAGATACGTTTACCAATTACTTTGACACATATATCAAAAGATTGTTGTTTACTGCGGACTTTGTGCAAAATATTTTACATATTTTGGCATTGAAAAAATATCAGGTCCCGTCATAGAGTGCTCAGGTAACAATAAGGTGTTCGAACTCAAATATTATGTGGATAAGTGTACCATTTCCTAAGAAGTAATTATCTTTTCCAGAAGATGAAAAAATGTAAAAAAGTAAATAATAATTTATATTATTTTTAAGTAATAATGAACATTGTTTCTCCTCCAAAATAATTCTAAAAATGTCTAAAAGTTACTTAAGGAGCAAGACTCACGAAGACATGTCCATCAAGAGACAACATACTATGTAATGTGCAGGTGTCAAAGTGGAGAAGCCTGAATTCTGGACCTGATGTTGTCACCAGTCGTGTGGACCCAGCAAAGCTACTTACTATTTCAAGATTCCAGCCACTTCCTGTACAAGGTCAGAGCAATTATTAATGTTCCCCAAGTCCCTTCTACCACTTAACTTTGTTGGGTTGTTGGTTTTTTTTTTTTTATTTTGATAAAGTACACTTATTCCAAATAAGCTAAACTATAAACTTCTCCTTTAATATTACTGATTAAAAAGATTTTTATCGCAGATCATTCTTATGTCAATCTGCCATCAACACTGAAGATGTGCTATAGGCAGAGGGTTTTTGCACATGCATAGAAGAATTCTTACCCTGGCACTAGTGCCCAACCCTGGTGAGCTGCCACCCTTGATGGCTGACAGCATTCCTTGGGTGCCCATGGAAGGCTTCCATTTCTCTCTACAAAGTACAGTTCCAACTACTATGGAAATCGGCCCCAATGTATTACGCATGAGTGTTTCTTAGACTTTTGTGTGTATAAGCATAGCTTGGAGTCATCAGCAAAAAGAAATGGACTAAGCTTGTTTACCATCTTTTAGGATAAAAACACACTTCTCCCTGTGGCCTATAAAGCCCTGCAAATGGATCACTTTCTACTTCTCTGCCACTTCCAGTCACCAAGCCAATTCCCAACTACAACACAGTTATAGTGGTCTTCCTTCCACTTCAATCAAGCTATGCTTTTCTGTCTCAGGGCTGGAGCACTGGTTTCCCCGCCCCCCGCCCCCCCGCCCCCAGTCCCAGCTCCCTTGAAATGCCCTGAGTCTACTCCTTACACAAATGGCTTTCTCATCACTGGGTCTTAGGGGCAAAGGCTGCTTCAAGTAGACTGTCCTGCCTACCTACTTAGGTTAGATCCCTAATGCCTCTCAGTGAGAACAACCTATTTGCTTTCTCCAGAGCTTCTGTCGTAATCTCTGAACTTTTTTCTCATTTATTCACTGGTCTTCCCCACTTCAATCTAAGCTCTGCAAGATAAGGGAACATCTCTGTTTTATTTATCACTCTACTCTAAAACTTCAGAAAAAGTGCCTGGTGTATAGCAGGCACTCCATACAGATTTATTGGGTCAACAAATGAATCAATCATCAAAAAGAATTCATTCTTCAGCATCCTACAAAAATACTATTGACTGAAAACTCATGATGTGCTAGATATTAAGTATTTTATAGCAATTGTTTCATTTACTTCTCTTCATATGACAAAGTTCCTAGTAGACAATGTTGTAAGTTTAAAAGATGCAGATAAGAAAACTAAGGTGGAGTCTTAGGAACTTGCCCCTAAACCCACAGAAGCAGGGGCTTGACTCTACCCCTTGTTAGTGTGCACTCATTAGAGCTCTGTATTTTTCCAGTCAATACAGTCATACAAACATTTTGAGTGCCTACCTTGTACTAGACACCCTTCTGACTCAAGCTCACTGCAAGGTCTTGTAGCCTCTGTGATCCTGAGCTTTCTGCTTCACACAGGGAGAGCTAAGGCACCCCACAATGACCAGGCAGTCAGTGCAAGTGAGAAAAATAGGTCAGGTGTAAGGTGCAGAGAGCAACGCGCCAGGTTGCAAACTTGAAGACCAGCAGTTTTTCAGCCAAAGAGGGCAGCCAGTGCCCTCCACAAGCCAACTGTTGCCATAGGGGAACATAAGCCCGGGGCTTCAAGAGCTTCTAATTCTATGAAGGAACACAGTCATCTTTACTGTTTTGTGAAATTTCCTAATTTTTAAAAGATAGCAGCTCACTTTTTAATAGCACATGTGAAAGAAGGGGGGGGGGAGAAAGAACAAACTTGCAAGCCCCATGCCAAATGACTGCCCAAGTCATGCCATGTCCGTGATTCTGGAGGTATCTGGAAGCACGGAGAGGCTGTATAACTGAACACAGAAAAACACAGTAGGTATCTGCATACGTAAGGGCTCTCCAGAGGAATTATCTCAAGCAAGTTTTAGAAGGAACTGGAAGGTGGGGTAGCGAAGGTGTTTCACAAAACCAGAATGTGCTATTCAGAGGCTTGGAGGTGGGGAGGAGGCAAGGCACACCAAAAAACAGCAGTTCATGGAGCTTTCCTTTTCATTCATGCTCAGAGAAGCTGCAGGTTTCCAGCTAAGACACAGGCTGGCCAAACAATGCTCTAAGTGTTATCGTTAGTGTTGTCTTGCTTGATTTCCTAAAATATGAAAGTTACCACGCATAGATGAGAATAAAAAACAATGGGGGCCCTCGGTGGCTCAATCTGTTGGGTGTCTGACTCTTCATCTCAGCTCAGGTCTGGATCTCAGGGTCTTGAGTTTGAGCCCCATAACAAACAAAAACAAAAACAAAAACAAAAAACAACTACCACCACGGTTTATGGAACTTTTTTTAGTTTTATTTGTATAGGTTTTAAGAGTCCCATAGACCCAGAACTGAATTCCAAACTCTCTGTAACTCTGACCAAAATACTCTATAAATAATATATAGTCCACTTTTCATATGTATTTGCAGTGTATATATACAAAATACATGCTGTATATATACACATACACCATAATTCATACATATATAAAGTACATATATATACCTTTATATACTATAAAATACAAGCTCTGTAAGTCTAACCAAAATATTATGTAAAAAATACTTGAGTCTTTATATATAGAGTATGTATACTATAAAGTACATACTATATACACATGTACACACTACATGCAGTACATAAACATGCATTTATAAGATATAAGCTCTATAACTCTAGCCAAACTCTGAACTCTAGAAATTAAAACATACAGCCACTGGAATTTAAAATTTTTTAAATTAAAAAAAAAAAAAAGAAAAGAAGACAGATATCCAAATACATTACCCAGAAAACCACCCAGAGGCAAAAACTGTCTACCTAGAATTGTATACCCAGAAAAAAAAAAAAAAATCTTTCAAAAATGAGGATGAAATAAAGATCTTTTCATACAAACAGAAGTCCATCACCTCTTTACAAGGACATTCAGAAAGATGTATTCCAGGCCAAAAGAGAATTATTTCTCTGATTTAAAAAGAAAAGGGGGAGCCAAAATAATGAACTCATGAGTCAATGAAAACTAAACACATCAAAAATGATGTGCATGTCTCAAAAATAAAAACATTTCTTATGTAAAAATAAATTTAAAAATCTGGCAGCACAACACATGCCCCCTGGCCCAGCTCACTTATTTACACTGTGGCAATATCGATCACCAAGGCCTTGCTCTGCAAACCTGAGTGTGCAACCAGGGCACCAGCTTGAAATCCATATTCCTGCCCCCACCCTCAGTCCAGAGAGTCAGGCCGCAGGAATCTGCATTTTGGCCAGATACTCCAGGTAATCTGGATGAAGATGGGTCCTTGCCTCCACTCTGAGGGGCACTACCTCACTCTCCATCTCTTTAGGGCCAAGCTGTTTAGGGAGCCAGGGCTCAGCCCCAAGAGGTCCCAGTTGACACATCAGCAGGACTTTGCTTCACTAGAGCCCCAGAAGAGCACCTGGGCCCAGGGGGTCAGTAGCAAACCTTCCTTAACCCTACTAAATCAGGAGCTGCAATAAATTAAAAGCTCATTAAATTATTTTAGAGAAAAGCCTAGAAGTACTGAAACTTTAATTGTGCCATATTCAATCTGTTTTCCTAGAGACTCAAAAAACCAGATTACCATCTTGGGGGTCATTAGAAAGAATGAAGCCTGCTCCCTTTCAATTTACATATTTAAAAATGCATATATTCTTGCAGTGGCGGCGACCCAGGCTTCCCAGGTCCCGTGGTCATTCCACAGTCTAACCAGAGAAAGAAGCCCAGGATGTCACAGGGTCCAGCTTTGTGTTTTTTGTTGTTGTTGTTGTTGTTGTTATTGTTTTTTAAAGTAGAGGAACCAAAGCCCAGGAACTGTGGTTGCAAAACAGCTCCAGGAAAACAGGTAGAGGCAGCCACAAAACAACCATGATGTTTACTTGTTTTGTTCTCCCCTGTTTATTTTTCCCTGAAGCAATCCTTGCTCAGTACAAAAGTCTGCAGGGAGCTGGAGAGAGCAGCTGTGGTTCCCTGAGGCCAAGACCTAGCAATCAAGTTGTTTACCAAACACTGCCAGGCACGGTGAAAACAACAAGCTAGCAGGCTGCATTTGCATCTGCTTTTCAAAAACAACCTCCAAAAGTCTAGGGCCTGGCCTGGTACTTCCTTGTATGGCTGAGGGCAACTCGGAAATTAAAGGCATGAACTGCATTAGGTATTAGCACCCGTGGCCTAAATGTAATGCATTATTATTCTGTTTCTCTGCCATCCTAGGAAACATCCTAAGAAAGGAGGACTGGAAGCCTGTGGAGTGCAAAGCAGTGGTTTGATACAGACAACAAGCTCCTGCCTGGCATTTCCGGCTTGGCAAACTGTCATCATTTGCTGACCATCCAACACCTCAAGACATCCAGCAGTGGTTTGCAATCTTGAAGGAGCCTTGGAATCCCCAGGAGGGTTCATAAAACACAGATGGCTGGGCCCCTCCACCAGAGGGCCTAATTTAGTAGGTCTGGGGTAGGGCCTGAGAATTTCTAGAAAACTCCCAAGTGAATCAGGTGCTGTTGGTGCAGGCACCACACTTTCTATACCACTTTCTATATCACTGCTCTCAGATGCTTTCTAACCATCCTGAAGACCTGGGAACTGATCTGCCACCTTGACCTCTCCACCTCTCCCCATGGGTTCGCTGAGTGAATACAGGAGTGTCGAGCCCAAAGAAGTTCACAGAACAAAATGCAGTGCATGGTTTTCTGTGTGCCTCTCCAGATTCTTTGCCCAATGTCCCCCTACCCTACTCTAGGCCCTGGAAGGCTGCTCTTTGTGGACAGCATCAACAGATATCCTTGCCCTCTGGCTTTCCAGCTGAGATGGAGGTCTCATCACAGGAGGAAAGATAAGATGGGGCATTTACTGCTGGGCTTCCTTCCCTCCAGGGAAATGCAGGTTGAGTCCATGAAAGGTCACAGCACCCACCAGGCAGCTCTCTCCATAAAGATATAGTCTCTTTGTCCTAGTAACCACTACCTGCCCTTCCCTAGTCCTTCCAGACAAGGGGAGAGGTAAAAGCCATCCTTTTTCCCACAGGGACCCTGACACAAAACTCAAATTCAACCCACTGTCCACTGGATCTCCTCTGGTTTTAAACCGCTAAACCTAGAATTTTATATAGCCCTATAATGTAAACATGCATGTATGTACACATGTACACACAAAAATATATGTACCCATGAATGTACACACATACAGAGATGTACATATGAATGCACACAGCCACAAATGTATATATTTACAGACTTTTTAATGCAGCCATATGAGATTAGGCCAGGGCCATCTCGTGCGGTTCGCACGGATGTTCCTTCAGGCCCCATGTGCTACAGGAAGAGGGGGCCCACTTTGTCTCCTCAGTTACACAACCTGATGGGAAAGAGAGCATTTGTGAGAGCTTCAATCCTTCTCTAATTTATTAACTTAGTTTCTTTTGTTGCAAATGGCACCAAAATAGAAAGGGAACAGAAGTGGGTGGAGCAGGCTCCATCATCAACTCCCATGAATAACTTTCTGACAATGCTGAACCCAGTTCAAAAAGCACACCGACTGCAAAAAAATAAAAAATAAAAAATAAAATTAAAAAGGTGTATGTTGTCAGCTCACAAATAAAATGCCAATCTGCCTCAATTAATAAAGCTCAGAAGGGAAGAACAAATAATATTTCTGTTTCTAAAATAATAATCACTTCAAATGTACCCTAAAGAAGCTTCTGTCAGAACAGCTGCGTTAGAAAGTTCTAATAAAAATGGTCAACCAAACTTAATCAAACGGGTTAAATATACCAACATTTTTGGCTTCAGCGAGCCCACCTGACTTCATTTCAATTAAATTCTCCAAAGCTAACTACAATTCTCTTGCTTAACTTTCACCAGCAAGATTTCTTTCAACTCATCAGAGGACTTGTTGGTATCTATGCTCAAAAACAAGTTTTTAAGTAAACCCATTAGATTAATTAGAACACATGGGGAATATGGTTTCCATGTAATTACTTTTCTAGTTCACTGAGGCTCAACCAGAAACCTTCTGTGTTTGCTTGTTTATTGTGCTTTCTTCACTAAAAATCTTAACGAGCCATTTAAAATCTAGAGGGTTGTCTTCCTGTGGCTTCTGTCTCCCCAGTAAGCAGCCTAGCTTATGTCTGACCTCGGCATGGAAAAGATGAGTGACTTAAGTGGACCGCCCTCTTCAAGGATAAGAGGTACCTTAAGTATCCTGCTGTCTTTGGCCATTCCAGATTCCCATTTCTGTACTGAATAAACTCCACTCATCCTTCAACTTGGCTCCAATGCTCACCTCTTCCCACTGCCCTCCATTACCAACATCATGAAAAATCTAGAAACTTTCCTTTTTCCTTAAAGATGCCCTTTACATCTTTTCCAAAAGCCATTCACTCAACATCCTGTGACCTCAGGCAAGCATTTCCCTTTCTTAGAACTAAGGTATCGCTCTGCTAACAGCCCACGTTGCCCATCATCTACCTCCCAGGAAAAAACCATTGCCCCTCTTCACCATGATTCCTCCATACTTCAAGACCCTTTTTGTTTGTTTTAACTCAAAAGCATACACACATGCCAGTGGGTGCAAGGGTAGGGGGCAGTGCAGAGGGAGAGCAAGAGAGAGAATCTTAAACAGGCTCCATACCTAGCACAAAGCCCAACATGGGGCTGGATCTCACAATCCTGAGATCACAGCCTGAGCCGAAACCAAGCATTGGATGCTTAACTGACTGAACCACCCTGGCACCACAAAACTCTTCTTCTGATGACCACATGAGAGGGAACAATTGTACCCAGCCCAGCCATATGACCATTAATTCTAAGTGTCAAGGACGCCCTCCCATACTTTTTCAGATTTTTAGTACCTAGTTCACAATTTCCAACTAGATCCTTCCAATGTGGCCCCCTCTTTCAACCTTAACAGCCATGAAGATGAAGATGGTCCTTCGATAACCTGGTCAATGCTTACATAAGGTCTGGTATAAACAAAGTACTCAAAAAAAAAAAATCTTTGGAATAAGTGAATACACACCTGGCTATCTTAATTTCCTTTACCCTAAGAGCTTCCACTGAGAAACAGTACAGTGCAGTAGCTTAAAGCATGGGCTTTGGAACGACTGCATATGTCCCATCCTAGCTATGCCACTTACCAGCTGCAACTCTGGACAAGTTGTACCTGAAAACTGGGGTAATATTTGCCCATATTCAATAAGGGCTCATTAAGTGCTAATGAACCATTACCACTTCCTCTACATTTGAGGTCATGGCCAAAACATGGATCTCACCATCCTTTAGAACTACTCCACCTCTAAGACCTTCAATTCTGAAATTCACTAATAATCTTCCATTGAGCCACCTCTCACTGGATCATTTCTCCTGAACTTTGATCCTGGACTGTACTGAGACAAGCCGCAACCACCTCTAGTCCAAAATTCCTCCACCATCCAACATCCTCCATCTGAAGTCCCTCTCTTTTATATCATCTAAGGCTCACACCATAGCACTCAGTCCCCGAAATTCCCTGCATTACTCAGGATGCCCTTAGCTTTTCTACCAACCTCTTATTCAAGCAATTTGGTTCCTTCACCAGAATAAGCTGGGTGAAGGCAGGGGCTGGTATGATTCACGTTTTATATCCTCACTGCCTATACTACAGTGTCTGGGACAGAAGGTCAGGACATGCAGTGTTAATCTGGGGCCCTTTCAGGGAGCCGGGAAGACTCCCCATAAGCCTACTTGGCACCCAATCAGTGACAAGTTTCTACTTAAGAACCATGGGAACCCCGGGTTCAATTTCACAAACACCTTCCATTCATGGTTCAGTCCAATGGCTCAAAATACAAATATTCCATTCCCACTGGCAAATCAGGCTACACTAAGTGGGCAGCTGAAGGTGGGCCTTCAGCTGGTAGGACACATGGCGTCTCTGTCCCTGAGGCCCAGGGGAGCCTCGGTAGCTCCTTGGAAGAACAGTCAAGTGAACAGAGAGCTAGGTGCCAGCTGGGCTCTTTATAAGGCTTTTGTGGTAAACATGTTTACTTTCTTTTCATTGGCTGGGCTTATCACGATCAAGTATTTTGTTTTGAGTCTTGCTCTATAAATATGATTACTTTGAGGGGAGAGCTTTTTTGATCACTAGCACACTTGTTTGCCAAACTGTTAAATTCAAAGCATATTTTTGACAATCCATGGTAAACAAGGTAATAAATAAATAATTTCACTTTCACTAGAAACACGATCCCCATGTATCTGTTCTAAAGCTTGAGATGCATTGTGGGTAAGCAAAGCCTCTCTACTGGATGAGAATAAAAATCGCATTCATATGGATGATGTTACTAACAAGAAAAAACTACAATGGCAGGTCCTGTATAAGAACAAAGTAGCGAACTCATG
The DNA here is from genome assembly GCF_048418805.1 of Vulpes vulpes. Taxonomy (NCBI): domain Eukaryota; kingdom Metazoa; phylum Chordata; class Mammalia; order Carnivora; family Canidae; genus Vulpes; species Vulpes vulpes. The sequence goes on along the minus strand of NC_132788.1, from coordinate 73,649,733 downwards.
CCTTGGTTTCCCCAGCAGTACCCTTCCATGGGAAGCTACCTGCAAGGACACCAGAGCTTGTCTCATTAACAGGATCTGTATTTACTGTGAAATGTTAAGGTTAAATAATCAGCATACCTAACTGATATGGGGAGGCGGCAATAAAACAACTTTTCAAAGAATGAACCAACTGGGTCATAGAATCAACTGCAATTCTTTTGAGACTTGTTCTCTATGATGCCTTTTGCCTGCTTCACAATTAAGATAAAGGTAGCAGCTGGGGCACCTGGGTGGTTCTGTTGGTTAAGCGCATGTCCTTGGCTCAGGTCATGATCCTGCGGTCGTGGGATCGAGCCCCACTTAAGGCTCTCCACTCTGGGGAGAGCCTGCTTCTCCCTCTCCATCTGCCTGTCACTACCACCTCTGCTTGTGCTCTCTTTCTCTTTCTGTCAAATAAATAAATAAAATCGTAAAATAATAATAATAATAATAATAATAATAATAATAACAACAACAATAAAAGTAGCTGCTTCGACTATAAAAAGGGAAAGTTCTCCATTATTGGAAAAGGGAAAAGAATAACAAGAGCTAAGGGAGGAAAAAAGAAAAATATTTTTTGAGAAAACTAACGGTCTTAAAGAAGGATTTTAAAGTGGTGTTTACAAGAGCCACTCTGTGGGATGAAACATGAAGTTCCACTGCAGTTTGAGCCAAATCTCTCTTCTAGAGAATTCTGTGTCCCCATATTCCAACTAGAAACAAAAGCCATTTTACCACAGGCCTTTGAGGTTAATTACAAATTACTTAAAGGAATAAAAACAAAGAGGCCAGATTCTCTGTTAAAACAAATAATATCCCCACATACCCTCAAATCATCTAAATTCATGCCCAAGTTAAAGAAGTTAAAAGACAATGACAAAACAGTCAAGGTTGTGGTCCCATAATAAGATAAACATCCTCATTTACTAAGTATGATTATTTCATCATGTATGGTGCTATAGGGAAGGGATGACGTTAGAACACACAGTGATCCGGTAAGGCCCCTCATCCATCCAAGATGGTTGGCATACACAATACACAGACAACAGAGAAGACGCACACTAAACAGACTTCTCTTCCAAGGTTATGACGTGCCTCTGGGATACGTTAGACAGGGGGTCACAACCATCCCTGACATTCAGATCAGCTCTCCAATCCAGGTGGGGGAATCAAAAACAAACAGCTTCTCGTGTAGTTTTAGCACAAGGACAACAAGGCCCAGGAGGGTGGTTATTGCATGATGAATTAGTAGGAAGAGCATATCCTGTCCGAGCTTTGCCACCAACTATTTGAAACCTCCTGCAAGTCAGTGAGGTTCTCAGAGCCTGGGTTTCTCTTCCTCTAAATTGATGGCAGGAAATCCTACCTTTTTCAACAATACCACGTCACAATTTTACACCTTGGCCTCAAATCGAAAACACCACATCGGGAGATAACCGACAATTCCAGGCTTCAAAGTCTAATCAATACAATACTTGGGAGTGCTTTCGAACAACCCACAAAGGCATCCGAGCTCCCACAACGTAGGAGCAGAAATGAAATTCGGAGTTAATGGGACACTGGCCAGCAACGAGTCATCAAGCATACTTCAGCTTTTAGCTGTCTGAGCAGACGGCTGACTCAGTGGAGATACGGTTACCCAGCCGGCCACGGCCATCTGACCCACTGCCTCAGAGAAATTGGTCTTCAGTCATAAAGACCAAAGAAGTTGAATGACTAATGAAATGACTGAAGAACTTCCAGACAATTCTCACAGTTTCAAAAAGTAAAAACACACACACGCGCGCGCGCGCACGCACAGAACTAACCAGGACGGTAAGCATACAAGAACAAGCAGACTCAGGGCTGTCCAACACCCAGTGGCCACATCTCCTTTTGAGAAAGAAGTGCACATTCCAGGCAGTGGAATGACGCGGTTGGGAAAAGCCTCAGGAGGGCAGAAGAGCTAATGATTAGGACCACGTCATCACGGAAAAGTGTCAGAGTGTCAAAGTGGTGAAATATCTGCTGTAAATACAAGAAAAGAAGGAACACACTGGCCTTTCACCCCGGTGGCTTGACAAACTGGGAGGCCTCTGGATACTCCCCTGAGGACATCCAGTTCTGAGACCAGCCAATGTGGATGGAGCCCTGACTGCGCACCCAGGGCTCCGTACTGAGCATTTGTGCCCAATCTCTTATAAGCCTTATAAGGGTGGTCCCAAGTGTGTGCTATCATCTTACAGATGAGGACACTGAGGTTCAGAGAAGCTGCATCCTTTCCCCAAAGCCGCGGCTAGTAAGTGATAGAGCCATGTGTCTCTCAAAGCCACGTCTCCTCCGTTAATAGGTACCAAATACAAGAGGATCACTCTTCCAGTCGCTCAACTGGGAAACCTGAGAACATCTGAATCAAACAGCTCCCAAGATAAAGCCCAAATGGAAGACAAGGGTTAGAATCCTCCTGGGAGCATGGATACACTAGATCCCTTGGCTTCCTGCTCTCAGTCAGGCAAATCCTAGGAAGGAGGAAAAGCAAAGGACCAAGTGAGCCCTGGAAGCTGCGTGACCTGGATGCTGCATGGCATGGCCCCCACTGAGAACGGAGGTGCGGCAGAGAGGGGTCAGGCAGGTGTTCGAGGCACCCATTTGGTCCTTCCACCACCTGTGCAAAAGGGACTCTTTCTAGTGCTCTCTCCGTCTCTTCTGTTCTCAAATTTCCTTCTGACTCACAAACTGGGCACCGTCCCCACCACCCTTCCCTTATGCTTCCCTTTCAGAAAAGGCACCTGTTTAAAAGTCTACGAGACGAGACTCCTCAAGTGAAATTTAAACGTTCAGTGAGCCCCACTCTGTTTCACTGTCGCACACATGTTTTGAAGTTGGGAAGAGGGATAGCCAAGCACAGTGGTCTTCCCAGCATGAGAAGTTAAGTAACAATACATGATTTTTTTTTTATTTTTTTTTTTTTTTACAATACAGGATTTAAATGAGAGTTGTGTCACGGGAAGTACATAATTAATTGCTAGCCTGATTCTACAGGCAATAATTGCTACAAAGTTCAAAAGCTGAGAGAAATCACTTCCAACAAATCCATCCCAGGTTGCAAACTCCCCACAGAGTTCTAGTTCCCGGTCTACTCTGGCCCACAGCATCAGAATGTGGCTGCCTGGGGTCCAATTCCAGCTGTGACACTCATGGACCAGGTTATTCAAGCTGTCTGGGCCTCAGTTTCCATAGCATTAAACTGGGGGTAATGACAGTTCCTATGTCATGGGGTAGTCTGAGGATTAAGTGCAATAATGCATGTAAGCCTTAAAACATGTAAGTGGTGTTATTACATCTCTTGGCAGATCTCCAGCCTCAGTCTCCATGACCCCATATGTACCATGTGAATACTCATGCTTCCCTGTGTCTGTCAAAGTCTCGTCATCTATTCCAACAAGCTAGAAACCCTGTGAGGTTCCCCTCTGCCCTCCCCCAACACCAGCCAGCTCCCATTTGATTTCCGTGCTGGCTGTTGTGTCCATCTCCATTTCTAATAGCTCAGGACAAGAACAGGAACCTGGCAGTCTGAGCACCTGGGTCCAACTCTTAGCTCTGCCACAGAGTAATCTAACTTGTGATTTGGGGCAAATTATATAACTTCCCTAAACCTCTGCTTCTACATCTATAAAATGGAGCTAAAAAGACTCCCCAGGTGTCCCCAGCCCAAAGCTCTGCTGTCAAAATTAAATTACACAGGTTGAAAGCATGTACTCAACACTTGGCTCATGGTGAGGGCTCCATATGTGACAGCTGCTGTTCTCACCTTTGCTTGGACCACACAATTAATTGAACACCAGTGCCCAACCAGTCTCCCCTCTCTCAATGCTTAGAGCCACTGCCCATCCTTTATGAGGCCAGATTTGAGCCAGTGGCCCATAGAGCATAATTATGCCCCATTTTTCTTTTGTGTCCATCAATCTAATATTACATCAAAAACTCACAAAATAGAAGTCAAGGAGGTGAAAAGTATAGCACAGGGAATTTTTTAAAAAGAAAGAGAAAGAAATGGGCACTCTCATGCACAGCTGGGTTCAGGGTAAGTGATCGCGACCTTCCCAGGGAATGATTTGGTACTGTTTCAAACCAGGTCATTCCTGTCCATCCCCTAGTCTTTGGAATTGATCCTCATGAAACAGTAATCGCTAGGGAAAATTCAGCAACAAGGTTGCAAAGAAACATGACACACAGCATTGCCAATGGCACATAAAAGCTGGGGAAGATAAATGTCCAGTGAAAATTAACCGCAATAGGGGTTCATACTGATGAAATACTATGCAGACATTAAGAGGGGTTGTAAAAATAGACAAGGACATAGAAGGAAACACGATCCCCAATCATACCTGCTCACCAAGTGTTTGTTGAATGATGTGTTGCTAAGTAACAAAGACGTGTTACAAAAACTGGATTCTTCTTAAAGTTATGGTTTGTAAATTTATTGTGTGCCAAATGCTACAAAAAGGTACATTACAAACACTGGGTTACTGTAAACCCCAATGAAATAAGTTTTATCTGTTTACTATCCCATTTTAAAGACAAAAAGAAATTAAATAACTTGTTCAAAGTCCTGCAGCTAGTAAGTGAATGCTATGATTTAAATCCAGGTCTTATTCCACAGTCCTGGCTCTTTCCTAACTACTGTTGGCTGCTCGTGAAAATATTAATATATTTACAGTCACGGGAAGTATGTTTCCAAGTAAAAAGACTACAAAGGCAGACAGAAAATCACTAGCAGTAATTCTTATTAGGGGATGGGACTATAGATATGTTTTCTTTATTTTTGCTTTGGGGTTGGTTTTAAAATGTTTTACATTTATCATAAATCACTTTTGTAATAAGGGAAAAGGGAGAATGCTTTTCCTGTTTTCAAAACCCAAACATTAGCCATCCTCTTTCCCCTCCTTATAACAGATGCCATGCTGTTGGGGAGGCAGTGGTGAAGGGTTCAGGGGCTGGGATCAGATCCCCTGGGTGTGGACCCATTAGAAGATCTGGGAAAATTGCTTCAGACTGCTTTGAGAATGAAACTGGCAGTATGTACAGGGCTTATTTAGATCGGGGCTCACACGAAGTACTCTATAATAGTCCTGATTATCACAATTACTAGTGACGTCTTCACCATGCTCAATGCACTTCATAGCCGCTCTCTGGAGGTGGGACCAAACCGCGTCCAAGGCTAGTGCACCTCAGTATCTTTTAACTAATAATCACAATAGATCCAACAAATACCCCTCTTTGGCCCCCAATCTTCCAAGGCTGGCAAAGCAACAACATGGACAGGCCTAGGGAAGGACTATCTGGCTTTGAGCCCCAGCTCCTACTCTGCTGACTATGAAATCCCATAGATGTCTTCTTGCCTCAATTTCCTTACTTAGGAGGTGGTGACAACAATCAGATTGTGGTAGGAACTGAAAGAGATAATGTCTGTAACACCCTGGCCCCACGGCCAGCCTAGAGCAATAAACATTACCCGTGTTATGGCTTCGGCATCCACTAATGCCACTCCATTCACCGCATGGATCTAGTCAATCTCATAGCTTTTCTTCCCCGGTAAAGGTTTCCTGGTCATTGTTTTCTATATTTAATATTGTATTATACTACGGAAAAGATGGGACGCCCAGGTGGCTTAGCAGTTGAGCGTCTACCTTGGGCTCAGGTCATGATCCAGGGGTCCTGGGATTGAGTCCTGCATCAGGCTCCCCCCAGGGGGAGCCTGCTTCTCTCTCTCTGCCTATGTCTCTGCTTCTCTCTGTGTGTCCTGCATGAATAAATAAAATCTTTAAAAAAAAAAAAATACGGAAAAGACTTTCCCAAATGGCACATGCCCTCCTATAGATTCTGATTTGCTTGGGTATCAGTTTACTCAGGCTACCATAAACAGTATCGCAGATTTGGTGGTTTAAAGGACAGACATTTGTTTTCTCTTCGTTCTAGAGGCTGGAAATCTGAGATCAAGGTGTCAGCAGGGTTGGTTTCTTCTGAGACCCCTCTCTTTGTCTTACGGATGGCCATCTTCTCCCTGCGTCTTCACAGGGCATTCCTTTGTTCATCTGGGTCCTAATCTCATCTTCTTATGAGGACACCACTCACACGGGATTTCGGTTAATAATAATAATGTCATTTTACTTTAATTAACACCATCAACACTCTATCTCCAAAGATGGTCACATTCTGAGATACTAGGGGTTAGGACGTCAACATATGAATGTGGTGGCGGGGGGTGGGGGGCGGTTGAGGACACAATTCAGCCCATAACAGCTCCCCATGTCCTGGAAAAACAAAAGTAGACATCGAATTGGGACTCAGCTGATCTTGTGCCTTGGCAACCTGACTGGGTACAGTTCCTGTGGAAGAGGCAGGCATACAGGTGCAGCAATGTGCCAGGGTCTGCTCTCAGACACCCATGTGTACCTTCTCCACAGTGTTACAGGTTACTACCTTACTGTTCCCAGATGCCAGATCTACACAGCAGGCCAGTGCCTACCACGTGAAATGTTCAGCAGAGCTGTGGCCAATCAGGTCAGCAGATCCAGCTACTGCTCACATTTATGTTTCTCAAAAGACAGGATGGAAGTGTTCATTCCTGGCATGGACTCCCCAATCTGGGCTCATGAAAGAAACATAAATCACAGTTGAAATTCATTTTTAAAAATCAGTACATACTTCATTAAAACAAATTTTTAAAAAACACACAAAAAAAATAGGAGTTTCTTGAACCACAGCATATAATTTACAAAGTGCAAATATCTAAGATAAATGTGCTAAATTTAAAGAAACAACTATTATTAAACACCCCATTATGTAAGGCAGTGAAATATATTTGCACTCTGTACATCCGTTATAATATTTCAACTGAGCCTCACAATGTTTGGCAGTTCTTTCCTTCAGTGATAATAAAAGGCTTTTCTTTCCATTAAATATCTAAATTAAGTCAAATAGTGTATGTTAAATAAGCCCGTAAGTCCCTTTGTATGATGCAATGCAGTCTTGAAATGCTTATCTACTGAGCGTTCTAACTTAAAGGCTGGCGGCTTATGTCCCCTACAGAGCCCCGGGACCCTGCTGGCTTGGCCAGACTGTGAAAATAAGCTTCAAATGACCAAACGCAACTGCAACTTTAAAAGTAGGAACCAGACCAGACACAACAAACCACAGAGTAGTCGCCTCACTTGTCATAATTCATGTGTGTGGAATTCAACTGTAAAAGCATTCACAGAGTGCTAACTTTCCTTCACTGGGGCATTCCGTGTGGAATGTCAGACTTTGAAAAGCTGCTGATAAGTCACTCGTGATTACAAGTCTACAAGTTGTAGCATTAATCAAAAAAATATTTATTCCAACCCCAAAACAGCCTTGTCTGTGCCATCCAGCCCTAAACAATGCAAGCAAGTGCCAATGTTTTTAAATACCCAGATTATAAAAATATGTACTCTACTAGTGGCCCTGCCTTAACATCAGGCTTCTTTCTGGTTGTTTCTTGTAACTTCCATTTGTACAATACTCTCCATCTTGATGGCCTACATAATGATCACTTATAGCAAATCTTTTTTTGAAAAACAATTTCATCATGGTTCAATGACTCAAAAATATAATTCTTACAGATTTTTAAGAGAGAGACTTGAATGGATAAATATATACATGTGTAGATTTCAAAGCTCTGCGTGTATATATAAATATAAACGCATGAAAATGTAATAATCCAATTAGCACATCTTTTTTGGAAACTAAATTAATCTTAACAAAACTGGCCTAAGCCGCAGGTAGGAATCGGAGGAAATGCCAGCAATGAGGGTGATAATAATAGCTTCATTAATTCAACACTTACTATGTGCCAAGTGCAGTGTCTGGCCCTTGACATACATTTTTTCTCATTTGGCTCCTCACAACAAATCTCCAGTGTGGGAACGTGTCTTTTACAAATAAATAAGGGAACTGTGGCTGAGATGTTCAGTAATGTGCTCAAGGTCACATACTAATTAAGTAAAGGACCAGGATTTGAATCTAGTTCAGACTGTGCTATATTGCCTCCCAGTGGTGCCTCAGGGACAGGATATAGGTCTTGGCTAAAGGTAAGGTGACATACCTGGCCCCTAAATGGCCTTTTCTCTGGGCTAGGGATGGACAGCACAGTCTAGGTCCTCCCTCAAGAAAAGAGCCAAGAGAAGACACACCCTACAAGCAGAGCAGAAAGCCAAAAGAGCTACATCCTGCCTCCACCAGAGGCACAGAGAACCAGAAATCCCCACCAGAACATGAATCCTTAACCTTCCCCAACTATTACCTTTTTACTTTGTTACCAAAACCCTCTCTTGCGCCCCTATTGATAAACACTCAAGGAGCACATATTTAAGACAAAAAAAGCAACAGCTGTTTTCTTCCTTCCAGAACACAACTCAGCTTTTCCTGGATGATAAAAGATGGATAAGTGGATGAAAGAAGCAAAAGCACCGCATTATCAGTTTTCTGAATGCCTCTTCAAAACAGGAGCTGTTCTCTAAGAGCAGAAAGAGTATGGATGAGGAGTCAGCCAAATCAGATTCCAGTTCCCACTCTGCCCCACATCTGGGTACCCTCACCTCCTCCCACAGTGAGGTCTCAGAAAGGCCATCTCCAAGTCTGCATTCATCTCAGGCTTTCTCGGACTCTAATGGCTTCCTCTGAGTGTATGCGCCCAGCACCCCGCCCTGCAAAGCTCAAGAAACAACACCTAATACCAAGAACACATCAACTTCAGTGGCTAAACTGAGCATCTCCTTAACAGGAATCACGGGGGATTAACATCACAAAGAAGGATCCCTGAATGACCAGCAGGTCAGTTTTAGGGTGGCACGAAAACCATCCACATGAGCAACAGTCACCAGGCATTTCCAGCTTCCCCAGGCTCCCAACCCAACTCAGATTTCTTTCCTCAACTCCAGGCCAGGTTACCTTTCTGTCTCCATGACACGTCCTCTGGTATGTCTACCTACCCCAGAGGCAACAGATCCAGAACTCTATCTTCCTGGAAACAGCTTCATACACCTCCTGATCATTCCTCATCAGAAATAGTGGCAACTGCACTCCTCTCATCATGCTCAGGCCAATGATCTCTTACGTCAGTCCTGTCTCCGATCTTTCTCTCAAATCCTGCATCTATTCCATCAGGAAAGCCCATGGCACCTGCCTTCAAAATGCATCTAAAATCTAACCACTGCTCCCTACCTTTGCTATCAGCTTCCTGGTCATGGCCACCAGCACCTCTCTCCTGGCTTATACCATCCACCTCATTTTCTCTCTGCCTCTTTCTCTCCCTTACCCCTTCAGAGTCTATTTTCAACACTGCAGCAAGGATCTTGTTAAAATTTGCATCAGGTCAAGGACCATGAGGACACTCAAACACAAGGCAAATCCTTTCATGGTTAGGACCCAGTTAGTTCTCAGAGTACATCTCCCACCATATTCCTCCTGGTTCACTCCCCCAGTCCCATCAGCCTCCTGACTGTCCCTTGGTCCACCAGGGCATGTCCTGCACCAAAGGGCCTATGCATTAAAATTTCCCTCTGCCTGCAATGTTCTATAGGTACGGCCCTTACCTCCATTCAAGTCTTTGCTCAAATAGCATCTTCAAAGAGACCTATCTGGCCACACAATCTAAAAGCACAACACATTCCTATCCTGCAACACTGTGAAACCCTGTTCCCCTGCTTTTTCTTCCTCTGAATGTACTTTCTAACATACTACATGGTGTATGTATAATGCCTATTTCCATTTCTTGTCTCTCTCCAGAATATAAGCATCCACAGGGGTAATTGTTCATCCACTAATGTAGTCCACATCCCTAGAACCATGGCAGGCACAAAACAGGCACTTAGGAAGTATCTGCTGAATGAACGATAGGATGGGTGAAGGACTCCAGAGGAGGAGACACTGTGAGCAGATGGTCTTCCCTGCAGGGTCAGGGTGTGTTGTCTTGCCTCCCGCAAGAAAGAAACACAGACGTGCTTACACCCACCAGAGACATGGCACAGACACCACAGCTCTACATCCTTCACAGGGCGGACACCCAAGCCAGGGGCTTCACTCTCGAGCCTGGGGCAGGGTCACAGCCTCTGAATTCCCTTCACTGACTCTGCTCCCAGGAAAGGGCTAAAACAGGCAGCCCTCTCACTCTTCCTTCAAGACTCCATTCCACTCTCTAACAAGATGCCCGGCCCTAAGACAAGAAAAACACAATTCAACCATGCAAAACTGTAATTGAATAAAAATTAATTAGAGCCACAGCAGACGACTCCAAAAGAAAATATAAAAAATTACTATTTTTTTTCCTAGGAGTCAAAATTTTAATTCAATGGCATAAAGATAATCACACTAAATATACCAAAGTTTTAACTCAGAAAGTTCAGTTTGTGAATCGGAGGACAAAGCATCATCCCCCTCCGTACAAGCTGGTGACTCTAGGCCCTCTTGTAACACCAGGCCTTTGGATTGAATACACGACCACGGTTAGTGTCCCTGCCACCTAGACCCTACCTTCCGCATCTCACCAGAATGCTCTGCAGCATGTAGGTCTGGAAAGCTTCCATGCAGACCAACAATACCCATTCTTTCCAAATCTTAAGCTCCCATTCCCAATGCCATTTTATTTCTGCTTATTGTTTTACACTCAAACGTGATTAAATTCAAAAAAACATTCGACTAAATGGTGTTTGCATTCCCCTTTGATCAAAATTTACACAGCAACAAAAAAAAAAAAAAAAAAAAAAAGCCCGCGTATTTATACAGCTGAGCTTGCCACAAGTCATTGGAACCACACTTGTGGAGTGACAGTCACTTTCAAGCTTTTATTAGTTACTATAATGATCCGAGACAGGGGTCATCAAAATGCCTTTGCCAGAGCCAATCTAACATTACTGCAAATTCCCAATGTGAAATTATAGAAGTATAGGGAGGAGGAAAGACTAGGAGCGGAGCAGAAAACACGACTTCTGCGCCGGGAGGCCACAGGAGGGAAAAACAGTCACTCCGGTATGAAACACAGAAGAACAGCACTTTCCTCAAGGGCCACCTTGCTCACCTCTGCTGATTCAACGTAAGGAAGAGATTTTTGCTGCTAGGGTAGCAAGACCCTGGGATTTATTGTTAAGGAAAAGCTGCCAGAAAAATCACCACCACTACCCCTAAAAACAGTCCTTGTCTTTCAAGGAAGGAACAAGGGGGTCAAGATACCCTTTGCCTCCCCTACTTAGTGACTATTTTTGTCTGCAACTAGGAGAATGGATTAGAAGGATGGCCAGTGTAGCTCACTGGAAATTCCATCAGAGATTTTGCTTCAAAAATTTGTTCATTAAATACAAACTTAGAAAACAGACATGGTGACTAAGTGTGATGTAGATCCTGGACCAGGTAAAATAATGGCTGTTAAAGACCTGACTGCCGTACTCACAAAAGGAGATGATGGTCTTATATCAACATTCACCCTCCTGATAGGTGTACTGTGGTCGCGTAAGAGAACAGCCTTGTAGGAATAAATACTCACAGAAGTATGTTATGGTAAAGGTGTATGAGGTTTCAAACTTGCTCTCACACAACTCGGGAAAATGAGATGCAAATATACAAATTGTGTGTGAGTATGAGAGAAAGAGAGAATTCACCTGAGAGGAAGAAAAGGAAAGAGGCAGGAAGGGAAGGATACATAAATGCAGCCAAGTATAAACTGGTGAATCTAACCAAAGGGTATATGGAAATCTCTTGCCCAGTTCTTGCAACTTTTGTACAAGTCTGAAATTATATCAAAATCAAAATGAACACATACTTTGCATTCTAATCTCACTCCTGAAATATAAGTCTATATACATATATATGTATATATATATATTTTTTTTTTTTTGAGGCGGGAGAGAGCGAGCGTGTGTGTGCAGTGTGGGAACAGAGGTAGAGGCAGGGAGAATCTTATGCAGGCTCCACGCTCAGTGCAGAGCTCAACGTGGGACTCAATCTCCCAAGCCTAGATCAGGACTGAAGTCGTAACCAAAAGTCAGACACTTAGCCATCCTGAGCCACCCAGGTGCCCCACCTGAAATATATTAGCTTGGTTATTTTCAAGAAAATGAAAGAAATTAACTAGAATAAGACGTACTTACTTGTTCATGCATTCTTTTAGTGTCTTAAAAAGCACCTACCCAGGGCCAAGTGTGGCTCACCTGTCAGAACCAACTGTGTGCTTTCTACTTCACCCTCTAGATTTTAAATAGCTGCATTATTGGTATAAGAAAACATGGTTTCCCAATTTGGAAATGAGGTCAGCCATGCTAGTTAGTACTGAGAAAATAACCCATTTTTTAATACCGAGCTTTAAGTAGTCAGAGAGGAGGCTTAAAATACTATTTTACTTTGGCTAACAGTATTAACCTACCCTGAAGGTGGTATAGCAAAATACACACACACATACCACACACACGCACATACATTAGACATGGCACTGCAAAATACAGATGACAATCACAACACATATGCAAGTCCAAGCCTACAGAGACTGACGGCGTCAAAGAAAGGGCAACAACCAAACACTTTCACTGATGAAAATGCTGTCTAGTCATGTGTGACATGAGTTAAATAAGTAACAGTGCGAGAATGCATTTGTCTACCACTGCCCAGGGGTTTCTTGGGTTTAGCAGCCAAACTGGCAACACGGATTATATTATCAAGTAGTATCTATACCAGTTTATTAACTGTCAGGGAAATGTCTATTATAATAATTGTCAGTGAAATGGTGTTTATTTTACTACCACTGAAACAACTTGCCCAATCAAATAGACATTTTTGGTCCAATCATTCCCAGACAACGGCCAGCGTTCCATGCAAGTTGATGGTATCGCTCTGCCATTCCCTCAAGTCTAATGTTGCTCAGATCAGAGAGAAGACAAGGCATTCTCCTTTGCAGAGTTCTTGCCTTAGGCCGCCTGGTTCAAATTCCAGCTCCTCCACTTAGCCACATTATCTTCAACAAGCTACTTAACCTCTGTAGGCCTCAGTTTCCTCAACTATAAAATGGGAAAACACCTCAGTGGATTACTACAAAGATAAAAAGAAAGTACTGTGTAGTGTTTGAAGCAACTACCTGCACTGAATGACTGTTTCATCTTACCTACGTGGTATTCCTCTGGTACATAACGGACAGTACTGGCTCTCCTGTAGAAACTACTAGATGCACCAGAGGGTATCCTCAAAATTTCAAATCTACTCAGTAGCTATTTAAGATATGGTACAATCCTAGTAGAATCATAAACCCTCCCCAATGATAAACTCAATTTATTCTTCTAATGGACACTTACTTGTGAAAATCAGAGAGAATCTTGTTAGAGAGTTTACAGTGACTTTTCTTTTTGTTTCTTTCTTTCTTTTTTTTTTTTTTTTTTTTTTTTTTGCATTTTCTCTAAGTACATGCATCTCTCAAAGGACTCTAAGAAACTTAATACAGCCAGCTGGACCAGATGATCTCATCAGTTCATGGGCAGCAATAAGATTCCCTGACTCCAAATCTCTACCCTTGTTAGGCAAACAGAATTCTTCTGCAGATGGAAAACTCAAGCTCAAGGTCAACCAAAAGCCTTCCCACTCTTGTTATTTGCTCAGAAACATCATAAAAAAGATAAGAATATATAGAAAACACTATCCCTGCCTGCCCAGCAATTATAATCTAGTTCCACAAGAGAAGGTAAAGTCATAAATGACTCTTGGGTTCTTTTTTCCTCTCTTTACCGAATACTTTCATCCTAAGTGGAGTATCTATGGAAGTAATATGCATTACTTCCAGGTTTGGTCCATAAAAATTTCACCTATGTGATCCTCCCTGCCCTTTTTTTCAAACTTCCAAAATTTTAGGCCCAATGCAGAAAATGGCAGAGCCATAAGATGGAAGGAAGTAAGACCCTTGAGTCAACACTTGGAAGAGAGGCCCTGGCAGTCAATAGGAAAACATCTATTAAGTTTGAACCACTAAATATGTGCGGGTTTATCTGTTACAGCAGCTGACATGACCTTAGCAAATACATCCTCCTTCCCCCTGTGACCTTACAATGAATTATACCACTGTTTATTGAGCTCCTATTAAATTCTGGGCTCTATGCAAAGCATGGGGTAAGCAATCAGGAGAAAGAACTGGCAGGGTGTCTGCACATATGAAGGTAGTGAGAGAATAGAGGATAACAGAATAAAGGAACAGAGATGTGTGTGCTGTGCAGAGGCTGGAGAGACAAAAAGAAGTAAAAGTTGCTCTTGAAGAGACCATCTACAGTACAGCATCACAGAAAAGCCTTGGAGCTTAGATGTCATATTCCAGGTCTTATGTTCTTTATGCAGATCAAGTGCCCCTACTGCTATAAATCTCCTCCTATGTTTAATGCTGAAACACAGAGCCTCCTAACTTTCTGATAACTAAAGTTAGAATTGTCTTGAAAAGTCATGGACCTATGAACAGGACCCCATCTCTACTCATTCACCCCTTCATCCTGGGTTACCCATCATCATCATGTTCCCATAGGTTCTCTGCATTCATGCAACAGATCCTTATACTTACCGAATTGGGGTAACTTTACTCTTTGGCTTAAAAAATTGAAGACGGGGGAATCCCTGGGTGGCTCAGCAGTTTAGCGTCTGCCTTTGGCCCAGGGCATGATCCTAGAGTCCCAGGATCAAGTCCCATGTCTGGCTCCCTGCGTGGAGCCTGCTTCTCCCTCTACCTATGTCTCTGCCTCTCTCTCTCTCTCTCTCTCTCTCTCTCTCTTTGGGTCTTTCATAAATAGAAAAATAAAATCTTTAAAAAAAAATTAAAGATGTAGTCTTTGGGATGCCTCAAAGAAATGTGTCAGAAACCCAATGCTTCCCTAAACTTGTAAAACCCAGAAAGATACTGTGGAATGGTGCTTCGCATAATGAAATGTACATCAGCTGCTGAATCTCTGTGAGGTGCTCACCAACTCCACTGGGATATCAACAAGTGCTTTGTTCTCTCCAGCGGCCAAAATACTTTCTCATAAATGCAGTGGCCAAGCCCTGCCACGTATAGAATCTAACAAGGAGCCTGTGTTAAATGCAACAAACACATGTCCAAGCATTCCTTGGGTATGGTTTTCCAACTCAGAGCCAGATAGGTGACCACACAATCTTTCAATTCAACGTTAAAATTAGATAAGTACAGAACAAATAAGACAAAAAAAAAAAAAAAAAAAAAAAACACCAAACAACACACACACACGCACACACACACACACACACACACACAAAGACAGGAAGAAAGGAGGACAGAAATACATGTACATGCACCCCCACACACCATTCCCTTTTAAGTTCATACATCCCCGCAATTATCTTGGGACATTTCTTCATCTTATTACAAGTGTCTGTAACACAGAACATGTTCTCTGCTAACCCATAAATGAACCACTCATA
Source organism: Vulpes vulpes (assembly GCF_048418805.1). NCBI lineage: Eukaryota > Metazoa > Chordata > Mammalia > Carnivora > Canidae > Vulpes > Vulpes vulpes. The sequence goes on along the minus strand of NC_132788.1, from coordinate 73,634,265 downwards.
GACTTCTGTTTGCCTCATCAATTTCTACACCTTTTTGAAAAATAGATCATTTTACATTCCTTTTCAATGATGGAAAAGAGCTCACATTTTTCAAAAACATATATCCATTTTCTTAGCATATGTGCAGAGTGACTTCCCAGCATGAAACTGGCTGACCCCTTTAAATGTTCTCATTCCAAATAGGAGGGAAAGCCCATCTTATGTAACTCCACAGGAATCCTTGCAGGATTATATCAGATGCAAACCTCTTGGCGGCTCATTAGAAATAGTCCCCGTCTGTCACTCGGGTTAGACTTGAGGACATCGTTACAAGGATAGAAGGGGGCCTTTCCCCCACATTTCCCAGAACAGCCAACAAAATGCTATTCCAGTTGGCCTAAAAATGTCAGCGTGTGACTGCCCTCAAGAAAATGGCTTCAAATCTAAAATGTTCTACAAAGGAATGAGTAAGCCAGGCATCCCCAAAATGCTGAGAACAGTGTGTATCAGAAACCTGTCGGTCTTGTGTCTCCACTTAGCCTCTAGGAACCAAAACAGGTTGGCATTGACAAGTCCATTGAAATTTCTATGACATTTATAATTTTTTCTCTAAAGCAACTCAGGTAAAGTCACAAGGCATAATCAACAGTGCCAGTTGCCATCTGAGAGCAAAAAGATGACCTGACTCTGAGACCCACGCCAAGCAGAACACATGCAAATGAGAAGAGGAAGAAAAACACGCCAGGTGAGAAATGAGGACCACTGCTGACTCCTCCCACCCCCTACCCTGACTTGCACCGAGGACCCCCTCAGCAATCATTCAGTGAGCATCCACTATGTGCCAACAGGGCAGACGTAAGGGGGAAGAAGCCACAGTCCAGGGGATGACACAGAAGTGCAAGGACTCTTGAAATTCAGGAAAATAAGTACTGGGTTGGGACTGCAGATGGACAGCAGTCGAGGAAGGCCCCTAATTTCCACCAGAGGGGACAGAGAGTGTACTTCCCTGAAACTGTAATCTGAAATGAAAAGGAGGTAGTTGGGGGCCAGGGGTTCTGTTATAGGCCTAAAACTGTAAATCAATGACCTGGGAAGCCCTGTGTGGTCCAACACTATGTTTTGGACTTTATTTTTACTTAGTTTCCAACATTTAATAATCTGAACTAAACTAAACATTTTATATTTAAGTTTTCTCATTTCTTTGGAAGATACAAGGAGAGATCTGGCCACATCAAACTATTTCTCCCACAGTCACAATGGGGTGAGGGCTGAGCATCCCAATGGATGCATGTTAGTTGCCTGCTTACTTCTGTCAACTGCCACGTGTGTATCCCCCTTCTAGGCAGAGGGGATTGCACACACAAAGATCCACGGGACATCGTAACATGTCACCAATGGCCCAAAAAAAGCTGGGCCTTGGCTCAAAAACAGTACTTTTTCTAAAGCCCTCTGACTTGGTACATTTTCAAGTCTCTTTGCTTGAAAGCCACAGAACATCTGAGCAGCCAGAAATGATGCCAGAGTTACTACTACAAAGGGCAGATAACAAAACCAAAATAAAAAACAGCCACCCACAAACATCCCCACCACCACGCACCAGCAATTGCAAGCAAACCCTTGGGCCTGGCAAGAATTCCAAGAGACACTGGCACCAGAAACATGGAGCTCCCCACAGGCAGCTGTCCAATGACAGGGGCAAGGGTCCCTAGGATCGTCTGTCCATGTTGGCACATCCCATCTAAAGAAACTTCTTTTCTCATAATATTCAGATTTCTCAGGGTAAACTCTGCTCTGTTTAAAGAGAGACAGACAGACCCAAAAGACAGGAAATACCACCAGACTGCTTTTCCTGCGATGATGTTTTCCAAGAGAGGCTAGGAAATTGGGGTACTTAATAAGTCAGAGACAGAAAGACAGAAAGAAAACAGGCTCTGGATTCAGAACGGCTTCAGTTTCCATCGTGAATTAGCTATGTGACCCTGAGCAAGAGAATGGACTTTCCTGATCCTCAGTGTCCTTGTCTCCAACGTGGAAAAGGCACTGCCCACTGCCCAGACTGGAAGCGAGGCTGAAATGCAATTTATATGAAATACCTCAAATATAGCAGGTGGCACTCAGGAGGCTTTAAGACTGCTACCATAACCCAGGATCTTTCTGGGCCCATGCCATCCCGCCAATCATCCCATGCCCTGGCACATATTCATGAAAATGCCATACACTAACATCACAGGGGAAGAAAAAAATAGGACCTGTGGCTTGTGCCCACCTACTGTATACATCAGTGCCTGGTGTTCGCACGACAGGAAGATGTGGTGGTCACAAGCAGGAATGGGCCTACAGGAAGTGAGGAGAGACACTTGTCTCTTCCCTGTGGTGGTCCTTTCAAATCCACAAATGCATGGGTTTTGCATTCTGCTCCCTATTATCCTGAAGAGTCACAGTATTTGCACACCTAATTTTCCTAAATCCAATGACATGAGCAGAAAGGTGAAAGAGACTATGGGTCAAAATGTAATCTTACTTGGAACTAAGGTCACTGCAGATATAATTGGTTAAGATAAGGTTGTACTGGAGAACGGTAGGTTCCCAATCAGATAGGACTGGTGTCTTTAAAGAAAGGGGAAACATGGACACAGACCTGCATATAGGGAGAACACCATGGAAAGAGGAAGGCAAAGATAGGGCAAAGCCTCTCTAAGCCAAGGAATGCTAGTGACTGCCAGCAAACCACCAGAAGCTACAAAAGGAGGCATCAAACAGATTCTCCCTCACAGCCTCAGAAGGAACTAACAACCCTGCCAACACCTTGATCTGGGACTTCTGGCCTCTGGGACCTTGGGCCTCCAGGACTGTAAGACAATATATTTCTGTTATTTAAGAGGGGGAGGCCAGGAAGGAGGGAGGGAGGGAGCGGAGAGAGGTTATAATGTAAGCAAAGAGTTCAGAACGGGTGCCATGCCACACCAAGACCTGTGTTATCCTCAGTGGCACAATTCCATTGTTGACAATGTCCCTTTCTCCCTGTCACTTCCAGGAAAAGAAGAAGCGTACCAAGGAGGATGACCAGCATCCTTCATCCTCTACCTTAACTGATGAAGACTAGAGTGAGCTGACAGTAAAGGGGACAGAGAATATGGACCATAGGTATTCCTACTATGGCAACACACAGCTCAAACAGTGTGGAGAATGGGGAAGAGAGACCCAGGGAAGCTCAAGAATGGGGGCTGCAAATTGAGTAGACATGAGAGAGGAACTCACAAGAATATTCCACACTGGATGCTATTTCCCACCAAAATCAAGTTTTGCTTAAAAATATAATTTTTGGGGATCCCTGGGTGGCGCAGCGGTTTGGCACCTGCCTTTGGCCCAGGGCGTGATCCTGGAGACCCGGGATCGAGTCCCGCGTCGGGCTCCCGGCGCATGGAGCCTGCTTCTCCCTCTGCCTGTGTCTCTGCCTCTCTCTCTCTCTCTCTCTCTCTCTCTCTCTGTGTGTGTGTGACTATTATAAATAAATAAAGAAAAAAATAAAAAAATATATATATAATTTTTGCAGGAAGGAAAAAGAAGGCCAGAGGAATTATAATGGACAAATGTTCTAGATGCTGGTTCTCAATCTTTCCTGCATTTGGGTTCCATAGGACACTACTTTATTCTTAAAACAAATGTTCCTTTTTTTTCTTCAACTAGCTCAATATGGTTTCTGCTATCTACAAGCCAAAAAAATTTTATTTCACCAAGATATTACAAGTATGTATCTCTCAGTAGCAGCATCGAGGGCAGTGAGTATTTTCTCCATTTAGCTTATTCACATTTTCTATATTGCCTTCCATGACCACCTTTTCTTTTTAAATACAGATATATTTCTTGTAAATATGTCAGAAGTTTACAGTTTCTAGCAATTTTTTCATGACACTCCTCCTCCACTCATCCCTGACCCTCCCCAAGCCAAAGAAACACCCAACATTTTTATCTATTGAGAAGTTAGCTCAAAACAACTTTTATCAGCCCTAACAACTCAGTAGTGGTTTGGGGAAAAATGTAAAGGAAAAATGCTTTTATTTCATTCTTAACACAAGCCTAATAGGAAATATGAGCCTGATGCATATGGCATAGCTCAAAAAAACTGAAATCAGTTTGAACATTGCCACCTTCACTTTCAGTTCCAGGCTGGTTTTTCAAATGGGACATATGCTTTTTATCACGGCAATGGTTCAAAATGAGCTATGCAAAAACAGGACACTATCAACAGGAATATAACACAATCTATCAATAAAACTGAATAACCTAGTAGTTTGCACAGTGCCCAACAGATGCCACATATCACTGTATTTCCCTCCAGCAACCTCTGTAAGTTTGCAGCCCAGGGTACTTCAGCACACAGTTTGGGAACTGTCCCTCTGTACAATTACACAGGTGCGTGCATGTACATTACTAGGATCACTAACCTTTTCCACAGTAGCAAAATTAATTTTTCGTAATATGCCAAGGAGGGTACAAATTTTGGGGCACCTGGGTGGCTCAGCTGGTTAAATGTTTGCCTCTTGATCTCAGCTCAAGTGTTGGTCTCAGGGTCATGAGTTCAAGCCCTATGTTGGGCTCCACACTGGGTATGTAGCCTACTTAATATAATAACGACAGTAATAATAATGATAATAAAAGGAGGGTATAAGTTTTGTGACAAATGATCCATCCTATCTGCCTGGTGTTTAAGGATACTACTCTTAATTCATCCACACACACTCACACATACACACACGCACAAAACAGCCCAAAAAATAAAGTTCAAACACAACAGCACAAATATCTGTAACTCAAGAGAAACAATTTACCTATAAGATAAATGAGAGCCCTTAACTTTTAGCCATTAGAACTTTCTCTCTTAAGCCAAACTCTACGTATTTTAAACTTAGATTAATTACAAGCAGCCAAGATGTCAACAAATTATTTTGAGTAACATTCAAAACAGTAAGAAAGGTCACAAAATTTTTCTTCCTTTTTTCAAAAAAAAATATTTATTTATTTATTTATTTATTTATTTATTTATTTATTTATTTATTTATTGACACAGAGAGAGAGGCAGAGACATAGGTAGAGGGAGAAGCAGGCTCCCTGCAGGGAGCCCAATGTGGGACTTGATCCCAAGACCCCGGGATCACTACCTGAGCTGAAGGCAGACGCTCAACCATTGAGCCACCCAGGTGTGCTAAATTTTTCTTCCTAACTCTATTTTATTTGGGGGAGACATCCAAAGTGACCTTAGGTGCCACTCGAAGTTCACTACTTTTCAACTTTTCTAATGGTGTACTTCCTTTTTGTTTTTTCCAGTTGTACTTTCCCACAAAGGACTTCTCAAAAATCTATGTCATGACTGGTTCTAGAGGAAGATAACAGGACAAGGCAGGGATACAGTCTGATGGCAGCTAAAGATACTCAGACGTGACACCATTGTGAATCCAAACTGGACTAGATTATCTTTCTAGCCAAACTCCTCCCTTCACCCTCATTTAATGACCCTGCTAACTCGAGAGAGAACACAGCCGCATGAACTGCACGAGCCACATGAAGCACCCAGGAAGCTTCTGAGCCACCAGATTACTGGACTCTGCAAAGATGGGGAAGCATGAGTCCAAGTAACTCTTGGGGAAAAAACTATTAAGCTACAGATCAACAAATAGGAACACAAAACAACACTGAGGGGAAATAACAAAAGGTAAAAAAAAAAAAAAAAAAAAAAAAAACCTGGAACCAATCTCAACTCTGTGTCTAACCAGAAACAAACATTTAAAAGAGAGAATGAATGCACCTCCCAGGTGCATTAAAAGCCGCATCCGGTTGTAGGTCTCAGCAGGACCAGAAGCCTGGTATGCTCTGTCCTGACTTTGCTGGGTTTCCACAGGAGTTAATTTTAACTTGCTGGCAAATGCAAATACATTTTTTAAAAAAAAGCAAGCCAATTAAGACACAAGTGTTTAAAGACACAAGGAGTAATTACAAATGTATTATTCATACCTAATTTACAAGATGAACTTCTTTCCGTAAAATATTAAACTGTTTACATGCAGGCTGGGAAGACAATTTTCAAACTGTTCATGTTCCACTACAAAGCAATGACTATTAGCAATGCAACAGCTTCTGGCCGACTTACAGTGTGGACGAGGCGGTAATCAGAAAATGTTTGACCTCAAGATATCTACTTGACCCCACAGAAATGCAGACTCGCCTGCTATAAAATCCTAAACAATGGGGCAGACAAGGTCACAGGGTCAAAGCGAGTATTAACAGGTCACTGTGCGGCCCACTTGGGAGCAATTACTTCCAGTCATGGCTAAGTGGACACTTGATTGAATACCACTAAGACAGCTCACATCCCACGGATAACAATCCTCACAGCGATTAAGAATTAAAGCCCCCATGATTCAGCCTTTATTACTCAAATGAACCTAACTCTTCCATAAAAAACTCTTGGTATATGCCTGATGCAAGGTCTAAATTGAAATGCCACCTCATTAAACAATAATATCTAATTTTATCTAAATGAATTTTCATGAAAGTGCGCCACACAGCTCAGGAATTTTTAAAATGAATTATCACAAGTGATACATAATTTCGCCAAAACTGGGGCGGAAAAAAAAATTAGCTTTAGGAATAAAAGGAAGCATCAATGTTGAATGAAACGCCTATTCTCCCATGGTTAGACAGCACAACAGAGAACATGGGCCACTACAAAATAGTAACCTATGTTAAGAAAAAAATCCCTGATTTTCACTAATGTTGGATAAAAACAAACTGTTTAATTGCTGAGGAAACTTAAAAAAAAAAAAATACAGCTCTCAGGTCCTCATTCTAAATCAACTGGATCTGTGGCTCTAGGAAGCCGTATTATTTTAAAACTATCAAGTAATTCTCATACACATCCACTCACAAGAGCCCTGGCATAGATTATGGACAAAGTCTCACAGCGTGAATAAGGTTATGAAATGGAGGGGGAATGAGGAAGACCCCATCATCTTCCCTCTTTTTGGTCCTCCCCTCCTATAATCTTACTGCCAGCCTTATATTTATTTTTATTGTCACCTGCTACTTATGCCAAATGATTGTTCATTACGGTAATAAATGTAGTTTCTTTTCAATGGAAAATGATTTACCTTTTTCAAAAATCAGGTAATACAGAGAAATTATTAGTTTTTTAAAAAAGGAAAGAATGTCAACACAATGACCAAAGTTAGGCTGGCAGTAATACCTGACAACTGAAGAGCTGCAGGACCAGTCTTGCTAAGTCACTTCCAGATCCCAAACGCATACACATAAAGTTAGAATCCAGAGTTCAGGCCCAAACCTTCCCTCTCAGCGAAAAGGTGGACATTCTCAGCCAGGGAGATCTTAAAAACTAGGTCAATGGATATAAATGACTCCTGCTGAAATGTGCAGCTAGTAACCTTCTAAATACAAACAACCTATCTTAAAGAGGCCTATAAGGAATCAACATTGGGGGGAAGTATTAATGCAGTAAGGGAATCCCATCCAAAGGATGAAATGGGGCTCCAAGAAGCAAATGATTCATCTCAGAGCCTTACATTTTCACCAATACATTTTTTTTTTTTAAGATTTCATTTATTTATTTGAGGGAGAGTGAGAGCCAGGAAGATCAAAGATGGAGAGGGAGAAGCAGACTCCCTACTGAGCAAGGAGCTCAACGCAGGCTCGATTCCGAGACCCTGGGATCATGACAGGAGCCGAAGGCAGACGCTTAACCCGCTGAGCCACCCAGGTGCCCCTTCACCAATATTGATTAAAAAGCCCTGAATATGATGTCATGGCATTGTACTTATACCATCTCCCATGCCTCAGCCGTCCCAACCCATGCAGCTGTGTGAACTGGGTGAGCTCCCCTCCTAGGGGAGGTCACCCTGCTATGCACTGTATGCAAACATGCTGTGAAGGCTTCTCCTTTTCTAGGCTGACACAGACAAGGGCCAGGGTCTGACAAGACAAGCAAAGGCAAACCTTCAGCCCCTATTCATTCCCTGAGCCAGGAACATTTGTACAGTGAACAACCCCAATTTCATACCAGAGCAGCCAAGAGAACAGTAAGAGGTGGCTGAGGACCACTGGGCAACTTCCTACCAGCAACAATCTATTAAATTAAAAATGGCTAATGAAGGGATGCCTGGGTGGCTCAGCGGCTGAGCATCTGCCTTCGGCTCAGGGTGTGATCCTGGGTGCAGGGATCGAATCCCGCATTGGGTTCTCCACAGGGAGCCTACTTTTCCCTCTGCCTGTCTCTGCCAATCTCTCTGTATGTCTCTCATGAATTAAAAACAAATTAAAAACAAACACACACACAATGGCTAATGAGTATCACTTCAAGTATCACTAGAAGAGACCAACTAATTCAAAATAAAGATACAGTCCGTGCCTTCCAGAAGCTCACTCCCACCCAATGGACTGGAAAGAATATTGTTTTGAAGCCCTGCTGGACAGCTAGGTGACCCTCACCAAGTACTTAATCAACAAAACCTTCAATGCTCTCATCCAAGGTGTAGATTTCAAGTAGGGGTGTGTGTGTGTGTGTGTGTGTGTACACACACATACATATAGACAGAGAGAGGGAACACACAGATTATGCTAAAAGCTACAAACAAAACATAACAGTTCAAGCTCTATATATACATGGTTTCAAGTCCTACCTCTTCAACTGCCATCCATGACTAATATGGAAGTGGTAGACAGTAACCAGAATCCAGGTCACTGTGCTCCTCTTCTTAGAGGCAAAAAACAAACAACAACAACAAAAACACACCTTACCACAGTATAATTAAATATGAGATTTTTTTGTTTTCATGAGAGGACAATCTGTACAACAGGGTAGGGGGGCTGGGGTTGGAAAACAAAAGGAAAAAAAAAAAGTTTGTGTTGTGTTAGGTCATTCTTTAACAAAGGATCCAAAATGGAATGCCAAGGGGAAACCTGTTGTGTAGGACTCCAAAGTGACCCTGACGTTTACAAGAGTTCATCATGTGCTGTCTACACTTTGATTTCAAATAAATTTGTTTCCTTTTAAAATGACAGCTTGCCGTATTTATTTGCTCACTATCTTTTTAACTTACCCAAGGCAAGTCTGCCATAATGATTATAAAGTTTAGGTCACTCAAAGAGAAAGACCATGGTGCTTTCAGTACACTGAGATCCCAGAAAAAAAGAAAAAAGGAAAAGGAATTTGTGCAGGGATTTTTTTTCTTAAAGACTCACACACCTAAAAATGCAGATCCCCAACAATGCAGGCAGTATTGTGGTTTCTTTTTTGTTCTCTTTATAAAAACATGTTTGTGCTTACACCTCCGGCAACTCGGCAACTCGTTCAGTGTTAAATAAAAACAACTCCAGTAAATTGCTGACAAACAGGTAATACAAGTAAGAAAGAATTCCCTAACTTTCAAGTTCTCAGCTCAGGGGAAAAAAAAAAGCTGAAGTAAAAGATGTCCCCAAAGTCATCTGGTAAACATGCTTTCCCAAAGAGAATGTGAAATGCATAGCAAAACAGACACTTAACTAATTTTAAACGCCTAATTATATACCGCCTAAACAGAATTATCAAGAGATTTGATTGACTTCTACAGAGCTATGATTGCCATCAAGCAAACGCAGAGAAATAATAAATAATGTTTGACCTTCTAATGTCCTCAAATATTATTCACAATATCAAAGTATGTGGGGCACTGGCATTCTGTTCCAGTATCGTCGGGGGACAGAGGTCACAAATTAATTTGAAGTTAGTGACTCAGGCTCATTTACCTTGATTTATGTAGAGAGTACAATTTGAAGAAGCACTTAAATTGAACAAACAAAATTATAAAGGGGAAGGCTACCTGAGTACAAAAGAAAGAGGATTATGGTAAGCAGACCCATAAAACGCAAGGTATTCAGGACAGGCTTATTACCCAAAAGAAGGTAAGAGTGGACAATTTCACAGAACTTAAAAAGTCAAAATTGTGGCTTGAAGCTGGGGGGTTAGGCATGGAAGATAGAAGATGGTGCTCCTGACAAGTGGTTTTCTACAAAAGTCTTCAAGCCTTAAGGACCTTGAACACAGGGCAAGTACAAAAGGCTGAACTAGGAGCAGCACTAAACTGAACAAACACTCCTGGTTTCCAAAAAGACCACCATATACGGGGAAACTTTGCCCCAAGTATAATTATGAAGACATTAACTTAGATTTTAATTAGGAGGCTTTTTTGCGAATGATAAAAACCAACCCAAAACTCCAAACCTCCCAACATCAGATTCTGCAAGTCAGCCCGGTTGGGAATGAGAGCACTCCTTGATCTCGGCCCAGGGGTTTGGGTTGTGTTCTGATGGGACTTCAGGGGAAATGTTTTTTTAGTTCGAGAATCAACTTAACTTTTTCATCCTTCATTTACATCCTTAATTTTCATCCTTTGCTTTAGGCGTCATAGTGTATGTGTCAACACCGCATGCCTGTATCAGCCAAAACAATACTCTCTTCCTGTTTATGTTTCAATTAAATCAAAGACTGAACGAAAGGACCAACGTGGATACTGTCTTACCCAAGTCTCTTCTGTCGTCTGGAAAACTTCAGCAAGCTCCCTGTGTGAAGGGAGACTGTGAGACCAGAAGCCATCACGGACAAGGGAATCCCGCCGAAAATCGGCACTTACCATGCCGCACACACTGTGCGAAGCCTGTTGTAAGCACTATCTCATTTATCGTGACAGCCATACAAAATGAATGTGTTAATTATTCCAGTTTCACCACCAGAAAACTAAGACTAAGCAATCCAGCTAAAGTGTGCTGCACATGAGTAGGATTAGCATTTGAACCCAGCACCGTATGATTCTGCTCTGAATGCAGAAGTGGATCAGACCCTCCAGAAAAGCCCCACTGTCCGGGTGGGGAGAAGGCAGGAGGACAGACCTCACTTACACTAATCTTGTCATTCTGCCCCTGAATTGGAGCCTCGCTATGGAAATGGAAATAGATGGTGACTTTTTAATCAAGACGTTCTGCAGCCCAATTTAAACAGCACAGCCAGAACCTGTTCACTTCCTTGTGTTTAACTCAGAGTCCAGGTGTGAATAAAACCTTTGTTCTTTATTTCCACTATCTCCACCTCTGAGGAGGGACACACATAAATAAATATAATTTCTTCCGGGCCCAGAGCTCAGTGCAATGTTCAGGCAAAGCATGAGAGATAGCAGTTCAAATCAAGGCTTAGGATTCAATTCTTGGGCCCTGATGAGATGGGATTTACAAAGCTATCGCTTCCCAAGGTCACCTGGGAAGGGCCCCCTGCTTACCCACCAGCCCAGGCAGCTGCCTGGCCAGCCGCTCTCAGCAAGAAGTCACTCAGCTACCTGCCTGACTCTAGTTACAACAGACAAGTACTATTGTTCTAAGGGAAGAAACTGGAAGCCTCAAAAGGAAAAGAGCTCAGAGCAATACACTTCCAGTCCACCCTAGGGTCAGTTGGCCTGCAGAATGATTTAACCAAAAACAAAACAGGAGAAAGAGAGGGAGGAAGGAAAAGAAAGGGGAGGGAAGGAAGGAAGGAAGGAAGGAAGGAAGGAAGGAAGGAAGGAAGGAAGGAAGGAAGGAAGGAAGGAAACACTTCCCCACTAAAGAAAGAGGGAAGAGATAGTACCAACGTTCTCGGGACAATCCTTTTTTCTTGTATTTCCCTAATGGGGCAGTTATCTATAGTGTGATCATTCAGGAGGGGATCAATTTATCAGTTCTGATGGAGGTAAGGGTAATAGTCTTCAAGCCAAAAATGTTTGGGATGGGCCAATCAGGTGAAACCAACACACCAAGTGCTGAACTAGGAATGTGTGTTTGTGAGCAGACAGATCTTTCAACCATAGTGTCCTCTAGACCCGTAATTTTATGTGACCCTGTTATGTAGAGAGGTGTAGGACACATTAAATTTACAGCCTCAACTATAGCTTTTGTGTCCTCTAGCATGTGACCTCCCCATGCTCAATTCTACATTCCCTTTTATTTGTTTACTTTTATGAAGTCCCAGGCCCTACAGGATTCCACAGAATGTACAGAGGGCCTTCTTTGCCCCCGTCTTGCAAAACCTGTTCCCCACTCCCAGCCAGTAAAGAAACTACTAATATAGTCACTCAAAAACCAAAAAATGGATGGTGTCACAACCAAATCCACTTCCTGGATCCTTATCATCTTACCTTCATTTTTTATCCAAAACTGTTGGTAAGACAGGTCCTAGCTGAACAACTTTTTAAAAAATTAATTTGGGGGTAGATGCCTGGGTGGCTCAGTAGGTTAAGCAGCAGATTCTTCATTTCGGTTCAGGTCATGATCTCAGGGTCCTGAGATCGAGCCCTGAGTTGGACTCCTGCCCAGTGCAGAGTCTGTTTGAGATTCTCTCTCTCCTTCTCCCTCTGCCCCATCCTCCCCCCACTCTATTTCTAAAATAAATAAATAAATCCTTTAAAAAATTTAATTTGGTGTCAGTCTGAGTTTTCTTAAGGTAGGAAATCTAAAACTACATCTACAAAAATAACTCGCTTATTAAAACTCTCAATGGTGCCAAAACCTCCTCCCAATCCAAGCTCTACTGTGCTGTGAGATGAAAAGAGGGTGGGGCCCTTTTATTTTTTTTTTTTTAATACTGAATTTGGCAGGATAAGTAAAGGGAAGCTTCTTCTCCCAGTTCCCCACCTGCCCCGCCCTCCTCTTCCACACAGAAAGAGAACAGAAAGTGCCTTAAGCAATAACTAAGTTTACACTGGCCACTCCAACCACATATCTAGCAATAACTTCATAATGTGTTTTTAAGCATAAATTTTTGGGAGAGAGAATAGGATGTACTGAGGTATACACACTTCATCCTTGAAAGAAAACAAAAATGAGTCAGATCTAAATAATTCAAATCAAAGCACAGGACCCTGGCAATACCTTTTGCTTGTATAACCAGAAATAAAGACTTTAGAATCTCCCCTAAGTTAAGGTTTTATACTAGTTTTAAGACGTACCCTTAAAGCAGTCAGGGAGAACTCAATTGCTATAAAAAGTATTTTTTATTTTCATAATATGAAATAAAAATACAACCCTGTTTCAGTATTTCACAACTGTTAATTAGGCAAGATATATTCTAAAGGTATGTGTGGTTGACCTTTGAACAACAAAGTGGAGGGATGGTCAGGGGTACTGCTGATCCCCTGCACAGTTGACAATTCATGTAGAACTTGACTCCTCCAAAACTTAACTACTAATAGGGTATTGTTGACAGGAAGCCTTACTGATAACAAAAATAGCCGATTAACACATATTTGACATGTTATACATATACACAATGTATTCTCACAAGTAAGCTGGAGGGAAAAATATATTAAGAAAACCATAAGGAAAATAATTTCAATATTATAAAAAAAAAATCCATGTAAGTGCATTGTACAATTCAAACACATGTTGTTCAAGGGTCAATTATAGATTCTACAAAGACTTTCAAACCCACCCCTTCCCAGCTCTTTAATTCGGCAAAATGGGTTTTTTGAAGTTTTTTAAGGGACAATAGCATGGGTTACAAAGATATGCAAAACACCTTCCAGACAAATTTTAAGCTCAGTCTTATTCTTTTTTTTTTTAATAAATAAAATCTTCAACTAGTAAGAAGCAATCGTTCAGATTCAGATATGAGAAAAACAAAACCCCAAATTCCTTTTTTAGAGCCCATCTTGCTCAAAAAAGATTGACGATAGTTGCAACCCATAAAGAATGGAGAAAATCCCTAAGCCTCAGTGTCACATAAGGCCAAATGTTCTAAAGCAGAAGGACATGATTATTTGTCTCTAGAGTTAGAAATCTGTACTATAAAGGTAGCTGAATCAGCCAATAGCTTTCTCTTAAAGGCAGTAATACTCAAAATTAATGTGGAAAAGATTCATCACTCAGTTTGCCTAATTAAAAATGCAGATTCTGGGGGATCCCTGGGTGGCTCAATGGTTTGGCGCTTGCCTTTGGCCCAAGGCACGATCCTGGAGTCCTGGGATTGAGTCCCGCGTCGGGCTCCCGGCATGGAGCCTGCTTCTCCCTCTGCCTGTGTCTGTCTCTCTCTCTCTCTCTCATTAAATAAATAAATAAATCTTTAAAAAAAATTAAGATTCTAGGCTTTATCTCTAGAGAATACAACATTGTAAGCTTGGGATAGGGTCAGGGGATCTGCATCTGAATAATGGCATACAAGTGGTTCAGATGCAGACCCCAGAAAATATACTGTGTTCAAGGTCCCACCAGAGCCAGAGACCACACTCCAATGGGCACTTTTCTATGTTGTAGTTTTGTCTCATTCTCATTATTTATTTCCTTCTGTTTTTTTTTCTTTCTTTCTTTCTTTTTTTTTTTCCTGAGGGAGAGTGGGGATGAGACTCAAGAGACTCTAAGTTAGAAGTATGAACATTCTCTAAACGTAGCCAACAACTCCGAGCCTGAGCTGACTGGGCTGGGGACACCACATGGCCGGGACTGGGCCAATCAGATGTTTTAAATTCTCCAATGATCTTGGACCAAGCTATGGTAAAATCATGCTGTCTGCATGCTTAACTAATACAAAGGCAACTTCTGGTGCTTGGAGAAGTGGGGTGACAGGGAGGGCATCTTGACTACTAGTGCAAATTCTAAGCCAATGTCCTAGAGCAAAAGCAGCTGATAATCTGATGTTCCCTTACCAAGTCTCTGTTCCCACATGCCCCCCACACTGTGGGCAGCCTGCCTCATTTGCCAGTGATTTCCAGGACTTTCAAAGGAAATTTTAACTATAAGCCAGTTCTACCTGACATGCTGACTGCAGAACCTAACCCTCAGAAAAGATGCAATTTCACTAGACAAGAACATAGGAGGTCCCCTAAGAATTCAGGGGCCCAAACGCAGAGAGCGAGTCTGCAGAGAGAAGAGTGCAAAGCAGGTGCACAATGAGAAACAGGGCTGAGGAATGACAGGACACTGCCTGAGTTCCTGATAATTCTACTTCCTGGGTCTGCTCCCTTCGGAGACATGGCTGCATGCCAGGGTTTCCCAGCAGCTTTGTAATAAGCACCCCACCTGCCCTTCCCCTCCCTCCCTGGCTTGTCTGTTAGCTACCGGTAATACCAAAACTCCTAGCAAGAACACTCAGTATACAGACAGAAAGAAGACAGAACCCCCAGCCTCCAAATCACAGGGACCAAAAGCGGCCCTTGGGGGCAGTCACATGGGGCCATTTGCAGACTGTCAGGGCAGCCTGCAGGGAGATGGAAAAAGAACTCAGAGCCATAACACAAGGAGACACAAGAAGAGTGACACAGAGAGAGAAGGTGCCTTGTTTCCTGAGAATTCCAGTTCCCACTTTTCTCCATGGATTCTATGAAACAATTCTAAATAGTGCAATACATTCCCTGCTGTTTCTTATAAACCAATCCCCCCCAAATATTATTTTAAAAATATTTTAGGTCAAAGGAGGCAATTTTGTGGACTCTCACTAATTCCCTTGCAACCCAGGAGCTGAAGAATTCACCCACTCTTACCATCCCTTACCCAACTGCTGAGATGGTCAGTTGTCCTCACTTCTACCCCGATCACTCTCATCTGCTCCCAACAGCAGCTTCTTTGGATACACCCTAAATTTACTACGTAACACACTCCAAACTACTTGGAATGGAGACAGTACTACAGTCGGAAGGACTCTTTTCTCAACCACATTATGAGTCATAAATAAGGAGCTTACGTTAATCACTTAAGCACTTCTGAACTATACCTTTTCTTTCTCCTTCTTTTAATTAATTAATTAACTTGGGGGGGGGTGTTGCTCTGTCTTGGAGGTGTACAGAAAACACAGCTTCCAGGGGAAAATGCCTGAACATAAAGCACGGAGTGCTTGAGAAATGAACAGAATTCTAGCAGAGGCATCACAAAGCTTTCTGCCACCCTATGGGAAAGGTCCCACTGAACATATTCATCATGTGCCATGATACAAACCCATCATGATGATAGTTTGGGGCAGTAACAGAGTGGAGTAGAAGACATCCTACATACAACATACCATTTCTCCCCATTGCAGCACAGGCACTGAATGAACAGTGAGGATGATGGTCATGCAGAGTTAAAAGAGACTTACCTCCCCACAGCCTCTGCCTCTTGCCCACCTGAGCCATGGAGGGGCGGTCTGACAAGGATCCAAGGATGCAAGATGCACAAGTAGGAAAGGCAAGCCCAGCCCAGCCTGAGTGAGCAAGAGACCTGGTATTTTAGCTTCCTTGAAGGTTCTAACCAAGTTCTGGGCGCTAAATTAAACAAAGAGGCTCTAAAAAACCACCACTGCAGAGAGTTTAAATGGTGCACAGCCAACCAGACTGCCGAAAGACAGATGATAAGGGGAGAGCAGCACAGCAGCCAGCAAGGCGGACTCAGTTCCAGCTGGATTTGGGGTCAAGAGGTGGCTGAGGCATTGCCTTCCCAGAAGAAGTGAGTCACGAGCAAAGTCTGAAAAGGAGGCAAGGTGCTGGATTTGTTTTTTCCAGGGCCCAGAGTGGGTACTGGCTTAGCAATATGGAAAGGAGTACTAGAAGTGAACAAAGGACATGGCCATTCTAGAATGACTGGAGGGTGCCAAGATACCTGAGGGCACTAGAGACAAAGTCAGAGCAGCAGAGTGTGACAGCATAGCTAGACACGTCTAAGCTGCCTTGCTGGATCTGGGCAGGTGCGGCAGGAAGATGGCACACAAGAGTTTAAGAGCATGAGTTCTGAAACCAGAAATGGTACAAAGCCCAGTCCTGGCAACCACCATTCGGGTGACTTGCTTGAGACTCTGAAACTCTCAACTACCTCATCTGTGATACAGAGACATTTGTGAAATACCTCCCTCCTGAGTCTGTTAGAGCTTATGTAAAGCTTTTAGTATGGTGGCAGCAGAGGGGTCGGCAGACAAGAAGCTCAATGGCCAGATCCCTCCAACAACCTGCTTTTTATAGCTTGCAAGCTAGAAATAATTTTTACAACATGATTGACAAAAAATAAAAATAATATTTAGTGCCAGTGAAATTTCATGTCCATAAATAAAGTTTTATCGGAACACAGCCACACCTGTGCATTTACATACTACCTGTGGCTACTTCCCACTACAACAACAAAACTGCGGGTGGGGAGAGACTATACAGTCTGCAAAGCCTATAATATTTACTATCTGGCCCTTCAGAGAAACATTTGCCAACCCTTGTACTAGCCGACAGAAAATATTCAATAACTGTTAGCTGAGCCTTACTTTATAAGTAAAATCCAGACAGAGAGACATTGAGGTCTCTTTTTTTGAGATATAATTGACTTATCATAAAATTTGCTCTTTTAAATTGTACAACTGAATGGTTCTTAGTACGCTGAGTTGTGAAACTATTCACCACAATCTAAGTTTAGAATATTCTTACCACCCCAAAGAGAAACCCAGTCCCCTTTCTCCCCAGCGGCCAGTCCCCACTGGTGTACTTTCTGTTTCTCTGGATTTACAATATGTGGACACTTCATATAAAAGGAATCATATGGCTTCACGTGTCAGGCTTCTTTGAGTTAGCATAATGTTTTCAAGTTTCTTCCAGGTCTCAGCATTTATCGTTACTTCAATCCCTTTTATGGCCAAGTACTATTCCATGGTATGTCCATAGCACATCTTGTTCATCTAGTCATTGGTTCATGGACATTTTGGCTATCTTGACTTTTTGGCTACTATGAGTAATTAGTCTATTAATGTTAATGTACACATTTTTATGTAGGTGTGATTTCATCTCACTGGGGTACATACCTCGGGGTAGAATTGCTAAGTCAGATGTTAACTCTTTAACCTTTTGGAGAACTTCCAAACTGATTTCCAAAGCAGGTGAACCATTTTACATTCCTACCAGCAATGTGGGGAACCCTGGGTGGTGCAGTGGTTTAGCACCTGCCTTTGGCCCAGGGCGCGATCCTGGAGACCCAGGATCGAATCCCACATCAGGCTCCCGGTGCATGGAGCCTGCTTCTTCCTTTGCCTATGTCTCTGCCTCTCTCTCTCTGTGTGTGTGACTATAAAAAATAAATAAAAATTAAAATTAAAAAAAAAATAAAAATAAAACCTTCCTACCAGCAATGTGTAAGGGTTCCAACAGCTCCACATTTTCACCAATACTTGCTATTGCCCATGTTTTTTACTGCAGCCAACCCAATGGGTATGAAGTAATATCTCACTGAGATTCTTGTTTTCTTTATTGACAAGTGACATTAACAATCTTTTCATGTGCTTATTGGCCATTCGTGTATCTTCTTTGGAGAAATGTCTATACAGATATTTTGCCCATCTTTCAGCTGAATGGTCTCTTCTTTACTGAATTGTAAGAGTTCTTCACATACATCATATACTAGACCTTTATGAGATTTGCAAGTATCTTCTTTCATTCTATGGGCTGTCTTTTCACTTTCTTGACAGAATTCTCTGAAGTACACAAGTTTTTGCTTGCACAAAAGATAAATTTTTAATATTTTTCTAAACTTGAGTCCAATTTATCTATTTTTTTCTTTTGTTGCTTGTGCTTTTGGTATCAGATCTTAGAAATAATCACCCAACTCAAGGTCATGAAGATTTACTCTTAAAAGACTTCTTTTAAGAGTTTATATGGAGGGGAATGGGTGACGGGCACTGAGGTGGACACTTGACGGGATGAGCACTGGGTGTTTTTCTGTATGTTGGTAAATTGAACACCAATAAAAATTAATTAAAAAAAAAAAAAAGAGAGTTTTATATGTTTAGCCCTCACATTGAGGTCCTTGATGTATATGCTGTGAAATAGGGATCTAACTTCATTCTTTTACACATGGATATGATATTGTTTCTGTACCATTTGTTAAAAAGACTCTTCTTTCCCCCACTGAATTGGCATGGCAGCCTTGCTGAAAATCAATTTACCATAAATGTGTACATTTATTTCTGGACTCCCATTCTATTCCATCAATCTATATACATCTATCCTTATTCTAGGACCACAATTTCTTGATTATTTCAAGAGGCTTTAAGTTCGGGAAGTGCAAGTCCTTGAACTCTGTTCTTTTTCAAAAATGTCCTGGCTATTCTAGATAATTTGCATTTCCATGTAACTTTTAGGATCAAACTGTCAATTTCTGCAAAACAAAAAAGACACTTGAGATTTTGATAAAATTTGCCTTGAATTTGTAAACCAATCTGGGGAGTACTGCCATAATAAGAAGGGTTCCAGTCTATGAATACAGGCTATTTTTCCATTTATTTAGATTGTTTTGTATTTCTTTCAAGAATGTTTTATAGCTTCAGCGTACAAGTATTATGCTTCCTTTATTAAATTTATTCCTAAATAATTTTTGATGCAACTATAAATGGGATTATTTCACATAATTTTATTAGTATATATTTTAACATAAAATAGTAGAAAGTCAATGGGTGAGGGTACAAGAAACAAGGACCAAAGCCTAAGAGAAAGCAAAGGTAAAACTAAAGCCAGATTTCAAAGAAATACAACATTCATGCCAGACTTCAAGTTCCTTGAGGACAGGCACAGGGTCCATTTTGGTCATCCTGTACATTCTATTCTAGCACATATGACATCTCAAGAAACACCTGCTGAATGAATATAGTTCTCAACACTTGCAGCAAGTATTTAATCTGTATTTTCTATCGTAGGCAATGAATATGCTCACAAGTTTTCGTTTCTTCAAGACATAGATTGGTTTTAATGATCTGGATTGCAGACATCATGGATATGTTGAGGCAAAATTTTCACATGCAAGGAAACAAGCTGAGTGAAGGATCTCCACCAGTTGACAAGCTCCTCTCTAGTTTTTCTAGCCAAAAAGTTGAAGGAAGGGTCAGTAGACAAGGAAGGGAATAAGGATAACTAGTAGAGGAAGCACACATTTTGCAAACAGCATTGGTCCTCTTGACAACGACGTAAACAATGTATAATGATACCCAAAGGTAAAACAAGCAACACTACAGAAGGTGCCAGACGGATAAAGGCAGGAGGGAGAGAGAGAAGGGGCAAGAAGCAGCAAGCAATCTCCTCTGCAAAAGGGAAAGTTGAAACTCAAGGCCATATATGGTATTTATCACCGCTATAGCTTTCCTTTGATGTCAAAATAATGTATAATCAATTAAAATAACCAACTTTCACTAAGGAGAATATGTTAGGTGCTGTGCCGGCACCACACAAATTGTCTCACATTCGTAATTTCATTAACTTCCTGTCACCATCCTGAGGCAACTACCATTATTGTCACCATTTCAGAGCAGAGAGAACAGAGACCCAGAGGTACTAATGCAACTAACCCTAGGTCTATCATCCCAACCACCACAGTTAGTATATAAAATCACTTAACTCAAAAATGCACACATTATGCAGAATGTGCAGAAATACAGCTATAAGCATCTACTGCTATTCTTACAAGTGTAGCAAATATCTAAATTCCCTGATATAGTTACTAATTCTAATACCCTCATACTAGTCAGTCAGTAATTCGGTTCCACGTATAAGACAATTGGGAAAGAGACAACTGTCCTTACTCTTTTTTTTTTTTAAGATTTTATTTATTTATTCACAAGAGACACAGAGAGAGAGAGAGAGAGAGGCAGAGACACAGGCAGAGGGAGAAGCAGGCTCCATGCAGGGAGCCTGACATGGGACTAGATCCCCAGTCTCCAGGATCAGGCCCTGGGCTGAAGATGGCGCTAAACCGCTGAGCCACCAGGGCCGCCCACTCTTTTTTAACGAAAGGGGTATGAAATTCCTAACAAAAAGGTTGCTAATATTTTGGCACTAAAACCACACATAATGTGAATCTGGAAAATCACATTGTTTCCTACAGCTATCAAAACAACATTGGGTTTGAGTCCTGGATCTGTCACAAACCTGATAATGTAACTTTGGAAGTATCCCCTTGTCTTAGTAAATTGCCCTACCATAATTTATAATTTGCAAAACCACCTCCAATTCTATGATTCTTCCAATTCACTCTTCTTGTAAGCTTTCAATTATTGAGTCATCAACTTTCATTTGTACCTTTATCAAACCAACTGGTAAATCACAGTTCTCAGCCCAGGTTAAAAGGGAAGAAGAATATCTGGGCATATTTGGAAGTACCCTTGATCAAAAAACCGTTTCTTCAGTAAAGAAAAAAAAGAAGGGTGTGGGGGTTGGGCGGAGAGATTTGCTTTGATAACGTGAATCTTGAGCCCTCTCTCCCCAGGCTGGTCCATATCCTAAATCATTTCCTTGCTTTCACATAGTAAATTTTCTGCTAGATGTCTAGATATGCTGGAGATCAGGTTACAGTGTGAAGGACAAAAGATAAAAACAATCTGCATACTTCCATCTGGTTCTTCAGAACAAAGTCTAGAGACTTGAAATGTGAGGAGAGAAGCATGCTACTCTAGCTGCATAACAGATACCGCAAAATGTCACAGAAACAAATCTTTCAAGAGAATCAGAGATGCTGGAATGCGTAATTAACCAAAATTTACTCTGAGAGCATTGGGGGGGGCGGGGGGGAGACCTGGCCACCAAACACAATGTTGCCTCTATTCCAAGTGCATGAAAAGTTGAGACCAGACCAATGTATTAGAAAGTGCATAGTGCAAAGATGCTATTATCATCAAATGACTCCTGTTTAAAAAACAATTTAAAAAAAAACCTTCTTATTTATTAACAGAGTCCTGCCTAGTTTTTAGAACTCCAAAGTCAACACTCGAGGTTTGACTCTCGTCAAACTTTTCCTTCGCCACATGGCACCGGGCCACGCAAGACGTATTTTCAATATGAAAGAAACCAGAAGGTCCAATACAAACATGGGCTTTCCAATATATAAAATTTAAGAAAAACCAGCGTCTGTGCAGAAAACATTAAACTGGTTTATATATCAAAATCATGAGGTTTAAGCAGAAATGCAGCATTAAAATAATTTACAAAATGGCTCAACGATGAACATTTTCCTCCATGAAAAAACAACACCCTTAATGTTTTTCATATGGCACATAAATTTAACAATACCTGCAGGAATATTTTCATTGGTTAAACCAACACCATAGGTCTTTTTAGCTCTTAAGCATATTACAATTCTTGCCTTTTTATAGCATTTTTGTTGTTGTTTGCACCCAATGTAATAAGCTTTTGAGAACAAGAAACAAACCACAATAAAAAGAAAAAAGGACTACCCTTTGTAACTGCAACTTTCACGAGAGGGGTCGGGGCGGGCGGGCGGGCGGGGGGGCCGGGGAGAGATTCAAATCTAGTTTTTATAGCTGCTATCTTGATGCAATTAGTGTAAAATAATTGTCTGCACAGGCCAAAGAAGAGGCTAAGTTGAGGCACTTGAATGCATTCCCGAAAATTATTTCCCTGCCTCTCCCTTCAGCCTGCTGCAGCAGATGTTGGCTGTTAAGCCGCGCAGACGACACAGTTCATGACTTTTCTGAGACGGCTGTGTGCCACATCTGCAGTTGATGAAATGGAGAGCAGAAGTGTGGCAGACACACAGAGGAGAGTGTGAGCGAGGCAGGCAGGCGCAGCCTGGGCCAAAGGAACTGTCTTGAAGGCTGGCCTAAAAATAGACACACGCTCACACTCCTCCACCCTCCGCATCCAACCTCATAAAACCGGGCCTGCCTGTCCTATTATGGAGTCGGCCTATGGCAGACACTTCCTGCATCCAACCTGGGCTGCGGATAACGCGAGAGCGTCGAGGCAGGAGTGGTGGGAAGCAGGCTGTGCAGCATCCTCCAAGTGCAGCTCCGCGCTCCGAGCCTCGGTATAACTGGGCTGTGGTCCAAGTTCAGCTGGGCCCCCAGAGAAAGGCAATGCTTGTGTTTAGCCCGCACAATACTGACATAACATTAACAGATTTACATATGCAAAACTGTGAAGCAACAGGCATTCCCCCTCAATTGACCCACAGCTTGTAGTGTCTGCCGAGTTATTCCCCGCTTCGGCTCTGTAACCAAGTGGGCGGCATGCGAATACCATCTGGGTACCACTTATTGAAAACTGGCAGTCGCTCTGTAATAGGCAAGCTGGCAATAAGAGGGAAGGGAATAAATTGCATCATTTAGTTAACATCCACTTGCTTTGCGGCTGTTAAAAACCCATGACTGAATAATAATTTGGTTATTTCTTTTGCCAGAAACTGCTGTCAGCCAAATTGTACTACGCATGCTGCAGAAGTCGACTTGCAAAATTTCCACTTGAAAAGGGATCATCGAGGAGAATCGGGGCGAAATGGGCACCACTCCCTGCTTGTGAACGGTGGCGACTCCTGCTGCATGGTGTCTCCGGGGCCTCCAAGCGTCCCAGTCATCGCTAATGTGGTCGACGCCGCCCTGCTGTGCCACTGGGCCCCGCTGCGCCACAGTGCCAAGCTCAGATTCAAGGGTGTGTACATGGCTAGTGACGTCTACGTGGTGGCAGATGTGGCCAGGCAAGTCTTGTCCTCGCCTGCACATCCCCTAGCCTCTGCCTCAAACAAAGTGGGCAAGCAGGCACACAGGAAACCTGAGGACGACCCGCCCGCGTCCCCCTCATTCTGCACCCAGAGCAGTCAGACTGCATCATTTCTCTCTGGTTTACTCAACTGCTTCCAACCTGACTAACAAAGAAAGTGCCAGAAACCTTAGACCACCACATAAAGGTAGAAGTGATCTTCAGTAAAAATCCATGCATTTGAAGTGGTTCTCTTCTGGAAGTATTATGTAAAGACATGAGATTATCTTCTTATTTACTATATATACTGAGTGTCTGTGTGCGTGTGTGTGTACACATACACACATATACATATATTACTTCCCTTTTCTAGTCTCTGTCTTTTAGGAAAATCAGGGCTGAAATAGGTAGAAGTGACCAATGCAGTGGTGGTTTTCAAAAAGCATAAATATATTTTATTTATTTTTAATTTTTCTCATATAGGATTTCAATAAGAATATACTAGCTACAACATCTATGTGGCCAGCTGCTTCACTGGCTTGTACTGCATCCGCTACTCATCAACTGGATTTTAATCTGGATTTCCTGAGCACTTAATTGGGGTGTAGCCTCAGGAGAAGGGGATTATAGTGGATTCAAAAAGGCTGACACCTAGTCTTTGCTATCTGTCTAGTTGGGAAGATAAAACAAACGTGGGCTCTAGTACCAAATGTATGGAAGGGCCAAGTGCATGGGCTCAGAGACTCCAAGAAAATACAATTACTTATATCATTTTTTAACTGCTATAGCTTTGGAAACTTACACATATTTCACTCTTCATTCTTCTAAAGGACACAAGAAAAAATAGTAAAGAAATGGAAAGAAACAAAAGGAAAAACTGGAACAGCAGGAAAAAAAAGTAAAGAGAGAAATGAAAAAGCAGGGGGGAAAAAGGCATGAAAGTACAACAAGTGAACACAGTTTGATCAAATAAAAAAAGAAAAAAGCAAACGAAAGCCTTTGCAGTGATGTTAACAGCAAAAATACATGTTTACAAAGTCCAAACCTGAAACCTTCCTTACTTCTGCATTGAGGAAAATAGGCCAGACAATCTTTAAAAGTCCAACACAAATTAAAGAGCACTCAATTTTTATAAACGGGGTGGTCTCTCTAAAAATAACTCACTCAGCTGTTTGTACGTTAAAATAGGCAAAATACGATCATGAAGAAAGAGAAGAGAAAAAAGAGGCAAAACCAAATTGTTATGTATTTTATAAACCACAACATTTGTAAGTCACCACATGTTTAAGTGAAACTCCAGTAATAGTTATTTTCAAGGGAACGGCAGTAGACAAAAAAGATAATGAGAGTTTTTCCCCCCAGACTCAGCTTATGATTGTAATCTTACCTTGCTCTAAACAGCTTACAGAGACTGTCACTTCTATATCCACAGATATCAAAAGATGTTAAGAATATAAAGCAAGAGGGTAAATTTGCTCCTTGAAAGGATGAGGAAAAATAGTTCCAGGTCCCTGAGCTTATAATCAGTTTGTTAAAAAGAAGCAAAATAGTTATTTTTTTCACACATACATGTGTGCACATAGAAACACACACACACACACTAAAATCAGCAAGCTATTATGGAAATACCACTGGCCTGAGGGTGAGAGTACTGGTTTTCACCAAAACTCTGCTACTTTCTAGATGCGTGACCTTGGGCAAGTCACGATTTCCCTGGGCCTGATTTTCTTTTCTTGGAAAATAGTGATGTACAACAAAGGCAGTGTTAGAATCCCCCAAATCTAAGCAAAATAATGGTTTTCCTAACAGCTTGTTATTACACATTCATCATTACAAATTGAATCCTTTCTTTGAAAATAAATGAATCGGGGTAACACAGGATTTCAAAATTACTCTCATTTTACTTTGCAAATTACTCCTAAAGTAAATATTGCTAGGGTTTTTGTTTGTTTTAAAAAATACACATGTTGAAGAACTGAACTGCTTTATGCAAATATTTATCTTCCAGAACATTGTATGTTCCCCAGCGTCTGTTTAAAATCCAGAAAGTGGGGCGCCTGGGTGGCTCAGCGGTTTAGCGCCTGCCTTCAGCCCAGGACGCGATCCTGGGGTCCCGGATCGAGTCCCAGCTCAGGCTCCCTACATGAAGCCTGCTTCTCCCTCTGCCTCTCTCTGTCTCTCATGAACAAATTTTTAAAAATACATTAATTAAAATTAAATAAAATCCAAAAAGTTTCTAGTAACAGAGTAACAGCAAGATTTGTATTTAATATGCAATTCCTTAATAAATAACTCTAATATAAAATTAACTTACATAGCCCATTTTGGCAATATGGAGAAACCAAGAGTTAAAAATCTAGAAAACCTACAACCCAAACATGACATGGTCCATTCTAAGATTTTGGAAAATAGTACCATCCTAGAAAACATATTTTTAAGAAAACATATTTTACTACCATGTCCATTTGCACTTCTGCGTATTTAAAAGTAATCATTTTCTCCTTGTTGGTTTCCCCTGTTTTATTCCCCCTAAGCTCTTCTACCAATGAACCATGGCATGTTTTTCCCTAAATGGCTTTAAATGGTGTATATGTTCTGGCACAAGTCCAAAATTCCAGCCAACATCAGCATTTTCCAGTAACCTTAGTCAACTCTATTGTCTTTCAGAAGTGGAGACAATGCAATTGACCCTTGGTTGAGGGAAGATGTATAAGGGTATTCCCCAGGAACAGTTATGGATTTGTGCAAATCTACCCAGCACCTTGCACGATACCTCCCCGACTCCAGCATCCAAGTGCAGACATCCACAAGCCAGCTGGCTAGGGTTAGCAGGCAGTGGCCAGGAAAGAGAGAGAAGGTAACTGGTCCATGAGACTCAGGAATTCCCACTTTGGCCTCATTAGCAAGAGGGCTGGGCAGCCAAGAAAAAAGTTAACATTAGCCAAATACACCTGGTGAATCTTGTAAAGAATAAAGATTTGCTCATTAACTGAGCTTAGAAAGGTGTGACCTACAAACCCAAAGAGCTATTTTCAGGTCCTTAATGGTACTAATTTTGTGATCAAGTTACAAATTCCATGCGGTTCTTCATAAAGTCCCTCTAAAGAGACTTTTGATGTTGGACACTTGGCCTTTTGCCCATCAGTCCCATACAGACACACACAGGATTTCGACGATGCGGTAGGCCCTCAAGGGGGAAATAGCCCATCCAACAAAATCAAAGTTACCTGACCGCCCACATCCTGCTAACTAGATGCCCCAAGGCAGTGAAGCACACACCTCCAACACCTTCCTTTGCATCAATGGTCATGAGCACCTCAGCTCACCCAGGGAACAGAAGCTCCTGGGCCTATCTCTAAGGCGCTTGTGGACAACAACAGAGGGAAGCTACCAAGTGTCTGCAGCTCACTCTCTACATGGGCAAGGATTCAGGAAGGGCATTCCTCCTACAAGGGCCACACAGGCACTAACGGGGCCCCATGCTGTCTGGTTCTTTCAGCTATCTGCTGAAAATAGTATTTCAGCACCATTTTCATTATGAGCTCAGAAAAGGGAGGAAGGAAGGGAAGAAAGGAGAGATGAAGAGGCAGAGAGGTGGAAGAGAAACGGAGGGAGGGGGTAGAGGGAGGAAGGAAATTGCTTGCTGTAAAGACAAAACAAATTGGGAAATCTAGAAATAAATACTCAGCTGAATTCCAACATGACTCGTCTTTTCTGTCAGTTTTAGGAAATAAAACTCTATCAAAGGCAAAAAGGTTCAAGGGGAATTGAATATATCGGGGCTTTACATAAACTAAAACTTTCTGAAACAATTTGGATTAGGCAACCCTCCCCGCACACCCAGGTCAGGCAGTTTAGGATTTTACCTTTTCCCCCTGCATTCTGACACTGTGAGGATTCCAAACCTGTCTACAGAAATGGAAGCAGAGTAGCTTCGAACCACCAGCTCAGAGCCCACACGGCTCAAGGTTGGAGAGCAGGCTTGTGGAAACCCAAAGAGAACGTTCTCTATGTGAGGACAGGAGCCCCTGGCAGGTAGACAAACATTTCAGGCCTTCTCCAGGTGTGTGGCTGGGGTGGGGCGAGGGTGAGGCCCAGATGGACTCCATGAGCCACTGTGTTCCCATGCGCCCAGATTAACATCCTTTTAAATGGCACTGAATGCCACCAACAAAGTCCAGCTATCCAGCAAGGGCCACTCAGAGTCACAATTAAGAAAGAACACATTATATACAACCAATTAGCACTAAATTCTACCCCCCTGAAACTAATAATACTGTTAACTAACTTGAATTTAAATTTAAAAAAAAAAAAGCAGCAACAAATGTAATTCCTTCCTTCTATGATATCAAAAGGCAAGTTGCTTCCATCTTTCTCCTGGTGCAAGAGGCAGGGATGCATGTGAGGGAAAGACACTAGAAGTTCTTGTGGAGAATTATTTCCAACAAAATTACCCAACACCTCCTTCCACCAAACACTTGGTTGGCTGCTTATCAGTAGCAACTTGTATTAGTCATTCTAGCACGTTCTGGCAAGGTCCAGAGAGAAGAAGGACAGCCACTGGACTTTTCAACCATTTGGTGGTCATCATCACCTCTACTATTTACAGGTATTTTGCCAACCCAGGCTTGATTCCCTGTTGTATATACCTATATCAGCTGGAAGAAAAGACCTAAGGTTTCCCCCTCAAATCAGAAAAGGCCTCTTAAACCAAATTGACTTATCCAATCCCAGGGGAAGGGCCAGTGAACGAGCAGTCCATTTCATAAGAGGCCAAAGGGCGGCTAGGAAAAGTGAACAGGGAGAGAGAATGAGGCAAATCTGCAGTTCCTCTTCTGCGGAGGCCTCTCGATGGTGCTTCATTCTCTGTTTTGAAGAGACAGAAATTCCAGCATGGAGGGCACACCCATGTGTAAATATGCACTGGAAAATGTGGGTGACTTGCAGATTATTTTAAACCACTGTTCACCACCATGAGTGTGAATATTTAAAAACAGAAAAAAATTGACTGGGGCACCTGGGTGGTGCGGTTGGTTAAGCACCCGCCTCTTGGTTTCAGCTCAGGTTGTGATCTCAGAGTTGTGAGATCGAGCCTTGTGGCAGGCTCCATGCTCAGTGTGGAGTCTCTTTGGTAATCTCTCTCTCCTCTCCCTCTGCCCCTCCTACTCGTTCATTCTCTCTTTCTCTGAAATAAATAAATCTTTAAAAATTAACAACAACAAAAAAAAATTGACCCTACTCAAGGTTAATGTGAGTGCAGGTTGAATAAGCAGTGAGTGCAAGATCCCACCTCTAGCTTAAAATTTTAAAATGTATATACACACACATGTAAGTTTTCATTTTGAAATATAAAATTATTTTTCTCCCAAACATCATCATGAAAGTAACAGGCTATAATAAATCATACATGACAATAATTCAATCCTACCTACTTGATTCTTTCCCTCCAATTCTTTTATTTATTCCTCCCCTTCTCTATTCCTTACACACCTCCATTTAGACATGGCTTCTAATACTCTGCAAGAAATGAAACTAAAGTCAAAACAAAAACAAATACTAGTATTAATCACTATTTTTAATCAGCACTTATTATATGAAACCATCATCTTATTTGTATTAGATTGACTCGTTTAATCAAAACAAAAATATAATGAGGTAAATCATCCCATTTTACAGATTGAAAAACTAAGGCAGATTGTTAAAAGTAATTTACCAAAGGTCACACAGCTAGTTAGGGGTAGGGATGGAATTCAAAGTCAGGCGAGTTAACCACTAGGCTATACTGCCCCAGAGATGTATTAACCAAAGAGGTTACTTTTTGACTTTTGAGTTGCTAAGCGTCCACAAGTTAGTTACACATTTCATTTTCAAGGTTAAGCTTAACTGCATGGGATTTATGCACTGCCTTTCTATATGATGCACCTGAACTCTTAGCAATAGCCAAAGCTTCTCCCACCTACAGCTAGAACAACCGAGAGAATGGCAAATTAGCTCTCTCCAACCTGGTGTTTCTACCGTGGCAACAACTCAGTCACTGGTATTTTGTCCTATCTCTAACTTCTGTACTAAAGATGGATTTTGAAAATTCTAAAACACACTTTAATCATCCATAATCAGAATATTTTATTTCATGGGTGATACACAACAATGGGAAACAAATCCTTTCTCAGCTTTGACCATAACCTTCAATCCTACTAAAGACATTGTAGATTATACTTAAAGACTCCCATTCTGGAAGATGCTTCCCCATCCCCCCAAAATGCTTCCTGGTAGACTCTTATTTTTTTTTTTCTACACTTCTTTGTATTTAGAACATCTTTTCCTCATGTTGAATCTGAGTGTATATTAAAAGATTTTTTCCAAAGGCAACTTTATTTTTAAAACTATACTACAAATGTAACACAAGTTCATCGTGTAAAGGCATTTCAAACAATACAGCACAAAAAAAATCAAAAGCAAAAGTGCTTTTCTGTCACCCTCCTAACTTCAGCCCTTAACATAGCTTACTCTTCAGAAGTGCCCATGTCTTTAGTGTCAGTGACAGTCCAAAGGGGGGACTCAGTAGAACCCTAACTCTAATCCCCCATTAGTTATCCCCCCACCCAACCCCTGACCCAAAGCAGTAACACGATTAAATCACATGGCAAGCTGGTTAAGAGCACAATCCTTTGAACAAGACTTGCTGGATTTGAACTCTGTCCACTTCACCTACTAGCTATTTGACCTTCAGCTACTAAATTACTCAACTTCTCTGTGCCTCAGTTTCCACATCTGTAAGGTGAGAATACAGCAGTACTTACCTCACTGAGTCACGGTATGGGGGCAAACGAATTAGGTCAGCTAGTGTTTATAAAACAACTAGAACCATGCCAGGCATAGAAGTTCTATGTAAGCGACCATTAAGTATATTTTTTAAATAAATTAGTATCCAGAGAATAAAAAACAAAACCATGGAAGCCTATGCCTAAAGGTGATCAGGCAACTGAATTTGTGAAAGAAAACTATTAGGAAGAGAAGTTCTATAAACCCTTAAGGAGCCTACTTATGGGAGCAAACACTCCATTTTTATTAATACATCTTGGAGTTGTGGTTCAGATTGTAACGATCAGTTCCAGACAGCAGCTCATACATTCAGGGACCAGGTAAAGAGGTACATTTTTGTGCACGTATCCACTATACTTTTACCACTCCATAGCATGCAGCTGAGGTAACAGCCACAGGCCTGCTATGCAACTGCAGCTTCCAGAACTCCTTCAAACAGAACACACTCTCCTTGCAGCTCCTGAACAGACGTGATGAGCCACCATTGTCGGTGTGTTTCCTCCCAGACTTCAGAGCATTGTATTTTTCTCAAGAGACGAATTATACAACTAGAGAGACAAAGACTCATGCTCACTTAAAAAATATTACCAACAAACATTGAGAAAGCTGTTTTCTCTAATATTTATGCACTTTAGAATGAGATTCTGAAAAGAATAATGCCTGAAATGGATAGCTTGAGCTTGGCGTACACGTTATAGCTCAAATTCTCAAAGGAATAAATATAAATTTTTCCAAAGGAAACAACTGGTACAGCATAAAACTATCAGGCTCTATCCACAAAAAACATTCTATAAAATGTCAAGACATTTATAAGAGTAAAGTGTGCTATAAAACAAAATGACATAAATTATAGGATATTTTTATTTGTTGATTCCGAGCACAACATATAACTATCTTTCCCCCAAAATACTTCTGGGATTACTCAAATACAAGGGTAGGGCATGGAGAATTATTTTCCTCTTTAGTGAGTGGTATTTCCCTGGTCAAAAGAAAAACTTAGAAGCATAATAACAGAAACCAAAGTAATAAATGTGGCAATGGCCTGGGCAGACACATGACAAAGGCTGCAGCCACGATTCTCATGCATGGTGTTCCCAGGTTCCTCAAGTTATAGTTTATGCTCAATATATGCATTTCTGACATAACAAACATTTTTTTAAAAGATTTTATTTATTCATGAGAGACTTAGAGACAGCCACCCAGGCATCCCTGTAACAAACATTTTATCTCTAGTTATTTGTTCAAATAAATAAAAAGGAGATGCCTGGGTGGCTCAGTCTGTTGGGTGTCTGAGTCTTGGTTTTGGTTCGGGTCATGATCTCAGGGTCATAAAATCAAGCCCTACATTGGACGTGGAGTCTGCTTGGGATTCTCTCTCCATCTTCCACGGCCCTTCCCCCAGGGGCACAATCTCTAACTAATTTTTATTTCCTTTCAAAGATTAAAAATTATGGTAATTGGGTGTTTTTCTGGGGGAAGGGGACACACAAAAATAGAGAAGGTATCATTGCCACAAACAGAAAGCTGACTATACTCTATGATGCAATGAAAGTGCCTCAGACACAAAACCTTTAAACCTTATGATCTCTACTATCTATGACTTGGCTCCTAATATAATTCAGACAAAGAATTCAAAGAATGGAATATACAATTATATCAAATCCCCTAAAGTTGGGGGCACCTGGGTGGCTCAGTCATTTAAGTGTCTGCCTTTGGCTCGGGTCATAATCCCACAATCCTGGAACTGAGGCTTATGTAGGGGCTCCTTGCTCAGTGGGGAGCCTGATTCTCCCTCTCCCCCTACTCATGCTCTCCCTCTTTCAAATAAATAAAATCTTAAAAAAAAAAAATCCCCTGAAGTTTTCCATCTAAACCATCCCATTTGGGAAGTGTTTAATTACTTGGCATTTAATACATTTATTTTATTCTAATTTTCTGCAACTATACAATACATGTATTTATCCTTTATTATATGTCTATCTTTGTATGATGAAACCATGGAGATACAAAGAAAAACAAGGGAGAGTCCTGCCCTAGAGAGACAATTAAGTCTAGTTTGAAAGAGCCATAAAAAGAACTAATTCATTCCATCACTCTTACTGATCATTGTTCTAGAGGCAAAACCAATGCAATAAAGCGGGAAAAATATATGGAAAAAGGAGATGATATTGCTATTAGATGTCAAATATTCTTTCTTTTTTTGAAATAGAACAATAAAAACAGTAAAAACATAAACCCCAATGAGAGTTCAACAAGGTGATCAAGGGATGCCTGGGTGGCTCAGCGGTTGAGTGTCTGCCTTTGGCTCAGGGCATGATCCCAGGGTCAGGGCCTGCATCAGGCTCCCTACATGGAGCCTGCTTCTCCCTCTGCCTATGTCTCGGCCTCTTTCTGTGTCTCTCATGAATAAATAAATAAAATCTTAAAAAAAAAAAGGTGAAAGGTCATCAAGTACAAAATATACAAAAGTATGGAGCTGTCTACATACCAAAAATAATCAGCAAGATATATTAATGACATATATCTTTCTTTTGTAGGCACAGATAAAGAGCTACAAAATTTTTATACAAAAAAAAAAAAAATACTTGAATAAAAGGATTATTAAACTACTTCCCTGGATGTACAGAGAAGATAACAATTCTTAGGTAACTTAGTTATTATGAATTTCAATCATAAGGAAATTTTTGTTAACAAAATATATTTATTTCGGGCAGCCCGAGTGGCTCAGCAGTTAGTGCCTTCAGCCCAGGGCCTAATTCTGGAGTCCTGAGATTGAGTCCCACATCAGGCTCCTGGCATGGAGCCTGCTTCTCCCTCTGCCTGTGTCTCTGCCTCTCTC
This sequence comes from Vulpes vulpes, assembly GCF_048418805.1. Classification (NCBI taxonomy): domain Eukaryota; kingdom Metazoa; phylum Chordata; class Mammalia; order Carnivora; family Canidae; genus Vulpes; species Vulpes vulpes. The sequence goes on along the minus strand of NC_132788.1, from coordinate 73,601,145 downwards.
TCTTTCTCTGTGTATCTCATGAATAAATAAATAAAATCTTTAAAATATATATGTATATATATTTATTTCTATACAGAACTCATATTTGATTTAAATTAAAAGCTCCATCATTTACTGGTAAAATACTATAAAACACAGTTAAAGAATTTTAAAATTAAAATTTGTTCACTTTTTGAGCATCATTATTTATTCTGATCAGTTTATCCTGAATCATTATTTATTCTGATTCTTGCCTCTGCAGGAATAAAAATTACAATGTTGTTTTATCTGCAATCTTTTCCCCCCATCTGTAATTTGCTAGTAGTCTCTAAAATAGGTGAGTGTACACTTCATTAAGTTATTAATACTCCCAAACAAAATGATTTTAAACAAAATGCAACCAAATATTAGAGCACTCATTTACAAAAGTGTATTACCACCATGGAACACTTACAGTGATTTACAAAATAGTTTGTCAATGTCTCAAACAATTCTAAAATCCAGCTGACAGCTTAAGTACTTATTTGTTCTAATATGAGCCTCAACACAGAATTTTTGTAATTCGATCATCTGTGTATAATTTGGTTATATGCATTTATACATGTTGGTGTCAGTGTCAATGGCTTCTATTCAAGATACACATATTTCAATTTGGACACCATTATGAAATACATGTTCACCAAAATCAATACTAAGTTCCTATTTGTTCCACAGGTTTCCTTATCTAGTAAAAATAGTTTTTTAAGTTCTCCTCCAGAATTCATATTTATATCACTGTAAAAACAAATTTATCCTTAAGATTAAACTTTTCACAGAATTTATAATGTCATCCATAACAATGATTCCAAGAGCTCTATTTTGATTCAATCAATTGGAGGAAGAAAACAAAAATCAAATACTGGAATTAGCTTAACTGACTTTCTATTTGAAGCATCCACTGACATTGATATAAAACTGGAATCATTTACTATCATAAAGGAGTTCTGTTAGGAGCACAACAATCTTAATAATCAATTCGCTTTTTACATGTGCTCAAGAAAACCTGGATTCCAATATGATATTAATGTATAAAAACAGTTCTTTGATCTAAATGAAAAGTCATGCTTCACAGAGTAAAATATAAATGCACATTCTGCAGCTGTGTATGGGCAAAGCTTCTTTTTTTTTTTTTTAAGATTTTATTTATTTATTTATGAGAGACACAGAGAGAGAGAGGCAGAGACACAGGCAAAGGGAGAAGTAGGCTCCATGCCGGGAGCCCGACGTGGGACTCAATCCCAGGTCTCCAGGATCATGCCCTGGGCCAAAGGCAGGCGCTGAACCGCTGAGCCACCCAGGAATCCCCCGGCAAAGCTTCTTAAAACAAGTACTAACTTTGAAAAAGATGCAGTAGTTCTTCAGCAAATGGGATTCCCTGATTTTTCGAAGTTCAATATTTTTACTATGACCCCTTACCCCCATGGATGGTAAATGTCAAAACCAAAAAATTATGGAAGTAATGCTCATGGTTAAAATTTTTCAAAATACAAAAAAAAAAAAAAAGTCACGTAGTATTTCACTGAAAAAGTTCTTTTTTTAAAATATTACATCTTTTTTTAATTTTTTTTTATTTATTTATGATAGTCACACACAGAGAGAGAGAGAGGCAGAGACACAGGCAGAAGGAGAAGCAGGCTCCATGCACCGGGAGCCCGACGTGGGATTCGATCCCAGGTGTCCAGGATCGCGCCCGGGGCCAAAGGCAGGTGCCAAACCCCTGCGCCACCCAGGGATGCCCAAGTTCTCATTTTTTAAAGCTCATTAACAGTATTTATTACAAAATATGTTTTAAACTTAACTAAAAATATAGATTTACATCTTTTAACAAATTTTTTAAAGATTTTATTTATTTATTCATGATAGAGAGACAGAGAGAGAGAGAGAGGCAGAGACACAGGCAGAGGGAGAAGCAGGCTCCATGCCGGGAGCCTGACGCAGGACTCGATCTCAGGACTCCAGGATCACGCCCTGGGCCAAAGGCAGGTGCTGAACCGCTGAGGCACCCAGGGATCCCCTTTTAATAAATTTTTAAAAACCATAAAACCTACCATATAGCAAGGACTTTCAGACTGCTTCCTTATACTCTGCAGCATGACTGACCAGACTCTATTTCCCATCTATTTTATAAAAACTATCCTGAAATTTGCCATGTTTCCCCTGACCTCCACCAACCAGATGGCACTGTGGACTCCTAGCTACTCACCCCAGAGCACACATTCCTTAAAACAGAGGTGCTAATAATGATGTGCCTGCCAAGGGTAAGGGAAAAGAAAGGGATTGCTATTCATCATCTTTCAGAAGTTACTACACTACACATCTGACACATGACAAGGTAAGACCATGAAGAAGCAGAAAGAGCCTATAAAGTAAAGGTCTACTTAAAATACTACTTTGTTATAAAATGAAAAATCTGAGACAAATGCTAAACTAGGCAAGATTCTGGACAGGGCTGTCCCAGACAAAGTAAGATAAATGGCCACCATGTCACTCCTGACAGCATCTCCATTAGATGGTTCCATGATTGTCACCATGTTCGGATGAAAATGCAATGGCTTGCAGCTATACAGTGACTTGTCCAAGGCCATAAGCCTCACATTGGTGAGACCTAACACCAGAGTCCAAGCTATGTAGCCCAATACATAACTACTATATAATATTGCTTCTCTGTGAAACAACAGCATGGAAACGTACATTAAAATTGAGCATACATTGAAGTATTTTAAATCAATAATGTGTAAGTACTTTTCAATAAATAATACTGGAATCATAAGTTACTTATATTTTTAACAATCAAGTCAAATCTTTGCCTCATCCCATACACTGAAACAAAATTAAAATAGAATGAGACCTTTTTGTTTTGTTTTGTTTTGTTTTATTTTGTTTTTTTAGGAGGATAAAAAGGAATGAGAAGAGAAGTAGAGAGAGAATGAGAAACTATAAAGTAACTTAAGGAAAAAAATGTTTTGGGTAGAAAAATCTAAGTCTCATACATACTAAAAAGGCATAATGAAAATATGGAGAACATAGAGATAGTGTGATTACCCCCCCCCCCAAAAAAAAAACCACTTTACATACAACATATAAAGGGAAAAGAAAAATCTGGGGGGATGCCTGGGTGGCTCAACAGAGCGTCTACCTTCAACCCAGGGAGTGATCCTGGAGTTCCAGAATCAAGTCCGACATCAGTCTCCCTGCATGGAGTCTGCTTCTCTCTCTCTGCCTATGTCTCTACCTCTCTCTCAGTCTCTGTGTCTCTCATGAATAAATAAAATCTTTAAAAAAAGAAAGAAAGAAAAATCTGGGAAAATATGGAAATCCACATCATCAAAAGATCCCTTATAAGCCAATATATTAACACATACAACCTATTTTTTAACTGTATACAGTACCAACAGGTAAATCACAAAAGTGCTACAAATAGCCAAAAGACAGAGGGTATAGAAAATATTATTTCATTAGCTATGAAAGAACAGCATCTTATCAGAATTCTATACCATCTTTCACCTAGAAAGCCATCAATTAAGAAGAAGAGAAGAGGCCTAGTTTATTCATCATTGGCCATGGTGCAATGAAGTGGAAACTGCCACAGCCTCTTAAAGAAAACCAATCGGAGAACTAGCCAAGGAACATCAGTGTCTGACATTCTTTGTTCCAATAAATCCACTTACAAATTTATCCTAAGGAAATAATGAGAGATGCAAATAAATATATACCCTAGAATGCTCACTGCACCATTACCTATAGTACCAAAAGACTGGAAACAATGTAAATATCCAACAGAAAGAGAATAGTTAAGGAAATTATGGTATACTAAAAATAGAATGGATTGTAGGGATCTTTAAAAATCTTGCTTATTGAGAATATTTAATGATATAAAAAATGTTCATGATATAATATTAAATGAAAACCAGGAGAAAATGAAACTGTTTAATCCTACCTGCATATAAATGGGAAAAAAAATTAGATAAATTAAAAACACTAATGTAACTCTTGAGGTGCCTGGGTGGCTCAGTCCGTTAGTGGCCAACTCTTGATTTTGGCTCAGGTCACAATATCAGGGTCCTGGGATGGAGCCCCACTTCCGTTTCATGCTCAGCAGGGAGTCTATTTGAGTATTCTCTCCCTCTCTCTCTCCCTCCCTCCCTCTCTCTCTCTCTCTCTCCCTCCTCCTTCGGTGCCTCCCCCCACACACACACACTTGTGAACACATTCACTCTCTTTCTAAAATAAATAAATCTTTTAAAAAACATTAATGTAATTCTTTTCTTACAGCTGGGGGATATACTATGAGGTTTTAGGAAATCATTATGATTTTATCACTAATCATTTAGAACATCATTCTCAAAGTTGGCATATCACAAAAGTATCTTTCTGAACAAGTAAAAGGGCAATTACTAGCTTACTACATAGATGAGAGAGGAAAAATTGAAAATAGAAATGAGGTGTGTTTGGCACAAACAAAAACAAAAACAAAACAACTAAATGTTAGCTTGCTTTCATATTATCTTCAATGGTCAACTTAACACTTTTCCCTGAAAAAAACATCTAATTATTTTAAGAAAGTATAAAGTCTACTATGTCCCCAAATCATTGTGCACAACACAAAATATTGATCCTGCTCCCATGGTTCTTAAAGCTATTTTTATAATGTTATGAGCCAAAAGCCATAAAAAATAAATGTTTTTGCCTGGCTCAGTCTGCTGTGAGGCACACAATAGGGAGGCAGCTCTGAAGCTGACCAGTCACATTCAACTGCCATCCCACCTCTACAGAAGAGGAAGAAGGAAGTGCCAATTGTGCCTCTTACTTTCTGCTCTTTAAGTTCTTTATTCATACAATAAAAGGTACAGATAACCAAGATCTCTTCAATTTTACATGCAATGTTGGCAAAGCATGGCTTTGCCCATGCCATTCCCTTAGCCTAAAATGTCTGCTTCCCACCCCCAGTGTCTCCTTGGAAACCTCTATTTCTTTAAGGCAAAGCAAGCTTGGTGTTGCCAAATGAATCCCCAACCTCCATTCCCATATTCCTCCTGAAGAAAAGCTTCATCTGACTCAGACATGCACCCAGGAGCCTCAGAGAAAGCTGGCTCTACCCTTACCCCAAGGGCTCGGCCCCAATAAAGATCATGATTGGTTAGGCAATCCAGGCTAAGCCAATCAAGGAAGGACATCTATCTATTCATGGGAATGGGCATTTCAGGCTAAGACAGCAGAGCCCTGCCAAGTGTGCAGGGGAGCTACTGACAAGGCAGTTTCTCACTCGTAAGGGATGGCCACTGGACCAAACAGCCTCTCTCTTCCTCCTTCCTCTGGGCATTGAGGCAGTCAGAAATTGCTGCTGCCATCTTGCTTCCAAGGCAAGGATGGGGAATAACAGAGAAGCCAATGAATGGATTCAAGTTATGCCCCAAGTCCATGTATCTACCACTGAACGTCTGGTTAAATTAACTCATGCATTCCCGGGATGTTTAAGGATTTCCTAGCTAATAGAATGAACAACTGCTGGTTTTACCTGGCAAACATCATTTCTTATTCTTCTATAAACAGAACTTTTATTTTCCCTTTGGGAATCACACCTTGCCCATTCTCAGTTCCTGTAGTCTAAGAGGGACTGCCCTTCCCCACTCTAACCTCCAGGGAAGGAAATGAAGCAAGGATAACCAATCAGAACACTGGTTTTAATTGGTTAAAAGGCTGTTACATTAACCTACTGAGCCAATGAGAAAGTTATGAAAGCCACCTGCTAGAACTATAGTCAAAGAAAAACTCCGGTTCTGTTGGAGATGCTTACGTGATGGAGGAGAAGTCTGTCCTGCCAGTAGCTATCTTCTCACAAAAAGAAATGAGATGGCTAAGAATGAAAGAGCCGGAGAGAGGGCAAGGACAAGAGAAGGAAAGAAGTAGCCAGCCCTGTGACAACACAATTTTAGTGCCTGGATCCATCTGTACATGAAGCTGACAAGCACCAGACTTTTCAGTTATACGAGCCACTAAATAATCATCTGTTTCTTAAAGTTTGAGATAGTTTTCTGCTGTAAGTACTCTCATGAAACCTTGTCACCACATGGATACTCTCACTGTACATTGTGACTGTGTGTCCAACTTCCCACCAGACAGTGAACTTGTGCAATAAAGACCAGGTTTCTATCCTTATAATTTCCATACCTAGAGAAGAGCCAGGCCTATGCCACCAGGTATGGTACTTGAAGCAAGTCATTAAAACTCACCAATGCTCAGTTTCCTAATTGTAAAAACAAGACCATTAAAAACAAAGACAGATAATACCAAATGTTAGGGAGGATAGGGAGAAGTTACAACCCTCATACATCACCAGTGGAATGTAAAATGGAGTGCTTACTTTGAAAAACAGATTGGCAGTTCCTCAAAAGGTTAAACAAAGAAGGTACCGTATTATGCAGCAATTCCAAGTGTAGATATATACTCAAGAGGACTGAAAATATACGTCAACACAGTAACTTGTATATGAATGTTCATAGTAATTTTAAAACATCAAAGCAAAAAGTCAGGGACACCTGGCTGGCTCAGATGGTGAAGCATGTACCTCTTGATCTCAGGGTTCAAGCCCCAGGTTGGAGGTAGAGAAATGAAAAAAAAATAAGGGGCACCTGGGTGGCTCAGTGGATTGTCTGCCTTCAGCTCAGGTCATGATCCCAGGGTGCTAGGATCAAATCCCACATGGGGCTCCCTGCTCAGTGGAGAGTCTGCTTCTCCCTCTCCTGCTACCTCTCCATTCTGCTTGTTCTCTCTTTGAAATAAATAAATAAAATATTTTTAAAAATAAATAAAAAATAATCAACAATAAAGCAAAAAGTCAAGTGTTCATCAAAGGATGAATGAATAAATAAAATGTACATCTACACAATGGAATATTACTTGGCCATAAAAAGTATTACACACTGATTCGTGCTACAGCATGGATAAATCTCAAGAAACATTATGCTGAAAGAAGCCAGAAACAAAAGGCCACATATTGTATAACTACCGATATGAACTGTCCAGAATAGATAAATCTACTGGAAAAAAATAGATTAGCAGTTTCTAGTGCTCAGGGATTTAGGATGAGATGGGCAGGGGGAGTTAATGTTTGAGAGTATCTGATTTCTTTTGTGGTTGGTAAAAAAAAAGTTCTAAAATTGATCATGGGGTCATGGTTATAGCACTGTGTGAATATACTAAAAATCACAAGTCAGTGTACTATATAAATCAGTGAATTTATGTATATGAATTCTATTTCAAGAAAGCTGTTACCAAAAAAAAAACAAGGCAGATGAACCAGATGACAGCCAAGGACCCTTGCCATCATGACCTGGCTTGGATTTTCTCCAATATTTCATATAAAATAGGGAAGATCTAGCTATGTGATTCTGGGCAGGCTCTTACTCTCTCTGTAGCTCAGTTTTCTCATCTATAAAATGGAGATGAAAGTACCTTCTTTATAAGGTTGTTGTAAGGACGGAATGAATTATGCATATAAAGCATTAACAACAGTGCTCTAGCAAGTGTTGAGCTGGCATTTGCTAACTAGCCTCTTCCATGTGGTTCCAGACACATTTACTGCAAATCAAAATCTATTCCGTGCAAGTCATCATCTTCCAGCACCAGTATAATGCCTTGTGAAGTATTTCCATCCACCATTCCGCTAACTTAGGCAATCACAAAGATGTGTTCCACCTCAGTTTCATTTTTTTCTTTCTCCTGGGGGTATAGAGAAAGAAACAATGAAAATACAAATAAGCTATGGCAAGTAGCAAGTAAATGTTTTTCATCTTCCACTGGCAAAGCCAAGGCCTGATACCCAACTGCTACAAACTACTTCCATGTGTCTCCATCCTAGACAAAGAGGAAAAAGAGCCAAATGTTCAGGCTTGATGATGGAAGTTTGGGTTTAAAACTAAGACTCTCCAACCAAACCTCAGTTTAGGGTGTCTGCCCCCAAGCTGTCAAGAAATGGAAGGATGTGAAGGAGTTCTACATGAATCTTCTCACTGGTTGTTTCTGCCTGGATGGGGAAGGAGTAATACTAATCATTATGGCCATAATCAGGGCAACCACAGTAGCTCCTATGATTTATGGAGGGCTCCCCAGGTTCTAGACTCTCTGCCCTATTCTAAGTGAATTACATGCATTAACATATCTAATTCTCACCATCAGTCTTATGTGATAGCTATTACCATACCATTTTGTGGGTAAGAAAATTGAACCACACAGATGTTTAGTAACTTGTCCAAGGTCACATGGCTCTTATGTGGCAAGGCTGGGGATTTGAACCAAACTGTCTGAATCAGTAAGTATCCACTACACTATGTGTTAAATTCTTGACTAGGCACCATGAAACCACCGCCTCCAGGCATTAGAATAATAAGGACTAATATTATGTACCTTTTATTGAAGGTTTAAGATATGCCAGACATTGGGCATTACAAGAATTATCAAACCACCCTAACAGGATCATATTAACCATCACCAAACCATTTTACAGAGGAGCAAACTGAGGTCAAGAAATCCATATCCAGGATAACCCAAACATTAAGAAACTATATTAAGCCTTGATCTTGCTCTCTCTGGTTCAGAGAGAGGTCAGTTTACAGGTCAGTAAAGGAATAATTTGCTTTTTCTATCGCTAGAGTTGGATCTTTGGTTTTCTTCAAACAGGAAGGAGAAAAATGACTCATGGGCCCCAAGACATGCAATCTGGACCTTCTGGACAAATTCCTTGGTCTTTCATTTCTCATTCTCTTATATGGTATTGTCTCTACCCAAGTCATCCCCCATCCCACAATCACCTAGGAGCAATGGGGAAAGAATTATGCCACTGGCAAATTAATTTTTCTGGAAAATAATAGGATGTGAGTAGAGTGACTGTTGGGAGATTAATGACACAGCCAGGCTTGGGGCACCCAGCTGGGTCAGTCAGCAGAGCATATGACTCCTGATCTTAGGGTTAGTGAGTTCAAGCCCCACGAAGGACATGGAGCCTACTTAATTTAAAAAAAAAAGAAAAAAAAAGAAGGAGCCAGGCTGGCCCTGCAAAATGAGGTGGGAACAAACCAGGAAGGAGTGTGTGTTTGTGTGTGTGTCTCCATGTGTCTGTGTCCATCCAGAGAGTGGCTGGGAAGAATCAACCAAAACAAGAAAAAACAAATTTCTGGCCAAGTGAGAACCAGGGAAACTGACTATAAAGACTCTAGCTGCTCCATGGGGCTAAACTATTGGAGATGCTCCCTTAGAAAGCAGGAAATAGACAGGCATCTTACACGTAACTACATGGCCTACTTCCAGGATCCACAAAGAAGTGCATATGGAGTGGCTCCTGCAAGATGGGGGAGGGGGGCGCATGCTGGGAAAGTTTTATCCAATTTCATGCATGTTTGTGAGCTCAGTACATGCAAAAACAAGGATTCAGCCAAGGACAGAGAGAGACCTTCCCTACTACCCAGGCAAGATCATCGTGGTCTCTCCCTAAACCCTCGAGAACAAAGAAGCAAACTAAACCTGAAGAACAACACTTTCTTTAGATATAACCAATGGGCTATTCAAATAGTTGAACATTTGGAAAACTTAGTATTCTAGCCACGGGTCTTTAATTTTCGCACTGTTCTACATGTCAGAATGTGGGGCAATATGTAATATAGTCTCAAATCCAGAGCAGACTCTTTAACTGCAGAGACATGGTGCCAATTCACATATTAAAGACACCTTCCCAGGGTGCCTGAGTGGCTCAGCAGTTGAGCAGCTGCCTTTGGCTGAGGGCATGATTGGAGTCCTGGGATCGAGTCCCATGTCGGGCTCCTGCATGGAGCCTGCTTCTGCTTCTGCCTGTGTCTCTGCCTCTCTCTGTGTGTCTCTCATTAAAAAATAAAATATTTAAGAAAAAAGGATACCTTCCCAGGACACCTGGGTGGCTCAGTCAGTTGAGCAGGATCTAGAGATTGAGCCCCAGGTCTGGCTCCCACCTCAGCACAAAGTCTGCTTGTCCCTCTCCCTATCCTCCCCCAAACCCAGCTTGTGCTCTCACACATGCTCTCTCTCAAAATAAAATAAATAAAACCTTAAAGATAGCTTCCCTGAATGTGAAAAGTACAGCCTCAAAGAAAATGTGAAATGCCAATGGACAAAACAGCACCTGCAATCCCATGCTTCTGGACAAGTGAAGCTGTGCTTTAACACTGTCTCCGAGAATGAGGGCTCTCCTCCTCTTTCTCCTCCTTCGTTGGGAGCTGGGCAAGTTGGTGCCAAGCTGCTGTATGACTTCACTCTCTGTAATCCGCATGGCACGTGGAATACCCACAGCATGCCAGATTATCAGTAAGGTGATAACACTTGTATATTATACCTGCTTGGCACAATTTGAATGAGGCTCCCTCAGGCCGCGTAGGGTTTCATTTCCTGTTATCTGCACCTGCACCAATTTCAGAAGCAAATAAAAATACCCCACAAAACCATATTTTAGGAGCTTATTCAAAAGTCAAGAGACAAAAACCCATGCAATCCACACAAACCCCAAAACACAACAACAAGGTAATTAACCTGACGTTCCAATTCACTACACGTCTGGGAGGTATACCTCCTTCCGTTTTTTTAGTGATCTTCGCCAAGTTCGCATCTTTTACCCAACTTAGCTATGTAATATGACTTTTAACCGATACTGATAGAATAATCATAATCATAAGATTACATAAGAGCTAACATGTATTAGTCAGGGACCATGCATCACATTTTATGGGGATTACTGCACTGAATCCACACAACAAATGAAATTCTATCAGTCCTTTTACACACATACACACACTTATGAAAAATGAAGGTAAATTAGGTTAATAGGCTTTAAGTCACTCAAAGAGTGTTAAAAAGGCTCTTTAAATACAAGTTTGCAGAATTCTAGAGTCCTGGGTCTGAACCAAGCCAAAGTGTGATAGACACCCACAGCTACACTGGATCAGAATTTGAGTACACCTTGAATTGGTGCCACACACCTAGACAGTGTCCTTGGCATTAATGAAACTATCACTAGAGTTAACTGGCATTTGTAGATTTTTCATTTATATTTCAATAAATGGGGGAATAGTCCTTTGGTAAGTTAGTTCTGTGCCATTTGGGAAGGATGAACATTGAAAAGAGGGAAGGAAAGAAATCAAATGATCTACCAAGGGGTTAGGAGCTGCGGACACCAATGTCTCCATCACTCTGTCCCTGACAGAGCATTAGGGGGTAAAAAAAGGATGAGAAATGACAGCTTTATGAACTTCACACTGCCACTCAACATTACTTAAAGGGCAGCTTTCCCTGGAGACGCCAAGAATATACCAGGCATCAAAGCAATTCCATATCAGTACCTTTTTAAAAGGAAATTATTACAATATTTTACTCTGGTTCCTACCAATTCACTGCATACAATTCACTGTGTAAAAGAGAGTCTTCATCAAATACACATATTTGGTGGGGGAGGGGGAAGCTAAACAGACTCTTAATAAGAAATTCAAATCAAGAATTGCTCAAGACGACACCTGCCTTCTGGCCTAATGGAAAAATCAATCTGTCAGGTCTTAATTAAGTACTCAGGCTAGAAAGAAAAGGCGGCTGCTTATACTTGGTATACTACCTAGTATAGTGCTCATAGTCAAAATGTAAGTGAAAGTCATATTTGCTAAAAAAATGGTAACTGTACAGATGAGTCATTTGCTTCTGGGCGGCCATATATTTAGTCAACAAAAGGTGGAACCAGATGAATCTCATAGGTTTGTTGACAAAGATCTTTGCGAATAACGACATTTGGATGTCTAAATGATATTGTATTGAAACACCTAACTGAGAAGGTCCAAAAATAAGCTGCGGGGGAGGGGGGCGCGAGAGGGAACAGGGGCATCAGGATGTAATGCCTCCTGGCCTAGCAGTAATGTTGGGTCAGTAAATGAACAAAGGAGCCAGGAGGTAACCGAGGAATAGATAAATAAATAAGTGAATGAGTGAGCATGTAAGTAAATGCATCTGTGCGTTACTTCCATGATGGTCACTGAAATAACGAAATTCTCTACCTCCTTTATATAATCGCTAACAACTATGCAGGTATGTGCATACCCACGGCCCCTCCATCGCTGCAGTAAAGACTGTTAGAAACTCTGATGGATCCATTCCATCCACACTTGGCCCAGATGTAGCTAAGTGGCTGCAAAACAGCACACCTCACAGAGGCCCTCATCACCGTGGGCAATTCCCGTTGGCAAATGTGCAGTCTCTCTTCCCAACCTGCTGAGTGCACAGCCAGTTCATTCTCCAACTGCCCTGCCAGGGTAGGGAAATGGAGACATTGAAAACCGTGCAAGGATCACAAGTTAATAACTGGTTTGCAAATGGTGAGCCATCCTGAGCAGCTCTCTCGCGCTCTCGTTCCCCTAGGAACAAAACACCAGACACCCAGCCAGGGAAAAATAATACAGCCAGACTACGTAAACACATTCAAATCCCAAACCTGACTATATAAAACCCCTGTGTAGTCTAACGTTTGACCCAACTACAGTATCATTTCCAGTCCCTATAGTGGAAGATTAAGGTGGTTGTGAAAAGCCAATTTCAATGGGCAATCTGGGAAACAGCTGGATAGGAACGCTCTGGGGTTCCCGGCCTGACACTGTCTGAGGGAGCGCAGCCCGACAGGGGATCACCTGCTGACTGGAACTTATCTTCCCTCCTTTCCTCATTCGGTAGCAGACCTGCAGGGGGGAGCGGGGCCGATGCTCTTCTCTGTGGAGAAAGCACCAAATCCTCAACAGATTCTGGAAGGCTCTCCTCTTGAAGGCGGTGGGCAGACACTGGTGCTGACTGCTTCCAGCAATCGTGAGCTTCCTGAAAGTCCCACAGAGACATGAAACGTGCCTCCTCCAGTCAGGCCTCAGGGATGCTCCTAACAGACTCTCAACCCCTTCTCCAGAAGAAACGTATACCTCCTCTGCAAAGAAACCATCTTCTGGGGTAACACCATAAGGGCATCTCTGGGCTCCCAGAGATGGCCTGTCGGGACACAACACCGCCGAACACTCCAGAGCGCCCCCCACAACTGCGGCAGGTTGGCATGTCAGGAAGGAGTACCTTGCCGGATGAAGAGGGAGGGAGAGAGGAGGATGCGGGCAGAGATGTATGGGGAAAAGTGAACCAAGCAAGAAAGCTCGAGAAAGAGTTCGCCAGGTCCTCCCACTTCCGCCTTCACACGTTGTAAAGAGAAAGGAGCCCTCAAACTTCTAAGATCCTGTTGTCATGACACACAAATCCAGTAACGGGACTCATTCTTGTTAATAATAAACAGTCGCCCGACACCAAGTGTTTAAGTCAAGCCAGAAGCTGTTTGTTAAGTGCTTTGTGTCCATTTGCTCACTTGCACCTCACTTGGATCTGAACCCCAGACACCATCACTGCCGCTAAGATGCCCCGCCTCCAACTCAGCCACTTGCCGGGGAGCCAAGAAGGGCAGAGAATCTGTGTGTCCTTCTGCACAAACCAAAAACTACCTGGTTCGGGGAGCAATACTGCAGAATCATCCAATTATGTTACCACACTTTTTTTTTTCTTAAGATTTTATTTATTTATTAATGAGAGACAGAGAGAGAGAGAGAAAGAGATGCAGAGGGAGAAGCAGGCTCCACGCCGGGAGCCCGATCTGGGACTTGATCCCAGGTCTCCAGGATCAGGCCCTGGGTTGAAGGCGGCGCTAAACCACTGAGCCACCCTGGCCGCCCTATGTTACCATTCTAAAACTTGGTACTAATGACTAGAAAGACAAAAGAAAAAAAAAATCCATTCTTCTCTTCAAACACTGTTGGACTTGGAACCACCTCACAAAAACTCATCTTCCTTGACGAGGGTATCTCAACTGCACAGTGCAGAGGCACATCATCCCATAAGATAATTTCTGCATTCCATGCAGCTCAGGCCATCCATATCTCTGTGACATGGGGCCTGGTTGGCTTGTAATTCTTGAAGACAGGAAACCAACCAGAGCCCCTCAAGATGAAACTGCATGTTTAATAATTAAGAGTTTGGGATAAAAGGAGGAAAACAGCAGAAGCACTTTTCTGAGGCTGCCTTCAGATTCAAAGTCCAGCAGGTACCATACAGAATGAAGCCAAGGGCAGGTGACAGCGAAGAATAAGGAAGGAGATGGAGACAGAAGGTAAAGGTAAAGCAGCAAGATCCTGGGGAAAGAGCTACAGAAGAAAAGAAAGAGCAAGCATGAACAGGATTAGCTTCCCTCATAGGACCTTGCAAAATGCCGGCAGAGAACACCTACTCCAGAAGACGGCCAATATTTTACACTAGAGGCTCTCACAGCCCAAGGAGAGGAATGTGCTTTAAAACCTGAGCCCCTTGAAACTAGTATTACACTATATGTTAGCCAACTAGAATTAAATAAAAACCTGAAACTAAACAAAAACAACAACCTGACTCCAATCTGGATTTAGCAATGGGGAGGAAGTCAAGATCACCAAGTGTGAGTGGCAAAGGAGAGCCTAAGCCAGCCATGCCTGTCCCAGCCTGGTCTTCCTATTTTGCAGAGGAGGAAATCTTGGTGCAAGAAGCAAAGTCCTGGGCAGCCCGGGTGGCTCAGCAGTTTAGTGCCGCCTTCAACCCAGGGCCTGATCCTGGAGACCTGGGATCAAGTCCCATGTTGGGCTCCCTGCATGGAGCCTGCTTCTCCCTCTGCCTGTGTCTCTGCCCCTCTCTCTCTCTCTCTCTCTCATGAATAAATAAATAAAATCTTAAAAAGAAAAAGAAAAAAAAGCAAAGCCCTGCAAGACAGTTAATAAACCCCAAGCAGGACCAGCTTCAAGGGTATGTGACAAGTGCAGCTACACAGGGCCCTGTGATCAGGAGGGACCTGGACTTGGTTTAATGCTCTGCTATCACCATCCAAAAACTCTCAGGATTCAATAAGGAACCCCACACTTAAATTTTGTAGTGCATCCTGCAAATCATACAACTGGCCTACTCCCACTTTCCATTTATTCTTTGAATTTGCAAAAGTCTCATAAGACAGACTTTACCTCTGTTTTTGTTTTGTTTTGTTTTTTAAGGGTAATTTGTTTCATGGGCTATTTAGACTATATGCGACCTCTTGGCTGTGATGTCCTAGATTCTCAAAAATTTGTATTTGATGCACAGATCAAACATTTCTTCATGCCTAATACGTGCTCCAACCTGCAAGGCAAAATATGCTCCCTATGATTGTCAGAACCCATGGAAAAAGACACAGATGTCACTAGTAGGTTTAATGGAGGGATGATGCAACAGGTACATTCTAACCTCAAGAGGTTGTAAAAACCTAAACTACTCACCTAAAACTCAGTTCCTGATCCTTGACCTATCCTCTTTTATCCACAAGAAAATGTACCTCTCCCAAACATATATACACACACCAGTATAAAATAAGCACACAGGTATAACACGTGTATCCAAAGAAAAATCTTGTGGTCGAGATGTCTAATATATCCTTGGTCCCATTTACATTACAAACTTCAGAGAGAGAATTTGGTCCTTATGGTGTTACCCCTGAAGAAGGTTTCTTTGCAGGGGAAGAAAATATACATGCATATACTTGAAGAGCAAGTAGTTACTAACAATTGTATAGAGACTAGGATACAGAAAAAAATGCTCTTGATACAGAGTAGAATAAATGCAGGTAAAAAAAACATATGGAGTATTATCTGTAATTCTGTTTTTTTAAAATATAGATACAAACCAACACACACACTTAGATACATCCAATCATGTATACATAAATGTGTAAACGTAGATATGGCTATTATCACAGGTAGCAAGGCTGGATTTGATCCCAGTGGCTATCACGGTTGGCAAGAGTCGGTTACCCTCTCTGAACCACAGCCTCCTGATGAACAAGAGGTGGCCTGGATCAGGTCATCACCAAGGACTCTATCGTTCTCACGGGATCCCACTCTGGGGATCAGTCAGTGAAGCCAAAGAAGTTCCCACACTAACACTCTGTCTCAAACCAAATTGGCTCCTGCCTACTTCATTGGCTCCTGCCTACTTCACTGTTCTCACAAGAAACTTTAATGTTCACATAGCATGGCTAAAGTGAACAAATAACTCTGTATATATTTTAAAATATGGATATCTTACACCCCAGGAATTTTTTAAGACTTCCTTTTTTAGCACAGTTAAAGGTACAGAGGAAAATTAAAGGCAATGTACAGAGATTTCCCATATCCCCCCACTGGCCCACACAGCCTCTCCCGCCAACAACATCCATCCCCAGATAACACAACTGTTACTACTGATGAGTCCGTAATGACATGTCATCATCCACCAAAGCTCACAGTTTACAGGACAACATTGTAGTTGACTCCTGGTGCTGTACACTCTAGAAGTCTGGACAAATATATCGTGACATGCATCCACCATTACTGTATCATACAGAATATTTTCACTACCCTACAAATCCTCTGTGCTCTATTTACCTCTCTCTCCCCAACCCCTGGCAACCACTGATGTATTTATTGTCTCCACAGTTTCACCTTTTGCAGAATGCCATATAGTTGGGAGTGACACAGTAAGTAGCCTCTTTAGATTGGCTTCTTTCATACCATGATATGCCTTTAAGATTCCTCTATGTCTTTTCAAGGCTTGATAGCTCATTTCTTCTTTTTTTTTTTTTTAAGTAAGCTCTCTGCCCAATGGCGTGGTGAAGGGGGGGTTCAAACTCACGACCCCAAGATCAAGAATCACAGGCTCCACTGATTGAGTCAGCCAGGTGTCCTCATTTCTTCTTAGTGCTGAATATTCCATTGTCTAGATGTACCATGGTTGTTATTTATCCACTCACATGCCAAAGGACAACTAGGTTGCTTCCCGGTTTTGGCAATCATGAATAAAGTGGCTATAAACATTTGTGCGCAGGTTTTTATGTGGACGTAAGTTTTCAACTCCTTTGGTTAAGTACCAAGTAGGGCAATTGCTAGATCATATGCAAAGAGTATGTCTGGTTTTATAGGAAACCACCAACCCATCTTCCAAAATGGCTATGACAATCATGCATTCCCATCAACAATGTATTAAGAAAAAAAAAAAACCACTGTTTCTGAGATATTCATTGTACGACTCTCCCCGACCTGAGGACTAAGGATCTTTTACAGGGCACAGTGGAAATTCAAGGGAAATGTTCCATCCTCTTTAAATCTCTTCCCAGCCTCCTCACGCACGGTGCATGGTCAGGCTCCTTGGGATTTTCCCATTCTGAAAGAGAAGCTGTTTGGTGAGCCAGGCTCTGTGACCACCCATGATCTGAATTATGCACAGGTGTTCAAAAATACAGAGGGATCCAGCATAATTAAGAGCATTAAGCAATCATCTCAGCCCAAGGAGGCAGTTGAAGAAAAGAAGAACAGAGTTTGGGCAGCACTTTGGGAAATAAATTCCACAGCCTTTCACCAAGTTGAAATCTTGGCTTTGGACACACATAGAAATGAGCCTGGCCTGATCTGAGCTCCCAGTGGACATCCGCCAGATCACAAAAGTTGACCCAATTGGCCTGCCTTACCACCGAGAAGGCCACTGCTGGAAGAGCAGATGGTACCGCTGGTAAGAGCCAACATGGATGGACAGGACGGCAGACAGGATAAGGGCAGAACACAGCGCGAGCCAGGGTGGGAGTCTGCTTTCAAGAGAATCATTTCATCAACGCATCTTTAAAGAATAACATTACAGCAGCCTTCGATCTGATTTCCTTCTTTTATGGACGTCAATCACTCTTTCTTTCTGTCCTATAAACCACAGCTAATTATTCCTTTATTTTCTCTCTTGTCACTTGGTACTGTTGTACAATAGGAAGACACCTGCTCAACTCTGTCCAGGAGGGAATGTCTTTGAGGGAGGAAACCCCTTTGCAACAAAGAAGGAGGTGTCAACGTTTTCCCACAAGGTTTTCAGGAACCCCAGAAAGAGATGCTCAGTTACAAGTATTACTTCTCCTTAAATAAACCATCACCAACTATAACTTTGTTATGAGAAACTCAAAATTTTTTCTTTAAATTAAAGCCATTGTTTAATGGTAACACGGACCCTAATGGTCCCTGTTTAACACACCAGTCTGCTAAAAAGAGGATTGTCCAAACATTCTCCCTTTGTTATATTTTTCCTCCATTCTTCAGGGAAACACTATCTACCTTCAGACTCATTTTGTTTAACATCTCTGGTCATTTATGCTATTTATTGAGTATCTGATATTCCTAATAAAACGTCAGTACAAATATCCAAGTTGTCTAGAGGGAAAGAAAAAGTTTTTCCAAACTTCCCTGGCCAGTCAAGGTAAACATTTCTATGACCCAAGTCTGTTGGCCACACTGACACAAATGCCTTTTATCTTTCCCCTTAAATTACAAAAGATTATCATTTTACTCAGCAATAAGCCTGACTAAATCGAAACTCTGTACATCAGAATTAAATATGTTCTATCTACTCAAAATGAACAGTGTATTATTTATCACTAATATTTAATGACAAAAAAACTGATAACTCTCTCTGGTTATACCACTGATTTCATCTAGTCGCGCATCATCGATTCCTTTGGTCATTAGCATAATCACAGAGCATCAACTCCGGCTTATGCAGCAAGTTTGATAACAGAGCTGAAAGTAGACACACACTATTTTAAAAACATGTTCCGATTTTCATCTGAGTATATCTTTATTTATATGGCTTTCTTACCATAAAGATGCCAGTCCTTTAAAATATGCAGAAATCACTTTCTACGCTGAAGAACAAGGTGCTATATCATAACAAGGATACAGAAGTATAAAGCGCCTGTTAATTAAACATCGCTTTTTAACTTGCTACCCTGCATATGTAACTGCTAAGTTCTAAGCCAAGTCTTTAAATAAGAATGAGAAAATGGCTAGGCTCCTTCAGATGAATGCCTAGCCTGGTTTTTTTTTTTTTTTTTCCTTAAATGTAAGAGATCAACCACTTGATATATTATTTTTTTAAATCAAATTCCCTGGTAAATGTTTGATTTTAAAGTCCTCCCTCCTCCTTCCCCTCCAAAAAAGCACTGGCAAATGAACAAATTATAAAGTTCGAGTCAGGACTGATCGTTTCACACTAATCCTAAATTTTCAATGTATAATACTGCAGAATGCGGCTGGGTTTCAAATGTAAAGAACTAGTCTCAAATAATATTCAGTACTTGAAAAGGTTCAAGTGGAAAATGAATAAACTATAGTTACATGTATTCACATGGATGAATTTTACGAACTCTACTGAACAACAAAAAAAAAGCAAGTTACTAAAGAACGCATACAGTAGGATACCATCAATATGAACCTTGAACGTGCTCAAGAAAACCCTATATTTTGGGGATACATGCGTATGTATTAAAAGCATAAAGAAATCCAGGGAATGAAAAACAGCCAGCCGAGAGCAGAGGTCATCTCCAGGGGACAGGGACAGAGGTAAGATGAGGGGCAATATGCCAAGGACCTCTTCAACCTGGATCAGAAATGTGTCCTCTCTGAAGCTGAGCTGCAGGTACCTGGGTGCTCTGAATTATTCTTTGAATTATACCTTTTTGGTGTCGTACACAGTTTTAAGAGAAATGGCTTTATAAATATCTGCCAGACTTCTCTCATCAGAAGTTATCCTCAACTCAAAGATAAAGGGCTTGAGGCCAAGACATCACACTTTATTCAACAATCAGAGCACTTGCTACAATACTACACCCTGCATCCCACTACCAAACCCATTTTCAGTGTTTTCAAAAGTGCTTTATTACTACCTTACGGAATTCTTCTAGTTCAGTACTTTGAGACGGGAAAGTCATCTCTGATGCAGAAAAGATCTCTCTAGTTAGTAAAAGTGACTGTACTGCTTGCTAACAGAAACAAACAAAAACAAACACAGAAATCAGATCTCTTTACATGTCTTTTAAATTTTGAGTTGATGTGAATATAATGCACCAGAAGAATAAGCTAGAAGCACACCTTGTGTATGATCTGGGGACAAAAGGGTAGAAGAAAAGTAAATTTTTGCCAGATGGGGAGTTTACCCCCCTCCCATCCCATTCCCATCCCTCCCCTGGCATATTTAAAAACCTTGAGCAGGAGTTGCCATAAGGACAGCGAGACAAAAGGGAGAAGCACCCCTAGTCAGCGGCAAGGAGGATGGCTTGCTCCTACAAGTATAAGAATTTGTTGTAAGCTTACCCAAGTTACGACTGCACATTTACTGTCAACATGCATCATACTGCAACAAAAGCCATTATTTAGAAAATAACATGAACACATTTAAGCAGTTGAACCCTTCCTAAACCCAGAGAAGGCATGCAAAACAGCAGGTCTGCAACAACATGCCTAATGGAGGCCATAAAGGAAAACCCGAAACTGAGCAATTTTCTATTTTAATAGACTAGCTTCTCCAAAATTATTTACAGTTGTATATAACAGATGCCCCACCCCCACCTTCTCAAGGTCCAGCTAGCTTCTTTCCAAGCAATTAACTGCAGCAAACTTTCTATTAGAAAATTTCTATAATACATCACTAAAAAGGGTCTGTCATTGATTCCCTAATGATAAATCAGTTAATTACTTAACCTTTCTTAATGAAATGATTAACATCCTTTCGACAAACAAGGAGGAGTGATTTAACATCGCACTGTAGATTTCATCAACCAGGACAGTGGTAATACTAGGCATTCTCCTCCACGGCACCTTTATTTTTTCAATCAGTTCCATTTATCTTTTATAGAAACCCTTTACTCAAGGGTAGAGACAGCTAGTTTTAAAACTTGGCCCACTAGAGATTTTTTTTGTTTTAAGTACTTCAGGATCCGAACAGCAATAAAAGAACTTTGTATTAAGGAATATTCCAAATGCCACCCAAACCTAGAGCCAAAGCAACTGTCTAGTTCTAAACATAAACACAATTGCCAACTTTTTGGTATCTATTAAAATCAAGCCACACCCAAAGTCAAATGGAATTTTTTTTTTTTTTTTAATTTAGGTGAGGGCATTTCAGATAAACACTCTACCAGGTAACTTCAAAAGGCACCGTTACTAAAATACAGACCAAAAAAATGTCTTTACAACTTTTATTTAAATAACTCTTTTGATCTTAGTGGTTAGATCTTTAGCTGAAGCCTTGAATACTTAAACAAGCCTTTTTATTTAGCATTTTATCTTCCTTTATCTCATAATCTTGTAGGATGCATTCTTCTTAGGATTCTGCTTTATTTGTGTGGCACCATTGGCAAAGCTATTTCCATCAATACTCCTGCAGACCCCATCTTACACAATGGTAGAAAATGTCCCAGGATGCCTAGGGAAATCGAAATACTTCTGCCAGCAGGGTTACTCTAATGAGTAAACAGTTCAGATTTTAAAATTAAGATGAAATACTCAGAAGAGAAAAAAAAAACTTCAGAAAGCCATTTGACACTAATTGGTAGCTACAACATGACAACGCCCATTGAAAATGTGGATGCAAAAAGGGCATGATGTGAAAGGAAATGTCCCATACTTGGTGAAAGCTATCGACATTCCAGGTTGTTCCTAGCACTTTGTGCAGCTGTGACGCTCGTGCTCTGCCTCTATTTCTCTAAGTATCTACGTTTCTTCTTGTGCTTGACTCAAAAGGGAAGCCTGTACACCTCTCAGATTTCATGAGGTCCAAAGAGTTAAGCTAAACCCTTCAGAGGAGTTGTAGGCTTTCATCCAACTCTGAAAATTGAGGAGTCCGGTTCTCCCACTTTGGCGGGTATCAGAATCGTGTGGGGAGCTTTTTCAAAACGCAAATGCTGGCCTCAGCCCAGATATGGCACATCCAGGAGCAGCGCAACTATGTCTCTGTCCAGAACCAAAGCTCTGCCGTGATTCCAATACTCGTACATGCTTAAAAACCACCAGTTTTGACTCTGAATGGAAATCCGAACACATCAGAAATCAAAGAGGTCTCAAGATAAAACAGAAAATCAATCAGCAAAATCCAAAAGAAGATCGAGATTTCAGTTCCAGAATCTCTAGCAGTTTAAATCACTTGGCCCATGGTCCCCTGGTTAGTGTGCTTCAGAATTACAAGGGGAGGTTTGTTTAAAATGGATTCCATCATCAGTCAGCAAAAATTCTGATCCAAGAATCTGTATTTTAATAAAACTCTCTGACACATATACAAACACACACAATGACCTGGAAGCAGGTGAGCAAAGCCCCCCTCTGAAACGTGTTGACTTAGGACCAACTGCAACTTCCTTCCACTTCACGCATGAGCATGTGTGTTCCATCTCTGTGCTCACCTGTCCCCAGGAGAGGAGACTGCCAACACCTCTGATCAGACATCACCAACTCAGGGCTCTGGGACAGGAGAAACACAAGCAAAACACATACCACATCCTCCCCTGCAAGAGCTGTGGTCAATGTCCAGAGAGCAACAAGAACATCTTAAAGAATCTGAGTAATAACACAGCACCTGTGCCATTAGATCACTAAGCCCAAAGAACATACCTTAAAATACTACCCCTAATTCACAGACAGGAAACCTAGAGCAGAGAAAATCATGTTATGACTCAAATGCAGAGCTGGAAGGGAAAGGGAAAAAAAAAAAAAAGCAACCTCAGGAATTCAGTTTTTGAGCCTGATGCTAGAAATATTATTCAGGGTCCTAGTAAATAAAGCCGATCACAGTCTTAGCTAAAATCAAGTAATATAGCAAAATGTAGATGTCCACCTGACTTCCTCCTAATATACACATGTATCCAAATATTAAAAATGGGGAGAAAAACCTCTGTCCTGTCTTAAGTAAATCTATTCTATTTAATTAATTTAAGATAATGCCATGCTTATACTCATTTTTTTTCCCCCTCAGCAAACTGTCCCATAACACACTAACCTCTGATAGCTACAAACTGTTGAAATACAACAGAATGACATGAGTTTTCTAGTCAGGGATCCCTCCATTTCAGCTGCTTGTCTGAATCAGCAGCAGTTGGAGGAAATATACCCATCAGGGTGCTCCTAAAGAAAGAGAACTAAACAGTACACAGAACCCTTGAACACAATTTTGTATGTATTCATGTTCCTTTTTAAAAAAAAAACTATTTTATTAAAAATGTGATTTGGAAAGAAAGTGCAATTAGCTCAGCACAGGCACAGCCGAGATGTTCCCCGAACACACCAGACATATGTAAATATTTCGTGATATCAGTTCCATTCGAGTAGACCTGTCAAGATATTTACAGGGCTTGACAGTATTTCTGTCTTTAATTAAATTTTTGCCTAGATACTTTAATGTAATTTAAATAGATTATTAGTTGTCAGGATCTAATATAAATTTTGTTTACGATTTAGTTACTTTAAGTACTCAGATTGAAGAAACTCATTTAACCCCATGACTGAGCAGCTTTGAGCGTCAAGAGAAGACCACTAAAAAGTCCCCACTGCCCTTTGCACTATCCCAGTAATCTTGAATTACTACAACTTAATTGCAAATATCAAAGCACTAAATTGGGCCCCCTCCCCCACCTTTTTTAAACAACCCGGGCTCCTGGAGAGCCTTAAGGAAAAACCCTTCTACACTTGCTGATCAGGAACCAGGGTCTTTCTCTTAGGCGGGTGATTCTCCCAGAGGCTGGTAGGTAGGAAATGTTTTTCTCACTTTAAATCCCGTAAAAAAAACTACCAAACAAACACCTGTTGTGCACAAGGTAGGGCATATATTAAAAACTGCCATCAGGGGATTTCAAAAAGAAAAACAAGCCTTGCAGAGACATCCACAGCTAGTTTGGTCAATAGATCTCATGACTGGGTACAACAGCACGAGGGAAAGGATACAGCTTCTGGCACAACCTTCTCTTGAATGGGAGCTGGCTTCTCAAATACAACGCAAAAAAAAAAAAATGCCTTAGCACAAACTGGCTGTAATTAATAAGAATAATTTATTAAAGAAACAAAGAACATTGTCTAATTGTCTCTCCTGACTGCCATGCACTTTACCACACTGTACTTCCTCTTTCCAGAATACCAGCCTTGTAGCCATAATTGCAAGAACATTATCTATAGGATAAAAAACCAAAGCACTTCTTGAAATCAAACATTCCTTACAACATTTATTTTTAGGTTGGCGACACAAGCCAAATATGCTTAATTTCCATTAACCACATCGTCACATGCACATTGAAATAAACTATGTATGTCCCCGCGGGGGTGGGGGGGGCACGGGGGACAATAACTGTCATGCATAAGATACCCCATATTTGGCCAGATTTTCCTCTGTTACAGGAATTCATCTCATCTCATGGCCTGCCCATGTTCCAGCTTTTGGCACCTCTAACCTTAATTCATCTGAGTACTGTGGAAGACAAGTATCTTTAAAAATCAGTTTAAGATGGCTCCTTGGACAGCACACGTGATGGCAAAGTGGCCTAAAGACCAGTGTAACTAGTCACAAGAAAGATCATTTGGAAAATACATGGGCCCAAATGCAAACTTAACTTGGCTTGCTGGCTTGATTCAAAAATTCAGTGTTTGATCACCTGGTGGGATTACTACCATCAACTGAAGGGGAAAAAAAAAAAATCCCCTGCAAATAGTAAAAGTATATGTTGGTTCATGTCTATTCAGCAGATGCCTCTCATAAGGTTATTTTCTTTAGAAAACAAACCTCTACTTGCTTGAGACCTTTATACACTCTAGGTCCAAAAAACAGAAAGAAAAAAAAAGCTGGCTGAGCAAAAATGGCATTTAGTATGACTGAATTCTATAAAAGGAATAGGACACCTAACAGGATAAGAAAGGGAAAGAATGAGCCCTTAGCAAAAATGTATTTTTGAAAAACAAAAATACCACCTGTGCAAATCTAGCTATGCTCTCAAAACCCTTTCTCAGCCCCAGAGAAACAGCTCATGCTCAATGCCTTGAAGTTGCAATTAAATTGTAGTAATTTAAGATTATCAGGAGAGCAAAGGGCAGTGGGAGCTCTTTGGAGGGCTTCCCTCCCCTCTTAATGCTCTTCAGTCAGGGGTTAAATGAGTTTCTTTAATGTAAGTACCTTAAAGTAACTGAATCATAAACAAAATTTATACTATTTTCTGACAGCCTGCAATCTATTTAAATTTTATTAACGTGTGCCTAAAATTATTTTTAAAAGACAGAACTCCTGCAATGCCCTGTAAATATTCTTGGCATACTCACTGAAATGTAATCGGTATGATAACAACTAACATTGTCTGAATACACATACTTTTTTGTGATGCGGCCTCTTACAAGATAACGTTTCAAAATCGAGTTTGAGTCTTAAGTAAAACATGAAAACTAAATAAACAGCACAATAAGATTGGCTGCAAGAGGAAGCTGAGTTCAAAAGAAGTTGTCACATCTGCTATATTCTCCCTCCACTTTCTTAATGTCGGCATTGGACGTGCTGTGGTATAAATATATTTGTTTAGGAAATATCCACAATTCTCCTGTTAATTTAAACAACTGCTGAAAACAGACATATTCTCCTATAGAGCCTAAGAATGCAAATACACAAGGCCAGGGGTAGAGTCTTAAGAGAAGCAAGGAAAAACTTAGTAACAGAAAACCATACCTCGGCTCAATATTAACCCAGTCAACTTTTGTTATTGTTGGTACAAATGATTTAACTAGAAAATATTTATAGCTTTTTAAAAAACATTACATATTGCACAGAATTGCCTAACAGCCTCCATGTGTATGTTTAACTCGCATTGTTTAATTATACAATAAAAGATAGATCCAATAAAAGCTACACACTTTGAAACATGTTGGGCACTATGGTTATGAAACTCTGACATAAAAAAACATAAAGTGCTTACTGTGTGATGGACACGTTAATTAAAAATGCAATCCTTAAATGGCAATCATTTTTATTCTTCTTTACGTGTTTACTTGCCCTATTTCCTACTTTGTTCTACTTAATTAAAAATGACACTTAATTTGGGGATAGTTATAACAAAAAAAAAAATAGTGTTGCAGTTTTTACTCCACTATTTAAATATAAACACAAAATCTTACAGACACATCTCCAGCAATATAACCTCCTTAATTTGAGACAGTTAATTTGAATAGTTGATGTTGCTTTCATTATACTTTGATAAACCTGTGAAAACAAAATGCTAAAGTAATTGCTGTTACTACTCCCTTTAAAAATGTAAAGCAGTTAAATTTTCCTAGACAACAAGCAAGGACAAGTTACAGAGAACTTGAATAAAAGTAGCAACGTGGTCATGTTGAATGTCAATCTAAAAAAAGAGGTTATGTCTAATCTGGAGAATGCTCCCTCTCGCCTTTTTAAATTCCAAGAGTGGGCTGACACAAAACTTCATCACCAGGGATTTTTTTTTTTTTTTTTTTTTGAGCTTCACATCAGATTTAAACCCTCACATACAAAACCTTGGCTTTCCTGACAAGGCAGATCTTCTAAACTTGATGTGAGAAAACGTTACCTAACTCTAGTGTAGGAGTCTGATGTTGGTAAAAAGAATTCCACTCCACAGTTCTGGGTAGCAAGGCAGCCTCTGGAAGACTTAATATTCATTCCATACCTTTTTGCGTGCATGCTCTTCATAAGCAAGACTGTATTAGAAAAATAACTTATTGAGCAACTCGACATCCATAAGGAACTCAAATGCTGCCTAGAGTGGAGCGGAGTATTTCCTTCCAAGTGAGCCTTAGCTTGCACAACAAAGATCAGCATTTGCAATGGTCCATTTCTGCATTAGTGAATATATAGCTTTGCTGCTTGATCGAATAGTCCAGAGTTCTCCATGTAGAGCTCCTGACAACAACCCAGCAGTAGTTCTGTTTGATCTCTCCTGCTTCCTTAATTTGGGTTGTCAAGGTTCAGCAGTTGGAGGCTGTTTACTTTACTTTTCCAAAAAAAAAAAAAAAAAACTGATTTCTTTTTCTCTCTCATACAATGACTAATCCAAAGTCTAAGGAGGGAAAAATGCTGCCAGTGGTAAGATGCTAAACCTTCCCCCCCACTACCAACCCTTTGCAGTGAGACTTTAGCTGACATCTTTTGAATGGTAACTAGTTGAGTTTCTTTTTATATTTTTAATGCTCTTTAATTATGAGATGTTTCAAGTAGAAAAGTCAGGGAGAGAGAGAGAAAAAAAAAAAAAAACATTCCAAATCTCTGAAACTGTAAGCCCAATTTTCTTTTCCTGGACTCAAAGAGATGGGTATTTCCACTTTGAGAATCAAAACTCCAGTGGAATTCTAAAAAAGATTTGATACATTTCTCTCTGGAACTGAAAATAATTGCAACTCCTCTGTCTCAATTATGCAGGCTAACCCTGAGTAGAAAACACCTGAAGTCTTACCATTTCTCTTCAAATTCTAGTTAAGACATCTCCCCTCAAACTGATTATCACTATGGAAAAACGAAGGAAAGGAGATGGAAGGTAAAAATTTGCAGAGATTCTTCAATATATTTTCAGCAGTAGAAAAATCCCTTAAATATCCTTCAAGTTTTTTTTTTTTTTTTCTCAACTCATCTATTGTGCAAGCCCTAAATCCTAAAGCCTATGGACAACCATAGGTAAAGTGTAGATGGTTTCAAGGTATAGACTCCTTTTAAAAGGAATACAGAATGCTCTTCCAGCATTCCTGTTTACAAAGCAGCAACAAAAAAGGAAATCCGAACTTGCAAAATACCTGTGACCGGACAGGAGAGCAACACCAGCTCCTTATAAGAAGCTTAAATGCAACCAAATGAAATGTTTATATTAATTTCATTATTCTGCCCAGGCGTCAGAGATGAGAGCTTGGGGGGGGGTGGGGGAGGCGTTGGGGGGGGGCGGGGTGATGGGAAGAGGAAGAAATAAGTTTCATTTCGGGTTTTCTGGTCGAGCAAAAGGAAAATGAATTAAAACGAATGCGTAGGATGAGCCCAGACTAAATCAATACACTTTGTAATCAGCCAGGCAAGGGTATTTGGACACAATGACTTGGAAATAATTAATAGTTATAAGAGGGGAGTGGGGTGAGAAGGGGGGACGGGAGATGTCACCATATTTTATCGGAGCACTTTACATTCCACGCTAAACTTTGATCTCCAGATTCTCGGATTTAGGAAAGAGAAGGGGAAGGAGGAAGAAAAAAAAAAAAAAAAAAGAGGAGAGAGAGAGAGAAAGTCCAGTATTCCGAGGCACCTACCAGCTTGAGGATGGGCACATTCCTGGCTCCGGGCGCCTCATCCCTACGCTCGCGCCGCCCAAGCTGGCCCTTTGGGGAGAGAGCCCCGGGGGCTCTGGGGTCTCCGCAGCCCCCGCCCGCGTCCTCGCCCCGGTGCCCGCGGCCGCCTCGACTTACCCGCAGAGTCCGGGGAGGGAGTGGGGGCGCCGCCTTCACGCCCGCGCAGGAGGCGCCGGCAGCACCATGGTCCCCGGCGCCGCTGCCGCTGCCGCTGCCCCTGGCCCGCTGGCTCGCTGCGCGCTCTCTTCCTCTTGCAAACTTTCGGGTTCTGCGGTCGACAAGAAACCAGGGCGACCCTCAGCAAGGCTTCCCGGCGCAGGTTGGGGGGAACTGAGGGAGGGGGAGTGGGATAAGTGATTAGGCTGGGGGGGCCCGGGCAGACAGGGCGGCGGGCTGGGAGGACCCGCCAGTGCGGGCGGACGGCGAGGAGGATGTGGCTCAGGGAATCCCTGCAAGGATCCCGAGACCGGGAACTCGGCCCGAGCCAGAGTCTCTGCACCTTCCCCAGGATCTTACAAAGTTGCAACAACAAAAAAGGAGGGGGGAGGAAGGGGGGAGGGGGTGGGAAAGGCATACGACCGCAGGCACAAGGTTTGGAGTTACAACTGTTTATTTAGTCCTTATTCTCACAGGGGCGGGAGCTGCGCGGGAAGGGGGGGGGGGAGGTGTGCTGCAGGCTGCGATTTCGAAGCAAACACTGGGGAGGGGGCATGCGACTTTGTTTCTGGGCGCGGAGCTCCCCGGCGCCCGCGTGTGTCACCGCCAGTCTCCGGGGACCGAGGCGGAGCTCACAACAGGTGGGGAGGGGGCCTCGCCGAGGGCCAAAAAGGAGAAGGAATCAAAGTTTCCGAGCGGCGGTATCTGGGGACGAGGGGGGGGGGGGCGGGAGGCGGGGGCGAGGGGAGGCGGAGGCAGCGGATGACCGCGACCCCGCGGCAACTGGCACACTCTGGGCTCCCGGCGCCGCCGTCCCCGCCCGGAGCGCACGCAGCCCCGAGCCGGCACAGCGGAGTCCCCCGCGGGATGGGGATGCAGCGCGGGGAGCTGCGGAGGCAGGCGGCGAGCTGGCGAGGGATGGAGACCGCCGGCCGCCGGGACGGGGCTGCAGGGACGCGGCGGCTCCCGCGCGCCTCTGGACAGATCCAGGCTTGGGAAACCCCCCGCCCCGGTACCCCAAGCTTCAAAGGAGAGCAAACCCCGAAAGTATGTGTGATGGAGGGGAGGAGACCCGACGCGGCGACTCCCCGCAGCGCACCCCGTTCCCGCTCCCACCCGCGGAGCTGGCCGGTCCGCGCCCAGGCTGGGTGCTCGGGCTCGAGCGCGCGTGAGGGTGCGTGTCTAGCCGGGGGTGCGCGAGTGTGTGTCCGAGTTTTCTGTGCTCCGGGGGCGGGGGGGGGGGGCGGCGGGGGAGCGTCCCCGCCGCCAGGTTCGGGGCCAGGCGCGCGTGGCACCGGGGATGTCCCGAGGCGCGGGGCCCGGGGTGCGGGCATCCCGTCCTTACGATCCAGGGGCACGGAGGGGCACACACTCGCGGAGAGCGGAGGGAAAAAGTTTGCTCCAAGTGCAAACTTCAGGCTCCCGAGGCTCCCGGCGCGCGCCCCCTCCCGCCACAGACGCGACCCCCGGCCCCGCGCCGGCCCTGCTCCCCGCCTGGCACCCAGACGCCCGACATCGAAAGTTGCGCCAGGCGGCCTGGGTTATTGATGCCTCTCCCCGCGGCGATCGCCCAGCGCGCAGAGCCAGGCGTGAAGAGGCCGAGGGGGAAGGCGATTTCGCCTCCCCAACGCCGTCGCCGCCCCCCCCACCACCCTCATTTGACTTATGGAAATGGACCCAAGCGTGCGGGCGCCGCCGCCGAAGGCCCCCCCCCACCCTCGCGCCGGCCCCAACCCCCCCCCACCCACGACACACACACACACACACACCCCAGAGCCTGGGCCCGGGCCCGGGGGAGAGAGGCTGAGAGGGGAGGGCGGGGGGGAGATGCACGTGGAGCCTGGAGGTGGAAAGTAGTTGTTTTTTTTTTTTTCCTTTTTTTTCGTTTTCCTTTTTTTTTTTTTTTTTTTTTGGTGCTGGTTGTTGTTGTTGTTTAAAGTGGCGGAAACAAGGCAGGAGGCAGCTTGGGAAAAAGTGGAGCAGAAATGGAAAAATACAAACTCACCCGCTGCAAATGGTCTCTCGGTGCAAACTAAGGTGTTTTCGGGCCTTTCCCCGCGCGCGCCCACTCCCGCCCGCGCGCGCACCCCCGCGCACACACTCACTCGCGCACACACGCGCGCACACACGCACTCCCGGACGAGGGCCGGGCCGCCGCGAGTACAGCATGCAACCGCCACACAATAAATAACAATAGATTCCTCCGCTCCGGACTAGCTTCCCGGAGCCCGGCCAGCGCCAGTGGCGGCGGCGGCGGCGGCAGAGGCGCGGGGAGCGCCGGCCTGGGGGCGCTCCCCAGCCCGCCTCCCGGCCTCCCGCCGGGGCCCCCTCTCCGCCCCGCGCGCCCCCAGGGCCCCCCGGCGCCCCCAGGGCGCGAGCCGCCGCGCCCCCTCCCCGGGCCCCCCGGGCCCCGGCTCCCCCCGCCCCCCCCCCCCGGCCTCCCGGAACAAATAAATAAATAAGGCGCGCGAGAGAGGCCAACACGTCGCGGAGGGAGATGTTGTTATTTTTTGCTGTTGTGCGTCCCTGACGTCACATCCACCTGCTGGGTAAACAACAAGGCTCGCAGCAAAAAAAAAAAAAAAAAAAAAAAATCGCAATTGCCAAAGCTGGGGGGGGTGGGGAGTTGGGGGCACAGCTTGGAGGGAGGGGGGCTCCCGGGAGATGGGAGCGAGGGGCGTTCAGGCTGGATGGGGAAGAGGGGAGGCCGAGCCCCGCAGACCAGAGAGAGGAAGGGAACGCCAGAGCAGTCCCTGGCAAAAGAGGGATCTGGCAAGAAAGACCTGGAAAAATAAGGCGCATGGGGGAGGGGAGGATTCCTCAGAAGATGGGGAAGTGGGGGGCCCATTCAGACACGGGGGGGGGACGAGAGGGAGAGTGTTAACAACTAAGGACGAAGATAGGAATGCGATGGCTATTTGCTTGGTTTCTGAGCTAAAAATACAGAAGGAAAAGAGAGAGGGTAGGCAAGGATGTGAGTTTCCTCCAGTTAAAAGTGAAAGTGTTTTGCCATCAGTGACAGTTGAAGGAGGGGGAGGTGGGGGTGGTGTTTTCAGCCCCCTTTCTCCCTCTCTCCCGTCCTCCCTCGGTCTCTCCTCTTTCTTTCTGCACTTTGTCCAATGAAAGAAGGCGAGTTCGGGAGGTGAAAGTTCAATAGAAGGACAAACCCCTGTTTGCAGGGAAACAGAAACCCGCCGGCGAGGGGGTTTCCCCCCTGTATTCCTGAATCAGGAGAGTGTAATGCGGGACGAGCTTCGCCCCCCTTCCTTGTCAGACTCACTGCTGGAATGTGTAGTTTGATCCACTTTGGGGGAAAGTGGCTGCTGCATCAGGAGCTGTGCTCTTGCCACGGTTTCTCTTAGGAAAACACCCAGGGGCTAGCATGTCAATCAGTTGTTGAACACAAATTCCCTGCTCTTCCAGAGATCAGTCACATGCAAAAAGCTCTGTCCAATTCTTTGAAAAAGTATGGGTTGGTGTTTTTTTTTTTTTTTTTTCTTTTTGCTGTTTTGAAGTTCGGTGGAATTTAGAAATTTGAAGGAGTCAATCAGAAGCCTGAATGAAATGTTTTGAAATATACATATACACGTATCAAACAAAAGACACTGGTGTTTCTTTCCTCTTTATCAACACAAATTGAAAAGGAAAACTTCTTATTTCCAAAATGTGACTTGGAAAGAGATAATGGGGTTCTATGGTGTGTTGTTGTTCACAGAAATATTTTTTTCAGACCCATCACCCCAAGATGCTGCCAAACTCCTAAGCCAGTATTTCCAGCTACTGGCTGGATGGTGTAACAGCCCAACTCTTAATGAGAATATATTGAAAGCCACTCCTGTGGATTCCTACAAAGTACCTTGAGGGTCTGGGGGGGGGGGGGCAGGGGGACAAGTACTGTTCCATTCCTTGAGACCAACACAGTTGTAGATAATAAACATCCTGGAAAGGTTATTATATATTCTTACAGATAATGTCTTTTTACAAATATGGTTAATCATCCATTTACAGAAGAATTCTAAATCTCTATTGCAATAATAGTATAAGACTACCACTTTAAAATTGTATCTGTTTTGCAAGCAAAAAAAAAAAAAAAAAAACGAAAACAAAACAAAAAACAAAGCCATTCACTAGTGCTATAAAGCCAGAGAAAGGGAGACTGTGCTAAGGTAATTCCAGCAAAAATTCATGTGTAAGATTCTATGCTCTCCAGACAAGACCATGCATTGGATCTTTTAGACTAGAATCTAGATGAAGAAAATGCATTTTAGTTTGTGTAGAACTTCCTGCCTTTCCAGAGGCTAGGGTTCCTGTTACCTTTGTTTCAAAACATTAAGACATTTTGACATATGTCTAGACCATATAGTAGGCACTGAAGACTGCAAAAATAAAATCCCTGCCCTTGAGGACCTCACAGTCTACACCTGTCAGTAATAACATATAATATTTATTGAATGTTTACTATGACCTAGCCACTGATAAAAAGCCTTATGTCAAGTCAATTCATAGTTGCGATAATCCTCTAACATCACTGGAAATTCCATATGCTGAATTCCCATGAAATAAGTGGAAATCTACAAAGTTGCCAGTCTATTGGGGAGAAAATTGTTTTTTTGTTTCTAAAATGTTTATGCCAGATAGAACATGTTTACAGTATGTGTTGAGTTGCAGAATTATAACTTAGGGAAATAGCAATGTATTTAAATGAGACCAATTTATTCATAATCTGTAAAGAACAATTCATGCTCTGATCCTGTTTTTCACGTTGGATGGTGAGCTTTAAAAAAATATTAGTATTGCCACACTAAAAAGATCTTTAGGTTGCTACTGATTTTATTCTGCATTTTAACTGCCTTCAATTCTACATTCCCTTGAAAGAGGGGGCCAACGTCAGATTGGCAACAAGTTTTGCAGACAAAAGGAAATCCTGGTTGTAAATCCCATGATATATTGTATTCAATTTTGTATATAATACTGTCTAATGTGCCACCTTATTTAAGAACTCCGTGTCCATTTGGCTTACATTAGGGGGAGACTTAACTGCAGCTTAACATATTGTTCATTTTCAACACTGTCACGTTACATTCATAGGGAGCACATTTTAATTTCTTTATCTGTAATCAACTGGAAGTTTCTTTTTGTTAAATTAAAGCAAGAAGGGTTTTTAAATAAAGGGCATGGGGGTAGGACGCCACCTTTTGGTGGTAAAACAAATAGAAATCCCCTTCAACAGATGTTCCTGACATAATTTCATTTTAACTACACCAAGGCAAAGGTGTGTGTCCCCGTTTCATTATATTTGAAACAACAGGAAAAAAAACCAAAACATCCTAAAGGAAAATTAGCAAACTATACTTAACTGCAACCAAAATTTCCTCAAAGGTTTTAGAACACGTTAGTGCCCTGTCACATTCTATTTAGCTATACATCAGACACCTACTTTGCTCTGCAAATACTTTATCAATAAATATATGCGCATTTGGGGGAACAGAAATGGGGTGGACATTTACCACTTAACAAGATACACGAATGCTTTTGTAAGTTTTGAGCTAAACAGAAACTTTAAATTCACCTAATTCAGTTGTTTCTTTTTTTTTATTTATTTATGATAGTCACACAGAGAGAGAGAGAGAGGCAGAGACATAGGCAGAGGGAGAAGCAGGCTCCATGCACCAGGAGCCCGACGTGGGACTTGATCCTGAGTCTCCAGGATCGCGCCCTGAGCCAAAGGCAGGCGCCAAACCGCTGCGCCACCCAGGGATCCCAATTCAGTTGTTTCTTAAACTAGTTACCATCTTCCTCATTTTTTGCCATAACATGATAGTTGCAAAATAATTAATGTAGTACACTCATTGGACTATAACTATTTTGGTAAACGTATTAAATATCTAATCTTACGTCAACCGACTTTTTTCTTTCTCTATTACTACTTTAAGTGGGAGATTAGGATCACCCTCCACAAATTAAAAACAATCGTGGTGAAAACGAAGTCACTAGCTCCTTTGTTATAGAAAAGGAGAGTGGCAAAAAAAAATTACAAATAATTTTTTAAGGGACAGTTGCAAATGCAGAAAGTGTTAATGACATGAGTAGCAGCGGAGAATGTTGTCTTTTCCTTTTTTTTTTTTTTTTTTTTTTGAAAAGCTGGAAGGATTGAAATTGATTACAGAAGGAGTATAGTTCTATGTGATTCAGTGTTATCTATTGCCATTCCAGTGGCAAGTCTCCTACACTTTGAGAAACAGGCATAGCCAAGTATTTCATATTACAGATTAGGAAACTGAGGTCCGCAGAGGCTAAATCATTCTCCAAGGCCAAATAATTGGTTAGCAGCTGGACAAGGATTAGAGTCCAGTGTCCTGACTCAGTACTTTTGTGTATTTCTCATCGTACACTTTCTGCTTCACAACAGTGGCATGCCACCCATCCTCAGACATTATGTGGCCTGCTTGGCTTCTCAGAAACAGCCAACCTACACATCCCTTCACAGACAGTGGAGAACCTGAGGCCATGGAGGGTGGAGGCCAAGTTTAACCCCCTACTTGCCTCTCCTCTCCCCTAGGTGTGGAAGACACCCAGGTTGGGGGTAACCACAGGGAAGAAAGGAGGGGAGGGTTGGCAGGAGAGATGGGGAGGAGGGGGGAGGGAGAAGTTAGTAAAAGTGGTCAGACTCTTAAAATGAATGCTCACACTCCTTCCTAGAAGAGAAGTATGGCAAATGAAATGGTGTGTTTCGCAGTAAGAGGCAAGAGAAGTATATGCTCTGTTCAGATGTCACTAAATGTCCACGTGAGAAATCAATAGAGGATGTCTTGTTTTAAAGGATACAATCTTACCAGGCACTCTGAGACCAACCACATTTACTAATTGCACGTCTTGAAAAGGTGGTCATGGATTGATGAAGACCTCTGTTTAAAAGGGGTTTCCCCAACAACAACAAAAAATTTTGTTCAGAGGCTCAGCATCAGACCTAGAGACAATATAGCATTTTCTGAGGTTGTAATCACAGAGAGGGGACTTAAAGAGATTGAATTCCCTGCTTTTCTTTCAAGGGCACAGTTCCCTAAACATGAATAAACATGGCCTGAAAATATTTTTAGATTTTTCTGAATTGGTCTTTGCAAAAAAAAGGTTGCTGTTAACTGTACTACATAGTATAGCTCTTTGCCCTGCGGGTTCCAGTGGATTGTAATCTCCAGAAACTACAATGTACAATAAAGTATTTGGCCCAAGTACCTCTACTCCAGAAAGCTATCCTAGTCTCCTAACCCCTGGACAATCGCAGTGCAACACGTTGTTAAATTCAAGACACATAAAGGGAGTATGAGTGGCTCAATCCTACCTTACCATAGGTAGCAGAATAACCTACAGTCTTGCTACACAAAATGAGATGTGCTGATCTCTAACATGAGTACCACCTGACACCATGTTAAAAATGCAGAATCTCAGCCACCTCCCTACACTTATGGGATCAAAATCTGCATTTTAACAATACTTCCCAGCTGAATCTCACACACATGCAAGTCTGAGAAACACAGACTTGCAGTGCACATAGCAGATCTTATACAAGGCACCATCACATCTTATGCAACAGGCACCATCTCAATCTTTACCGCCTCAGAATACCCAGCAGATGGTTCTTTAAGTTGTTTACCATACCTGGTTCTCCAAATTGTGTCTTTTGTAAACTTTGTTGATTCCTTGTTTTTCAACCACTTGCAAAGTTAAGCCACTGAATCACATATATAAACCATGATTAATTCCTTTGAAATTAATAGCAGGGTGACTTCTCTCTCCTGTTACCCCAAAGAGACTGCTAATTGCCCTCCAATTGTTTACCTTTGTGTTGTTTGATGAGTGCTCAGAGAAAGATGGAAGATATTCCCCCACCAGGCCAGAAACAAATGCCAGACAGGTTTTGGGAAGGCTGAACACATGCTATGACTACACCTTGTTAGTAGAAGGGCTTTGCTTTCTTTGTTTTGTTTTCTTTTTTATGGAAGGGATGACGCCTCCGTAATTATAGGTGTTGCTGTTTAAAATCCAGAATGTTTTCCAAACCACTGAGCCACACCTCCAGAGGCCCATGAACCATCTTGGTTAGATTCTCTTTCCAGTTCTCTGCACGGTTTATAAAGACACATCCAAGCAGCACTAGATTTACATTAAGCATAATGAGAGGAAGGAGGAGCCCATCCAAGTATGGTTGCTTCTTGAATAAACATGAAGGAACCACAGATAAACCTCACAGCTGATGGTTAAATTTGTATTTGAGGTTCTCAAAAAGACTCTAGTCACTTCACCTTCCTAGCCAGACAAAAGGTTACTTTTGTAACCCCCCAAAAAATAATTAAAACTATTGTAATACTATCCTAAGGCAGTATAATTAAGTCTCTGAGTGAGTAATTGTGTACCTGAATTCAAAATAAGATTTCACATGTAAAGCAAAGTTCTGATTCTAATCTTTGAGAAGTATCTTGGCTTATATTTAGAATCCACAAGTGCCAGCTCAGCGTTACAATAGGTATTGTTCCGTAGGGCTGGAGACAAACTGTGTTTGTATAAGAAGGGAAGTGAGGCACGTCTATCTACCTTCAGGAACAGTGAGGTTGTATGTTCCAAACTGTAGATTTCAGAAAGGGCTGAAGAATATTGAGCACGGGGACATGCTAACATATTTGTTATGCCAAGCTTAGGGTTACTTTTTTTGTTGGTTTTTTTTTTTTCAGTAATATCTATAAAATATTCCTTTTCCCCTCAGAAGGTTCTTGAGCCACTGTTAAGATAAAAAAAAGCCATACAAAGATTAAAAATCTAATATCCTCAAGGCTAGGATCAATCCTAAGGTAATAGGTTGGAGTTGGAGGTATCCATCTGGACAGTGGAGATATATATATGTATATATTCACAATGTATATATATATATATTTACAATTTATATATATATATATATACACAGAAATAAACCCTTGTGCGTATATGCAGTGAGTTAGCATCCCTATATATATTTTTTCTGTCTGTCCATTGAGAGAGGTTAGAAGCAGTGACACCCCACTAGCAGTGAGCACACCTGTCACCCATACCTTGGTTTCTAAATACCTTTCCCCAATAAAAGATATCAGGGATCCTTGGAGAACTAGTTGGGGTACAGAAAATATAAGATAAACCTAGGGCATCCTGTGGCACCAAAAGTACTAAAGGAAGTGCTTTAAGAAAAAAAAAAAAAAGGCTGGGTGAGGTGGGGAGAGACTTATTGAAAAGTCATTAAAGCCCACCACCTGAAAGAATTCCCAGTGCCCTAAGTTGAGACATCTTAAGTAAGAAAATAACAGTAGTACTGAATTATAACTCAAAGAATGAAATACATGGAAGTCCATGCTGATGATGTATTTAATATACATACACACATATGTATATACATGCACACACATGTATACACACTCACATGTACGTGTATATATATCGACACTCATATCCATACATACACTGGGAACTGACAGCGCTTCCTTACAGAAGATTGGTGGGACCCAGAAATTGGTGTTTTAACAAGTTTTATCAGGTGATGTTGATGCCACAGCCCAGAGAACTCAAGCAGGCAACTTAAATTGAAGTGGCTTGTATGGAATTAGGAAGGAGTGGAGGAGACCATGGCAAGTTCGAGCACATAGGCCTCCATACAAAGGGGCAGGTGTTGACTGCTATCACCAAGAAAGCAAACTTAGGGCAGGAAGAGCTTCTGATTTTTCAAGAGAGGCAAGAAATCCAGATTTTTATCCAAATAGTCCTCAGTTTTAAAACTCTAGCTAGGCTGATCACAGCAGAGTACAGGGGCATCAGAGTCACAGGCAGCCTCTGTGCAGCTCCTGCCTTTGGGGAAACTGAGTCGCCATGTCAGTTCAGGATGACAGGTTTGTTTCTCAAGTGAGAAAGGTAAAAGCAACCAAAAGAGAAAAAAGGAAACTTGGAGAGGACTCTGGCTTATTCTTAAATTTCTTCCCAAGCATTTACGAGTCACCCTGAACATCCTGGTAGGGAAAGCTGGTCTCCTTTCTCAATTGTTCCTACATTCTGAATCATTTGTCAGCAGACTCGCAATTTCAAAATATCAGCCATAACGTCATTATTTAGAAGGCACTGTTTTTAGCAAGATTCTTTGTTCCTGCCCAGAAGAGGGAGTTCCAAAGTTTTACTAGGGTATTTTATTCAAGGAGTCCGGCGCCAGGGCAACCTCCTTATAATAACCATTATTAGTATTACCTTCCATCTGGTCTGTCGTGAAGAAAGCCACAGCAGAGTCCAGTTGGCTTTTGCCTTCTGTCTCCTGAGTCCACCCTCACCTGCTCTTGCTACTCACATCAGTTGAGAGCCACACACGTTAAGGTCCCTTCCCTCAAGAGGAAGACCCGTAACAAGCACAAACAAGGTGATGGGATGACTACCTTAAAAGTAACATAAAAGGCAGAGGAGTGAGCAAGGGATTCTGGAAAGTCGATAGAGCACAGGGTGCCTTGCAGATGTGTCTTATGAGATAAGTAGGACTGAGAGTGGAATTGTCTTACGAGTGAAAAGGTGTGGACTCTGCAACACCCATTACAGTAGTTCCAAACTAATGTGCATAGGAATCATCTGGAAATCTTAAAAAAAAAAAAAAACTGAAGCCAGTTCCCACTCCCAGACATTAGGATTTAATTGACCTGGGATACGATCTCGGCATGAGTTTTAAAAGCTTCCCAGGTGATTCTAATGTGCAATGTTGGGAACAGTTGACCTGAGTTGAGCCAAAGGATAGGAGGCACAGCCAGCTCTGCCAGAGTAAGGGATCGGGCTGCCACAATTTACCCCAAGCACTCTGAACTTCCACTGTGGCTGGCATCCAATGGATTAAACCAATTCCCCCAAAAGGGGCTAGAACAGCATTCTGCAGTGTGGTCTTCAGACCCCATGTATTAGAATCACCTGGATGGAGAAGGCAGTGAGTATCAGGATTGCAGGCGCCCATTTCAAAGGCGCGAAAGCAGAGTGTTGGTGAGCGGCCATGGAAATAAGCATTTTTAGAAGCTCACCAGCTGGTTATGATATACTTTAAGGTTTGGAATCATTTGTGGGGATTTACAATTGTTACCTATCCTGGGACTGTTTCCATTTTAAAGGGAAATCTTTAAGAAAGGCAAGATATAGGGGCACCTGGATGGCTCAGTGGTTGAGCGTCTGCCTTTGGCTCAGGGCGTGATCCCGGGATCCTAGGATCGAGTCCCACAGCGGGCTCCCTGCTGGGAGCCTGCTTCTCCTTCTGCCTATGTGTCTGCCTCTCTCTGTGTGTCTCTCATGAATAAATAAATAAAATCTTTAAAAAAAAAAAAGGCAAGATAAAAAACACAGGAACAAATAAGGACACCACATAGCATCATCAAAAGTTCCTAGAAGGGTTTAACTTCCTCCTCTTGCACAGGTGAAGACAGTCACAGAAAGGTTAGCTGAGATGCCTCAGAGCTAGGCAGGGTAAGATCTTGGCTCCTGGCAGAGCCTTGGGCATCCTGTTTTTTAAAAAAATCACAGCACTATGCTTATCACTATGTTGCTTTGGCCAGTTCCTGAACATTTTCAAGCCTCTGTTTGCTCGTCAGTAAAACAGCAGTGGTAACTGCACACATCTCACAGAGTTGCTGGGAAGAAGGGATGGGATGTGCAGTGCTTAGTCCAGGGCTGGGCCCAGGGTCAATGCTCAGCACATCTTAGTACTTGGGGAAGTGGCAGAGCTTGACTCAAGACCCGGAATCCTGAATCACCAGCCGGGGCTTCTCCAGGGTTCAACTAAAGGAATCCTAGACCTCAGAGCTTGGAAGGAGAGAGAGATTTTAAGTCTGGATTTTCTCAGTGCATTTCAAATCATTCCACCTAGGCTGCCTGCCCTGCCCACTTCTGAAACCAGGTATGCCCCTAATTCTTGATGCAAGAATAAGATGGAAATCATTTTGGGGGGGGGAGAACCTTTTTTTTTAAGTCAGAATTGAAAAATAGCAACAGAAGAATTACCTTCCTAGACAGGGACAAGGTCACGAAACTGAATGAGACTCATTCAGATCAGTTTCTCTACCTAAGCACTAATGACTTTTAGAGCCAAATCATTCATTGCAGGGGATGGGGGCATTTTATACATTGTAGGATGTTTAGGAACATTCCTGGCCTCTGCCTACTAGATGCCAGTGACACCCTCCCACAGTCGTGACCACCAAAAATGTCTCAGATGGTGCCACATGTCCCCTGGGAGACAAAATTGCCCTTGGGTGGGAAGGATTACTCTGAATGCCCCCAGGACATGCAGGCAGGCCTCTTCCTGGGCCACCAACATTCCTCTCCCTGCCACTAGTATTTATCTGATAAATAAGGAGAAGCAGAAATCCGCTTCATTTCCACCACTTCATTTCCACCGAGTAGCCAAATCATTTTCTTTTGACTTAAGATGAGGCCACTTGTAACAGAAAGCTTGTAGCAGAAAGCAAGGTGGGCTCCATAGCCAGGGTCAGTTGCCACCAAGCCCTTTCCAGTTCTGACAAAGCTCTTGGCAGCAAAGCTTGCTCCATCATGATTAAGCAGACTTTATTAGAGTCCGCGACTCCATAAACAACGTCAGATGTGTTGTCAGTCTCATGGCTCTCAGGCTAAAAACAAAACGCAATAAAGGAAGTGGCGACGAAGAGAATGAGAACTTTAGGATACTGCAGCTCATAAGATGACGCACGGGATTTAAATTAGGCAGAAACTTCATCTGGATGTTCTAATTAAAATTCCCCTTCTTCTGGGAAGTCCAAGGGCATATGCATCTCAGGTGTAAGGAGCCAGGAAGTTTACTACGCGGAGGGGTCAGTGCCAGTCACCAGCCCCACCTTCTCTGTGCTCTGCCTGGCTCCTGAACAGCTCATGGAGCCCAGCTGTTTGAAGAATCAATGATGGAAATGTCGGGATGATTACTAGATTGATAGAAGAGTCTGGAAAAAAACCAAGTATTTGTTTCCAAGACTTCTGCTAATCTTGGCATTTTGATGGTTTTTTTATCTAACGCGAGTCTAAGAATACAGATCGATTTTGGAGGAATCATCTTATGAAAAGCAGAAGTGGGCATCTGCCAGGGCCCCTCACACGGGCAAGTCTGAGTTCCAATTCATTCAATCATTCATTCAGCAAAATTTCTTGCACGTTACTGTGGCCCAAGCACTATTTTAGATATTAGGGAACAGTGATAAGCAAAAGATTAAAAAAACAAAAATAAAAAACAAAAAAAAACCCTTGCCCTCATGAAGCTTACTTTCAAGTGAATTTCTTGATGAAAATTTTTTCAACTGAAACCTTTTTAGAAGAAACCAGAAGGGGTAACCACCAATGTAAACTGACCCAGTCCACAAAAAGGATGCATTTTGTGAAAGTTATCACTTAAACCATAAGAAAATACCAAATAAAACTTCTGTAGATTTTGAGCCAGTGAGTAAAAAGAGTGGTAAAGGAATAACAAAGGTCAGATGGTCTTCAAGAACCCAGCACAAAGAAGCTTGGAGGTTAATTTACCAACAGCAGAAAGAAAGATCAGGCAACTCTGAAAATCTATCCGAGGCCCCAGTTTAGCTAGAAAAAGGATATAAGTCCTAGAAAGATTCAGAAAACCAAATGATGCCAAAATATGTGTTTTGGGGAAGGGAGGGAGAGAGGAAGAACACATCTCTTAGTGGCAAATGAGCTGGGGCATTCCACTGAAAAACATTCGGGGCCCAGAGAGACATGGTGGAATGAAGATTAGATTCTGGCATAGTTACAAGACTCCAACTGGCACAACAAAACCAGTCTTTCCTCCCAGCAACAGAAAATAGCCTCTTCTGGATGCTCGTCTTAGGACACAGAACAGCAGAAGGTAGAAGAGGCCAATCAAATCTTCTCTGGTTGTTCCAGCAAGTGCTGGGGCAGCGTGAATTTTATGCTCCAGGGGAGCAAATTGTGCATTTTCTGGGTCAGAATTCAGGAGTTAGAATTCTGGAGAAGAGATGATAATGGTCTGTATAATTTATATTGTCATCCCCAAGGAAGAGGCAGCATCTGTGCTCCAAAAGAACCAAGCACGGCTGGCCTGTTTGCCTCATGGATCTCCGTGCCGGCTGAAATGTCACATGTTTCTGAACGTTTGGAAGGGAAGCGTATTACCCAGTTGTTTGTTTGTTTCTTTCTTCCCTATAAACAGTTTGGTCTCCTTCTGGGTAAAAGAAATAATGTGAACGGAGAAAACAGACACACACATATACACATTCTCTCAAAAATGCTCTGCTCCAGTTATCCACTGGAGTCAGATTTTTCTCGGGCAAGGAGAATCTTAAAGAGGAAAACCCTAGCTTTTCCCACAATTTCAGGTCAGGTTGTGTACCGTATAATATGTGTAAAAAATAATAATAATAACAACAGCTCTGGTTATGTGGCAAATAAAACTGGCTTTTCTGGTTTATAATGAGTGAAAATATGGTTTAGAATTCCTTTTTTTTTTTTTTTAATTTTTATTTATTTATGATAGTCACACACACAGAGAGAGAGAGAGAGAGGCAGAGACACAGGCAGAGGGAGAAGCAGGCTCCATGCACCGGGAGCCCGACGTGGGATTTGATCCCGGGTCTCCAGGATCGCGCCCTGGGCCAAAGACAAGCGCCAAACCGCTGCGCCACCCAGGGATCCCTGGTTTAGAATTCCATACTGTCTAGCATCCTTATAAACTCTTCTCTCTAAAATTTGCCTGCGTCAAGACTGCAGTCTTTGGAAAATATTATTTTATGTATATTTTATGTCTTGATGATATGGTTATTCTCTGCCTTGCATGCTGCACTAGGAATTGGAGTCTTCCTCCTTGCTGTTCCCTCTACCTGGCATGCTCTTCCTTAAGGTCTTTGCATGACTACCTTTTAGTCTTCAGGTCTCAGTTAAAATGACACCTTTGGAGAAAATGTCCCCTGACCTCTTCTAGACACAGCCCTTTCCTCCTCCAAAATTAT
The DNA here is from genome assembly GCF_048418805.1 of Vulpes vulpes. Lineage (NCBI taxonomy): Eukaryota > Metazoa > Chordata > Mammalia > Carnivora > Canidae > Vulpes > Vulpes vulpes. Next base: position 73,557,719 of record NC_132788.1, on the reverse strand, counting down.
CTAAAATTCTGTCTTATTTCTTGATTTGGTTACTCATTTATTGTATGGCTCTCTTGCTAGAAATAAGCTTCATGAAGCCACAGACCTCTCTGTTTTATTCACTACGAATTCCTCAATGGCCTATACTAGGTCCTAAAATATGTAACTGAATGAACAAACGAATGATCGAGTAAGTGACAGGATCACCTGGAGACTTCATCTCTTTTGGCCTCTCCTTCCTCTCCTATAAAATAATGGTAGTAACACCCAACTCAGAAATGAGAGATTAAAATGAAAGTGAAGTCTCCCTTTACAGGGCCCCCAAAGATGAAAGTGGCTGTGCTGAGCAGGAGATTCTGGAGCTACTGAGAGGGCTGAGAGGCAGTCCCAGGAAGTGAGCGAGCCAGGTAGGGCCTTGGGAGCCACCACTGGAATCTCCACTCACCTGAGAAGCCACCCAGCACCAAGCCCTATATCTCACCTCTAGCAGACCTCTGGTGGGCGTCTAGTGACCTTGTTGTCTCCTTGCTCGACATACTATTTACACATGTTCTATTAGACTTCAAGTATCTCCTGGATCCCAGAATCATCAAGACCTTTTAATTGTATGAGCAGAGAGACAAGAGATCTTTCAAAGTTATTTAAAATTGGAAATGTCTGCCATAGGGAATAAAGCCAGACAAGTATCAGATTCAGAACTGAAACACAATGCATAACTATAAAATAATGCAAATGAACACACACAGACCTGAATTTAGGGTTCCAAATGTGTGCAGTACACTTAAAAGTGTTCACCTTGTAGATCTCTGCACTTATTCCAACAATGATTCCATTCATCACATCACATTTGGATCTCCCTTTTTGGAATTTCCTTAAGAAAATTAAGACCCTGGTTAAGACATTGCCTCTTATGGTAAATTTTAACCATGTGGCTCTGTTTGATTTTTGAAAAGGACAAACAGAAATTCAGAGCATGCCTTGGAGTTGGGAGAGGGGCAACCAAGTAGGCAATTCCTGGTGTTTTTCTGAAATAATGAAGCCTGGGTTTCTTGTCTGATTCAAAAAGAAGCTCTAAAGACAATAATCAAAAGTGAAATCATAAGATATTCCACTGGTTTCATCACTGAAACAAGCATTTAACTTCCAAGGTAAGAAATCTTGAAGGACAACATTCTTTCGGATCTATAACATGTAATATGTTTATTTAAAAATTCCATATGATGACTTACAGAGCAACCTTATAAGGGAAAAGTAGCTTACAAATGTGTACAACCCCCACTTCTAAATAGTCATGTGTCACATTAGGAGCTGTATGTTTTGATTCTGCTATCTAACATGACAAATTAAAAATATATTTACTGTTGCTTTTCAATCAATCATAAGCAAGATCAAATGAATAGGAGGCGACTGTTGTAAACATAGTCACTTGTTTTAGAAAAGCCACAAGACTGCATAATTATAATTTTTAATACTTTTTTAAAAATGATGGTCAAAGCTGAAAATATGGAAAACAGTCAGTATAAATACTAAGAAACAAATATCAGTCATCCTACCATCTTTAAATAATCAAAGTAGACACCTGGGCACATCCTTCCACACCTTTTCTTAGCATATATGTGTTTGTATACATTATAAACAAGTTGCTTAGGATGGGTGGGCTATTCTGCTACTTAGTAGCTGTGAGTTCTTGGACAAGCTACTCTGCCTCTGTTCCAACTTCTGTAAAATGGGAATAATAACACTAGCCTGTGCATCATAACAATTACATGATATCGAAACATTAAGCTCATAGCCTAGTGTCTAACACATAATAAATACTCAAATTAATTATACCCTCATTTTTATTATACAATTTGGATTATAGCTAGTATCACTGAAAATTATATTATGAACACTTTCCTTGACATTATTTTAAATTCTATTACAAAAGCCTAATTAAAACTTAGAGCTGTTAGTCTGTTACTCAAAACTACCCACAGATTAGTAAATAGACAAACTCGTAACCTGATATGAAGGCAGAGATATTAAAGCCACCCAAAGCTGATATTAAAAAAAAAAAAAAAAAAGGTTCTCAGAACCCAGTGACAAAACCAGTGGATTTAGCTTCCCTAACAGTAGATTCAAGCACAAATATGTTAGCCTTACAAAAAAAAAAAAAATTATAAGTGAAGTTCAGTCTTTTCCAGTGGTTCATATCTGGGGGAAATTGTAACCCCCCCCCCCCCCCGGAACATTTATCCATGTCTAGAGACATTTGTCACAATTTGGGGAGCAAGGTTACTGACATCTAGTTAGTAGAGGCCAGAGATGTGGCTAAATATCCTACAATGCCTGGACAATTCCTATGGCAAAGAAGTATCTGGCTGTTAAAACATCAGTTGCACTGAAATTGAGAAACCCTGTCTAGTCCTAACGAGCGCTATTATCTCAAACAAGTCACTTCCCTAACGAGGGTGATGATGATGACAGCTCCCATTGATTGAGTGCTGCGGCCAAGCTCAGGGTTAAATGCTTCATGTTGGTTATTCCATTTTATCTTCCCACAGTCCTAGGATGTAGCTTCTGTTTTCACACACTGTATTGGTGAGGACAAGTCTAACTGGATGAAGAACTTTGCCCCAAATCACACCACTAGCAAGTAGAATAGCTTCAGGTCAAGCTCATGTCATTTTACTCTTGAGCCTCTGCTTCAACTCCAATATCCCTTGGCCTCACCCTGAACTTCCCCATGTCTCCAGATGTGTATAGAGATATGTTATAATATACTGACAGAGATTCCATCTCATATGCCAACTCCATGGCATTTTAGCAGGAGCCTAGGCTACCATGCCAGTAAAGACTGTGTGTCCATGGATGGCTCAACAGAAAAAAACCCCAAAACAAAAAACATGATCAATTATGGTGTCTGCTACAGGCATTGGAGGGAAGAGTAGTGAGTGGTATTTGTGCCATGTATGTGTCTGTGGACTAGATGATCTTACCTAAGTCTTTCCTAGAGCCAACCACCTATGTTCCTGTATTTTCTTCTCTCTACCATGAACAGTACAAGAAATCTCGGCCAAAAGCCATGTGCAGAACTGTGCACATCGAAGGGAATCAGGGACTGAGCAGCCTATTGCAAGGGCTTTATTCAATACACAGTTTTTCCTGGTTGCAGGAAAATTGCTGAAAACTCTCAGGTCCCCGCCTACATAAGACAGAAAACATCAAAGTTCATGAAAATCACAGTACACCTCCACCCAGAGTCAAAGCCAGGAACAAACAACTTTGGGATTGGACTGATTTCATAAAATAATCTGAGTGACCAAAGTAAAAAAAAAAAAAAATAGTGATGGCTATGAAGTTTAGGGAAGCCAAATAATAATCTACTACATTTTTTTAAAATTATGCAATGTTTAGCAAACTGAGATCATTGGGGGAGAAAAGGAAAAAGAATCACACAAACTTTACTAAACAAAGTCACATACCAACAAACATTTAAACCACTGTAACCAAGATGAGGAACTAAAGCTTGTTTTTAGTTACAAAGATCTGAGGGATGGGGTGGGAAATAAACAGAAATCCAAGGGGAAAATCATTAATAAGATACTCTGAACTATTTTCCCACAAGTAACTTCTTTAAAAAAAAAAAGAAAGAAAGAAAGAAAGAAAAGCTATACTCTCTGTTAAAAAAGCCAATGTCCTGCATTCCTGTCCAAATAAAACCTCTTTGCGAGCAGTCAACCAAAACTCTTGAAATTCCATTGTCATAACATTATGTCTGTGGGGTACCACTTCAGAATATCTTCCAGAAAAAAAAAAGAGAGCTGGGTAATTAATACAGGGCTCTATAATGGAGGGGAAAAGAAAATTAACAATATAAAACCCATCCAGAAAGAAACTATGAGAAAATCTGAATTTATATCTTTATAGTGTATCATTTCAAAGGGCTTCCTGTTTACCAACAAAAGGAACAACAAGACACACACACACACACACACACCACCCACATGAAGTTTTCCAGGAAGTTAGATATTTAAATAAAACAACGTTTGGACTTCTTTCATAAAAGCAAAGTAATTTCTTCCTAAACCACCTCAATTTTTGATGGATGAACTGGTGCCGCTTTTATTACGGGAGTGGAAAATTGACTCTAAGGTATCACATTTCTGCCTGACTGCAAGATTCCAAGGCATATGGAAATAACACAATATGCAATACATAATTTTTTCTTATGAAATAAGCTATTTTTTTTCTATCAAGTCATCTTACAAGCAAAATAATCCATCTCTGTAACCCAAAAGCAAATAAGTATTGAAAACCCTACTTAAGTAAGATGCATTTTACTAATGTCAAGCTTAAGGCAACTCAGCGAGAGATGACAACACTGTACTAAATTATTTACATTCGTGACATCTTAGCTGTGTCTACAAGGCACCAAACATCGTGATGAAAAGAAAAAGTCAGTAATTGCTCAGATATTATGTCTAGTCACCAGCAGCTAAAATTTTCTCGGTACTGGCTTCTCTCTCTCCCTCTCTCTCTATTTTTCAAAGTTCGCTGAGTAGGCTTTTCCCACCACTTTTGTCTGTCACCTCCCACTCCCTGGCCTCTGGGAGCTCCTCACTGCCCTCCATGGGGGCCTCCACACAGCCCCATCTGCTAACTTCCTTCCGGTGGGCTGTCCCCAGCCCTCCCTGTTGACAGCTCATGGTGCACTTGGAAAGAACCAGATTCTAGTCTCTGGGAATTTTCTTAATTGTGAATTTATTTTTCTTTTCAAAGACTTTGACTCCTCCATAATAATTCCAAGAGTTGAGGAGGACGGATCACCTGGCTATCTTCCCTGTTCCTCCACATGCTCCTCCCACCTCAACCTAGAGGAATAGTTTCTCTTGTAGGTGAACGTTTCCTCGGGCCCCATATCTTTTTTTCCAGATGAAAAGTGTTCATTTATGAAGCACCCACAGAGTTCCAAGCATTGTACAAAACATTAAAACACGTGCTCATCCTCTTCTAGAGCAACCCGGCCTATTCGGTCACACTCACTTTTGCATGCTGTTGACATTTTAGTGCCACTGTCATAAAATGACCAGTTCTTCAACACTGGCTCTAGAAACAAGTTTCTGATCCATGGAAATAGATCACACTGGAAGTTTCTCTGCCAACTATTATACCTTATGTCCTCTTCCTCTGAAACCATCACCCCCACGCCTCCTCTGAAGCCTCCAGCCCAACTTCCCTGCAAAACCCTCTGTCTGCCACCTCCTCATCTCCCTCCTATTCACTGCTTGGAGGTCCTTCTCACCTGGAGGTCGAGGTCAAAACCTCTGTAGTGGGAACAGATTATATGGGTGTATATAAAACTTCTGCAGCTTTTCAAGAGGAAAATGCTTTCATATTTTCTGCCAACTTAACTGAAAACTAAAAATCTCCAAGTTGTCCAAAGATTTCATATACATTACCAATTTGTCCTTTATTATCTAAATATGCTGGAGCAATAAGGCACTTATTTTCATCTGTAGTTCACTTACAAACTATGACATCTTCATGGGGATGCAGGAGCTCTCCTAATAAAACTACACATTCTGGAAGTCCCTGCTCTTGGCCTTTGTGAAAGCCCCCCTGGCAATGCCCTATCTATAGTCTCCTCTGGTGCCACCACTGCCTGTGGAATTACTGCTGCCAGGATTGAAGCCCACACCTCGATGGAAGCCTCCACGACCTCCCCCTCATGGAGTCATGCTTGCTCTACCGGGGTCACATGCACCTCTGGCCGAGCCCCGCATCTTTGACACACAGGAGGGAGGGTGAGAATTCTCCAAACTCCCTCTCAACTCTTCCCAAGCCTTCCTTCCATAGCTCATCCTCATTCAGAGCCTCCCCTACACTGAAGCCAGTGTCTCCCCATCCTCATGGTCCAGGGAGTGCCACAATAGCATGGTAATGGCAAGCCATATTTGTAGTCACCCTGCCCTTGGACCTAATATGAGTTCAGCCAATTAGGACTTGAGTGCCCTTGGGTAGTTACCTCTCCTCCCTATCCTCAGTTCACACCTCTGTATAATGGGCACAACAATGGGGGTATTCATCTGCATGACAAAATACCACACACAGGGGGCTTAAAAAAAAAAAAAAGGACAATTATTTTCTCACAGCTTTGGAAGCCAAAGTCCAAGATCAAGGTGGCAGCAGGGGTGGTTTCTGGTGAGATTCCCTTCCTGCCTTACAGATGGTCACCTTGTAGGTCCTCAGGTGGCCTTTCCTCTGTGCACACAGTGAGGAGGAGATGTCTGGTATCTCCTCCTCTTCTTAACAGACACCAGCTCTATCAGCTGAGGGCCCAATCCTTATGATCTCATTTAATCTTAATTACCTCCTAATAGGCCATATATCCAAATATAGCCACATTGGGGGTTAGGATGTCACATACGAATTTTAGTGGGACACAGGTCAGTCTATAACAAATAGTATTCCTGCCTCCTAGAGTTATATGAGGAACGTGCTAGTTAAAGAAGCAGACACAAAACATTACACATGTGAAAGGCTTTACTGGGGGATGGTGCCTGGGAGGGAAACTGGGGAACTGAAGGAGGCTCAGAGAACTATCAGATCACAAAGCAGGTCTGAATGATGCATGAGAGTGGAAGGCAAAGAAAGAAGTGTGTATGAGGAAAGCCTTGGATTACAGAACACATCTAAGGAAGTCTCGGCAAAGTCAAGTCCTGGAATCACAGTCACTGGTGTCTAACAGTAACGGGTCTGAGGTCCTATCCCTGTTGATCTTGGTTGCTGGTGGGGGAAGGGGAGTCACATGGTGAATTCAGAGGACGGCAGCTGGGACCACTAGTCAAATACGCCACAGTCTGAGGACAGCCTCTGCACATCCCCACTAGGATTAGATTCAGTAACACACAGGAATCAAGTTTCTACCCCCAACTCAGAGTATGAGCTCTATAAAATAGTGGTGGTGAAGATGACGACCACGATGTGATGATGATGACAGCACTTTCCCCATTTTTCTGAGGTTCTTAGAAGCTCACTCATTTGGAATCCACTTGTGTGCTGCCATCATGCTCTGAGGCTCCAAAATCCTTATTGGTGAACTAACCTGATATGTTTATGTTCTCCTGTACTCAACTGACCCTCCCTTCCAAACACCTTTGTAAACACCTACAGGGCAATAACGTGTATTTTATCATGAGGCAAAGAATCAGGATAAGCCTATGATCACCTCAGCTTACTATGTGGAGAAAGATTCTAGGCTACTGATGTAGGAAGAAGGAACTGAGGCAGAGCCTGGCAGATTCCTTGAATTGAGAGCACAGAGGTGGAAGTTCAATCACGAGAGCAAAGTGGCTAAGGTTCACTCAGCAGAGGACCAAAGGAGAAAACTACATGCATAGGACACACCAGAGATTTGCTTGTAGTCCCTTGATTATTGAGCAGAGAACTGATCTTACATGCATCTGGAAAAACTGCCTGAAGGCTGGGGTGGGAGGAAGTATTCAAAAGGATTAGAAGAAACATTTTTGAGAGCTCACACGCTACCAGAAACGGTGGATGATTCTGAGTGAAGAAAATCGAATTCACAGGGCATCAGGTGCACTACTCACAAGGGTCTTTCCACAAGAATGGGAAATAACAAACCCTAACCAGATGCTGATCTGGCCTCACCCAACAAAGTTTAAAAGTAAGTCCCACAAAAAACAAACTATTTCTAAGTAACTTAATCCTGTCCCAGAACAAAGTACAAGAATGTTTACAGGAACACAAAAATATCCAGCACTCAACAAGATAAAAATCCAAAATATCTAGCATCCCATCACAAGTTACCAGGCATGTAAAGGTGAAAATAGGACCCTGAAGCAGGAGAAAAATCAATTAAAACCAATCCCAAACAGACACTAATGTTAGAATTCTCAGGCAAAGACATTAAAAGCTGTCCCAGTGGAAATTAGAAAATATTTTGAATTGAGTAAAAATAAAATCCAACACACCAAAATGTATAGGATACAATTTAAGCAGAATTTAGAGGGAAATCTGTAGCACTAAATGCTTATTGGAAACAAAGATCTCAAATCAACAATTTCAGCCTCTTACTTAAGAAACAACAAAATTAAGCAAATAATTCCATAGCCAGCAGAAAAAAGACCTAATAAATGCACTAATAGGGACACCTGGGTAGCTGAGTGGTTGAGCATCTGCGTTTGGCTCAGGTCGTGATCTCGGGGTCCTGGGATTGAGTCCAGCATTCAGGCTCCCTGCAGGAAGTCTGCTTCTCCCTCTGCCTATGTCTCTGCCTCTCCTTCTATGTCTCTCATGAATAAATAAATAAAATCTTTTTTTAAATGCAATAATAAACTGAAAAAAAGAAAAAAATCAATGAAATGAAAAGGTGATTCTTTGAAAGGATCAATAAAATTGATAAATCATTAACCAGATTTACAAAGAAAAGCAGAAAAAAAGATATAAATTGTTAAATCGAAGATGAAAAGGAGCTATCACTACAGACTCCACACACATTGAGATGATAATAAAGAAAACTATGTATACTATTCTGTATACATACATTTAAAAATTTAGAATGAACCAATTTATTAAGAGCAACAAACTCAAAATTCAGAAGAAAGAACCTGAATAATCTTACACTTATTTAGAAATCAAATTCATAGTTAAAAATCTGCCCCTCCCAAACAAACAAACACACAAACAAATCTCTTCCAGTTTCCAGACAGATAATTTAACTGACAAATTCTTCTGAACATTTAAAGATACAATAAAACTAATTCTAAACCATCTTTTCCAAAAAACAGAGAAGGCAAAAACACTTCCTAACTCATTACATAAAGCCCATTACCCTGGTATCAGAACCAGAAAAAAAGGGTACAAAAAAAACGAAAACAAACAGACCAGTATCTTTTATGAACACATAACTGCAAAAATTCTCAACAAAATATTAGGAAATCAAATCCAGCAATGTATAAAAAGAAAACTACATCACAACCAAATGGGATTTATCCCAGGAATGTAAGCCCATTTAAGATTCAAAAATAATCAGTGTTATCTAGCATATCAAAGGTCTGTAGAGGAAATACCACATCATCATGTACTTAATAAAAAAAATCAATAAAATTCAATATTCATGATTAAAAAACTCAACAAGCTAGAAATAGAAGGGAACTACATCAGTCTGATAAAGGGTATCATGCTTAATGGTAAAAGACTGATACCTTCCTCCTAAGCCTGAAAACAAAGCAAGGATGTCTACTTTTATCAATCCTACTCAATATCATATTATAAGTTCTAGATAGTACCATAAAGCAAGACGTAGTAATAAAATACATCTAGCTCAAAAAGGAAGAAATAAAATTGTTCCTATTCACAGATGATATAATTGTCTGTATAGAAAACTTTAAAAAAATAAAAAATAATAAAAAATAAAGAAATCTCAAAATAAAAACCCACCCCTCTTAGAATTAATAAGTGAGTTCAGTATGACCATAGGATTCAGGGTTAGCCTTAAAACGACTGTGCAAAAAATACAGACAATCCATCTAGAAAATGGGCAGAGGATGGGACACTTGGGTGGCTCAGTAAGTTAAGTGTCTGACTTGGGCTTAGGTCATGATCCCAGGGCCATGCATTGGCCCCCATGCTCAGCAGTGGGTCTGCTTCTCCTTTCCCCTCCATCTGCTTGTGCTCTATTTCTCTCTCTCTCTCTCTCCCAAGTAATAAATAAAATCTTTTTTAAAAAATGGGCAGAGGATCTGAATAGATATTTTTCCAAAGAAGGCATTCAGATGGTAAATGGGTATGTGAAAAGATGCTCCATGTCACTAATTATCAGGGAAATGCAAATAAAATCCATAATGAATATCACCTCACACCTATTAGAATGGCTATGATCAAAAAGACAAGAGAGATCAAGTGTTAGTAGGGATGTAGAGAAAAGGGAACCCATGTGTACTGCTGGTGGGAATGTAAAATGGTGTAGCCACTCTGGAAAACAGTATGGAGCTTCCTCAAAAAATCATAAATAGAACTACCATATGACTCAGCAATCCATTCTAGATATTTATTAGAAAAAAATGAAAACAGGGACGCCCGGGTGGCTCACCAGTTGAGCTGCCTGCGTTTGGCCCAGGGCGTGATCCCAGAGTCCCAGGATCGAGTCCACATCGGGCTCCCTGTGTGGAGCCTGTTTCTCCCTCTGCCTGTGTCTCTGCCTCTCTCTCTCTCTCTCTCTCTCTCTCTCTCTCTCTCGATGTCTCTCATGAATAAATAAATAAAATCTTTAAAAATAAACAGAAAAAAGAAAAAATGAAAACAATAACTCAAAAAGATCTATGCATCCCCATGTTCATTGCTGGATTATTTACAAGAGCCAACACATACCTCAGTGTCCATTAATAGATGAATGGATAAAGAAAATGTCACACACACACACACACACACACACACGGAGTATTTTTCAGCCATCAAAAAGAATGAAATCTTACCATTTGCAAGAACATGGACGTACCTTGAGGGTACAGAGTTAAGTGAGACAAGTAAGAAAGAGAAAGACAAATACCATATGATCTCACTTACTGTGGAATCTAAAACAAGCAAAACAAAACAAAACAAAACCCAAGCTCACAGATTATAGAAAACAGGTCAGTGGTTGCCAGAGGTTGGGGAAGGTGGAGCACAAAATGGGTGAAGGGAGTCAAAGGTACAAACTTCTAATTATAAAAAAAAGTCAAAAAAAAAGTCAGAGGGATGTAATATATAGCATGATGACTATAGTTAATAATACTATATTGCATATTTGAAGTTTGCTAAGAGAATCTTAAAAGTTTTCATCATACACACAGAAAAATGTTATAACTATGTATGGTAACAGATACTAACTTGACTTACTGTGGTGATCATTTCACAATATATATAAATATCAAATCATTGTTGTATACCGCAAGCAACTATCATGTCATATGTCAAGTATACCTCGATAACAAAAGAGAAGCAAGGTAGAACTATTAGTTCTATTATCTGTAATATAACTGTTGGCTATAGAACTGAATTATACAGTACTATATATCTTGCTGTTTTTAATTCACTTATTCTCTACATAAATATGGTTAGAGAAAAAATCAATTATATTTCTATAAACTAATAATGAACAACTGGAACCCAATTTTTATTTTTTTAATTTATGTTTTAAAGATTTATTTATTTATTCATGAGAGACACAGAGAGAGAGAGAGAGGCAGAGACACAGGCAGAGACACAGGCAGAGGGAGAAGCAGGCTCCATGCAGGGAGCCCGAGTGGGACTTGATCCCGGATCCCGGGATCACGCACTGAGCCAAAGGCAGACGCTTAACCGCTGAGCCACCCACGCATCCTTGGAACCCAATTTTTAAAAAAAAAAATCCCACCTACAATAGCTCAAAAATATTTAGTTACAAATCAAGTAAAACATGTACAGGATATATATGGTGATAATCACAAAATTCTGCTTAAAGTAGTTCATAGAAAACCTAAATAGAGACATACCATATTCGTGGATTGAAATACTGAATATAGTTAAAATATAAATTCTTTACAGATTGATCTACAAATTTAGTGATATTTCAATAAACATTCCAGCAGGAGTTTTTTGTTGATAGACAAGATAATTCTAAAATTTATAATTGCAAAAGAAAAGGTGAAAAAAATAACAAAAGATAAGGTGAAAAAATAAAGCTGGAGAACTCATACTACTTATTTTAAGAATTATTACAATATGGGGCACCTAGGTGGCTCAGTAGTTGAGCATCTGCGTTTGGCTCAGGTCGTGATCCTGGGGTGCTGGGATGGAGTCCTGCATCAGACTTCTCACAGGGAGCTGCTTCTCCCTCTGCCTACATCTCTGCCTCTCTCTCGTGTGTCTCTCATGAATAAATAAATAAAATCTTTAAAAAAATGAATTACCACAATATTGCTTAAGACATTTGAGACAATGTATTTGGCAGAAGGATAGACATATAGATCAGGGAAGAGAATATAGTTTAGAAATAAACATGGCCAATTCATTTTTGACAAAGGTAGAAAGGCAATTGAATGGAGAAAGGATAGTATTTTCAACAATTGATGTTGCAACAAATAGATGTATATACGTTCAAAAAATTCTGCCTCAACCTATACCTCATACCTTATACAAAAATTCATTTAAAATGGATAATAAAGGATGCCTGGGTGGCTCAGTGGTTGAACATCTGCCTTCAGCTCAGGTCATGATCCAGGGGTCCTGGGATCAAATCCTGCATGAGGCTCCTGCAGGGAGCCTGCTTCTCCCTCTGCGTGTGTCTCTGCCTGTCTCTCTGTGTGTCTCTCATGAATAAATAAATAAAATCTTAAAAAAAATAATAAAATGGATAATAAGTATTTCAGAAAAATAAAGAAGAGAAAACCCTTGTGGTTTTGTGTTACAGAATTAGTTCTTAGCTACGACACCAAAAGGCCAATCCATATAAGAAGAAATGATAAATTGTATTTCATCAAAATTTTAAAAATTTGCTTTGCAAAATACATGAAAAGTCAGGCTACTAACTGGGAAAAAATATTTGTAAATCACATATCCAATGAAGGACTTGTATACAAAATATATAAACAACTCTGAAACTCAACAGAAGGAAAACAAACAACCCAATTTTAAAATGGACAAAAAATTTGGACAGACACTTCACAAAGATAAACTGATGGCAAAAAATCAAAAACAAAAAGCAAAACCCCAGGGTGAAAAGATATTCAACATCACTGGCAATCAGAGAAAGGCAAACTAAAATCAAAATAAGATTACCACTACACACATTAGGAGGGGGAGGAGTCTGTCAGTATCATGTGCTGGCAAAGATAGGGAGCAACTGGAAATCTCGTACACTGATGATGGGAATGTAAAGTGGTGTAGCCACTGTGGGAAACAGTTTAGCAGTTTCTTATAAATTTTAAGACACAATTACATAAGCGACCCAATGATGTCACTCATACGTATTTACTGTAATTATAAATAAATGTGAATATAAATTTACATTTAAATGAAAACATGTTCACACAAAAACCTGTACAAAAATGTTTATAACAATGCTACTGAGTCGCACATTTAAAAATGGCTTAGGCTGTCAGGGTGGCACAGTCAGTTAAGCGTCCAACTCTTGATTTCAGCTCAGGTCATGATCTCAGGGTCGTGAGACCAAGCCCTGCATCAGGCTCCACCCTCCGTGGGGAGGCTGCTTGAGATTCTCTCCCTCTCTCTGTTCTGTGTGCTTTCTGTCTAAAATACATAAGGCTTTTTAAAATGGTTTAATTTTTTAAAAATTACATCATGTAATTTCGACTCAAAAAAATGAAAAGAAAAAAACCATACCATACCTCTGTTTTCTTTTTTTTTTCATACCTCTGTTTTCTGAGGAAAAAAAATGTTTATAACAGCTGTATTCGTAAGTGCCAAGCACTGAAAACAACCCAAGTGTCCTTTGACAGTAAATGAATAAACTACCTACAGTACATTCATACCAAAGAATACTACTCAACCATTTAAAAAAAAATATTGAGACACACAACAATTGGGATGAATCTTACAGGCATTATGATGAGTGAAGGAAGTCAATCTCAAAAGGTCATGATGTATATGACTTCATGTGACAATTTGGAAATGGGAAAATTATAGGGAAAGATCGTTAGCTGTCAGGAATTAGGAGTGGGGGGAAGGTAGGACTAAAAAAGGGGTGGTTTTGTTATAAAAAAAGAGAGGGTTTTGGGGTGATGGAGCTGTTCTGGGTCCTGCCTATGTGGTGGTTCCATGATTCTATGCATGAGCTAAAACTCATAGAATAGTATACCCTCCAAAAGTCAAATTTATGGTATATGAATATAGAAATAAGTCAAAACCATCATCTTAACAACTGCTACCCCCAGCACCAAAAAGAAACAAAACCAAAAGAAGACCCAATATTCCTTCCCTACATTCTATTATGATTAATATGGTCCAAACTGATAGTCAATTTTGAGTTTTTATTTTTCCTACTATCTCTGCATAAAGGCATCATGTTCTGGTGATTTTAGAATCTGAAAGGTCTTTAGAATCTGAATTAGTTCCCTCCTTGCTGAACCCACTGTGACTTCCCCATTTCTACACTTTAGGAGTGGTAGTCTGGATTATTTTTGTAGCCTCTTAAATGGTTTCCCCATTTGCAGTTTCAATTTGTCCCCTGAAATGGCATCAGATCTGCCACATGCTAATTTCTTATTTGAAACTATATTTAAATATCCTACAATGACCTACCAACAGTTCCAAGATGCAGTCCAAACCCTCCATATTCCTCAAGCTAGCGCCACCCTTCCTTACTTCCCTGCCTTTAATTCATGCTGTTCCCTCCTCTTAGTCTTCTTTTTCCCTTTGAAAACAGTTCCTATCCTATCTAAGGTCTGGTTCAAATGTCATTGTCCCTAATGTTCCCCACTTCCTCCCCAGGGCCCCCTGGCACTTTTCTATCCTTCCAGGGAAATACCCAGCATGTGATGCATCTATTATAGTCCCACCCACCTCCCCACAAAATGGTCAGCTACTTGAGGTATGGGGTCTCATGTATTTCCAGTGCCAAACACTGCGCCTGACAAAATGGCATTTGTTGAAATTACATTAGAATAATTGATATCAGGACACCTGAGTGGCTCAGTGGTTGAGCATCTACCTTTGATTCAGGTGGTGATCCTGGGGTCCTGGAATCAAGTCCCGCATTAGGCTTCCCACGGTGAACCCTTCATCTCCCTCTGCCTATGTCTCTGCCTCTATCTCTGTGTCTCTCATGAATAAATAAAATCTTTAAAAAACGAATAATTGACATCAACTTAATAAAATATCAGTTTAACTTTTGCTTTTCACTCCATTGTCCTGGAGACACAGCTTCAGTCATGTGTAGATTTCCACCACCACCACCACCACCACCCCCAGTTTGTTAAGAATCCTTACTGGGAGTTTACTCTGTGTAAAGCATGGGTGAGAGGTGGGAGAGGAATATGAGAGTTTATGGGGAAAGGATGGATACATATACTGCAAGAAGCTAATAATATTCAAGCAAGATTAATGCCCCCTAGATCTTGACTCCTTTTAATATTTATTCTAATACCATTTTTCCTCTTTAATAGAATATGAGAGTCATTCAGATTTCAATAATTCAGAATATATTCCTGACTTGCATATGGGTTAGTTCTCTAACCACATTTGCTGTCCTTCTGGAATAATTTCTTGCTTTCTGCTATGGGCCTTCATTAGTTGTCTTTTCTCCTATTCAATCAGTTCTTGTCTTCATCCACAATTTTTCTTTCACTATATGATTATATTTGTATTGTTTAAAAATATTTTTGGATTTCAAGTATCAGAGATATGCTCCTTTAATCTGAAAAGACTATGTAACATTGTCATTCAAACTTTGAGGAAAATCAAAAAAGGAAAGTATTATCCCTGAACTCCTAAATGGAAGAGCCAACCTGTGCTCCCCCCACTCATTGTCAGGTGTTTGAACAGCACATTACTGCAGGGATTTAGTTGCATTTAAAAAGTGTTTGGAGATAAAACTGCCTGGTCTTTTTTAAAACATGGGGTTTTTATTTTTAAGGCCAGTAGTAAATTATAGTTTTTAAGAAAGATACTACAATCTTGGGCTCCATCTAAAAAAAAAGCATCATATTGAACAGTAGCCAAAGCTCTTGACATCCAACACTAAAATATTTTGAGCCTCCTCAAATGCATGTACTTTTACTTATTTATAAATTATATATATGTATATATACATATAAGCTGTACTAATGTACAACTATGTATATGTACAACAGTGCTGAGCATTATAAACCATGCATAAAAATGAATATTTAAAGAATGAGATTAAATATAAATAAGAGAAGTTCTAATATTTTCTTTCTATACCCCAATAAATTATACTGTATGTCCAGTAGGGTGTGTGCACCATACTTTGAAGACCATGCATATAGACCATATACCCTTTCTTGGAAAGCTGTTGGGTTGTTTTAGGAGGGAGGCTGACAAATGAGAACAAGTCACAAACAAACTGAGTATGACAGACACAGACAGGAGAGGGGTCCAGCTCACAATTCCCCAGCAACCACATCCATGCCACGCTTTCTTTCGTTCTTTTGTTAGCCAGCTCTAACTTCTAGGTTATAAGCGGAAGCTCTTGGCCCAGGCTGAGCTCATCAACCTCTTTTGTGCTTCACTGGCTTGAAGTGAAGAGTCTAAAGATGCACAAGGTCCTGGCCATTGCAATCTGTAGAAGTCCTTTTACGATTGATTTTTAGCTGGAAGATGAGCTCTTTATAAAAACCTCTAAAGGTAGGGGCACCTGGGTGGATCAGCGGTTGAGCATCTGCCTTCAGCTCAGGTCTTGATCATGGGATCCTAGGATCGAGTCCTACATCAGGCTTTCTGCAGGGAGCCTGCCTCTCCCTCTGCCTCTGTGTGTCTCTCATGAATAAATAAATGAGATTTTTTTTAAATAAATGAGATATTTAAAACAAAACAAAAACCTCTAAGGGTATTAGCTTGGAATTGCTGGCAAATATACTCCATACTCAATGGAAAATGGTCATCCCCATAGAAGAAATATCAAAGCAGTATGCCTTTATCATGGGTTGGTTTTGGAGCCCATGAATTATTCCTGCTTGTGCTTAAAACTGGTATGAATTGGATTTCTGTTGCTTGCAACAAAAAGAAAAGTTTATAAAAATCAGCAATAAAGACCTTGGGGGATTAGACATCATTTATTCATTCTAAAAATATTTATTGGCCTCCTTGTCTGTGTCAGTTACTGTTCCAGCTGCTAGAAATAGAGCAATGAATCATAAAACAACAACAACAACAACAAAGCTGCAATGACGAAGCTTATATTGTAGTAGGGGAGACAGAGAATGAATAAGACAAAGAAAAAAATATCCATATTATTGCACAAAGTAATAAAAAAAGAAATTTGGGTAGCAGGGAAACAATGTATTTGTCTAGGATGGCCAGGGAAGGCCTTATTTGAAATAGTCAAGGGAACAAGCCATGAAAATGCTTGGGGAAACAATGTTCTAGGCATAGAGAACAGCAAGTGCAAAGGCCCTGAGGCAGGCCTGCTATGTTACAGGTACAGCCAAGAGGCTAGTATGCCTGGAGCAGAAAGAACAGGAAAAAGGGTAGCAAGACAAAAAGTTAAAAGGACCAGATCGTGTAGCACCTTGTGGGCTCCTAGAGGCCTTTGGCTTTACTTTGTGTGAGATGAAAACATCTACAGGGTTTTGAGCAACAAAGGTGACTGCTTTAGCTATCTGCAAATGCATTATATGAGAAATCTGGATAGAGCTGGGAATATCAATCCCAAAGTGCTCTCAGGAGGATCCATCAGGGCTTCCCAGGTCTGAAAAGCCGGTTTGTGCAGGGCCATTCCCTGATGCTGAGGAGAAACATCTGGACCAGTAACACAAGAATGAAGGCTACAGGGTGTCAAATTTCAGTTCAGTCGTTGCTGACATCTGCTCTGTCACAGGCTCCCCATCCCCACTCTTCACTATAAAATCCACAGGTGATAGGGCTCTAAGCATCAAATAATCACCCATAGCACCTAAACATTTTGCCTCTCCGGAGTTTCTTGTGGCAATTTTGGTCCCAAACAATTCACATTAGCCATCCATAAAAAGAACCCCAAAAATAAACCAGCTTTTTAGGACTATTTCTGCCCAATGTTCAACATTGTTGGATTGTGATGCCAGAAAGATCCAATCTTAAAGGTGCCCATCCTGCAAGTAAACCCCATCCAAGTGATATGAGTCCTTCATTCTGATGTGAGCCTGCCTGAGATAAGAAAATGCATTCAGGGAAAAGCATTGCTTAAATTTCTCCAGTCTCCAAAAGGAGCCCCACATCTACTGAGTATGTTTTTTGCCTACTGAATATTCAACATGACCCACATATGGTCCTTGAACTCATGGAATGTAAGAACAGACAGGGACCTCTATGTTTATCTCATGGGAATGCAATATTGGCTTCACCACAATTGCCAACTCTGATGGATTGGTATCGACTGTCTGGAAATCTGTGATGAAAAGCTGGTGGTATTTGCAAGGGAACCTGGTAGATGAGCAAGGGACTGGAGCTGAGCAGTAATGTACCTCAAGTCTGCCCTGCTGATTCTAACCCAACCCCTCCACTCTGCAGATCATAAAACCAAAGCTTTCACTGTCCCCACTGGTTAAGGGAAATGTCAAAGGCCCAAGCTCAGACGCAGTGTGATTAATCTACACTGCTAAAATATGGCTCCAGATTTTGACTCAAGACACTTAGGGCCAACTTTAGGAATAGGTAGCTACCAGTATGGTTTCAAATAAGTCTCCAATACCTGTGGCAAAGGGTCCTTAACCTCTTTCCAATCCCCCAATTCCACAGTTCCACATCTAATAAATTTTAAGTTTTTCTTCTTTGAGACTCTTTTTGAATTAAAATGTTAACATCCTTGGAAGAGGCAACAGGAAATGATTTAACTGTTGTCTCTGTTAGTATGAATAATATTATTAGATATTGTCCAGTAAAAAGTCTTTCTTAATGGTGTCATTTAAATTTAGAAAAAGATCGCTTAAAAAAAAAGAAAAACAAAACCAAAAACCAGTTACACCCAAGGTGGGTGGATGAAGTTTAAGCATTAAGGACACTCGACTACTAATGTGACAGGGTGGGAACACTAGGAAAAAGTTGAGTGGAAGCAGTGCAAGGCCAACTTTGGCACACTTTGCACTTCTGCCTGGAGCCAGTCCTATTCATATCATTTCAGTGTCGAATTGCTAAATGATTTGCATCTTCCAAAGGAAGCCATACTAGATTCAAATTATCTTTCATTGTCCAATATACAAGTCATTGTACTTAAAAAAAAAAAAAACAAGCATAAATTACAGCCAGATATCCTCATTCATCCTTTACTTTCCAAGATCACTTATGAAAAGACTCTCTTACCCTCAGACCCCTTCCCTTATCTTTTCCCGCTGTGATGATAGAAAAAGAGTTGTCCACAGGGACCAGACAGCTGAGAAGAAGGACAAAATAGGGCCAGGTTAAAGATCAAGGCAACAAACATGGGGTATCAGGAAAACAAGAGAAAAGGGTGAGGACTGTGGCATGCTGGAAAGACCATGAGCACTTCAAGGGAGTAGTTGTTCAACTCATTCCCGTCATGAGATTGAGGGCCTCAACACCAGGCCTTGCAGTTTTTCAAGAGTCAGGAACATTTAGCTTCTTTCATGAAACATCCTGTTTTTTAAAGTTGACACTGAATTTTCAAAAAAGCTAAATGTGATACAAGCTGATCATAGACATCTTTGGCCAAGTTTGGGTTACTGGCAACTGTGCTACTATCTCTGCTTTAAGGCAGGGTTTGGCAAACTATAGCCCTCAGGTCAAGTCTGGCCCCTGTCCACTTTTGTAAATAAAGTTTTATAGGAACATAACCACTCCCATTCATTTATGTGTAGTCCTCGACTGCTTTCATGCTAATTACAGCAAGGTTGAGTATAGCTGTGTCCAAGACCATCTGGTTCACAAAGCCTAAAATATTTACAAATTTACAGCTACTTTTAGAGAAAATGCTTATTGATTCCTTGATTTGGGGTCTTGAAATTAATGGACTTTCCCAAGATCTCTGATTTGTCCAACAGGTCAGCTGGCCACCTTTATTAAATGAATGAAGAAGGAAGAGCCTCAACAACTTTCACTGGCCTGTTTGTACCACAGACAGACACATACGTGCCAGTTAAAAGAGAGAGAGAGAGAACTGGTTGCTTTGCCTTCACAAATAGAATAATCAACTTGAATATGAAACAAGCCAGGAAATAACAGAATAGTGGTTTTATGGAGACTGAGTATCTGAAGCAGCCACACCTGTGTTAAAACCCACCTCTGCCATCACTAGCCGTGAGGTGTGCAGCTGAATACTTGACTATTATGAGTGGCAGCTGCATCATCTATAAAATGGTAACATTATTAAGTTAATAATAATACCTACCCTGCAGATTTTATGCTGAGGCTTAGAAGTAATGTATGTCAAGCATCCGGCACTTAATAAAAGCTGTATAAAGATGTAGCTAGTAGCCTCACTGGTGATAATAATAACAGTACCTCGAAGATAACAGTAACAGTACTTTTGCTGCCCGGTACATTATTTCTCTCTCTCTCTCTTAGATTCTCTTTAATAAAAATAAATGACTCTAGGGTCCTTGATGTTTCAAAGGAAGATTCAGGGGAACTAGAAAATTTCCTCCTTTAAGACACTGTTACTTATTACAGGGACCGGAAAGAGAGTCTCTTTGATGTAGATGATCAGTAAACGTGCAGAATGAGAGTGTTCAATAAATGGGGGTAGATGTTGTGTTGATGAATGAGTGTATGGCTGAAAGAATCAAAAATAGTGTACAAAATCTTAAGTTGGAGTGTAGTATTTTTCCTTTGCATTGTTTCTGAAGATATTGTCACCAAGCAAAATTAAATTAAGACAAATCCTAACTGTGAGATCATCTATAAGGAAACGGACTCTCTATAACAGTGACTACAAGGAAATCAATCAGTTGGGGTGGGGTGGGTGGGGTGAGAGGAAGTCCTTGATTAAAAGAGACTCAAGAAACATAATGACCTAATGCAATGCACAGTCCTTGACTGGATTCTGGTTTGAACACATCAGCTCTAAAATAACTTTTGGGGACATTTGAAAAATTTCAGTATATACTGGGTATTAGATAATATTAGAGAATTGTTAACAATCCTGTTAGTTTGATAACAGTATTATGGTTATGTCATTTTTAGGGTTACATAATGAGGCTTTTAGGGCTAAGATGTAATAATGAGTGTAATTATTTTCAAAAACTTCAGCCAAAAATTTAAAACAGAACAAATAAACAAAGAAAGAGAAAAGTTACAGATGCAGGAAAAAGTTAACAACTCTGAAGTCTAAGTGATGGATGTACTTGTCTCTCTACATTTCTGATGTTGTAATTTCATAATACATGATATAATGTAAAAAAACTCAATAAAAGTGATCTCTTTCCTGAGTTCTTAAGGATACTGGGTTATATTTGTTGTATTTGGAGATTGTTTCCAGGGCTGGGTTGACCTTTCATCCACAACAGTAAAGTCATCTTGTTCTTGAACCCTATGAATTTTAGCAATAAATAATAATAATAATAAAACATTAATACTGATGCCTGACTAGCTTAGTCAGTAGAACATGTGACTCTCGATCTCAGGGTTGTGATTTCGAGCTCCACATGGGGCATAGGGCATACTTTTAAAAAATGTATTATTACTAATAGTGTGAGTTTCAGTCTATTAGTTTATGATTGCTGCTGTAACTAATTCCACAGACATAGTGGCTTAAACAACATAAAGTTTTATCTTAGTTAGTAGTTTGGTAGGTTGGAAGTCCAACACAGATTTCACTGAGCTGAAATCTTTGGGTCGACACCTGGAGGCGCTGGAGAGAACTCCTTTCCTTGTTTCTGGGGATCACCTACCTTCCTTGGCTCATGACTCCCTTTTCCATTTTCAGAACCAGCAACTTCAAATCTCTCTCATCTTTCCTCTGCTGTCACAGTTCTCTCTCACGTCATCTAGACAAGGGGTCTGCTCTTACCGACCTGTCTGATTGACCTGGGCCCATGTGGGTAATCCAGAATCATCTCCCTACCTCAAGGTCTATAGCCTTATTTGCATCTGCAAAGTGCCTTTTTTTTTTTTTTTTTTTTTTTTTTTTTTTTGCAGGGGGAGGCTGATATATTCATAGGTTCTAGAATTAGGATGTGGATAGTTTTGGGGCAGGGCATTTTTCTTCCCATCATGAATACTATTGATCATAACACATGATTTCCCAAGTAGTGCTAGTATTTACTAAAATAACTGCAGCAGTAGCAGGTACCATTCCCTGAGCATCTAAAATATGCCAAGCACATGCTAGGGGCTTCTGCACATGTTCCCAACAACCGTCACACCGGAGATTGGTTCCTTGATCATCCATTGATCATTCATTGATCATTCCCATTCTGTAGATGAGGACACTGACGTTCAGAGAGCTTGAGCTGTTTCCCAAAGTAGGAACTTGAATCCAGGTCAATCTGATCCTGAAGGTCAACTTCAGTTCCTTCCAACTATTTTCCTACCTCCAATGTCATAAGCACCTTCCTGCATCTCTACTATCTCCAGTACTTTAATTGATGTATGTTTTGCTCACCCACTGACTGGCCACACTTCTTTTTTTTTTTTTTTAATATTTTATTTATTCATTCATGAGAGGCACAGAGAGAGAGAGAGGCAGAGACATGGGCAGAGGGAGAAGCAGGCTCCCTCTGGGGAGCCTGATGTGGGACTCGATTCTAGAACTCCAGGATCACGCCCTGTGCTGAAAGCAGACACTCAACCGTTGAGCCACTCAGGCATCCTGGACTGGCCACATTTCAATTATCCCCTCACTTCATCTCTTTCACTTATTTCATATTTTTCTTCTCACCTCTATTTAAAAGAAATATTTCAATTTCCTATAAGATTTATTCTGGAAAAAGCCCTCTCAGATACTTAAGCAAATACTGTCACCATTCTGGGAAAAGTCATTTGCTTATAGAAACTGATGGGGAGAGATATCACCTATAAAACATTTGACTTGGAAATTATGTGGTTGTTGGACCAGATATGTTCAAAGTTGGGGTTTTATCAGAAAATGCTGCTTAAGAGAAGTCACAGAAAGAAATTCATTAATAAAGAGCCAGTGCCCCTTGAGATGGGCTGACTGGGCTCGTTGCCTTTGTGGTTTGTCAGAGAGGAGAGCAGAGAGGTCTTGGAGGATTGGATATTGCAGATAAATGAGTAAGTTAGAACCGCCGCTCATTCATCTTGAACAACCTCAGCATCTAGGGGCTTGGCTCTTTCCGACCAAACTCCCTCCTTCCCTCCTCCATGAGAGCAAGGCAAAGTTACACTAAGGTATCTTTCAATGCAGAGATTGTACGTTATCCCAAAAACCATAAAACGAATCCTAACTTGTATGTTTTTATTTCAAAATGGTTCATAGCAATTCTACTCCTTTGAGAGTTCTACAAATTTTTATAGTTATTTTATCTAACAAGCTTTCCACAGAGAACTTGATTTAGCATACACATTTGTTTGAATGCTTAATTTTTTTCTCAAATAGTCACAGAGGCTGAAATTCCAAGATGCTTCTATTTGTCTATTAGAAAAAAAATTCTTTACTACATATAATCTCTCCAAAGTGTATTTAATCCCAAGTCACAACATCCACACCTCTTTTTATGGATGCAATGCTCCTGAAATCACAGGCTGGGAGATGGGTCATTTGCAGATCCAGCCCTCTGTATCATCAGTTGCCTTTCTCCTTTGTTTTCTGTCCAGCAACTCACAGACTTTGTCAAATCAAACTCAAGATAAGTGATGTATGAACATTTCATCATCTGGGGGAAATGGGGAAAACTTCAGTCAAATAAATAATTTGGTAATTCAAACACCATCATTCCACATGCACATTCTGTTCATCTCATAAACGGTACAACCCTCTAGTCAGTTGGCCAATTGGCTCTGAAAAATTACATATAAATCTCCAACTCCTAAATGCTGGTAAGCACCTCTTAATTTAATTTTTCTCCTTTTATGAAATAGGAATAGTATAAACACAAGATGGGAGCACTTAACGCTTCTTCTAGCATCATCTTTCTGGAGCTGAGAGGGCTGCCCAGGGCCTTCACACATAGCCGCCTCTTTGGTTTCCAACTCAGCTCTTCTCAAGACATTTTTAGGGCCTCCTCCAGAGGCTTAGGCCCAAACAGATGTCCTTCTCGCCCCCACTTCAAACTGGTGTGGCATGAAGAAACACAAGAGAGAAGGAAAAAAAAAAAAAAGCTTTGGTAACCATGTGTCACAGTATACAAAGTGGTTCATATATTAAGGGAAAGTCAAAATGAAAAATCAGAAAATGTATAGCTAGTTCATGAGCATCATGAAAAACAGCTTCTAGCAGCTTCTCAGCTAACCCAACGAGGTGTGCACCTCAGATGATTACACTGAGGATAACGTGCAAACTGGCTGGGGTTTTGACTTCAGGGATCAAGCTTGAACATCCAAAACCAAGGTTTCTCAACCTCGACACTACTGACATTTCAGATTGGATCATTCTTTGTACTATGTGTTGGAGGATGTTCAGCATCCACTAGACACCTATAGCACTGTATTTGCAGTAGCCGAAAATGTCTCCAAGCACTGCCAAGTGTCCTCTGGGAGCAAAGCCATTCCCAGGTGAGAACTCCTGACCTAAGACATGAGTTTTGATGATACATGATGCTCAAGTGAAGGTTTCATAAGTTGGACCTAATGAACTTTTTGGGATCCTGTGGCTGGACTGGTTCCATTTTAGAAATTCAAATCTCCAGAAACTTACTCTTCAAAGGGACCAAGAAGAATCGTGTAGCTCATGCACATCACTTTACAGATCAGGACACTGAGGCCAGAGACAAAAGGAGTGCCTAACTAAAGTACTTGATTCAATGGCAGCCAAAGAAAGGGTGCTGCACAAGGCCAGGGGAGGAAGAGTAGGGGACAGATGGAGGAGGGAACAAGTGACTGTATGAAGCCCAGTCATATTGAGATATGGTTTGAGAGGAGCAAACTGACCAAGTGCAGTGAAACCTGTAGCTCTCAGCCCATCTGCATTTTACAACCACTAGGGAAGCTTTATCAAAGACGAGACTCAAGCCTGGGCTTTACCTCAGACCAACTGAATCATAATCTCTGGAAAGGAGGCCTGGGCTTTGGTACCTTTTGAAAAAAACAGATCTCTCCAGATGCACCTCTAAGTAGCCAAGGTTGGGCTAGAGATGGACCTGGAGGGAGATGCACTGTAGACCAGAACTTCTGAAGACCTAGTGATTCTGGTGGTTTCAGAGCCCATGTGGATGACTTCTGAACTACCCTCAGGAAGAAAAGATCATCAGGATCTCTCTGTGACCAACAAGGGCCACTTCCCTTCCTGCAAAAGCAAAATCATTATCACAACCAAGTCTCTGGCTTGCAAAGATACCTCACTTGGGTCAAGCCAAGAACCACCAATCCTCCCTCATCCATGTACTCATCACAAGGCCTGAGTGTTTCTAGGTACTAATAGCAGCAGACTGGCTGATATATAGGATTTATTCATGTTGGGCAGATGTGTGTTTGTAGCAACTCTATTTGCATGAGAATAACATTCTGCATGGGAAACTGGGCATGCAAATTTAACCCTGATTTGGCAACTGCAGGCCTAACATTGCAGAAATGAATATATCAGCTGCTTCCTCTGGCTTTCAGCTCCTAAACCCTGAGAGAAACCCGAACTCCTACTTCCTACAATCCACTTCTCGCTTCCCCAGCCCACTCAGCAACCTGCATTCCCTCTTTCTGGGGAGCCCTCTTAGCAACCGTGGATCCCATTGTGGGCCCTGCCACCTGAGCGTAGCACGCAGAACGTCATGGAGAACTCTTCTGAACCTGAGCCCCTGAGGACTTACACTATCACCAGGCCTTCCCAGCGGTCCTTCTGCCGGGTTTCTCCAAGGTGTTGTAGTGGACATCTGTTGTTTTTGTCTGCCGGGCCCACATTCCTCCTCCTTCTGGTAACAACACCCTGGTTTTTTGCTTTTTTTCCTAAGGAGCCACTGTTTCCCACCCTCAGTACTTAGGGTACAGGTGGAGCTGTTTTACCCTTAGCCCAAGGTGTGGAATTAGAAGTCAGGTCTGGCTCAGTGGAACCCCTGAAACTGGCCACAGAGAGCGGTTCGAAGACAGGCAAATGAGCCTATCAGGACCAAGAGGCTGGATCCCAGGAGGGGTGCCATTTTTGCTGAAAGGGTCTGACTCCTACCACAGAGAGTCCTAAGAGGGTAGAGCTTGGGCTGGGCTAGGAGAGCTACCTAAGAAGCCTGTAGAAGAGAAACAGGAGCCAAGAGGTGGACAGATTGTGAGCGACCTAGGCCCCGGATTGTGGCTTGAGCTTCTAGTACAGTCCTGTCTTAAGCCACCAACCTTATTCCCGACACTTGATTTCCTGTAATCAGTTAATCCCTTTACGCTTAAACCAGTTTAAGGTAAGCTCCTGTCACTGGCAACTGAAATAGTCCCGAGATAGGGGACTTTCTCTGATAATCAACCACTTGCAGTTCACCAAATTCATTCCTTATTCTAAACACCCTTTCCTTTGGACTCCTAAAAAAAGATGGCTGAAGATTTCCAGATTCTTGTCACCTATTATGTCCAAATCTCCCCAGCCTGACAGTTCAAGCTTGCTGTAACCTGAACTGAGTCAGCTTGGCCAGCCTTTTCCCAATCCCTTCCTTCTGGTATTTTCTACTCTTGTCTGCGCCCCCTGCAGAATCCCCCAACCCATCCCTTCCTGGATGTGCCCATCCACTTCTCCCATGAGGGTCTCACTAAGCTTCTAGTCTCTGCTCAAATGTTAACCTTTCCATCAAGTGTTTTGTGATATCACTGGCTCAAAGCCATGGTTCCTTCGTCTGAACTCCTGTACCTTGCTGCATAGACACTTCTCTGCTCAGTGACATGTGGCATACCATGATGGCCCAAGGGTAGCATCCAAGAACATGCTATTTTTTTAAAGATTTTATTTATTTATTCATGAGAGACACACAGAGAGAGGCAGAGACACAGGCAGAGGGAGAAGCAAGCTCCCTGAGGGGAGCCCGATGCAGGACTTGATCCGGGGACCCTGGGATCATGACCTGAGCCAAAGGCAGACGCTCAACCACTGAGCCAACCAGGTGCCCCACAAGACACACCATTATTACAAGCATATTGACATACAACTTAGTTCTTTATGCCCATCTCCTTCATCTGGCTACTAAACCATAAGTCTCTTGAGGGTCCATGTCTGAGTCATCCTTATTTCCCTCAAAGCACTAAGAAGACATGTCACTGAACTAGTAAGTACCGTATGGATATTTTGCAATTACCTTGTTAAATAGAGGGTCAGATTCTACGTTGCTGATGGGGAGACCATGAGGTAGAAGCCCAGAACCAGTTACAAGGCATTTGAGAAGAAATGGGAAATTTGGGATAAAATGGGATATAAATCCAGTGCAGAGAGCAAAGCCCAGGCTTTGGAGATGACCAGTTTCAGTCCAGAGTCTGGCTTTGCCACTATCGAGGGATCTTGGGCCAATTTTCTCGACTCCCCAAATCTGTTTCCTCATTGGTAGCATGAGGTTTCTAGAATGGGAACTCCCAGGGGGCCCAGGAGGTGTAAATAGTGCAGCACATGCAAAGCATTCCACTCGTTACATGACACATAGTATGTGTTGAGGAAGGAGCAACCCCAGGAGATGGCGTGAGGTGCCGTGTCCGGTGCAAGATGATTCCCTCCTGCCCTATTCCACTTCAGTGGCCCACCAAGTCTGGAGGAGTGGATAACCAGGTGCTTATTTGCTCCCCAACTCTACCTAGGTCTAGAAATGTCAGCTTTCCACCTTAGGTAAGCTACATCGCTCCCTCATTTTTTTCTTAAAAGTGATCATTCAAAAATTTTCTCTATAGTTTCCGTATATTTAATTTTTTTTCTCCATATTTTCCCCTTTACTGGCTGAGCATGCTGTTCCAGGGCACCCAACTGTCCTCTTTTAATTCCCCACTCGCCAACCTTGGTCACTTCACCAATGCATCCAACTGTACAGGGTTTTGGAGAAAGCTCAATGGGACAACACTTGTGATAATCCTTCCATGGTGCCTGGGGCTGAGTTGGTGATCCAAGAATATTTCCATCCTCTTTCAGGTCAGTCAACAAGTATTTATCGAGTGCCCTTGAAGGACCAGGGACTGGCTGCCTGTGGGGCTCCAAGGTGAGCCACCCAGACATGTGTTTCTGCAAAGTCTCCTTCCTCACAAGCGGACAGGAGAACCAAGCCTGGAACTCCGCGGGTGCTCTTCTTCCCCAACTGGCTCCTGCTTTATTAAAATTGCAACATAAAACAGAAAAACAACCACCCTTCCTTCAAGAAGGAGCTCATAATTACCTGCCCCAGTCACTGGGAGGTGAGTATGTTCGCTGCTTTTTAATTATATTGGCCTTATTGTTTCATAAGAAAATAAAAAACAGTCTCAACAGGGAGACGGCACGGAGCGGAGGAAGCCAAACATAACTTATGCACCTTATTAAAAACAATTAGGGATTGTTTGATGAAGCAGATTCGGCTCCAGATGGCCAGCCTCCATATAGCCATGGTTCAGATTTCTTCTCACCTTCCCCCAGCCTCTTCCCGAGTTTTGCATCATCAGTTTTCTTAAAATACAAGGATGGGATTGTAAGGGACGCTGTTCCCACGTTCATGCCTCTTCTCTTCTCGGTGGCAACCGAGTTGTTTCTGCACTAACATTTATTGGCTTCCTGGATCGCCGTCTCGGTCCCACTCGCGGGTTGCCAGGAGAAAGGTTGAGAGACACTTCATCAATCTCTTCAGACCTCGAGGTTTGCCTTGCTGGGTGAGCAGGTTTGCCTGAGGGGACCTTGGGGACAAAATATTCATCACCATGCAACTTAATTTTAGGCATCAGAAGACCGGGAGGGATATAGAAGACCGCTGTGCTGTCACCCTGGCCGCCTCGCCCGGACTCGCTCCTCCCTTGCCATCTCCACTGCTGCGCTTCTCTGACGCCTGAAGCCTGGACATTGTCCCCCACACGGCACATGGGCATCAGCTCCGTGGCTTTGCCTGTGCCCTGCCTTCCGTGCAGATCGCCCCTCTGCCGCTTCTTGGCACAGCTGATTGCTGCCCACCTCAGAGTTTGCAACTGAGGCATCACCTCCCTCCCCGGCATTCCATCCAACTCCTAGGCCCGGGCCTGCGGTTGGTTGCTCCCGTGGATTTACACTGCAAGCCTCCGTTCAGGGGCCGGTTTTCCTCAGTAAACTGCCAGCTCCTTGAGTGCAGGGACTAAGCTGTATGGATCACCATCTTCCCCACCCTCGGCACAGTCCAAGGACACAGTATGGGGGTTCTCCATCCTAATGATCTACTGGAACCACTGGGTTGCGTTTTGAAAATAAGCCTCCCAGAGGCTTAGGAGATGGTTTGGGGGGTGGGGAGCACAATCTTTTTTTAAGCAGCTCCTCAAATGGTGCTCGTGGACAGTAAGGGCCGAGAACCATTGCAGCTGTCACTCCATAAACATTTGGAAGAGTGTGCTCATCCGTGCTGGGGAACCAGAGATTTCTGGTTAATGTAGAATGGGTTCTTACAGGCCATTCCTGACTCTGAGGAATCTAGACATGCAGACAAATGAGGAGCAATTTATTTTCCCGTGTTGCTTACTTATTCTCCAAAAATGAAGAAAGGGGAACAAACGGAAAGGCGTATGAAAGAGCAGAACATCCATCAGCAGAGGATGGTTAACTAATTATGGCGCATATATTGTTATCACAGAGCAGCTGTCTCGGTACAGATAGGGACCAATACCCAGGACATGTTGACAAGTGCAAAAATAAGGCACAGAGCAAACTTCGGTGTCTGCTGTGGGTTGAATTGTGTTCCCCAAAAAGATATGTTGAAGTCCTTACCCCTGGCACCTTGGAACGTGACTTTATTTGCAGAAGCAATATGTTAAGAGGTGACCCTGCATGATTAGGGTGGGCTCTCATCCAATGACTGGTAGCTTTATAGGTTGAGGGAAATTTTGACACAGACACAGAATGCCAGGTGAAGATTGGAGTGATACATCTACGAGCTCAAGAATGCCAAGGATTGCTGGCAACCACAGAAGCTAGGAGAAGCATCGAACAGATGCTACCTCAGAACCTCCAGGAAGAACCAACCCTGCCAACAACTGGATTTTGGACTTCTAGCCTCCAGACTGTGAGAGATAAGCTTCTGTTGTTTCAAGCCACCCAGTTTGTGGTGATTTGTTATGGCAGCCCCGGGAAACTAACATAGTAGCCTACCTAGTATTCTGTGGGAATGATCTGTCTATCACTCTCCCTCTCTATCTTTTAATACAGAGACTCTTTCTGAAGTGATATCCAAGAAACTGAAGACAAACATGGCCTCCGGAATTAAGAAGACGATGGCTGGGAGCAAGAGAGAGAAACAGATTTCTTTTTCACTTTTTCAAGAGTACAAAAGTATTTACTTGTACTTTTTGATATTTGTGCTATATTCACATGCTATTTATTCAAAAATCAACAGTTTTGCAATTATTGTAAGAAAGAGATGTATGTATATACACACATCTGTATTTTTACAAGCTATAAAATATATTTTTTATATATATAAATATAACAAATAAATAATATAAATAAATATCATAACATAAATATAATATATAAATATATATATATTATAGCTTGTGTCAGCCGCAAAAATGGCCCAACAGAGTTGCTTGACCTCTCGGAGCCTCAGACTTCACATCCAGAAAATGGGTATAATGATAGTAACTGCCTTACACACAGCTCATGATGTACCTGGAGGAGTGCCTGACACAGGATCTTGTCTTTATGGCCAGTATGTGATTTCAGTGTTTCAACAACAGTTAAAATCCAAACCAGGGGGAATCCCTGGGTGGCTCAGCGGTTTGGCACCTGCCTTCGGTCCAGGGTGTGATCCTGGTGACCTGGGATCGAGTCCCGCATCCGGCTCCCTGCATGGAGCCTGCTTCTCCCTCTGCCTGTGTCTCTGCCTCTCTCTCTCTCTCTCTCTGTGTCTCTCATGAATAAATAAATAAATAAAATCTTAAAAAAAAAATCCAAACCAGGAGTCATGAGTGGAACCCCAAGGAGGCCAGACCAGATTGTGGCAGCAGCTAGTAAAGCTTGCATGCTACTGTGTGTGCTGCACAAAGAAGGTGCTCTTCATCAGGGAGTCTCAACAGCAGAAGTGTTGCATTGGGGGCTGGATAATCCTGTGTTCGGGGTGCTGTGCTACACACAGAAGGATGTTCTCTACCTACTAGATGCCAATAGTATGCCTCCTCCGGTTCTGATAATAAAAAATGCTTACAGACACTTGCCTACTATCCTCTGGTGTGCAAAACTGACGGCAGTTCATTGTCATCAGGCTGCAGAGCAGTGTTTCCCAGCATGTGTTACCCACACCAGCAGCATCAGCACTAGAAGGGAACATGTCAGAAATACAGAATCTGGGCCCCGTCTTAGATCTAGTGAATCTGAACTTGTATTTTCAGAAGATCCTCATGTGATTCAGATGCACATTAAAATTTGATAAGCCTTGATGTACATCAGTGGCTCTTCCCTCTTCTCTTAAACACAGGAATCCCTGTCCCTTTGGTTAAAAAACACAGATTACTGGGTCTCACCCAACATGCTATAAAGACTTTCTAGGAGAAAAACCTGGAAATTGATTTTTTTTTTACATTTTATTTATTTATTCATGAGACACAGAGAGAAAGAGAGAGAGAGAGAGAGAGGCAGAGACACAGGCAGAGGGAGAAGCAGGCTCCATGCAGGGAGCCCGACATGGGACTTGATCCCGGGTCTCCAGGATCAGGCCCTGGGCTGAAGGCAGCACTAAACCACTGAGCCACCCGGGCTGTCCCTGGAAATTGATATTTTAAAGGGATTCTTATGATCAAGAAGGTTCAGGAAACTCTACAGTGTTTCTACAGAGGGAAGAAATTTAGCAGTTACTTTCTAGAACTGCCTAGAGAGTGTCTTGGCTCACTCTCTCTGAATATTCAACAAATCCTAACTGAGCACTGACTAAGAGATGGGCAGTTATAAGAGACATGTTTCTTTACCAGCATAGATCTTACTGCCTCAGTGGTTGGTAGGTACTGCCCTGAAGAGTAGAGAAGCAGAGTTTAGGTGCCTTTGTTTGAACTCCTGGATCCAACTGTATCTGAGCCCTTTGTCTTCCAAGTCACATAAGCGAATACAGTCTGCCTTTGCTTACAACAATTTAAGTTTGATTTCCAATCGTTCATCTATGAGAGTCTCAATCAACATACCACCCTCTAAGGTCACAAGACTTATTTTCTTATGAAGCCAGCTTCTAGTCCCAACACGGATTTCCATGAAGCTCTGTCCACAGGGAGACAATATAGAGCTCACGAGAATCTGGTACCTTCTGTAGCTATGGATAGCATAATAAATGAATTATATTCTGGCTTTATACATCAGTGACTTATGAGTTTGGTTCCCATGAGTCAGTATTCCAGGCTTTAACACATCTGGGTATACTTAGCAAACTGAATATCCAAACCAGTTCCTGCAGTAAAGTGATGCCACACTCGCACCCCACTATTTTCAGGCAGGATTTCTTTAAATAGCAAAAGTGGTTAAACCCAGCTGGTCTGTAGAACTCCTTCCAACATAAGCAATAGAAAGGCAAACTTTTCCTTTCCTTCTCTTACTTATAACTTCATTTATTTACATCAAGCTTATCTCTTTTTGTCCCTTTACCTCCTTTGACCTCTAAAATATCTATAGTCAGGGTTCTGTTTTCATGGTCACTCTCCTAAGCCCATATTTCTTTGTAAGATTTTGCTTCCTGTTTCTGGTCTTAAGAATTCACACAATGGGGCACCTGGGTGTCTCAGTCGGTTAAGTGTCTGCCTTCAGTTCAGGTCATGATCTTAGAGTACCCAGGATTGAGCCCCACAAGGTCATGCTCTCAGAGTCCCAGGATTGAGCCCCCAAGGTCATGATCTTGGAGTCCCATGGTCAAGCCCTGATCGGGCTTCCTGCACAGCAGGGACCCTGCTTCTCCCTCTCTTTCTGCACCTTCCCCTAGCTCGTGCACTCTCTCTCAAATAAATAAATAAAATGTTAAAAAAAGAACTCACACAAAATGGTGCTTGGAACTCCTTCATCAGCTGCTCCATTGCATTTTTCTCAACATACAACTTGCTGCACTGATACCATTTCTTTCCAAAGTTCTGTTTTTCCAAAATAATTGCTACCATTAACAGCCATGGCCCGAACAACACACTTACCCAGGTGTTTATTCCTGGATCTAGACATTTAATGGCATGCCTACTTCAATCCATCACTGCCTTACAGGGAACTACAACACAAGTGGTGCTCATGTTCCCCACTGGTTGGAACTTAAATAAACTCAAACTTTTTGGAGGGCAAACACAATGTGTAGAGAGAACATTTACCCAACAATGGCATATCTGTGGATTTGTCCTAAAACAGTTGTAAAATAAGGATGCAAAGTTGTCTGATCAAAGATGTTAGCAATGTTTATAATGCTGGCAAACTGTATTACCCTCAAGGTCCAATCACAGAGAATCAATAAAAAAAAATCCAGTAAATATAATCACTCAAACTCCTATATTATGCAACTGGTGAAGGAACTCTGGTTCAGAATCTGGTAGTCAAATAGTGGTGAGCTCAAGTTCTTTCCTTGTGTGTTGGGGTGGGGTTAGTTGAAACGGAGGTCAGAGGGTCAAATATCAAACAACTCTGTTTGGGAAGGAGACATGGGCAGGTCCCTAAGTCATCATGGCCCAAACTTCCTAGATAGGCTAATGAACTAGATGCCATTAAATTGGAAGATTCCCGGAACTGCCATCATTGGAAGTCTGGGCAAGATACAGAGAGGATCCAGATTTGTCCCCATTGATATTAAAGCCACACTGGCCAATCTCCATCAAGAGATGCCAAATAGGAAGTAGCAAGAAGTTGGGTCTTTCAGTTGGAGCCCCAAATGTCCCCTCCTATGAGTTGCAGATGTTCACTCTGGTGTGACCATCACTTCGGCCTTTAACCTCACTGTGGCTCTGTTGCTCATCTGTCAAGTGGCAGTAAGACTAGTACTCACCACATGGTATTAATACACATAATGCACTGAGAAGCACCATCGGTCCATGGTTAGCATTATAAACATCTGGCATTATGATTAGTGGTACTAAGAGTTATCCATCAGCTTTCTCCCCCTTCTTCTTACTATGCAAACTCGGGATTCCGAAGAGAACAGCTGCACAATGTTACCATCTTTCTACACCTTCGCACATAGCAATCTCAATGATACATCACCATGAATAATTTGATGTTATTTAACTCTCCATACTCCAAGCTGTGGACTACATTGAACCCAACTCAAATAGTGATCTCACTCTTCAAATTTCGGTGGCAAAGTCATTCATAAAAACAAACAAACAAACAAAAACAATATAAAAACCCAAGTCCCCCCAAAAAACTGGCTTCTTGTTTTGTATGAATCAATTCACAAGATAAATATTTAAATAAAATGTGGTTTCAATTGTGCTCTCTGATGGTAATTGTTGGCTCACACTCTGTTTCTATATCAATGTGTTTTCTTTTATTTTTTTCCTCAAGCTGACTAATGAACAGAGCTGTCAGAAGCCCATTGCTCGTGATCTAGTGAGCAACACATTAGCAGTTTCACATAAATATAAAAACCATATTCACTGTAGCAAGGGAAATATAGGCAGAGCACACAAAAACTCTGAATACTCAGTTGCTATCAACAGATAAAGAATCCTGGGTGATAAATGCAATTAGCTAAGCAATTGACACTCTCTTAACACAGGAATGGGCCTGGAATCACCCTGGCTGTCAATAAAAAAGATAATACAAAGAACAAAGTCCTTTGTGCATAAAACATCTTCTATTTTGAAGAGCCCACAAAATTCTGTATCTGAGGTTATAGGGGGAGAAAAGCATATTTATGTAATTTGGGGATAGTGACAATCCCTACATTGTATAAAATCACATACTCTTGAATTTAGACTCCACTCAAAGTGAGGAGAATCCAGCATTTTTTACCTCTAAGACTCAAGATTCTTTTAAATGTCATTTCATTCATATCCTTCATATCTCCATGGACCATTCTGTTCCAATTTTACAGTTTATTCATTGCATGAAAACCTATCGAGTCATTACCATGTACCTGGCACTGCTAGAGAAGATGGAGTCCAGGAAGGAAGCTTCCAGGCTCTGACACTCATCAAAAGAGCCAGAACGAGAGGTCACTGCCTCCCAAACCGCTGCGCTCACCAGAAGCACTGTAAACTTGCAAACCGCAATTCTCTAAGATAAATATTTAAATAAAATGTGTTTTCAATTGTACTCTTCTATGGTAATTACTGGCTCACCCCTTGTAATCCTAGCAGTGTGTTTTTATCTTCCTGTCTCATGCTGATTAATGAACTTAAGATTCAGAAGATACAAACTTGTGAACCTCAGTGATAAAAGAAGAGATATAACTGGTTAAAGCCATTGATTCTCCATATTTCTCCACCTTCCAATACCTTCTCTTTCAATGACTTAGCCACGTGGAGGGTGAGACCACAGGCAGAAGTTGCCAGGCCTCCTCCAATTATACCCATGAGGCTGGCTTGCGAGGACTCAGGGCTTAAAGCAAAAGTCCCCTGTGAAGTAGGTCCCCTTGCAATTCCCTCAAGTTTCTGATTCTTCGGAAAAGGAAGCTACTAAGCTTTGTTAGTGATTCTGTCTAATTCACATAACCAAGACACCCAACCAAGCCAACAGCACCCTTCCTAAGGCTTGGAAAATTCAAGAGTAAGAGAAAAATAATGCCATATAACTCAGGGAAGAAGTCACATAGGTACTCTTTTGATCTCTTGGCTTTCTGACCCCTATTCTCATGTGGTAGGTTATTGTTCATAAATACTTCCTATCCTCTTCAATTCCATGGATGGAGTTGGGCCTCTTGGTTTTGGGCTTGGCCATGTGACTTGCTTTGGCTAATGGGATATTAACCTGCATGGGGTGACCAGAGGCTCACAAGGCATTTGTGAGATTGGGCATGTTCTTTTGTGCTTCTGACATTGCCCAGGCTAGCCCAATTTGGCTACTTTACCCCTAACCATTCTGCACATGCAAGGCCTAAATAGGTGCTTTTGAAAAATGTCACCCAAATTTTGTTGCTGCTTGTTATTTGGCAGTAGCTACTAACACAAGTCATTGTTGACAGTACCCACCCTGCTTCCTCTGCTCTCCTAGGAACACATGTTCCTTCTCCTTGTCAAGGCCTTTAGAACACTCTGAAACACAACCAAAAACATTGATTTATTGACTAAAGACAAACCCTGAATCCAAGTTCTTGATTTCACCCAAGACTTTGGTCTATCATTTCCCTCTTTTACTTGCAGCACCAACATCTGCTTCCTCACTCCCAACTGTATCCTGAATCTCTTCATATCCATTCCCTAAGTGTTTGTTAAAGCCTGGAAAGGCAGAAGAAAAAGAACACCGTGGCAAGATTATGAAGGACACACGAAAAGGCTGCCTCCGGAAGCATGAAATGATCAACTTTGGCAAAATACCATCACGTAGCTCAGTAAAAAAAGTGCCACCTCGTCCAAGCTGGCGGCTCTACCAAGTCCTCCTCTGTCAACAACGGTCAAACACCTACAGAACCACAACCTGTCACTTCTTGCTCTGCACCCACATTTGCACCTGCCCTTTGGGTATATTCACCTGGAAATCCTGCAGGTGATTCCTGCTCAAATTCCCTGAGCTGGATTCATGATCTGTAACCCAGATTTTCCCTTCAGGGGGTGTTTGTTTGTGGGAACAATGTATGTAGTAGATGCTGGTATTGTCTTGTCTATACTTCCTCACACCTCACACAGCACAGTTTACTCTGTTCAACTTCCAGTGGCGCACACGCTTGCCGTGGGAGCCAGAGCCCACTCTACCCACACACTAGTAGAGCCAGGGAATTACCTCCCCCAGAGGCACAGCCTTCAACCAATGGCTACAGAAGATCTTGTAGCTTGGCTCCCCCACCCTTCTGAGAGAGCACTCTGAGGCAGAGGTTCTACTCAGATTCCCAGAGTTCCCCCGCAGTAGCTCCAGTTCCCCACAACGGCAGGGAGCCTGGTAACTGGCTCACTTCCCTAGCCTGACTCACTCTTCCACTACCTTGCCAGCATTTCCTGGTATCACCTCCCAAGTAAACTACTTGTACAGAAATCCTTCTATCAGAGCCTCCATGTGGAGGAACCTAAACTGAGACATAATGAATAGCCATCCTAAGCTGGAAATCTTTAGCTCCCTCTCTTTTACATCCATGTCTAATTGATTACACATACATACACGTGCACACACACACACAATAGTACCTTTCTCATTCGCTCAAAAATACTATCCAGAAACCAACATGCTAGGTGCTAGGGCTGTAGCTGTGAACAAGACAGGCAGGTTCCTAACCTTCAAGAGCTATGCTCTCATGGCAAAGAGAAACAAAAAGGTAGATAAATACATGAACCATATTATTACCCACAGGGATGAGTTTTTTTCTTTTTTCCAGGGATGAGTCTTATAAGGGAAATGAAATAGGATGATGAAATAGGGAAAGCTCAGTATAGGTGGAGGGGTCAGGAGAGGAGAGGACATGTGAGCTGGGACCTGGAACATAAGCCAAATATATGAATATTTAGGGGTGGAGGAAGAGTATTACAGGCAGAGGGAACAGGACAGGCAAAGGTCTGACCACAGGAAAGAGCTTGTACGTCTACAGACAAATAAGGAAGTCAGAGTAGGAGAAGTAAGGGGACAATGAGGAGGGTATGCAGGACAAAGGGGGAGAAGCAAGCAAGGGCCAGATCATAGCCAGCCTTCTGTGCTAGGATAAGAGGTTTGGAATTTATTCAAAGACCTGTGAGAAGCCAATGAAAGGATTCAAGCAAGGGCATGACATGGTAGGATATGGGTTTTTAAGAATTTACTCCGTTTGAGGAATATTTTGGAATCTGCAAAAGTGGAAGCCCAAAGGTTCTAGTAATCTGACCCATCTTACAGTCAGTGTTCATTCTGACTCTCGTGATCTCTTGCCCATGATATTATAAGAGTATCTATATAATAGATACTCCCCCTTGAAGGTGTGCAAGCTGCAGGCAAAACAAAGCAAATATGATCTGTGCCCTTGCAGAGCTCATAAGCTAATCCAGAGATAGAAAAGTAAGTGGTAATGATAACACTACATTGATGGTAGATGATGTCCCTCGTGCAGCGGAGGGATTTGGAACTCCTGCAGAGAAGAGGTTGGGAACACTCTCTAGGGGAAGAAACGCATAGGGGGAGAAGGCGTCAGCCAGATACAGAAGTTCATGTGCACAGGCCAAAGAGGAAAGAGCATAGTGTGTTTGGGGAACTGAAAAGCTGGGTGTGGCTAAAGTATGGAGTATGAAAATAGAGTGATGAGAGATGAGGCTCAAGTGGTCAATTAATGGTTAATAAATAAATAGGCGAGTAAATGGGTGGTGAGGAACACAAGCAAATAAGAAGAAAATTCTAATCTGATGCTTCTAGCTCTTTCATATTGTGATTCAAGAACTTAAACTATACAGCAGAGGACAAGTTGACAAATGAGTTAAACTCATCCCAGGAAACATTTATTGAGTACTTACTACATGCTAAGCATGGGTGAAACATTCACAATAGATCTGTAAATCTGACTCTTGTCCTAGAGAAACTAAGAAGGCAAGCGACATTTATGTGACCACCAGACCCTGTGCTTGGACACTTAAATGACAGTTATCAAAAGTGAGCCACAGAGGCACCTGGGGGGGTCCAGTGGCTTAGGTGTCCAACTTTTGGTTCAGCTTGGGTGGTGGGATTCAGCCTTGTGTTCAGCATGGAGTCTGCTTGAGTTTCTCTCTCCCTACCCCATGTGCTCTCTTTCTCTAAAATAAATGGATAAGCCTTTAAAAAGAAAAAAGTGAGGCATATATAAAGTAGATCTATAATATGTAATAAGCATAAGAATCTGTTTTCTGAGCAATCTTAGTCTTTCCCAAGACTAATATATAATATATTATAAATATATTATATAATTTTTGTGATATATATTAAATACATATTACAGATATATATACACACGTTTGTATATATATATTTTTAAATTTGGAGTATGGGCCTAATCTATAGCTTTGGACAACACAAAAGGGTCCTACACCCTACCATGGATTTCCACTGCAGATTCTTCTTATTCTCTACAGCTGCGCTGTCCAAAATTTTCCTCCCCTAAACCCTTGCTGTCCAATATGGTAGCTATGAGCCTTATATGGTTATGCAGGCCTTGAGATTTTACTACTATGAATTGAGAAGTCCTGTAAGTATAAAATACACACACAATTTCAGCAACTTAGCATATACATATAACACAATATATCTCAATAATTTTAACCTGGATTACATGTTGACCTAATATGCTGACTCTTCTGGGTTAAAGAAAATATATTTTTAATTTCACATGCTTCTTTTTACTTTTTAAAACATGGCTATTAGGAAACTTAAAATTGCATACATGGCTCACAGGGGTGATTCATATTATATAGTCAATTCTACTGTAATGCTTTTTTTTTTGAAAATGTAAATTTGTTCCAATGTGATTGCTATCTTAAGGAATGATTTGAGCATTCTACAAATATTGTGTCTGCCTATGCTCACAAGGAGTACTAGGTGAACCCAGAAAAGTCCACCCAGCTGAACTGAGCTGTGTGGGAAAACACAAAATGCTCACAGGCACACAGACCTCAAACATCTACCTGCTACGTCAGTTCACAACATGCATAATGCACCACATGCACCTATGTCTGGTGCTACAATTTTCCGTCCAATTTCAGATAAACCTCCTTCCATCACTTCATAATAACATATAAGCAGCAATCTACTGCTTGTGGACACCAACTCTGCAAGAAAATATCAGGTGTTTTCTACGGTAAAGTGCAATATGTAGTAGAGTATATATTTTCAATCACTTAACACATGCAAAATTGGCTGTTATCTTTACTATCTTCCTATCTTTCTTTTAACATGTCACTGGCAAAGTTTTGGGTGTTGTACCCCAACCCCACTTTTTTCTTAAGTCCTGCAGTTTTTCTTGTGGGAGTGTGCATATCATGGTATTTTTCAGAAATGCCCACAACTGTATCTCTATTGGACAGTGCTGCACTACAGAGCCTGGTTTCCCAAAGCAAATTCTAGCCCCTTGGTCCCATTCTTCAGCCACCTGTTGAATAGGATGCTCAACCTTCCTTTAAAACAGGCTTTTCTTTTTTCTTTTTTTTTTTTTTTAAGATTTTATTTGTTTATTCATGAGAGACACAGAGAAAGAGGCAGAAACATAGAGGAGAAGCAGGCTCCCTGCAAGGAGTCTGATGCAGGACTCAATTCCAGAACTCCGGGATCACACCCTGAGGTGAAGGCAGACACTCAACCACTGAGCCACTCAGGCATCCCTAAAACAACCTTTTCAAAAAAATGCACAGCAATAGGATTCTAAGTTACTATAGGACCAAACGCAATGCAACCTACATGTATGGCTAATGAGGCCTTTGATTTAATAACTTTACTGCTAACATCACTGTAAACCTCAAAACAACTGTTGTGTTTTTATGAGCAGCTCTAGGGGAGTGACATAAAGAAGTCCTACTGCTTTGAGGAAAATGTTTTATGAATGAGACGGACAGTGTGGCTATTCAGGAGGGCTCTTCCTTAAAATCCCGGGAGCCACCATTATCATAACATCACTGGAAGAGTGCTGGTACCTGGGATTCCTGCTTCTGTGATGATGACGCTTATTTTTCCCTTAAGCCACGCTGTATCCCAGCGCTGTCAGAATAGATTCTGGGGGCTTGATTGCAAAACCAGCATAGAATATGGACTCACTTAAATATAGACACTTCCTTAAAAGCTTTTGGTTCGATGTGAATGTAAGTCATTTTGATTACTCAATTTCTATATTTATTAGGAATGATAAACCAAAGTACTTGAAAATAATTTCAGTGGCGATGAACTGTGGCGCTCGATCGATGGGGGACACGGCAGTCAATTACCCTTTCACTTTATTTTGGTCCTCGGCAATCAGCTGGGATCAATACTCTCAATCTCGATTGATAGCGGAGCGCAAATCGCAAATAATTTTTTTAAGTGGGCTGTCACAGTGTGTACAGGCAGGTCCAACAGGTCCCGAGTGTCCCCCCGCACCTCCACGTGGACAGTGGGATAGGCAAGAGCCACGGCATTCCCAGCCTGGTCACTTTGGCAGGAGCAGCTGCCACCCGTCCTTGCAGCCTGCTCTGATGTTTAGCATCACAATTGCGTCTCTTCGCATCCCACTCTGCTTCAAAACTGAGCTGCCTGAAATAATCTCAAATCTGAAACCCAGTGCAATCAACTGAGTAAAAAAGAAGGCTCTGGAAGGTAAATCATGCAAAATTCAGCAAGGATAGAGAAGGGAAGACACATAATCCCGAGAAGGATACCTCATACTTAGAAAAAAATCATTGGTGGGAGGGGAGCTTTTCCTGATAGTCCAGGTTCTGGAGAAAGTCTGACTTCACTCATCCCCCATGTCTTCTTTAAGAAGGTAGAAAGACCCCTGCATCACCCATTTGGCAGCTGGGTGACCCAGG
The DNA here is from genome assembly GCF_048418805.1 of Vulpes vulpes. NCBI lineage: Eukaryota > Metazoa > Chordata > Mammalia > Carnivora > Canidae > Vulpes > Vulpes vulpes. The sequence goes on along the minus strand of NC_132788.1, from coordinate 73,516,301 downwards.
GTAAAACAAACGGTACCACTTCACCACTGGAAGAATGGGTCTCCCTTCATGAAATGAACAGGTTGGATTAGGCTGATGTTTCCAAACAGATTCCCTGGGGTCCTTTTTACATCAGAGAAAAGGTGGAGAGGGATGATGAGGGAAGGAAGAGAGGGGTTGAAGGTAAGCCAAGATGTTTTTCACTCATATAAACAAGAGCCATTTTGCTTGTTTATTCCTGTTTTGTGCATTTTGCTTTTTGTAAGATTTTGTTTGAAGGAGCAGCCTAATTAGTGCATGGGAGTAGGGGCAGTGGGAAAAATACAAGATGAGGTCGACAGTCCTAAAAGAAATCACTCAGGCACATTGGGAGAAGTTCATACTAAAAGCCTGGCCACAAGGATCACACTGGAGAATCCCTGACATAAGGTTCATGCTAGAAAGCATGAACCAGGGAAACAAAGACTCTCCTGAAACAGGCATAGTCATCTTTTATATTAGCACTGTAAGACTCATAGCAAACCTCCACCTTTCCCCCCTGCCCTACCACATGCTGTGGAAATTCCAGACCAGGACTCCAGGTCTTCCTGGTCTATGTCCAAGGGCATTTCCTATGAGATCATGATCAGAGTAGTTAGAGAGTCACCACATGTAACATGATTCTCACTTTTGGCCTATCGTGTCATGGCCAGGTTCACCAACCAACCTCACGGCTAGCTGGGGGTGCATGCACTGCCCAAACTTAGTCTGAGATCAGAAAACCCCTATTAGAAGGCTGCCACATCCAAAAGGGAGGGAAGAGAGAATCAGACAATTACTGAGAAACATCATACCACCAAGAAACATTTCATCTACAGCAAAATAAATGCATAAGTCATTCTCCTCTAGTTCTTCAGAACTAACATTTCTTTCTCTCACGAAGTAGCTTCCAGAGCTGAGCATCTATGCCATTGATGTAGAAAGTTTCTGGGCCATCTCGTTCAGCTCACAGCAACCCTGCCCACCTCTTTCCCAGAGTGACAGCCAGGCAACCACATAGGTTCTACAAAAGAGTTTCTCGAACTTCAACGTGCATACCAATGACCTGGGGAGCTTGCAAACATGTAGATTTGGATTCAGTAGGTTTGGGGAGGCCCAAACCTTTCAAACCTTTAAAAAACCTTTTTAATTTTTTTTTTTTTTTAAGATTCCATTCATTTATCCATGACACACACAGAAAGAGAGAGAGGCAGAGACACAGGCAGAGGGAGAAGCAGGCTCCATGCAGGGAGCCCGATGTGGGTCTCCAGGATCATACCCCAGGCTGAAGGCGGCGCCAAACCACTGGGCCACTGGGGCTGCCCGTGGTCCACATTTCTAACAAACTCCCAGGAGATCCTGATGTGGCTGATCCAGGGACAACCCTCTGGGTGACAGGTTGTATATAAGCCCACCCCTGGCCATAGCTGATTGGACATGGTGTAAATACCTGACCAAACTGAGTTAATCAGCTTCCCTCCTAGACATGTAGGCTTGAAACAAAGAGATTCTCTTCTCTCTGGACGGTATCTCAAATGTGGAGGGATCCAAGAATTCAGAAGCTGTGAGCTGGCCATTTTCTGTGCTGTGAGCCAATAAAAAAGGAGAGCAGGAGGTCCAGAAGAATTGAGTGAATATGTAAGGGGAGAGACACCACGAGGACTGCCTGAGTCCTACCACTTTTAGCCTCCAGGTCCAGGAAGACCTGTAGGATTCCCCTCACTTGAGTACCACAAGACACACCTTCATCATTACAATAATCTCCTCTTTTCTACCTAAGATTGTTGTAAGCTGCTTTCAGTGACTTGCAACCCAAGAGTCCTGCCATACAGCATTGTAGATGCTCAACAGTCGCCGAGGACAAGAATGGGTCCTGCTCCTCTCAGACCTTAGCAAGAGCACATCGAAGGTGCTAGATACCTTATGATTGAATGAATGAACATCATAGCACAGGCATGGTGTTCTCTACAACTTCTCTATGCCCAGATTTGGAGAAACCCTTTTACTTCCTGTCTCCCTGTCAATCCTAGAAATCCAATTGTGAATGCAACACACTGTCAATTTTTCTATTTATGCCATTTATTCCCTCAGCACGCTAATTTCATTCTTCCTATCTGGCAAGGGAAAAAGGGACTCGGGGAAGGTGTATTTCCCCTTTAAATACCATGAAAGTTATGAATATTTCTTTCCCAAACTGCCAAAATAATTGTTTCATTTACAGAACTGAAATTCTCCAGGGAGCGTCCCAGTGATGTTCTAAATTGCTAACATCAGATATGCAGAAAACAAATATGGGGCGATCCATATGCTCCCAATCCTGAATTTAGCATCTCAGCTCAACACAAACTTGCATTTCAATCACTTTTGGTAAGTTCTGGGTTATGACTACGTGCAGGGTTAGAGCTGGACCGAAGCCACCGGCCTGGAACCTTCTGCAGAGGAGCTCTGCCTGCATAGCCGGAGGCCTGCCCAAGTTGCCACGTAGAGTTTACTTTAAATTAACACTTACCGGCTGCAGATCCCCAGTCAAAGGGGGAAACCCGAGAAGGCATGGGCTATGTGATTGTAGGAGAGTTTGCCAAATTTCTCCCTCTTCTTATTACCACTCAAAGAGTCCTATAGCCCCAGGAGGTTGGGGCATGGCCAGGAGTTTACCACTTCTCAGGGCTCCATTATGAAAACAACATGTGAGAAGGAATAATAGAGCACAAGCTTGGTGTGATGATGATGATGACAATGATGATGATGATGGTGATGATTGTGGGAGCTAACATTTTATGTCGTAGGCACTACTCTCAATACCTTACCTGTGTCAATCCATTTACTCTTCAAAATAACCCTCCATGGTGGGCATTGTTATTATGCCCATTTTACAGATGAGGAAAGTAAGGCTTGGAAAGACGTATTAATATGCTAGTTAGGGATAGTGAAACAGCTGTTGCTTTTTCCTGCCATCAGCCAGCCTCACTGATCTGCTAAATAAAGCCTCAGTTTTCCTTTGGAGAACCACTCTCCCCTTCTGCATATTGTTTTGGTGGGACACTCTGGAACCATAAACTCCTATCTACTTCAGTAACTGTTGGACTGTGAGCCACACAAGGGCGGGCACTGGCCTTTTGTAGCTCAAACACTATCAACAAGGCACAGTTTAGGTACTGAATCAATACTTTAAGGACAAACAAATGAACACAGCATACAATGCATAATATATCAATGTAACGATTTCTGCAGCTGCTGTGTGGTTAGGAAGTGCCCTGATTGGGCAAGCCTGATTGTGCGCTTAACCTAGACCAATCAGGCACTCTCCTGGGTACATGAATGGAATGACACATGGACAGAAACTTTCTAGAGCCGATTCATCCTAGCCATGGTGCCCCAGAGGGGCTGCGAACTTTATCCTAGGCCTGACCCCCATTCCTATACTTTCCAGACCCAGATGTTCAGATTTTCCTTCAGGTTTCTCAGATATTCCTTACCATCTCTTTTTTTTTTTTTTAATATTTTATTTATTTATTCATGATAGTCACACAGAGAGAGACAGGGAGGCAGAGACACAGGCAGAGGGAGAAGCAGGCTCCATGCAGGGAGCCCGACGTGGGATTCGATCCCGGGTCTCCAGGATCCCGCCCCTGGCCAAAGGCAGGCGCCAAACCGCTGCGCCACCCAGGGATCCCCCATTCCTTACCATCTCAAGACTGAATTCCCTTTTTTGCTCAACTGCACCAGAGCTGGTTTGTATTGCCTGCAATCAAATTACTCCGCATTCTAACCGGCATGTTTGTACAATTCGTGACATGGCTAAGCCCAGAAAATTTAACTACAGGGACACAGGGCAGTACTGAAAGCCCAGGATGTAAAGTTAAGCATAGCCACTGGCAAGGAGCATTCATGCATTCAACATTTGCTGAGTGTTTCTGTGAGCCGGAAGCTGTAATACATCTTTTCTCTAGATTTTTCTTTGCAGCGATCAACAATACACGATGTAGAAAGTATCACGCCCACTCTGCAGATGAGAAAAGTAAGGCTCAAGGAGGTTAAGTAACTTCCAAAGAAAATAAATATATGAGTGTCACAGTCAGGACTGAAAATCATGTCTTCTTGAGGCCAAAGCAATTGCTCTCATTGTACCACACGGTCTCCAATGGACTGAACGGTTGGCTCACCAGCAGGGATTAAAAACCAGGTTGCTAGAGCTCATGCAAAAGGAAATAGGAGAACTGAATCAAAGCTGTGTTCAGGGATCCCTGGGTGGTGCAGCGGTTTAGCGCCTGCCTTTGGCCCAGGGTGCGATCCTGGAGACCCGGGATCGAATCCCACGTCGGGCTCCTGGTGCATGTAGCCTGTTTCTCCCTCTGCCTCTCTCTCCCTCTCTCTGTGACTATCATAAGTAAATTAAAAAAATAAAAAAAAAATTTTAAAGCTGTGTTCATTCAATGTGTGCTAAGCTAGTTCATGGTTGGGGACAACAGCTACATAAGCCATTAGCCACTGCACTATTCAATGACTTTTTCCACTAAACAGAAATGGCCTCATTTAAGGAGAAATCTTGTCTGAGTGAATAAAAGTTCTAGAAGTGGGCTCAATCTTCCCCATCCCCCTTGCTTCCATGTTCCAAACCACTCTAATCTTCTGTCACTACGGTCTAACATGCACATACAATCTCTTGTGTCCTAAAGTCAGCCATCTCATGGTCTGCAAACCATCCAACCCTATTCATAAGCAACTTAAAACCCATTACAACTTAAGTCCAGTTGAAAATATTTAAGTCAAAGGGCAGTGAGTGACATTACAGAGCCAAGAACCTTTGTCTCTTCTTGATCTAGTCAACAGCAGATGTTTTGCCCCATCATAGCATCCATTTCACTTGTTTTGCTTTCCCTTTGAATAAGCCCCTCCTGGTGCTTGCAGGTGTTGCAGCTATGGGTGGTGACCTTAATTCTTCCTTTCTTCTTAAGTGCAAAATGGGCACGTTATTCAGTTCTGCCAAATAAATGCCTTCTATCCCTCTACCTACAACATTTAGTTCACGGTTGGCCACCCCAATGGTCTCATGTGACTCAATCCAGGAGCTTTTGCCAGACTAATGATATGAAGAAGTTCTTCTTCCTTTGAGATTATCAGCTATAAAGAGGATATAATCCTAGAGCTGCTTATGAATAAAGCCACCACTGAAGGCGGCAGAGCTGCTGAAATGGAGAAAAGAATGAACACATACTGCATTATTCAAGCACCTGTATGTAGCCTTACTTGAAGTCTATATTTTGGACCTTATAGTTACAAAGAAAGGCAGAAGCTTCCTTGTGTTCTTAAGCAAATTGAGTAGGATCTCTGAATCTCCTATCAATAAAGCCTGGAGTAATACCATTGACTCAGTCCTGTGTTCTGGATAGTTATACTTACCTGCTCCGAATTGCTCCTATGTTTTCCTAAACCTTAGTAATCAAGTTACTTAAAATTTAAAGATTTTTAAATTTTCCTTTTTTTTTTTTTTTTTTTTAACTTCATGCTCTGAAATCCTTTTGCCAGCTCAGTTGGTTAAGTGTCCAACTCTTGATCTCAGCTCTGGTCTTGGTCTCAGGACCAGGAGTTCAAGCCCCAACATTGGATGCCACATGGGTCATGGAGGATACTTGAAAAAAATATTTTGCCTAGAAGTTCAATATTTTAACTTAAGGGGAAAAACTAATTTTAATTCCCAAGTGCAATTTATTAGATAACACATTTCTCTGTAATAAGCCCAACTAATGCACTAATTTTTAAGAAAAAAGTAGTTAGTGACTTGCATAGTATATAATATTTCTTGAAAACCCACCAAGTCCCAGGCTACTGGGGATAAAGCACTAAACAGAATCAGAAAAATAATCCTGCCCTCATGGAACTTACATCCTAGTGTGAGAAAAATGGACAAAAACCAAACATATAAACAAAGCCAGAAAAAAATGAAAGAAAATGGCTTGAGAGGTGATACTATTTTAAAGATTTTATTTATTTATTTATTCCAGAGACAGGGGGTAGGGGAGGAGTAGAGGGAGAGGGACAAGCAGATTCCACACTGAGCACGGAGCCCAACATGGGGCTCCATCTCATAATCCTGAGATCATGACCTGAGCCAAAACCAAGAGTCAGATGCTTAACCAACTGTGCCATCCAGATGAGGTGATGCTATTTTAGGCAAATGGCCAGAAAGCTCTCTGAGGAAGTGACATAGAAGCAATGCTGAGTGTCACGGGCAAAGAGAACAGTTAGTCTGAGGTCCTACTGCAAGCATGCCCTTGGCACACTCCAGGAACACCAAGGAGGCCAGCATGGCCAAAACAAAGGAAGCTTGGGGGACAGTGACAGGACATGACTTCATCAAGGTAGCCAGAGGCCAAATCACTTGGGGCCTTCCAGGCCCAGATGGACTGTCGGTTTGGTTTTGCTGCAATGGGAGAGTACTGTTGTGGGGAAGGGGGTACAGAAGACTGGCCCGATCATATATGTCTGCTGAAAAGAGCACTCTAGGATTGTGTGGAGAATGAGCTAGAGGGAAAGAATGGAAGCGGGGAGCCCGCTGGAGGCAGCTGTGGACCAGGCAAGAGAGGACTTGGACTGAGAGGTTAAGGTGGAGATGATGACAAGTGGTTGGATTCTGAATGCACTGTCGGGTAGAGCCACTGAGGTTTAGGAATGGATTGAACATTGGATGTGAGAAAAAGAAGAGTTGAGGATGACGACATCAAGTTTTTAACAGGAGCCTAGGCGTGAGTAGAAGTGCCATTCACTGGGAGGTAAGATGGATGGGAGGCGCAACTGGTCCAGGGAATGGAAATGAAGAGCTTGGTTTTGGATATGTACCAGTTCTTTCATTGTTGCAAAATATAGGTACAATTTATGATTTAAGCATTTTAAAATGTACAACTCAGTGGCATGAAAGACACAGGCAATGTTGTGACCGTCACCACCATCCATTGCTGGAATTTTTCTATCATCCCTAATGGAAGCTTTGTACCCATTCAATACCACCTCCCAGCTCCCTTCCCCCAGGCGCTGGTCATCCCTGTTCTACCTCCTTTCTAGTGGAGATGTATATTTAAGAGGCCTACTGGACATCCAAGTGAAGATACTGAAAAGCACCTAGACACATTGATTCTGGGGTGAAAGGGAGAGAAGAGAACTAGAGACATAAATTTGGGAGTCATCAGCATATGGAACAGTTGGCACACAATTCCCATTTATCGAAATGAATGTTTGACTTAGTTTCTTTCACTTCTGTGCAGCCCAGAAAACGAATATGGTGCCAGACACAGTGCCTGGCATATAGTAACCCTTCAATAAATATTTGTTCAAGTGAGTAACTAAACTCTTTGCCCTCTAGTTTGTGGGAACAGCGATTCTTTGAACAAGAATTTTTAGAAGTACAGCCCTTTAAAACAAATAGCTCTATTTCTTGAGAAAAAAAAAGAAGTCTGAACAAATTTTAAAATACACTGGCACTTCTATTGCAGTTTTCAGAAATAATGTTTGATTTGTGATCTCTTTGGCTGACAATTGTGCCAAATCCAGTACCACTTGATACCACGCTATGTTACATCAACAGAACGGGAGTGACAAAACCAGATGTGGCATGTCACAGCGAGGATCAATGAGCTTGAAAAGCAGGAGCCGAAGTTCGGTCTAAAATCAGGCATTCGAAGTGTGTTTCAAAATCACCCACCTATATTCAAATTATCCTGGTGATGTTTGAAGAAAAACGTGGTTGTGCAAGAAGGTAAGATCATGACTACCAAGATGAGATTCAGACAGCGATTTATCTTCAGCTGACAAATGTTATCTACACAGAAGAACCTACGAGTGCCAGATCTTGATAATCTCAGTTACATGCAGGTATCTAGGCTCTGCTGATCCTATGTTCAGCAACCCTTCGGCATATCAGTGTGTGCAATACATAATTGGGCTGTGGGAGATACTGGAATTTATCTTTGGGTAGTAACATTGCAATCATCTTCTCTAGCCAGACAGCCACAAGTGTAGAAATGTGGGGCTACACATTCGATTTGAGAAGACTTCAAGAGCCTCAGGTGTGTATTACATTCTCTTAACGCTTGCTTCATAACACCTGTATAGTTAACCATAGGTTATTAAACCACTGATGCCTTGGCTATAGCCTTGAAGTTGAATTGGAATGGCCTCCTCAGTGTAAGTTGAGACTCTGAAACTCAAAGTAGAGAGGTACAAGATGATCAAATGCTCATCTACCCTAGTGTCAATGTTTTATTGGGAAACGAAACCTGTTTACACTAAAATCACTAGTGTTTTCTCTCAGGCATCATACCTTCTCAAATCACAACTGAAGTATCTGAATTTGGCATTAATAATATTTTAAGAAACCAAACAATTTCTGGAAGACATGTGAGAATTTCCAATTACTTGAGTTGGAATTTAAACTTTGAAAGCTAGGATATATTTGCTTACATTGAAAAAAGAGAGCCTATTCCATTTAAAAGGCTGGTTATCCAAATCCAATTTTGTGGGGAAAGATGAATTTACCTCCTTCCCCAAATTTCATGATGGGGCTTGGAAATTCCTTTTGAATTCAGAGGAAGACACCAGTATTTCTCCATATTCCTTCTTCAGACTGGAAAAACACATTCAGGAATGGTTTAGAAATGCTTTCCTAACCTAGTGCTATGGTGGGTTACCACTTTCTTCCAGGTATAAATTTTCTTGGGGCACACAGGTTTCCACTTGTCTTCAGTGGTGATAGAAAAAAAAGCATTTCATCCTTATTGTACCATGAAAAGACTTAAGGATCAAAATGAATGCTTAAATTCCCAAATCTGAGTGTTGACAAAATACAAAGGACTTGAATTTCTAATGTAGCCAATGAAAAAACTAATATGTCTCTGGTGATGCACCAATAGCACTTTATAACAAAATCCACTGCAAGACTGAGAGTCAGAAATCTTTTCCAACAGACAGAATAAGTTCACTTGCCTTGGGGATTTTGTATGAACTATATATTTGATATAAAACCTTTTTTTCAATAATGTGCCCCATTTTTAAGTATTTTGAAGTTATTATGGCCCTATTAGATATGCTGCTGATGACTACTATTAGCAGAGAATTTGACCCTGACTTTTTCAGTTACCATGGTTCAGTTTATGTCATAATCCATTACTAATCTGTTAACTCTCAGCCATACAGATTATTTTTATTTGGCTAAATTTCATAGCCTTTTTGCACTTGATCAGGGAATAATTAATGCAATAAGGGGGGGGGGTAAATATATTCAGAGGCCATGAACTCCTCTTCCACCATTTTATCATTGGGAGTACATACAAGACACCACATGTTCTAGGAAGTCTAAATGGAAGTTGTAAAATATCTACATTGTGTGAGATGATCCATGAATTGGTCAAACTATATCAACTGCACCTTAGCCTCTGGGCATTCAAGCAAGCCTTTGCTATAGATTAGGATGAGACTATTTCCTTCTAGAAAAATGAGATGGTTTCAACAAGTGGTCCAGTTTATTAAATTTATAGTGTACACAAATGGGAATCATGGTCAATAAGATTGAAAATAAGGTAGGTTATGGTTATTGGAGTTTCCACAGCTTGATAAGGAGAATCAACTTAATTTGAAAGGCAATAAGGAGCCAGCAGACAATTAGGTGAATGGGATGATTGTTGTTGGATTTTAGGAACTATAATCTCCAATGTCACAGGATACAGTGGAGGGATGAAAGCCTGAGAATGGGAACAGTAGTAATGAGAGAGAGAGAAGAAAAAAAGCACTATTAGTGGGCATGAAAAAAGAACGATAAGGGAGATGGATCCTACTGGCTTCAAGGACCACTGACATGGAAAAGTACGTGGGTCACAGATAACTGGTTTTAATTCACAGACAGGAAAACAGAGCTGAGTGAGAGGAGCTGGTGTTGACCAGCGAGGAATGTATGAGGTTCTATTTGGGGCAGACTGAGTTTGAGTATCCTGTGGAATATCCACCTAGAAGCTCAGTTCTTGTCTCTAGTAAGAAAAAGTACACCTAAAAGTCTAGATTGTGTAATGGCCAAGAGGAGGTAATATTTAGAGAACAAAAAAGCTGGAGGGTTAGGGAAGAAGAAAGCTGAGGCTGGAATCTGGTTGTAAGAGAGTAGAGTGTGTGGAGTGAAAATATAGGGGAAAAGGAGGGAAATCTGAAGCACATAATGACATTGATACTAGGGAGGAGAGAATTTCTTTCTTTTTTTTTTTTGAGAATTTCAAAAGTTGCAAATGATGTGAGTTAGTTCAAAAGAACACAGTAAAATTGCATTGGGTTTGCTAACTAGGGGCTTGGCTTATATCTATTAGATCAAATTAAAAGTGAATGAGGATTCTGCACAGCAAAGGAAACCATCAACAAAATGAAAAGCAACCTATGAAATGGAAAAAATATTTGCAAATCACATATCCAATGAGGGACTAATATCCAAAATATATAAAGAACTCCTACAACTCAATAGCAATAAAAAATAGGTGGAAGATCTGAATAGACATTTTTCCAAACAAGACACAAAGATGACAAATATATGAAAAGGTGTTCAAATTCACTAATCATCAGAGAAATGCAAATAAAAACCACAATGAGATATCACTTCACACCTGTTAGAGTGGCTAGCATCAAAAAGACAAGAAATATTGAGTTGGCAAGGAGGTGGAGAAAATGGAACCCTTGTACACTGTTGATGGGAATGTAAATTGGTACAGCCATGTGGAAGATAGTATGAAGGTTCCTTAAAAAAATAAAAATAGGATTATCAGGATCCAGCAGTTCCATTGCGCATATTTATCTGAAGAAAAAAACACCATATTGAAAAGATATACGCATCCCATGTTCACTGCAGCATTTTTTTAAGGGAGAGAGGGGCAGAGGGAGAGAGAGAAACTTAAACAGATTTCATGTCCAGCACAGAGCTAGATATGGGGCTCAATCTCATAATGCTCAACCTACTGAGCCACCCAAGCACCCCATCATTGTAGCATTATTTAACGAAGAAGGGAAAAATACACAGATACACAATGGCGTATTATTCAGCCAAAAAAAAAAAAAAAAGAAAGAAAATCTTGCCATTTGCAACTACATTGATAGACCTTGAGGACATTATGCTAAGTGAAATAAATCCGAGAGTGAAAGACAAATATGTATGATTTCACTTTAATAGGGAATCTTCAAACAAAACAAAACTGAGTTCACAGATACAGAGAATAGACTGGTGTTTGCCAAAGGTGGGGAATAGGGGGTGAGTGAAATAGGTAAAGGAGGTCAATGGGTACAAATTTCCAGTTATAAGGTAAATCAGTCATAGGGATATAAAACACAGCAAGGCAATTAGAGTTAATAATACTATATTGTGCATTTGAAAGTTGCCGAGAGCAGATCTTAGAAGTTCTCATGACAAGAGAAAAACTATGTAAGTATATATGGTGACGAACGCTAACTAGACTTACTATCATAATCATTTTGCAGTATGTATGCAAACATCAAATCATTATATTGTACACCTGAAAATACTGTAATGCTATATGCCAATGATACTTCACTTAAAAAAAAAAGTAAATGAGGAGAAGGGACAATATCCAGAGGCCATAATCCATGTGGCTCTTTGGAGACAGGGGCAGGTGAAGGAAAGGAGAAGAAAGTAGAGGAGCAAGAGGGCTAATGTAGGACTGAGATTTTTTTTTTAAATTTTTTAAAATTTATTTATGATAGTCACACAGAGAGAGAGAGAGAGAGAGAGGCAGAGACATAGGCAGAGGGAGAAGCAGGCTCCATGCACCGGGAGCCCGATGTGGGATTCGATCCTGGGTCTCCAGGATCGCGCCCTGGGCCAAAGGCAGGCGCTAAACCGCTGCGTCACCCAGGGATCCCAGGACTGAGATTTTCAACAGCTAGTTAGCAGAATAAGAGGAGTAATGCAAGGTCTACACAAAGTGGGGTGCTTTTATTATATCCAGTACATGGTTTAAAAAGCTGGCCATAGGAGTTGCGGTCAAGTAGGGAGGCCAAGGTTGAGTAGGGAGGCCATCAAAGCCAGAATGGAAATGACAGCAACCACCAGACACCAGGGAGAAACCACTTGGGGACTGGGCAAGAAGACAGATATATATGGGTTTTGTTTCACTTTGTTTTCTTTTGATGTATATGTGGTTTTGAGGCTAATAAAAACATCATGAGTGATACGTTTTACATGGAATTTTTTAAAAAGTGAATTAGGTGCCAGGGCACTAGGCACTCTCACTTGGCAGCAATTATCAGGAACCACTTAGTGGTAGGTGCCTCCTTTTGGGTGCTGTATGGGTTCTCCTGTGCCCTGGTCCTCACCATTCCCTGTTGCCTACCCCAACCCATCCAGCTTATATTATATATTATCTCTCTGGTCTTCTGAAACACCTGAGTTTGCAACCCCTGGGCCAGAGGTTCTAATTAGTCAGTGAGGAGGCAAAAACAAGAAGCCTATGAATATGTAAGGGATTATGATCTGAGGCAATTTCAGTCAGATCTCAAAGGCTATCTTTTTCTTCTGTAATCATATATTTTAAAAGTAACTTGTATATTGTATTTCTACTAAAATAGAAATACACACATACAATCTAAATACAGATCTACATTCCCTTATTCACAAATTTGAAATTCAAAGTTTTGTTTAATTAATTGACTCAATGTTGGCTAGATCTGACCTGATATGGGATATTCAGAGTTTACTTAAACCATTAATATCAATAGTCACATATTTCACTGCAGAGATATTAATGTAACATCACAGGGTAGGAAATGTATGGTCTGTGCATCATAATACTTTGCTAAGATCCCCCAAACTCTATATTCTGGCACTAAGGGTTTCAGGTAAGGGATTGGGAGCCTTGTCCATCAACGTTCATGCACCTGCGAGCTAAGATATAATTTTCTCCATTTGAGAATAAAAAAGTACGCCGTTAAAAAAGAGACAGAGAGGATGTCTAAAACAGTACATTCAAAACAACATCCATACAGACAATTAGCAAGAGGTGGGACGGGTAATCCAGTATTTGCATATAAACAGGTAATCAGCACACTTGAAATTTCATAACAAATCTTTACCAGCAGAAAGCAGAGGACACAAGTTTATTAAGAGGCAAGTCACTTCTCTTCCCTCCATCTCCAGACAAACCTCCACTTAATGATCTTCACACTCTAAGAAAGATATCTTAATACCACAGTGATTTTACAAAGGGAAGTGAGAAGCTGCAATGGTTACTTAGGTAAGGTTGGTCATTACTACTTTTGTGTTCCACAATCTCTCTGGATTGTGGCTTGCTTGCCAGAGAGACTAGCCAAGCCGGGCTTCCTAAAACTGGAGGCTTAACCCCCCGAGAGAAAAAAAACCATCGGTTTTTATACAAGCTAGAAGTTGGGCTCTACTGGCTTCTGAGCCCACATGACCAGGTGCAGGCTTTCTAGACTACACCATGGCAATCCGCCGAGGCATTTCTGACTGGAGTATGACCAGTATTGTCAGTTGCCTGATGGTCCACCTATTTTCTCTACTGGAGTGGTGGGGAGGAAAATCATCAGGAAAAGGAGCCTGATGTTTCCGCATAAAGCCAGGTTCCCCAATGACCCCCTCTTAGCCAAGTGTAGCCATGCCGTTTGCAGGGATGCAAAGCGCTTCAGAAAACCATCTCATGGATGTTCCAGCAGCACACATACCTCTCCCTGGAGTGTACCGTATTGAACAGGACCTGGATACCTGCTTGCTAAGCAGAGAAAAGCATGTACCTGGTTTTATGCCAACCCCAAGAGCTTACCCACTTGATATCACAATAGCCTAAGATAGCCAAGAAACGGTGATTTTTTTTTTTTTAAGCTTTTCTATGAAGCCAGAGAACATGCTGGCGATGTTGCCGTTTTCCACTGCACCTGAAGCTATGGAGCCCCTACAAAGGAATTTGGATGAGGTTTCCCCTCCCTTCTTTCCTTTTAATCTCTTAGGGATTGCCACTAAACCAGGACCACTTTGGCACAGGCAGCACTGACTGAGCCCTTCTCAAACAGAGCATGGCGGAAAGAAAAAAAAAGGATGCCTGCTGCATCAGTATCTGAGAATACTTTTTATTCCCCAATGCCCATCTGTAAAAGGCAATGCTTGCTTTGTGCAAAACAAGGGGATAAATGTGCTGGCACCGACACTGAGACTCCATAGCCAGGCCCTGTGGGGTTGGCCACTTTACTGAGATCGGCTACATCACCCCCCCCCCCCTCCCATAATGACAGGGAAGCAAAGAACAGGAAAATGGTTAAACCAGGTTTTCATTTTGACCTTAGTGATTATATTCCTGAGACAGAACCAAGAGTGAAAAACACCTTTCCATTTTTACACTTGTGGTTTTGTCTGATTTCTCTCTTTTCTTATTATTTTTTAAATCTTTTCTTTCGGGCTATATTTAAATTCATTTTCTCTGAAAATGTAAAAGGGCCTGTCTGCCTTGAATTCCTGGATAGCGTCTCACTGATGAAAGTCCAATACGAATATAACACGCTCTTAGCACATTTCCTAGTTAATGTATCTCCGTGGGAATAATTCCCGTATGCTCACCTGCAAATCTGGCCGTCTACTTTTTAATTTTTTCAGTCCTTATACTGTATAGCTGACTCCTGCCATAATTTATGTTAGAGTGCCATCTTATGGTAGTTTAGGACCTCCATTTGCGGATGGAAAAACGCAGGGCTGTCTCTTCAGCCTTTTAAAGAAAAATATGGATTTAAAAATCATCTTTAATTAATCACACCAGATAAATGTGTCAGAAATGATGGTCTGTAAATAAGAAAGCTGTTTCAATGTGGTCTGCTAAAGGCCAAACGCTACAGAGAATATTTGAGCAGCCACACAAACCTTAAAGACAACTGATGAATTTTTTTTAAGGCACTTAGGTTCTCATTTGGGGACTATTACTGCATAATCCGACATTTAAGCAGCAAGCGTTCTTCATGAATGCCATGACGTATCTGGGAAGAATATCAGATGGAGAGCCTGGCCTAAGTAAGTGATTTGCAGCCCAAAATTTTCTGCTCTGTGTTCTCAGGGTGCATCATTTCTCCCTCCTCATCTCCAAAAAAACCCACATAACTCTCCAGGCCCATATCAGCATGACACAAGGAAACTCAACCCCACTTTTAAGCCTGATCATTTGCAAATGTATTTCAGTCCCAGGTTTAATTCGAGAAGATTCCTTGGAGAAGCCTCATTCCGGAAGTCTGCCTGCCAATTTTTGGAGGCTCTAAGGCTTGTTTCCTCTCTCTTCTCCAGGTTTCTTTCCACCCACAAAGTTAACGTACATCGTGAATGGGCCTGAATTTAATTCCTAATCAGAACCTGCCAGTTCTGTGGCTGCACTGCCAGTCACTCTCGGAAAGGCACAAGGAAAAACCCTGTTTCAATCCTGGGTTTGTTGGGGGTGGGGGCAGGGGTTATGGATCAATCAGGTCAAGAGACGAGGATCCTGGGGGATCTGGGGTGGTCAGGAGGGTTTTAGAAGTAAATGCCCTCTCCACTTTAATGACAGAAGGGTCTAAGCTAGCAGAGTGATCTACTTCTAACTCCCACATTCAAGAATTCTTTTGTTCGATTTCCATCTCCTTTCCAGACTGCCCCATTGTTTTTTCACCAATGCTATAGGGCCAAGATGAAACGGTGGAGTTGAGGGTGCAAGGCAGGGGGGGTGGGTGCCCTTCCGCTTTCCATCTATGGATACCCCGTCTTCTCTCCATAAAGAAGATACAGAACACACAGCGATTCATGATGAAAGAAGAAAAATTAATATGCATTTCACCAGATGCAAAACAAGAACTTTGGAACAAAGGCCGTTTTTTTTTTTTAAAGGCATTTGAATGTCAAACATTTCTCGGGTTCTTCCTGCCCTGTCACAATGGAACTGCTTTCCTTTTAACTGCACCATTTTCAATAATTGTAGGGATCACAATTTCAAATTAAACATTCCTAATAAGTCATAGTGGGTTTCATTTACTTGGTTTCAGCTTCCCCTTATTCTGACACCAGCTCGCCTTCCCTCCGCACCCGCCCCCCAGCCTGTTTTACTTATGAACTTACCTTTGCTGACCTTTCTCCCCCTCCTGTCTGGGGGCTGCTCTTGCGTCAATCCCTGTACTTGAAATGTTCCCTCTTCAACTGTCATCCTCAGATCAGCAGAGATATGCCTGGTGCCCACATTTTCCCCATCTTTTGTTAAGTGTGTGTTTGTGTGTCATTGTTGTTTTTTTCCCTCCCCCCCCCTTAATCAAAAGTACATGATCAGAGACTCCAACACATTCAGCTGAGATTCTGAACGGACTGTACCCATTAGGAATTCTTAAAGTGCAGACCGACTCTACAAAATAGGACTCTTACAGATGCAAAAGCGACATCCTGGCCCGCCTCACCCCCACCCCACCTCCCAACACGTATGGCTTTCATGGCTGTTCCAATTTAAATTTCTCAGTTTACCAGTCAAAGAGATGATTTTTCTAATATCCATCCTGCAAACTCCATCTGGGATCCCCCAAACAAGCTGTGTTCTCCTGCCTCTCACAGACATGAATTATAAAAAGTCTGCAGTAGGAGCAGGGGCGAGGTCAGGCCTTCTTGATCCTCAACCATGAAGAGTTTTAATGCCTGCAGACACGCAGGATAAGTGAACAGGGAAGACGAGATAAATGCCTTCCTACAAGTGTTTTTCTCCCCTCATCCAGCCTGCTGATCCTGTGCAAATTACCTTGGGGAAGCCCAAGCTATAGTCCTCAAAAAACCGGAAGTGAGGAGCACTACTATGATCACAATTATCCTACGATGTTCATGCATCGCAGGATATTGTTACCCTTCCAAGCTTTTGGCCTAATGTCTCATGTGAACAGAGAACCAGATGGGAGTTTTGAGGGCTAAAATGGATACACCAATTATTTATAGATTCGGACTAAAAATCACGTGAACTGCCTTCTGTGGAGTTCCATTTTCTGAGAACAGACTTGAAATAGACATAGTTGTGGAAAGTCTCAGAAGCATTTAGAATAATCCTAAACATGATATTGCAAGTAGGGAATGGTGGAGCTAAGCCTTAAGAATTTTCGAAGCCCCTTCATAAAGAAGAACATAGTTTTAGAACTATCTCTTGGAAATCTCTAGAATGAGACCGGGCGGTTCAACTTTATCTCCTGTCGGTTTTGCCCCTAGCCATTTCTTCCTGCAAGAGAACCTCTAAAATTAGACATGACTGCTTGCATAGCTAGGTGCCTCCAGCTTTGGGGTCGAAGGAAATGGTTTCTAGCACCGTACACATGATAGGCACTCAATCAACATTTAGTGGGAAGGATCAAAGAATAAAAAGAGAACTTCTTTGATTCCTAAGTATATGATGATGCATTTTTTCAGAAAGTTTCCCTCAGTTTTCCATTTTATTATGTTAACTTTGGCATATATAAGGTTTTTTTTTCTTTTTGGGGGGAGTGTGGGAGGGGCAGCATTTCTTCAAGGAGTCCTTTGTGCTAGGTACTGTCCTAAATACTTCACCTGTGTTGCTTTATTTCCACCTCACAACAACCTACAATCTCTTGCATCTTACAATGGAATAATAACTTGCCTGAGGTTAACCAGCTAGTCCAGGGTCATCCAGCCAACCGACTCGAGCCCAAGCCCCAACTGCTCCCAAACATGGCCTGTTCTGCTATGATTCAGAACTGAGAAATGCTGTCTTCTGCTTTTACTCATAAATCTAAAACTCAAAATGGAGGAATTTCTGGAGAATGGCTAAGGCCATTAAAATTTTTTAGGGATGCTTACATTTTCACAGCCAAAAAACCATTTAGGGAATCAGCAAAACCTTAAGCTTTCGTTTTTGTTTTTGTTTTGTTTTACTATCTCTTTAATAAATAGAGTCTCCTGGAAGATGTGAACTAGGGTCGAATGCCTAGCTCTAAACCATTCTCCAGGCTCTCCGATTAGCATCCTCCCTTGGAGCACAAACTAATGCTTAAAATATAAAGGAAAATTTAGAAATGAACTTCTGTCTAGTGACATCCATACTTGAGTTATGGGGTGAATTCTCAAGGTATCTGGACCGATTTAATTTTTATTGATCCCCATTAGAACACACATAGCATCATTCGACATTTTGGAAATTAACAACTGTATTAACAACTGTAATTACCATTTGCTTTCTATCTGGAAAAAGTCATCACTCATCAGAAAGTGGAGATTCTCCTGCTCTATCAAACTTGCTCAGAATCAAAACAAACTTCCACATTTTCCTGGTTAACTGTAACTCGCAGGGAAAAAGCCCTTCAATGTTTTCTCAGGTGAAAAGGGAGCAGTGGTATTCCAGGTCACCCTGCCCCCACCTCCCACGCTTGTGTTAACTGGGCCATGAGCAAGGGTCTTGAGAAATGATACAACTCCGTGCCCTCTGCTCCATGTGGCTTCAATAATGTCAGCTGGAAGAAATATATTTCATAAATATTACCATCAAGCATGCATTGAGTTATCAATATTCACTTTGGATGGGGGAGACTTCCAAGTGAATCACCGAAAATTAAAGAAGCTCCTGTTGTTATGATGCCTGGAAACTGCAAATGGGGAAACATGTTTTTCCTCTTACTTTCGAATCCCCTTGTTCCACAATTAATTTTCCCCTGCCACGGCATGGAGTATCGTGGGATCGTAAGATTGTGTGTGTGTGTGTGTGTGTGTGTGTGTGTTTTCTCTGTGCGTACTTTGTACTTTAGCTGAATACCACCTTAGATCATCCTCGACAACAGAGTAAAGGTTATCATTAGCATGTTGAATAATGGATGGCGTCCATTGTATTTTCTTGTTTAGGAAAATAAATCATCCTGAAAACTTTTATTATGTTCTATGTAAAATGGAAGCACATCAGCACTTGTTATGTTTTCCTTCTCCTGAGTGGGTTTGGCAGGGCGCCTTGGGCTGGAAAGAACAGCCAGGGGTTGCCAAGCAAGGGCTGGCTTGATTCCGTGCCATTCCTCTAGGGGATGTAAACATCCTGCCCTGGAATACTTCACCAACCTGTAGCTAGAAAACTCCCGTGCGCAGAGGTGCAGCCAGGAGAACTGGAAACCATGAGTCACAGCACCAAGCAGGCCTTGCTGGGTAAGAAGGAGGTCAAAGGTTTAAGCTTCATCCACCCCACCCTCCTCCCCAGGAGAAGACCAGACTGAACATAGTAGAGAAACCTACAGGAGTTGAGTGTGGATGAAGATCACGATCTCCTGAGTACCAACTGACCGAATGCCTCATACTATATCATCCACCTTCACATCCATCACCACGTGTCATACTGAGTAGGGCTGATCAGGGGGTAAGACCTTGGGGGCTGGGTACAGACACCTCCGAGCTGCCACTCACTGGGTGTGTAGTCTTGGGGAACATGCTTAATCTGATTCTCCATATTCTCATTGGCCAAGTGGGGATGGACCAGTTCCAGTACTGAAATGTCTTCCTACCAGACAGTCAGGAGCAGTTGCCTTAAGTCCCTGGAGCACACACACACCCTCCCAGTATCCTGGCTGACCAGCCTGTCCCTGGATTCCACCCCCACCCACTGTGGGCTACTTTGCAATCTTGAGCTAAAGGGAGATGTGGGCAGAGTAGAGCCTCTAGGGCCTGTCCAGTAGTAAGGGCTGGTTTGCACTCAGTGACTGGTGCCCATCTCATACCAGTTGTTAGATAGCTTCATAAGGCTGTCCAAGGGACAGGAATGGATTCTACAAAGCCTATCATACGAAGAACGCCAAATGATGATCATTATGTCCATTATACAGATGGGGAAAACTAGAGTAATAAAGTTAAAAAGCCATGATATGAAACCAGGATATGAACCTGGGGTCATAGTGTATCATATCATAGATTCTCATCTTCCTATCAACTATGATGTAGCAACAACAGGAGAATCATAACAGCCCATTTAATAATGGCAGAAAAGAGTGTCCCTCCTAGAGAGAGCCATTCCATCAGCTAGATTTCAGATGCCCATGCTTTTCTTGAATATCATCCCTGAGGATTCATTAAAAAGGTGAGCATAGATTCAATGTTTTAATTATGTTATCAGACCTACTACATGACAACTGCTTTTCTCAAGACTGAATGGAAGAAACTGGTCCTAGCTGCAGAATGGAGTTTGACAGTTACAGAGCTGGTCTTCTCGACCACAAGTGGACAACGCTATTCTTATGTCTGGGTACTCTGAGTAAGTACTGAGCTTTACCTGTGTTCTTGGAGAGTAGGGGGAGAATGGGTATAAAAAGATTCTATATGTGATTTCATATAGCCAATAAAATTATTACTTTAAAAACATTCATCAAGGCAGAATATTGTCAGGATAGATTAAAAACAATAATGGATCAACAACTAGGAATGTGATCCTCATATAGTAGTCACAAGGCTCCTATACCCTGCTCTCTTCTAATTATTTAACCTGCTTCTCTATTAGCTATTAGCACTTGAGTATGAAATAGTCACCTGTGGACAGGAGAGTGCTTCAATGGGAATAGAACACAAGATGGTTACATTTGGTTAAGAGCAAGGGAAAGGGGGACGCCTGGGTGGCTCAGCGGTTGAGCATCTGCCTTTGGTTCAGGGTGTGATCCCAGGGTCCAGATCAAGTCCCACATGGTGCTCCCCACAGGGAGCCTGCTTCCCCCTCTGCCTATGTCTCTGCCTCTCTCTGTGTGTCTCTCATGAATAAATAAATAAAATCTTAAAAAAAAAAAAAGAGCAAGGGAAAGAAATAGGAACATTTTAGGGGGAGGCCAGTGTGGAGATTATTCCAGAAGTAACTGAAGATTTTCCTGCTCAACATGTGGTTCATGGGCCAACAACATCAGCATCCCCTGGGAGCCCATCAGAAATCAGAGTCTGAGACCCACCCTGTCTGACGGATCACATTTGTATTTTAATCGGATGCCCAGACGATTCATATGCACATCTCCGCTGGAGAAGCTCTGTTCCTGGGGGCCCAGCCTCTGCTCACACGTGGTGGATAGAAATTGGTGGGGGTTGGCACAGAACAGAAAATAAAGTTGTAAGAGATGGGAAGGGACCCGAGTGTTTGCCTAAGAGGTTATCCTGTCTGAATCGGCTGCAGGGGGAAAAAATCTGTTCTGAGATGATGAGCAGGCTGTGGTTGCAGTTGCACACAGCATGATGGCCATCTGTGTATAAAAAGAAAAGCAACACTGTGCAGGAGTGTGGAATTGCTACAGAGGCTAAGCATGGCCAGGTGTTTAAGCAGGAAAGCCAGTCTTAAAGATCAAAGGCAAGTCGATTGTAAAAGAGAACATCTTGCCCACCAAACCCAGGCCCTCCGAATGGAGAGAGGGCGATGTCTGAATAGACCAGATGTTAGCAGCCAAGGGATCCTGAGAGCCTAGAATAAACTTGCTTAAATAGCTCTGTGGCATCAAAACCTCATTATCTGCCAGGCCCACCGCTAAATACAAACACAGGTTCCACGGCAGATGTGAGAGAAGTCCTCCGAGGCGCCCGGCTGAGGCGGTAGGAATTTTCTGTCCCTGTGGTAAATGGGCAGTAATTAATTATAGGACAGACGCTGAAGGCTGAAGACAAAGTTCTCCACTGCCGATGACAAGGGAGTGGAGGTTTTGGAAAGAGCTGTGTGAGCACTTCGAGGTAGCCAGTTTGGGGTCATGACAGGTGCCGCCTCCCTCGGGCCTGAGATGGGTGGGTAAGTTATTTTGGGACTGAAGAATGGGTGGCTCTGGCTGCACAGCCCCCAGCTTCCTGTGCCTATCCTTCAGACCCAGGTCCATCGTTCTGTCACCCCACAGGCAAGCCAGGGGACCGTGGGGGATGGGCAGGGACACGAGCATTCCAACAACTTGTGGATTTCCCACAAGTCCAAGCTGGTCTCCTCTTAATTGCCCCCACAGAGATTTTCATAAATACATTTAAATATAATAATTATTATTGTTATTTTACTTTGTTCTTCTCGATGGCACCTTTCCTTCAAACAGCTCAAAGAACTATTCTGAAATTATCCAATTAATCTTTGCAAAATTCCTGTGAAGAAGGTGGGTGGCAGTTTCTCTACACTTCTTGAGGAGAGGGAAAAGCAGAGAGAGGTTAAAGGTGCCTGGAGAAATTTGGGGACGGCGCAGAAATGGAAATTGGGCTGCCAACCTCGTTCCCCCAGACAGTCCTCTGCTGCCAAGTTCACTGTCCTCTGAAGAGCACAACTGCCTCCGCCAGGGCCCTAAGTTCGGAGCAACTGTGTTCAGATCCTGGTGCCACTGCTCTGTAAGACAAGACTTTGTGCAAGCCGTTTAGCCTCTCTGGGCCTCAGTCTTTTCCCCATCTGTCAAATGCCTCTGTGAGATGCCTCAATGAGAAAGGTGCTGTGACACAGTAAGGACTGTTTGGCTGTTTAGGACAGGGCTCCCGGGAGCACAGCCTTTCGAATCCAACCTCAGTGGGCTTATAGGCAGTTTTTTGTTTTTTTTTTTTAAGATTAACTTATTTATTTGAAAGAGAGAGAGAGAGAGCACGCACATGAGCGTGAGTGCAGGGGGAAGGGGCAGAGAGAGTCCCAAGCAGACTCTGCAGTGAGCATGGAGTCTGAGACAGGACTTGATCTCAACTCTGAGATCACCATCCGAGAAGAAACCAAGAGTGGAACACCACCCAACCAACTGCACCATCTAGGCGCCCCTTGTTGGCAGTGTTACACACAAGGCAGTTTTGTGCATGGCAGTGTAAATGGCATATGTAGGCATGGAATGAAGCAAGAGGGTTCAAGATTGGGCTTGGGAGATAGACAGCCTGGTTCAAATCTTGGCTCCAACACTTGCTAAATCCTATGACTTTGGGCAAGTCACTTAACCACATTGAACGGGTATCCTCCTCTGTAAAACAGGGACGATTTCTTTAATGTGACGATTCAATAAGATAATGCATATAAAGGAGCTAGCACTAGCAAGTGCTCAGTATGTATATATATGGTGGTTTGGAGAGGAGTCTGTTGTCAGACTGTCTGCATTTGAATCCTGGCCCCCCTCTTTCCAGCTCAGAGACCTTAGGCAAGTCACCTACCTCATCTCACAGGAGAAGGTAGGTTCCCATGAGGATGAAGTAAGTTCATACACATAATTTATAACAAAACCGGCCACAAAGTCTATGCTTGATAAATGGTAGTATCAATGGTACGATGATTATGGCTTAATTTCTTGTTCTGTTTTGTCTGTGGAACCATGAACACTGGCCTCTATGCACATGGAGAGAGATTACTGTATAATTTGAGGGTGATGCGGAGGGAAAATAGTTTGTGCCAGGCTGCCACCCCCCAGTAAATCGGAAGAAGTACTCCCTCTGGAATCAGAGAGGCCGTCAGTCCGCCCCTCCCTGGCTCAGGGATGCTGGGTAAGTTTGCTGTCTTCCGTGAAGTCAGCTCATCTGTAGAATAATGTAACAATTTGACTAACAAGCTGAACAGGGGACTTGAACTAATATACACAAATGTGCTGGGTAAATTCCTAAATGCCACATATATTTAAAGGGTTATAAATTCAGAAACACACACACTTTAAAAGCACACTAACATCTAAATTTTCATTTGAACAAGGGCAAACTGAACCCTTTTTAGTATACGTGCTTTTATTTTTCATCCCTTTGGGGGAAAAAAAAAACAATGAAAAAGCTCTTGTCTCAGGTAGGAAAAGAATGAAGATACCTTAATTTCCAGTGGTGCCACCACCCTGGCTTCACCAGCAGCTGCTGTAACAGCCAACACACAATCTTTCCACCCACCCAGGAGACTCAAAGTAACTGGATTTCTCTTTGCTGAGTTCCTGTGGGTACTTCAAAGCCTGGAGACTTTGCAGATGTCTTGGTGGTGATTTCCCTTTAGCAAACACATGGGAAATACTTCAATAAGAGAGAGACCAGCTCCGCAAAAGAAAATTTGGGGCCGGAAAGGAGGGAAGACGGCTTGCAAGCTGAGCCCGATAAGCTGGGTCGCTGGGTACTCATTCTCAGAAGGATGGCCTGCATTTTGCAGCTGCAGTCTCTTCCTTCAGCTCACCTTAACACTTACAGCAAGGAGGCATTTCTTAGGTACTAACCCACGAAACGTCAAAACCGAACTCGACTAGAAGGAATTATATTAAATACCTCAATGTTGCCAGGAGCCTCCTGGCATGCTACCAACCCCATGGGAAGATCAGAACAGTAGCCTCTCGGACCTGAGAAGGGCGGGGGCAGCAGGCAGAGGGTGGGTCCAGTCCCCCCTTGTATGATTGCCAAGTTTGGCTTTCTTTTGCATTGTTGAGTCTCCTCCCAAAGCAAGTTTCCTTTAAACTGCAGTCAGGGACATTTTTACTTCAAGGAGCTCTAAAGCCCTAACCCACAAAGTCCGTTTTTACATATGGCTAAATTCTTTTGTGGATTAAAATCTGCTTTTTGAATCAAGAAGCACCTCATCCTTTAAAAATAAGAACGGGTTACCAAACTACAATGTTGTCTACAATGTAGGCAAGGAGTGTTCAGCGTGTGCACAGTAAGCAAAGTGACTGCTCCCACACTAGCTAGCAAGGCTCTGAGGGTTTCCCAATGGTGGGATTGTGCCTGCGGTGAGGGGAACCCACTCTGTGCCTGGTGCATTGGGTAGGATGCTCTGCAAGGCAACAGCCTAGATATGGGGGTGATGGCTATAGGTCAGAGTGAAGCCCCCTTATCCACTGGGACATCGAACACACAGGGTCAACCAGACCCTCACCTGGGAGATGCCTTGCCTGTCATTCATCCATCATTGATTTCTACACCAAAGATCTTCGTACACCTGCTCTCAAGTCAGGCATGGTAGCCTCCTGAGTGACAATCATGGTGTCTGTCCTCACAAAGTCTAGAGGGAAGGACAAACAGGCTGTCATAACACAGTGTGCTCCTGCTCTCCTCGGATGAGTGTGGGCTCCAAGAGAGAACACAGGAGGGACACTTAGTCAGGGATGGAGGGTACTGTAATGGCACCCTGTGGGGTGGAGGGGTCACTCACCTCCGGGGAGGAGCAGAAAGGGAGGATCATTGGGAGTGAAAGGAGGAAAGACTAGAGACTTAGCTCTAGGCAGGCTAGTCAAGGAGTTAGGATATCATCCACAGGGCAACTGGGAACCATAGCACCACCACTGGCTGCTTAGCTTATGCTAAGGCAAAAATTTATTGAACCTGACCACATACAAAGCTTCGGGTACTATACAAAATGAGAGAAGTGCCAATATCTCCATCCTGCAGTTGAAAAAATGGAGGCTTAGCAGTGAGGTACCTCGCTGTAGGTCATCCAGCTACTGGGACTTGATTCTGTAGTAGAGGTTTCTGAGTTTGTCATCCAGGATCAACACCTCCTTTCTAAGACTCCAACTCCATGATTTCACTCGAGCTATTGGGATGGGTATATAACTTATACCTGGCGTGGTGGAGCACTGCCATCCTCTGGCCACAATACTGGCTCAGGAATAAGAATGAGAGCCAGTTAGAGTCAATGGCACACAATGTTGGGACTTCCTGGGAATCTTGAGAGAGAGAGAGAGAGAAAGGCTGCTCCATCTCTTAAAAGTGGGAGGATATAGGTTTAGAGCTGGCAAATGAGGACAGCACAGAGAGCCACGAAATTAGGTCTCCTAGATCAACCTCTGCCTGAAACCACGATACTCCACAACTTTTCACTTAAGTTATTTCTTAGTTGGTTTTTCTGTCACTTGCAATGAAGTAGCCCTAATGCAATGGGGCCTATGGTGGCCCTCTCTTACTGTACCCCTAAAGTTACATGCTGCTGAAACTGCTCTGGTGTTTTGCTAATTTCTTACATTAAAAAAAATTATCTTAGTGAAAATTGTGAGCATGGAAAAAATTGAGCTGTGAAAATTAAGGCAGAGTACAGGAATGTATAATTTAAAAAACTGTAAAATTAGTTTCCCAGGAAAAGGAGGCTAGATGTAGAGTGAGGGAATCTGAGGTACAGAAGTACAGATCCTGCAGCTCACCAGCTCTGTGACCTCGGGCAAGGCACCTTTGCTCTCTAACCATCAAGCTATGGAATAAGGGTGTATCACAGCTCAGGCTGGTGACTGCTACCTAGCTGCTTTTGAATCATCAGAAGTTGACTAACACAGATTTAGGAGGCCCATTCACATCTAAACATAGACGGAGGTTTATCTTCAAGAAAGTTCACACCTGTTTGTATCTGGCAGGTGCAGCTGAGAAAGGCTCAGCAGTGAGCTTGTGTTCAGCGAAGTGGAATTACATAACTGACAAGCCCCAGAGAACCTAACTTGTCCTGGATCTTGGAAATCTCTCAGGGCAGCCCTGGGAGAGGGTCCAGCCTGGGCCTGAGTCTTGTGATCAAGACATGTGACTATCCCACTACCCCACCAACAGAAAGGACATTTCTAGTTTGCTCTCCACCATCATGGAGTCTCGCTCTTACAAACCCTTATGATGAGTCTCCCAGTGCAGCTGGTGTCATCAAAAGATGACACCAGCCAGTGACCTGGAAAGCAGGTCACAGGGACCCGACCTGTAAAAACCACACTAGTTGTTATACCAGGTTGACACTGGCAGTTTGCACACAGCTAGTGCACTGGGTCATGACCTTCAAAGGATCTGATGGGCCGGTGTTTTATTTACATATTCTGCTAAAAATAAACTTTAGAATTTCTACAACTCTTAGAAGTAGATACTTTTCACCTATTTTGAACTTCATACAATGAAGAAGGCACCTCGAATTATTGGAGATAAGAAGCCTGTCACTATAACAGAGTTCTAAGAGTCCCCTTTTAAAACCTGTATTCTGTTACAGATAAATACACGTGTTCTCTAATGATTCAGACTATGAGCTAATCAGGTCTGCAACATGTGAGATTTTAAGTTCTGTGTTGTAAACAACGAAATATACAACTAGGTGTGTGAAATGGCTATTGACATTGGTGAAAAGGTCATGGTACAATCGGAAGTCACGGAGCCCTTATGCTAGGCAGAAATTATCTCCTCCACCCAGATAGCACCAGGAAACAAGTCCTGGTGAAGTCCTCACACGACTTCGACCTCTCCCATCTTATTTGAATGACATCCTAGGGCTACCCTATCACGGGTTCCATGTGGCCCAAGAGCCCCAACAGACTTTTCAGAGGAATAAAGAAGAAAACCAAAGTAACTCCTATTTTTACACTCTTGGAATCTGACACTTACTCAAACACCAGCAAAATGTCTAATAGTAGAAAACTATTAACAGTGCCCAACTCCTGTCACGGTGACTAAAATTCAGCTACATAAACACAAGAGGCATAAACCATTCTTGAGAACAAGATACAACACTGGCAAGAAAAATAATTAGATTTAAAACCACAAACCTCCAACTGAAGTTTCTCCAGGACCAACAGTCCGTGTGTCTTGGTGTGGAGATAATACATATTTGTTGATCAAGGTGAGTGCCGACTTAATTACCTATAGGGGCAAGTCTGAACTCTGAAAAGTCAGTCATCTGCCCTTAGACCTCACCTCCAGGTGCAGAGTTAAGAGAGCCCTCCACGTGTTAGACCCACACAAATGAAGCATAATGGCTACGTTTCCTTTATGGGATCTCATGAACATGAGGAGGAGACAGCAGATGCTGATAAATGACTTCTGCAGCACCACCTCAGTAGGGCCAGGTTGCTCCTCAAGGCTTAGTATTCTTTGGTCTCTCCTTTTTTCTGCTTAGTGTCTCCTTACTTCCCTGACATCTCCATTGTGGCATTCCTCTCGGCCTGGCCCAGCCCTAAGCAGTCCCACTTTCTTGCCTATCTATAAACACACGTATCGCCTTTGGCCCAGGGCGCGATCCTGGAGACCCGGATCGAATCCCACGTTGGGCTCCCAGTGCATGGAGCCTGCTTCTCCCTCTGCCTGTGTCTCTGCCTCTCTCTCTCTCTCTCTCTCTCTCTCTGTGTGTGACTATCATAAATAAATAAAAATAAAAATAAAATAAAATAAACACAGGTATCATTTTGGGGAAAAAAAGAAGTATTTGGCCAGGGGTGGAGGGTAGCTATTATTGTTTGCTTTTGTTAAAATGAACATATATCACTTTTATCCTAAAAAGAGGGTTTTGATAAACATAAAAAGTGGCTGGACTCTATTTTTTTTTTTTAAGTTTTTGGGAGGGAGGGGTAATGGGAGAGGGAGAGAGAGAATCTCAAGCAGGCTCCACGCTCAGCATGGAGCCTGATGCAGGCAGGGCTCCATCTCACAACCCTGAGATCATGGACCTGAGCTGAAATCAAGAGTCGGGTGCTTAACCCATTGAGCCACCCAGGTGCGCCTGGACTTTACTTTAGAATGTGATTTTAAAACACCCAGTATGTTTCTAAACATAACAGGCCTACCTTGACAAGAACACTGTGGTACCATAAAGTATGGTTATCGAGACCTCGCATGAACAGCACCTAGCCTCTGGAAAGGGCCTCACTACGTATTTTCTCATTTCATCTTCCCACCCAGTGATGGGAGCATTCATTCTGCCTGGCATCCAGGTGACAGAAACTGAAGCTCAGAAAGGTCAGGGAGCCCCATGCAAGGGCACAATACTCACAGGTTGGGGTGTAGGGATGCAGGAGCTAGTCTTCTCACTCAAATGGCAGTGCTCTTTCCAACCACAAAAATAATTCCCCAGGATCCTACAAGGCATCCCTGTTGGGTCGCGGCAATGTTGCTCCTCCGTTCGATAAACAGCAGAGCCTCTGCTTGAAAGACGCTGTATGAGGTGGGTGTGAAAG
This sequence comes from Vulpes vulpes, assembly GCF_048418805.1. Lineage (NCBI taxonomy): Eukaryota > Metazoa > Chordata > Mammalia > Carnivora > Canidae > Vulpes > Vulpes vulpes. The sequence goes on along the minus strand of NC_132788.1, from coordinate 73,487,474 downwards.
GTCTGGGATTCTTGAGTTAGGGCCACACTTATGAATGAACACACACAGAATGAGAATGCACCTAGTGCCATAGAGGAGCTAAAAGAAAATTGAAGGGCCTCCTATGATGCCAGAAGGAGGGCTCACCTCCAGCTGGAAAGCTCAGCTGGCTTCCTGGAGGGGGAGGCCTTGGTTCATGATGGGAGACTGGGAAGGGGTGAGCGGATAGGGATGGAGGCAGAGGGCTGGGGACTCAAGGGGGTTGGCTGGCCGCAGCTCGACACACATGTGTCAGAGAGCAGTGGGGTCAGCGCTGCAGCCAGCCCATGGGGTGAGGGGAGGGAGAACCTGCTGTATACTTTGCTCATGGCTGGAATCTAAAATACAGCTTTAAATTATTAAGGATCCTGGAATGCCACAAACTTCTGAAAACTGCCTGTCAGGATCACAAAGATACTTGGAGGAAGGATCTTCAAACCAAGTGTCAGAAATGAGAGATGAGCCCGTGTGACCCGACTTCACCACGCACATGTTTATCAGCCATCCGTCACCGGATGGCGGTGGTGCGGCTGCGTGCAAGGAGATCCTACAAATAAAATAGGAACTCACAGTATGTGGATTTGTGTGTTTTGCCTCCATATTAAAGGGAGAAAAAACCCCTTTGGGTTCTTCTTTCCAAAACTGTAATATAAAGGTATGAACCTTTCATTTTTTTGAAGTCTTTTTGGGAAAGGCGTAAAGCACGCCCAGGACAGTCAGGGGACCATATTTTGTGCAACAGCAATTCTTCTAAATATAGAACGCACAGCGATCACAAGAGGGATGCGAGCAGTGTCCTTGGATGCTCCGCAGAACAGGCGGATGACAAAGCTGCTAAGAGGGTTTGCATCGAAATCCTGCGCTCCCCGATTTAGCAGAAGGCTTATTTCGCTCTCTCGCATGAGTGGGTTGTCGGAGCAGACCCACAGCAGTCGCATTTTGAATCCCATTCTTTGCCTTGTCCTAGGTCTGCCTTAAAGGTACATAAATCTCCTGGTCCGGGGAATTTGCTTTTTTTTAACCAGGTACAAGTAAATTTCCTTACCCAAACTCCGCCTATCCCTAACGCTTGCCAGATATCACAGGCCAATTTCTTTCTCTTTTCTTTCTTTCTTTTCCTTCTCTTTCTTTCTTTCCTTTCTTTCTAACTTCACCTTCCCAACAGAAACATAAAAGGGGAGATTTATAAACATTTCAGATTGCTAATATACTACCTCTTCTCATTCTTCTAAGTGGAAACTTTGCTCTTGAGAAAAGGTGAGCTTCTACTAAAAAGCAATTTTCTCTGTCAGAAGGGCTCGCCGAGCACTTGGTCGCAGCTGAAATGTGTTTTAATCAGGCCTTTCTCCTTTACAAGCCGGCTGCTTTCAGCTCTGTCCCACAGCCTGAGCAGGGAGGAAGATGGCTCTCAGACATCCTTTTGTTGCTCTAATCAGAGCCAGAAGGGCCGTAGTGACTTTCAGGCCTTGGGGAGCTGTAGTTCTTTTGTATCCATCTCATCCAAGAAATCAAGTTTGATTAATTTGTCATCAAGGCAAATGTGTGATCCACTCAGAGCCAGGCCTTTGAAGTGGAAGGCTGAACTAGAGCTGCAAAAACCCAGGTCAGCGGGATAAATGGTGGCGGTAGTGGTGCCGAATCGAACACGTTCTTCTGTGCAGGGCTGCCTGTTCTCGTTTAAAACACTCTAAAAACAACAACAAAACCCTTTTCCACATAAGCGTTCAGAGTTGGATTGCTCCCCATCCCAAGTCTCCTTTTGTTTACTTTAATTTTGAAAATAGAGTTATCCGGGCTGCAAGGCAAGTAAGACCCAGAGAACATTTAGCCACAAAGCGTGGGGGTGGAAGGCTCTGACCTCCTGCCAATCGTAAAAGACCACTTCGAGTGGGAGATTCGAGAGGGCTGAACTCAGTGTCAGCACGTGTCTCTGTAATGAATAATCGGAAGGGGTCTCCAACTGGGTCATGGGACAGATGCTCATTTACGATGCTCTGGTCTTGTTAACCTGCACTTAGTGGAGTTCTTGAACTGCTGAAAATGCATAAGGTAGCAGCCCCAAGATATTATTTAATCCAAGACTTAGTGTCATATTTCTTGTTCAGATGCTATATATGCTTTATATGGAATTACAGGGCTTTTAAAAATTACAGAGTAAGCAATCTTTAGACATTCCACAGTGTAAGAATCCCCATATTGAACATGTTGGTACACAGGCCTTTTTATGATGGTTACCCCTCAGGTACATACATAAAGACACAGTGAATTACCCAGCAAAAAGTCCAGGGCTTGCATGGCTTTTAAAGATGTTTGAAAAGCACCAACAAATTAGAAACAGCCTTTGTGGTTACTGAATTCAGTATCAAAACTGTTATTAGAGAATTTTAAAACAATAATGAGATTAGTAAAAGCACTCAGCTTTAGAAATCTAAGGATACTACAACTTTAAAAAAGAGCAAACAAACAAACATCTGCTTACGACAACACTCAAACACACCTTCATTCCAGCATGCACTGAGTTTGTAGTATGCGCAGGCATGTGGAGCTCAAACATATTTAAGATATACTTCCTGCCTTTCTTATGGTCTAGTAGTTCCTAAGTTTTAATGATAGTTACCAATGCACTCAACTGTAAGCTCCCTGAAGAATGGATGAGATCTTGTCTTGTTTATTTTTCTATCTCTAGTGCCTAGCAGCACATCATAGTTGTTCAATAAATACTTTCCGAGTGAATGAGTCAATATCCCATATAATCCTTATCTCAGCTCTACTGATGCCTATCGACTTTCCTTAAGGCATCCAACATTAAAAGAATATGCGTGGAATATAAGGAACTCTTAGGAGCCTCCTACGGTCCTCCTCCAATGAGAAGTTTGAGTGACTGCAATCCACAGAGCATAACATGGGACTTATGTTTCAACAATAATTTGTTAAGCCTGGAAAACATTTTTATTAGCTGAACTTCTTTTGTATATTCCTGAGTAACAATGGCAATAATGTCCTTAGAAAATTATTAACTGGAAGATTCATTCAGGCTTTTAATTGGTTCACAGCAAACAACCCAGAAGTCAGGTACTCAAAGCTCCAGTGAAGAAGGCAGATTTGTTTGTCCACTATGGCTTGAAGAGGTAGAAAGATCGGTAAATAAGCAGTTATGAGACTAGTGGGTTTGGGCCCACTGCTGCCACCAGCTTGCAGGACCTCAAACAACATAAGCTAGACCAACTACATCAAGAGGAAAGTGCAAAAGTTTCATTGGATCAGTTCATCCTCTTTACCGTGTGGATGTATGAATATAGTCAACTAATAGAAGTACTATTTAATAGCTCTCTACATGAATAAAGTGCTGAGCTGAGTGCTTAACTATGTCATTGGCTTTGAAGAAGCTCTGTCTTCTTCCCTTCTGTAGATTAGGAAATTGGGGCTATGAGAGGATGAGTAACTTGCTTGAGGCGCAAGCTAATGGGATTTCAACCCAATAAAACAAATTCCACGCTAAGCTCTTTGCATTGAGCCAGTCTGCCTCCCTTCCGATTGTCGACATCCAAGGCTAAGGTTTGGAAATCCCAGAGTGGTTCAACCCAGAGAGAATCCCACAGTCTCCCACAAAAACCACCATACCATTTACCAGGACACCTAATACTCTGGACAAGAAACCAAATTCCATCTTCTCTGCTCTTCTCCCCCCCAATCTCCGGTAGAAGCATTTACAAACACAAATAGTTAAAGGTCACCAGTAAGAAGTAGAAGACGGATTTGCCTGATCCATCTGTGCTGGGATAATCCAGAATTGGCCGTGAATATGTTGAAGGGCCTACACACTACACCAGTAATTCTTTTCCACCTGCCATCCACACCAGTCAAATGTGTTATTCTTGTACATTCTTTGGAGGAGAGTGTTAGGCATGTGTATCTACAGATTGGGCACTCAATAAGTGAGACAGAAAAGCAAACTTCAAATATAAATTTTTTAATTCCCAGCTAAAACCTTGAAAAAGTAAGCAAGTAGATGGTGTATCCTAGTCGTACACTGGTTTTGAGTCAAATCTGCTCATGTGGAACTGATGCAAAGAAGCGGATTAGGAAATGTGTATTTTTTCCACATAAGGTATGGAATGAAGGAAAAATCGTTGATTTTTACAGCCAGAAGATTTGGGGAGTTGGCTGCAACTTTGCCACCAACTGCTTGTGTGACCTTAAGCGAATTCTTTATGCTTTCTGGGTCATTTCTTCATCTGTAAAATGAAAAGGTTGAACCAGGCCAGTCAGTGAGCTTTCCTTAAAGCTGTAGGTCCTTTCCTTTATAAACAAACTCCTCTAAGCAGTCTCAAAATCCTTACGTGTCGGCACATCCCATCAAGCCTAGCATCAGGAGAACAGGCTGGAGCCGCAGTACTGGTGTCCTTTGGCTCTGTAACGGGCTACCTGTGTGAGCATGGGCAAGTCATCTCACCTCTGTGAGCCTTAGCTTTCACATACAGAAAATGGAGGCAACAATTGTGACAGTGCCTCCTAGCATCTGGGAGAGAAGTAAGTTAGTGAGTCTCTGAGCTTAGATGGCCTGGAGCTCCATACGCCATTAGTTGTTATTGAGTCACAGCAATGAACAGAGCCACGTGGCACCGCAGAACCCTGCCAAACTCTATCCACTCACTGACTTATGGGGGTAGCAAGCACTGATAGTGCCATTCTGCACTTATCACTTAAAGAGCTTATAAATAACTTTTTTTTTCATAAATAGAGGAGTTTCTATATAAAAAGATAATGGGGATGTTTATCACCCGAGGAATAAAACCAGAAAGAAGTGCAACGAAGAGCTTGCTGTAAGTCATCATCAGGGTTATTTTAGTGGGGAAGGCAGGGGCTGGGATTGTGAGGAAACTAATGAAGGAGGCTCCTGGGGTGGCCGGCAAAGTTCTACTTCCCAACCTGGGTGCTGCTCTAGGAGTGTTCTCCATGTAACGATTCGCTAAGTTACACGTTTGTTTTGGGTGGCTTTCCATATCGTTTGTTTTATTTTTACAATAAAAAGTTTCTTAGAAGTGGTGTTTCATAAAACAAAATCAATGAGTATGTAAATGATGCCTACTGGCTTCCAAAATGTTAACAATTTGCCTTGCAATGCATGTCAGTATGGATGTGTTATTGTGTTACTACACTTTTAAAAATACTTTTAAAAATATACTTTACAATAGGAGCTTTGTTTGCAGTATCTAAGAGTATTTCTGTAGAACTAACCACCTGGAGAACACTTTTTGAAAGCCAACAGGCTTCTGTTAAAATGTTATTTATGATTCCATGACGTTTGTTTTTTTTTTTTAAAGGCACATTCTGAAAATCAAAGTCTTGTCCTTCATAATTTGACTATCTTCATGAAACACCAATTATTTTTGCCTCAAAAAGGGAATGCTACGTTAATATTTACCCTTCATTTCCGCCATTCTTCAGTCAGGGTGAGTCACAAAACCCAAAACTTTCCTAAGACCTGAAACCTTCCTCTTGGTCTGTGATTTCTAGAATTCTATATGTGCAAACAACAAATGATTTAAGTTCCCCCAAGTGAAAGAGGAAATTGGGCAGTAAGAGCTTGTCCACATCTTTGAGGCTGGGAGGAGCCCACACATTTAACCATACCATCTGTACAAATGGTACCAGAGTTCAACATGCTTATGATTAGAAGGGCTTATGATTTATGCTTGCTAGTTAAATATGCTTATGATTTAAAATTATTTTCTCTGGCAAGAAATAACCTAGTCAGCACCACAGCTTAGCCAGATGATGGGAAATAGATACATATTTCAGTGGTACACATTTTAACTTGCTGAGCCCAGTAAATGCTACTGTTTTCTTTTCTTTCTATAACAAAAGACCTATCTTCCTGTAGGATCCCAGAAAGTTTTTAAAAATACATTCATTACTGAAAGCAGCTACAAGTCTTGTAAGAGCGGTTTATTATGACCAAAAGAATCACTGGGGTTGGCCTCGAAAAAACTGTACCTTAACGGAAGGCAGAGCCTATATCAAGGAACAGGACTCCCAAAAGCACATGAATAACCGCTACACCATAAAGCATACGCAGAATACATGGCAGCAGTAATCAGACTCCAATAGAAGGAGATATGAGGGGACGCCCGGGTGGCTCAGCAGTTGAGCATCTGCCTTCAGCCCATGGCATGATCCCGAAGTCCCGGGATCAAGTCCCACATCGGGCTCCCTGCATAGAGCCTGCTTCTCCCTCTGCCTGTGTCTCTGCCTCTCTCTCTCTCACACACAAATAAATAAGTAAAATCTTATTTAAAAAAAAAAACAGGAGATATGAGGACTTCTTAACATCTTTAGGGTGTTATTCCCAGCCCCTCAAGATTTCATAAAATTATGCTGTGTGCAAGGTAACTGGGCATCACAGACGTAATCCCGAACTGCTCCCTTCTGCAGTGAGAGATAGGAAAGTGTGTGGATAAATGGGAGAAGTAAGAGTTTGCTGTTTTTAAAGGGCTATGTTGGACAACCAGAAAGGAGGGTAAGTTCACTTTACTTGGCTAAATGGGGACAGTCAAATCTTAACAGCAAACTGGAGGACATGAGAGAAATGAGAGTAACTGACTTATTTTAAAATGAGACCATTCTCAGCCAGAAGTCGAGGAAAAAAATTTTAAAAAGTGAAATGCATTTTCTAAGAGCCAAAGATGAGCCCTGTCACCAAATATGTTCAACAGGGGAGTATAAAAAGCCATGGCTGCTTCCTGGCTGAGGACCACAGACAACCTACTAGGTGCCACACACCATGCTGGGAGCATCACACACACACACACAATGCTAGCTGGGCACCACATTTCAATAGGAGCTGGAATAAACAGCATTATGACCATCACCACACATACTTGGACCCTAGTTAAGCTCAAGCAATGTGCTTAACAAAATGGCATGAGAATTTGAAACCTGATGGAGGAGAATGACATTCTGTTCTACAGAATCCCAATACAGACTGAGAATTAGTAGCAACAGATGAGAAAAAAAATCTCAATAGAAAGTTCTGCAAACTAATGGACCCTTAAACCCCACAAAGTTATAGCTTGAAGAAAGGAGCACAGATTCATAGCAGTCTAGTCCCCAGTGAGAAAACTGCAAGAACTTTTACGTGAAAAGCCTAAACATTCACGATAAACACATAAATCACTACATTTTCAAGGAAGAAAAGTACAGTCTAGTCTTACCTTATTGCGGCAAAAGGGCTGGAATAAAACTTACTGACTCATAGAAGCAACTTTCACATGTATCTGAACATCAAACACAACACACAATATAAAATCAAAAATAACTAGAACAGAAAAGTTTTCAGTCTGACCTTAAAAATACTGAGCAAATCACTAGATGAAGCCAGATCAAAAGGAAGGGCATTACACCAGCTTGTAGCCATATGTGGAAGGGCCCCAACTGCACAGGGCACAGATGGTATACAATGGGGAGGAGGGGGGCACCAGCAGATCCCAAACATAAGGCAAATAAACCTGCTTCAGCTTACACACAGGTAAGGCAGTTTGAAAAAATGAATAATTCTAAACACAACTGATAAGATTTTAAACTTGGGATAACCAGTGCTAGATGTCCCTAGCTAAAGTGTGCTCACCGGTTTAAGCTCTGAAATCCTTTGTATGATAATTTAAATGAAACTAAAATCTCAGGGAGTATGATATACACAAAGGGATGGTAACTTGCTATTAAATGATAACCGAGTAGTTAAAACTTAAAAAAGACCAAACCAAACCAAACAAAAAAAAACCCCAACCATACTGTGGTTGTGAGCCGTATTACCTGATTAAGGTCTGAGAAATTCAGGGGGAATTTAATGCATGCTCACAAAATTAATAGCTCTATTTGAAAACAGAAACCCTACAAATTTTATGAAAATGTTCAAAGTTCCCATTCATCATATAAGGTAAAGTGCTAAAATTAAAATTTTCACCTCTTTTTAAAACTTTCTTAGGTAAAAAGACAAAAGGTACCATTGATTTTCTATAGAAAACTCAGAAATGCTCATATTTACTTCAGGATTGTTTCTCTAATACAAAGTTGACAGTTTTATAAATCTCCAACACTTGTTCCAAAATAAAAGTTTCAGAAAAATCCTCTCACTTCAACATTAGGAGTTGAAATTGTCACAAAGAAATCTTGCATTTCATTAAATGAGCTGATTGCTTTTTAAAAGACAGCAACCCAAACAAACATTTAACACAGATTTCTTCAACTTCATGATTTCTGAAGGACACAAAAGCATAGAATATCCAAAAGGCTATTTCATTGGATATTCTAATTGGTACATTCAACACACACATATACAATGGGACTCTAAATTTTAGCAGCAATGATGGACAAAAAAATATTGACTTCACGATGACTTTTGATTATCATTCACATGGTTTAGGGAATACTTACTTGATTTTTTGGACACTTCTTTGTATTAAAGAATCCTTCCACTTTAGTAACAGCTTTGCTAAGCTACATCTAGGAGTGACAATTTTAGTGGAAATTCATTCCCAGGCTACTTTGATAGTCATTTGAACAGTTTTGCGTTATTTTACATGCAATTTTATAGCTCTATAACGTTCATTTAATCTTGTTCAATGATGCTGAACCCCAGATGCCATAAGATATTATAGAAAAGTAGTTACTGCACATATGGAGTAACTACTTTTTCTGAACATTAATTTCTTTTCTCTTAACACAGTGAAATGGTATTTAGAAAAGAGAAAAGCCACCACTCTGTATTAAAGGTTTTATATCATGGACTTCCAGAGATGGGCTACTTATTACCACTGTGGTCCTGGCCATAAAGTTCTTATTTACGAGCATCATCTTCTCAAGTCTAAGTGATAATGGCTTTCTCCAGCCTTCCTAGGGTTGTTGGTATTGTAATTCCAATTAGGTCACCTGAGAGCTTGGGGAGTGGGAGGCTCGCCTCATTTGTCATTTGAGGGGGTGGGTAGATATGAACAGGGGTTTTCAAAGGGAGGTCTGAGGACCATCCACATTAGAATCACTGGGGCTCTTGCTAAAAAGGCAGATATCTAGGCCTCCCAGACCTGCTGAATCAGAATCTCTAGGGTTAGGGCTGAGAAATGTGCATACTGAGTAAGCATCCCATGATTCTTCTGCACACTAAGGGGTGAGAAGCACTGGTAGATGATCTCGAAGGTCCCTTCCACTCTAAAATTCAAAGATTCGGTGAGTTTTCTTTTAAAAACAGAGTAGTGTCAGCAAGATGAGAGTATCTCTACAACACAAGATGGTGACTTTTAGCCTGAATGTACTAACCTAAGAAGTACTCACAGATTTGGATGTATACGTAAAAATAGGAAACAGAAACAGAACAGCATAATCAGATGTGTAAAGTACTTATTTGAGCTTTCTTCCTTGTGAGAGTATGAGTGGGAGAACCCACTCTAATTGCCACGCAAAAGCATAGGTTCAAAGGGCTCTTCACCGCCACCTCCATTCCCATCTTTTCCCTCTCCACCTTCTGACCCCTCTCAGTTGTCGAGGCAATTACCCAGGCTCTTACAATCCCGAGCCACCAAACTCTTAAGTAATTTTTAATTGGTCTGCATATATTCTTTTAAGAAATAAACTACCTACAGGCAGTCCTCTACTTTCATTTGTAATGAGTGAAATCTTACAGAAACATACAGTCTAGGAAAGGTGAACAGCAGACTTACATTTTTAAAGGGGAGTTCCATATTTAGAAAGCCCTTAAAAAACCCAAAACCAAACCCTAATTTTACTTCTCCCTTTGGGCATAATATTTGATGAAATATTTCTGGTATTTCCTATATGTTAGTTTATTTCGTTCTTTCTCTTCATAACTGCACAGAGGCTCACTGAGAGCCTAAGATTTGAGATTTTTAAAGCACATCCAGAGACTTCTATCTTTCACACGTTTTTATTAGGTATAGGAGAGCTAAACTTCTATTGGTAGTATCTAACCAAATTTTTTATAAAACCAGAAGAGCAAAATGCACTCGAATCTTAAAATAATTACACAAACATAGCTGGATAAATTATGCTGCTGAGCCAGAACTGTTGGCTGGAAGGCAGCGCCACCATGTGATCGCTCCAAATGTTGTCACTTTTGTTTAAGTACAAAAGACAGGACCTTCTATGAGCTGGGCTTCTCACAGCAAAGACCCCCCTCCTGTTCCAATAAGGTTATTTTCAAACCCCAAACTGTAGCATCGCTTTAGTCACTGAGAGTCACAGGGAGAAAATGAGAGGATATCTGATTATATATTGATACCTGGCATTATCAATGGCCAGACTGGATCAGGTATGTAGTACTTGATCTGGGTGAGCTATTTGGGGGTTAGGTTGACAGACTTTTGAGTGTTCTCCGTTCAAGGAACCCAGACTGGCTATGTAGCCTGCAGGCTTTAATGCCCAGCTCTGTCACTTGCTACCCCATGTCCTTTCACAAGGGATGGGTTTGGTCAAGGCTCTGCAGTAGTCTGCATACTGTGTCTACTACTCAATGATACCCAAAGTTTCATTCATCTATTGAGGTCCTAGAACTGTGTGTATGGTATAGACATGAGCTGAAGTCAAGAAGAAAGTTGAGAATGACTCAAAGTATTTAAAGTTTACTAGAGTTGTGTTTTTCCTTTTGTGTGTGTGTGTGTGAGTGTGTGTGTGTGTGTGGTTTTGTTTTGTTTTGCTGTCAATTTTACCATGAATTTAAGAGCCACATTATATTAAATAGACAAGTTCACTGTAAACTATCCCCTCATTTCAGAAATGTGGGAAAGTCTAGAAGGGAATCTTTAAGTGGAGTAAGTCAACACTTCAGGAACTGCTTACAGGAGAAAAGTTACTTTAAGTGGGTATTATCCATCCTAATAGGTGAAGCCTCCCCAATGGAAGCAAGTGCCTGTGATCTAGTGTGGGACAATGGGAGGAGAAAATGCATACTGGTTTCCATCACAGACCCTGGCTGTGCATCCAGACCTAAGAAACAACAGAAGTAAGAAAGTCAGCACTGTGACTTCCATATGGCTCTCCGTAGAGAGGATAGGCTGCATGCCCCTGCAAGGACTGGACTGAAAAATCAGGATCCTACTGCAAGTTGCCACCTTCCCCAGCATGGGTACACGGCCCTAAACAAAAGTCACATGCCCCACAAGATATTTCCTTGTATCTTAAAAGAGTATTAGCTTCTTTAATCCAAGAAGGTAATGAGAGGTTTTTAGACTGATTAAATCAGCTTAGTTCATACAAAGTCTATTAGGAACTAAATATTCAATTAAAACAATTTCCAAAGCAAAATCTGACAAAATCCACTCTTAAAGTAATTTAGATAATAGGTTCTTAACATTTGGCAAATTAAGTCCTTCTCACAGTTGGTATTTTCCGCAGGGTCAGAAATTGGTGCAGAAGTTCTCTGGGGTAAAAACCTACTTTGTGCGTAAAGCCGTGTGCCATGATCACAAACAACAGAAACTCAAAAACGTTAATATGAGCCTAGCATTCCTATTTATTTTTTTTCTTCAAAGGCTACATACATGCAGAAGCTGAACATGTCATCACAATGCTTTAAATAAAGTTCAAAAAAATAAAATACTTCAAAATCCATTTACTTATGGAAATATATATGACAATTAAAACAAAGATAGGTCAATTATTCTTTTTTTCTAATCTATCAGAAAAATACTTATATTATAAAAAAAGAATTTAAATTCATGTTCAGAATAATTTTTTAAAAATCCTTGATGAATAATTTAAAAATAAGTTGGATGTTAGTACAATGTTTAGAGAAGCAAGTTCCAGGCTTTTGAAAAAGGGTCTCATACCTTTATAACCTCATTCTGAAATCACTGAAGAAACACATTTAGAAATGAAGGAGTTTTTTTAAAACTACAATCCTTGAGATTATGGTTGATGTGGTTAGTAATGCAAGTGAAGGGCACAACTTTCATAAAGAGATTGTTGAAAGTCTTTTTAGGATGTTCAAATGGAAAATTTTATTTACAAATGCAGGTTGGAGGCTTGAAGTGACCCCATTTCTCTCTGCTGGTCAATACTGCAAGAGGGATTAAAAACCCTGGGTACAACGAAGTTCTGAGCACTGGGCCCTTTTGTGAAATATATAAGCGTGCACTAGCTCCCTGGTTTCAGAAAAAAGCCAGCAGGAGGAAGTGTCTTCAAGGTGCCCTGCCTTTTTCAGGTAAAAGCAGTAGGAGGCTTGGCAGAGTCAAGAGAGGGAAATGAAGACATTTTGAAAAAGTCTCAGTGTTTTAGAGGGTGGCCATTTCCTTCTACTAAAACCAGTATTTCTTTGGTAACATAATGCAACATATATTAACAATTCCAAAAAATTAGCATCACAGAATGCACTCAAAAGTTCCACTTTGTCAATGTTCACATTCATCCTGGAAATGAGGTTTACCTTGATGCTCCTAAATGAAAAAGGCAGGGGAGAGCTGCCCAGGCAGGAGGGCTATTGATTATTGGAAATGACATACTGTGTGAACAGGAAAAAGGGAAAATCTAACAAAGTGTGTTCGAGAGGATGTGGAAAGCCCTCAGTGGGCACACAACCCCAAAATTCAGAAGCAGCTTTAATTCAAACAATTAAAATATCACTCCCTCTTCCAATCAGAAATACAAGGTTTCCTACCAGGAAAAATCCTTTGCTACCACTCTACGCCTATCCTTTGAAAAGGCCAAGTTGAAATTCTGGTTAGAAATACTTCCATAGAGGTTGTGAAGACCTAGAGTTTGATTTATATCCTGATGTTCAACCGTGATTATAGTTTTCATGTTAGGCAACCCAACTATTATTTTCCTTTTATCGCTAAAAAAAAAAAAAAAAAGTTTAAAAAAGGAAAAATAAAAGATGTGTGTGCTGTCAGTGCAAAATCAGAATAAGTATGGTTTTTCTTTTCCCTGGGACAGAAAAAAACAATGCCCAGTGCACAGTGTGTAGGAATGTGTCACAACAAATAATCAAGACAGGTTTCACCAAGCTAGTATTCCTGCAAGTACACTGTGGTTTTCAAAAGCAGTATTGTCACGATTAGGCATATTCTCATTAACTAGGTACAGCAGAGCTACTTAAAGGGAAACCGATTTCTTGTGCCTCAATGAAAGGGGAGTGTAGAAAACAATAATTAGACTGAATAAGGAAATTTAAAAGGACAAAAAAAAAAAAAAAAACCCAGAGTGGAAAGAACAGAGAATTTAGAAAGCCAAAAAAAAAAAAAAAAAAAGCAAGTAATGTGACGGTAGAAACCCACACAGCCCCCCACCCCCACCCCACCTGCCACTTTGAGCCCTAATTGCCCCATCTGCAAGGACAGAAACCCACTCTAAATGGACCAGCATCGGGCTTCGGCAAGTCTTCTCTTCACTCTCCCTCCTGTTAAGACCGTTTCCAAAACCAATCAGCAAAGGACAAAGAATTCTTTACAGAGTGTGCAATTAGTGTTTTCCACGTCCACCTTCAAAAGCATGATGCTCTTCATGGGCTAAAGGACAGAAAAAAACAAAAAAGAAAAAAAGGAAAGAAAACTTTAAGCAAAGGATGGGGCAACCCTTCTCTAAGGCATCTCATTCAGTTTTCCCAAAGGCTGGCAAGAACGCAAATACCTTTTTTTGTGCCAGTAACTGTTAGCTAAGGCGTGCATTTCCTGAGAAACGTAATCATGAAAATTAAAACAAGGAATAAACAAGCAATGGGCATGCTGCCTGTTTCTTCTTGCTGTGCCGAGAGGATGAGTAATCCCCACAGGCTGATGAAGGGAATATGTGGGGCCTTCAGTGCTACAGGGTGGGGGATGCACCCCATAGGATGCATGGGGCAGGGGAACCCAATGTTACCCACGCCGGGGCCATGCACAGACCTATCTTAAAAAATAAAATAAAACAAAAATAAAGCAAAGCAAAGAACACAACAGGGTAAGCAATCGTATTACGCCCCCTCCCCCCACCTCTGAGAACCCTCTCTGTGGGAAGTGAAATTTCCTAAAACCGATGGGTTTTTTATTTTTTCCAATGGTTTTGATTTTTTTTTTTCCAGTCCTGTTGTCTGGCTTGCAAATCACTAATACAGTTAGGAATGCTAGAATAAAAAAAAAATATGCTATCAAAAATATTGTTCAAAGACTTAAAATTTTATAAAGTAGAAGTGAGAAATGAGACATTCATAAAATATATAACATTTTCTCCAAGGCAAAAAAGGCCAAGTGTCAAAGTCCTCTTTTCCTAGAATCTGGCTAAGCATCATCATGAAGGCAGGGCAGATACTCTTCTTTTGAGGGGAAAGGTCCCTGAGGCTTGGGTCTGATAAAGCCAAAGGCAACTCAGAATTCTCTGTGCTTTGTCTCCCTACACCCTCCCCCTATGGGCAGTGAATGGCATGTCCTGGGAAGGCACCGATGGGCTGGCCCATTTCATCTGTCAAGCCCCTCCTATTTCTCTGCTTTTAATATAGATTGGATTCTTCAGACTAGTGTCTGAAGGGGTGAAAGGGTGGGCAAGGGACCATCTCCCCCCAGGATCATCCTGGATGTTTACCCCAACCTGTTCTTCAGTTGGATGAAACCTGGGCAAAGTGTACCCTACAGCTCCCAGGGTTACCCTGGGCTGGCTAAATTCCTAAGGATAGCCTACAACCAAAAATGATTTAACAGAATGCTTTTTGCATGTAGAACTTCACAAATATTTAACCTTTTATGTTTTTTTTTTTCTTTTTAAAGCAGACTTTTAGGGCCAGGACCGAAGCAAACATGGGCTGTTCTGCTGTAAAATATACAGTGTTGCAGAGTCAAAGGAGAAGCCCCAGACCTCTCAGTGATGCTGGGCTCCAAGGGATAAATCAAGAGATATGGACTGTCCAGAGATTTTTTATTACTCTAAATGTGAGGGACAGTCTGGGGTGGTCATGGCTGAGATACTGAAGTCCTGCGACTGTGACAGGCTGTGGAGACAGAATAGAATGTTCAGAAATAGGGGAGGCCTGCGAGACATACGTTCTTTCAGCCTTAGGTGAGCCTTGGCTAAAAAAGAATATAGAATTCTTGAAACCAGGAGTCAAGAGAACTTGCTCTGGAAAGGGGCAGAGAATAAATAATTTATACTTTGCAGGCCACAGGTTCTCTGTCCTAATGATGAACTCTGCCACTGTTAGCACTAAAGCAGCCATACGCGAAATGTGCACAAATGGGCACTGCTAGGTGCCAATACGCTTTATCTATATATGGACACTGAAATTTGAATTTCATACAGTTTTCATGTGTTACGAAATGTCGTTCTTCCCTTGATTTTTTCCAACCATTTAAAAATGTGAAAAACCATTCTTAGCTGCAGCCCCTACCAAAGAAGACAAGGAGGGGGCAGGTCTGGCATAAGGTTCATACTTTGCCAACCTCTGCTCTAAGTATTCTCACATCAGAAAAGATGTCATTCAGCTGCTCTGAAGAACGGAACAGAATCGGCATGGGGGAAGCATAGGGCTGGGGTGGGGGGAAGCGTCTTTGTACACTGTGAGTATCTCAAATAATTCATCTGTATCCAAATCATGTATAACCAAACAAGAGCCCACTCCTCACCTCCCCTGCTGGAGGCCTTGACCAAATGCGCTTGGGCTCCTTCTACATGGAAAACCTGCCATGTCACCTGGCTTCTGTACCCTTGTGAATACTTACACCAGGATCCTTTTAACAAGACAGAATAAAAGCATGGAGTTGGCCATTGCTAACTTAGCTCACCCTACGACTGTTCTTCATCATGCTGTGAATAAGAATTCTGCCCAAACCTCATTTTTCCAAATCAATTCTGCAGCACGTGGTATACAATAATCCTACTGAGTAAAGGACTGCCTGCTTTATATAAAATAAAGAGAATTGCTTGTTTTTTCCAATTCAAATTTTTATTTGAATAATCTCTGAGTCTTTAAATGTTAATTTATGCCATTAAAATATGGATTTCTACGGAGACCCTAGCCAGTTCTGCATTACTCACAAACTTCACAATGGCATCTATCTTTAGGGCATCTATTCAGCTTGATTCAACTGGCCAGGTTGCAACTTCTCCCCCTTATTTGGCTTGCCTTTCCCCTCCCTCCAAGCCATCACAACTAAGCAGTGACTCATCCTTGTTCCGTCTTACCTGATTATTACCACTGCCCTAACAACTAGCCTAACTACTCTGTGGCTTAATTTTCTAGTGAAATACTCCTATCATCTTGGACCTGCTGCTAACCGTGTTACTTAGAAATTTAATCAGAGAATTTTGAAGTAGAAGGAACCTTGGAGATCATTTAAGACCAACCTCCTCAATATTTTGACCAGAAAGTAAAAGGATGAGAAGGTGTGACTTTCTTGAGGTCACACAGTTGAAGGGGAACAAAAATTCAGAGTGCCTGACTTGATGACTCCAAATTGCTTCTCTCTCCTTTTGAGTCAAATGTGGTTCAAAGGTGGTAACGAATGTTGTAGCCCCATTCATAAATGGCCATGAAATACATTTTCTTCCAGAAAGTTAGTCTTGTGAAGTAGAAAAACAAGAAAAGACCCTTGGTGACCTTTTAATTAATATCTAGGCTGAAAATACAATTAATGTTCCCCAACTGAAAGTTACATCTACAAATGTGCAATTTCCACACTGTACAGCTAAGAATCAACTTCTGCAGGGCCATCTTCCTGTCTCTTTTATTTAAACTTTCACTGAAAATTCAGAAGCTAAGCACCTGCTGAATATCTGCAGCAACATACCAGTCTTGTTGCTTAAAATCTAAATCATTTAGCCTGTGATTTTATGATTCCTTTGAGGGAGGCCTTTGTTTTAATAACCTCTATCATACCAAGACGATCCCAAAAGAACGTTTGCTTTTTTTTTTTTCTCTTTTTGGCAAGGGTCTGGGAAAAGTTAAACGATAATGGAGTGTATTTCAGTAAGACTAAGATGCGCTCCCCAGCCCACATTGGAAGAACCCTAGAATCAATAATGCATCATAGTTTAATTGGGAGCCTTTTATTTTTCTTTCTTAGTAATAGTAAAATAATACTTATCATCAAAGGCATCTTAGAATCAATGAAATACCACACAGTTAACAAAAATTGGGTTATTGACTCTTGGAACAGTTTGGGAAATAGGAATTTATCAGATGTATGTGTAGTGCTGTCAATACTTTCCTCGAACCCACTGTTAAAAGTGTAACCTGCAGTTTGATCTACCAAACATTGGTTTAATAGCACTAAGCTGTTTTCATTATGAAAAAAGATGACTTTTTCAAAAGAGCACACAAAAGCAATGAACATGAATCATGATGGAAACAATGGGTCCACACAGCTATTCATACTGTTAACATTTCACCACCGTGCGTGAATTCTCTTTCGTTCTGTGTCACGGTCCCCCGTAATGAGGAAGTATTAGCATTTCAGTAGGACATTCAATCACCCCTGCGCTCAGAACAAGTTCCTCCACAAATACAGATGTTATACATTATAAATTCCTGTTTATGAAGGGATGATTGAATGTCTTACCTGCCAGCTCATACAATAACATTTTTGTTATTGTTGCTTCAAATAGAAGGTAGTTTTTTTCCTGAGCATGACAAATTTAAGATCAGTTTTAAAAATCTGAAATAACAAATAAAATACGCGTCACCTTTTCTGATCCATGTGTTCAGGTGACAGTAAAATCTCATTTTAATTTCTTGAGACTTGAACTTTCGTCTTTTGAAACACTTATGCGTATTTTAGGAGTTATTTTCTGGATTACGGAATTTGGAGTGATTCTACCTTTACCTCACGTGCAACATCGACTCCGTCTTTAAGAGTACTGATAGAATAAGCTAAAAATTAATAACTGAAAATAAAGACTTACGTTTATAAAATACGGCTTTAAAAGATATGTGGGGCAGAAGTTCATAGATCTTTTCTAGCACAGTGGCTTCACCCACTAAAGAGGCATTTACATTCCAGACTTGGACGACATCCTCCCGGTCCCGAACACTGACGCTGACTCCTATTACTTCGTCATCTGGGGGGAAGGCAGAGAAGAAAGAAATGGGTGATAATTCCCGGTCTGTGTTGTTTTTTAAGCACTTCTCATCTTAGCTGTAAATTATGGATAAGATCATAAAAAGAAGGTGGGACAAGAGAACACAAAATAAATACTGTTTTTCTAAGGGGAGCCGCTGGACAAAAGCAAGTTAGTGGACAAAAAAGCTGTAACAGGCACATTACGTTGATCCAGGGACTTAGATAAACATCATGTTCCAGCCAAACGAATTTTTCCAGATAAGTAATTTATCCTTTTTAACGTGTTACCAAAGCTTTTTTGACTTATTTCTTCTTAGCCTGTTTTGATGAGACTTTTTCTAAAATGGGTTGCATAATGCTCTGTCCTCTGAAAGCCAAGTGAACTCAAATGAACTTTTTCCTCGATGCTTGACTGTCTTTGTTAAGAACAGCAAGTATTTCTCCTGACTGCCTGCCAAGTGTTCAGAGATCGTGGGGTGGTTAGTGCTATTTGCCCCAATACTAACTGGACCCAGACTGTAGGTTCTCCAAGTTGCTCATGCTGGTTTTCTTTTTCTTTTTCTTTTTTTTTTTTTTTTTGTGGTTTGCTTGTCTGTCCTTTCAATTCTTATTGCTCTCCAGTGCTCCCTCTCTGGCCATTCCCTGCCAGGTTTTGGCATTTTGAACTTTGAGTTAAGGAACCGATACCCATCTGTCAGCACTGTATAGAAAATACAAGTAAATATCTTCTGAGTGTAGCTCTGCTCTTCTAGTGCTTCTGTGAATGGACATGAAAGCATTCACTGATATTGATTAATGTAGGTTTTTAATTTATTTTTAATTTATTTTTAAATTCTGGGTTGGGGCCTCCTTTGTAGATATTGGGAGAATGGTGGCTGGATAGAAAGGGTTTTACACCCGTTCATATGCTTCCTTGCGCCTACTTTGTGTACATTATTTTGCAGCAAAATGACAGGAGTAAAGAGTTTTTACTCCTGGTTTATGTGCTCATGCCCTATTAATGATACAGGGTCGACCCTCTGTACTTGCATGCTCAGCATCTATAAGTAAAATGCAGAAGATGAGCATTATCAAAATTCGGAACTTTTGCTGTAGTTAATATGCTTTGTGTAATTTGCCTAATTTGCTCTCAATCTGTGCATCTAAATATTTATACCATCAATTTTTCCAGTTGTCTGCCTGGGGGTTAAAACATCCTAGTATTCTGATATAATTTAAAGGAGGGCCCATCCAGTTTACCAAAGGCATTCATCTTCAGTAAAGTAATTCCTTTGTGTATTCCTTCCTTCCTTCCCTCCCTCCCTCTCTTCCTTCTTCTCTTTTAAAATGAATTTGATCCTGGCTAAATGTGTATGACTTGACGCTAATTGATGCCACTTATATAAATGTTTGAAAACAGGCAAAATCAGCCTATGGTATCAGAAGCAGGCCATTGGTGGCCACCTTTGCAGGGAGGGAGGGCAAGGAAGGATTTGGGGCAGTGGGTAATGTTCTGCTTGTTCCCTGATCTGGATGCAGTTACGGATCTGGATGTTTACTTTGTGAATATTTATCAAGTTATACACATTACAATTTGTGTACTTTTCTGTAGATATGTCACACTTAAAATCAAAATTTCTAAAAAAACAGCCATCCCTTAGCTACAAGAAACACTGTTGGGTTGAAAATTCCATTTTGGTTCAGGTTTCTTATTTTTGAATTTATCCCTTCAATGTATACTTGCTCGAGCTCACAATCAGAACTTCTATGTGAACAGAAAATCAGCAAGTGAAGCGGGAAGCCCTGCTCATGCCATTTTCATTAGCATTCTCAAGAATGGCCATGAAGACACTAGATCAGCCTTTTAGGGAAACAGTCTTTGGGGATAGCCCATTTCTACGCTATTGGCCAGAGGGTGCTGTAATGGATGGCTGCTGAATCTGCTGAGCCGTCAGGATTTCAGTTTGGCTTGGCTTTTGGTAACTAGGCGGCTCCTACTAGCAGAGCACTTTCAGAAACGGCGTGGTAAAAGGCTGCAACTCTTATGCAAAGGCAGATCCGTCAGCAAACATGTAATATTCTAAAGTAGAATTGACCAGCAAAACCCTAATTATTTTAGGGTACTGGCAGTATAAGAGCTAGGAGGAGCCACTGTTTAAAGATGGGGAAAGCAAGGCCCAGAGAGACTGGCTGACTTGCTCCAGGTGGCAGAGCTGGGGTAATGGAAGAGCTAATGCTTAACAGACAGTTAATGGTGCACTCATTTCCTAACTCAACCATGGAACAACAGGCCTTCTTTACTCAATCCTGCCTGTTTATTATTACTTAGACTATTTTCCCTGGTTCTGGAAACAGGAATAATTCGCACAGGAAACTTCCTCTCCCAGGGATTTATGTGTTTATAATTATACCTAGGACGTATTTTTGGCTCCATATTGTGAAGTTGCTAACTATTCCCTGTTAAAACAGAAGGAATGTGTACTTTGAAGACAATTTCATCTTAACCCAGGTTTTGTCTTAAGGGAATGAATGCTGGTGTAATAAGGAAGCAAAACAAAAGGAGAATTATTGAAACTGCTAGTAGGTGAATGTGAAGCTTGCCATGGCCCCGTCTGAGACATCTGAGGACTAATTAATCAGTACTAATTAGCTAAGAAAAAAATGTTTTAACTGAAAACTGAATAGGTAAAGTGTTATTCTAAATGTTACCTCAGGAACATTCTGAAGGCATTAGCCACAAAAAAAAAACAAAACGTTACACAAGCAATTCAGTTCGTCTCCTTTTTGGATGGTTTCATGATAAACACAAAGCAAAATTAAAATGGACTTACGGAGGCTCTGAGAAGTTCACTCAGTATTTGAAAATGCCTGAGGACCTTATATTTTAGCTTCAATTGTGGGGTCATAAGTCCTAATGTTGAGCACATCCCCATCTAGCCTTTGTGAGTCGCTGAGCAGGAGCCCAAGAGTAGGACAGGAGGGAGAAAAACTAGTGGGGGTTGGGGAGAAGTACAGAAAAAACTGTGCTTGCCTCACTCCCCACACTGCCAGACACCACAGAAAACTTACCCCTCTGGAGGAACTAGAATGAGAAACCTACCCCAAACTGTGTTAAGAACCAAATTTTCTTTTCTTTCTGCTTATTTCTTTTAGACAGATGTTTGAGGATACTATTAAGATGAGCTATGTGGGGAAAGATATATGCACATATACATATGTACATACATGTAATACACACACAAAAACATGCACATGTACACACACACATAACATGAAACGCCATGGTCACATGAAAAAACCCCTGTAACTTCACAGTTAACCAAGTAAACGACTTCAAAAGATGTCAAAAATCAAACACACAGAAACAAACTTCTCCAAGTGACAAGCACAAGCCAAGCACACACGAGTGGGTGACTGACGGCATGAGCTTCTTTACCTGCAGCGGCACAGTCTGTGAACTGTTCCCCGATTGTCGCTAACAACAACTCTTTCCAAACTGTGGACTGGCATGGGAAAAGAATAAAAAAACAACAAACAAAACCAAAAAATAAAATAAAATAAAGTAAAATAAAATAAAATAAAAAACAAAAACAAAAACAAAAAACCAATAACAACACATATATTTTTAGACAAGTATCTTCAGGAGCTGAACAAGTCACATTTTCCTCAGCTTCACATGCACTGTTCATGCCCATATTTGGCACCCGCAGACATCCCCAGGTCACAGGTGTCAACACTCACAATCGTGGCATATACTGTATCGTTTTACAAGTAACTTTCCACAGATAGATAGGAGGGATCCAAAGTCACAAACCGTGTCCATAAAGCTTTGTGTCCAAAGCCACAAAGTGAATCTCTAGGGAAACCTGTGATGAAGTTCAAAACAATGGGGAATGCTTTCAAGTGACTTATCATGTTCCAATTTCTTTAGCTTTCACTGATTGAAAATGTATCAATTGATTATAGTTGAATGCTATTAGTAAAATCATTCTCTCCAAAACCCTCCCTTCCTTCTGTTTTCCTGCAGTTTATGAGGTACTTAAAAGGTTACCAAAGTGGTGAGCACTTAGGGAAATTTCTGGTTTAGTGAATACTTAGAAATTTCCATCCACCGGAGACAGACTATTTATGTTAACAGGTAGAATTTGATGTGGGTATGCATGCCTCTCCCTAGAAGAATTGGTACACGTGCCCAAGTGAGAAACCTGGAGTCCCTTCTACCCAAGATCTACTAAGGCCATCCAGTTACCAGCCAGCATGCACCCAGGGGTAACTGGAGGCCTGAAAGTTCTTCCAGTTATTCCCCCTCGAAAAGTTCTTGATTCCATTCATATTCCTTGCCAGAGTTTTCAGGCCCTGAATTCTCCCAGAACTGAATTTGAATCCTGACAGGCTGTTTAGTCTGTGATGGGACAGGTTATCAACCCCTGGGAGCATCAGTTTCTGTAGGTGAGCAGGGAATAACAATGAGCTGACCTCCCAGGGTTGTTGTGACCATAAAATTAGTCAACAAATGCATTCAACGGGCTTAGCATTGTGACTGCAGCAAAAAAAACTAACATTTAAGATCCGTTCCATAAATAGCTGCATGTCTGCTCTATGCCAGGTGCTTGCTACATATTAACTATTAATAATAGTGTTTATTACTATGTTCTAATAAGCTGAAAGCAGCCTAGCTGAATTTTTAACCAAGATGACAGCAGTTAAACACCATGACCTTTCAGTCCTCAAGGAGGATTTTATTTTCCCTTTCCTAGATGCTCCCTTTGGCTCTGCTTGTCTCCCTTCTGGAAATCATCCTCTCCGTTTTCTACGTCCAACCTGCGGTGTCTTACACTGTTCATGATGAAGTTGAGGACGTTGCAAGGAAGTTAGGGGGGAGGGGAAGTGCCCTTCCCCATTGTGACATCAGACAGCTTTGGCCCACCAGACTCCCACTCCTCCACAAGTGACAGTGAATGAAGAGGACACTTGTACAGACATGGACATGTTATTATTTGTGACTGCATATGGCCAAGGAGAGAAAGGGCAAATGTGCCCGTCAGCTACTGCTCACCACATGCTGACATCACAATTGTCTCTACCAGAACTCAAAGTCTGGGGTGAGTCAATAAAGCACATGAAAAGGAAACCGTGCCCTCATTGAAATTAAAAACAACTTATGTTCTCTCCTTTCAAAGAGTGACAGGAGGATTTTCACAGGCCTTGCCTGGTTGTTGACTCCCTGACATTTTTTATGAAAGCCAAATAACAGGCAAATCCTGGAGCTATGCATCTTGATGATAGTCTGCATCATTAACAAATAAATCTGGTCACCTCTTTAAGAGGTTAGGGAAATGACTTACAGGGAAATGACTCAAACCTATGGGTCTCAGGAGACACTGCAATTCTTTGAGCTTATCCACATGAAAGAAACCATGAAAAGGTGACTCTGGTAGCTTCTGCCCTTTCATCCATTTTCAAAGAACTGTTTTGGTTTCCCAAAGCTTAAGAATGGGTTTGAATGTTCGCTTTTGTCGGTATGATAAATTTGAGCCTATTCTAGAAAATCTCGGTTTCTGAAGCTTGGCCACTAGAAACTAGTTGTCTCAACAGGCCGTCCTACCAACAAGGCTCTCATGAGACCCTCAGAGAGGCTGGGTACAGCCCCACATGAACCACAAAGAATGGTAAGATAGCCTCCTAAGCATCCCCTATCTCTGCACCAACTTCAGTGGAGGAAGGACAAGCTTTTGGTGGTCAGGAATCTGCTTCTCACCATGTATACCAACGTCCACATCTTAGTCATGGCTGGTGAGGAAATGACTGTCACAATCAGCCTTTCTGTCAAGTTTAGAAGCATGTAGCTCTTCAGAACTTTTAATAGTCCTACTACTACATACATAGTAGTATAAAGAAATGTGATACTACATTTTCAAGGTGACACTGTGGGGCAGAAAATCATGAAGGTCAGAACAGACTTTCTCATCCCCAGTCCTATTCTGAGACTACCAAGTGGATTGCCTAAAAAGTACAAGATGCTCACCATAGGCAGTCAACAACAATCCCAACCACAGCCAGTTCTAGAAGAGGATCAGAACAAACGTACCGTGCTGTCCTTGGGGACTTTCATCTTCCATACGCCGCCCTTGGCATTACTCTCCTCTTCCCTGGATTGGAGACCAAGGTTTAAAATTACACTCAAGGATTAAGTAATTCTACATGCATCTAGTTTAACAGCAGATGACATTAAAATCAACAAACAATGGAGCATTCTTAAAATAAACTCTCCCCCCCAGTCCTTTCACTGGAAAAGGAGGCAAATGAAAGAAAGAGAAAGGGGGTGAAGATGGGGAGGGAAGAAAGTGGGATTTGGTGGTGGTGGGTGGGCAATGGGATACTAGCCTCTCACCCTGAAGAAGTGGTGATGAGAGGTACCCTATGCTACCTGGGGATGAACAAATTAATGCAAGTGCTTTACATGCGTGAAGGACTTTCTGTTTTAGTACCACATTCATGACATTGCCTTGTCTGATTCTCATATCAACCTCGCACTGTATGCCTTATAGGAAACTTGGTCCCTGTGGTGGGCATCTGCTGTGTTTTCCTGTGTAGTATCTGCTTGCTTGTCTGGTAAAAGTACCCCAGTTTCCCTTTAAGGAGCTACTTGTCCCCTACTTTTCCATCAGACCCACTCCAATAGGGTTGATTCCACATCCCAGCCTCAAAGATGGGCTGACGATCCAGGTTTGCCTATGAAAATACTGCCCCTTTCTGTCCTTGTGATTGGCCAGGGATGTAAAGGACCCATGGTTGGCCAATGACAGCCAGCCCTGGCATCTTACTGGGTCTGGTGAAGGTTAACAGTGACAAACTTGGAGGGCGTAAGACTGGAACTCATGAAAGCCACTCTGCCACCACAAATGGGAGAGCCTGTCTAAAAAACTACAGCGACCCAGAGGAAAAAGCAAAGCAAACCTGATGGAGAGCATGAGATTCCTAATGAAATTTGAGTGCTCAGGAATGGCACAATTCAGCCCTACCAATGGACATCTCAGTTACTTAGAATGGCTGAGGGACACAATATAAGAATTTACTCTTTATTTATATATTTATATATATAAATTTACATATAAGAGATATATTCTTATATACATACAGATAAATGTATCTTAAATACACACACACACACACACACACACATAGGACATAAGAATAAATTCTTATATGTTATATCTTTATTTGGGACTCCAGTTAAACAAACTGGCTTATTATCTTCTACCCTCATCACTACACCAAGGTATTAAAGAAGGATCTAGACCCTGGGCCCTGACCTGTCTCCCACACTTTCTATGTGGTCCATGTGAGAGATGTCTCTGAAGTTCAATCATACAGTATAGACATGGATACTCCATCTGTTCCTCTCAACTCCCATGAGCCTAGAAGCTTTTTCAGTCCACTATCCAGGCCATTATCGTGCAAATGAGAAAACAAACCAAAATGAAGCAACACCCCATACGAAGAGCTGCATCATAACTTTGGCGTGCTAACAATGGCCTATTTTTGGTGAGACCACAATGGGGTGTTCAGTGGGGAACACTGAGAAACCTACTCATCATTGTGGATCCCAGGGTGAAGGGGAAAGTGGGCAGCGGCTTCGTTCATAATTAAGTAAGAGCTAAAATTACTTTCCATCATTACCGGGAGAAAATGACTTTGGCATTCCAATTTGGCATGAAGTAAATATTTTATGAGGTTCACAACCATTTCCCTCCCACCTTAACCTCAAATTACAAGTTATACACTTACCAAAGTGGTCGCCTCTCTCCTCTCATTAAATGATAACTACATCTCAAAGGCAGGCTAGTCACAGGAGGGATGTTATTGTACACACTCCAGAATATCTTCAAAAGAAAAACACCTTGTTTAATATACCCAGTATTGATTCGCTATGCCACTAGATTATAAAATTAACGCATTCAAGAAAACAAGAAAAAAAATCGGATTCTCATTAAGTCCTATCCATTCAAAATAGATTTCCTTTTCAGTAATACTTCTAGTTTTCTGTTACAAATTGTAACATAGCATTAAAGAACGTTCCTTGCTGATGTGGGGCCAAGTTCTATGCTTCACAGGAAGCAATAGTTATTAAGCAAACCTCCCTATGCCATGTATCTCCATGTAAAACTGGGCATGGACCTTGCTATTGACTTTTCTGGCAAGTGGATGGTATCTAACACAGACTCAAGTGCTGAATATATGTAGTGAACCATATTTCCTTTTAACACAGACTGTCTTCTTTCTAAGCCCAGAAGGAAACTGTTCTGCTTTGGATTAGGGGATGGCTCACAGAGGAGGAGGCAGAGAGGGATCACTTTATGTACTCTCTCCGTTCCCCTCCTAGAAGGAACAGGGAGTAGTTACTAAAACAAGTTGTCCAAAATATAGGACTGCATGTTTGTGTCCTCCCCAAATTTATATACTGACACCCTACCCTCCCATAGGATGGTATTAGGAGGTGTGGTCTTTAGGAGGTAATCAGGTCAGAAAGACAGAGCCCCTACGATGAGATTAGTGTCCTGACATGAAAAAGAAGAGAACCAGCCCTCTTTTTCTCTGTGATGTGAGGATACAAGAGAGCTATAAACTATAAACCGTCTTCCTGTCTATAAACCAGGAAGATGGCCTTTACCAGAACCCAACCATACAAGCACTCTGATCTTGAACTTATAGCCTCCAGAACTGTGAGAAATCAGTATCTACTGGTCAAGCTCCCCAGCCTATAATATTCTGTTATGGCAGCTGGAACTAACTCAGACACCGAGTAGCTGGTGGACAAAAACAGATTAAGAATTATAGTAATATAATATATAATATTATATTATATATAGTATATAATTCCTAATTATATACTATATATAATTTATTATATAATATATACAATATATAGTATATAATTAAGAATTATAGTAACCATAGTAAAGGTATAGGTACTAATAGTGCCAGGATTTGGTCTATGAACTTCTACATATGCATGTAATCTGCCCTACTGACAACCTCATGAGGGGGCGCAATTATTATTCTTGTTTTATACATAATGCAGGCACAGAGACTAATTTGTCTAAAAGTAAGCATTTGGTATGACCACAAGGATTAGGACAAGGATTGAGTTTACAAATAAAAAAGCCCCTCCCAGATTGTTTGGAATAGGCCATCATACCACTACATTATGAACTCTATGCATAGAGTTACTACACAAATAAGAAGTATCACTCTGTATAATAGGGTAAGTGAAGTCTGGGTGTCCTAGTAGATCTGAGGAAAACAGCACAAACAGCAGAACAACCAGAAAAATAAGTCCCAGGGCCTCTGTAGTGGAGCAGTGGAAGTAAATTTCATGTATGCTGAATGATAATTCTTGAGTTGTTCAAGCCTATCTGGTATAAAAATTAAAGCTGAATTAATTGCAAGGAAAGCAACAATGACATGTGAGATAAAACTGAAATCAGAAAACCACCTGACAGTAGACTGATCAAGAATACCTTGATCCCTGGGGCACCTACGTGGTTCAGTTGGTTAAGTATCTGACTTTGGGCCGGGTCATGATCCCAGGATCCTGGGATCGAGCCCTGCCTCAGGCTCCCTGTTGAACAGGGAGCTTCTGCCTCTCCTCCTTGCTCATTCTTTCACTACTTGTCTCTCTCTCTCTCTCTCTCTCTCTCAAATAAATTAAAATAAAAAAATACTTTGATCCCTTATACTAACATGGCACTATACAGGGAATAGCTGAAAATCAGTAGTAACAGCACATCCTCAAACAAGTATCTGTCCTTATAGAAGTATTTACCTAATAAATGGTTTACCATTAGTGCAAATGATAACATGACTCCAATATTTGCCTGTGGTGTGAGTGTGAACAGAGAGAGGTGGAATTTGAAGCCACACAGTTTGATTCCAAAATGTGATCTTAACCACTGTGCCATTTCCTTTGACTACTATGCTTTAGGCACATCTTTCTCCTCTTGGAAGCCATGGACCAGGTCAAGGAGTCACAGAATGACAAGAGAGAGCGGGAGATTCGCTTAACCACATCGAGTATGCTGGTTAGCTCTAGTCTGGGACTTCTCCAATGGTGTGGCAGTGATCTGTGTAGAATTTATGGATAAAATTATGCTAGAATTAAAATCCCTGCTTTAACTAAAAGGACTTTGGTGTTGTTACACTTCAAGCCTTGCAATGGAGCACCTCAACCAGAGTACCCACCCTCACCACTCCCTGCCAAAGTTCTTGGGCCCTGGTATTTCACCGAGTATCTGAAGCACTTCAAAAAGAGTGACACAGTGCTTCTCCTCATCCAAAAAGAAAACACTCTAAGGATCATGCTAAAGTTCATGGCTTTAACAGTTTCTCTTGAAAATAAACAGACAAATGATTTTTTTAGTTTTGGCAAATCTGATAGGAGGAGATTACAGCCCAAGAAGGTACAGCAATAGACTGACTTAAGGCAGTTATTAAGGCACATAGAACATAAAACAGGAGCAAAATATCTGGTGACATCACTGAAAAGAGCCCCATTGAAAAAGTATGCAGCACTAAATTGGTCTGTTTCCTTGTTGCAAGCCTCAACCAATATGTGGAATATTTGTTAAATTAGTTATCCATGGTAAAATGCGGCCCAGGAGCAAATGATCCTCCTTCTGACATAACATCAGAAGGTCTATATAGTAGCTTACTACTACATCACGTGCCTATGTCATTCACCTTGCCATGTAGGCTTTTCATGATCTCACATCATCATAGGAAATGTGGCTACAGTACCATAAGATATTCTGAGAGAGAGAGAGAGAAAGAGAGAGAGAGAGAGAGAGACTACATTCACATCACTTATTACAGTATATAGTTACAACTGTATTTTATTATTATTGTTAATTTCTTACTGTGCCCAATTTATAAATTAAACTTTATCATAGGTATGTATGTATGGGGAAAAAAATCCTACTATGTATGAACTTCAGTACTATGCAGTGTTTTAGGCATCCACTGGGAGTCTTAGAATGCACCCCTGTTGGATGAGGGGGGACGATTATATACATGATGGTCAAATAGCTTGAGGAAAGAATCCAGCATCACAGAGCTCCTGAGACTATCCCCCACTACTTTGTGGAAAGTAAAAGGGCTATTTCACTGGAAGCTTGAGAATTCACGATCATATTCTCTGAAACGCATTTTTATCTTTGTTGAAATACCTAAATTTTACTATAGATAGAAACTTGCAATAGATTTCAAAAGCCTAATGGCTTTGTAATTAATTCTTAGAATTCTTAGAATTAATTCAAAGTGGCCTGCAAATAGTAGGTTGAAGTAAAAGTTAGCACAGCATTTATAAATAATGGCAAAGTGCTTTTCTTAAAAGCCTAAATGATCCCCCCCAGACGACAAAAGGTATAAAAGTCGGGCATTGCTCATTTGGTCAACATTTGCAGGCACCCATTACAGGCAGGCACTGTGATGTACCCCTGGGGAACTGAACTGGATGTATGAAGGCCATGGGTCTACACCTTGCCTATGGGGTCTGCGCCTTGATGGGTAAGCTCTCAAGCATCCTTCTGGCACCATCCTTGAAGAGTAGAGGCAGGGACGATGGCTGCCCAGTGGAATGGTAAATCCAACAAAATCAACCTGGATTCAGGACCGAGGTTCTCAGGTTCCCTTCACAACTCATGGAGCCTCTGAAATCTAATTTCCTCCTCTATGTAGCAGGTAGATACAGCTATTTCATTGGATTAATTTAATGATTAAAGGTGAAATGAGAATTTGTGATATGTCTCAAGTAAGGAAGCAAGGTGTAGTTAAAATCACTAGACAGTGTGACCCCTTGATAAAGCCCTCATCTACTGGTTGTGGTTGAAGCAATTATGCTCTACCTGCTAGTCTTCTGCCAAACAGGTCATCATTCACTACCAGAAAAACTGAAAAATATCCTCCTCGAGTTTTTATTAGAATGTAAAAAGAAAAAGAGAACATACTTGAAAATACTAGAAAAAAAATGCCATGTTGTGACAGACAAGCAGGTGTGAAATAAAACAAAAACACCCAGCAAACCATCCCCCCACCAAAAAAGAAACCCAAAGTCCAGAATTTCTTCTGAGGGTCACAGCATGTAAAGCAGGAGAATATTTTTTAAAATAATAAACAAATATTTCCATTCAATAGGAATGAATTTCTAGTTGTCTGGAGCTTGCTTCCCATCAACTGAATCAATGATATTTGTGGGGAGGACAGAAAGAACCAAGAACAAACAAAGCAAGAACTTAAAGGATGTTTTTAACTGACAGCAGACACAGTAGGCTGAAAGCAAAGTGCTTCTGATCTGCAAGAGCTGGGTACTTGAGAGAGAAATGGGCTTTGTTTGTAATTCCAAAAGGGCCTGACTTAAAGAGAGAATCAGAGTCTGGAGAACTGATCATCACATAGATAAAACAAAGGACAGGGTGTTAGAGTAATCGCTCATCGCATAGGAAGTCACTGAGTAAATCACAAAGTCTGAACTGGAGAGCTAAGTGGAATTCAAACTTTGAGAGGAGAGAGCCCAGAGAAAAGCCTGGGGAAACACATCAGAGCAGTGTGCACCCTGCTTCCTGAACAAGGCACAATGGTATATGTTTCTTTATTAGTGTTAATACTTTGAAGTGCACAGGGGCTTCAGAGAATGGACATGAAAGCCCAAAGAAAGTGGTTGGACTCAGAAGCTTACGTACCATTATAACAAAGGGTGATAAACTCTAAAAAGTGAATGGATAAAGGAAAAGGGGTTTGGGACTCCTTACAGGTGGTCAGTTGGGGTAGGTGACTAGGACACAGACGGTAGAAACAGTTGTACAGTATAAGGTCTGCTGTGCAGACTCGAGTGGCAAGAGAGGGGGCTACCTGTCCAAATGGATGTTTGTACAGGTAAGTTTGCTACCCTTAAAAGGGAAATTTATGCCTTGATATTAAGCAGACAGGAGAACAGAGGGATCCTTCGCTGCTGTTTCTCCATCACCTTCAGCTCAACATAATTCTCACACTAAAGTGGCACTTTGGGGGGTGGCATATTGTGATCCTCTTTGGGGACTGAGTTTTACATGGGAAGTGACTAAATTTCTTTCACTGTGCAAGGCTTAATTTCCCCCTTTGGCCCCACCCACACAATACCTACCCCCACCCTCTCCCCATCCCCTGTGCTGGCAAGCCAGCAGAGAGGGAGGATGTGGGTAACCTGACTGCGATTCTATTTTTGCACAAATGGGTTGGGACAACAAATGCTGATCTCATTATACACATAATGAATAAATTAAATGATAAGGAACCCTGTCTTACTCAAAATTAAGTCTCTGTTCGACAGATCTATGAAGTAGACCTGGCTGCAAGTCCTTTTATCTCTTTCTTCAATACAGTGCGTCTCCCTTCCTTCCTTGGTCCCCTCTTTTCACCCAAGTGGTTCATTCCAGGTCATTCTATTGCAGGATGCCACCCACTGTGGGCTGCCCGACTGTGTTCAAAATTTGAATCAGTCTTTACATCATTCTTCATTACCAGCACTGACCTATAATATAAGCCTCTTTCTCTGAAAGGGATAGCCCTCACTCCCTAAAGGTTTGGAAGGCAATCTGTCATCCTAACTTAATGATCTATAATAGCACAACTTCCCACCTTCTGATGAGGGATGACGTCTTGTTATCACTGGCAGTACACAGGTACAGAAGGAGAATCCTCTTCATTTTAACAGATTGTATGTATTTTTGACGAAGATTTCTGTTTATGATAAACGATGCCGGATATCCATTTACAGAAAAAACATGAAGTTTCTGTATTATGTAAATTTAAGTAAAAAGTCAGCCAATTTATGGGAAATACTGGGTAGAACACAGCACAAGTGGGACACAGTGTGGCAAAATCTTGAAAGGGATAACACAAATGACCGAGGTAGGATAGAATGTTGTAGAAGAATGAGGTTTCAGGGGTGGGATTGCTGGTTTTGTGGCAGCAAGGCTGAAAGAGAGTGGGGCTGAGGGAGCCCTCCCTTGCAAATCATATTTGGCAGGTAACTCTTCATTCTTCCACAGGTAAAAATCAGGCTTGCTCTATTCTGTACTGCATCCATTTAGGACATAAAAACACAGGAGAAATGTGGAAAATTTGGAAATGTTTACAAAAGAGTAAAAGGAATCAATAAGCATCTGGAAAACACAACTAGATGAAAAATGGAATTTTCCAAGAAAGGCAGGAAAGTAGGAAATAAATTTAACTCAAAGCAAAGAGAATTATTGTTGGCTACAGTGAGAGTGTCCTCAGCAGGGGTCAGTGGGCCGTCTGGAGGCACGCGCCTCCCCTCACCGCCCCCCCCCCCCATCTCTCGCTCATGGCAGAGTGAAAGGAAGAAAACTGACCTAGAAGGGGTGGGAGTTTTAGTCCCTGAGACATGCAAGATTAGCGTTTCCACTGGATATTCTGGAGCACATACATCTCAGCCTCAGTCTCGGTAGCTAATAAATGAGAATAACACTTCTTCCTCCACCCCTATCCACAACTCTGATTTACTGAAGGGCCTCAAAGTACAAAAAGACATATCATATCCTTATATATAAAGCAGTCCTTAATAACCCATGATTCTATTTCACCCAAACGGAGATGGGGAAAAATCATGGACACAATTAGGGATGTAGTTTTGGTGCTGAAAGAGCAAGGGTCCAAGAATCACTATATAATCAAAGAATAAAAACACAGGGGAACCAAAGGATGTCCTCAAATGACTTTAAAACTGGCACCAAAACCTATTGTTAAATACTAAGGACTATTCCCAAATGTTCAGGACACTCACAGGCTGGAATCCCAAAAGTTACCAATTGGTTAAATGTGTTTTCATGAGTAGGGGTATCAGCAGTGGCATAGTCTGGGGAATAACTGTTTGAAATCAATCATTGAAAAGTAGAATTGCACAGCTGTCAGCTGTCTGACAGTAAACATGACTGAGGAAAACACAAAAGGATGCTCCAGTAGAAATTGGTGAGTAATGGCAGATGAGCCTGTTATTGCTATTGGACCCTTACTATGGGCTTTTCACCTCCTCGTGTCATTTCATTCTCAGGGCCTCATGATATAATCAGTATCAAGATTGTTCCCATCTTGCAGATGAGTAAGCAGATACAGAGAAGTTAAGCAACTTGCTGGGGCTGGTAAGTAGCAGATCTGGGAGAGAAACCCAGGCAGTGAGGCTACTCTACATCCTTCCCCACGTCCTCGCCAGTCAACTGATGATGCCCAGGGGTAGCATCCAATGCCACGTGCAATCTCATTTAACCCTTGCTCAATCTTAGGGAGTAAGGCAGCGTTATTATCTCTGTCTGGCAGATAAGGAAACCCAGGCAGGCAGAGGCATCAGAGATATGAAAGAACTTCCTGACCAGTTAGGGCGGTATTTCATTATCACAGCCCTCCAGCCCATCCCAAAGAGCCCTTTTTTCCTAATCATTCCCTTGTGAAATGTTAATACCACAGCAAAGCTGTATATTAGTTTATGTACTAGATATGTATCTGTATTTTACCTACGATAAGGACAGTAGGATTTTTCACCCCACCAAGGATCAGTTTTTGCCTCCACTGAGAACATGGCCTACAGCCTAAAGGATCCTTAACGCAAGTATCTGTTGTGGTTCAAGAAAGCGGTTCATGTATTAACTTCTCATTCATTCCTTTAATCCTTCAGTATGCATTTATTTATATAAAAGATTTTATTTATTTATTTTAGGGAGAGAGAGAATGAGGAAAGGATGAGCAGAGGGAGAGGGAGAGAGAGAAGCCCCAAGCAAACTCCTTGCTCAGTGGAAAGCCTGAGAGGGGGGCTTAATCCCAGGACCCTCAGATCATGACCTGAGCTGAAATCAGGAGTCAGCTGTTTAATCAACTGAGCCACCCAGGTACCCCAATCCTTCAGTTTTTATTGAGAGAAAGGAATAACAGACACAGTAGAGTATGGAACTATATGATTCCATTTATAGGACATTCCATAAACAACAAAACAAATATATGGGGATAGAAATGTGAATAGAGGTTGCTTCTGGAAGAGAAGGATTAAATGGAAGGGCATGGAGGAACTTTCTGACATGATGCAAATCTTTTTATCTTGATCTGGGTTATGATTATATCTCTGCATACCTTTGTCAAAGCTTACCAAATTTCACACTTATGAAATCTACATTTACTGAGTACAAATTATCTCCCAATATAGGTTGTTTTTTAAAGATTTTATTTATTTATTCATTAGAGACATGGGTAAAGAGGCAGAGACATAGGCAGAGGGAGAAGCAGGCTTGCTGCAGGGAGCCCGATGTGGGACTTGATCCCAGAACTTCAGGATCATGCCCTGAAATGGAGGCAGACACTCAACCGCTGAGCCACCCAGGTGTCCCCCAATATAGCTTTTAAGAAAGTATTTCCTAGTATGTGTGAACCTGGGAACTTTAAAAATTGGTCCCTGAAGACCCTGTCTAACTTGCTGCTGGATGCCAAGGCTCAACCAAATACTCTGGTCATACAGGTTCAGGGAAACAAACGGACACCTTGATCTGATTTTACCAATGTCTGCCCTAGAATCCCAGGCAGAGCTCTGATGACCCAATGTCATAATGGAATGTAAAAAATCTAATGAGTACCTCCAAAAGTCAAAGGGATCTAAGAACTTCCATGTGAAGACAGGCTTCAAAATCAAGTGCTCTGAGGTTTATACAATGACTGCTGTGAAGAGGTAACCACAGGAAAGAAGTGAGGGGAAGCCTTTCCTGGAATTTGAGAGCATTTATCCCTCTGGACAGTGGCCCATGTGCTGCCTTGTGACACTGCTTGTACTTGGCACCGCATGATTATTTACAGCAGCACTGTTCTTTTGCTTTCCACATGTTTATGCCATTTTCCCAACGAGATCAGACATGGCCTATGGTCTGGACTGTATCTTTACACCTGGCTCAATGGCCTTGCATGGCACCTAAGAATATCCAATTTTCTGAACCAGATATTGGGAAAAGTTCTGAAAGAAGGATCTTTGTGCTACTTCTAAAGGTGATAAACTATCTAAGGGACACAATCTAGATGGCCATGTAACAAAATTGTTGAAAGACTGACTAAAAGATTTAGAGGCATAACAGGAAAACTTTAAATCTGGCCCTTCTAGAAAGTATCAGACATAGAAGCACTGCAAGTAGAAACCAGCCTTAAATCCTTATTCTGTCTATAACAGTGCATTAACCTCAAAAAGGGGATACACTTGATAGACTCTGCTTTTGAGGAAAATGGAAATGTGATCAATTAAATCAACCAAGTTTTTCAGAAATTTTCTTCATAAGGGTTGGCTAGAGAAAGAACTGATAGAATGAAGAGCTTACATGTGTTGAGAACCTACTACGTATCAGATATTCTGCTCAGCACAGAAACCACATTATCTTCTTACTCACTCTTCCCAACCATTCCAGACGGGGTGCCCTTCTTCTGTAAACTTTAAAGAAACTAAAGGGGTTGATACTTGCTCAATTTAGGATAATGGAAGCTAAATGTAAAGTAGGAAAGAGGGTTGATACCTTCCACTTTCACGTGCAACACTCACTTGCTCTTCCTATGTGACCTGTAACCTTAGATAACCCTGCAGAGGAGGTGCTACTGCCTCCTAGAGAAGGGAAACAGAGCTCAGAGAGGGAGTGTCTGAGCTGGTATTTGAGTGCGAATAAAGATCCATGTGGGGACACACCATAGTCTGCTGCTCCCGAGGGTCTGTGAAATATTTAAGTAGTTAATGAGTTTTAGCAGGTCACCAAGAGAAGAGCAGGCCACTTGGATGTGTGCTCTGGGTTACACTTAGTTAAGCACAGCTCCAGCAAAATGGACCTGAGAACTGACACCCAGACAGAGCCCTGGGTGGGGACTCCCAGCAGACAGCCATTTTCTGGTTGGAGGATTACATCTCCAACACATACCATGTCAATCTGGCCTGTCCATTTCTTGATCTTACCTGTACTGTTTGTACTGTGTAGATTTTCTTCAGATTTGATGCACACTCAGCTGCTGTGGCACCAGGGAGGGATCTAGGCAAACATAAGCAAAAGAGCAGAGAAACAAGCAAAATAAATAGTCAATGTTCATGAAAGTCAGTTTGTAGGTTTCATACAAATTAGGTCTGAAACCACAGAATCAGACATTACGGGGATGTTATTTAGCATTTAAAATGTAAAATTCCTGCTTTATGAAGTCATGCATCTGCTTCTCCTAAAAGTAAGCATATTTATTCTGTGGAAATTTATTTAAAATAAGGAAATGCACATAAGAAAGATATTGGAAACTTAAAAAAAATAACATTTAGGGATCCCTGGGTGGCTCAGCGGTTTAGAGCCTAGCCTGCCTTTGGCCCAGGGCATGATTCTGGAGTCCCGGGATCGAGTCCCACGTGGGGCTGCTTGCATGGAGCCTGCTTCTCCCTCTGCCTGTGTCTCTGCCTCTCTCTCCCTCTCTCTGTGTATCTCATGAGTGAATGAATAAAATCTTAAAAAAAAAATTTAAAATACTGAAATAACCCTGTAATAACGAAGCCTTTTGCTAGGACTTTGGATATGAAACTGTGCCCACCATACAGCTACAGTGAAATCACAGGATCCTGGACCCTTTCTTTACATGTTAGAAAAACTTGTCAATTTCCTGCTGGTAAATCTTCACCAACTCTTAAGAAAGAGTAACCTTCTGTTGACAGCTTTCAGAAAACATGATTACTGAAGGTCAACTTTAGTTTCACCTGAAATTTGCATGTATTTCCCCAACACTTACTTTTAGAAAAATTCTTTCGGTTATTTTCTCTGGCTGATTTAATTAGTTTTGAGTAACTCTGTGGTCAGAATACATTAATCTTTAGTTTGCCATACGGTCCACTAGATGGCAACATACTACAGGTTTATTCACCAGAAAAATCGGGCACTAGGGACAGGCTTTACCTCGCACCATTTCCTGGGATTAGGGGGAACCACAGTCTGTCTCATCAATCCTTAGAAGTTAAGATTCTCCAAGTCCTGCTACCTTTTCCTTCTCCCTATACTGAAGTTCTTACTTGAGACTGTCAGGATTCAGGAATATCAGGCCAAAGATAAAAATTCACCACTCAAATAATGCTTGAAAGTCCCATGTCTGGTTGTGAGGTAGGAAATGAGCCTTGCTGAGAGAACATGACTGGCTCATAGTCAACCCATGAGGATCCAGAACCTATAAAAAATGAGCTTTACCAGCCACTGACCCTCAAAGACACAGATCCCATGGAACTTCAAGATGTTGTACTTTTTAGAAAGTTGTAAAACCATTGCACAATAGAGATACGTACAAAACTCACAGAGCTCAGAGACAGAAAGGATAGCAAAGAAAAGGGTCATGCCCAGGTATGAGGTGTGCATGACACATGCATGACAGGGCTCTACAGACTCTACTGCTGCAACTATAAACCAATAAGTGCTCCCTGGTATCTAACTGGAATAGGAAAAAAATACACTTCTCAATACAGCTTCCTTGCTTGAAGGTCACTAAGGAAGCACAATTGTAAACTAGTCTGGGGATAAACAAAGGACTGCGTTAAATTGGTCAGCTCTGATAAATAAGGCTACCCTAATGCATTGGGCTTACAACTCTTTTCTAGCTGTTTATAAATATGCTGGATATCATTTCCCTTTAAAGTAAATTCACAATATCTAGCATGATCACATTATCTTGGCAGACCTGAAGCCTAAATAACTATGTTGAAGAGTGTGGTAAATCATGAATATGATTTATAAATTTATAAATATATATATGTATATATATATTTAAAATATTTATTTATATAAATCAGCACCTAGCCCCGGATATATCTATCCATCACTCCAGAACCTGTTTTGACTTGGATAAATATTAATTTACTATTTAATGCAGGTTTTTACTCTATGGCTTCAACTATAAAAAGATTTAAAAAAAAAAAAAAAGACCCTAAAACAGACCTTGAACAACTTCTGGGTAGATTTTCATATGAAAATCTTTTGCTTTTATATGAAAATCTACTGGCACGATTCCAATGCTGAGTTTTTCCCCCCCTTTGAAAAGTTCAGCTGACCTCTCCACCAAATATGCCTAGTATGCTCACCAAATATGCCAAATATGCTCAAATATGATCTCTGGGTCACCCAAAGCACAGAGGAGAGTATATACAGGGCTCTGTTAGGGTCCAAAGGAAGGAAATGTACTTTGCCCTTTTTTAAAACTGTGTATATCAATTTTTTCTACTATTTCTTAAAGTCACACTTCAATTTGTAACTGTGTAGAATGAGTATTTGAATATTCGCCTCAGACAGCATATGTCAACTTAATACAATGTGAGGACAATACCATTTAACCCGGAAAAAGTTTCTGATGAACATTTCCTTTCTATGCTTTTTAAATGGCTTTGTCTCTACATTCTGGTCTTTTGATTCTATTCTAGTGTAGGAAACAATCATACAAAATCATTTAGGGCCCTTCAGTTTCACTGTCCAAGTTTTTTTTTTTTAAACAAATCTAGTTTCCAGAGTCCAAGAAGGGACTCTAGGATAAAACAAGGCAGAGCATCTGTGAACAAGGCATCTGTGTAAGACAACAGTATCAAGAGCTAGTGTGCAGGGACTCCATTGCTGCTCGTGTGCTAAACATTCTATCTCCTTTACAGCATCGAATCCTGGCCACCCAGCTCTCTAAGAACAGTCTTTCTAGTAGAGCTGAGTAGAAAAGGTTCTCATTAAAACCAACAGGATCACCCTCAATAGGTCAATTCTGATTAAGATTTCATGCTGATGTATTGGCGTTTGAAGGAAATATGTCAGCTACTATGGACTCTGGTTTCCTAATTTTGTTTTATTTGACAGAGAGAGAGAGTGAGACAGATTACAAGCAGGTTGGAGATGGAGAAGCAGACTCCCCACTGAGCAGGGAGCCTGAGATCATGACCCAAGCCACCCAGGCGCCTCTGGCTTCCTAATTCCTTAATGGAGAAGGTTGGGTTCTGAGATCTTAAGGATCTCTTCTAGCTGCTGGATAGTTTAATGGGTGTCCAAGTTTCAAAGTAACAAAACCGGTGCCAGAAACTTCTGATGGTAGTAAGTGGGTGGCTTGGCCAGCTCTGGGAACAGCATTCTTCTAGGAGCCAAATCTGATCCCAACAGTCACTGAAAAATACCTCATGCCTGACCTGGGACATCCTTAACGTGCAAAACTGGGCCATATCCACAGAATCCATTTTAACAGGGTAAACAGGCTGAGATTTTAAAATAATCTGTCTTGTAAGCAGGTCAGTCTGTCCTGGGCCTGCCAGTTCAAAGTTGAACCAGAAGCTGTAGCGTCTACTGTTACCGTTTCTTAAAGTAGCAATGTAGGCTGCTCGTGGCAAAGCTGTAGCCCTGGGAGCCAGCAGCCCCACATCCCCTCCTCCCTGTTACTCTGAAAGAGAGTTTTAGCAACTGGAAGAAAAATGCTCGCCATTGATTTCAAGCAAAGAAATATTTTACTCATCTCAGGTACACAGTATATTCTCATATCTTTTAAAAGTCTTTTTACTCTAGTCATGTTACACCCTAAACCTCCCAAAAGAACCCTAACCAAACCCTCACTCTGCAGTCCAAAGGTACTCATCTGGACGTGAGATGTTGCCTCCCAGGGGACAGATGGCAACATCTGGAGACATTTTCAGTTGTCACACCTGAGGGGGATGCCACTGGCATCTAGTAAGTAAAACCCAGGACAGCTATGGAACCTCCTCAAGGGCACAGGATAGCCCCACAACAACGAATTATCTAGCCCAAAATGTCACCAGAGTCAAAGCCGAGAAACCCTGACACAGACAAATAACAATCTCAGAGGATTTATAATTTATTTAATCAACAAAGGTTCATTGCACAACCTCTTTCAGCTGATGAGGATACATCAGTGGTCATTCTAGACAAAGCCTTTGTTCTCATGGAGTTCTAAAACCAATACCCCTGCTTTCTGAATTCCCCAGACTCCTGAAGGCAAAACAACTCTGATCAGATCCACTCTTCTTTGCCTGGGAGAGAGAGCAGTGAGGGGGTGTATATGTATTGATGATGACCCTTCCTAGAAAGACACACAACCAGGGTTGTGGGAAATTAAAGAACCTCGGAATCAGAAGCTGTTTTCATGTTCTCTGAATTCGATGCCACCTTCTCCCAGTATGTAGCTGTGGCTGAGAACACATCAGTGCGACAATAAATACACCCCGGATGGATCAGGTTAACGAGTTTGAAGTGTTCACCAGGAATCTTCCCTCTGATTTAATGATATTAATGTAAAAATGGCCTCCTTTTATTGAGGATGTGTTCTATGAGACGGTTTTTACTTATGCAATCTCTAATCCTTATAGCAACCCTGACAAGTTGGTGTCATTATTTCCACTTTACTAATTAGGAAACTGAGGCTCAGTGAGGCTTTTTTAAGTAGCAGATTTGCACTCTTTCCCTGGTCTGTCTAGCTCTGATTCCCGTGATCTTCCTCTTAGACAAGGATGGTTCCCAGTAAAAACCAAGCTGTCATTGTCATCATGGGAGGGTCCCACCTGGTATCTTAGGGCAAATCCCTTTCTCATTCCTCTTTAGGTTATCTACTCCCTCCTTGGACCCACTCCTTGCTCTGGCCTGTTATTCTTCCACCGTTCTCCATCTGGCCACGCTTTTGGGAGGGGGAAGATGCAGAGATGCAGAGCTGGGCTGGAGGCTACCAAGGATCCCCGGCAATAACATACTCCCAAACTTGATACAAGGAACACAATTCAGTAAGAACACATGTATAGGTCATCATTTTCTGGGTCTGGGCATGGGAAGAAGATACTTTACCAAACAAAAGCCACAAATGGGCTGTAGCAGGAAGGCAGGAAAACAGAGGGGTTACAAGGATGGCCCTTGAAATCAAGGTATTTGAGTTCAAGTCCCAGCTCTGCTACCTCCCAGCTGTGTGACAAGCCTGACCCTCTCTGACCCTCCCTTCCCCTTTCTGAGAACATGGTCCTCTATGTCACCCACTGGTTTGCTACTTAGACTACATAAGTGAATGCTCTACAAAGCATTTACCCAACACCTAATAAGCAACGGTTGCTAACACCACCATCATCATCATTGCCATCGGAGGCAAAAAAACAGGCAAAGAGAAGAGCGCAGTTAGAACTAAGAGACACTGATCACATTTTCTACCTGTGGGACAGCGAGTAAGAATCCCAAGAAATCTGTAAGAGTCACACACAGAGCTGAGAAATTCCTAGATTCTGTCCTCAGAAAAGAAAGCCCATCAGGTGCCCATGTCTCTGGGCTTAAAGCCGCAGCTATCCTGAGGGCTGTTTCCACTTGGACTTGGCTAATCTAGAAGTGGTGATGGTTTGAGGCAGAAGTGGGAGGGGATCCTTCAAGGTGTGCCAACTAGATGATGAGTGTAAACATGTCAGGGGGAACTCTTAAGGTTACTTACGACCCAAACTCCCAAATCCAGCTTTATGTCACTCCTGTGTGTCTTCAACTGCGTAACAGAATAACAGGAAATGCACCTTAAGGCCCTCTGTGTAAAATTGGTTAAAATTTCTTTTCATTTGGGGAGTTAGGAGAAAGCAGAAAGTCCCATAAGTTTGGACCAACTGTTCTGCTTAAATGGTTTCCAGGCACCTAAGCACCATTTATATGCAAAAAGTTAATGCGTTACTTACAAATCATCTTTATCTATTCATTAAAGTAGGTCCCTGAGAATCTCACAAGACAGAGTTCTTTTAGCTCAATTTAAGTTTGTAATGCTTCAAAGCATTTTATTCTCTCTCTTATCCCAGAAATACTTACTGAGCCCCCAATAACTGAAAAAATTATGTATCATATGTTACATACATGCATTATCTCATTTCATCCTCATTAAAATATCATGCATTTCCATTCTGCAGATAAGCAAACTAAGCCTGAGGGTGGTGACGTGCCAAAGACACAGAGCTGGCTAGTGGCAGACCTGGACTCAAACCATGGGTGGCTGGCAACCTTGCTATTAGTCACCAGCCTAAACTGATCACTTACTACATGACACATCCTCTGCTTGGTGCCATGAACACAGCTCTGCACCAAGCAGTCTCAACTCTCCTGTAGCTTGCAATCCTCAAAGTACTTCCACGCAATGCAAATGTGCCTTCTCTATTCAACCCCACCCTTTAAGATATGTTTACTACAGGTGAGCAAGGCTCATGAATAATTCATGGAGACAGAAGCCCTTGTAAATACCTAAGGAAATTCTCTTTACCATTACCTAGCTAGCTAGCTCTTAGCAGGTCCACAGTACCACTTACCAGTGACTTGGATACCTGGAAATGCTTTTATCAAAGAAAAGAAGTTGGAAATGTTTCCTCTACTCCTGCCTGTGTCCCTGCCAAAGTGTGGTCAGTCAACCAGTAGCATCACCTGGGCACTTGTGAGAGCTACAGCATTTCCAGGCCCATTAGACACCTGCTGAATCCTATGTGATTTGTATACATATTGAAGTTTGAGATGTGCTGGGCCATGTCATCTAAATCAAGTCCCCATAAGAAATGCTAACAACTTGGCAAGTAAAAGCTAATGAACTATAGGTAGCATCATAAAAAACACATCAAAATCACTTTTCTCACAGATGCATTTTTTGTCATCACCCAAAAAAATTATCAAGATGAGGCTATCATTAAAGGTGAAGGACAATCCTACACAGGCTCTTAAATATGGATTTTAGGCAAGGGTCTCTTCTTTGTGAATTTTTGGCTTACTTTTTTTACCAGGAAAACAGGAGACTGATTTCCTCATTTGTGAAATTCAATGGTAGGCCCAGATTACCTCTCATTTCAGGATATGAAATATGGGAGAATTGTATCTCATTCATTGTCCATATTCACAGGGGAGAGGTGTTCAGCAGGGTTAGGGACACTAGTGCTTGGGGTCACACACTCCTCAGCTCAAATCCTGTTTCCAGTCTGTGTTAGCTGTGTGACCTTAGTCAAGTCGTTTCTCTGGGCCTCAGTTCTCTCATCTGTAAAACGTTGCTGGTATATCCTACTTCAATATTGTGAGGACTGGGCAGCCCAGGTGGCTCAGTGGTTTAGCGCTGCCTTCAGCCCCGGGCATGATCCTGGAGACCTGGGATTGAGTCCCACATCAGGCTCTCTGCATGGAGCCTGCTTCTACCTCCGCCTGTGTCTCTGCCCCTCTCTCTCTCTCTCTCTCTCTCTCTCTGTGTGTGTGTGTGTGTGTGTGTGTGTGTGTGTGTGTGTCTCTCACGAATAAATAAATTAAAAATCTCAAAAAAAAATATTGTGAGGACTTCATGGGTACAGCAACCAGTGGAGTACCTAGCACAGTGAAGTAAAGGATAGTTAATATTGATAGGCTAAAATGTGGAATTTTATAAATGGTACAATATACTCAAGTAATGGACATACATGCCGAGTGTACACACACAATAGATTATCAGTGGAAGAAATGAATACTGACAATATTCCATCTCATATGAGTGACCACTTCATTTAAGCCAAGAGAACAGCCTTAGAGAGGGATACATCTCCTAAAAGCCAGTCTTGGTGAATTTACTAATATTGGGCTCAGCTGTCAGAGGGAAAATATGGACAGGCTCAGTTCTGTGATGAAGAACATCCCTCATATATCATTCACTCCATTAAAGCTGACTTCATTTTAATCACTTTTAGATAGATCTGTGGCTTGTGGCTATATCAGCTTCCTATTGGAGAGTCACATACACAAATAGTCCACAGTCTATCATTAACATTTAATAATGCATCTATTGAAACACACTTCATAATCTAAATGCTTTATTTTTGCACATTTATTTTTATTTTTCCAGG
Organism: Vulpes vulpes; assembly: GCF_048418805.1. Lineage (NCBI taxonomy): Eukaryota > Metazoa > Chordata > Mammalia > Carnivora > Canidae > Vulpes > Vulpes vulpes. Next base: position 73,443,542 of record NC_132788.1, on the reverse strand, counting down.
CTTCCTTCTATTTTCATTCCTAGCGTATAAGCTCCTTTGACACTAGCAACTGGGACTCTTTTCCTTTTGCTATATAACTAATCCCTCCATACACAGAAGTTGGGTAGAAGAGAACTATAACAGTGTGAGAGGTGACAGTGGACAAAGGCCAGGTTTTGGACTGTCACCATGCCAGACCACTAAAGTCTTGCCAGCTGTCTTAGGTTTGGAAATAAGGAAACAGCATCTGTAGTATTAGAGGAAGGAAAACAGATTTTTGAGCAGCTAGTGCCAGGGAAGGACTTTTCTGAGTAAGGATGTTCAGGCCCAACTGCAGGAAACGACCACTGACGCAGAGGTAGAGAGGCTGTGAGCCCCTGGGTCAGGGCCCTTCCCTGCCTGTGCTACCTGGAGGCTGTTTCCCCCTTCCAGAAAATAAAATATTGAGCCACTGAGTGAGCCTGTGAGTTCAGAAAGGCAAAAATGAGGGAAACAGGTGCAGATGCCAGCCACTATATCCTGCCAACTATATCCTTCCATACAGCCTTCTACCCTCGCCTAGTCCCAACAGGCCACTCTATGAACAAAGATGATCTTGGGATCCTCTCTATCAAGTCTGTTATTATGGAGGAATGCATGCAAAAGCATCACACGGTGAAGGAGGTGTCTGTGTGTGTGTGGGGGGTCCCTCTGGAACTTGGTACCTCCACTGATGCCATGGTAGCATGCGGTATGAGAGACGTCCCTCCAGGGAGGCCTGGGACCATGTTGTCAATGTGTTTGCATTCTTAGCGCTGAGAACAGTGATGGGCAACTAAGATGCTCAAATGACCTGATCAATAAACAGAGCAGTAATTCTCCAGTTGTGATGTATACAGCATTTGTTACAAATATGCATTCTACTCCAAGAGGTCTGAAAGAGAGCGGGACCTGGGCAGGGTTAGGAGCTTGTATTTGAAGAAGCACAGCCAGGTGATGCAGATGGAAGTGGCAAGGGATGACATTTTGAGAAACACTGGTTGGGTAGAGGTAAACCCCGATGAGGTGGGTTGGTGGGAGACATACATGACTGGCCTACCTTTGTGACTAAAGACACAAGAACACAAATACTCTTTAAGTACCTACTATGTGCACTGTAATGTCCACTCCTGGAGAGCCAGACATGAGGCAGGCCAAGTCTAATGGTCAAGAGGGAGGGACAGAAGAGTCATCAATAACCCCGGATACAAATACTGGTATATTAAAAAATGCTGCGGGAGCACAAAGGAGGTGGGCTCAATCCTGCCTGAGCCAAGGGCTATTTAAGGACAATTACAGAGCTGGTATCTTTGCAAGGCCTTGAAGGATGCATGGAAGCTTTTCAGGTAGACAAAGGAGAGAAGGACATCCCAACAAGAAGGAATATCAGAAGACAAATCCCAGGGGCTGGCAAATCCATGGCTTATGCAGGAAAAGGGCCAGAAATCCACTGTTACTAGTGAGACTGAACACAGTGAGTGGTATTTTGGAGTTGGAGAGACCTAGAGGATGAGGCTAAAAAAAAATGAGTTTCATGTTAAAAACAAACAAAAAAAAGCAATACAGAAGTTCACACCATATTCTGAAGGCCGTTTTAGGTTTTGTTTGTGTTTTGTTTTTGTTTTTTTTTTTTTTAAGCTGGGGAATGCTCTTTTCAAATGAGAGAGGATCATTTCTAAAACAATAACAAAACCAATCAGCTCTGCTGTGATGAAAGCAGGGGTGGAGATCCAGAATCCCACCAGTCTGGAGCACATGAGCCCACAACAAAGGCACGTTTAAGTGAGGAGAGACAGAGTCACAATCCCCTGCTGGGGCAGAGGAAAAAGGCAGGGAGTTTTGGGGATGACAAGACCAGGTGCAGGTCAGAAGGCTAAGCCCAGGAGCCCAGGTGGGGGATGCAGAGAGGAGGGAAGAGCTTGAGAGCAGGCAAGCTGGAAGCATGTACCTGGGGCTAGAGAGCACAGATGCAGGCACGTGGAGAGGAACGGGTGGCTTTGGCTTGGGCCAAGTCTTCCAACAGGGGATCAAACATCTGAAGCACAGAACTGCATGGAGTAGTGTACACGAGAAAGGACTCAAGGAACAAAAGGAACTTCAAACTCTGAAAAATGCGTTAGACGGTGGAATTGCTAACCAGCCTGTGGCAGATATGGTATCCAGAACTCGGGAGAGAGATCAGGGCTGGGGATGCAGATTTACAAATGACACTCCAAGTAAACACGAACCACTATAGGAGAAGGGGAAGTCACTAGGAGTAGAATTCCATAATCTTGAACTCTTTGGTGTGGGATGACTTGTGCCAGGTGCTGATCCAGGAGCTGAGGGCAGAAGGATGCAGGAAGAACCCTATGAAGCCGATGTTCCAGGGAGAGAAGATGTACAAACACAGAATCCCACGGAGAAAATAAAGCAGGGTCAGGGGCATGGGGAGGGTGTGTCAGGATGTGCATGCCGTTTAGTATCAGTGGTTAGGAAAAGCCTCCCTAAGACAGAGAGGAAAGCAAAGTCCTAGCAGATGACTGAGGGAAGAGTATTCCAGGCAGGAGGGACTATTGGTGGCTAAGGCCCATGCTTGGGATGACAGAGAAAGAGCTAGAAGGGCAGAAGAGAGAGTGAGAGGGAGACAGGGGGGAAAGGCGTATTGGGCGGATACAGGAAATGCTGCAGAGTCTCATGGGCTATTGTAAGTACTTTGGGTTTTGCCTCTGAGTGAAAAGGAGAGCAGAGAAGCGACAGGCCTTAACTTAGGTATGACTTCAGCTGCTGTGATGGGAAAACACTGGCGAGGGGAAGGTGGGCAAGGGTAGAAGCAGGGAGAGCAGTTAGCACACTCCTGCAGTGGTCCAGGGGAGAGAGGCCGTGTGGCTCAGGTGGTGGGAGCGCATTGGATTGTGGACACATTTGTGTGGTAGAATCAGCAGTGTCTGTGGAGAGTGGATGGAGGGGAGGGAGAAGGAGTGGGGAAGACGAGGAGAGCACAGCCACAGAGGTCTCCAAGATGTGGGTGCTGAGCAACTGCGAGGATGGAGTTACTGTTGTTAACTGCTCTTATCTGAGACGGGACAGATGGAAGAAGGCAAATTTGGGAGAGAAGCTGAAGAGGTGGTCTGACATGTGTTGAGTTTGGATGTGTATTAGACATCCATATGGAGACTGAGAGGAGGAGCTGCACGCGCAAGTGTAAAATTGTGGGAATCACCAGTGTGATGAGAACTAAACTGAATGCCTTGTGACTGAATGCTATCACTGGTGTGGACAGGGACACGAGGCCTGAGGATTAAGTCCTGCAGGTCAAACTCTGAGGAAACAGGGTCACCACAAGACGAAAACAAAGTCCTCAGAGACAAGCAGCTCAGAGCAGCCCCTGAGATCAAGACTGAGACAGGATGGGGTTTTTAAGAGTCAAAAACAGGGAGGAAAATGCTTCATTCTGTGTCTCCAACCAAAATTATACCTCAAATGCTTACATTCTTAGCCATACAGTCTAGTTAAACAACAACAACAAAACAAATATGGACTTACTGAAATTTGCTATTAAAAATGCAAATAACTCTACTTAAGGGACTCTCCAATTGATCCAGTGGGGGAAAATGAATTCAGGTTGCTGGCTTCCTGACACTAAGGTCAGATAAGTTGCTCCAGGGACTGTTGGGGTGTGTGTGTTGGGGGGGGGGGGGTAGTCTGGGAGCTTCAGGTAACAATGTTAGTTATCAATATTTATTAACCACTTATTCTAGGCTGGGCACCCATGTTAGTGCTTTATATTCATCCATTAATCCTCAGAATTACCCCCATAAGATACAATCTATGACTCTCCCCATTTTACACAATGAAACTGAGGTTTAGTGGGGCTAAATTACTTGTCTCTGGTCACAGAGTAGATTGAAAGGGAGGACAGGACAGATGGCAGGTGCCAAAGGGAAGTTTTAGGGAGCAGAAGCCCTCTGGATGCTATGGAACTCAAACTGATGCCCTCAGGGGCAGACATCAGCTATGCTGGGGAGAAGACTGCCTTGGAGGGCTCTCCTGAGAGCTTTACTACTCTCTCTAGAACCTTGTTTCCCTAGGGGGGAGAAGCTACAAATAAACTTCTAGAACACAATGTGTTCATAACCCAAAGGGGAAGGGAGCCAGTCTACATGAATGCAATGGCCTCTCAGAAAAGTGGAGACAATTCAATAAAAGCTATGGGACGACTGATGGGGCAAAATGAATTCAAATGAGCAACTCTGCAAGTAATTCTAATTTCTTACAGAAATTAGATAATAATCACATAATGTAATTATTTCTATTACCAACCTGAACACTACTGCAGTAACATTTCACTTGAGTGCCAGCTTTCAGAGAACAAAACTGCACAAATACATACTAAGAAAGTTCGAGTTTGTGCCTTCATTGAAGTTCCTATATTCTTATCCTCGATGCTACCGGATTTTCTTAAAAACTTATTTGTTGTTATGTGGTATTAAAATCTCAGATCTATTCTTAAAATGCTGTGCCTTTAAGGAGACAAATTTGTGACCCTTTTAACTCTCTTGATACTGTTTCTGCCAGTCCACAGTCTCCTCACAGACCAGAGGCCCCTCTTTAACAACCTGAAAACAGCAGGTAGCAACAATAGTTACAGCACACCTTTGAAAACAGAGGCAAGATTTCATTCCCTTGATGTAAGCCAAAACCACTCCTATTGTGACAGTAAAATGCTTTCTTAGCATCCCATAATGAAAGTGAAAATGTTTTCAAAACCGAGACTCATTGTTATCTACTCCACCCCCAACTTCTTTAGGTCCCCGGAAAAGACAGTGACTCCAAATGTCAGTTCTTACAGATTCTTATAGATGGGTGCTAACTACAACAAGAAGGAAGGAATGAAGTGGTCTTCCTTCAAGGGATGATTTAATAATCACTTTTTAAAAATCCTTCCGGCATTTTATGCAAGGCTTTTTTTTTTTTTAACACCAGATTTGGATCTCATAAGAAAATCTCACAGAGAACAGTCATATATACCTTTCCTCCTAATACTTAACTGTATCTACAAGTGTCATCAACATTTCCATAAGCTTCTGGGACAACCTTGAGGTCTCGTCTTTGGGCACCCCCCCCCCCCCCCCCCCCGCCGCCCGCCCCAGCCCGCCCCGGGTAAAGGATCCTAAGAAGGGCTTTGCATTCGTGCATTTATTCATTAGTCGAAGTTTGGTTGTGCTCCTGATATGTACCAGGTCCAATCCTAGGTGCTGGGATAGAACAGGTGTCCAAAAAAGAAATAAAAAAAGAAAAAGAAAAAAAAAAAAAAGTCCCTGCTCAATGGCTTCCAACAGAGGGGAAGAAATGAGGGGCTGAGACACACAAAACAAACAGATTCGTACATAATACTCTTTGGGCACCCCCCCCCCACACCCTGGGTAACGGATCCTAAGAAGGGCTTTGCATTCGTGCATTTATTCATTAGTCGAAGTTTGGTTGTGCCCCTGCTAAGTACCAGGTCCAGTCCTATAGGTGCTGGGGTAGAACAGGTGTCCAAAAAAAAAAGGAAAAAGAAAAAAAAAAAAAAAAGTCCCTGCTCAATGGCTTCCGACAGAGGGGAAGCAATGAGGGGCTGAGACACACAAAACAAACAGATTCGTACATAATACTCTGTGGGCACCCCCCCCCACCCTGGGTAACGGATCCTAAGAAGGGCTTTGCATTCGTGCATTTATTCATTAGTCGAAGTTTGGTTGTGCTCCTGCTAAGTACCAGGTCCAGTCCTATAGGTGCTGGGGTAGAACAGGTGTCCAAAAAAAAAAAGAAAAAAGAAAAGAAAAGAGAAAAAAAAAAAGTCCCTGCTCAGTGGCTTCCGAGAGGGGAAGCAATGAGGGGCCGAGACACACGAACCAGACTGGTACCTGCTACTCCGGGGCGGCGCGACGCCTTCCAGGGGAGCACGGGGGGGGGGGGGGGGCAGGGAACGCGGAGGGATCGCAAGGTCGGGGGTGATCTGGGGCGCCGGCGCCCCGCGCTGCCCGGGGAGGAGCTGTCACTGACGGCGCGAGGGGGGCTGCTGGCCCGCGAGCTCCCCGAGCGCCGAGGAACGGTCAGCGGGGAGCCAGGCGCAGTCCCGGGCAGTCCCGGCGCGCTCCCCGCGGGCCCGGCCCCCTGTCCCGAGCGCTGTCACGGCGCAGGCCCCCACGCGGGTCGCCGGGTCGCCGGGTCCCGGGACGGCGAGGAGCCGGGGGGCAAAGTGGCGCGGGAACTTCGCGGCCCCCGGCGCCCCGGCCTCTCCCGGCCCCGGGCCCCCGCCCCGGCTCCGCGCGCCCTGGGCGCACGGGCGGCGGCGGAGCGGGCCCGGGGCGGCGGCGGAGCGGGCCCGGGGCGGCGGGACAAAGCGGGCTGCGCGCACGCGGCGGGCCCCGCGCCCCTCACCTGTCGAGCCAGAAGGTCCAGGGCGAGTGCAGCGGGACCTCTCCGGGCTCGGGCCGCAGCGCCGACAGCTGCTGCAGGCCGAGCGGCGCGGCGGCGCTGGCGGAGGCGGCGCTGGCGGCACGGGGCCCCGGCGGCTCCCGGGCGCGCGCGGGGGGCACGGCGGCCGGGGGCATCGCCATTTTCTCCGCCCCGCCTGCGAGGCCGGCGGACGCGCGGACCGCGGGGCGAGCGGCGGCTGAGTCACCCCGGCCGCCCCGCCCCGCCCCGCCCCGCCCCGCCCCGCCCCGCCCCGCGCGCCCCGCCCCGCGCGCGCCCCGCCCCGCCCCGCCCCGCGCGCCCCGGGCCTGGGAGCCGCGCTGAGCGCGCCCTGGGGTCGGGGTCGGCGAACCCAGGCCGGGCCGCACGCACCGCCGCCCCTGCACACAGACGCGAGGCCGGGGAGGGGTGGGGGTGGGGGTGGACGAGCCGACCGCTGGACGGAATTAAAGACGCACAGGGTGGGAGGGGAGGACGGGTGGAGAGAAATACCAGCAGTCTCAAGGGTGGGTGGGAGAGCCGGCAGATGGCTGCAGGAGGAGGGAGGGATGCAAGGGCAGATGGAGGCACAGTCGGGTGTGACAGAGAGATGGCAAGGGGAACCGCTGGCCCAAATGGATGAAGAGCCCGGAATGCCCAGGAGGGCCCCAACACAGGGCCAGAGGGCACGAGCCAGGGACGCCGACTTGGGCGCGGAGGGGGGGTGGGGGGGTTACTAGGTCAGTTTTGAATTCCTCGCGGTGAGCATGTTTCCTAACTCTGCTAATTTTTAAGGCAACAGAGCTCCTCCCATCCCGCCCTTTGAGGGGGGGGGGCACCCGTAAGTCTACAGTCAGGGACCAAGTGTGGCCCAAAGCGTGGCCAGCTTCAAAGGAAGGTTCCCAAAGTCGGCCTAAGTTCCCAGACTTTGCCCCAAAGCGCCTGCGAAGAAGAAGGGAACCCAACCGGGCATCCTTGAACACGGAACCCTCGCCTTTCTGGATGTGTGAAGCAGAAGAAGAAAAGAAGAAAGAAGAAGAAAAGAGGAAATCCCTGCGGCCCTAAGATTCCTGAGTCCAAAGTAAGAGGAATCGTCCTAGTGCAGCTCCTTGCCAGGCTTCTGTCACCCTCTTTCAAAAGAAAAGGAGAGGCCTGGGAGCTGTGAACACATGTCATAACTGGCATGGGCACGGATGCCCTCTTGAAGCTTGACTTTTGAAGAGTCCCTCGCTGGCCTTTAACAGATGTAGAGTTCCAGCTTTTCATAGATTTTCTACCTGGCCTAGCATATGTTCTGCTCTTGGCTTGAGCATTCATGGGATGGATTAGAGCAGGAGTTGTAAGACCAGATGGGTTCAGGGACGGCACGGGCATCTTAAATGCCTATTACGAAACGCCAGATAGGTGCCATGTCTAAAAGGTTTTATTCAAGTTCAGATAAAATGACAAGCAAATAAGACCAATGCTTTGTGATCCCTGCTTCAAATATAATTTGTATACAACGCATGATGCTGGAAGCAGGGATATGTTTATAAAGTCCTTCCAACTCTGAGATCCTAGGGCTCCTTTTGGTCAGATGCAGGGTTTTTTGTTTATTTAATTTTTCCTTTAATTTTTTCAAGAAAAGGCATAGATGGTATTGTTTAGGCTGTTCTGTTTTATACTTAATTCATTTAATCCTCACAACAATCCAAAGAGAGAGGTACTATTTTATGGATTTATCCATAATATGGATATGGAATGCAGAAATTAAATTAATCCCAAGGTCACACAGCTAGTAAGTGACAGAGCTGGGATTTGAACACAGGTATTCAGACTCTAGGCTTTTAACTGCCAGGCTCTACTGCCTCTCTAACTGGAAAATGAACAGGTCCTCATAGTAAAAATAAGGCAGTGAATAGTCCCCCCCCCCCTTCCAAGGCTATCAATCTTCCTGCCCAGAGGAAACCACTGTTAACAGTTTCCTTCCAGAAAAACGCAGGTAGGCACATGAAAGCATGTATCTAGATACAGAAATTGTATACCTGTCTATATCTTTCATAAGAGAAAGAGAAGCATTTTATACTATTGCTGAACCTCCTTATTTACTTCAGATTATATATTTGAAGACTTTCTCCCATATCGAAACATATACATCTAGTTCAGGGCTTGCAAAATAATCCATTGTAAAAAAGTAACATAATTTAATTCACTAGTCCTCGAGACTCATGTGGTTTAGTCATTTTCTTTTATGAATAATGCTACCATAAGCATTTTTATATTCAGTGTCTTTCTTCAGCTACACAAGTTTATTTCAGAATAAGTTTGGAGAAGTAGAATTTTGGTCTGCATTAAAAAATTTGACACATGTTGCTAAACTCCTTGTGTGCAAAGTAGTTACATGAATTTATATATAACTGATTTATAAATAGTGGTTGATTCTGAAGTTATGTTTATTAAGTGATTTATCTTCATAAAATCCTAAGGTAGAAAGAGACCTTTTGCTTTATAATTAGATTAGAACTCGTCAATCTGTCCTTCAACAATACTGTCAACAGTAAAGGTTTATTTAAAAAGTTTTGTCTGCGGTTTCTAAAAGAGAGTAAGCACCACAAGATAAATCACTTCCAGAATTTAGGACAAGGAACAATCTGGAAATTTTTCTTTATTGAATAACAATTATCTACCTTCCTCTCTTCTTGCTTTGGCTTCCAGGATGCTCAGAATTACATCTGATGATTAATCACAACATTGGTAGTAACCAATGAAGCAGCAGCAGCAGCATTATTTTTACATTAACCGACTCCTAATTTGTATTTTAAAGGCCTAATTGAACAGATGCATCTTATACTGTGAACCCTTCAGATCCATGCTGGAAGTAGGTAATGTCCAAAAACATAAACGTTGAATGACCTTAAGATTAATAAAATGGGTCAGGCAACATGGCTAAGGGGAGAGGCAAGCAGAGAACAATGGGCCTAATTTTCATCCCCTTCCTGTTTGAAATGTAAGAAATTTAACTATTGTTACTGCTCCTCAGACTCATCCTTAGAAGATAAAAAATTAGGAATATTCCCCTTCTTCCCCAATTTGCAACTGGACAGCAGGAATTAGAAATTCACAGTAAAAAGGAAATGTGGAGATTACCTAGGCAAACCCCCCACTTTACAAATCAGGAAACTGAGGCCCAGAGAGGTGAGGTGACTTACCCGAAGCCACAGCTCTGGGAAATGACAGAGGCAGGACTAGAAGGTGAGTAGCTTGAGATCCAGGCCAACGTGCTCTCCCACTGTGCAACGTGCACCTCAGGCGACTTGGGGTAGCAGGAGGGAGGAAGAGAAGGTGACCCCACAGCCCCTAGCAACGAAAACAACATAAAGGACTTGAGGCACTCATAAATAATTAAGCAATTAGCTGCAGCAGCGACTCCCCTCCCCTCTAGTATCCAGTCACCAAGGCAACTTGGGCAGGGTGCCTGCTGGTTGCCTAGTAACAATGTGGTCTGCTCCCCTGACATGCTCCCTAGGCATCAAAGGATTTGAGAGCTGGGAAGAGCCTTAGACAGGGCTCCCTATTCCAACACCTTCATTTTCCACATGGGAAATGGAGGCTCAGAGAAGCCGAGTAACCTGCCCAAGGTCACACAGCTACTCAGAGGAACAGCTAGGCTCCATTTCCAGTTGCTTTCCATTGCACTATGGCTGCCTTGGGGATGCCACAGATGGAGGCGAGGAGATCTTCCCACAGTTCCTAGAAGAATGAGAAAGTATGAGCCAGCCAGCCAGCAAGCAAGAGACAGAGACCTTGAGCTCTCATATGCAATTAGCAGGAGCTGGTAATCCCATCAGCCCAACTTCCATCATCACCATGGCAACATGGGTGAGGCGGGTACTGGTTGCCTAGGAACCAGTGGTCCTCTCTCTTCACTCTCATCCAGCTCCCTGGGAGTCACAGAAATAGTAGAATATTGGAGCTGGAAGGGAAGGCAGGGATCCTAACCCAGTCTCCTCCTTTGACTAATGGAGAAGCTGAGGTGTGGGGGCACCGTGCAGGGTCACACAACCACACAGCTGGCTAGTGACAGGGACTCGTCGGCCAGCCAGCTTTTCTTGAATTCCCTCCATTTGCTCTCTCTGTCATAGCACCGTGGGATGGAAGACTTCACTCAATAAAGTCAAAACACAGGAGGGAAATGGCTGGTCATCCTGTGGAGGCACTTCTACCACCAGTCTAAATGGTGGCAATGCTGCACACAAGGCCTGGCACCCAGAGCAGACAAAAGGTATCATGCACAGCAGTTAAATGCAGTGTCTCTTAAATCAGAAAACCTGAGTCAAAACCCAGCGGCTCTCCCCAAACCTCATAAGCTTCTTGTCTCTGTATGGATCAGTCTCTACATCTGAGAAATGGGCATTTTGACATTCCTTGTCTCTTGAGTCATCATTAGGAGTAAATGAGAAAACACCCATGTCAGGTACCTGGTATATAGTAAAGATGCACTAAATGTTAGGTGTTCATTTATTTGACATTCAATAAATGTTTATCCCATGTCTGCTATACAAATGCCACTGTTCTAGGCTCTTGAAATTCATTAGTTAGCAGACAAAAGAAATCCCTGTCTCAGTGAGTTTACTTTCCAGGGGAATGAAAAAATATATATATATAGACATAAACACTTAAATATATATGTATATACATATATATGCATTACATATATATTTAAATGTTTGCTGAATGGGCGGAGGAACTCATTGCCAATATGCTATGTTTATGTTACCAGGCTCCTTCTCTAAGACTGAGAAGTTTCCTGTTTACAGGGTGTGATGCTATAAATATGCAGGCCTGTCTTGTATGTGGGAACTCCCAGTTTCCTTTCTTTTAAAAGCTCAGAATAAAAAGGAAGGCAGTGGCCGCTAGATGGCAGACCTCAGACTCTCTAGATTCAGGGGACGGCAGGCCCAGGCCCTGCTGAAGCTTCCAGCAAAGGCAGGTGTTGCAGTTGGTCCGTCCCAGGAGGGGCCTGGAGGACTAGGGGAGGCTTGAAACACCCCTGGGGCACTGAGGGTGTCGGGGGAGGCTGTAACGTGGTTTCAAAGTTATTGCTTTAGCGAGAGTGAAGCCTGCTTAACCAAGATCCTGCCATGGGTGAGCTGTGTCACCTTGGGAAGTTATTAACCTTGCTGGATGCCAGATTCCTCGCTCAGAACATGGAGGGAACAAGAGCTCCCTCCGTAGGCTGCTCTGAGGCCTGTGTGAGAAAACATGTTTCTACACCTTGCAAGCCGCACGCAGGAAAAGCTCGATGGATGTTACTTGTCGAGAATCTAAGAGACCCCTGAGGGTCTGGTTCAGAGCTGCAAGTGGAAGGGAAGGGGGTAAATGAAACTGCATTTGTTGAGTATCTGCATTGAGGAGAGTGAAGTCCTCCCACCCACTGAGCCTGGAAAACATGACATCAAGTTTCAGTTGACCCCCTGTCTCCCCCCATTTAGATCCACCCACCAGCCACCGAGTCCTTGTTTGGCTCCTCCTGCAGCCCTGGCATTGGTCTTCCTTCTTTATTCCCACCAATAACACCCACTCCCAGTCCTCACCTCCTGAGTTCCAGCCAATCACAACATCCTCTGTCCGGTCTCTCTGCCTGTCCAACCAGGTGCCAGACAGTAGTCTCAGCAGTTGTCTCCAAACACCAATTCAATCATGCCTCGCTTGCTTCGCCAGCTTCCTATTGCTCTCAAGATCTCTTTCTGGTTGCAAACAGGGCTCAGTATCTCCTGCATGCTTCCTGCCTTTCCAACCACATGGCTGCACTCTCCCCCGTCCTTACAGCTTCTCTGCAGCCTCAAGGCATCTACACAAGCTGTTTCCTTTGCTGAACTGCCAGTCTCTGCTCTGCACGACTAGCTGCTTCTCCCACTCAGGCCTCCTGGGCAAGAGCTTCCCCACCGTCAGGCTCCGGAGCACGTCCTCTTCCCCACTGATGATTTTCCTAATACAGATCTGCTGCCCATCTCCCACCCCGGAACACCCAGTCCAAGAGGACCAGGACCGTCTTTGGCCCTGGGACCCAGCCTAGTCTGGCCACGTGCATGGCACACCACCAATATCTGGAAAGGAAAAGAACTGGGTAGACAACATCTGTTGACTGAAAGGAACAGTCAGTGAATTTGTTTCCCGGTTTCTATTTAGTCTTTCTCCTCTGCCAGTTCTCCTTTCTGAGGATGGTATATTACTCTTTCCTTAAAAGCACCTTTTTAACCTATATGGTTTCCTGTCTCCCACAGGCTGAAGTCTGAAATCTCCAGTCTAGCCTTTGCAATCTTCTCTACTTGACCCACCTTCCCAAATACATTTGCAAGTATATCCAAATATATTTAATTATATAATCTAAATTTGCATATACTTGGAAGTATATTAATATAGAGTATACGTTTTTTGAAAAAATATATATATATTTGGGTGCATCCTCGTCCCCTGGTGCATCTTCATCTCTGCCACAGCATAAGCTCCCAAAGGCTATGAGTCCTTCCTCCACCACTGCCTCCTCAGGTCCTTAGTGCAGCATCTGGCACATCACAGATTCAACTTGCCTGAATCTATGATCCGTCGACTCCCGTCTCGCTAAACATACCATGTGCACTTTCATCTCCCCAGTTTTTCCTGAGCCTTTTCTTCTCTTCTCTGCCCACCCAAATTCTCCATCCTTCAAGGGCCACAGTAAGTGCTGTCACAGGAGATCAGTCGTCAAATGCACTCCAGAAAGGGGCAAGATACCTAGAGTTCTGGAGCCATGGCTGAGCAGGTGCCCAAACTACTTACCATGACATGCTCTTCCTTGGTTAAGAAAAAAAGCCACAATGACTTCAGAAACATTGGTTCTGTGGCCAGTCTAAGAATTCAGATTAAGGGACCTTTGTTGGGACTGCACAGTACTGCACTGATTGGAAGAAAAAGGATTCATGCAACTGTGAAAATTAATACAAGAAACCTCACTTAAAATGGAGTCAGGAGGCCAGAAGGGGAAGCTCTCAGAGCTACCACTGTAGTTAACTGCATACCCAACATGAAACGAGGCACATGGCAAGTCAATACTCCTTTACTACTACCGGGCAGGAGACAGGCTTTCCTCCTCCTCCAGTGACAGCCCAGCCAGTGAAATGCAGTCACAACTCAGCCAATGGGCAGCCTCTATACTCTGAACTCAGAGTTTATTCCAGTGGATTTTTTGTGATAGCCTTCCAACTTCCCTCTTTCCTCTATAAGACAGGAACACTCTCTTTTGTTCTCTGGACTTGCCAATGGTTTGGCCATAGCTTGCATGTTCTGCATTGCAATTCTCTGCTATTCTTGAATAAATAACTGGAGGTTTCCCTTCTTCCTTTCTTTTTTTTTTTTTGATATTTTATTTATTTATTCATAAGAGACACACAGAAAGAGGCAGAGACATAGGCAGAGGGAGAAGCAGGCTCCCTGCGGGGAACCTGATGCGGGACTCGATCCAAGGATCCCGGGATCATAACCTGATCCGAAGACAGATGCTCCACCACTGAGCCACCCAGGCATCACCTGGAGGCTTTATTTCTAAGGTAAACATAACTTACCCCTACTGTTAGCGTTCAGATTGTTACCAAAGTTTGTCCCTATTACGTACAACTCTGCAATAAATATACTCTGCAAATCACTGGCTCCCTATCAAAGAGTAGTTATTAACGCTCCCTTGGCCTGTCAATTAACCAAAGATGTGAGGAGGCTCAGGTTGGAGAATGCAACTGAAGAGGAAAGCCAGCAGGCTTCAACTTGGCCTTTGGAAATTTTTTAAAGGGAGTAAGAGATGGCCAGTATAGGGGCAGTGTGATCGGAGGAAGACCCCCAAATGTGTGCTTGAGCCCATTAACAGCTTAACAGTTGTGTGATTTGGGACAAATCAATTAACCTCTCTGAGTCTTTTTTCTCAACTGAAAAATGAGTGTACTATTAATACTGGCTTCACAGTGTTGCCTGGCGGTAAGGGCGGGCCTAAGCCATAAATAAAATGCCACACAATTACTGGTTCTTGTTTCCTTATTTCAATTCCTTACAGAGATAACATGGACATCCTCTAGGCTATTTGAATACAGGTGTTCTCCTCTGCACTCTTTGGAGATTTAGAGAAGAGTGTATAGAATCAACCTTCTCAATTTGTATGAGACTATCTGGAGTTCAGCAATGTATGTCCTAGAAAACCCCTCCTCAGTCTTAGACAACCTGCAGTGGTTGGTCATGCCAGGACCATGGCCACAGAGCACCACTTGTTCTATTGGTAGTGTGCATCCGTTCTGGAGGCCTCCAAACCCCACTGCAAGATAACAATTGCTTGCACGGTGGGATAAGTTAGCAGCAAGCTGGTTACTTCTTTATAGCTAAGAGGTTCTTTAGGGATAAGATTTGATTTTGTGCTTTCAGTTATGGCTCAGAAATCACTTAGGGGAACATTGTGCAAGCCTGTACTCTTGAGAAAAGGCATTGTGCTTTCCAAAGCTTTATTTTTAAGCTTAAATAATCACATCATATTATGGCATAAGAAATCATCATACAGAAAATATCAATTTATTCAGCAAAATATTAGGAGGTGATGAGTCATGTTACAAACAAAATGACTACCTACCTATACCTTATTTCCCTATTTCCCTAGCCTAAGCTCCATGGGGTGGGGGGGGCTCTTTGGGTTCCTCAGAGATTATCTTAAAGATTGCTCATGTAGTGAATATTCCATAAATATCTGGATAATGAATTCCTCTATGATTAAAACATTCATTAAAGTGAATATTAAAATATTTTATAAGTCATTTACTTCTTAAGAGCTGAGTCCTCTGAAATTTGAGAAGCTATTATCAATTGATGGGCAATTAGAAAAGGAAAATAAAGCAAATTTGGAATAAAGCCACATTATTTGTTTTCAAAAAATTATAATTGCATAAAATTTTCAGGATTGCAAGTACTAGGCAAAGTACTACACCAGAAATCATGAAGATGCTTGCAAACAGAATTTTAGGCCAAAGAAAGCTCTGTGTTACTTAATCTCCTTTCTTTTACCAAGTGCTAGAATTGAATACTCTCAATACAGAAAGATACTGTCATTTTCTTCCTCTTTCCTGTTGGCTTTCAGGTTTTTATTTTTTTGGCTTTCAGTTTTTACATATTATGCACATAATATTAAGTTGCATGTTATATCTTTAAAATAAGCACCTGACTGACTCAGTCAGAAGAGCATATAACTCTCGATCTCAGGGTCCTGGGTTTAAGCCCCATATTGGATGTAGAGATTGCTTAGATATAAAAATAAAGTTCCATAGTTTTTATGATAAGATGGTATCTTTTTTGAGGAAGTGAAAAATATGCACATATCACTCATACAGAGCCCATTATAAAACGTGGTTTCTAATAGGGGTTATGATAAGCCTGGTACCCCACAGACCATCACGCACATGTGTTTTTTGTCAGAAATATTTATCATCATTGTGCATGATCCTGGAGATAGCTAAGAGTCACTTTTGTCCTTTCAAAAACTTCCAGGTACCTCAGAACTAAACTCTGAATTATCCTAACTTGGAGTTAACTCTCTATCATTTCTAAAACGCCCAAGGGTCATTCTTTCTTGTCTCATGAACTAAAATATTTCATATGGCATGAAACATCATCTTGCCCATAAAATACAGTACCATCTTCCTCATGTTTTGCACAAGAATAGTTAATGATGCAAATAATTTCCTATCTTTCATTCTGAGGGAAAATCATTAATAAAATCATACTCCTTGCAAGAATCGAATTTCAGCACTAAGAGGGCACAGACCACCCATAAAGGCAAGACAGAAGTTCGCAGTGAGGAAACAAGCCTCATGATTATAGTGTCCAGATGGAAATGAGTAACTGAATCATTCTCTGTCAAATCAAATAGCATCTTAATAAGTTGTTACATCAGCTCTGTTGATTTAATTTAACTGGAAGATATCAGAAAATGAGTACAACCTTCAACAATATCATTTCCTAGGCTCATTAGCATTTGGCCTGGGAATCCTCTCCTTTTGTTGTGAAGGTGGAGGTATGCCACCAAATGGCCTTTAGGTTTCTTTCCTTCAAAAGGAGCTGATGTTAAAAAGAGAAATACCCCCAAATTGGAATTAAATTACTGGAACTAAAAAAATGGAATAACCAGTGTTTGGTCAAATCTTTTCTCCAAGAAAGAATTCAAACACTTCTTTAACCAGGCAAGCTGGTAAGTACAAGTTGTCATGGAAACAGGATGTATTCAAATTATACGAGAAATGACGTTCTTCATCTAACTAGGTGTTCATCTCCTCTAAATGGGAAGAAATTGTTGTAGCTGAAATCCATTATATTTCTTTCAAATCTGCATTAAAAACAATCATTTCCTTTATTTTATATAGGAATACACAGACACAAAGCCTCACTCTCATAAAAGGGAGAATTAAAATTACTTGCAAAGGAACTGGTGCGTAAATAAAAAGACATAAAATGAAAATGAATCCCATGATATAAATCTACTGACGCATAGTGAAAGGGTGGGAGAATGGAAATCAGATAATATAATACATCCTTCACCTGCAATGGGACATATTTGTCTTCAGTAGCATTAGTGACTATTTTTTATAGAATGATCTAGGCCAGAACAGTTCTCTAGAAGTTAGGGTGATTTGCTACTAAGTGTATTGTCACTGCCGCTGATTAGAGCAGAAGCCCTTGTTAATCTACACATGTCCATGGAAGGCACAGAAGAAAGGCAATGCTGTGCTGAGCATGTATTTCCCACTACTTAATAAAATAATTAAGAAACACACGGCATAAGCTAATTTTGTAGAGAGGGACTTAAAGCATGGAAGCCCCATGAGGCCACAGTTGTACCTCAGAGGCAGTCTGGAATTCTTTTTGGATCAAAGTAATCCTGGGAGAACCTCTTTTAATTTTTTTCAGGTAAAGATAATTTCTCTACTTCCCTCAAAAAAGAGAAAACAGATTTTTTTTAATTTTTGCAGCCCAGAATGCTGAGGTGTCAAGAAAACCCTTATAGCACTGAAGACAATAATAATTCAAATTAAAATGCCAACAGCTCCAAAACAAACAAAAAACTCTTAAAACCCAACAAGAAGAAAATGAACAGCCTAATTTTAAAATGGGCAAAGATCTGAACAGACAGCTCACCAAAGAAAATATACAGATGGCAAATAAGCATATGAAAAGATGCTTCACATCGTCTATCAATAGGAAACTGAAAATTAAAACAGTGAGATACCACTGCACACCTATTAGAATGACCAAAATCCAGAACAACACTAAATGCTGATGAGGATATGGAGCATTAGAAACTCTCATCACTACTGGTGGGAATACAAAATGGTACAGCTACTTTGGAAGACAGTTTGGCAGTTTCCTATAAAACTAAACATTCTTTTACCATACAATCTAGCAATACGGCTACTTGGTATTTACTCAAAGTAGTTGAAAACATGATCATACAAAAACTTGCACCCAGACGTTTATGGTAACTTTATTCACAACTGCCAAAATATGGAAGCAACCAAGATGTCCTTCAGTAGTTGAATGGATAAATGGAAATGGTATATCCATTAAATGAAATATTATCCAGTGATAAAAAAGAAATGGATTATCAAGCCATGAAAAGACACAAGGAAGCTTAAGTGAATATTACTGAAAGAAGTCAATCTAAAAAGGCCTTGTACTCAGTCAAATTATATGATTGATATTCTGGAAATGGCAAAACTATGGAGATAGTAAAAGGATGATGGCTGCCAAAGGTCAGGGGAAAGGAGATTGAACAGACAAAGCAAAGGGGATTTTTTAGGGCAGTGACACTCTTTTGTATGATATTATAATGGTGAATACATGTCATCATACATCTGTCAAAAGCCATACAATGTACAAAACCAAGAGTGAACCCAAATGTAAACTATGGATTTGAGGTGATAATGATGTCTCAATGTAGATTCATCAATTATAATAAATGTACAAATCAGGTAAAGGATTTTGATAGTGGAGGAAGTTGTGCATGATTAAGGGAAATTTCTGTATTTTCTGCTTGATTTTTCTGTGAACATAAAATTGCTTTAAAAAGAAAGACTATTAAAAAAAAAACTACCAATGACAATAGGAATCATTTCATGTGTGTTTAACTATGTTCCACATTTACTTAGCTATTCCACATATCAGCCCTATAAGTAGGTATGATTATCATCCCTATTTTATACATTGGAGGCTCAAAAGGGTTGAATAATATTCCCACAATTACACAGCAAGAGGTATGGAGTTCAACCCAAGTCAGCCTGGTTTCAAGCCTGTGTTCCTACATCTGCAGACTCACCTCTCAAGGACAAGTTTCACCTCTCTGCAGTCATCTCTCAAACATTTGAAAAATGAGATGGGCCTTTGACTTAGGGAAGTATTCAAATTATGCCCCCAAATGTTTAAAACTAGAACAATGTGGAAAAGGGCCTGTGTATCTGGTGTGCAAAGCATATGTACACCTATTTAATAACAATATGGCACCTGATAGACAATGAAGCTGAACTACAAATTAACAATGGTTTAGCAGTTGCCATAAGGTTGGTTGAGTCATCTGCTTTTGGGGAGGGGCTGTTTAAGAGATATTAACCCACAAATCCAAGAATCTCTATCAACTCTAGGACACAAAAACTAAAAAGAAAATTACACTGAGGCAGAGCATAATCAAATTGCTCAATACCAAAAAAAAAAAAAAAAGAAAGACTCGTTATAAACAGAGAAAAATGAAGATTTGAGAAGACGTTTCATAGGAAATAATAAAAGCAAGAAGATAGGAAAGCAATCTCCTTCAAGTACTTAAAGGAAGAAAATGCCAACCTAGAATTCTAGATGCAGTGAAATATCTCTTCTGAAACAACGGAGAAGAACTCTGCCTCTATGAATGCCTGGATAGCTCAGCGGTTGAGTGTCTGCCTTCGGCTCAGGTCCTGATCCTAGAATCCGGGATGGAGTCCCGTATGGAGCTCCTTGCGGGGAACCTGCTTCTCCCTCTGTCTATGTCTCTGCCTCCCACTTTGTCTTTCATGAATAAATAAATAAAACTCTTTTTTTTAAATAACTCATGAATAAATAAATAAAAATCTTTTTTAAAAAAAGAACCTCTAGAAAGAGTTAATATGTTTTTCTCAATTCCTTACACTTGGTACAGTGAAAAATCCTGAACATTACACATGAAGTAAACAGAATAGGATTGTAACAGGTGGCAAGAAGGTGGCACACCAGCTAGGAGACTTGGCACCCAAGGAACAACATGGTGGTGGAGCACCCTGGGTTTTCTTTGTGCCTTATACACCCCAGATGAGGAGCTGGACAAGCTGGTATCCTGGAGATGCCAATGAGCAGAGGCAGAAAAAGCCCAAGAGAAGTGGGCTTCCTCTCTGGTCAAAGGACAAGAAAAGCAGCAGCCTACCAAGAAAGAAAATTTTTAGACAAAAATTGCTGTACACCAGCCAAACATCACAGGACAACGATGACCCCACCTCCTACCGAAGTCATCAAGGCCAACATGGGAGTCTAGGCATCTACTGTCATGGGGGAGAGTAAAAAAAGAAACAATGACAAGAACAACAACAACAAAACCCCCTCATGATCCAATAATATGCTATCCATTAAAAAAAAAAAACCTCACTTCAAACATACACTATGGATTGGATGAAAAGAAAAGGATGAAAAAAGATATATCATGTAAACATTAATCTAAAAAGGTTAAAGATAGTTATATTAATATCCAATAAAGTAGACTTCAAAGCAAAGCTTACTGGAGACAAAGAAAGATATTACATAATGATGAACAAATAGACTCAGGAAGACATAATGACCTCAAATATGTGTGCACTCAACACTAGAGCCTCAAAACACAACAAAGCAAACCTTGAAAGAGTGGAAAGAAGATGAGCAGTTACAATTCAGAACTTAAACACCCCACTCTCAGCAACTGACAGAAATACTAGGTAGAAAATCAGCACGAAAGGTTCCAGAAAGTTCCAGAAGAAATGAACAAGGTTTAGCCAACAGTATGCAACTGACATATATTGCGCTTTAGTGGAATACACATTTTTTTCCAAATGCTCTGGGAACATTCACCAATATAGATTATATCTTGGACATAAAACAAACCTCAACAAATTTAAAAGAAACTGCTAATAGAAAGACAACAGGAAAATTTCCAAACACATTAAAACTAACCCTGCACATGTAAATTAACCCATCGGCTGAAGTGAAGTCTCAAATGAAATTTAAATCTACATAGAACTGAATGAAAATAAAAAAACAATATATTATACTTTGTCAGATACAGCTAACACACTGCTGAAATGGAATTTTACAGTGTGAAATGCTTACTTTACAAAAGAAAAAAGTCTGAAATCAATAATATAAATTCCTATATTAATAAACTAAAAGAAGAGCAAAGAAAACCAAATCAAGAAGAAGGAAAGGAAAAAAAATAGAAAAAAAGGTGTTTACAGATGTCCAAAAGCTGAAAGTATCCACCACCAGCAGACCTGTGCTACAAAGACTGTCAAATGAAGTTCTTCAAGAAGAAGAAAAATGATACCAGAAGGGAATTTATACCTATAGAAAAGAGTGAAGAGCACTGGGAATGGTAATCACACGGGTAAATATATGAAAATTTTCCTTACATTTAAAATCTCTTAAAAGACAATGGACTGCTTATGCAAAAAATAAGAACAAGTTAATATGAGGTGTAAAACACACATACAAAAATATGTAGCAATAGCACAAAGTTTGGGAGAAATGACAATACACTATTTGTAAATTTGTATACTCTATGGAAAGAAGCACAGTATCATTTGAAGATAGACCATGGTAAGTCCAAGATTACACTATGAACCCTAAATAAAGCACTGAAATAACAAAGCAAAGGATTATAGCTAATAATCCAACAAAAGAGACAAAAAAGAAATCATAGGAAATATTTAATTAATCCAAAATAGGTATAAAAACAGGGACAATGGAACAAGGAGGAAGTAAGACAGGTAAAAAACAGCAAGATGACAGATTTTCATCTTCCCACATTAATAATCATATTAAATGTTAACAGTCTAAATATCCTAATTAAATGTTAGGGATCGTCAGATTAGATAAAATAGCAAGACTTACCAATAATAGTTCATACTAGAAACACACTTTATTTTTTTTTAAGATTTTATTTATTTATTCATGAGAGATACAGAGAGAGAGGCAGAGACACAGGCAGAGGGAGAGCAGGCTCAATGCAGGGAACCTGACATGGGACTCATTCCTGGGTTTCCAGGATCACACCCCGGGCTGAAAGCGGCGCTAAACCGCTGAGCCACCAGGGCTGCCCTAGAAACACACTTTATTTTTTTTTATTATTTTTTTATTTATGATAGTCACACACACACAGAGAGAGAGAGAGAGGCAGAGACAGAGGCAGAGGGAGAAGCAGGCTCCAAGCACCGGGAGCCTGACGTGGGATTCGATCCCAGGTCTCCAGGATCGCGCCCTGGGCCAAAGGCAGGCGCTAAACCGCTGCGCCACCCAGGGATCCCTAGAAACACACTTTAAATATAAAGACAGAAATAGGTGAAAAGTAAAAGGATTAGAATGTTTCCCTTTCTGCAGGTAGTAAATGAAAACTTTCAATTTAACAAATATTTACTGAGCACCTACTATGAGCCAAGAATATGTGAGAAAAACGATTAAGACAACAAAAGAACTGTAATTCATTCAAAACCACACACCTGAGGACATGCACAAACATGAGTGCACCCCCTAAGTCCTAAGTTTAAATTGTTAGCTAACTCTGGGAAACGAACTAGGGGTGGTGGAAGGGGAGAAGGGCGGGTGTTGGAGGGGAATGGGTGACGGGCACTGAGGCGGACACTTGACGGGATGAGCACTGGGTGTTTTTCTGTATGTTGGTAAATTGAACACCAATAAAAATTAATTTAAAAAAATAATAATAAAAAAATAAATTGTTAGCAAAACTGTAAATTATCTTTATCCTTAGCTTGACTTTATGGACATATCCTATCATAAAATAATTTTTAAAATAACAAAATAAGAGTAGAAAAGATATACTGTGCTACTTCTAATAAGAAGAAAGCTGGAGATGCTATATTAATATCACACTAAGAGAATTTTAGACCAAAGAATATGGGGAATGAAGGTCAATTAATTATATAAAAGAGTCAATCCCCAAGAGGACATAACAATTCTAAACATTTTGCCCATGACAACACAGCTCTAAAATAAATGAAGAAAAAACTATTACAGCATAAGGAGAAATATGCAGATCCACACTTTTCGTCCAAGATTTTAACACTCCTCTCTCAATGACTGATAGAATGTCGACAGAAAACCAGTAAGAATATAAAGTATTTTAACTTTCTTTGAATATAAAAATATTCAAATTGATCTGATTGTCATTTATAGAATATTCTACCCAACAACCACAAAATATATATTCTTTGGAGGGGCACATGGAATGTTTAGCAAGACAAACCATACTCTGGGCCATGAAGCAACTCTCAATAAATTTAAAGAATTCAAGTCATACTAGTAATTTCTCTGATACAATGGAATTAAACGAAAAATTAGTAATAGCAATGTCTCTGGGAATCCCCATATATTTATAAACTAAATAAAACACTTCTATATTAACCCATGGTTTTAAAAAGACATCAGAAAGGAAATTAGAAAGTATTTTGAAATGAAGGGTGTCTGGGTGGCTCAGTTAGTTAAGTGTCTGCCTTTGGCTCACCTCATGATCTCAGAGTACTGGGATGGAACCCTGCACTTGGCTCCCTGCTCAGTGGGGTGTCCACTTCTCCCTCTCCGGCTGCCTCTCCCGTCTGCTCATATTCGCTCTCTCTCTCAAATAAATAAAATCTTAAAAAGAAAAAAGTATTCTGAAATGAATGAATATGAAACACATAAATCAAATTTGTGGAATACTACTAATGCAGCAAATTTATAAAACAAACTTAGGGAAAAATTTATAATACAAATGCTTGAATAATGGTCTCAAATCAATGAACTTGATCATTGAATCATGTTAAAAACTAGAAATGAAAAGCAAATTGGACTCAAGTTAAGAAAGGAATAATAAAGATCAGAGTAGAACCCAATAAGGAGAAAACATAGGAAATCAATGAAACAAAAATATAGTTCTTTGAGATTAAAAAAATGTGATAAACCTTTAGACTGTTCAAGAAAAAAACTGAGAAGAAAAATTAGCAAAATCAAGAGAGAGACGATATCAACACAGAGTCTATAGGAATTCTAAGGATAATGAAGGAAGATAAATTAGCTTTAAGACAGTGAATTGATAACACTGAAGAGCTGGAAAAATAACTTGAAAGACACAAATTACCAAAGTTTACTGAAGAAACAGATAACTCAAATTGCCATATAGGTATGCAAGAAATAGAATATGTAGTTAAAAACCATCCCACAAAGAAAACTTGCTCAATGGTTTCACTGGTGAATTCTGTCAAATCCTTAAGGAAAAAATAATACCCCAAGCACAAAAACTCTTCAAAAAATTGTAGGGGGACCTCGGTGGCACAGTCAGTTGAGTGGCTGACTCATGGTTTCAGCTCAGGTCATAATCTCAGTGTCATGAGACTGAACCCCACATCAGGCTCTATACTCAGCGTGGAGTCTGTATTAGACTCTCTTTCCATCCCTCTCCCCATCCACACTTAAAAAAAAAAAAATAAACCTTAAAAAAATTTTAAAGGAGGGATGCTTCCCAACTCATTCTATTAAGCCAACCTCATCCTAAAAACAAACAAAAACCAAACAGACAAAACCAGTACCAGAAAAGTATCAATCAAAAGTAAAGTATCAATAGTACAGATGCAAAAATTCCAAACAATTTTAGCAAATAGAATATAAGATTATATTAAAAGGATAATATATCATGACCAAATGCAATTTCTCTCTGGAATACAGGTTGGTTTAGCATTTGAAAGTCAATCAATACAACTCATCATTTAACAAAATATGCTAGTAAGTCCATGTGATCATCTTAATAGATGCAGAAAAAGCATTTGTCAAAAAGCAACAATCGTATTTTATTAAAAAAAAAAAACTCTCAGCAAAGCAGGGATAGAAGGGAACTTTCTTAACTATAGGCATCTACACAAACCTATAGCTAATATCAAACGTACCGGTGAAAATCTGAATGCCTTTACTTTGATATGGGGAAGAGACCAATAAGGTCTGCTCTCATTACTTCTATTTAACATTGTACTGGAGGTTCCAACCAGTACAATAAGGCAAGAAAAATAAATAAAAGCATCTGGATTGGAAAATAAAAAATAAAAATGTCTTTATTCAGGGATAACACAGTCATCTAAGTAAAAAACGTCATGGAACTTACCCCAAAAAGCTACTAGAATAAATGAACTTAGCAAAATTCCAGGACACAAGATAAACATGCAAAAACAAATCATGTAGGGATCCCTGGGTGGCTCAGCGGTTTAGCACCTGCCTTCGGCCCAGGGTGTAATCCTGGAGTCCCAGGGATCAATCCTGGAGTCCCACGTCAGGCTCCCTGCATGGAGCCTGGTTCTCTCTCTCTTCAGGTGTCTCTCATGAATAAATAAATAAAATCTTTAAAAAATAATAATAAATCATGTATTTACATACTGGCATTGAACAATTAGAAACTAAAGTTTTTCAAAGTGCCATTTATAACAGTTTGATAAATATGAAATGCTAACAAAAAAATCTAACAAAAAATGTAAAGAACTATATACTAACTACAGAAGATTACTAAGAGAAATTAAAGAAGATGTAAATAAATGAACAGATATGCCATGCTCATGTACAGGAAGGTGAAGTATTGTTATAATATCAATTCCCCCCCTAAATTGAACTATACACAATCCCAGTTAAAATCCCAACAGGCCTTTATGTAGAATTTGACAACTTGATTCTAAGATCCATATGTGAATGCTAATGATTTAGAACAGTCAAAATAGGGGCGATGGGTGGCTTAGTCAGTTGGGGGTCTGCCTTCGGCTCAGGTTGTGGTCCCTGGGTCCTGGGATCGAGTCCCACATCAGACTCCCTGCTCAACATGGATCCTGTTTCTCCCTCTCCCTCTGCTTCTTCCCCCTGCTTCCTCTCCTCTGCTCATTCTCTCTCAAATAAATATTTTTAAAAATCTAAAAAAAAAAAAAAAAAAAAAAAGGAACAGCCAAAACAATTAGAAAACATAGAACAAACCTGGAAAAATAAAATAACACTCCCTGATTTTAAACCTTATTAAAAAGCCACAGTAATCAATAAAGTGCGGTATCGGCATCAAGACAGAGAAAGTGAACAGAATAGAGGGCCCAGGAATAGACATAGACATGTATGAACACTTGTTTTCTTTGACAAAGAGGCAAAGGCAATTCTGTGAACAATAATGGTCTTCCAACAAAGAGTACTGGAACAAGTGGATACCCACATGCCAAAAATAAAACAAAAACTTCAAGCCATATCTCACACCATTTATAAGAATTAGCTTCATATGGAACATAAAACTAAATGCAGAACTTAAAAAAAATCAAACTTCTTGAAGCAAACATAGAAGAAAGTCTTTGTGACTCTGGTGTACACAAGAACTTTCTGGAAACAAAAGCACATCTATAAAATAACCCAAATTGATACCCAGGACTTGGTGAAAATTAAAATCTTCTGCTCATCAAAAGACACTATTAAAAGAATAAAAGGGGCAGCCCAGGTGGCTCAGCGGTTTACTGCGGCCTTCAGCCCAGGGCATGATCCTGGAGACCTGGGATCGAGTCCCATGTCAGGCTCCCTGCATGGAGCCTGCTTCTCCCTCTGCCTGTGTCTCTGCCTCTGTCTCTCTTTCTCTCTCTCTCTCTCTCTCTCATGAATAAATAAAATCTTAAAGAAAAACTTAAAAAAAACACAAAAGAATAAAAAGACAAGCCACCAACCAAGAGAAAATATTTGCGAATCATGTGTCTGAAAAAGAACTTGTTTCCAGAATACATAAAGAACTCTCAAAAGTCAATGATAAAAACATTAAGTGACCTAATTAAAAAGACATGGGCAAAAATTTGAACAGACTCATTAGAAAAGGAGATATATGGATGGCAGATAAGCACATGAAAGATGCTCAACATCATTAGTCATTATTTTTAACCTGGTACAATTCTATTCCCAGCCAAACTATTACAGAATGAAGATAAAATAAGGGCATTTTCAGGTGTGTAAAATCTTAAAACTAATGACCTCCAAACCACCTTTCTCAGGAAGTTCCTGGTGTACATACAACCACCTAAAAATAAAATGAAAGAACAAAACAAGAAAGAGGAAGATGCAGGTTTCAGGAAATGGGAGATTTCACACAGCAGGGGAGTAAAGAGGCCAGCATGATTTTGATGGAAAGTGCCAGGGCAACAGCTGTGCAGAGAACTGTCCAGACCAGAGAGAAGAGAAGGAAGGTTCAGGAGAGAGGTCGCCAAGGATGAAAACACTACCAATCAAACAAAACAAAACAAAATAGAACCAAAAAACAAAAATATTACACCAAAAGCCAAAACAACAACAACAACAAACAAACAAACAAAAAAACCCCTACCCTATTACCGATCGACTGGATGGACGATGAGAAACCACAAGATTCTGTCAGAAAGCCCAAGGTCAAAGTGGCACATACCACATTAAGGGGGAGGGAGAAGAAAGACAATTATTCGCGTTAAGGAACAACAAAAAAGTGGTACAACTAATAAAATGCATTACGTGATTCAGCTGTGAAGTACACTAGGCCACGTGGAATTTCACGATCGCACACCTCACTAATGCTAAGCAGACTTGTACTCATTAAGTGAGCTTTATGCATGTTAGAAAGTTATGAAAGTGTCAGGGTGGGGGTGGGGGTTCAGAGAAATGTAGCTGTTTAACCATAATGTCAAATAAGAAATGTGCCAAAATCATAGCTTCTGTGTGACTTGTTTCACCATTCAAGTCGGCCTGCCTGGTCTATAAGCAGGGATCTGATTTTTGCAGATGCTCTCCCCAAAAACGGTAAAAATTCTGGTCAATGAAAGAGCCTGTCTCTACTTTATCTAAGTCAACACCCAGTGCAAAGGCTGGTGGTAAGGGGGAGAGAGAATTTGTACGCGTGTAGGATGTGTACGGGTACAGAGGGTGGGTATTTTAAATACTTTTCTTTTTCCTTACAAGAAAGTCGTTGCATAACAGGTAAGAGCAAATCAAGAAATAGTAGGTATATCCCTAGAGATCTGTCTTGTGGGCCTCAGTTCTACAGCTCAGTGCATTTTATAGGGATGTACCCCACAAATCTGTTATCTTACAAAGTACCATCTCTAATTCTCTAGAGTAACCATAATCAATGCATGATGTAACTTTTGAGCAAATAGGACAGAGATTGGAGAGAGGATTATAGCAGTAGAGCTTTGATACATGCTATTCACACCCTTAGTCCATACACAGGAGGAGGACAGTCAAGGAACAGGTGTGACCCTACAATCTTCCACATTCACAGTAGCAACCTTGTCCAGGTGGGTGGTCACATTCAATCTCTAAGGAGCAAACTTTAGGGTCACGCCACGACTTAACCACTAGAGGGAGTTTAAACAGCTATTAAACATACCGGGAAAAAGAGGGGGGTCATATAAAAGGAAGCTTTTTTCTCACTCAGAGCCATGTCTGTAACTCTTAGGAAAAAAAATATGATAGAAATACAAAAAGAAAAAATCAGAGTTTAAATGGTGATAACATGTTAGCGTCGATTTTTTTTTTTTCAAGATTGGAAGTGTTCATTTTCGGGTGATTAAAATATTGCCTATAGCATAGTGGTTTTTCTCAACTCTGTCAGGTAGTACAAGCCCCAGCTTAATATTTATATGATAGTGATTGATAGGTTTTCCTTCATTATGTATTCATCGACGCAGCCCTGTATATATTTATTAAGGGTTCAGGCTTGCAGGCCAGATAGTCTCGATTGTGACCTTACTTCACCACTTTGTGCTGTGTGACCACAGACTGTGTGATTATCTGCTCTAATTAACATGAGACTCAGGGTTCCTCTTCTGTAAAATGTGGGTACAGGGTTTGTAGGCGTGAATTACATAATGTATGCAAAACACCTGAGAGCATTAGCAGATCTAAAAAAGAGTAGTTTTCTAGTGGACAGACAGTGCAATATAGAGCAACTGACTAAATTAAGAATTTAACCCCTCCTTTCAAGTTCACGTCTGCAACAAAGCACGTAAATGCTGAAGTGGACCAAAGAGGCAACGTGTGACCACAGAGCAAGGCATGAGTTATCTCTGTGGCCAACCCCAGGAACAGACATATGAATTCACACCTCAGAGGCCTATATTCACTCAGAAAGAACTAACAAGAAATCCTCGTTACCTTCCAGGGCCCTAGCCACCATTCATTCATTCATTCATGGGGCTTGAACTCCCAACCCTGAGATCAAGACTTGAACAGAGATCAAGAGTCGGACGCTTAATTGACTGAGCCACCTACATGCCCCTAGCCATCCACTTTTTAATAAGGTCACTGCCAGAGGACACAGAGATGATCTGAATTTATTATGAATTTTTTCAATTCTATCTTTCCTTCGACATTCACAGAGCTGTGCAACTATCACCACTATCGGACCTTAGAACATTTTCCACATCTCCCCAAACAAACCCAGTACCCCATTGGCAGTCACTCTCTAATCTCTTCTACCTGCAGGCCTTAGCAACCACAATCTACTTTCCATCTACATGGATTTGGCTATTTGGCATTTTGTATACACAGAATCACATAACATGTAGTCTTCTGTATTTTGGGTTCTTTCATTTAGCATAACATTTTCAAGGTTCATCCATATTGCCACAAGTATCAGCACTTCATTCCTGTTTATGAGTGGATATTCCATTGTACGGATATGCCATATTTTCTTTATCCACTCATCCACAGATGGACATCTGGATTGCTTCCTCCTTCTGGCTCTTCTGAAAAATGCTTCCATAAACAGTTGTGCACAAATTTTTATGTGGACATTCTTTCATTTCTCTTGAGTATATATCTAGGAGTCTAACTGGGTCATATGGTAACTCTATCTTTAACTGTTGAGGAATTGCCAAACTATTTTCCGAAGCACCTGCATCAAGTTACATTCCCACCAGCATTGCAGGAAGGTTCTAATTTCTCCACATCATCACCAACATTTGTTATTGTCTGTCTTTTTGATAATAGCCTTCCCAGTTGGTGTGCAGTGGTATGTCACTGTGGTTTTGATTTGCATTTTCCTAATGACTAATGATGGTAAGCATTTTTCCTTGACTTTATTGGCCATTTGTGTATCTTTCTAAGGAAATGCCTATTCAATTTGCTTGGCCCATTTTTAAAATTGGGTTATTTGTCTTTTTACTATTGAGTTATAAGAGTTCTTTATTTATCCTGTACATAAGTCCCTCATTGGATATGTAACCTGAAAATATTTTCTCTAATTCTGTAGGTTGTCTTTTCACTTTCTTGAAGGTATTTTTTTTAATTTTTTTTTTTTATGATAGTCATACAGAGAGAAAGAGAGAGAGGCAGAGACACAGGCAGAGGGAGAAGCAGGCTCCATGCACCGGGAGCCTGATGTGGGATTCGATCCCGGGTCTCCAGGATCGCGCCCTGGGCCAAAGGCAGGCGCCAAACCGCTGCGCCACCCAGGGATCCCCTTGAAGGTATTTTTTGAAATACAAACTTTAAAATTTTTTTAGTAAAATCCAATTTATCTATTTTTCCTTTTGTTACTTATCTCTTTTCTGGTACATCAAAGAAATCACTGCCTAATCGAAAGTCAGGAATATTTACTCCTATATTTTCTTCTAAATGCTTTATAGTTTTAGGTTTTACTTCTAGGACTATGATCCATTTTGAGTTGATTTTTTGTATACGGGGTGAAGCAGGGGTCCAACTTCATTCTTTTGCATATGCAGAACACCAACCATTAAAAGAATTTTCACGACAGTGCTACACCATTCATAGACACAAAAAGATAATCATTCAATAAATACATGCAGCAAGAACAATATTTTGGGATATGAACTGACACTTTTCTTCTTCCATTTTCCCCATTCCTTCCCTACATTCAAGCACATAGCCAGCAGGCTTCCTTGCCTAGGACAGGTTTATGTCAGGGTAGCCTCTCGGCTTTATTTTCCCAAACACCTAAACTCTGGAACTATAGATCCCTAGGGGAATTGATCTAATCCCAGAAAAAGAAGGAAAAACTGGTTTTTCCCTTTGCCAGTGTAGACTGGGAGCCTCCAGAGGTGAAGTAGAAGGGAGGAGAAGGCGGTACCGAGAGACAGGGGATCTGTACTTGGTTTGCCAGGCATACTGCTGAGAGGATGTGTGGATACATCTATATACCATGTGCATCTCACCTCAGATTCTCAACCCTAAGTCTCGCATGAGGCAAATAAGAATCACTATACCACAATAGTTTATAAGGACAGGAACAATATGGCAACAACTGACCACACGTTGAATGGAATACCCCACATACACATGCACACGCTATCCTTTTTTTTTTTTTTAAGATTTTATTTATTTATTCATGAGACACACACACACACACACACACACACACAGAGAGAGGCAGACACATAGGCAGAGGGAGAATGGAGACAGGCTCCATGCAGGTAGCCCGAAGGGGCACTTGATCTGATCCCAGGACTCCAGGATCACGCCCTGAGCCAAAGGCAGATGCCCAACCGCTGAGTCACCCAGGTGTCCCTGCACACGCTATATCCTTAATGCTTGCATACTGTGCAGTCTGGGCACTACCGTGGAACTATGGAACATCTGAAGAAGCAAGGGGCCATGATGAAACCCAAGAAGCACTTATAAGATTACATTTTCTTTCCCCACCAACAAGGCAGAATAGTAACTCAGAGTCAGAAATTAGGTTTCTAGGAAGCAGTTACAGTTCTTGTGCCCTTGATTTTATAGACTGACATTCATACCTGCCACACAAATACTGAGAACCCACTATGTATAGGGCATCCTGTTAGTCTAAGTCGGGGAAGAAAATATAGAAGTTAATCAAGACATGGTTAGCCAAGGCATTTACAGTCTGGTAAGAGCAAATGAGAATGACTGTAGTAGTCACTCATTACACATCACCTGTGTGCACACCATGTGCTATATTCCTTGTAAATGGTTTGCATTTAGTAGAATCTTCCTCACAACAGGCCTCTGAGATTCAGAGGTTTAAAGATGGCAAAGGACATGGCTAAGGATGCACACTAGCAATGTGCGGGACTTGGATATGAACCAAGGCACACTAACTCTGGGTCCATTTTCATTGCTGAAGTCACATCTCCCTCCCACAGAGAGGCTAATGTGAGTGTCATCCTTTGATAACCCAACATCCATTGGATATAGACTCTGGCTCATGTTTTCTCAGAGTTACGATGGGGTTAAGTCAAACCAGTCTTCTCTTCTCTAAGTTGGTGTTTGATGCACCCATTGCGAGATGACTGGCCAGGGGGCTGAGGCTGGACAAGAGACGAGAGTCAAATTGGCTCTCTTGACAATGAGACCCATGGCTTTGACTGTATTTGTCAAGATGGGTCAACAAGGGGGGATCCCTGGGTGGCGCAGGGGTTTAGCGCCTGCCTTTGGCCCAGGGCGCGATCCTGGAGACCCGGGATCGAATCCCACGTCGGGCTCCTGGTGCATGGAGTCTGCTTCTCCCTCTGCCTGTGTCTCTGCCTCTCTCTTTCTCTCTCTCTCTGTGACTATCATAAATAAATAAAAATTAAAAAAAAAATAAATTAAAAAAAAAAAAAAGATGGGTCAACAAGTTCCTCCCAACGGTCTGGATTTCCATTACCATTGACACCATCTACATGTGCAGCAAAAGAAGTGACACGGTTGATTTGGAGGTAAAATCTCAACTTTTCTATCTATGTACAAAAGGAAGAATTTGGTTATAATCAAAACAAACATTTTGCTTGTAGAGAAAAATCTCATGGAGCTGTTCTGAGATGCAGGAACTTAAGCCCGTGCCTAAGAAACTATTTTAAATTCTTGTCTGATGCTTCCTAGAAACAATAAAAGGAAAATAAGTTGATTCTGGCAATAAAATGTTAATAGTTTTTCCTTAAGTATTAATCTACTGAACAAATGTTGAGAATGAAAGCAGCAGTCATATAAATGCTGTGGGAGCCATGATTTATGTATTTTCTTTTGCCGCTTCTGCTATTTGATCCTGGGCAAATGACTAAACCAAATCTCAAATCCCAAAAAGAAGCATACTGAACCCACAAGAGAAGGAGGAAACACCGGGAAATCTAAATTATAAGAGATGAAGGTCCCTTTTCTGAAGAATAAACTCTCCGCATTTGGGATTATATAAACATTTAACTTTCATTTTCTCATAGATGCACTGAACGTCATTGCTGACAAAGCTCTGAAATCAGTTGATCCACTGTCTGATTTTGTAAATGTCAATAGCTCAGATTCCATGAAGTGAGTCCATGAAGTGAGTCATGTGTTCATTAAGACAAATAATATTATGATTTCAAGTAAGCAGGAAGGGTATTGACCTAGGAGTAAAAAGACTCAGATTCTCCTTTGCACTTAGCCATTAATGTGATTCTATTTATAAAATGAAAGCATTGGATCAGATGGTTTTGAAAAGTCCTCTCCTCTCTGAAGGGGCTATAATGCTGTGAGCATGAATGTTGGTGGTTCTTGCTTGTTCTTCTTTCTAGAAACTCAGTAACTTTCTTTGCAGTTATGATAAAGAGGCAATATGTATCAAAGTTATGAGTTTGGGCTCTGAGAGTCAGACTCTGCCTCCCAATCCCGTCACAGGTATGCGATTCCTGAACAAATTACTTAACCTGTCTGCCTCATCTGCAAAATGAACTGTCACAGCACCTACTACATTTGGCCCTTAAAATGATTAAATGAAATAACACACGTCAGGAAATCAACACAGTGCACAGCACATAGCAAACAGTAAACCGAGGTTGCCTTTAATATTACCGTAAAGGAACCAAATTTGCTGTCTTTGTTTGGGTTTTAAGAAGGCATCCCTTCCTCGGGGCAGAAGTAGCCCAAGTGCTAAGGTCCGTATCAAGGCAGGATCCCATTCTTGGCCACGTTTCTGGCTTTAAAAAACAAAATAATAGGGGTGCCTGGGTAGCTCAGTGGTTAAGTGTCTGCCTTTGGCTCAGGGCAAGATCCCAGGGTCCTGAGATAAGAGTCCTGCATCAGGCTCCCTGTGCGGAGCCTGCTTTGTCTTTGCCTCTGCTTTGCTTATGTCCCTTTGCTTTGTCCCCTTTGCTTATGTCTCTCTGCCTCTCTCTCTCTCTTTCTCGTGAATAAATAAAATCGTTTTTAAAAAAAACCCAACAGCAGCAGCAGCAAAAACAATTTCTCAATCTCCCTTCCTGCTAGTGGTAACCAATGATGTGTTTGTTATAACAGAGGACTTCTAAAAAGCTCTTCAGAGGGAGCCTACTTAGATGGCAGGATCACTTTTACACTTTCTTTCTTTTCCTTTGTTTTTGCCTGGAATGCTGAAGCAATGGCTGGAGTGTCAGCAGCTTATTGATCACAAGGGAAGGGCTAAAAGCATTTCAGAAATTCAGTCCTAGAGCCAATAATTCAATGCCAGCAACCATTGGCCTCTGGACTTCTTGTTTCATGGGGAAAATAAATGCACATTCACATTTAAGCTACCATTATCAAAATCCAATTCCTAACCAAAATATCCTCCATAATCTATTTCTCTTTTCTGCCAACAAATATTTGCAGACCTACCTGGTCAGCCACCCATTTGTTCCTTGTGCATCTCAGCTGGAGGGATGCCCGCCCCGCCCCCCACCCTTGAGGGATCCTAAGTCAGATTGTCATTGGTCATCACTTGTTTTTACAAAAGGTCTAAACTGTCCTCATGGTCCTCGCTACTCAGTGTGGTGTGTGGGCCAGTAGCATTAGTGTCACCTAGGAACCTGTCAGAATTGCAAGATCTCTGTCTCCATCCCAGAATTACTGAGTCAGAATCTGCATTTTGACAGGATCCCAGTGATTTCTGCGCACATTAAAGTCTGGGGCTCTGAGCCTGTTTCCAAGCTCTACCCTGTCCTTCCTCTTAATTAAGCACTACTGCTACCAGAATCTTCCTGAAGCACAGCTCTAACAATGTCACTCTTCTTGGAACACTTCAGGTCACCTCACTGCCTAGACTGAAATTTAGACTCCTTAGGCCTGATGGCCGAGGCCTTCTATGATCTTATGTTGTCTTGGAAATGCCCATGAAATTGCGTGCGGTGCACACAGTAGGTGGACAATAAATAATGCTCTGCATAAAAGAAAAAAAAAAGTGTACCTGAGAAACAACATATTCCTTGATTCTGACTTTGCTAGGCTGGGAAAGTCAGTAGTATAAAAAAAAAAAAAAAAAACCAAACATGGTCACTTGCCTTCATGGAGCTTACAGACTGATTGGAAGGAGAGAATTTTAAAAAATAAGTAAATAAATAAATCTATGAAATGATAAACGATAAGGGCTCTGAAGAAAATGAGCAGGCAGGGCTATGGAAGGGGGCGGACTGGTCAGAAGGATGGCGCACACCGTGGGAAGCCTGCTGAGGGGCTGGACCAGGCGGAGGGAATGGCACGTGCAAAGCCTTGAGAGGGTCCGGTGTGTTTCAGGATGGGAACAGGGGCTGCCCTTTCAGGATCATCCAGAAAACAGACTCCCGTTGGGGGTAGGGGGGACGGGGAGGTGTCACGGGGTGCACGTTCCAATGCACTTCGGAGAAAAAGCTGAATTTCTGTCCCCTGCCATGTAATTCTTCCCGGGGACCACAGGTGAGGCCCGGAGCCAGGGCGCGCTGCAGCGTCGCTGGGAGTCCGGCCCCGGACGTCAGACCTGGTGAAACCGGACTCCCAGCCCGGGCCCGCTTACTGGCCCTCAAGTCCCGGGAGCCCCCAGCTTCTGCGCCCTCGGGTATTCAGGTGATGCTACGAATGGGACCAACTTTGCGGTGGCTGTGAACGGACGTCAGGGGAATAAGGCTCGCGAAGCTCCCGCAGCAACCTGCCGCCCCCCCTTACCATCCCCCCCCCCCACGTCAGCGCTCACCTGAACGGCAGCGGCCACGGGATACTGCGATGGTACCGGCCGCTGCTGCCCATCACTAGCGCGCGGGCGGCCCCCTCCCCCGCCCCCGCCCGCGCCCCGGGGCCCTCCCGGACCCTGCCCGCCCCCGCCACCGCCCCCTGCGCGCGGCCCCGTGACCCCAGCGCGGGCGCCGCACGCCGCCGCCGGACCCCCGTTACCTGGGGGGCCAGACGCGACTGGTCGCCGCCGCCTTGCGTCCTGGGCCCTGCCTCCCTCCCGGCCCCGCGGCTAGCCCGGCCCGGCCCGGACGCGGCGGCGGCGGCGGCGGCCACGCTGCGCGCTCCGGCGGAGGGGAGGGGGCTCGGCGGCGGGAGCGGGAGCGGGAGCGGCGGCGGCGGCGGCGGCGGGCCCGGCGGGGGGCAGAGCCTAGAGGCGCGGCGGCGGCGGCGGCGGCGGCGGAGGATGCGGGGGGCTGCGGGCGGCGGCGCGGCCCTGTCCGCAGTGAAGCCCGCGGCGCCCGGGGCGCAGGGAGTGGCCGCCGCCTCCTGCGCGCATCATTGCTGAGATGGCGGCGGCGGCGGCGGCGGGAGCGGGAGCGGGAGCGGGAGCGCGAGCGCGGCGGCGGCTCGGGGAGCCCGGGAGGGGCCAGCGGGGCGCGGGCTGAGCCCCGCCGGCCGGGAGCTCGCGGCGGCGGCGGCGGCGGAGGAGGCGGCGGAGGAGGCGGAGGAGGAGGAGGAGGAGCAGGAGGAGCGCGGCCCGGGAGCGGCGAGGCCCGGAGCGCCCCGGGCGGAGCGGAGCGCACGGCCTGCGGAGGCCGCGATGGCGAACGCCAGCGAGCCGGGCGGCGGCGGCGGCGGCGGCGGCGGGGGCGAGGCGGCCGCCCTGGGCCTCAAGCTGGCCACCCTCAGCCTGCTGCTGTGCGTGAGCCTGGCGGGCAACGTGCTGTTCGCGCTGCTGATCGTGCGGGAGCGCAGCCTGCACCGCGCCCCGTACTACCTGCTGCTCGACCTGTGCCTGGCCGACGGGCTGCGCGCGCTCGCCTGCCTCCCGGCCGTCATGCTGGCGGCGAGGCGCGCGGCGGCCGCGGCGGGGGCGCCGCCGGGCGCGCTGGGCTGCAAGCTGCTGGCCTTCCTGGCCGCGCTCTTCTGCTTCCACGCCGCCTTCCTGCTGCTGGGCGTGGGCGTCACGCGCTACCTGGCCATCGCGCACCACCGCTTCTACGCCGAGCGCCTGGCCGGCTGGCCGTGCGCCGCGATGCTGGTGTGCGCCGCCTGGGCGCTGGCGCTGGCCGCGGCCTTCCCGCCCGTGCTGGACGGCGGCGGCGGCGGCGAGGACGAGGACGCGCCCTGCGCCCTGGAGCAGCGGCCCGACGGCGCCCCGGGCGCGCTCGGCTTCCTGCTGCTGCTGGCCGTGGTGGTGGGCGCCACGCACCTGGTCTACCTCCGCCTGCTCTTCTTCATCCACGACCGCCGCAAGATGCGGCCCGCGCGCCTCGTGCCCGCCGTCAGCCACGACTGGACCTTCCACGGCCCCGGCGCCACCGGCCAGGCGGCCGCCAACTGGACGGCGGGCTTCGGCCGCGGCCCCACGCCGCCCGCGCTCGTGGGCATCCGCCCCGCGGGGCCCGGCCGCGGCGCGCGCCGCCTGCTCGTGCTGGAGGAGTTCAAGACCGAGAAGAGGCTGTGCAAGATGTTCTACGCCGTCACCCTGCTCTTCCTGCTGCTCTGGGGGCCCTACGTCGTGGCCAGCTACCTGCGGGTCCTGGTGCGGCCCGGCGCCGTCCCCCAGGCCTACCTGACGGCCTCCGTGTGGCTCACCTTCGCCCAGGCCGGCATCAACCCCGTCGTGTGCTTCCTCTTCAACAGGGAGCTGAGGGACTGCTTCAGGGCCCAGTTCCCCTGCTGCCAGAGCCCGCAGACCACCCAGGCCGCGCTCCCCTGCGACTTGAAAGGCATCGGCTTATGAAAGGGGGGGTCCCTCCCCTCCCTCCACCCACCCCCCGCCTTTCCCCCTTGGCTCGGACCGTGATGTCGTTGCTCCCTCTTCTAGGCCCCTTAATTCATTTTCTAAGCTGCCTTCAAAGTGACTCTCCAAAGTGCATGAGCACTTGGACTGTACAGACTACTTTTTTTTTTCGGGGGGGGGTGGGGTGGGGTGGGGTGGACTGGGGGGAGGGATGGGTTTCAATGTTCCAGCCCCACCCCAGCTCCGTGCATTTGTCCTACTAAGTATATTTTCATCCTGACAATAGGCCTTGGAGTCTTTGTACTGGTACTGACGTCCTTTATTCCATGTGTCCCCCCCCCCCCCACTTTATTTCTTTTCTTCTTTTTCTTTTCTCTTCTCTTTTTTTCTTTTTTTTTTCCTTTCTTTTTTTCTTTTCCTTCCTTCTTTTCTTTCTTTCCTTCTTTCTTTCCTTCCTTCCTTCCTTCCTTTTTTTTTTTTTTTTTTAAATAAAGGCTAAACTAATTTTCTTCATGCAACGTTTCCTAAAGACCATGGCCAGTTTTCTACAGAAGCTATTTTTGACAACCTCAAGTGGCATTACATTTCGCAGTGAAGTAGAGGAACCAAGGGAGGACTTCACGAGTTTGATTTCTTGAGGGTCTTCTGTTGGAAAGCAGGAGGAAGGGGGGAGATTGTCTTGAGTTCCCTCTGAGTTGCCAGCGGCCGTGGAGTCAGGTCTGGTACTTTGAAAGTGTTGAAAACTTTGTTCGGTAATTGATGATGAACTTAAAGAGCAGAAATGGGAGTGTAAAGTAGCAAGGCAGTGTTTTTAAAGCAGTAACAGGATTTGTTTCCTACCTTACTTTCTACTACTATAAAATACACATCAACAACTGCTCTCTGTATTATACCAATCTTGAGTGGAAACATTTCTGTAAAATTGTAACTTTTAAAAGAGTAAAAGTGTTTTGGTTAGTGATGGTGTGGAGAAAATACAGTATTGCATGTTTTTGTACTGATTGTGGTTCACGGAATGGGAAGGCTCTGAGAAGCAGAGTACTAAATCAGAACTGCTTAGGTATTTTTTGCCAATAAAAATTAAAATACATTTATGGAAACAGCTTGTGCTTTGAGAAGCCCAGTTTTGTTGTCTTAAGAAACTAATTTCCACTTTGAAAAGTGTTCTTTTGTTCATGGTATAAATGAATGGAATATAATGATACTCTACTTCTACAAGACAAAGCATTTCCTTAAAATGTTTGCTAGGTTAAGCTGTGCTGTTCATCTGATGGATATTTTAAATTAATAATGACAACCATAATTTTAAATATTTGTTAGACACATTGTAATCTTAAATGGAAAGACTAAATTCTGCAAGTACTGTATAATATTTTTTGCTTATGATGCTACATTTTTATTAATGTACCTTCCGTTTTGAGGATTTATATCTGTATTTCTCTTTGCATTATACAAATATACCAGTATTTTCATTCTGGAGTGGTTTTTTGTTGCTGTTGTTTGAGGCTGTGACTGGTACTAAGACACTTCTAAATGTGGTATTCATGTTCCATTATCCTTTTAGTGCATGTCTGTTTAGTTTAGTGGACCACCAGCATATTTAAGACATTTGGAGCCTTAAAATGCAGAGTAAGAATCTGCAAATGTTCTGTTTAAAGGAAAGAAGCAGTAGATGTATATACTGTTTTTATGACTTTTTTAAAACGAACATACAAAAACATGGTTTGAGCATTTTAATCAAAATAGCTAAGGGTACAGTAAATATGTTGAAATTTGCTATAGTTGAGCATATCAACTAATATGTGTTCAGTCCCAGAGAGTTAAGTCATAATAAGAGGGTGTAGCCAATTTCATTTATTTCTGAGAAATGCATTATTTTGTCTATAAAAGACAATCACTCTGTGAAGACGGTCTCATATTTGGAAAATATGAGTAACTATTACACTATTTCTCCTCAGGTCATGAGACCAGATGT
The DNA here is from genome assembly GCF_048418805.1 of Vulpes vulpes. Classification (NCBI taxonomy): domain Eukaryota; kingdom Metazoa; phylum Chordata; class Mammalia; order Carnivora; family Canidae; genus Vulpes; species Vulpes vulpes. The sequence continues at coordinate 73,404,015 of NC_132788.1, read as the reverse complement.
TAATTATCCAAGGGCCACTTGTCAGATTTCAGCTAACCTGAAGACAGGCCCAGGAAGTAAACTTCATCTAATGCCCCCACCCCCAGGGATCCAAGTTCAAAAAAATAGAAGTCACTGATCATTCTCTGATTTTCAGAATATTTAGCACCTGGCATGGCTCAGGTACCAAGTCACCTGACTCCTGAACACATCCAGCCTTACACAGTCTGATGGTTGAGACAACCCTTTGGCTCTGTGTATATATATGGCTTTAAGTTCATGAATATGTTTTTCTTTTTTTTTTTTTAGTATTTTTTTTAATTTTTATTTATTTATTTATGATAGTCACACAGAGAGAGAGAGAGAGGCAGAGACACAGGCAGAGGGAGAAGCAGGCTCCGTCCAGGGAGCCTGATGTGAGACTTGATCCCAGGTCTCCAGGATCACACCCTGGGCTGAAGGCGGCGCTAAACCGCTGGGCCACCGGGGCTGCCCAGATTCCTATGAATCTGTTTTTCATAGGAAAAATCTGTAAGCCAATGATTCTCAAATTTTAATATTCATTAGCATTACATGAAGGGCTTGCAGAGTTCAGAGATTCTTATTAAGAGGAGTTGAGGTTGGACCCAAGAAGGAACATATTTAAAAAGGGCACCAGTTGGCTGGAGATATGCCAACAGGCCTTTGCTCAGACAAAGGTTTACTTTATTTTTTATTTTTAAAAAATATCTTCAATATTTATTTATTTATTTATTTATTTATTTATTTATTTATTTATTCATGAGAGACACAGAGAGGCAGAGACGCAGGTAGAGGGAGGAGCAGGCTCCATGCAGGGAGCCCGATGACGTGGGACTGGATCCTGGATCTCCAGGATCACACCCTGGGCCGAAGGCGGCGCTAAACTGCTGAGACACCAGGGCTGCCCAAAGGTTTACTTTAGATGCCATGTCTACAAACTTAGTTATCTGGTTTTGGTTTTGTTGTGTTTTATTCTGACTAGATGGATGATTTCTAATAAGTGTTCAGGTGAAGAATAATGAGAAATGACAGCCAACTGTAAAGGGAACAGAAGAACAAAAAGAGGCAGAGAAAGGAGCGGTCTATGGGAATAGTGTGTAGAGGCAAAAAGCCCCTCACACCTCAACAGCTTTTTGGATCAATGAATTTATTAACATGTACTTTGATTGCTAATTATATTAATAAGACAGCATCAAGAACAAGTTTAGTTGTGTTTCAGAATACTCTACTCATTGTACCAGGACAGGTACAAGGTCTTTGGGGGAAGACTTCCTTTGAAATAGCTCATTTGTTTGTTTATTTGGGAAGTTAATTTAGCACATTCCCCCACCCCCCCGAGATAAACACGTTGTCACTGCCCTTGAAGCAATAAATTTCTTGTGTATAAATCTTCATCAGCATGTCCTGGCATGGAACTACTGGGTCAAAAATAAGAATTTTTAGGTGTTTTGATATATGTCTAAAAGCTTTGCAGAGAAAGGATTAGGTATTCACATTTCCACCTGTATTCCTTTCTAAAAAAATATCTCAAGTGGGGATGCATATAAGTCAATAAGCATAATGGCAAATAATCTCTGTATCCATTATCCAACCTTAACAAATCTGTCAGTTTCACCATATTGGTTTCCACTGCCCTTTTCTTTCCTTCTTTTCTTTGTTCCTCTTCTTTTATTCCCTTTCTCCATTTTTCCCTCCCTCCATTTCCTTTCTTCCTTTCCTTTTTCCCTTTCTTTCTCCCTCTTTTAAAGAGAAATAAATTATTTTGCCAAGTCTTTGGTCTCACCCCCACCCCCTACCTTCTCAAAAGCCCTGCCCACTAAGAGATAAAAGGGTTCTGGCTCTTAGGGCGGAGTTAGCGGTTTATTTTTGCAGGGGATGATTGGATGCGCGGGATTGGGTCTACCCTCTTCAATATTTCTAAAGGCGTACTTGATAGAGCGGGACTTCTTTGCCTGCCACTGAAACCCTTTCATTGTCTGGCCCCCCATGACTTTGGCATCACCCTCTCTGTGCATTTCCAGCTCTTCCTTTTTTGATGACCTTTGTATAAGCTCTCCTTGGAAAGCCCATGTCCTCTTCTTTGTCTGGGAATCCTTAACCAACCCCTCCAGGGTAGAGGCAATATTCACAATATTTAAGACCTGGGATGGCACAGGCATAATTCGCCTGTACATCCATACCCCTGGGTCCTGAATGACCATTGAGTTTGTACTGAACCCAGATCTAAGACTTGTAGACAAGCCCTTCTTGGCCCAGCCACCCTCCTCTGAACTCTCTTGGCACAATGTGTTTACCTGCATGAATCCTCATGCATGCCGGTGACTCCCAGCTCCCTTGGGTATCATCTCTTCCCATTCCTTTCCCAGGTACTGTCCTCCAGCTACTCCATCACTGCCAGTGCCCTGAAAAGATTGTACTGTGTTGTACCAACATGGCTTTACATGTATTGTTCCTTGGATCCAAAGTCCTCACTCCCTTGTTCTCCAACTCAGTTGCTACTAAACCTTCAGATATAAGAGGTTAATTCCAAGACATAAAAGGTGAACTAGCTTCCATGGAGAGGGAGAGATCATTCTAGGGCAGACCCTGAAAAATTTTCAAGTCTCCAAACCCACTCATTAGATCCGAGTGCCACGGTGGGTTGAATAGCAAACTTCCTGTCTTACTGGCATTTTGAGTTGTCTGCATGCCAACATGGCTGAGGTTATAAAATGTAGTGGATGAAAAATGCTGTTCTCCAGTCACCTGGCAGATGTGTCATTCTGTGTCACCTGCCAAGACTGCTGAGTTTCAGGATCCCCTTTATGAGGGGTAAAGGAGGTAATGGGAAACCTTCTCTACCCACCCACATACTAGACCACTATTGCACTACTTTTTAGCTGCTTCTGGAGTGAATGGAAGTTAAAGCAAACTCAATCTGAGTCCAAGTGGTTCTTTAAGCCTTTTGTCCAACTAAACAAGACATTTGGGGCCAGCCTAGCCCACGAATAGAGCTCTCTTGTTTCCCTTCCACCCCCACCACTTCCTTTCATTTGGGATGTTTTTGGTGAGGATTAGATGCTTGGAGCCACAGCAGCCATCTTGCAGCCATGAGAAAAGATACTGTCAACATAGTCAAAGTAGCAGACCAGAAAGATAAAAAGAGCAGGCAACTATTTTGGCATTGTTGAGCTGCTTAACCAAACAAACAAGCTCATATCTACAAACTTCTGGTCTTAAAATAAAAATTACTATTGCATCAGGCACTAATATTGTTCCTTTTTGAAGCAACAACTAACTGCAACAATACTTAAAATATTCAATACCCTTCACTCCTTTGACAGATATGCTAGATATCCTGGAACTGTATTTACAAAGTCAAAAAAATTAGACTTTTTAGAAAGAGATTTTATTTATTTATTTGACAGACAGAGAGCACAAGTAGGCAGAGTGGCAGGCAGAAGGAGAGGGAGAAGCAGGCTTATTGCTGAGCAGGGAGCCTGATGCAAGGCTCAATCCCAGGACCCTGAGATCATGGCGTGAGCTGAAGGCAGACGCTTAACCAGCTGAGCCACCCAGGTGTGACCCAGACTTATTTAACTCACTCTTTCCAACTATCAGGTCATTCAGCCTATTTACTGTTAAATTAACTTGCCTCTGGAAAAAGTATACTTGACTTGATTTCTCAGAATGAAATAAATCTAGAAAATTAAAAAAAATTACCTATCACTAGGCTGGTTTTGGTCAGTGTATGTTTACGATTTTGATTTCATAAATCTAGTGACAAGAAAATGGAAAACCACTTGAATGAATCCATCTACCATAATCAATAGATACTGTAAGCTAATAGGAAGCCAGTTTCTGTGTTGGGCAGGGCAGGAGGACACAGGAGTGTGGAAGGTCCAGTTCTCATGCTAATGAGTTAGCAAGCCAAGTGGAGGACCGTAGCACACATGCCCCAAACCACAAATCAAGTCAGAACATAATAGATGCCAAAAGGGAGATCTAGATAAAGAGCTTGGGGATAATGAGATCAGACATCATAATCAATTGTCTGTGACAGGCCCTAGTCACTCTATCTCTGGTTACCCAAATGAGGAAAGCAGGAAAAACCAGAAGACTGGAACAAAATTTTTCCAGTTTCCATCTTCCCCCTCCTCCTGGGTTCTCACATTACCTTCTGACTCCCACATTCTCCCCACTCTGGTGTCCATTTTTTTTTAAAGATTTTATTCATTCATGAGAATACACAGATAGGAGAGAGAGACAGAGACACAGGCAGAGGGAGAAGCAGGTTCCATGAAGGGAGCATGATGTGGGACTCAATCCCGGGGTCTCGAGGATCCCACCCTGGGCTGAGCCACCCAGGCTGCCCTGGTATCCATTTTTAAAGTAAATTCCTCTAAGTGAAATAAAACCACTAATTCTCTGCTCAGCATTTTTTGTTCCACTTGTCTCTGAATATTCAAGTCCAGTAAAGAATGTGGTCATTTTAATGGAGGAAGTTACACAAAATCTCACCTCAAGAAGAGCCAGCAAAGACATTATTGATCAGAGGAGTCAGAACGTAAGAGAAATCAAACAGGTAGTCCTTAAGAAGACCACTCCACTTCCCTCCCAAAAGAATGATAGAGTACAGTTGACACTACAGAAAGGGTATTTTTGTGTTTTTGGTCAAGGAAAAGGGAGGAGGGAAAAACTTAGTAGGTTTTTGATTCACCCCGTGTCCTGCTTCCAGTCATGTCAGATAAAGAAACAGCTTGAAATTTATATCTAAAAGTCCCAAGTCTTGAAGTCACTTCAAATTATGCAGTGAAAACATGCGGAAATATTTTAAGTTGCAATGTCAAGGCATAAATGCAATTCTCCTTCTTGGTAACATTAAAGAGACAGGTACATTAAAGCTATAATTATTTAGCTTCTAGGAGTAGTAATTTGGTCATTTATAAATTAAGATTTAAGTGGCCAGTCTGCTGTAGGTGAACATGTAAACTGTTGGTTAAATATGTCTCTTAAAATTTCCCTGATTAGTTTCTACTGCCTGAATTCTGCCAGTGTGTGTAGCTTTCTAGGATGGGGAATCTTATTTTCTGCCAGAGTATACTATCTGAGATGCACAGGCTGTTTTTTGGTTAGGACATGTGTTGGAACCTAGAGAGTGCAATAAACGGTTTCATTTTCTTGAAATACAGATGTGCTGTAATTTCAAAAGGCTTTGAAAAATTATTAAAGTTTCGATGCTGACTTAATACATGCCTTATTAGAACAGTCTCTAGAGATCATGAAATGGAAAATGCATGAGGCGATGAAAATTTTCCTTGTCTTTTTCACTTTTCTCCTTTTATTCCTCCATATATTTTCCCCATGTGTTTCCTGAGTGCTGACCAATTTACGTGGCAGTGTGCTCAGGAGAAGATGAAGAAGGAGAGAGGGAGGAAGCCCTGTCACAGGTATTCATTTGGCAGAGTGACATAAAGAGTGAAACTGTACAGTGTGTAATTCTTTCAACCCACAGTCACAAGCCGTTTAATTAGCATATCTATCTTGAGGAATTATGGGATACCCAGAGCTATTTCTAGAATTTGATTTGCATAATTGTTCTAATCCTTTATGAACATGGTGACATGTGGTCTGACAAAAGATTTTTTTTAATTTCTAAGTTACCTTATAAGTTTTATAAAGATATTAGAATTAAACACCTTTAGATATATATTTAATAACCTGCCTCTATTGAAAGGAACACAATTATACAAAGGCATAATTAGTTTTCCGCTAATGGCATATTACTTTACTTTTTGCTACTTGGAAAAAAACAATGTCGTTCACTGAAAGTTTGTCATTTAAAGTTTTTATCCAGCACCTCTTGGTGAGATTAAAATTCACTTACACATCCTAAGAAAATTTACAATTGTAATGGACTTCAGTGACATTCCCTGTCTTCAAAATTTCTTAATCCATGGGTAGATGACATATTTGAGTTGAGAATGGTGGCAGCAGGAAATGGATTTACACACATTTTCTTAGGTTTGGAATATTAATATTCTCAAGGCCAAAGTGTGTAAGTAAGTTTGACCATTTCTGATTTGAAGATTATTCCTCCATTTGGCTATTGGGTTTTCATGAAGATATTACTTCGGGACTGTAATAAAGAGGAAAACCCCAATTTGGATATTTGAACACTGAGTGCTCTCAAGCCTCACACTCCCCTTAATTATTCGCCCTACAGCTGGACTAGCCGGCCCCAGCAGGTAGGAATTCTCATGTGGACTCTGCCTCTTGGCCACAATGAAAGCTAAAACCAAGCAAATGGCCTGCCTACTGCCACCTAGGCTGACTTGCACCTGCTCTACTCTCACCAGAAAAATCCCATGATGTGAGTAATAATTTTTGTCATGTCCTTTGGGGGGTGTACCATCATCAGTCCCAAAATGCAAATCAATTTTGGGTAGGGGGTTGATTCCACTCTCTGCAGAACAGTCACTAAAGGAAAACACAGAAGCATCATTTTTAAGATCACAGAATCAAATATAAAGTACAACACAATGATGCACTTTTGAAAACAAGGACTCCATCTGTATTGGCTGAGGCAGAGGTAGAAGTGTTGTACAAGACCCAAAATAAGTGTGGCTTGATTGTTTCTCTGGGGTTCTGGATGACTGCTTCAGGGCATCATCCAGTGACCTGGCTAGTGGGACAGCTCCACTATCTTCCCCAAGTGCCTTCCAGTCTCTGGGACCAAAGTAGCCAGATTCATTGTTGCATCTTCCTATTGGGGAGGAAGTGGGGGGTTTAACTTTTTTTTGAGTGAGTGAGGCAGAGGACTTCTGCTCACATTCCATTCCTAAGAACTCAGTTATATGGTCAACTTGGCCAAGGGTTCTGGTAAGCGAAGGCTCTAGATGTCTAGATGAGTGGCCATGTGCCTAGCAAAAACTTTCGGAAGGGAGGGGGAAGAAGAGGAAGAGGAAAGGGAGATAGAAAGAGAAATAGAGAAAGAGGGAAGAGGGAAGGAAGGAAGGAAGGAAGGAAGGAAGGAAGGAAGGAAAGAAGGAAGGAGAGAGAATGGGAAAATGAAGGAATACATTATGAAAGACAGAGTCCATCAGCCAGCCATGTCTTCCTTTCAAGGATTTTCCCCCTCCTAACCAAATCCAGGAAAATAGGGAATATTAACATGGGCTGTCCAAAGGATTGTTGGTTGCAGACAACATTCAACTCCCCATATCCCAATCGCAACACCATAGTTAGCGATACTCTTCTGTGAATCCCTTACTTTGAGCAGTGAATATTTTCTTTTAAAATTTTATACAGGAGCAAATATTCTTTCATATATTCACATTCTGGGCCTGAAATATTTTGTTCCTCCATTTTGAACTCCAACTCGGGATTTCAAAAATGTAACTCAAGAGTCAGTATTTTAGGAGCACAGGCTGGTCAGTGAAAAGACTTTAGTAAGATCCAAGCAAAGAGCGGTCATTAAAAGGATTGGTATCATTGGTAATACATAAGACTGTGGCTGTCTTTCCCACAGGGGCCCTAGCTATCCAGAACCAAATTGCTTTGCTTCAAGACAACACAGGATAGTTGGAGGTCTCGGGAAGATGGGCAATGGAGTAGAGCTGGCACTGAGATGGGAACTGCTGATAAGATACTGGAGATGAGTAGATGAGGCTGTCTTACACAATTTTGTTTACTTTCATGTTTAAAAATTTTCATAGTAAAAAGTTTTTGTCTTGTTTGGATGGGCCACGTACGCTCAAGCCAGCCTCAGTTCTGCTGATAGAGAACAGGTCCATGTCCAGTGACACTGAGAAAACTCAATTTGTGAAGCTTCTTCAGTAGCTATTCAAATCTAACATAATAAAAAACACAACAGTCTTCTCCAAATTTTTCTTGTACAGCTTTAGAGTTTCTATGACAAAAACATTTTTTTTAAAAAAATGTGTATCTTAATTAAGACGGCGAAAATCTAGATTTAAATAAACAATGTGGAAATGTGCTCAGCAATGCACCCCAAAGATGTGAAATCCTTCCTCTACGACCAAGGTTATTTGATCTGAGCCCCTTGCCTTAAGCTTTAAAGAGCTTATAAAAAACGGCTTCTTGTTATAGTAAACAACAGAGCTGATGTACAATGGATATTTCTGTGGTTGGGTATTAAAATGTATCCAATGTTTACCCTTCCATGACTTTGAATACAAATGGTACTTTTTTTATTTATCTTATTTTCAGGATAACTGTTTTGTAGAGCCCTATTTGGAGGTTTAACTTTTCTTTAATACTGTCATCTCTAATTCTGTTTGATACCAAAACAAAATTTATATAAACAGATGGAAAGTATCTTCAGACCAACCCAGTGGTTCTCACAGGGGGACAGTTTACCCCTGCTCATTCACTTGGTAATGTCCAGAGATGTTTCTGGGTGTGACAGCTCAGGGGAACCACTGGCATCTAGCGGGTAGGAGACAGAAGTGCTGCTAAACAACCTATTAAACACAGGACAGACCCTCACAACAAAAAATGGCCTGGCCCAGAAGGTCAGTGTTGAGAAATCCTGAACTAAAGGGAGTGAATGCCTGGAAATATCCCCCACAGCAGCCATTCCAGGGGGCAGGCCATGCTTTTACCTGGCTGGCACAATTAATGAGTGGATGTTCGAGTCTTCCTTCAAAATCATGAAGTCCGCCATGGACACAACGGTAGATATTCTCTATGTACACGGTATAGATTAGACCATGCCTTTTACCATCAGAAATCATGCCCACACCATGATTTTCCACTTTCTGGCTTTTAATATACAGGTTTTAATTAAATGCTTAGTAGTGTGAGTTACTCAGTTACACTTTGCTGCAACATTGGACTTTCTAAAGCATTTTGATAATTCATGGGCCCAGTGAAATAGAATGAAATCTGGAGATATATGGGAAAGTGGGCCTGGGAGGGGGGCAGTTCAGAAGCTGTCACGCGGGAGGGTTTGCCTGGGGAAAGAGAGCAGTGGCTCCATGCCCTGACTGCTTCAGGGCTAGCATGAGAGCCAAGGGACCAGTGAGGCGGCAACCAGGCCTACTTCCCTAAAATCTAATTCTAAGAAACTTTGAATAGACTTCTCAGATGAGCTATGGAACTGCTGCTAAAATTCTCAAGTGGGACCTTTCTGTGACTGTCCTTTTAGTTAAGCATTATGGTGAGGCGGAAAAAAAAACCCCAAACAGATTCACTTATGCTTGAGGCTCACTGGAACTTCTGAGGGTGGCAAGAGAAGCAGACATTTGGCTACTCCACATTTTTTTTCCCCAAAGATTTATTTACTCATGAGAGAGAGGCAGAGACACAGGCAGGGGGAGAAGCAGGCTCCATGCAGGGACCCTGACATGGGACTCGATCCCAGGTCTCCAGGATCACACCCTGGGCTGAAGGTAGCGCTAAATCACTGAGCCACCCAGGCTGCCCTCCACTTCAAACAAGAAAGAGGTCTCAGAAAGGGGTGTCCCAGGGAAGGAGGAGATTTCCTATACAAGCGTATTCCTTTATTCTTTCTCCGTGGCTCTCAACCATGGGTGCACCATAGAGTCCAATAAGAGGCTTCAAGAAAAAAAAAAAGCCCAAAACTGAACCAGAATCTCTGAGGGTGACGGATGATGGAAAAAAAAAAAGCAGTGGTACTTCAAGAACAGCATATTAATGGCACCTCTAATTTTGGGAGACATGTGTTCTGAAAGTGCCCTGATTTGGGGCGATGGGAGGGGGGCGGTTTGGAGGGGAGAGTATTAAATTCACTAAAGGATTATGCTGTTAAAGATACTAGAAGAAATACAGTCCCCCTTTGTGCCGAAGAGGACACTGACCGTTAACAAACCAGGGGCGAGATGTGGAAGAAACAAAGAAATATCAACGCTGAGGGGATTACCCGAAATACATGGACACAGGTTCAAGCAGAAAGATCAGAAAAGGGTGTCAGTGAATTTTTAGACAGTGATTCTCACTGAATACCCCAAATGCCCTGTTTTTAAAATTAAAATGGTCCCCAACTTTAATCTTCTAAAAAATTGGAAGTTAGTAAATTCTGGGCTGGATGAGATTTCCGATATTAAAACCAGTGAAGAAGAAAATTGGCTTACGTGGTGTGTCATCTCTCACTGGACTGACTTTGTAGAGCTCCGACAACAGAACAACACTGAAACGCTGGGAGGACAGGCCTTTGGTTAGATAGGAGGGTTTGTAAGGAAACGGTTTTGGCCCAAAGTTTTCCACAGTTAAAAAGAAAGTGTTGCTTTTTTTAAAAAAAAGGTTGAAGTCGGAAATGATAGTTTTTGTGAAAGTCGATGTTTGCAAAGGAATCCAAAGGTCCACTTGAGTTTGGCCAGTAGGTTCTGGCCTAAGATTTCTATCTTAGAATGGATAGAATCCATTCACAATATTTACATCAAAGTAGATTGCTGACTTTAACTTTTTGTGTGTAAATTCTCACTTTGCCTTATCTTGCAGAAATTCTGGCCTATGAAGTCTGGCCGACTTCAGCGAGAGAGGATCCTGGGGGTGGGAAGAAATAGTACCACAGTCTTTATAGGGCAAGACTTTGTGTGCTTTGCATACAATTCTAAAGAATCTCCATGGAACATGATCACAAGTTTTTTTTGAAACAATTATTTGACAGGTGCTAACTCTGGTGACAAGCTAACAAAAAAATACTAGCCAATTAAAGCCAACTAACACTAAAAAGAGCTGTTCCCCAAAAAGGATCTCTTCCCCCCAATAAAAGTAATAGCCAAGGGGAGAGGTACCAAATAATAAAGATCTGTTTCTTTGAATGGTAGTGAACAAGTACTATGGTTTACCTCTTGTAGTGATTTTTTTAAAAGTGGAATTGGTATACATAAAACTAAAATTTTATAATAGTTTGTTATATGTTTTTTAACTTGGGTGAGGATGGATGATTGACCCCATCAACTGCTTACGACTTATGAAAAAGGATGTCTCAAACATTATATGAAAGCGACATTTAGCAAAACTGCAGAAGGGCATTTCTTTACCCGTAATTCCACTTGCTGAAGTCGATGTTTTTTCCAACAAACTCACTGAGGAATGCTTCTTGCACACAAGCTAAATTGAACCAAAAATAATACTCCTATGCCCAGGTATGGTAATTAGTACAGCAAAATCCCATACATTTACGGGACATGTTAGCCCCTAGGGTAAAGTCAAACACAATGTGCAACTGTGAGCCCTGCCTGAATAAGTACCTACAAAATGGACAATTTTTTTTTTTTTGGCAACAGTTAGTGGGTTGGCATGGTTGAGTTTAGTCAGTTAAACACATTTCATAAGTTGTTTATTTGCGACGTTGATTCCATTTACAATACTTGGTGGGTTTCTCGGGCCAGGCCAGGCATCACCGTATGGCTAGCACCTAGCATCCTGCCTAACTGCTCGTGAGAAACGCTTTATCACTACTTGCTGAATCAATACAGTGAAATCCCAGGAGTCCATTCCTGATTACAACCAGTTTTTCACATCACAATTTTCCTTCGTGTTCCAAAACCTCACTGATTTACACATTGTTTGTTTTTTTGTAATACCTTAAAATTCATGCAAACAGAACTTTCCTGTATGTAAAGTGAACACAAGAACATACTGTTAAGTGCTATTTTACCAACTTTGGGGGCGTTACCCATTTCAGAATGTGAGCTAATAGAAATCTGCTTGTAATAAAAACTGACAACTGTGACAAAAATAAGGATATAATATTAAAATAAATCAAATGATATACAATACTGTCATTATTCTGATACAGAATTTTTACACAGCAATATTGATATAGGTACACATGGCAGGATGTCAGGTAATCCATTATAAGAGACCTTCTGGTTACAAATGGGAGTTTAAATTACAACTTCATACCGATTTTAAAATGGTAACAAGTGGTATGCCAGATTAAAATCAATACTCCCTCTTCAAGTGACATTTTCTGAAACATCTCGAACTGTGAGACTTAAAAAAAGTAAACTTCATAAAAAGAGAAATAAATGTAATGTTGTATTGGAGAACCTTAAAAAAAAAACCCAAATCTAGAAATAAGGACTAAATTGACTTTCCATTTCCCTCTGGACTTACTCACACCTGCCACACAGCTGACCTGAAGTCATGTTGCATGAATAGATCTATGAAAGCTTGGAAGCACCCCAACTTCTACTCTGTCTAGAGAAGTCTGGAGTGTCTAGTTCAACTACACATCCTTCACTGTTTAAGTATCAGGCAAAAAGCTTGATTCTTAACACTGACTCTGCCAGCAAGTTAGAGAATATGGAATGACCCTGTTCCCCACTTTAAAATGCTAGAGGGCTGGTGAGGGAAATGGTGAAGGATAATGCGAGAGCCTTAAAATTCTTTGAGGAGAGAAAAGAGACCTGAGGGTGTGTGTGTCTGCGTGCGTACGTGTGTGTGTGTGTGTGTGTGTGTGTGTGTGTGTGTGATGGGCAGGGCTGGGGAAAGGGAGTTTAAGAAAAAAACGTTTCTGTAACAAAAGATCAAATTCTTACTCTCCTCATTTCTGTGAAAATGGGTGAGTTTTTGGCATCTAAAGAGCCAAGCCAAACCAAAACATAAACAGGGAAATGAGAACTGGTTCCATAATGCCTTGCACTTTACATTTGTATCCAAAATTAAAATCCTCTTTCAATTAAAAAAAAAACATCATTTAAACATCAAAGATAGAAATGTTACTTGGATAGTTGAGGAAGCAACAGCATTTCTTTCTGGCATATTATTTGTTTGGCACAATCACAAGTAAATAGACTTTAGAGACATCATGTGGCTGTTCACATTTAAAGTTTCTGCTCTCAAGTGATTACTTTCGGGCTAAACAAATAAATCGATTAAATGAAGTCCGTAAACAGGCTAAGCCCGGCATACATGGACATGTGTGATGCATTCTCCGCCCAAAAAATGGAACCTAAGATAAAAGAAGAAAACTGAGTCAGAGCAAGAAACATTAAAAAACAAAAACCAGAAATAAACTATTCTGCAGAACTCTTTTTGAATAATAACAGCTAGTGTTATATTGAATGTTGTTAACTCTTCATCAAGCAATATGCTCATTTTATGTATTATCCTTTTTCATCCTTACAACCACTCTGTGAAGATGACAAATGCTTGAATTATGCCCATTTTCCAAGTGAGAGATTGAGACACAGAGAGATTAGTAATTTGCCCAAGGTCCCATACTCAGAACTTGGAGCTTGGCTGGCAGCTGGACCAGAGAGACCAAGCTTTTAACCACCAAGCTATACTGCCTTTTACTTCTTCATTTCAATTCTTTCTCTAGCATCCTACTAATGAAGCTCCTTAAGGAGGGCATGACATTAAGGGGATGACCACATTGATATAATGAGTAAATATGAAGTCACAGACAATGAGCAATATACAAACTCACATGTTTGCACACAGATTGGCAGAGGGGGGTCAAAATTCTGGGAAGTGTGGGTAGGGAAAAAACAAAAGGGAAATTAAGAAGTCAAGCTGGAGTCATGGAAAAGAACAAACTAAACCCTGACCTAGGGAGAGCCAGCAGAGAACGGGTGGCTTCATTCCAAGAGTCATCCAAGTAGTATTTCTGAGTCTTGCCCGTGCCACCAATGAAGCTGGGTTGAGGATGGTCAACCATGTCAACCTGGCATGGTGGTCCTTTGTCTCATGGGCAGTGGAGTTCCGCAAAGTACATATACTTTCCAGAGGCAAAGAACAAAATTCATTCTCTCTCCAGCATCCCCCCACCCCGCCCCCACCGGCACCCTCTTGAGAATCCCCTTTGCAAGTATAGGGAGAAAGTTTAACCCCAGCCCTGGAGGTGACAGATTGTCACTGAAATGGGATGGTAAATTACACTGGTCCACAGTAACGTGAGAGAGGCAAGCTATTCAGAGACTCATGCCTCAGAGATCCTTCTACAGTTTCCACATGGCAGAAAAATGCATCCTGTTTCTCAACTCAGATGCTTTATTCACTATCGTTCTAGTGTATTTCCTATTCTACTCCACCTAAAAAGGCCACCCCATGCCAATTATCCCTGTCCTAATGAGAAAGTCTGACATGCATCTTCCAGATGCCTTCTAAATGATTTCTCTGTACATTAAAAAAAAAAAAATGTTTCTGCAGACAGTGACAGAACCATTCTAACTTTACTTTGGGGTTGAACTAATAGGACAGACCCAACTACTGTAGTCCAGAAATGGTCAGGGCTTATTGTGCTGGGCATCATCTTTGGGTTGGTACCATGCTCATGTTCTTCTTACCTCCTCTTTCCTTTTTTTTTCTCTTCCTCTTTCTTCTTTCCTGCCTTCCAGTTCCAAAATGGTTCTGGAAGGGCCAGGGAAATGATTGAGATCAATAAATACAAAAGGAAGAAAGGGAAGCAACAGGCGGACATTGACAGGCAAGGTGGTGAAGAGGCAGAGCCACCTCGGGTTCCTCTGCCGTTTGGCAAGGGCCTTATTTTCAAGGCTGTAATGACAGTGCCTACACGCAGGTGCCACAGCTCCATGCAGGCCGTTGCTCCATGCAGGCTTGTGCTCAGAATGGTTCTGCCACTGTGTGTGTCAAAGGGCACATGGATGGCTAGCTCATTTGTTGGCACTGAGAATATTGTCAGAGGACGTGGACCTGGCTGTGCTGGCTCAGACAATTACAAGTGGACAGTACGAGAAGTTATAATCCCTAACCTTTATGATCTATTCTAGCCCTGAGACTTGGAGAGCCTCATTTTGTCACATATGTCACTACATGGGCAAGTGGTTCTCAGATGAGGGTGCTTCTGTCCCCAAGGGGACATCTGGCAATATCCAGAGACGTTTTTGATTGTCACAACTTGGGGGAGGGAGTGTTAGTAGTGGGTAGAGGCCCGGGATGCTGCTGGACAGCCTCCAATGCACAGGACAGCCCCTCAACAATGAGACTCTCTGGCCCAAAGTGCCAACGGTGCCAACGTTGAGAAAAACAAACACAACAGCAACACCCAAGGTAAAGAAGCCTGAGATAAGTGAAATGTAATTATAATGAATATGTAAAACCATTACACATGGACAACACCAAGCATGTTTCTTTTATTCACCCATATACTGAGTGCCACTGACACAGCAGTCCATAGTTGAGATGCTACAGATAGAGTGATGAACAAAACAGGAAAGGCCTCAGCCCCTCAGGGGGTGTAAATTTTAATGATGGAAGACAGATAACCAGTAAGATAGTTTAAGCTCTGAATAGGCACCCTCATGGAGCTTGCAGTCTTGTGATTTGTGTGCATCAAGACACCATGGCCGCCCTCTGGCCTTCATGTGGGCTCCCAGTGCCTTGAAAACAGGAGCAAAGAACAATAATGGTGGCAGCCTGCAATGCCCAGGCTTCATAAGGCACTGCATGTCAATGTCACACCCAACCCGTGTGCCAGATTTTTGCCTTGTTTTGACACAAGCTAAGTGGCTTCCTCTTGAGGTGAAATTACGCGGCTAACTGCAGTCACCCAGCTAAAAGGGAACATATCACAATCAAACGCAGTCCGCTTTCTTCCAGATTTTGCTCTTTTCTCAAACACCACCATTCCCTCCAATGCCAAGCTCTTTGAAGAAAGGACATCTTATTTGTAAACACATGGGACTTAGCCTGGTACACAGGAGGCACTTAAGCAAATACAAGTTAAAAGCCGGTATCCTTCCAACGCCCCCAACCCCAAGACTGTGCGCTGCCCAAAGGCAGAGGGGTGGCCTTCCCAGGTCCTGTTATCTGCACCTGCACATAGTGGTTTTCCTCCTCCCCTTCCATCTGTGAGCTAATGACAAAGAACATCATTTCTTGACGTTATACACTTAGTAGATGCTTGGGAACTCCTCCACTGGCCTACTCACTTCTAGCTCTACACATTTTGTGTGACAAACTTAAGAGGTGTCTTATAGTCACAGGTACACGAAAAAGTATACAGAAGGTGCATATTCAGAGGCACAAATAAATATGGCCCAGGAGCTAACCATTCAGTCCCAACCTGAGGGTTTATTTTAGAATAAACTCAATCCAATGTGATCCATTTGCAGCACTTTTAAAGGGAAAATAGCACAGAAACAAAGCAAAGTATTGTTTGTGACTTCTCTCAAAACAGTCAATTTTGCTAAAGAAAGAAATATAACAAAGGATTGATGGAGGAAACCCTGGTTGTGTCACATGAAAAGCACGGGTCTACTGTGGGAAGCTGGTTTGGGGTACGCAAAATGGGTGAAGGGAGTCAAGTTGAATAGTGATAGATGAGGATCATTTTGTACTTCAGACAGACGTCAAAGCACAATGTTGTGATTGTGATTGATTCAGGTTGTATACCTGAAACTTATATAATTTATACACCAATTTTACTTCTTTAAAACAATGTGCAATTTTTAATGAAGCCAGTTTTGTTATAACTTTTGTCAAAGTTACACAGTTCAAAAAATTTCAAATAATGTAATAGCACATAAAATAGAAACTAAAAGTCTCACAGTACCTGTCCCATTCCCACAAGTTTCCAGCTTTAGTAATTAGGAAGATTGTCAACATACTTTAATTTGGCCAAGTCTTAAAAGGTCTCTTTAAATTCTTTCAGAATAAGTCTACATCTATGTAACCCAAAACAATGCAAGGATTTATCTCCTTGTGGGTAGAGGGTTAACATGAGATCTCATCTCCCATCTCACTGTGTCCTTGGAAAGAATAACAGAAAGGAAGGAATAGGGGAGTCAGGCTCGTGGGTTGTGTGGAACTTCATCTGGGCTGCGGAAGCTGTTGGCATGCAAGCCTGGGCAAATACTTGCAAGAAGTAAAGGTGGTAGCTCCTGTGAGTCAAGGGGACCTACCCCCCACACCCTACCCCACACACACTCGGGCTCTCATTTAGGGCAACCATAAATACCCCGTGTGGAAGAGAGGGCAAGCGAAGTTGTGAGCTCACAATGCAATGATGCTGCTGTATCTCTTACACTGTGTCCTGTGGGGCTAGGTAAGTGTAGTGTTAGGCCAGTGGTGCTCAAGCAGTGCAACGTCCATCTCCTCAACTGTCACAGGGGAAATGTCACAGTCTGGAGACATATTTGGTTGTCACAACTGAGAGAGGGAGACTACTGGCATCTAGTGGATAGAAGCCAGGGAAGCTGCTAAAGATCCTATGATGCATTGAGTGGTCCCAACAACAAAGAGCTATCGGGCCCATCCTGTCAACAGTGCCCAGGCTGAGAAACTCTGTATATCTACCTCCTCTGAGTCTGACAATGAACTTGTATTCACACCAATGATGCTGCCCAGAGAGAGAAAATGTAGATAGTGGCTCCTGACATCTGTGATAGGAAAGATGAGGAAATTAACGTATTAAGCTTTCATCCACCCATCTTCCACTAAATTCTGTAGTTATATTTTAAATATATTTTATATATTATATATTTTATAAAATATATGTTATGTATTTTATATATTTTAAAATATTTTTTAAAGGTAAACTCTATCCTGAAAGTACATGTACAATGTTTCATCATAGGTTAGTTCTGAAACAGAAACTAATAATTTTTAAATCTTCCTTTTTTTAAAAAAAAGACAAGCCCCAGGTTTTAATTTAATTTTTTTTTCAGAAAAGGAAAATGTATTGATCAAATTTTAAAGTGTAGCTAAAAAAAAAAAAAAAAAAAAACTACCAGAAAACAAAAGGCAAAACGGGTACTAAAAATGTTAACATAAAAAGTGAAACAAAAACAATTTGGGGGGAGGAAACAGTCATTTAAATTGAATAATTTATAAAATGATAAGTAATAAAAATAAAAGTATTAATCACATAAACTTTCAAAGCCAAGCAGTAATCAGAATGGGATGAAGATAGCCAATCTTTTAAACTCTGAAAAGTTTAGGTATTAATAAAAATACTAAAATAGTGGGGGTTTTTTAAAATATTTATTTATTTAACACAGAGAGAGAGCAAGCGAGTACAAGCAGGCAGAGTGGCAGGCAGAGGAAGAGGGAGAAGCAGGCTTCCTGTTTAGCAGAGCGCCCGCTGTGGGAGTCCATCCCAGGACCCTGGGATCGTGACCAGAGCCAAAGGCAGACACTTAACCAAACGAACCACCCTGGCACCCCAAAATAGTGT
Source organism: Vulpes vulpes (assembly GCF_048418805.1). Lineage (NCBI taxonomy): Eukaryota > Metazoa > Chordata > Mammalia > Carnivora > Canidae > Vulpes > Vulpes vulpes. The sequence continues at coordinate 73,385,897 of NC_132788.1, read as the reverse complement.
TGTTTTTTTAAAAAGCAAAATATTCCTTGTAGACATATGATTCAATAACTCATCCCTAACTTTAAAAATTGCTAAAAATGAATACATGTTAAAACTTATGACTAAAAGTGTGTTTGGAAAACATACTATTCCTCTTAGGTGAACTGATATTTCATTCTACTTTTCAATTGTCAAAGATAAAGTTAAAAATTGTACAATTATAAAATTATAGCCTAGCAGTTACTGTAAACTCCACACATGAGTTGATGTATCTGAAATAAAATAGTAGACTGAATTCTGTGACTATCAATTCCTACTTGAAGTTCACAATTTCATTCATCAAATACTACTCGCTTTATCAAAATAAACAGACATTTGTGGCTAATGTCTAAGCCGAGCCAGAACGGAAAGTTTAGAATTTAAACAGGTGTAATCTCCACTTATTAACAGTCTTGTGTTTTTAAAACACCAATCTCTGTGACCACAACCAGTTAATCCCTTCAAAAAAAAAAAAAAAAAAGGAAGAAAAAAGAAAAGAATGATCACATCACATTAAAAGAAAATTTTCTATGCAGCGTGTATACTTTTGCCACATACTAATGAGCCATTAAAACTGTAATTTGAAGTTGAACACTGTGTATTACATTCACCAGGATATATTTGCAAAAAATATTCTTCTCTAGTTGTTTTGAATAGAATATAGTGGAGAGAAGATCTGGAAGTAACTAGATTTTTACCAGGATAAATGAATATCACCTAGAATAAGTAACAACTCCAGGACCTACTTTAAAAATAGAAATGACATATGAAAATGTATTTTCAAGACAGAAAAGTATCCAGTAGGAAAAGCTGTAAAGCATGAGTTCTAGTGACACTTTTCAAGTGGGCAACCGAAAGGGGGAAGAGTCAAGATCTGACATAAAACCTTTATTTTATTTTTAATCCTTTAGCTCTTTTATCACTTAATTCTACTATGAAAAGCATAATTTGTTATTAAAGACTTCATTACTCAAACTGTGATTAAAAACAAAGGTGTAGAGATGTATCGGGATTTCTGGGAGAAAAACGATTTTGTTTACTCTCAGAAATAACCTCGCACTACACCTGAACTGGAAGCTGTCCAGGCACCCAGGGAAACAGAATTGGGTTCTCTTATTAAAATCCCTTGGATTCGGAAAACTCATCAGAAATACAGGTTGTGACAAATTCCCCTGGAGGACCATTATCTTATCCTACACAACCCAGTTTTGGTTAACTGGAGTCCAAAGTGCTCAGAAGAAACCACTTTCAAGGTAGCACAAGGGTATGGTGATCAAGACCGCACAACCAATGGAGCATCAGACAGAAATGAAGTCCAGTGCTGCTCTGAGACCTCTCACCTTGTGACCTCAGCCAGATACTGAGTCCCTCTAAGGCTTAGTGTGTTTGTATGCAGAACGTGCTGGAAACAAATGTGTTTCACGGGCTTGTTGTGTTAAATATGAAATGCATATACAACATTTCATACAGAGTGTCTGGTGCATCAGAGCCTTCAACCAGTGGCAACTGGGCTTTGCTACAATTACAAAGAACACTTGCATAGAATGTGTCGCTCTTTGCTTGTTTTAGCAAACAGGCTGCATGATTCTGGTATGCAGGGGGTGTAAGGGTATGGTAAGACTGGACAAAAACAATAACATTCTTAAAGGAAAAGATTAAGAGCAAACCTTGCAATGACAGTAGCTCAAATGTACAAAAGTTGAGACTCACACTCGATAAGGGTGATGACAAAACTGACATCAATGCCAAAGGTGGCTGGGCTGGTGTCATCTCCTCCCTGGGAGTTTGGCATTGAGACAGACAACTAACCGTTTACAACCTTTCCTGGTCTAAACGGAACAGGAAGTATTTCTCAAGGAAACCACAGGAGAGACAAGCTCTGTCTTCAGAGAGACTCAAACAAGTGGAGTCCCTATTACAGCTCACAGAGCTAAACATACGCCAATTTCTTTCATTACCTTCACTCTAAGAAAGTCAAAATAGTAACTGTTATCTGCAATTGTCCAGCATAGGGAAGATGAGGGGCTCTACTGCAGCTTCCAACCCTAAACCACAGGTGGGGGGTCAAAAATAAATAAATAAATAAAAAATAAAAGGTAGAAGGCACGTCCAGTTTGCTTTGAAAGCCTTCTATCTATTTCAAAACAGGAGTATACAACGTTGGCCTAGAGAAAAAGTGGCAGAGAGACTGAGCTCCGCCTCCAGCCAGCCACCTGGCCTGGGACAAGCCCTCTGCTGGTCCAGGACTTCACTTTGCTACTGGGTGAAACCAGGAGATGGCGCTAGGGGAGCAAGGTATTGCTTGCTACCTGGCCTCTCTGGGGGATCTTACTGACATCCCACTCTTTCAAGTTTTGATTCAAAAGGGCCAAGACTCTTCAGGCTCCACACACTTTTCTGCTCCCTCCTGTCCCTAATCCATCCCCATCCCGCTTCCTGAAGTAATGTCACTGATTGGCTCTTGGAGACAGGAGCATCTGCAACACAACCTGGAAAGTGCCATCCAATCCTGCCAATATACGGTCATGCCACTCACCACCAAAACTGTTCAAAAGTGTTGTTTAGGTCTTTAGGATACAGAATACATTGAAAACTTAAATGTCTTTAACCTCTAGGATTATGAACAGTGTACTGCGTAGACAGAGTGAAAATAAAGGACCTTTAAAGACACAAGGATAACTGTACCACTGATGATTTTCTGCAAGAAACAAAACACAAAGTTATTCACTTTTTGCCTTATCAGTAGGTCTGATATCAAAAGGCTTTTCCAGAACTTCTGTACTCTGATTTCTGCAAAGCAGCATACATTGTTTTGTCCTAAATAATTTTTAGGCAAATTCATGCATTTGAAATTATCTTTATGAAATGTTTCTCATGTCATGAGAGCAATGACATGAAAAATGATTCACTAGAGTAAGGATGATAGAGGATCCAGTTCTTTAAAATAGGAGGGGAGGGGGAGAGGAGGGGTTTCCCATTGTCATCTTCTCTAACTTATAATTTCAAGCACATTACCCTGGGTTTCATGTCAGACAGGCCTTGCTGGGAGTTCAGTTACTGAGTTACTGCAACATAAGAGAACCACCATAAATCCAAATATATATACTAACTTTACGAGTCAGCGGATGGCAGCTGTCTCCCACTTTGCCCATAGGTGTGCAAATCCTTATGCTCTTAACCCAGATACTAACAGCACAGCACATGCCTCCACCACACTGGGGGTCCTTGTCGCAGGCCTGAAATGTAACAAACAAACAGATAAATATAGATGGCGGGGAAGACTCAAGCTAAGGAAATCTAAAATTAGCAGTAAAAATGCTCTTTAAATCACCAACCACTAGGATTTTAATAATCAGACACATATAAAAAAGAACTGTAATCTTCATTTGCTTGCACATATTTACCATAAAATCTGATGAGAAGAGATTTTCCTAGTTTTATAAAAAATGGCCTGAAGAATGGCCTACACATTATGAAAATCTTAAATAAACACACAGAGAAAATCACCTCTATTTTTCTAGTGTTTTGTGGCTGAATTGGCTTTGAATTTGAAAAACGAGTCTGCGTTAGACTTATACCATACATGGCCATTAGGAACTACATAAATTGAATCATGAGATTTTATGACTATTAACTGCAGAATACATTGGGCCCAAATTTAAGAAGGGATTTAAATGGTCTCTAAATCTGGCATGAAATGCTCCAGACCCATAAAGGCACTGATGTAAATTTTAAAAGTGCTCATTTTCCCTTTCAAATATTTGCATTTTGGTTCATGAGACTTGATGTTTCTCACACCACTGGCTTGATTTTCACATTTCCTCTTTAAAGAAAGAAATTTCATAGGTTGGGAATGGACAAACCAAGACTTTTGTCTTATGTTACTTTTTTTCAGGTAACATGCAAAAAAGGAAATTATTGGCTCAGAGTGTACATATGTGTATATTACAAAGTCAGTTGAACACTTAAGATTAATCAGATTTAGAAATGCAAATGGCAGATGCAATTTTCGGCAATGATTACCGAAGGCATCTGTTCCCAATATAAAAATTGTAAATATAAATAATTAAAGAATCAACTATGGAGGAATTTTCATACTCTAAGTAGAAATAAATAACACAGTCTAAATTTATTTGCATGAAAATAGATCTGAAAAACAATTGTTCCTTCCTAGAGCTAACAAAAAATAGGAAGCTTTGCTTAAGTAGTGTGTAATAATGTTTTGCTAGCAATAAGGCAAAAACACCCCGTACTATATATGTAAGAAACTAAAAAGTCTATAGTTTTTGTAAGAAACTAAAAAATTTAAATTTTTTACATTTATTGGAAACAACTGAAACGCTCCTTCAAGGTTCTTCTCCTTCAAAGTTTTGGGGCCAGCCACAAGTTCTCAAAATATAAATATATGGGCATACCCTTATTCACTATTTTTTGTTAAAAATTACTAACCATCCTACTTTAGAGTTGGCTTATTTCCTTCATTAGAATTTTTTTCTCAGCCTCTTTAAAACTATATGGACAAAAGCAACAAATTTCACCCTGGGGTCTTAGGACATACACAGGAAAACATCCAAACATTTCCATTTTCCAATTTTTATCTGTACGCCAGAAATCATGTATATGTGGCCATTACATTCCATAAATGAGAGGTTCAGTACATGATCTTTTCCAATACGGTTTTAACAAATCTATGCGGAATATAAATCAACATCAAAATAACTACACCTACTACCAAAAAATGTAAATATTTAAGGTGGAGGTTTCAGGCAGTATTTTCTGTCAACAGATGCTCAAGATCTGGAATTCTGAAGCTCCACTAACTCTTTTTATAAGACAATCAAAATCCAGCCAAAATCTTTCAAAAATTCAATCAATCACTTGGATGTTTAACATCCTGAAGACGATAAGTTACTAAGTTTTTCATTTGGCTCCAGATGGTTCCTGTCATGAAGACATAACTACATTTCTTTATTGCCACGTTGCTTAGAGAAATTTTAAAAAATTCTCTTTTTGTAACATTGAGTTAAAACAACAACAAAAACATCCCATGTAAGTTCACCCTGAATGTCTCTAACAGACAAACATCCAATGTGATAAAATTTCACTTCTGTAACAGAAAGCTTCACTTCTTGGAAATATTTACAAAGAAATGCATGGGTTTATATAATTTTAATTAGACTGCTGTTTCTTAACGCCCTTCATCCTTAACCCATTGCAGACCTATTCAAATAGTGTTGTCCTGTGAATGGAACAAAAAGATACTTATATTGCAAAGGAATTCTGGGCTCAGAGGATTAGGAGAAATTTAAAATGAGCCAGCAGGGGAAGAGGGGGGAAAAGCCCAATCATGTTCCAACACATATATTAGAAAGACCTGTAAAAACTTTTTTTTTTCCAACCACACTGACAAAGCTATTCAAATACACTTTTAAAAAATCTGTAATTATTTTAATAAGTACCACAATGTTTATTATACCTATAGGATATAACCAAATACTGTTATTGTACAAGGGCTTTCAAGATGCTATAGACCTATTAACTAACTTGGAGACTACGGAGCTTTATTTTCTCAAGACAAGGGCCGACTTCCCTCACATTTAACTATTTCATTATCTATTACCAGTTCAAACAGAGAGGTTTTATTTAAATCCCATAATGTGCACATAGATAATTGAAATAATGTAATGGAGGTGTAAAAAAATTTCAGACTTAAAAAAAAAAAAAGATAAAAGAGTAAAGCAGTCGAGGAGCCGGGCAATGGTAAGCGGTTTTGCACTGTGGATGTCGACCAGGGTTTTAAATTTTGTACTCTAAAGTCGTCCTGCAGATCCACACACAGAGGACTGCTGGTGGGAGTAGGAGAGGACTGACTCAGTTCCCACTTCCAAAAATGAGGAGGACAACTTCTCTAAGTTGAAACAAACATCAACATTGTAACCTAACCATAATTATGCCTGAGCTCTGGAGGTGCTTTATCAGGAATTGCAAATGGAAAACAAAACAAAAAAAAAAACTTTTACGAGGAAAACCTCAAGACGCTAAAAAAAAAAAAAAAAAAAAAAGAGAGAAAGAAAAAAAAAAGAAGCAAGCAAAAAGCCGTGGAAACCAAAAGGAAGCACCCCCCCATTGCTTTTCCAAGCGCACACAGGGCCTCGGAGCAAGTTATTTCGAGGGGTTTTCCGTGGAGGGTGCAAGGGGGGTAAGGTCCTTGAGCAGAGGATTAAAGTCTCAGGATTGGGGTGTGGGGGGGGCGGGGGGTTCTCTGGCCGCTGCGCGCTCAGGCAGGGCCTCCCCAAATTCCAAGGCTCGAGGCTGGAAGTCTGGAAGAAGTGCCGGAGGACACTGCCAACGCCAACTTCTTGCAGCGCTCGCACAGACACAGACCGGCTCGCGGAGGGGGCTGGCAGGGGTTAGGGGGCGCGAGCAGGGCACGGCGGCTGGCACGCGGGTCACCGTCTCGCCTCTTCCACGGTGCGCCCAGGATCCGGGCACCTCTCCCCGAGCCCCGCAGGGCGCCTGGGGCGGGCGTCCCCGCCCGGGCGCGCCGCTCCCCGAGCCGCTGCCCTCCCCGAGCCCCAGGGGCGCAGCGCGGGCGCGGCTCCCCGGCGGCGGCGGCGGCGGCGGCGGACAGGTGCGCCCGGGGCCGCTTACCCCTGTGATGACGGCGGCGTCCCCGGCGGGGGGCGTGAGCAGCAGCGGCGGCAGCAGCAGCAGCAGGAGCAGCGGGGCGCAGCGCGGGCCCCTCATGGCGCCCTCGGGACGGCGCGGCGCGGCGCGGCGGTTGCGGGGCGGTTGGGGGCGCGGGGCCGGGGCGCGCTCGCTGGAGCGCGGAGCGCGGAGCGCGGCTGGCGGGCGGCTGGCGCGAGCCTCCGGGCCGTTATAAAGGCGAGCCCCGCCGTGACTCACGCCGGCGCCCGCCCGGCAGCACGCGCGGGGGGCACACTCACACACACACGCGCGCACACACGCACACGCGCGCCCACCCCGGCCCGGCCCGGCCCGGCCCGGCGGCCCCGGGACGAGCACGTGCCGCGCGCGGCTCCCCGCGCCCCCGCCCCCGCCCCCGCCCCGGGCGCCACGCAGGCAGCGCCCCCCGCGGGGCGCCCCGCTCCCGGCCCGCGCCTCGTCTGCAGCCGCCCGCCCCTCGCCTCCGCCTCCAGCACGCGCCGCAGCCGCTTTGTGGTCGCAGGGAGACACGCTCGTGCCGCGTCCTGCTTGCCAGGGCTCCACGTGCTCGGCGCCGAAAACTTGCAGCTCATTTGCTGCGCAGATGTTTAGGGAGCGCCTACTACGTGCCAGGCGCTTAGACGCCCCCCGGGGAGCCGGCACGGGAGGCTCGGGCCGCGTGCATTGGGGCGCCTGCTGCGTGCCAGGTACCGGCCGGCCACGGGGTGGGGGGTGGAGGGTGGGGGGTGGGGGGGGGTCTGGCCTCGTGGTCCAATAACCGAGCAGAAAAGGCACGCATCAAACAAACAGACCGGGGAAAACAAGAACAAAGGGCAGGCGAAATCACCCCTAATCCCACATCCCTGACGACATGGTGAGGTTTGTCCTTCCAGCTGTGGGAGTCCAAGTTCTTTTCTTTCATTCCTAATGCTTTCCCTTTATGCTCACATCTGCTCTCCTCCCTGATTCTCCTCACATGCATTTATTTCCTCCCTTCTGGAACATCGCGCCAGCTCCAGAGCACTTCAGGATGGTGCCAAAGGGAAATGAGGACGCCTGGCTTGGGGTGCCAGGCTGAGGCCCCTTGAGCCCCAGGTAGGCAGCTCCCTCTTGGTTCACGCTCCAGCCCCGGGAAGATCACCCTTCAGTCTTGGAAGATGCCAGACAGCATCACTGTGCTTCATTCATTCACGTGAGGCATGACTTGAGAGCCTGCTGGGTTCTAGGCTACGCACGAGAGGACGAGTGGCAGATGTGCCCTCCCTCCCCGACCCAAGCCTGGTTCCGAGAATCCCAGCCTGTGCCTCTCCAATGAAAACGATCTCGGGAATACCTAGCTGTGACCGCTGCCAACCTTGCTTGCATCGAAGTTTTGGGGAAACCCGAATTTGTTCCTGAATCGTCAGAACCTCTCTGGCTTTCCCTGGTGGCCTTCGGACCACAAACTGTTGAAAAGCAGATGCCTCTTTTGGTCTCTTTAATAAATGCAGCGAGGAGAGTCGGGACAAAGTTACTTTCAGACTGCGGGGTTCCCCATGCCAAAGCATTCAGACTAAATGTGGAAAAAGAAAAAAAAAAAAAGCAAGGCAATTATCTGAATTTTAAACAGCTGAATATTTGGGAAACCAAATTTTTGACTGAGTTTTAAAATCTTTCTTTTTGCTCATGTTTTTATGTTTGGGGAAACATCCTGAAACAGGAAAAAAAAAAAAAGTAAACTCTTTTAACTTAAAAGAAATTTGTTAAAATTGGACTTACAGCAAAGTAAGTGGAAACAGTAGCAAGTGACAGATTGGTGGAAAGTTTCCTTTTCCAGTTTCTATGCCAACGCTAGCATGGGAATGCTGCCGGGTAAATGTAAAAACCAGTCAACATGGATTTTAACATTCCTACAATTTTTTTTTAAATGGTCTATTTCATATTTGCTGCGATTGAATGCCAGCTTGGGTATTCCCTGCTTCTCCAAGCATAGAAAACAGGATATGTCTACATAGGAAAATCAGATTTCAAAAGTGGACGGCTTCATACATGGCTGTTGGGAAAACAATCCTCATAAGGCTGTTTTGAAACAAGGTTGGAAACACTTAAAAATAGGGTTGGTTTGGTTTCATGTCGTTTCCTTTGATCGTTTTGTTTCTTTTAATTGTTTTTAATGCTTTCTGAGGAGAAACAAAGGCCCCGATATAACAAATCATTGTATCTGTGGCCAGCTTAGAGAATTAAAATTAAAAAGTAAGAGAAAGATGGAGGTTGAGTTTGGATTACTTCATAAAAATCAGGTGGGAAGGCCAACTTAAAACTGAGATCGAACCATCAATCAGCCCAGGGTTAATTGCATAAGGAGAACCGAACTTGGTGTAGCTCAGAGTGTCGACTACCATATACTAGCAGGCTATCAAGGCTGAGCTGAATTAAATGGGCAGTAAAGTCCATAGGACCCCAAATTTGTGAATCAGACCAACCTGCACTGGAATCCTGAATGACCATCGGGCAAGCTGCTTGAGACTTTTTTTTTTTTTTAAAGGATTTTTTTTTTTAAATTTATTTGTGATAGTCACAGAGAGAGAGAGAGAGGCAGAGACACAGGCAGAGGGAGAAGCAGGCTCCATGCACTGGGAGCCCGACGTGGGATTTGATCCCGGGTCTCCAGGACCGCGCCCTGGGCCAAAGGCAGGCGCCAAACTGCTGCGCCACCCAGGGATCCCTGCTTGAGACTTTTAAGCTTGTTTCCTCACCTGTAAAATAGTTATAAAACATCAATCCAATGGGATACACCTCCATGGGGTTGAAAGAGTATAATACTTGTAAATTGCTTACCATAGTACTTAGAAAAACCAGAAGTCCTGTTAGTATGATCTCTTATTGCATGATATTATTTGGTGTCCTGTGATAGTTTTAGCCAACACTGATAGTTTCTTCTGTTCTGTCCACCAGATTAGATTATATAAACCTTATAATTGGGCTCATTGTGTCTAATTTCCCACACATTCCTCTTGGCACATAGCATAATGATAGGCATAATTAATGATCAACAGGAATATGTCATATGGAACACAGTCTGGAGACAGGTCACAAGAAAAAGACAGCACAGACACATTTAATTTGCATGAATCAGTGCAATGTACTCATCAAACAGCTGTAGGGATAAACACTTGGCCCGGTGCGGGTGATTCAGCCCACCACTCTAACTCAGGGGACATGGAACTGACCGAGGTGAACTGGGAGACACAAACCTGTCTCACTGCATGACCCAGGGAACCGGGCTGATGAAGGCTCCACCTCAACATGTGCTTCATGAATAGAATGGTTCCACTGTGTCCCTGCCAAAAGCTGTGTTCACACTCCCACCCTCCGTACCTGTCAGTGTGGCCTTGTTTCTAAGTAGGGTCTTTGCAGAGGTAATCAATTTAAGATGAGGCCATCCTGGACTAGGGTGGGCTCCAAATCTAGTGAATGGTATCCTTATAAGAGAATGGAGAGGGAGGTCTTGACACAGAGACACCGAGGAGACACGCAGGAAGACAGCCATGTGAAGACAGGCAGAGATAGCAGTGATGATGCATCTACAAGGCAAGGAATGCCACGGATTGCCCCCAGCCCCCCAAATATGGAAGAGTCAAAAGAAAGATTCCTCCCTAGATATTTCCAAGGAAGCATGGCCTTGTTGACATCTTGATGTTGGACTGTTAGCCTCCCCAACTGTGACAGAATAGGTTTTTGTTGTTTTAAGCCACTGAGTTGTGATACATTCTTCTGGAAGCCACTGGAAACTAATACAGGTGGGTGGAACTGGAGGGTTGCTGGCCAGCTTTCAAATGCCTCTGCTTCAAATTGACACCTATCACTTTTCCTCACATTGAAATAGCCAAAGCAAGTCACATGACAGCCTGTCTTCAAAGGGATGGACAACATAAATCTGAGGGGAACCAGAAATCTGGTGAGCAAGGCCATCTGTTATAGGAAAGGGATCTGCCGTGGCTTGGATTCCTGAATGAGCATATTGAACTCTGGATGATTATAAATGATAATGTGTTATTTCCTTTGTGTTTTTTTTTCTAGTTCAGTATTCCTTATGCTATAATTATACAAAGACTCTGCAAGAGCGTAAATGTATAAGCTGATATTTTCTTTGAGGTGGGTAATAAGCCATCATTCATTCATTCAACAGACATTTACTAAATACTTACTATATGCCAGATATTGTGTGAGGCACTGGAGGTATAATGGTGAGCAAAACAGATGTGAATCCAGCCCCCTGGGAGCGTACAGTCTAGTGGGAAGGCCATGAATCAAATAATCATACAATTACGTAATTACAGGAAACAAATGTAGTGCATTAGGACATGGCATAGGGAGAGACCTGAAGATTTCCTTAAAGTAGCAAAGCTTAAGCTGAACTCTGAAGCTTGAACAGGATTTAACTGGGATGAAGAGGGGGAACAGCATGAGTGGAGGGTGGCTGGGTACTCCAGGCAGGGGAATCAGCTTATGTTGGAGACTGGAAAGACCATCCGTGTTCAAGGAGCTGAAGAGAGATCAGAGTGGCTGGAAGAATGAGCTAAAGAGAAATCTAGTACAAATATGAGGCAATAGAGGTGGTAGGGATCCAATGGAGGGTTGCTTTGAGGGCTTCCATCTTTATATGGCCAGGGAGATGAACCAGGCATGATGAGAAGAGCTTCTGTAAAGAAGACTCACTGCAGTGTGATGCAACATGTCCGGAGCCAAACTCCTTTTGGCCCCCACCCAAACCTCTTTTGCTGAAGGCAACTCCATCCTTCTGAGAATGACCTTGGAGACATCCTTGACTGTCTCTTCCTCTCACACCTCATGTCCAATCTACCTAGAATCTTGTTGACCTTTCCTTCAAAGTATTTCTAGAATCTGACCACTTTGCCCTCTCTTATGGCCACATTTCTTGTTCTGAGCCACCACCATCTCCAGCCTGGATTGCTGCCATCAGCTCCTGCCTGGTGCCCTGGTTTCACTCCTGCCTTCTACATCCTATCATCACCCCAGCTGCCTAAGCTCTTTTACAATATAAGTCAGGGCGTGCCTGGATGTCTCAGTTATAAATGGATAAATCTTAAATATATCTCAGCTATATATAAAAATATATATAATATGTTATATCTATCTATCTATCTATCTATCTATCTATCTAATCTCAGAACTTTTGCTCAAAACCATGAAGTGGTTTCTCATTTCCCTTGCAGAAACTTGAGATCTTCAGCTTCATCCATTGTGACTACCACTTGTCTTACTGCTGGCTCAGTTATCTTGGCCTCCTGGAACACACAGGCATATTCCCACCATGGGAACTTTGACCTGAAACTTCCTTTGTCAGGACTGCTCTTCCACCAAATAGACAAGAATGCAACTGACTCCCTTTTGCTCAAATCTTACCTTCTCAAAGAGGCTTCTCCTGACCATTCTAATTAAATTTGCAACTGCCCCAGCAATCCAGAGTCCTTACTCTACTTTGCATATTTGGTTTTCTCTTATAGCACTGACCATCTTCTAGTATACTCTATTACTTACTTATAGGTTCATTGCTTTGTCCCATTGTGTCTCACCTACACATAGCCTACACATAGCCCAGAATATATGCTCTATGAGGTCAAGAAATTTTTTAAATGTCTTTTGTTTACCAATTTATCTCCAGCATCTGGAAGAGTGCCTGACACATAGTAGGTACTCAACAAGTGTTTGCTGAACAAATTACTGGGAATGTGGAGAAGAAGTTGCAGGTAGGATAGGGTGAATGAGGATGGATTTGATGGCAGGTCCAGGGGGCTTCTGCTAACATCATTGGCAGTAAAGAGGGACAATAGTCAATTGAATCACTTAAGTGAAACAGGTGGAGTTTACTGTTGGTCAAGATAAAGAGTGGAGAAGAAAAAAAAAATCAAGATTTATCCCCAGGATTCACCTCATATCAACAGCAGCAATGCTAGGGATGCAGGAAATATACCCCGGTGTGGGGACAGGCCATCAGACAGGACTAGGGTACAGAGAAGAGGCTGGGCTGGGTATAAAACTCTGGCCTGTTTCCTTTAAAATCTTTTTATTTGTCTATATCATAGACATATATGGAGTTTTTCTATTGTTCCTCAGGGAAAATTTGTTACCATAATATTTCCCTGGGCCTAAGATAGGCTATGAAAACCCTTGGTTTATTAGTTTAATTCATCAGCTTTCCAAGTTTGGGAAGTTACCTTAAATTCTAGTATCTTGTTGGACCCCTAGCACATTCACCTTGTTATACGTATTTCCACTTCAACTGCTTGTTACATAGTAGGTGCTCAATAAATGTTTTTTGGTAGAACTGGAGGAAGAAGGATAATACATTTGTTTGGTCTGCCATGCTGAACTAAAAATCTGAAATATTTTTTTCAACCATATACATCAAGGAAACTTTCAATATTCTTGTATATGAAACTCTAGTTTTAAAAATGATTCCAGCTTGCTTGAGAACTTACTTTCTTGTGTGTCTTCTTCATGTGACTTCTGATTATTATAGCATAATAGGTGGCCCTGTTAACTTCATAGCTGGTCCGATTTGTCTTAATAAATGATTTTCATTTAGATGGGTTTTAAAAAAAAGTAAAATAGGGGCGCCTGGGTGGTGTAGTCAGTTAACCATCTGACTCTTGGTTTCTGCTCAGGTCATGATCTAAGGGTTGTGAGATAGAGCCCCAAGTCAGGATCCGTGCTCAGCATGGAGTCTGCTTAAGATTCTCTATCCCGGGCAGCCCCAGTGGCTCTGCAGTTTAGCGCCGCCTTCCACCTGGGGCCTGATCCTGGAGACATGGGATCGAGTCCCATGTCAGGCTTCTGCATGGAGCCTGCTTCTCCCTCTGCCTGTGTCTCTGCCTCTCTCTCTCTCTCTCTCTCTCTCTCTGTCTCTCATGAATAAATAAATTAAATCTTAAAAAAAAAAAAAGATTCTCTCTCCCTCTCCCTCTCCCCCTCTTGCTTGTGCATGTGCTCTCTCTTTAAAGTAAACAGACAAACAAATAAAGTAAAATACATATTATGCTTGTTTTTTCACTCCATCTTTTATCACTGTATATTATTCCATGGTGGCTTTTCTTGTTAGCAAACCCATATTATCAGTCTGAAATACTTTTTTACAAATAATAGCCAGGCTTTAAATGTGACATATGAAAAATGAACTGCTTTTATAATTCTAAATAAGACATCTATTTTAATCATTTCAATGCTGATGATTTCTCTTTATTTTTAAAAATAAATCACTGTGCTTCCATTTGAAAGCCAATTGTCTATGGAGGCACCAAAATTATTTAGTCTATTCAAGTGATAATGTACAATAAAGTTTACCTATTTTATTTTTAAGTAGTTGAAATATAATCCAGGAGAAAGAGTTTTCTTAAAACAATTAGTATAAAATTCATCTGGAAGAATTTGAAGGGTCAGGATGAATAGTTGTTTCTAAAAGATTTAGGTTTTATTCATTTTAATGCTGAATGTATTTAATATTCATTTTTAGCTTTGAAGATGGGCTGTAAGGCTAAGGTTTATATATCATGTACTTCACTAAAAGGAAGAGATTGTTATGCAAATCTGTAGTATATTTAGTAACTTTCCACAGAGAAAGAGAGAAAGCTTACATAGTAAAGAGTTTTAAGATAAAAACCAGGGCTAGGTAATTACTTTATTATTTTAGATCAACATTTATTAGCTATCCCACACAAATAAATTTCACTTAGCAATTTGTCTTTCACCCCTAAATTTGGATCATATTTATTTTTCTACTGAGTGAAATGACTTGGAATAATAAGGCTTCTGGGTATAGGGATTTAAGGCACAAACCAGTTAACAGAGCCTCCATTTATTTTTTTAAAATAAAGATTTTATTTGTTTATTCATGAGAGACACAGAGAAAAAGAGGCAGAGACATAGGCAGATGGAGAAGCAGGCTCCACACAGGGAGCCTGACGTGGGACTTGATCCCAGGACTCCAGGATCCAAACAGAGCCTCCATTTCTAAATGTAAAGGCTATTTCTATGCTTTTCACATGGTAAATAAATTTCAATACATCTTGTATAAGAGGGCAGCCCGGTGGCTCAGTGCTTTAGTGCTGCCTTCAGCCCAGGGCCTGATCCTGGAGACCCAGGATCAAGTCCCACATCGGGCTCCCTGCATAGAGCCTGCTTCTCCTTCTGCCTGTGTTGTGTCTCTGTCTCTGTCTCTGTCTCTCTCTATCTCTCATAAATAAATAAATAAACAAATAAAATCTTTAAAAAAATACATCTTGTATAAGAATACCAGTTGCTCTATGGGGGTAGCTACCATCACTACTCCCATTTTATAGACAAGAAAAGTATGATTCAGAGAGATGAACTGTGTTGCACAGAATCGTAACAATTTGTAAGTGGGAAAGCTGGGTTTCAACCCATCAGTCTAATGCCAAATACTTCAATATTATAGCTTTGGCTCCTATTTATATGGTTTACATAAATATTGCCATACAAAATTTAGCTAGCCAATAACCAGAAGCAAGAAACTATCATTACGGTATGAATTTTCCTCACACTCATCTATAAGCCTTCCTCCCTCCCTCTCTCTCTTTCAACTCAGAGATCAAACTCAAGAACAAAATGTCAGAGAGCAGGTACAGTTCTAGATTTTTTTGTTTGAGGCTTTGTCCAGAGGGATTCCCTGGGATTTTAACAGCAGGGAAGTTTCAGAAGAGCTATTATTATCTTTTTTTTTTTTTTGTAAGGAAACAGGTGATCAATATTTCTGTTCTTCAGGTTCATTTGTTAGGGTTCGAAGAGAAGACTGGTACTTCTGCTCATAAGGTAACTATCCTGCCAAAGGCATGCTGCTTGCTTTTTTAGGTAGGAACAGATCTTTTAAGAAGTCCCCATTTCTATCAACACATTATACACCCTGAGAAGTCCTGCAAAAAGAAATCAGCCTAACTTGGTGCAACCCAGGATTTCCAAACCAATTGGTAATAGAGCACCTTTTGCATATGTTGGGGATAAAATGTTAGGCAAATCTAAATCCCCTATCTTGACCACATACTAGCTTTAACAAAAAGCCCCCACTAAATTTAGAATAAGTGCTTTGCAAATATCATGAGTCTTAGATGAACTCATCAATCAAATACTAGGAATGCTGAGATATTCTGATTCATCTAACTTGCTTTACAGATGAGGAAACTGAGAATCCAGAAGACTTTATCTCATAGAAACTAGGAGACAGCTGGGGGCAGATCATAGTTCTCCTATTTTCTAATTCAAATGTTTTCCGACTATACATGCACCTCTTTGAGGTATGGGACTCCATTTACAAAACAGTTATAAATACATTTTCAAAAAAAAAAAGAAAGGAAACTACTTTGTGGAGCTTCCTGCCCTACATGTTGAGCCATTACAGCTGCCGGTTCCACTGTCCCTACAGTGAGAGATGACCACCAATACATTGTGCATTCGATGTGAAAGCACCCTTGGTCTGTCATTTGCCCTTCACATGGTTTGGCAGCGTTTGGGTTTGTTCAATGTATATTTAAGTATTATCAACATTTGGTCTGTGAATTAGCAAACAGGATAGCATAGGCTTGGGGGTGGAGGGTTTTGGAAAATAACTTGTGGTGGGATAAACCCTCACTTGGAGGATCCTAAGCTGTAAACTGCTAACTCATTTGTTTACTTCTAAAATGTCTTTGAACTGATAGATGCAATTCACCATAATGAAAGTATTTCCAAGCCCTAGCCAATGATCCATAGTAATTGTGCTTTTATGATCTTATTACACATTCTCCCCTCTACTTTCTCCTGTGTTTGTCTGTTTAATAGACCCCCATCATAATAGCTGGGGGTGGAGGAGAGGGAGTGAGGTCGGAAGATAGGTTTACGGGGGTGCTTCAAAGTGTTTTCCTTGTAGAGCAGGTGGGGCTTCAGAACCCCACCCTGACTGAGGTGCTCATAGTCTTCCTTAAAGCTGATGAAACCCCCCAAATCTCATCCCAGCACAAGCTGCTTGCAGTTATTCAGTTATTTTTAAGTTAATTAATAGCTAGTCTGATCTGCAAGTTGATCTCTTCTATATTCCGTTTGTGTAAAATAGTGGATTTCAAATTTTTTTTTCCCTTAGGGGAACACCCAAGTTTTGGTAAGAATGCTGTCAGATAAAATTCTTCCTTATTGCCTTTCTCTACTGGTGCTTTTATACGCAGATGGGGCAGGGGGAGCTGTGAGGAGAGAGCACAGGCAATTTTATCCAGGAGAGACACAACCGGGTCTGTGGGCACCGTGAGAAAAGTGCAGTGAGAATCAGTCTACACCACAGGCTGGTACCAGATGGTTCTTTTTAGAGCAACTGTCTCACCATTACCATGTTCAAAGTCTTAATCTGATTTTCTTTTATTTTAAATTCCAGTATAGTGAACATACAATGTTATATTAATTTCAGATGTACAATATAGTGATTCAACACTTCCATACGTCACATGGGGCTCATCATGACAAAGGCACTAAACTGCTTTTCTTTTTTTTTTTGTTTAATTTTTATTTATTTATGATAGACACACACAGAGAGAGAGAGAGAGAGAGAGGCAGAGACACAGGCAGAGGGAGAAGCAGGCTCCATGCACTGGGAGCCCGATGAGGGATTCGATCCTGGGTCTTCAGGATGGGGCCCTGGGCCAAAGGCAGGCGCCAAACTGCTGCGCCACCCAGGGATCCCTAAACTGCTTTTCTAAATGACAAGCTCACTCCATTTAAATCTTCATCCCTCTGAAAGCCTTCAAATTTCTTTGTGATTGGAACACAGGTCCTATCTTGCAGACTTCCCCACCCCCTCCCCGGCTTTTTCAAAGATTTTATTTATTTGACACAGAGAGACAGCACAAGCAGGGGAAGCAGCAGAGGAGGGAGGGAGAAGCAGGCTACCCATTAGCAGGGAGCCTAATGAAGGGCTGTATCCCAGGACCCCAGGATCAAGACCTGAGCAGAAGGCAAATACTTAGCTGACTGAGCCACCCAGGCACCTTACAGTCTCCCCTTTGAATTCCAAGCTGGTAGATTTTTTTTTTAATTTTTAAAAATTTTATTTATTTATTCATCACACACACACACACACACACACACACACACACACACACACATACACACAGCGAGAGAGAAAGGTAGAGACATAGGCATAGGGAGAAGCAGGCTCCACGCAGGGAGCCCGATGTGGGACTCAATCCCGGGACTCCAGGATTATGCCCTGGGCCGAAGGCAGGCACTAAACCACTGAGCCATCCAGGGGTCCCCAAGCAGGTAAATTTCTTTCCTGACATCACACAAGCTGTGAGCATCTCTCTTTCTTCTATCACTCCCACAGGACTGTCCCTCTTCTGTCTTACTAGTTACTTGCTCCTAAAGGCCAAAGCTGTGCATCACCTCTTGTCCATGTGACTGCGGTCCACACTGAAATTTTTTTCTAAAACCTGAGAGCATTTGGAGTGTACCCTCAATCACTTGTGAGATATGTCTGGATCTGAGTCAGGGCTCCCTCACCTGCTGTGACACCATGACTTGGCTTCATCTGTAAAATGGGGATAATGATGGCTCCATCTTCAGGGGGCTGTTATGGGAACTAAATGAAATAATGACTAACTATGATCCATCAACTGCATCATCACAAGAGCTCAATAGCTGTAAGCTGTCAGTTCCCTACCTAATAAGTAGGAAATGATAGGTAGGCAAGAACAAAAGGATTGAGAATATTAAAAATGAGATTAAATGAGAAAGCAAACTGAGCAGCATACTTTGCTTGGTACCTATTATATTAGTGATGAGGATGAGATCATGTTTTTTTGACAATATGTGCACCTCTCTGAGGTATGGGTATCCACCTCCAACCCAGCTATAAACACATTTTCCAGATCATGGAGCTGTGGAGTAAGGAATAATGGAAGTGACATATCTAAATATTTAAAGTGCTCAGCAAAGTGCCTGACATAGAAGCATTTGAAAAACGTGAGCTATTATCACTGCATATTCTTTTGTATTATTACATTTCCTCAGAGTAAACCTATTTATAATTTTTCTGGTTTTCCCTAATATTAGGCCTCTGGTGGGTGTTTTTTGATTATTGAATGTTTGTCCCAATTATAATGAGCCATGATATCAAATGATGAGCTCCTGAACTCAAAGAGTATAAAAGTACAAGTCATCTAAAACATAACTCTATATTTGAAATGCTATTACTTACCTCTCTTAAGTATCACAATAAATTTACTGAAAGTTTGAGCAAATTTGGGGTGGAACCACAGGTTGTCACAATTTGGAGCTTATAGTCAACTACTTTCCCTTCCCCCTCCTGTGGCATGTGCAGATTTACACAGACATGGGATCAACTCAGATGGAGGATGTGAAAGCAAACAGGCAGAAAGGCTTTCTGCTCTGGCCTCTAAGGCATGCATGCTAGTCTTTTTATCCCAATCATATCTGGTGTACTTGGACGCAAGCTCGAGCTTGTAAATCAACCCTCCTGTGATTGCATCGGTGTCGGCTCCTTAGTGGTTTCTCGGATTCGCAATCTTGGGCACAACAGTCTGGGTGGCACATCGGTTCAGAGCCTGCCTTTGGCCCAGGGCGCGATCCTGGAGCCCCAGGATCGAATCCCACGTGGGGCTCCCGGTGCATGGAGCTCTGGGGTTAGATCTGATGGTGACCGGTCCCAGCTCCCCCGCTGACAGCCTGACCACTCTTGGGAAAGAGACTTAAGCTCTTAGAGCGTCAGTTCTCTTATCAAGAACACGGAGCTAAATATAGTAATACCTGCGGTACAGGGTTGTTATGAGAAAAGACAATGTGCCTCATGCAGTAAAAAGACCCAGTGAGACATTTGCTCTTATCAAAGGAAAAGGGTATCGTGCCAACATCAATGTCCTGGTCCTGAGAATGTGCTCTGGTCATGTACCATGTGGCTGCTGGGGGGATGTGTGGGGAGGGTACTCAGGCACCCCCTGTATCGTTTTTGCTATGTCTGTGAGTATAAGATTAGTCCAAAATAAAGAATGAAAAGAAGAAAGGAAGGAAGGGAAGAAGGAAAAAAGGAAGGAAGAAAGGAAAGAAAGAAAGATAAAGAAAGAAAGAAAAAGAGGAGCACCTGGGTGGCTCAGTGGTTGAGCATCTGATTATCTTTCAGGCTGTGACCCTGGGGTCCTGGGATCAAGTCCCACATCACGCTCCCTTTAGGGAGCCTGCTTCTTCCTCTGCCTATATTTCTGCCTCTCTCTGTGTGTCTCTTGTAAATAAATAAATAAAAGCTTTAAAAAGAGAGAGAAAGAAAAATGGGGAGTCTCTGAATACAAATTCAGCAAAGCTGACCATCACTGGGCTCAGGGGCTTCTGGCCTCAGAATCTGCCTGTCTAGCTCCAGTGACTGGCAGGTCTCCCTTGAACTTGGGGAACAGCACATTCAGACCACAGGAACCACTGCCCTTGCTCTCATTCTGGATCGCTACAGCTCTCTGCTTATATAGAACCAGAGGGCCAGAGTGCCAGTCCTTGGGCAGTGAGGTTTTTCATTCTAAAGCAACAGGTGGGCATTAGGATTTCATGACCCAAAACTGAGGAGGCTGGTTATCCTAAGTGCCTCACTCCTTCTCTGGAGGTACAGACAGGTAGGGAGACAGTGGACTATTGTCACTGCGTCAAGGGGAGAGGTCACCTGTGACCCCTTTTGGAACACAGCCAGAAAATTTCCCCTAAAAGTGCATTTTCTCTGAGCTTCACAAATGGAGGGTTTTATGCTTTTCCAGCTTTGGTTTCAATCACTCCCAGAACAGCACACTGTGGGCCAAAAGAACTTTCCACAATGATGAAAATATTCCGTGTCCTTGCAGTCCACAGCAATACAACTAGTCTCAAATGCCTTGAAATGCATTTGAGCATTTGAATGTGGCTACTATAACTGAGGAATAAACTTTCCAATTAAAATTAAATTTAAACAGACATATGTAACTCATGATTACTATATGGTACAGTACAGGTACAAATTGAAATTTTTCTACACTGCTGTAAAGAACCTTCACTCGTAAGGCTGGAAAAGAATACAAAGGATGTACCAGTATCTCTCCCCATATCGTTTTTGTACAAAATGTCTGCTATAGCCTGAATAGTAGGAGAGAAATGCTCGAGCCACAAACACCATGGATGACCTGCTTCTACAGAAGATATGTTGGCCAGAAAAACATATTAACCAGTTCTGGTAAAAACGATAATAGCAAACATGAAAATAAGCACTTCCAAGATGTCAGAAACAGTGCAAAGTGTTCAATATGTATTATCTTCCGTAATCCTCCCAACATCCCAAAACAGTTATTATTAGCACAACATCTAACATCTACTGAGCACTTGCCACGTGCCAGGCATGATGTCAAAGCCTTACATGCTTTGCCTCATTTAATCCTTCCAGACCCATGAGATAAGTACTAATACTGCCCCATTTATAAGCCCTGTGATTTTGTGCATGTTTCCTAACCCTAAGAAAATAAGAAATACATAACCCCTACATAAGATATAAAATACATATGCACATAAAAAAAAAAAAGAATAAGTTAAGTGTCTGTGTGGCCAACAGCTAGCTACAGGATTTGGACATGGCCACTGCTCCCAAAGCCCTTTCTAGGTTTCCCCAAATACAAATCCTGATTTTTTTGTTTGTTAACCATTTCCTAAGTCGTGTTTTGTAGTTTTGCCGACTATGCACAGATGGTAAATAAATGTGGCTTCTTCTTCTAACCCCATTCCACACGAATCTCTGAGCCCTTAGTCCTCTCCAGGTTCTGCAGAACTTGACTTTTTGAATTCCTCAGGAATCTTCCAATTCCAGATAATGAAATCCAATGCAAACTGGTCTAGGCAAAGAAAGAATTGATGTACCCTGGAAACAGAGGCGCAGGCGTTGAGTCCAGGCTGGTCTTTTTTTTTTTTTTTTTTCAGGCTGGTCTTCAATCGTGTTTTGGGTTGGGTCAGTCTCCTCCTCTTCCTGCTTTCTTGAATGAACTACCCCAGCATTTCCAGGATGATATTCTTGCTGTTTCTCATTTACCAAAAGTGGAATTCTACATCTACCTCCTGCCCCAACATTTCCAGCAGAAATCCCAGGACTGAGTCTCACTGGACCATTCTGAGTTAGGCCCTCATCTCTGAACCAATCACTGTAACCACAAAGTTGGAATGTGCTGCCTTAAATGCTTGTGATTTGGGGGTGGGTGGGTGATGCTGGTACACATATGAGGGTAGCCCCATCAGACCACTTGTACTTAGGGTGAGAGGAGCTGGTTTTCCTAAAGAAAATGAAGGTGCTGTTAACAAAGGAAGAGAGGGGGGCATGGACAGGCAAAGGCAAGAGATGAGTGCCCTGCTTCTGAGCAGAGGGTTACTATGTACACATCTCAGCTCCTGAAGAGCCGTGTACACCCTCCCAAGACACAAGAAAAACATAACTGCTCCTATGCATAGTTGACCTTCCTAACCTCTTAGGATATTTAAAAAAAATCATTCTATTCCAAAAAGAAAACATGACTGAGGACTTTATCTTTGGGTTTTCATTTTTACATACAATACGCTTTTGACTCTAAAAATGTACTTTATTCGTTTAAATTGGATAGTTATGTCTCTAACTTCCTACTTGATGACTACATATATTCTCTCTATACCAGAGTGAGGTAAATTAAAAAAGAAATTAGTGGGTGCTATTTCAGAGATGTATGGCACAGAGATCAGCAGAACAAGCCAGAAACAAACACAAAAGCAACCCATGATTAGTCATAATAAAGATTACCACCAAACAATGAGACTTTATGGGGCTAAAATGATGAAATATTTATAGACCAGTTCATTTTGTTTGCCACAGCAAACTAGTTTTCATTTTTCACATTTCTCTCTCTGCTTCTATTAGAAGCCATGGAAACAGCCCCCTCCTTCTCTCCCTTATGCAAATTGACTCACCTCAGCATTTACTGACCTTTCCTTGGCCTATTCTTTTTTTGACTGTGGCCATGTCAGTTGTAAAAGAATGCAAAGAACCTCCTAATGAATGTGTTCAGAAGATGGCAATGTCAAAATCTGACCTTGAATTAATGATAGCACAATTGCTTTGTAGAATTTTGAAATATATATACACGTATACATATGTGTTTGTATATATGTATCAATGACTATTTTCTTTCCTTAAAATAATTATATTCCTATATTCCTCAGCAAGACTTTTGGAAGGAAAAAACAGTATGCCTCATTCTATAGACCTGTTTTCCCCAAATTTGCATGTAAATCACATTTTTGTAAACTGAATCATCATTTCAGGTCCAGGGAAATAACAAAAAACTTTTCAGTGAATCACAGAATAATTTTAATTTTAAAGGAAAAAAAAATTTCTGAGCTATTTAGGTAAGTTCCTCCATATGTTGATTTGGAAACTGAGATACATGGTGAAGAATGACTTACCTAAGGTATAGTTAAAGTGAGTTTCTTCTGTGATTTGTATTACTATTCTTTTTTTTTTTTTTTTTAATAAAAACAGATTCTGTTTTCAATGTGCACTTAAAAGAAGGTAGGCCTATAGGAACAAAACAAGTTTGTTTTCTTCACAGTCCTCTTGTAGTTTAAATATAGTTTACCATTTTTTAAAAAGAAATGTATTTATGAGAGAGAGTGAGAGCACAAGTTGGGGGGAGGAGCAGAGGGAGAGGGAGAAGGGGAAGCAGGCTCCCTGTGGGGCTCCATCCCAGGACCCTGGGATCATGATCTGAGCAGGAGGCAGATGCTTAACCAACTGTGTCACGAAGCGACCCTAAAAATAATTTATCATTAACTGTAAAGTTTATAGATAAAACTTAGAGGTTTTAAATAGCATTTTTTTTTTAAATTTTTATTTATTTATGATAGTCACACACACAGAGAGAGGCAGAGACACAGGCAGAGGGAGAAGCAGGCTCCATGCACCGGGAGCCCAACGTGGGACTCGATCCCGGGTCTCCAGGATCGTGCCCCCGGCCAAAGGCAGGCGCCAAACCGCTGCGCCACCCAGGGATCCCCTAAATAGCATTTTGAAAGAAAAAGGCCACAGGTTACACCAGTGGCTTAATTGGGTGTGATTTTGACTCCCAAGGGACATTCAGTTACCTCTGGAGACATTTTTTTGTTTGTAACAACTAGGGGGAGGGGGTGCTATTCAGCCACCAGTGGGCAGAGGCCGAGGATGTTGGTAAAAATCCTACAATACATAGGGCATCCTCTAGAGAAAGAAATGATCTGGCCCCGGGATCCCTGGGTGGCGCAGCGGTTTGGCGCCTGCCTTTGGCCCAGGGCGCGATCCTGGAGACCCGGGATCGAATCCCACATCAGGCTCCCGGTGCATGGAGCCTGCTTCTCCCTCCGCCTGTGTCTCTGCCTCTCTCTCTCTCTCTGTGACTATCATAAGTAAATAAAAATTAAAAAAAAAAAAAAAAAGAAAAAAAAAAAAGAAATGATCGGGCCCCAAATGTCATTAGTGCTGATGTTGAGGGCCCGGGTTAAATGAACCCATTACTGCAGGTGAAGATTCCCACAATGATAATAAACCATGTTCTTGTACTCAGTCTGTTGAGCGCTACTGTATTAAAGTGTCATAATAACCCTGAATCTCTGTAGAGAAGCTAATGTGAGAAACTCTCTGACCTACTTCTGTATGTACCCTCTGCTGCTTCCTTCCTGTGAAATTGATCTTCTCTTCTAGAACGTCAACCCCTCCTCCAAAGCTTGGGAGCTACTGAAGATTAAATTCGGCTGGGGCACCTGGGCAGCTCAGTCAGTCACACATCCGACCCCTAATTTCAGCTCAGGTGGTGATCTCAGGGTCCTGGGGATCGAGCCCCGCAGCAGGCTTTCCACTTGGCTTGGAGTCTACTTGCCCGCCTCTCTCTCTCTGCTCCCCCACCCTCCACCCATGCATGCTCTCTCTCTAAAATAAATAAGTCTTTTAAAAATAAATGCAATCAGTGGCATGTAACAGAAACATCCAATGTCCTCTGGCTTCAACAAACGGGAGTTTTGTTTTCTTCACAAAAAAGAAGTCTGGAGGTGACTCTCCAGGATGGCACACTGGCTCCATGATGCCATCCGAGACAAGAGATTGTTCCACCCTTCCGCCCCACCATTCTTAGAACTTTGGTCCTCATGCATGTCCCCCCAGGGTGGTAAGATGGCTGCTCCATGGACAGCCCTGGGGTGGGGGGGAGAGAAGAGCAAAGGGTAAAGGGTGCCTGTGGGTTGAGAATGTCCACCTCCGGCGACCACTCCAACTAGATGCTTACCTGTTAGTCTCTAAAAATCACACTCTGTTCATTGCCCATGTGCACTTATCATATTTGATAATGACATTGTTATCTGTTTTATTGCGACTGGTCCCTCCTGCCAACCCAGTAGATGATAAACTTTGTAAGAAGCAAGTAGCAGGGAAGGCTGGGCCCTGCGCAGCTGCACCCCCATCCTTCTTTTGGTTCCTGCACTCTCCTCCTGTAGCTGCCTTATACCTTTGCTGCTAACAGAAGACCCAGGGGCAAGACTGCTCACAGGCTTCATTCTGTCTGTGCAGGGAGCCAGAAATGCCTGGGTGTTTCCATTCAGAGGGGTGGCCTGTAGCCAGTGAGTGCTAGTTATGTGCCAGTCATCGGAGACAACTCAGACGTGTAATTAGTCTCCCAAAGCTCCCTGCAGGAATGGGCAGAGGCTGGGCTTTTGCCTGAGAGCACCACCTGGCTTGCAGTCTTCCTTGGCTTGCTCTGTCTGTCCTCCCTCCCTCCCTCTGCTTTACATGGGTCTCCTGGGAACACTGCCTTTAGAAATCATTTTCACAGACGTTTGTCTCATCATCTGCTTCCGGGGAACAAACCTTGTTATTGTTATTCACCAGCACCTAGTACAGCGCCTGACACACAGTGGGTGCCTGAAAACCTCTGCAAGATTGCTTTAAAAAACCAACATAACAATGTTGAACTTGACCAACTAGTTCTAGGGAAATGAGACGTTTGAATTCAGTCAAGTTCATATGATTCAGTAACAATTTGTGACTAGTTATATAGGTTTGATTCTGTTTGATTAAACTTGAATTCAAAGTAACCTAGTCAAAGTTGGATATTAAATTTTCACTTAAATTTGAGGTGATGGGTCAATATAACAGGAGAGGGACTAAGATCTTCAAGTGTATCTCATTCCTCCATTAGCTTTAGGCTCCCACTGACAAGCCCAGCAGTCTCAACCTACTAGATACCACAAAGCCTTCTGTTTGCAAGCGGGCTGGCTACAATGGCATCCCAGAAGCAAAGCTCCGGATGACATTAAATGAAGTTACTACAGAGCAGAGTGGAGATTGGGGAAGAAGGGTGAATTCCTATGGGGAGTTTAAAATCTATGCAGAGCTCTCCTGGGGCCTCAGTGCTCATCGTTTCTGTTTGTTACACCTTTCCTAGCCTGCTGTCTTCCCTTCATGGTCCTGGGGTCACCCCTCTGGTGGTGACTCTGCTACAGGTCATGCCATGTGAGCCTGGAGCAATGCCCCTTCTCAGCCACAGACAGCCCTCCCTAGAAAAGCAGAGGCTGGAAAGAAGGGAGTCTGGGATTGGCTGGGTGCTGTGATTGAATTTCAGTTAACATCTTACTTCACATTTATATTGCTTCAACTTCGAGTCAAACATTGTCCTGTCACAATTCACTCTTGGCGTTGGATTTAGACTCCCCCTGTTCAAATCCCACCTCCGTCACATTCAAGCTTGTGGTAGAGTGCAACACATTCAGTCCCTCTGGGCTGCAGTTTCCTATTTATAGAATGGAGTGCACGTGGGAGAAAGAGGTCTTGGTCTCTTTTGATCACTACTAACTTCCTAGTGACTGGGCAGTGCCCAAAATGTGGTATGTGCTCGATAAGTATTGCCTTACTAATGAAGGATGAGATTGTGAAGATTGAAGGGAACAGTGATGTAAAGGACTTAACATAATGTCTGGTACAAAGTAAACTCTCCGTATTAGCTATATCTGTATATATCTATATCTATATCTATGTCTGTATCTATCTATATCTATATAGAGAGACGTATTAGAATTCATCCTTTTGATTAATAGAGGCATCTCTCTATTTTCTGACAGCAATAGCACACATAGTCAACACTGCTGATTGATCAGTCGGCCTCCATTCACCCCTTTCTTTCTTCTTAACAGAATCCAGATTCTGGCCAACAGAATCCAGAGTCTCACCATTCCGCATGTCTCACCCCTCCAGAGAATGTAACCCAAGACTAAACTCTAGGACCACACCCTAAGCAGTCTGAGCCAATCACAGGCCATCCCTTCCTCTCTGCCCACTTCTGTGTTTCTGATGAGTCACATAACTAAGGCTGGTCCAATCAGAATGAAGGAAAGATTTACATTTCATGTGAATGGTGTGGTTTTTCCCTCTCCCATTAGACGGTTGAGGACAATTGAGGACAAAGAAGCGTGTAGGTCCGATTTCAACTGAAGGCATGTCGCAATCACATGTTACTCCAGAATTACATTTCAGTCATCATGAGAAAATGGAGCAGAGAGAAAGAGAGAGCTGGGTATTTGATAGTACCTTGATGGTTCCTCTCTTTCCAATGACATTAGATAATATATTGCCTATTGTGGAAGTCATCTACAATGGGCTTTTCAAGTACCTTGCAACCAGAAACATTTTACCTAATGGACTGCAGAATAATTTAGGTGGTGATACTAATAGTGCCTTCTTCAAATGATAATAGTAATGATATCCAATGTTTACTCATCACTGTGTCAACCTTTGTACCAAACTCTTTGGCTATTTTACTTATTTATGCCTCTAAACAATCATGTGAGGTAGAGATCTTTATTAACCTCATTTTCAGATAAGGAAATCCTTGTCCAGGTGTATGTCAAGGACACACACACACACACACACACACATACAATTTCCCCAAAACAGGTCAGTGAGAGAGCTGGGATTTCAACGTGGGCAGTGTAGCTCTGGAGCCAGACTTATACCTAGTACTAAACCTAACCATTGAACTATACAGTATTTAAAACTATGAAGGTTTAACGATGACACATATACACACCATCACCACTGCAAAACAAGAATGGAATATGTTTCACTTTTTTAGAAAAAAAAAAGTACTAAATCTTTCTCAAAAAATAGTCTAACACTAGCTCAATTTTATTGCTGGTGTACCCTTTTACATAAAATGTATCCTTTTTTGAACACATGTATTCATCCATTCAGTCATTCATTAAATATTTATTGGGCCCTTATGCATCAGCTGTTGTGCCAGGTGCTGGAAGTACACGAGTAAAAAAGTTCCTGTTTAGTAGGAAAGACAGACCAGCCAAACAGCAATCACCAGGCCAGGTGGGAAGGACTTCACAGGTGAAAAAAAACAGTGCCTGTACCATGGGAGCATTGAAACATGGTGCCTAAGTCAGTTGGTGCAACAGTGGTGTCAATGAATGCCTCTCAAATGAGACATAAGACTTCGCTCAGGGGAATACGAGAGCACCCTACAGAGGCCTGCAGGAGGAAGGAGAGAACATGGCATTGTTCATCATGCTGCTGAGTGTGGGAGCTGAGCCAATGTCCAAAGAGAGGGGAAGGCAGACTCTAGAATCAGGGAGATAAGCAGTAGCCAGGAAGTTTGGTCTTTGTCTAAGCACAGGGCCTATAGAAAGTGGACCCTGAGATAAGAGTTAAAGCAGTGACAATATGGGAGATGCAAAGCTGGGCAGTGAGGGTAAGTTAGAAAGGGAAGTAAGGCAAATGCAGAAGCAAAGCAGTGTGAGGGAACTGTAGTACAAGGCCTTGGTGGCCACCATGTTACAACAAGCCAAAATCAAACAGCAGGTAACTAACTTAGCAAGTGAATCTACTTGGGACAGGGACTTTGCTTGAAATGTTGCAAGAAGAAACCCCTTCTTATCATAGTCCACAAAAGTATCAAGAAGGGGAAATTTCTCTGTCCAGCTCTCTTCCATCTTCTACTTTCCTTTATTCAAATACTATCCTTTGGGAGTTAAGTTCTCCATCTTTCTGGTTGCATCACCTGGCACTAGCTGGGAAGCCAGACCTTATGCCACATTGTGTGGCATTTTGTGCAATTCTGGAAGTGGAGGTTGGTATGTGAGACTGGAAGGCTATGCAGGCCCACCACTTCGACGTGGGCCCCAGCCAGCAGAACTGAGCCCCTTCAGAAAGGAGAAAGTTAAAAGAATCTATGAAGTTGGAGAGGTTTATGTGAAATATAGTCTTTTTCCTGAAAAGAAGTTCTAAAGGTAGGGATGCCTGGGTGGCTCAGTGGTTGAGTGTTTGTCTTCAGCTCAGAGTGTGATCCTGGGGTCCTGGATCGAGTCCTGCATTGGGCTCCCTGCAAGGAGCCTGATTCTCCCTCTGCCTATGTCTCAGCCTCTCTCTCTGTGTGTCTCTCATGAATAAATAAATAAAATCTTTTTAAAAAAATAAAAGAAAAAGAAGTTCTAAAGGGCTGCAAGCCTGGGGCAGCCACAATCAGGTTAGAGCTATAGCTCATCCAGACTACAGTGTGAAGGGAGCATTTGAAAGCATAGATCTGAGAATGTGTAGACCACACTGCAGCCTGGTCTAAGGGAGTGGGAGTGGGCATGAAGCCATGGGGATGGATTTGACCAATACCAGAGCAGTCAAGTTGATTGTACTTTGTAACAAAGTGGATGTGGAGGGTGAGGGAGAGAGATGACACCCAGCTGTCTGGGTTGAGCAGCCGAGGATTAGACTGTGGTGCCATTTCCTGAGATGGGGAATGGCTAGGAAGGAGAAAGCTGGAGGTGAGGCATGGTGGGGAGGAAATAGAGATGGTGAATTCAGTTTTGAACATAGTGAAGTTGACAAACCTGAGACACATCCAAGTAGATGTGTTTTAAGGCTGTTGGTGACACAAGTCTGGAGTTTGGGAGTAATAGCTCAGCCCGAGACACACATTTTTGGACTACTGGTGGTGGGTAAGGAAGAAGGTGTGGGGGTGCATGAAATATGTGAAGGAGAACATGTCAGAGAAGAAGAAAAGAAGGTCGAGGGCCCAGCCCTCTTACACTCCACAATGTGAGACTAGAATGACCGGACAGCCAGAGCAAGAGGAAACTCTAGAGGAAGCTGAGAAAATGTGGCCAGAGATGTCCCCAGCTCAGGAGAGCTCTTCAAGGAAGTGGGAAATGATGTCAGCTGCTGCAGAGGACTCAACTCAGAAAAAGAGTGAGAAGTGTTCAATGAATTTAGAAATGAGGAGGTTATTGGTGTCCTTGTTGAGAGCAGCGTCTTTGGCGTGGGTTGGGTTTGGCCTATGTAGAAGTGAAATGTGGACAAACCATTGATCTTGCGTGCAGGGCTTACTTACAAATCAGAACAGTCACTGTGATTAGTGATGATGCAAAGGTAAAGAAATTATAGAGCAAAAGAGAATTCCAGTGGATTTTAGCTCCTTGTCCCGATTTATGTTTCCTCACAGCATCTTTTACGATGTGAAATGATACTACTTATATGTTAGCTTGTCCTCTCTCTGTCCCGGAGAATGGAAGCACCATGAAAGGTTGAAATTTTGTCTTGTTCACTCCTGTATCCTCAGTGCTTGGCACAAAGTGGCCATTGAATAAATATTTGTTGAAACAAAATATCTGTTGAATAAAGAGTCTGCTGAATCTGATGAAAACATGTAAAGGACAAAAATAAACATAATGAGCTTAGTTATATAAACATAGGTTCAGACTCTTTACAAGGAGTTACAGATGTGTGTTCAAATAAGAAAAAGCAAGTTAGGAGGATGCCTATAGGACATCCCCTGGGGTCAACCTCCTAGACTTTACTCCTAATTTAAGTGGAAATCAACAATACTCAAAGACTGTGATGCACTTCCAAAAGACATCCTTTCTTTTTTTTTTTTTTTTTTTAAGGTTTTATTTATTTATTTTAGAGAGAGACAGAGTGAGCAAGCAGAGGGAGGGGCAGAGGGAGAATGAGAAGCAGACTCCTTGCTGAACAGGGAGCCCGATGCGGGGCTCCATCCCAGGACTGCAAGATCATGACCGGAGCTGAAATCAAGAGTCGGCCAACTTAACTGACTGAGCCATCCATCCAGACACCGCAAAATAATTTTCTAATCTACAACTCTCTGATAGACTTTTGTGAAGAAATTATTACCAGTTAGATCCTAAACTGCCAAGTAACTATCTTAGGAAATGTATGTGGTTGTAATTAAGCTTGTGTGTATATATATATTTTCATGATTTTAATCAACTAAGAGAGATAACTATGAATTTTGAAGCTTGAATATCCATAATCTTGCATTCCTATTAAAGGCAATACCATATATAACATACAACAACTGTATCAAAGATCTGCTTTGCTGTATTACAGGAAGAAATATCTACTTTCTACTGAATCAGTTTTAGGGGAAGTAAACATTGAAATGGCAATCCCAAGAAAAAATGCTTTCCTTTGCCTAATTTTTTTTAAAGATTTTATTTATTTATTCATGAGAGACACACACAGACACACAGAGGCAGAGACACAGGCAGAGGGAGAAGCAGGCTCCATGCAGGGAGCCCGACATGGGACTCGATCCCGGGACTCCAGGATCATACCCTGGGCTGAAGGCAGTGCTAAACCGTTGAGCCACCCTGGCTGCCCACCTTTGCCTAATTTTCTCTTATGAAAATTTTAAATGAAATATTTCAATGAAATATTTTAAATGAAATATTTCATATTTTTACCAGGCTCAATTCTGTTAGTGACTCAGTATGGTAGACATGCATTCAGTTTAGGTCGTGAATCCTGGTATCCAAACCTTGTGATTTCAGTGAGAAGGATGAGATATGGAGACATGGAAAGAGAATGTTTTCTCAGGAGGTTTATTCTTCATGATTGTGTGGAAATTAAGGAGGAAAGAGTACCACTTAGAGGATGCTAACAGTGTCAGTAGCAAAGCAAAATTCATAAAATCAGAATGATTTGGGGAAATTCATTTGCCTTTGAATGGATTTTACAAGTACAGGTGTAAAATAGTCAAATAGTAATAATACCCCAGGTTGTCCTAGCTGGCTAATTACTCAGTTTAGGGCAAATTAAGCTGCAGGAACATATACACCCTCAAATCTCAAAGACTTTCAGTCATACAGACTGATTTCTCTTCTCATTATACACCCACCTCAGACTGGCTTTGGAGAGTTCTACTTCCAGTATGGCAGAGCAAGTTCCAAATAGACTGCTCTTCCTGAAAATAAGGACTCTGAACTCTGAACAAAATACAATAAAAACAAAGCAAAACAACAACAAGAACAAAAACTACCCAACAGCTCTGGAGAGTGAGCAAAAGCAGGCAGATTTTGGAAGGAGTCAAAACTTGGAAGAGTCATCGTCACCAGAGCTGATGATGATCACATGAGTTTCCCATTTCAGTGTGAGGTCAGCCTGGAGTCACAGCATGGGTGGGCTAAAATTTACTAGAAAACCTGTTGTTTTCCTGGTCTGAAAAACCATAGATTCTGAGCCATTCACTGCTGCTGGAAAGTGAGGAGGAAATCCCAGAAATGAGTAAGCCAGAATAGAAGGGCCACCAATTCTGTGCATAAATTTTGTTCCAGGTCTCTGACCCCTGAACAATGTGTGTGACAGACTTAAAGCAGCTTGGAGGAAGGCTAAGAGAAGTACACTGAGATTTAAGCTGCTACCTTCCTTGGCAGCACAGAGTTCACCGTTTGAGTCTGTCCAAGTTAATTGCCTACTAAACAAAATCATCAACACTTCATAGGAATATAACAGAAGCAAGAGTTTCTATATTATAACCAGAAAGAAGACAGGAAAGGCGAGACAGAGGAACAAAAGGCAGAAGGGAAAAGAGAAAAGTAATAGAATGAAATATCTAAATGAAATCATCTTGATAATTGCATTACATATTAATGGATAAGCATGTCCATCAAAAGGCAGAGATTATCACCTCTGGTTCTGGCTCACTCTGATCTAAGCTATAGGGAAGACTTTCTAAACTGTTGCTTCTATCATAGCAGAAGGAATGGAGGAGTTGGGAAAGTGCATGGTGGTTCTTAGAGCTTTCGCTCACAACTGACAGCCACCATTTTCGCTAACATTTCACTGCCTAAGGCAAGTCACATGGCCAAGCCTGACTTCAATGGGGGCAGAAACCATAATTCATTCACAGGGAGGGGAAACAAATATTTTAAAATAAATAATAAAATCTACTCATTAAGAGAAGTAGTTTACTATCATGGAAGAATAATTATCTTAGGGTGAATGACTTCTGCATAATGGGAATATTCTTAGAGATCATAGACTCTCCTGACAAAAATCCAGCATTATCTATGTAACCACAGAAAACTCAAAAACCAACTTGCCTGTCTAATCCACCAACTTTTCTCAGATTCTGTCTCTTGCTAACTACATGAAACCACTTCTGTGGCTTTGGCTGTTTGGGCCAAGGTGTAGGTACCTGGCCCATGTTGGGTCATTTGGATTTTCCAATCTGGTCTGTATTATTAGGTGCCTGAACTGTAGGGCTAAGCAAAGCCAGGAAGATGAGATGGAAGTGTCTGACCCTCATAAAGGTGAAGAGAGAACACAAAACAGCAGAGAAATGTTGTATGTTCTTGATATAACCTTACCTACTTTTGTCAATTTCTAGAGCTTAACCTAACTTGAGGGCATTTACATCATTCCAAAAGCCTCACTCACATGGTAGTCTATATCAATAGTGCTAGACATTCACTTGGACTAAAATGTGAATGTTGCCCCTGGTGTAATACAATACTGCAAGCCCTGGGTTTCTGCTTTTCTTCTGCCATTACAGATAGAGAGCTCATGGAAGTTACAGAAAGGAAGACACACAGACCTCATTCTTGGGGTAATAGGTAATGACCACAGTAATTTTGTTGAGCATATTAAAAGGCAACAAACCTCCAATTTGGTGCTTGGATCTGTGCAGCACCAAATTTGGAAGAGAAATGGCTAGCATTATGGAATACAATGGATAGAGACCAAATGAAGTGTGAACTGTGACTAATCACAGATTTTTTTTTTGCAATTTTGCTGTAAAAATCCTCGATTCTGATGTAGTAACATGACATTTATAGTTATTTGATAATTCTTTCCTCTTTTCATTTTTTTTGTGGGGCTTTCCTCTTTTCAAACATGAAATAATAGAATTCAGTACATATTTTGG
This sequence comes from Vulpes vulpes, assembly GCF_048418805.1. Classification (NCBI taxonomy): domain Eukaryota; kingdom Metazoa; phylum Chordata; class Mammalia; order Carnivora; family Canidae; genus Vulpes; species Vulpes vulpes. Next base: position 73,351,959 of record NC_132788.1, on the reverse strand, counting down.
GTATACACATACCTCTTATTGACTAATTTATCTTCATGTCTTATTCCTGGATGGAAATTCCACATCCTATAGCCTTAGTTCTTTGATTTACCTTCTGAAATTGTGTAAGCATGTCTCCATTAATTTGATTTTACAAATTTGTCTCTTTATATAGTGAAATATTAAAATATAAGTTTAGAGCCTCATATATTTTAAGAGTTTTGCCTTCCTTTGTCACGTGATTTAAAAATATGCCATATAATCTTATCTCATACAATTCAAAACAGAAATACAAGATGTATAGACAAAGGCTCTCCTGCTGTTTTAAACACCATTTAGCAAGTTTTACAGTTGAAGGGTCTGCCAACATAACTATCACTTCCTTATTATGGTAAGTGTCTGAATTATTTTTTTTATTACCAGATAAAGATGCTTCTATAGCCAAGCACAGCATGTATCTTTCAAAAGTCAGTTCTAAGCCCCTGCTCTTAATCTTGTTCCAGTATTTCTCAGAACCCTTAGAGCACAGTAAATTCTCAATGCCTAGACTCACAGAGAGAAACACAGAGCAAAGTTCATTGCCCAGTCATTACTAGTTGGCTTTGGTTTGTATTTTTATTCTAACACATGCAAGTGAAATTTTTAAAAAAAATTTTATATTATCAAATGTCCTCTATTCGTTTACCTACATGTAGATATTTTGTCTCTGGGGACTAAATAAATTGTATCAGATACTCTTCTTTAAATCATGTCATCATCACCTCAATCCTGTTTAGAAAAAAAAAAAGATATATTGACCACTTTTCTTAGAATGCCTTTCTGTATAATGCACTAACCTGCTGTCTTGGACTATCTGTTGAAAATTATAGCACAATACAACAAAGTGGATCAGTTGATAAATGAACTTGACCATCTTTTGCAAAGTTAAAAGCACCATATCAATTTAAAGTGTTGTTATTGCCCATAATTAAGGAGACAAAAATCACCAGCTGAGGCTAAATTCAATCTGTTACCCAGAGGAACAGATTGTAAAAATATTTCCTTATAGCTCTTTTGAACTCTGTAGGGCTTTTTTTCTTTCTTCTTCTTTTTTTTTTTAGAACAGCTTTGTACATAAAAGGAAATTGTTTCTGAATGCAAGCTAATTTGGTTTTGCCTGATGATTCTAGACTGGTTTAAATGCAGGTGGTGAATCCTCAGATAAGCTTCATTCAAGGATCAGAGTTATTTACTGGAAGAGGCCTGATTGGATTTGCCAATTCCCTAATGTGCTCACTGGATAGGGGTGGAGTGGGGTTGAAAGTCTGTTCTCAAACAGTTGAACCTCCCATCTAACTCAAAAGACATTTGTTCCCCTCAAAACCATAGTTGGTCTTCTTGGAAACTTGGCTAATTTCACTTAAGATGTTACACTTGCTGGTCTCTGCCAGACAACCCACACAGTAAGGGGACTCGGTGGGCTCCACCCTCTTTCCTGTCTAGTTGGCTTCTGTCTGCAATACTGTGAACAGCTTCACAAAAGCACTTCAGCAGTTCAACTCAGTCAAGAATTACAATCAAAGGTGAGCAAAATTCATTAGGCATGTATTTTTTGGCATCTAACATCTCTCAATAGTTTGAAATGGGTTTTAAAACAGCTACATCAATATCTCTGTGTCACCCCAGCATTGTGGGTAAGCTGAAGACAGATCACTCTACCCAGAACTGGAAGTCTTAACTTTTTGACCCTAAATTAAACAATGCCAGCATTTACTGGAGGAGGGGGAGTTTGGAGGAGAGACTTGGCTCTGTCACATACTAGCTGGATGGATGTTGGCCAAGTCTGCTGCCTTTCTTAGGCTTAGTTTGCTTTTTTGTAAAATGGGAGTAATAGGGCTTTTATGAAGAACAAGTGAGATCATATCGAAGTGTTAAATAGTAGGTATGAAGGGCTTGATAAATACTAGTTATGGGGATCTGGGTGGATCAGTGGGTTAAGCATTTACCTTCAGCTCAGGACTTGATCCCAGGGTCTTGGGATCAAGTCCCGCACTGGGCTCCCTGCTCAGCGAGGAGTAGGCTTCTTCCTCTCTTTCTGCCCCTCCCCGCCACCCATTCTCCCTTTCTGAAATAAATAAATAAATAAAATCCTTTAAAAATCCCCAAAAACTAGCTACTATTATCCCATAGTGTATCAGTCAGGGTCCCCAGAGAAACAGAGCCAACAGAATGTATACCTATCTATATATACATATAGATGTATATAATCCAATATCTGCAGGGTAGGCCGGCAATTTGGAGATTCAGGCAAGAATTGCAGTTTCAGTCCAAAGGCAGTCTGTGGTGCAGTTCCCACCTCCTTAGGGGAGGTCAGTCTTCTGCCAAGGCCTTCAACTGATTGAATGAGACCCATCCACATTGTTGAAAATCTGCTTTACTCAAGCTCTACCGATTTGTCAGTGTTCATCTCATTTAAAAAATACCTTCTCAGAAGCATGTGAAATAATGTTTGACCAAATATCTGGGCACCATGGCCTAGCCAAATTGACACATAAAATAAATGATTACACAAAGGAATGAAAATTCAGTGCTTTTTGGGTGCCACTGTGCTAAACACTTGATATTTATGAATTTATCTACTCCTTCACCATTGCCCTTTGAGGTAGGGAGTGTTTTTCACTGCACAGATGAGAAAACTTGAACACAGAGGGTCTAAATAACCTACTCTAGGTCCCGCAGCTAAGGATTTGTGCTCCTAACCACTGGGCTAGACTGTCAGCAACCTGAGGAGGGAGCCAGCCATAAGGGGACAGCACCTGCTGTGGCTGGCAAACCGCTGTATGAATATCTGTTAATTGGATACCCAAATGGCTCACTCAGCTAACCTCTTGGATTCCTTTTTTTTTTTTTTTTTAAGATTTTATTTACTTATTCATGAGAGACACACACAGAGAGAAGGACAGAGACACAGGCAGAGGGAGAAACAGGCTCCATGCAGGGAGCCCAACGCGGGACTCAATTCCGGGTCTCCAGGATCACACCCTGGGCTGAAGGCAGCGCTAAACCACTGAGCCACCAGGGCTGCCCCACCTCTTGGATTCCTTTAAGCAATGTTATCTTTTCTCTGAATTGACTAGCTGTTTTGTTTTTGGTTTCATCTTGTGGATGAATCCTTAAGATGACATATTCTTTTATGTCGAAGATACTCCCCAGCAATTACTGACAACGTCCTGTATAAATGGAGTTAAACCTCATAGCAAATGAGGTTGTCCATATATATAGGCTGTAAGAAAACAATGTAAGTCCAAGTTGACTTGTGTATGTCAAAGGAATGGCCTAGACAAGTAGAAAATCTGGAATTACTATAAAATATGTATCTATTGGTATAAAATTTCTGCTCGAACACTCCTAATATAATATAATATGATATAATATAATATAATCTAAATATTCATTAGTAAGTAACATCACATACTATTGTTTGGGTATCTAAATACATTATAACCCTAAGAAAGAATGAACTTTAAAAAGGGTGATCAAAGGGCACCTGGGTGGCCTCAGTTGATTAAGCATCTGCCTTTGACTCAGGACATAATCTCAGGGTCCTGGAATCGAGCCCCATGTTGAACTCCCTGCTCAGGGAGGAGTCTACTTTTCCTTCTCCCTCTCCCTCTGCCTTTGTGTGCCTGTGCGTGTGCTCTCTCTCTCTCAAATATATAAATAAAATCTTTTTATAAAAAAGGGTGATATAGGGAATAAGTGTTAATCATAATGTTTTTTCCTTTTTACCTCTCTATGGCTGTTCTTGTGTCCTTCCCATTTTGGTTTTCACTGACTTAGAGTCTTGAGTAATTGGAGTTTGTCCCTCTATAGAACTTAGTGAGAAATGAATTGACTCACCCAATCAACCTCATATAATCAAGGAGATACTGAGGCTCAGCAGAAGAGTACCATGAGAGTTAAATGAGATGATATGTGAAAGCCTTTAATACAGTGTATGCCATTTGTTTTTATCACAAGAGACCAAATATTGCTTAGTTTTTAAGAGCACAGACTCTGGAGGCAGATACTTTGTTGCATATCCCAGCTTCATCATGTACTAACTGTGACTGATTAGGTGGGGTTGTTTTGTCAATTAAATGAGTTTAAAAAATAAAAAGCCAAAAAAGACCCAAATAAGTAACATTCTTATGACACCCTGGCATGTAGTAAGCACTATATAAATGTTACCGAGCACTATCACAAGGGCCCAATAAACATTAATTGCTATTAGTTGTAAAAACCAATGTATTGACATAAGCTGAGGTCATTATACCTCTATCCCTATTACTGTGGTCACCCAAAATGCTATACAATGAAACTATTCAGGATGATGACTTTGAAAGACTGCCTCAGGATTTCATTCATTTGTGTACCAGTCACAATTTTTGCCCTTCCTGTGTACCACTTGTATCATTATTTACTTAATATTTGTCTCTAAATAGAGATATCTAATCTAATGCTAAGATCTACTTCATTAGTTTTGAGAATAGTAATAGTGAAATCATGCATTTGATGTGCAAGTACCATTTTTCTGTAATTGCATGACAATAAGCACATAACCAGTAAACCATTTCTCTTGCTATGAGAAATGCTGTGTTATGCAATACTTAAATTAAGGCTGCCTCAATTATATTCACTCAGTGAGATCAAAGAATACCAACATATGCTAGATATTGAAACTAGTTTCCTTCAAAACACCCTAGTTCTCAAGAAGTTTAACAAATTGGGATTCTAATCTTTTTATTTTTGGATTCTCAATTATTACTCTCTTTTGGATGAGAAAAATTTTAATTTCTTTATTCTTCTTCATTGGGCCACTTTATAATAATTATATTTACCTTGAAATACATAAGGCTCTCTAAAAACATTGATCATTGTTATCATAGGGATACTAAAAGTACTCGGTTAAATTCTATCAAATTAACTGGATTCCCAATGCATGCCAAAGAGACCAATTAAAGTTAAAAGCTAAGACCAGAACTTTAAAAGAGAAATTCAGTAATATTGAAATTAAACCTACCTCTTTCAAAAGCGTGGAACCGTGACCTTGAATTGATCATAAACAGTGTTCTAGGTAAAATCAAACTACAGTAAATAAGAATGTGTGTTCTTCCCATTGTCTGCCATCATTCTTAACTCTGGAAATAGACCCTTCTTCATCTAAGTTAGAATCCCAAGCAGGTTTCTTTTAAGCATTCTGAACTCAAATGCTCACATCTTAAAATCTATTAGATAGTCAGATGCTTTTGGTTTAAAATGGGAAAGCTATCTCCTTGAAAATATATAAATGTTTGGACAAGTCAAAGTAATTCTCTATTCTGTATTTAAGGGTTCCATTCTAGCATTCAGCAGTGTTGTCTTTATTACAGACACTAAAGCCATTATTACTATAACTATTAGGGGAAAAAATAGTTTGATCCAGATCCACACTTTTTAGTTGGTCTTGCTCTGAATCTATGTGACAAGATGAAAAGTGATCTCATTTAAGAAAATGTGGAATGAAATGGAGCATTCTTTGAATGAGACACATTCACAAAGGTCAGAGTTTCTCAGGCCTAGGACAGCTGACATCATGGGCTGGATAATTCTTTGTTGAAGGACCTGTCTTGTGCATTGGAGGATGTTCAGCAGCATCCGTGGTCTCCATCTACTAGATGCAAGTAACATCCTTCCCCAGTTGTGACAACCAAAAATGCCTCCAGACATTGCCAGGTGTATCCTAGGGGCAAAGTCCCCCTTCTTCCACCCATTGAAAACCTGCCACAGGTCAAAAGGAAAGCTTTGCTATTGCTTTCCTGAACGTCATTGCTGCGTTTGGGGGTAAAAGTTTACTTCTTTACATGAGAGTTTTTTGGTAGCTGTATTACAAAATTCAAACTATAAATAACAGAAGGAAGGGAGATAAGATTGAACGTTTATTACCCGAAGCCATATAAATTCAATAATAAATAATGGCTCTTTCTAAAAATATGAGAAGTCTTTTTCAAAGTCATTAGTTCTAATCATAAATGAATCTAGCAGCATTTCTTTAAATTTTGCACCTTTGTAATGAACTCTGATAAATTCATGGAACTGGATGTTAAATAAAGAGATAGAAAGGTCTAATTTGCTGGTTCATTAAGCTAGCTTATTTCAAGACATTGTGCATATTGCTTTGAATTTCATATTTCTGAGCAGTGAAGACAATAGTTGTATCCATCTTTAATGTAGTGTGGCAGACAATTAGGAGCTCAAATGGATTAAATCTCATTTCATCAGAGATACACACAGTGATTATTATTTTATTGCCAAATACTGTTGGCATTACATTTCTTCGACAGCTATTGTGATACCTGACTCGCATGCTTAAATTTGCATTAAACACTGAACAATAATAACAATCATTTGGGCCATTTTCTTATGTGGCATTATTTGGTTCTTCACTCGGCATATTCAAACCAACACTAGTTTGAAGGGTACAAAGTTTTATATGCACTTGATACACGAGAGCTTGCTGTGGCTTTGAGGAAATGGTGCAGTCTTGGGGTCAGAAACATGAGTGACAGTCCTAACACTGACCCTTTCAACCTAGAAGACCCCGAGAAGATCACCTTACCTTGAACAGATCTAGAAGACAGATACTTTCCTTTGGTTGTTTTCAACATCCTTTGTCGGAATTTTTAAGTTCCAAAAATGTTGCTTTTTGAAAGAAATGCAGTTACACAACAAAAAAGACCAATTATATACCACTTCATCTCCTTTGTCCAGGCCCACGGTCTAGCTCTCTTCAAATACTGACAGTAATCATCTGGTATATATCTGTCCATATTTTTTCAGCAATCCCCTATAAACACCTACCAATAATTCTACCCAAATACAGTGTAGTGTGTTCCTTTCTTTTTTTTAAGATTTTATTTATTTTTTCATGAGAGACAGAGAGAGAGAGAGAGAGAAGCAAAGACACAGGCAGAGGGAGAAGCAGGCTCCATGCAGGGAGCCCGACATGGGACCCGATCCTGGGTCCCCAGGATCCTACCCTGGGCCGAAGGTGGCCCTAAACCACTGAGCCACCAGGGCTGCCCTTCTTTTTCTTTTTTAAAAGATTTTATTTATTTGTTTGTTTAGAGAGCCTGTGTGAGTTGGGGGAGGGGAAGAAGGAGAAAGAGAATCTCAAGCAGACTTCCTGCTGAGTGTGGAGTCCAACTCAGGGTTCCATCTCAAGACTCTGAGATCACAACCTGAGCCAAAATCAGAGTCAGATGCCCAACCATTGGAGTCACCCGGGTGCCCCTGTTCCTTCCTTTTAAAATAAAAAGAAATGGGATTATACCTACATATATTTCTTTTTCTCTAACTTGCTTTTCTGAGTGACCTCAGACCTAACTATTGCTTCGATCCAAAACAGCTGCATAACATTTTGTAGTATAGCTACTAGTTTGTCCAACAATTTCCCCCTAGATTGACCCCTGCTTGTTTCCATCCTTTGGCATTTACTATCCATGGTGTGATCATTGTCACTGAGGCAGGTTTCCTGGCTGCAATTGGAACTGGGAAAAAGGCTTTTCTCCCAGTGTGACTAACTCTTTGGAGGTCTCATTTCCACAACTGGATGTTGAGAATCACAACACCTGCCTACTTCCTTTACATACTGACATAAGGATGGTCTGAGTCAGCAGAGGAAGATGACATGGTGGTACTAGAATTAGGAGGGCCCTCCATACAAAAATCTCACTTGAGCCAAGCTGCAGACTCTCAAAGCCACCTGCTTTTTGTCTGCTTGCATGTTCTAATATAAAATTTATACACTTGCCATATGCTCCCCACCTCTTGAACATTTTTTTTTCAAGAGTAGGCATAACCACTTTTTCTTTTTCTTTTTTTTTATAACCACTTTTTCAATAGATAATTCACTCTTTTAGTGTTTGGTATTTAATTTACAAAGTGCCATAGTAAGTGTTACTCTAGGGTAGTGCCTGAGTTCTAAGAGCTAGGATAGTGTGTGCATATGAGTGTGTGTGTGTGTGTGTGTGTGAGAGAGAGAGAGAGAGAGAGAGAGAGAGAGAGAGAGAGAGAAAACTCAGTAAATTCACTTAGTGTCAAGTGACAGTCATCTGGTAACATTCACAAGAGGGCAGGTGGCTTTGGAACCCACTCATATAGTGAAGGAATAGTCTATACATTTAACATTTTACCTGGTACTATAATCATTTTTAGTTATTCTACTAAAATATCTCATAATGTGCAATACAACATCTCTTGGACAGAAAAGGTCTTAAAAATACATCTGCATTTATATTGTATTTTTTTACTTACACCATCTTTATATTCATGAAGCAGGAAAGCGTTGATGTGCCATGCCTTTATGTTCCACTGATAGGCTGCAAAAGTGTGCATGACATTCTAGTGCAAGGGCTCAGGATCTAGACCTGAAGTCTTTAAACTATGGGTTTTGTTCCAAACGAGATGAGATGCCACAGCAGGATGTTGAGCAGAAGGTGACATGGAGACATATATATCTTAAAAGGGTCATCCTGGCTACTATGCCCCATAAAGTACCTATGTGCTCTTCCAGATATGTAGGTGTCACTCAGGGGGTAATACAGGGTGGTACAGATGTATGTGAAACCACTGGAGCAGAAGGAAAATGTGCAGATAGAGTACAAATCAAGGTCCACTATTCCCATCCTTCTGTTAACTTAGTGATGAACCGAACCAGATACAGGAAGTTGGGGTTCTTGGAGGCCAGCTAATTAGTGTAGATGGAAGTTCAGGCCATGTCCCCCATTCACACTCCACCATGGGGAAGCTAGATTCAGAGTATCTCCTTCTATGAAATGTGTTTGGCATTGACAGCCCTTCCTTCCCTCGCACTCATGCTCTCTGCAGTGTATTCCTGTCTTTGCTCATTTTCTGAAGATAGGCCTCAGATCATGTGACTAAGGAACGCAAGGTCCCTCTTGCTGGACTACCATCAATGGTCAACCCAAGAGCGAACACTGTGCTGTTCTGCTGTGAACTCACCTGCCCATTGTACCTCTGCCATACCATGGCTTCCACTGCTGCTCCTCCTGAGGGATTAAGGTTCCCTTTGTCTGCCTCTCCCCGTCACAGAAAGGACAAGAAAAACCACCCTCAAGTGCTCAGTAGTAGTCCCCTGCACAACCTTTGTAGGCTGAGAGGGGAGTCACAGTCTTTGTATTGCTCTATCATAAGCTCCTCTGTGGTGTGTCCTGTTATATGGATTGGTGGGGCAGAGTGTCCAGACAAATAACCTAAATGCAGCACCCCTCCTCTACTGCTTGAGGAGAAAGGAAGGTGCGATTAGTCTCAAATTATTCCAATGGCAGCCACTCTGTTGGCTTTTCTTTGACTCTGAAATATGTGCTTCTGCTCCCGTTCTCCTGATATTCTGAACATCTAGCAGCATGGGGACTTTCCTCTCTTCTACACCAACCACGCAGCACAGGGTCTCAGCCTCCCAGAGCATAAGCACATTGTTAGGGAACATTGGTGACTGGCCCAGCTCCAGACCATTGGGTTGTACAAGTTATTACAATTAAATCAATTGCTCACAAAATGGGAAGTGTTTTGACCATAAGTATGTATATCTATAAATAGCAAATTAACTTTCCTACCTTGGAAAAGGGTAAGTTGTACTCTGCCCTCAGAAAGACTTTTGTAAAAACTGGCTAACCTGCTACTTGCAGATACTTGGACCTTTCAGGTCAACAGATTATCAGAGTTTCCCAGGAGGTGGCTGTTACAGAATCCTAGTTCCAGTGAATAGGATTTTGCAGGTGTAATGGTGACAGGTAAAAAATAAATAAAAATTAAGCTCTGGTGGCTTTTACAAAATCTGCAGTGCAGAAATTCAGATGCCCTTTTCTGTTATATTAAATTGCTACAACACAACCTGAGGTTGCTATGTGTTGTAAAAGATTGAAGGACTGTCATATCTTCCTCTCTCTCTGCAGGAGTCATTGTGTTTGCAGACAGAAAGCCATTTCCTCCCTGGTAGCAGACAGGCTCTGGGGTGAGCTATCCCTCAATAACCCATTAATTAATTGAACACTGATTAATGATTTTTAAAATATTTTTTGAATTTTTAATATTTGATTTTTCTAATTGTCATTCTTCAAGTTTTTTCCTAACACATAGGCAAGTATCTACCTGTCTCCTAGTCCTGATAACTCTTAATATTTTGCTGTATTTTCTTCAAATGATTTTTTCCAAAGAAATAAAACATTATAGAGTCAATGGAAGCTTCTTTCATATTCCTTTCTTAGAGATGCATCTGTCTTTATCTTTTACTACAATCTGTATAACAGTAAGCAATATAAAGTATTTTTTAAACTTTATTAAGGGATATTTTAAACAAAATTAGAGGGAATAGTATATGAATCCAATTTGAGTTTTTTAAATATCCAGGCAAATGAGATCATCTTCCACATATCCTCTTGCAATTTGATTTACACGCATCATTATATTTCTGAAGTGGATCCAGGTTGATACATATAGATCCATTCCATTCATTTTAACTGCTCTGGAGTATTCCATTATAGGCATGGCTACAAATTATTTTTCTGCATGTGGAATTTTAGGCACTTTCCCATTTTTCCAACAAGGCTACAGTGAGAATCCTTGTTCACATTTCCTTACTCACATGCAAAAGAGCTTTTTTAAAGAAGTGGAATCACAGAATTAAATGATATGCACACTTTGAATTTCACTAAGTTTAGCCCAATTGCTTTCCAAATAGTTTTACCAAATTGCACTCAACACAAAGAACCTATGGGTTTATTACCCTACATCTTCACCAATACTTATTATTGTTAGAATTAAGCATTTTACCTATTTATTTTACCATTAGGCTGTGAAATGATATTTCTATGGTTTTAAGTTGTATTTCTTGGATACCAGTGAGGTTGAGCATTTTCAGAACTCTTCTAAGATGTACCTGAACACATCATTGACCATATTTCATTGTAGTGTTTATCTGTTTCTTGTTGTGCTCACTTCAGCAGCACATATACTAAAATATCTGTTTCTTGTTAATTTGTTTGACTAGATTCTAGTAATGAATGAGCACTTTGTTTAGACACTATGGAAGGGGCTGGAAATACAAAATAAATGAGGCACAATGTCTACCCTAGATGACTTCTCAATTTAGTGGAGAGGAGAGTGCACATACGAATATATATACAATAAAGACAAGCTCTGGGTGCTATAGGACCACAGAAAAGAGAGGTGCAGTTGTCAAGAGCCTTTTAGTTGAAAATTATAGAAACCCAACTCAAACTAGCTTAGGTAAGGAGAAGATTTATTGGCTCATGTAAACTGAAAGTACAGCATGGCTGGATTCATGGCTCACACGGAGCCCTCTGGATTCTCTCTCTCTTCCTCCAATCACCTCTCATCTTTGCTTTGCTTCTCTGTGTGTTGCGCTGATTCTCTTGATACAAACATGCTCTCTCTAGTGGCTGTGTTGGGAGTTTGAGGGGTGGAGTGGAAAAATGATAGCTGATATTACAAGGACTACTTGCTTATAGTTTATTGAAAGGAAAAGACAGAAACAGAGAGAAGGGAGACAGAGATAGAGGGACAGGGAGACTGGTTGATTAAGCTGCCTTATCCCAGTTTGGAAAATTCACGGAAAGGATGAATTCATGGAAAAATACAAGTACTAAGAGTGGCCTAGTCCAGTGATAGCACAACTCTGCATGAGGAAGAACAGGATTATGGGTACATGTATGTTTGTGAAGGCAGGCACTGGCGTTCCCAGCCCCAGCAGAACTACATGGAATGGGGAGGAGTTTCTCATCAAGTAAATACCGAACAGACAAAAAAAAGCAAGGGATGTACTGAGAAGTCTTTAGGAAAAGCCTCCTAAGAGAGGTACATTTTTGTGACCGTCAGGAGCCCCGGGAGATAGAGATGCAAGAACAATGGATTTGGATCTACGAGATTATGGTGTCAATTCCAACACTGATACCTACAAGCTATGTGATTGCTTAACTACTAAACGTCCTGAGCCTGTTTCTTCATCTGTCAAATCAGGATGGTTCTAGCAACTTTCTAGGGCTGTGGCAATGATAAATGTTATAACCATCCACATGCTTTTGCTGACCTCAGATTTTGCTGAATTCAAGTTGCTCCAAATAAATGGGACATTGGCAGCTGACTTCATTACACTGAGATCTTTGCTGCACTAGAGAATAAGGCTTTATTCTTCTGTATTAAATATTTATTCGCTTGTGCTAAGTACGATAGTGAATGAAAATACTCCCAACATATAATGTATATTTAATTGTTATTTCATTTTTGATACATTTCCATCGATGTCTTTTTTGTAGTGGTAGTCAATCCTTTTAATAAATATTCATCTTCATTTGAGTGCAAGAGTGGATTCATTGGTTTCCAATACTATATTTTTAAAAGGGCACATTTTTAAGCACCAGTGATCTTTTAAAGTCTCTTTTGAGCTTCTGGAACATTGTTATTTTCAACTGGAATTAGAGAACATTTCTGACATATTTCAAGCAATTTCACCAAACAAGGATGCAAACACATGTATTACATTAAGGAAAAATACAAATGCGAACGAGCCTTTATGAATAACAGGTAATGATATTTCAAGGACGACGCAGAACCATTCATTTCCGATATTCTCATTACCATTCCCAGCAACAGGCATATATGTCTCTCGATTCCTGTGTAGTTCTGTTAATCTCTCTACACAATATTCAATTTTCTTACAACGATTCAGCTGATTTATTATTTCCCTCTTGTGTGTTAACTGCTAAAGATGCAATGTAACCCCATAAATTTGTTTCAGTCTCTTAGTTTCTATACCCAAGGTCATTAATACCCCCCAAAATATCCTTTGCTTACATCACTCCTTTAAATGTGCTCTTTCTTGCCCAATGAGCTGTTACATAATTACATGGTGCCAGTAACAATATCATCTTGTTTTTATAGTTTTATGATTAAGGATATAAAAATGAACTGAATTGAAGAAAATGTTAAAAGATATTTGCAAAATATAAGAAATTGCTACCATAGTTTATCACATATAAATGATATAGTATGTATACATTTAAAATTGAATTTTCTTAGTATATGGTTTAAAAATGTGTTTGAATAAAATGTGCTATATAAATGTGTGACCTGATGGTTCTATATATACAGAGTATGTCTTCTTTAGTGTAGGGTTAAAATGATTATGAAATATTTATCTCCCACCATTATAACCAGGTGTTTTCTATTAAATATTCTCATCTAAAGTTACAGAGCTTGAGAAAAGGGAAAATTTTTAAATGGGATCAGCTCCCATATCATACGAATTTCAACCTGTTACAGCTTGAAATATACTAGGGAATAGTTAGGGTAGCCAGTTGTCCCAGTTTTTCAGGGACCATGGGGGTTCTTGGGATGTGGGACTTTTAGTTGTAAATCCAGGAAAATCCCAGGCAAATTGGGATGAGTTGGTCTCCTTATTATTAGTTTGGTTTCAGTTCTTCATCCCTATCTCTCTGCACCCACATTTTTGCTAGCACTTTACTGTGGCCAACACATAGCTCCTTGTCCCTTGGCTCTGGGCTTGGCCATGTGACTTGTCTAGGCAAAAATATACAGGAAGAAGTGATAGTGTGCCTCTTCCAAGGTTTCAGAGGCCTGATGCATTTCAGGTTTTACTCCGTGTCTCAGCAGTAGGCCCTAAGTAGCTCACTGGCCCAAGGAAGATGAGAAATATTAAAACACAGAGCCAGTCCAGCTGACACACAGACCAAAGATGAGAAGAAGAGTTAGTTGCCCAGCCAAGATCAACAGAACCTCAGGCAACCAGTACATGCAGGAGTAGAAAATGTTTACTGTTATAATGCCACTGAAATTTTTGTGGTTGTTAAATATAATTATTACAATAAAAGCTAATTGGTAAAGGTGGTAATAAGTACTCATTCAATAAATACTAATTCTCCTGTTAGTTGCCAGGCACAGTTGCACTGTGGATGCAATGACTAGCAAGATGGACAGAATTCTTATTCTGATGGAACTTGTAGACCATTGCAGTGGTCCTTGAGATCCTTTTGGGAAGGTCTGCAAGGTCAAAATTATTTTGATAATAATACTAAAACACTATCTACTTTTTCTCCTTTACACTGTGTTGACATTTGCACTGATGATACAAAGACAATGGTGGGTACACTGCTGGTACATTGACATAAATCAAGCTGTGGGCATGTATTCACCACCATTAGGCACTTTCAGTTAAAAAAAGACACATAACACCAGTTTCATTTATGAATGTTCTTGATGAAGCAGTAAAACTTATTGAATTAAAGCTCCACCCTTAGGGAAAAAAAAGCTCCACCCTTGAGATGAATACATTTTTTATAATCTGTATGACACAGTGGAAGTACACATAAAGCTCTTCTCCTGCATACTAATGTATGATGAAGTAGTCAATCAATGGGTGAAAACTGGCTACTCATTTGAACGGAAAAGTCAAATCCCTACCTCACAGCATACCCCAAAACAGAATCTGTTCCCACTGCAGATTTAAATACAAAAATAAAATAGAATGACACTAGAAGAAAATGTAGAAGGATATATTTTTTATAACCCTGACTTGGGACACTTCTTTGTCAGCATTGTACAAAGGCCAGAAAGCATGGAGGACTTCAGTTTTTCCTATATGTTTCAGTATTGTTTTAATTTCGATGTGGATTTTTTACTAATAAAATAATAAAGCTAACCCCATTAAGTAAACAAAACAAATCGATGCCAGGATTTTTCTTAACAAATTGCAACACAGGTTTCATTGATGTCATATGAAGAAAGAGCAAATTTTAAGTACAATTATTCCACAGCTTAATGGTGGATCTCATCGGAAAACAAGTATAGACGATCTGAGACTCTTCACACCGTCTGTTATACAAAGTCAGCATTTGATCCCCTTGAGAGTAATGGCCCATTATGTAAACGACATAATTTCCCTAGATGTTCCAGAGGACCAGGATTTTAAAAAGTCCATGACAGTTTATTAAAACCAAAATCAGAGAGAGTAAACACAATCTCACAATGTTCTAGTTGCAAGTCAATTGTTAACAGCTACCCTTAATATTTTTCAGGCCTGATGTGTCTTATTCCTGGATTATGGCGCCAAAACCTATGGCTTCAAATTAATTCTTATTAAAGAACCATGCAAAGACTGCTTTTTAAGTGGCAGCCCACAGAAATGGGAAGGATATGCATTAGGTTCTAAGGTTTCACAGGGCCTGTTAGTACACACTCCATATGCCATTATAGGAATTAGAAAAAGACATCTCTCCCGACAGACAAATTAGAAAAAGACTCCTCCTCTAGATGGAAGAATTAGAAAAAGATACCCCTTCCACTGGGTGGATGCAGTAGGGCATTAGCTGGATTTCCATGTCTCTTAGCTCCCATGGCTGAAAGCCTATTGGGAGGGTACAGCCCAACCAGCTGTGTGCTATAACCCCACATCTTCACAACATAAACTCTGATTCCTGCTCTCTGGTCACAGAATCAAACTTTAATGAGGCAATAATAAAGAATATGCATACGTATTATATAATCCCTCCTTGAATTACTTGCTACACAAGGCTCATTTGGACATGTAGTGTGAGACAGAATGCTAATGGGACATAATCTTAAAGCTCAGGCTTGTGTTATGTGAGAATGAGGATCGGCAAACAAAGGCCCATAAGCCAAATCTGGCCCGCCACCTGTTTTTGTTAATAAAGTTTTACCAGAACATACCCACACTCATTCATGTACTGTCTATGGCTGCTTTCCCTCTACAACAGCACAGTTGTGTAGTTTAAGAGAGACTGCATAGCTCACAAAGCCTAAAATATTTACTATCTGGACCTTTAGAGGAAAAATGTGCCAACCCCAGTATTAGATCACTAAATGGCACTATCTCCATCGTACTATTGGCCTTTGCCCAAATGACTTTAAAAAAAAAAAGATTTTATTTATTTATTCATGAGAGACACACAGAGAGAGGCAGAGACATAGGCAGAGGGAGAAGAAGGCTTCCGGCAAGGAGCCGATGCGGGACTCGATCCCAGGACCCCGGAATCATGCCCTGAGCTGAAAGCAGATGCTCAATCGCTGAGCCAACCAGGTGACCCTGCCAGAATGTCTTTAATGCATCAGAATTTAATATTAATTCCTCAGCATATAAAAATAGCTTACATAATAAATATCCATGTCGATCATATATATGTGTGTGTATGTATATATATATATACATATATATGAAAAACTATCTTTTAAATTGATAATTTAGTCATTCTGCCAGTGGACACTGCCAAGAAGCCTCATCACAGTCCCTCCGCCCACTGCTGGCATGTCTAAGTCAGAGTCTCCAAAGAGCCTGAAGAGATGCGGAGGTTTGAGCTTTGAAACAAACTATGAGAATCTGAGGAGCCATTTGGAGCACTCATGGACTGTGCCCTAGAGGCGTTGGGCCTGTCACACCTGCCACGGTGGAGGAGGTGGGTGCAGCCATCAACTGTAAGGCCACACAAGGTGATGATAGAGTTGTAGAACCAAAGAGGTCTGTCACAGGAGAAGATTCTCAAAGCCTTGGTGTCCACTTAACTGGGAACAAGATTGTTGTTGGTGACATGAAAGAAGACACTGAGGAACATTATCTAAGAGATTGTTTTGAACAGGATCGGAAAATGGACGTGACTGACATCATGACTGACCAAGGCGGTGGCAAGAAGAGAAGCTTTGTTTTTGTACTATTTCATGACTGTGACGGTAGATGAGTTTGTCATTCAAAAACACCTTACTGTGAATGGCCCCAACTGTGAAGTAAGGAAAGCTCTATCTAAGCAAGAGATGGCTAGGGGCTTCATCCAGCCAGAGGTCAGAGTGGTTCTGGGAACTTTGGTGGTGGCCATGGAGGTGGTTTTGATGGCAATGATGACTTTGGTCATGGAGGACGCTTCAGTGGGTGAAGTGGCTTTGGTGACAGTCAAGGTGGCAGTGGATACAGTAGCAGTGGGGATGGCTGTCATGGGGATTTGGTAATGATGGGAGCAGCTATGGAGGTGGCAGGAGCTATAATGATTCTAGCAATTACAATAATCAATTTTCAAATTTTGGAGCAGAAGCTCTGGCCCCTATAGTGGTGGAGGTTAGTACTTTGCCAAACCATGAAACCAACTTGGCTATGACAGTGGCAGAAGGTTTTAATTACTGCCAGGAAACAAAACTCAGCAGGAAGAGGAGAGCCAGAGACAGGGAAGCTACAGGTTAAAAGATTTGTGAACTCAGCCTTGGGGCAGGCCTTCACTGCTACAAAGAAGACATGTTTTAGACAACACTCATGTGCATGGGCAAAAAACTTGAGGACTGGATTTGTGATTAATTGCATAATAGGTTATTTTAGTTTCTGTTCTGTGGAAAGGGTAAAGCATTCTGACAAAGGGCTTTAATGTAGATTTTTTTTTTTGCACCTATGCTGTTGATTGCTAAATGTCATAGTTTGATCATGACACTGAATAAATGTGTCTTTTAAAAAATAAGTAAAAAACAAATTAAAAAATGGTGATAATTTACAACCTCAAATGCAGTTCAGCTTCAAGGATTCCATGAAACTAATTGGATTTCTACAAAATCAAAGATTAAGGCAATATCCGTTCGATTACCTAGTATTTCTTAATAAAGAACTCAGGTTACAAATTCCATCATCAGATCATAAAAGGAAAAAGGTTGTCTTTGCAAATGAACTCATTCATTGACTTTTTAAGATAAAAACAACTAAGTACTTTGACTTCCTCTTTACCAGGCTACTAGTACACTCATAGCTAAATATAGGACTCACCTAAAGTAATTTCTCACTCTTATGAAACACCAGTTTTCCTAACCTATCACTTGTTCTGTTTTCATTTTTAAAATTTTTTTTCTTTCTTTATTTGACAGAGACAGAGAACATGAGAGAGAGACCATGTACATGAGTGGGGTGCAGTTGGAAAGATGGACAAGCAGATACCACACCAACATGGGGCTGGATCTCATGGCCCTGAGATCAAGATTGGAGCCAAAACCAAGAGTTGGGCGCCCAACCTACTGAGCCACGCAGGCACCCCTATTCTGTTTTCATTTTTAATTTGTCTTACTTTTATATTATGTTGCCTCTATTCTTTTTTTGAAAGGGGGAAGTTTATAAATCTTATACCACCAATCAGTCCAGTGCTCCTTCCACCAACAGAATGATATAGGGAAAGTACATGAGTTTAGTGGCAACCAGACCAGGATTCAAATCTTAGCTCTGCCTCTTACTAGCACCGGGCTCTTGGACAATGTAGTCAACCTCTCTGAACCTCAGTTTCTTTAAGAATAAAACAAAACATTAATAACTATCTTGCAAACTTGTCAGGAGAAAGAATACTATCTAAAGTGCCCTTGAGATTACATTATACCATACCTCCCTACATAGTATAATATTAACTATCTATTTATTTTTATTTAAAACATCTAGAGGGATCCTTGGGTGGCGCAGCGGTTTGGCGCCTGCCTTTGGCCCAGGACGCGATCCTGGAGACCGAGGATCGAATCCCACGTCAGGCTCCTGGTGCATGGAGCCTGCTTCTCCCTCTGCCTATGTCTCTGCCTCTCTCTCTCTCTCTCTCTGTGTGTGACTATCATAAATAAATAAAAATTAAAAAAAAATAAAACATCTAGAACTTGAAATAGCTCTGAAATGGGATCATATACCCATTCAATTACTCCAGCATAATGTTAGAGGAATACTATCACATGGCATCTTTGACAATAAAATGGCATCATTATACTAAAATTTCATAAAAAAATGAAATTATTCCTATTTAATGACCAATAATTTTTGTAATTTTCTTTACAAATGTGCTGTGGTGGTGGCTTTGTTGTAAGATAATCAGAATCACTGAGAGGAGTTCTTGAAATTCTTTCCTTTGCATAATCATGTTTATGATCCTAAATTGATATTTGGCAAATGGAATAAACTGATAATTCACTCAAAACATTTTTCTATATAACATTTAATAATTCATCTTTGAAATGGCATTGTTTATAACATTACAGCCTCAATTTGCAACTGAATGTTCAAATTATATGGAAGCCAAATCAAAATATATCAGGTACAAATCATAACAAAAATAACAACTATTATTTTGTCAAGGATTTTGATAGGATTTACCTGAAAAATGATTAGAACAACACTTTCATGAGCTACATGGTACTTATAACTTCTTATCCTAAAAATAATAAAGAATTAAAATTAGAGACCAGAGCAGAAAGAAAAAGCAGGAAAAAAAGGAAAGGAAAAGAGAACACACTGACCCAACTCAAAAATCCGATTTATTTGCTTGCGGAGTTTGGGATAAAGTAAACCCATCTCAAGTTATTACCTGGAAAGAAAGCTTTCCTTTCATGTGGTCACACATTGACCTCATCAAAGAAGAGGTTGTGTTTGACTATTTGGGGTTTATCAATTTTAAACATTTAAGTATATGATACATTAACATGTAGATAGTTAGCTTCTTCTCACCAGATCTGTGATTGGTACTAAGTCTCAATAAGTCCTCAGACTTAACAGGAGACAGTCCTGTTTCGGTGGTCCCTTTAGAGGAGGTAGGATTTAGAGTCCCACAGGACTAACCCTATTCCATGCCTTGAGACAGCCATGTTCTGTCCTCATCCCAGGAATATATGGGGCCTCTCCTTTTCCTTCAACTTGGGCCTGTGGTAGGAATAAAATGTCCTGAGGATGCAGAAGTGCCCTTGAGGTCATGCCCAGGTCATGAGGTAGGAATGTCAGACTAAATCCAGGTCACTCAGTTAAATTTGAATTTTATTGGGCAGCCTGGGTGGCTCAGTGGTTTAGCACCGCCTTCGGTCTAGGGTGTGATCCTGGAGACCCGGGATCGAGTCCCAGGTCGGGCTCCTTGCATGGAGCCTGCTTCTCCCTCTGCCTATGTCTCTGCCTCTCTCTCTATGTGTGTCTCTCATGAATAAATAAATAAAAATCTTTAAAAAAATTGAATTTTATTTTATCAGATTTATTTATTTGTTTGAGAGAGAGAGGGTGAGTATGTGTGTATGCTCACTCAAGGACCAGAAGAAGGGGGAGGGGCAGAGGGGGAGGGAGAGAAGCAGACTCCCTGCAGAGCGTGGAGCCTAATGTGGGGCTCTATCCCATAACCCTGCCATCATGACCTGAGTTAAAATCAAAAGTCAGAAGCCCAACTGACTGAGCCACCCAGGTGCCCTTAAATTTGAAATTTATATCAACAACCCATAATTCTTCAGTGTAAGTGTGGGCCACAAAGCATTTAGGATATACTTATTCTTAAAAAGTTATTTATTTTTTGACCTGAAATGTATTTGTTTATTAAGATTTTATTTATTTATTCATGAGAAATACAGAGGGAGAGAGGCAGACATACATAGGCAGAGGGAGAAGCAGGCCTCTTGCAGGGAGCCCAATGTGGGACTCAATCCCAGGACCCTGGGATTGCATCCTGAGCCAAAGGCAGATGCTCAACCACTGAGCCACCCAAACCTCCCTTGGTTTGAAATTCAAATTAAACTGGGCATCTTATATTTATATAGATAAATATAGAATGCTTTAGAAAAAACCTGCAAACCCTCACTTGAGGGGCCACTTTTAGGTGATAGCATCGTCATTCTGGCAGGGGCTGGGAAACCAAAAACCAGTCCTAATGCAGCGCTCAATGACTGAAAATGACATGACACAGAACTTCCAGAGTAGTAAGATATTTCCTCTAGTGTGCATGCAAACATTCAACAGAGGTTGAACTGAGGCCCTTTATAATGAAAATGACAAACAAAATACTTGATCTAGTTGGTTGCTTGGGGCAGGAGGGAAGAAAAATTCCCACTGATCTATAGATTCTGTTTTTTAAATGTAAAACCTTTAGGTGAATTATTACAATATAGCAAAGCTATTTGATTGATCTCACTGGTTTCATCCACTCTGTCGTATCGCTACCATCTTCCGGGGATTACCAAAGAGGATTTCTTGAATTTGCACATTAGCAAACTTCCTTTTGCCTAACCCTGTAAATCCAAGTCACTCACAGGCTTTGTGCTGGTCGAGTGCCTAAAATGACTTGGTCAGAGGTAATATGTTGAGTGCTGGGTGTGTAAAGTGCTTTACCCGCACCTCTCTACAAGATGGGTGCTAATATTTCCATCTCACAAGTGGGAGGTGAAGACCCAGCCTGGAGAGTGGCTAGGCTTTGATGGGTGGTGTTGCTCAGTGGTTAAGCATCTGCCTTTGGCTCAGGGTGTGATCCCAAGTCCTGGGATCGAATCCTGCATCAGGCTCACTGCAGGGAGCCTGCTTCTCCCTCTGCCTGTGTCTCTGAATCTCTCTCTGTGTCTCTCACGAATAAATAAATAAAATCTTTGAAAAAAAGTTAAAAAAATAAATCCCAGAAGAGTATCCTAGTCTTCTAGCCTTCTATGCTACCTCTTCCTTTCTTCTCTGAAGCCCTACAGAGGGACCTGGTCCCATACCAGCAAATTTTGCCCAATATTTGCAGATTGTCCAGAGATTTAAGTGAGACCTCCAAAGGGGAGAGTGAAAATTTAGGGCACAACAGTTGGGACTTGGGTGTGTCTTGCTATTTTCATTCCTATTCTTTGTTTATTCCATTAGTCCTCAATTTACTCCAAGTTTCCAGGTCACACCCAATCAGATTCCATCTGTTTCAAAGTTCTTTGGTCATCACTGGGGGGATTTTGTGTTTATTTAAGGAGTGCTTCCTTACAAATGCAAAAAAATCCTCAAATCTATCATCCACTGAAAAAATTACCCACCTCTGTAATGGGAAGCTTCCCTGGACCACCATTTATTTGTCTAATTGAATATTCAAAAGCCATTTAGAAATGGGTTTCCTGGTCCACGCTTTAAACAGTCAATCGAGACTCATTGTCTGGATATTCTTTTTGATTGGTTCACTCTGTTTTATTGTATTGAACTCATTTAAGTGCTTCTGTTTTATAATTGTGTGGGATTTGGGGGTAATTCATTCAAAGGTGTACATCCTATAAATAAATTATTCTCCTTTGGCTGCTAATGTTTAACTGGTTCTATTGAAAGGAAAGAAAAGAAAGCAAAAGACAGCTGAAGACACAGTTTTTGTTAAAGTGAGGAGAAAAAGTACGCCAATTCTGTTTAGAAAAGACCTTTAAAAACCCATAGTGATTATACAAAAGGGAGCAAAAGCATTTTAGGGAGAAGTGAAATAAATGGTAAACAATCATGCCTCCAACATAGAGAATGCGTCATTTCCTCATTTAAACAAGGATGCTGGAAGTCAGAAAAACTGATGTTGGCTGTAAGAAGCAGAGGAGAGGTTGGACTTCTTTCCTGTATTTTGCAGCATTTGTAGAGGTCATCTTGTTAATTAGCTATGCTTTAAAAAATAACCCTATGAATCAGCTTTCAAAGTTTGGAAATGAAGTAAAAAGAGAGAAAGCTCAGGTCTGTATAATACGCACATCAAGCAAATGGGCCTGAAACTTTGTTCATCCAGAGAATATTTACAAACTGCTTTCCCCTGATACCCAAGAATAAAAGACAGATTTCATATTCCTTTTATTTGGAAAGTTGTTTCCAATTGTAAATATCTGTGTGGAAAAAAAGATGGGAATCAATACTTTTCATAAACCATTTTATTTGATGGGTCTCCACTGTCTGATTACCCTGGCATGCTGTTATGGCAAAGGATGTAGATGAGATTTCGGATGAAATTATATCCAAACGTCTCAGGGTTCCAAAGTTATGAGAACTAACAAACACGCTACATGCAACTGGGGAGAATGAGTATGCTTCTTTGCAGGGTAGGTAGGTCTGAGCTATTCCTAACAGAAGAGAAAAAAGAAATCCTGCTCCATGATTTTTAGCAACGAGACCCCTTTTCGTTGACTCATCCAATGTGAAAATGAAATGAAACATCTATTCTGCAGTCAAGAAGATAATTAATGAGCCACTCATTTCTAAATGAAGGCCTAAGGGAATAAAGCGCCCAGCCTTGAATTTCAAAAGAGAAAAGTGGTTACATGTTTGAAAGAATACCAAGTCACAAATCACCCCATTAATGTTTGAATTTGAGCTCTTACTCGTTTTTAAATGAGCTGTAACCCTTGCTGAGCGCCTCCTTGGGTGCTCCTCATCAACTGTAATTACCGTCTTCGGTAAAGCAAGGAGAAACACGAAGACTTTTCCTTTAGGTTCCTTTGCTATAAGCGTTCTTGTAGACAAAGTCAGATGGATTGCACGCGTAGAGGCCCCTCAGACACATGTCATGGCTTCAAGTGCATCTTGAGGCCACTCATCTCCCTTAGACTTCAGACAACCAGAAGCTGCCTGAAATGAAGAAGGGATTTAGAAGGAATGTCAACCAAGTAGAATCAGAGACCAAGCTTTGGATTCCCTAACCTCTCAGTTTGAGGCAGTGACTTGGATGGTCACTAATGATGATAAGAGCTAACATTCATCGAGTGTCAACTATAGACTGAGTACTTCCCTTGCTTGCATGGTCTTCTCTGAACCTTATCAGAAACCTTTATGGGTTTCCTCTTTATGGGAGAGCCTCTTCTGGTTCTCATTTCCCAAGTGGGAAAACAGGCTGACAGAGTGAAAATTCCTTGCCCAAGATCATGTCCGGTGGCTCAAAAGCCCAAGTGAAAATGCTGCTTCTGTCTAACAAAAACATGAGAAATAGAAAACAACAACAACAACAACCCTGGAAATGATTCCAGTTTTCAGACTGAGGAAGTTAGGTCTAATAATGTCACCAGCAAGACTCCCACTGACCCCCTCCCATCCTTTTTCAAGGAATGTTAACCTTATCATTCATTCATTCATTCATTCATTCATAAGATTTATCTATTTATTTGAGAGACAGAGCATGCACACAAGCAGGGGGAAGGGCAGAGGGAGAGAGAGAATGTTTTTTAAAGATTTTATTTATTTATTAATGAGAGAGAGAGAGAGAGAGAGAGAGAGAGAGAGAGGCAGAGACACATGCAGGCTCCAGGCAGGGAGCTTGATGTGGGACTTGATCCCCTGACTCCAGGATTACACCCTGGGCAGAAGGCAGGTGCTAAACTGCTGAGCCACCCAGGGATCCCCAAGAGAGAGAATCTTAACCAGACTTCCCACTGAGCATGGAGCCTAACATGGGGCTTGATCCCATGACCGTGGGAACATGACCTAAGCCAAAACCAGAGTCCAAAGCTTAACCCACTGCACCACCCAGGCATCCTTAACCTTATCTTTCAGAAGGAAATCACAGGATGAGCTCCAGCCAGCCTAGACCAGTTTGAGCTTGACCACTGATTTCAACCTGTGCAGATGGACCATGGAGTGTTAGGCAGTTACTTCCACCTCATTGTAATATTAAAATCTCTGCCCAAGGGGGAGCACAAACCCCATTAACATAACATATGATGCATGTACAGGAATGTTTCCTATGTAAGCGCACGCCACCTTATGCCCACCTCCATGTGCGATGATAAAACTCCCCTTTCTTTATAGTCACCCTACCCCAAAAAGGGACCCACTCACCCCTGCTTGGGGAGTCCCAGCTTTCAGGATTATCTTACTTGATCTCTCTTTTTGTGCTGTAACTCCACCTGGTATAGTCTCTATCTATAACTCACCAAGGAGTGAAGTCACATGAATTCAGTTACAACAAGGTCTTTAAAAATAAGCATGAGCTCCATTAGACCAAATTGTTTAGAATGCTGTCTCCCACTGAACTCTGATCCTGTGGTTAGTTAAGTCCTTTATCCTGTGGGAACTTTTCCTGTTATTGGACCATGTGAAATGTAAGAAAAGACAAATTTATAATATAGACATATTAGACTACATTATCTAAATAGCACCCATGCCCTTTCATTCAGTTAATATGCCCATGCTAATATGCCCTTTCATTTCAAAATGTTTGCTCCAGGAACATTTCCTTCATAATTCATCATCAAATACCCAACCACAGAAAAAACCTATTAAATTATATTAATTTCTAATTAAATTCAAACTACAGAAATGCCAGAAGTGAAGTGTTCTGGGTTTGTTGTCTCATATTCATCATTAATTGTGAAAGTAACTAGTAACTAGGTGAGTCACATTTCTTCTGTGTCAATTTCCTCTGCCAGACAATGAGGATAATAATGCATTTCCTAACTAATATTTGGTAAGTGATTAAAGTGATGCAAATAGTTGTGAAATATTTGGAATAACAATGGGCTAGATGAGTATAAGGCGGTATTACATGTAACGTTTTTCTTATTGGCTTAATTTCCAAGCCAATACTTTGGGGGAAAAAAACTTTGGAAATAACACATAGAAATATAGTCAAAAGAATCTCATAAAGCACACACTAGTTGAAGACTTTTTTTTTTAAACCTGTTGTGTTAAGAAAATTGCATGACCTCTTACTGAAGTAAGAGGAGTTTGTTACTCCATAAACTAATGACAAGAAAAACTACACACAAGCCCAGAAGATTTTCATATACCACGTGCACTGTACTTACACAATCTTCTCGAAGGTGTAAATTCTCTTCCAAATTTTTGAGCAGCTATTCCTAAAGCTTTCTGTGTTAAAGGCTACAAAGCCAAACTTCTTTGTCACTCTTAGTTTATAACTGCACCCTCTCTGGCACCATAAGCTCCTTTCCCATACTCCCCAACAGTCTGAGACTCCTGTTTCTTTTGAAGAATGTCAGCCTCGGGGTGCCTGGGTGGCTCAGTGGTTGAGCATATGCCTTCGGCGCAGGGCGTGATCTTGGGGTCTTGGGACCGAGTCCCATATCAGGCTTCCTTGCAGGGAGTCTGCTTCTCCCTCTGCCTGTGTCTCTGCCTCTCTCTCTCTGTCTCTCATGAATAAATAAATAAAATCTTAAAAAAAAAAAAAGAAAGAAAGAAAGAAACTCAGCCTCTTGTGGAATTCAGCTATCACGTGCATAGAAATGACATCCAGAGCTATAGCCTGAGCTTTCCACTCTGCCGAGTTTTGAAACTGAAAATGTGTATGTGTGTGTGTGTGCACATGCACGCGTGTTTGTGTTTCTTCTTCTCTCCACTCACACTGCCTTAAGTATTTTTTTTTCCTAAACCAGTAATGTAAGGTCAAATGGTTTATCTGGGACATGTTTCTAGGAAGAAGGGGACCCTGGAAGTGAGATGGAGAAGGAAAGGAAGCCAATAAAAGATGTGTTATCAAGCAGAAAAGTGGGTGACTGGGGCTCAACCCCACTGCGGACCTCTGGGGAACAGGGCACAACAGGCCCCAAGGAGCTGGAACGTGTGCTCACACTCTGCCATCAGGTAGCAGTTAGTCAATGCTATTGGCATGAGGTTCGTATTCTTAGCCTTATTTTCATCTTTCTCTCACTCTTCTCATCTACTCTCTCCTCACAGCTATGGGTTCTTATCCCTCTGCTATATCTCAGCTCCACTCTTCCTTTTTTCCTCCTGAGCCCCTTGGGCAGAATTCTGTGCCTCCCCTGAGCTGGAAGCCCTGTCTGGTTCCACAATGATGCCACCTTGGCCGTGTACTACTGTTCCAACACCAGTAACACAATGGTGTTACTTGCTCAAGTGGTGCACTGTTGCTTTTTATATTAAAGCCAAATTATTTGGCACAAGTTTTCCTTTTTACCCCACTTTAACCCAGGTAATCAAATCTACTTGATGACTTTTGTGTGATCTGTATTATCTCCCTGGCCTCTGCCCCTTTCCGGCCATACCATGCCATTCTCCCTTTGTTCTCTGTATGTCAGTCCTATTTGCCTTCTTTCAATTCTTAAATCTGCTAAAAACAACAACAAACCACACACACCACAGACCCTAAATTGACTCATTTATGGTAGGCTGAATCACCAAACAGGGGCTTAGTACCTAACCCAATTGTAGTTTCAACCTCTTCCATGAATGTAGTATTAACCAGTTAGTCAGGAAACTTCTGGTCAGAACCGATGCAGTAATGTATCACATGGGCCCTTCTCCATCCCTGACAAAGGAAGATGAGGTAATACACCTAATGAGACTCCCTGCCCTTCCCCTTAGGGGAGGTAAACTTGCCTGAAATCCCTTTTTTTTTTTCTTTTGCTAATACCTTCCTTGTCTCACCCTCCTGCCTATGAAAACATTCCATTTTATACAACTCCTCTGAGGGTCTCTCTGCACCCTAGATGGGATGCCATCCAACTCACAAGTCATTTAATAAAGCCAATTAGATCTTCAAATTTACCCAGTTGAATTGTGTTTGTTAACACATTTGTCACATCCCTTCTACTGCAGGGTCTTTGCACATGCTATTTCCCCTTGTCTAATACTTTTTCTCTTCTTTACTTACTAAATCCTCCTCCTTCTTTCCTTTTGAATGGCATTTAGTTAGGCTTTTTCTAAGTGATTTCCCCTTACCCAGGCTCTAATCCCTTCACTCTAAAAGTCAGTGCCCTATGTTTTTCTCCTCCATACCACTTCTCATGATTACAGTTAATTAATTGATTAATTACATTTTTAATATCTGCTACTCTCAGTAGGGTGTATAGTACACAAGAGCTTATATATTTTTTTAAGATTTTATTTATTTATTCATGAGAGACAAAGAGAGAGAGAGAGAGAGAGAGAGAGAGAGAGGTGGAGACACAGGCAGAGGGAGAAGCAGGCTCCATGCAGGGAGCCCGACATGGGTCTCCATCCGGGGACTCCAGGATCACGCCCTGGGCTAAAGGCAGGGGCTAAACCACAGAGCCACCCAGGGATCCCCCACAAGAGTCTATATTGTTCACCCACGTATTCCCAACACCTAGCACGATGCTTAGCATACTTCAAGCACTCGATACATATAAAAAATGATTATGTGCAACTTAACACTTTCCAGCTCTGACGGCTTTGCATTTCTCCTCCCAAGATGTCCTTCATTCTCCTCATTTAGATGAAATACTATGGAAACAACCATGCTCAATAAACTTTGTGGATAGATCCCCGGACAAGCAATTTGAGAGGATTCTATGGAAATAGAAAGGTAAAGGGCAAAATGCCACAAAATCATTACCATTCTTTATCTCTAACCAAAGCATCATATTGTGTATCATTTGCAAATTCACCATAATGAAATAGCAATATTGTCACAGACTTGATAGCAATGCTGGCAGTAGGACACTCTGTAGAAAAGGAGATGATTCTGTGAACTTGTTAAAGCTTGTGTTTACTCCCAAATTTAAGGGATAAATGCAGATGGCAGTAAGAGGAGTTAGACAGTAGAGCAATGACTTAATGCTTTGGAAATTTAGGGGACAGGTGTGATAGCCTATTGTATCTCAGAATACGTAATTTCAACAAAGACATAAAGTATACAAATGGGAAAAGAATTTGATTTCGCTTAATTTTATTTGATAGAACTCAACACTTGAACAACTGCTGTTTGCTAGACTATAAGAGTTATTAAAATTCTCCTTTCTCCTTAATGGGTCCCAAAGAGAAATGTATCCATTTGTTCCATCGCAAATGTTCAATTGCAGATTTGGGGGAATAGTAAAAGCTCTTGCCTTGCTATTTAATGATTCAGTTGACTGCTAGAAAGACTTAGCTCCCCAAATGGGCCTGTAACTCAGAAATGATAATACATGTTTGTTTTAAAAGATAGACATGTAATTCCAAAACAAACTAGTGTCAACTTACATTTTTATTATGGCAGTGACAATTTGGCAGTTATGTAAAAAGTTGTAAAAAAAATCAGCAGGCATCAATTCACTTTTTACTTAGTGGTTCTGAATACGCTTTCTGTGAAAAACATTCTGCTCTTGAAACTTTTACATTGAACACCCACGGTGTATAAATGCATGAAGGAGGACAATAAGACGCTTATCAATATAATATTTTTCTATTCAGCAATTACATTTCCAATAAGAAAAGTTTAATGTAGATCTAATATTAAACCTACTTTAAAATATGTACACATTACTAAAGGGAACATCACATTAAAAGAAAGCACTGTATTATCAATTTCTGGGAAAACCTTAAAATGTTGTCATTAATTATGGATGGGACACTTTTCCTGTGGTATATTCCTATTTGTTTGACACCTGGCAGGACCTACACCAATTTATTCACTTTCTCTGTTACAGGGCATTCAGTCCCTGGGGCTATTATTTCTGAGGGAAAACCAAGTAATGTAATTAGAAGCCTACATGAATGATTCATGCTAGAACACTCTAGAACATGCTAGTCAATGGGATACGCTGAATGTCTAATCTAACTTGACGGCTGACACTTCTGTGGCGCCAGGAGGAAGTGATCCATTTACCAGATCCTCGAGATTAGCTAAGCCATTTCCAGCAGCTGCAGAGCCCTATAGTCTTCCCGTGTCTGCAGGAAATATTTGCAACCTTATCATGATGAAGCATTTCCCCAACACACACACACACACACACACACACACTGTATAATGGCTGCTTGTCTTGGTACCTCCTAGGCACTTAGTGGTGTCTTCATTTTTTTTTAAAGATTTTATTTATTTATTCATGAGAAACACACAGAGAGGCAGAGACAAAGACAGAGGGAGAAGCAGGCTCCTGCAAGGAGCCCAGTGCAGGACTCCATCCCAGGACCCTGCGATGACCACCTGAGCTGAAGGCAGATGCTCAGCCACTGAGCCACCCAGTTGTCCCGTGTCATCACCTTTTAAAAAAATAACCCCTTTATTATTCTGGAAGCAGCACATTTTACATTTACAAAATATTAGTAAAGTCAAGCAAACAAGTAAGCAAAACTTCACTTTCCACATCACCCAGAATTACTTACCATGTCTTATACCTTAGCGCTTGTGCTTCTGGCTATGTGTGGGTTTGTGTGTGTGTGTGTGTGTGTGTGTGTGTGTGTGTATACATTTATACATGCATGCTATTTGTGTGTATTTTTCTTTGCAATACATGAGATTATACTCTACATACTGTTCTAAAAGTTAAACTTTTGTTTAGTGAGTGACCTTTACCTTTGCATTTCAGTGTATTTTCTTATGTCATTTAAGAGCTCAGTCATATTCAAATTTCCCCACTTAAGCTGAAAAAATTCTTACAACTGTTTGGTCCTATGCAGGAATCCTATCAAGAAGCATTATCTGGCTTTTATACTCCTTATGTCTCTCCAATCTGTTGCAATCCTCTTTTTTTTTTTTTGACACTGGCTTGTTGAAGACACAGAGCCAGTTTTCCTGTGGAATGTCTCACCTTCTAGATTTATCTGGTTGCTTCCTTGTTGTACCATGTAGCTGATTCCTCTACCCTTCTATTTTTTACGAACTTGAGGTTAGATCTAAAGTACTGATGGGTTCATGATAAGCATTTTTGGTTAAAATATTCCATAGGTGATTCTGTATCAAGAACTGCACTCTCTGGGTTGCCTGGGTGGCTCAGTGGCTGGGCGTCTGCCTTTGGCTCAGGTCATGATCCCACGGTCCTGGGATCCCTGCAGGGAGCCTGCTTCTCCCTCTGCCTGTGTCTCTGCCTCTCTCTATCTCTGTCTCTCATGAATAAATAAATAAAATCTTAAAAAAAAAAAAAAGAACTGCACTCTCCAATGTGGAGATGTGGCTATTTAAATTTATGCTTAAATGAATTAAAATTGAAAATTAACATCCTCAGTTGCCCTAGCCACATTTCAACTGCTTGAGAGCTACACATGGCTAGTGGCTATCATGTGGACAGTACAGATATGGAACTTCCTGCACTCCAGAAAGTGATGCTCGATCACTAGTTAGAGATTGATTCCATTTCCCCACTTTTTGAGTCAGCGTGGCTATGTGACTTTGAATTGGATACTAGTAAATATGATGCAAACAGACGCTTGGAAGATATGCACCATGAGTTTTACCACTCTGCTGCTGAAACCCAGAGACCATCATGTAAAGATGTTTAGACTAGCTTACTGGATGGAACATGAGACACCACTGGGAGAGCGCACCAGCTATTCCAGCTGAGGTTGCAGACACGTGAGTAAAGCCTGTGTAGGTCATCTTGAGAGACTCTGTAGAGAAGGGCCTCAGCCATCCAGCCACCCCTGTGGACTGCCTGACACATGAGTGAGGCCCCTCTGACATCCATCCACTCCAGGTGAGCCTCCAGCTGAGCATAGAGACCAGCAAAGCTGACCCCCCAGAATCATGAAGAATCATAGACAATTATTATTTTTAGCCACTAGACTTTCTGAGTGGTTTGTTACTTGGCAATAAATAACGGATATGTGATCAGAAAGTAATTGCCATAGTGTTGCTCTGGCCCTATGCAATGTCTTGACCTCCATCAAACACTCACCTAACATACAAACATTGCTTAAATGCATACTTCCATTAGGTTTTAGGTTTTACAAAATTATGCTTTCCACTTTTATCATTTCTTCTGTATTTATTAAATGGCATTCCTTTGTAAAGTAGAGCTCTTTGTCAAATGAGCTAGCTGGTTATTCTGTTATATAGTTCCTACAGGAAAGGCAGAGTAAATATTTCATTTTTCCTTTAATTACAAATTAAAAAGTAAGGAGCTCTTTAATGGCCATCTTATATGATGTTTCTCTGGTATTCTCTTTTTTGAGTATCTTTATGAAGTCATGAATTTTATACATCAAATACATTTTATCTATCATCACTATTCTTTTTGATGTCCAAATTTTCCCAACTTTGGCACTGGGAGCTCCTTCAGACCGACCACCTTCTATGTCATTTTGACGCAAATCCATTAATCTTAGTTTCCTTGCTTTCTGAAAAACAAGCTATCTCAAGCTCACCCTGCACCCTCCCTGCCCCAGATCTAGAATCGGCCATTTCTCTAAGGAACCCTGGGGATGTATTGAAGTACACAATCTGGGTGCTTCAATCGATCCAGAGATGACGCTGCTTGCAGGCCATTCCATTTATAGAGATGTAATTTGCAGTGTACAAGTGCTTCTCTCTTTCTCAGCTCCCTAGTTTTATTCTTTGCTCTCAAATCTACTCACAGCAGTTCTCACTCAGGATGCAACCCCCTCTTGTGTTTGGCCATTTGGTGGATTTGCAGCATGCAGGACATTTCAGAATCCCCCTTCCTTCCTGTTGCACCATTGTTGATTTCACACCAATTCTGCTACCTTTCAGTTTGGGGTTCTTTTTTTCTGTCTCCTACCACATCTGAGGGTGTTGTCCATTGAGTTTTGACTACTGTTGCCTGGGATGATCTCCCTGCTTTTCAGAAACTAAAGTGGGAAGATTACAAACTGACCCAGCTCAAACTAATCAAAAGGTTTATCATGGTTATTTGTTAGGGAAGGGCACTGACCCAAATCTATTCAAACAAAAACTGTTGCTGGACACAGTGGGCTAGAGGAGCTTAATGAATGAACACCTGGAACTGCTAGTAGATCTGGCTCTCTCATGGAGAGAATCAGGTTGAGACCAAAGTTAACAGAGAGGAGAGAACTAAAACATAGAGAAAGACAGATATCTGAGGTCCTCATTTGAACTACTGGATCCAGCCTTACCTGGACTGAGATCGAATGTAGATTTCCCACTAATGCAGTTTTGAAAAGTTATTTTAATTAAATAAAAAAATTAAGATGAAATGCTTATCCTATTGAGTAGCCCATAGTATGTCCCCAGTATATGCTATCATTATTGTTTTTGAAACTAATTTGAGCTAGGTTTCTGTCATTTCCAAGTACAATAATAAAAAGAAAGAAAATAATACCAATGATTTTTGTGAATTGTGCTAGGCACTTTACATGTTATTTCACCAAGTCCTCACTTTAAGCCATGATATAAGTTTTCTTATTCCCATTTTAAAGATCAATTTAAAAGTGAGTTGAGGTTCCAAGAACTTTAAGTGAGGTGGTCACTGTGTTAGTAAGTGGTAGATCTGGGATTTCAACCTTAGCAGTTTGAGTCCAGAATCCAGGCTCCAAATTGCTTACATATTGTTTGTGATTTAGAAATAATTAAAAGTATAGGGACTTAAGAAATTAAGCAGCATGTTGAAGAACCAATAGGTCAAACAAGAAATTAAAAAAAATAAAAATACCTTGAGATAACTGAAAATGGAAATGTAACATCCCAACATTTATAGGATGCAGCAAAAGCAGTTTTAAGAGGGAAGTTCATAGCAATAGATGTTTAACTTAAGAAACAAGAAAAGTCTTGGGGCACCTGGGCAGCTTAGTCAGTTAAGCATCCAACTCTTCATATCTGCTCAGGGTCATGAGTTCAAGCCTTGGGTTGGGCTCCACACTGGGTGTGAAGCCTACTAAAAAAGAGAGAGAGAGAGAGAGAGAGAGAGAGAGAAAGAAACAAGGAAAGTTTCAAATAAACAACTTAACTTTACATCTCAAGGAACTAAAAGATGAAGAATAAATGAAGCCAAAAGTTAGTAGAGGAAAAGAAATAAAGACTGGAGCAGAAATAAATGAAATAGGGACTAAAAAGACAATAGAAAAGACCAACAAAACGAAGAGCTGGCTCTCTGAAGAGATAAAACTGACAAACCTTTAGGTAGATTGACCAAGAAAAAAAAGGGAGTGGACTCAAATAAATAAAATCAGAAATAAAAGAGGAGATGTTACAGTTGATACCACAGAAATACAAAGGATCACTAGAGACTACTGTGAGCAAGCATATGCTAACAAACTGGGCAACAAGGAAATGTATGAATTACTAGAAACATATAACCCCCAAACTGAATCATAATGAAATAGAAAATCTGAACAGATGGATTACCAGTAAGGAGATTGAATCAGTGATCCAAAACATCCCAGCAAACTAAAGTCCAGGACTAGACACTTCACTGGTGAATTCTACCAAACATTCAAAAAAGAATTAATACAACCCCTCTCAAACTCTTAAAAAACAGGAAGGAAGGTATGCTTCCAAACTCATTTTATGAGGACAGCATTATCCTGATAACACAACCAGACGGGGATGCCACAAGAAAAGAAAATTATAGCCCAGTATCTTTGATGAACATAGATATAAACATCTTCAACAAATAGTAGCAAGTCAAATCCAACAATACATTAAAAGGATCATACACTATGATTAAGTGGAATTTACTTCAGGGATGTAAGAATGGTTCAACATCCATAAATCTGTCAATGTGATATAACACATTAATGTACTGAAAACTAAAAATGATCTGATCATCGCAATAGATGAGAAAACATTTGACAAAATTCAACATCCATTTATAATTTAAAAAATCTTAACAAATTTGGTATACAGAGAACATACCCCAACATAATAAAAGCCATTTACAAAAAGCCCACAAATAATATCACACTCAACAATGAAAAGTTGGAGCATCTGGGTGGCCCAGTCCGTTAAGCATCTGCTTTCAGCTCACATCATGATCCCAGGATCCTAGGATCGAGTCCTGCATCAGGCTCCCTATTCCATGGGGAGTCTGCTTCTCCCTCTGCCCCTCCCTCCACTCATCTTCTCTCTCTCCCTCTCAAATAAATAAATAAAATATTTTAAATAAAAAAACCATGAAAAGCTGAAAACTTATCCTTTAAAATCAAGAACAAGACAAGGATATCCACTCTCGCCACTTTTATTCAATATAACATTAGAAGCCTGAGCTAGAGCAATTAGGCAAGAAATAGAAACAAAAGTCATCCAAATTAGTAAGGAAGAAGTAAAACTGTCACTATTTGCAGATGATATCATATTATATAGGAAACCCTAAAGACTCCACCGAAAAACCTACTAGAACTCATACATGAATTCAGTAAAGCTGAACACCTGGTGCTCATCACAGCAAGTGCACTCCTTAATCCTCTTCACCTATTTCACCCCTCCCCCCCCTCTGGTAACCATCAGTTTATTCTCTACAGTTAAGAATCTGTTTCTTGGTTTGCCTTTCTCTTTCTTTTCCCCCTTCACTCATTTGTTTTGTTTTTTAAATTCCAGATATGAGTGAAATAATATGATATTTGTCTTTCCCTGGCTTACTTCACTTAGCATAACACTCACTAGTTCTATACATGTCATTGCAAATGGCAAGATTTCATTCTTTTTTATGGTTGAGTAATATTCCATTATATATATATAATATATATTTTATATATATATAGAATACCTATATATATGGAAGTCATATGCTGTTTCATAATTTGGCTATTCTCATAATTTGGCTGTTGTGGATAATGCTGCTGTAAACAACTGGGTGCATTATACCTTTGAATTAGTATTTTTGTATTCTTTGGGTAAATAGTTAGTAGTACGATTGCTGGATCATAGGGTAGCTGTTTTTTAAATTTTTTGAGAAACGTCCATACTGTCTTCCAGAGTGATAGCACCGGTTTTCATTCCCACCAACAGTGCAAGAGGGCTCCCCTTTCTCCACATCCTTGTGAATACCTGTTGTTTCTTATGTTGTTGATTTTAGCCATTCTGACTGGTGTATGATATCTCATTATAGTTTTGATTTGCATTTCCCTAATGATAAGTGATGTTGAGCATCTTTTCATGTGATATGGGCCATCTGGATGTCTTCTTTGGAAAAATATCTATTCATATCTTCTACCCATTTTTAATTGGATTATTCATTTTAGGTATGTTGAGTTTTTTAAGTTCTTTATGTTTGTTTATGTTTTGGACACTAACCCTTTATCAGATACATCATTTGCACATAACTTCTTCTATTCTGTAGATTGCCTTGCAGTTTTGTTGATGGTTTCCTTCACTGTGCAGAAACTTTTTACTTTGATGTAGTCCCAATAGTTTATTTTTCATTTTGTTTCCCTTGCCTCAGGAGACCTATCTAGAAAGAAATTGCTCTGGCCGATGTCAAAGAGGTTGCTGCCTGTGTTCTCTTTTAGGATTTTATGGTTTCAGGTCTCACATTTAATTACTTAGGAACAAATTTAACTAAGGAGGTAAAAGACATATATGGACATATAAGACATTAATGAAAGAAACTGAAGAAAGACATATAAGACATTAATGAAAGAAACTGAAGAAGATGAATAAATTGAAAGGTATTCTATGATCATGAATTGGAAGAATTAATATTGTTAAATTATCCATACTATCTAAAGCAATATATAGATTCAGTGAAATTTCTATCAAAATTCCTATGGCATTTTTCACAGAAATAGAACAAAAAATTCTAATATTTGTAAGCAATCATAAAAGACCCTGAATAGCCAAAGCAATTTTGAGAGAGAAGAACAAAGCTGGAGAGACCATGTTCCTGGTTTCAAACTATATTACAAAGATATGGTAATTAAAACTAGGATATTGGCATAAAATTAGAAATACAGAAAAATGAAATGAATATAGAGCCCAGAAATAAATCCATTAATATATGGTTAATTAATTTATGACAAAAGAAGCAGGAATATACACTTAGGAAAGAATAGTCTTTTCAATAAATAGTGCTAGGAAAATTAGACAGCCATATGCAAAAGAATGAAACTGGACCAATATATTACATCATATACAAACATTAACTCAAAGTGGACTAAAGACTTGAACATAAGGCCTGAAACCATAAAACTCCTAGGTGATATGCTCCTTGACACAGGTCTTGGTGATGATTTTTTTGAAGCTTACGCCAAAAGCAAGCCAACAACCATAAGATTAACAAGGGAGGGCTACATCAAACTTAAAAGCTTTTGCACAGCTAAGGAAACCATCAACGAAATGAAAAGGCAACCTACTGAATGAGAAAAAATATTTGCAAATAATGTATCTGATAATGTGCTAATACCCAAAATATAAATTAAAAAAGCATACAACCTAATAGCAAAACATTAAAAAAATATGATTAAAAGTTGGGCAGGTCTGAATAGACATTTTCCCAAAGAAGACATACAGATGGCAAACAGGTACATGAAAAGATGAACATCCTCCTCAGGAAAGATGACTAATCCTCAGAGAGATGCACATCTAAACCAAAATGAGAAAAAAAAAATAAAAAAAATAAACCAAAATGAGCTTATACCTGTTAGAATGGCTGTCATCAGAAAGACAAGAAATAACAAGTGTTAGCAAGGATGCAGAGAAAAGGGACCCCTTCGGCATTATTGGTTGGAATGTCAATGGGTGCTGCCCCTATGGAAAACAGTATGGAGGTTCCTGAAAAAATTAAAAATGGAACTATCGTATGATCCAGCAATTCCACTTCTGGATATTTATCTGAATTAATTAATGAAAATATTAATTCAAAAGGATATATATTCACTGGGGCATTATTTACAAGAGCCAAGATATGGAAACAACCTCAGTGTCCAGCAATGAGTGAGTGGATAAAGAAGATGTGGTATATATGTATACAATGGAGTGTTATTCAGCCAGTGAAAAGAATGAAATCTTGCCATTTGCAATAACATGGATGGACTAAAAAGCATTATGCCAAGTAAAATAACTCAGAGAAAAACAAATACTGTATGACCTCTCTTATACGTGAGTCTAAAATATATATATATATATATATATATATATATATATATATAATTTATATATTATAACTGAGTTCATGGATATAGAGAACAGATTGGTGATTTCCAGAGGTGAGGAGAAGGGAGAAATAAGTGAACTTTTATTGAAATAAGAAATAAGTGAATTTTTATTTTTTAGTTTAAATAAACTGAATTTTTTAAAAACCCCAAAGAAAAAAATTAAAATACAATTTTATTCACTTTTCTTTCTTCAAGATATGAATTCATATGTCTTAAATGTTTCTTAGAGCATTACTGAAGTGATGGAGAAATGTAGAAAGCATAACATATTTTTTTCAAAAAACAAAAAAGAGTTTAGGCACATAACCAAACGCACCAGAAAATAACCTGTAACATTATACTTAGTCAAGAAATATTGCCTGTGTGTTTAGAATCTAAGCTTCGTTAATGGCTCATGAAGTTACGAGCTGTTCTGTTGGTCTCCCAATAGTGCACCGGAATGACTTCACACCAGATTTTATAAGCGAATGCCCAATTTCACTTTGCAGAACTCTTCCTGTTGATTCCTTTGAAAACTGCCAGTAGAAACAATTAGCAGAGAAGTTGAACAATTGAACCTGGTGGGAAAAGGAAGATCAGATTTCCAGGACAATGCCTTTTTTGTTGAGGGGAAATGCTGTTCAGCTTTCTCTGGCTCCTGAAGCAAGAGTTTTCCCTCACAGACAAATATGAACAGTATGTTTCAAAATATGCATTCTTTCCCATTTAATGAAAATGATTCCATTAAAGTGTTATAAATTGAATTCAATTACTATCCATTTTTCTTTTTAAATATGCTTAATAATAAATAAGTTTAACCAAAGTGATGTTATCGTTATAGGTTCATTTTCCCCCCATTTCTTTACAACACCTTTGTCATGATGATCTCATTAAGAAGCATTAATGCTTTTCAAAATTCTCACTAAAAAAAAAAAAAAAAAAAGAAAGAAAAAATGAAAATATCCTGTCAACATCTAATTGGAATTTCTCTGGGGAAGGTTTTTTTTTTTTTTTTATGAAAAGTATAAGTATGTTGCTTTGAATGTCTAATGATAATTGTCTTTAGTTTACAGCCAACCTGCCTCTGGGAAATTAGTAATAGAGACACCAAAAGCACAGTGAGATTCTGATGTTCTTCTAACATTTTCAGCTAGTGTGCAATAATACTAGGAGTTAGGGATGACTGTTACCCACTTTACAAATAAAGAATCACAGGCTTAGAGAGGTGAAGTAAGCGGACAAGTACACAGCTAGTAAATGAAAGAGTGTAAAACCTGGATGATGCCAACACTTACACCTGAAACTTCTACTTTTTCTTTACTAATGAGAATTTACTAAAGACTTGGAAATCACAGAAATGCCCCACAGAGGATAACTCACATCTGCTCCAAGATTTGTTACTTGCAGAGCCCGTGGTCCTGAATTCATTCTCTGGAATTTTAATGGCTTCCTAGGAGACCCCCACAGGTCAGGGATCAACTAAAGCCACCCGTTGAGGAGTCAAGGTCTCACTTAAAGGGGAGAAAAAGATGCTCAAGCCTACTATAGTTCCCAGGGTGCCTGTTAAATTCCCAGCATGATCGACAGTGGCAGATCCACTTGTTTGAAAGGAAGCCCACCACAACTCACCACCTACCCTACCCAACACACACTGTGGTCCTACACAAATGGCCAGGATTGGACATTGAAGTGGACTGGTCTAGGTTCTCCAGCTAGGGCTGTTCACTCTGTGTGTGAAACCATTATCCAGTGGGTACCTCTCAGCTAAGCCCAACCTATATTTTCTTCTAAACTGATGTGAAGAAACCTTGTCTTCAAACCTCACCATCTTTATAAGGAACATATAAATAGCTCAGATAAGTTTTTTCTAACTTTAGGAAGAAAGGAATTCTCTCACACAGCTCTGATATACTTTCACTTTATAGGACTCAAAAGAACATGGACAGGCTGTATAGTTTGCCTTTGGGCGACTTCCCAGATTATGCTTGGGCTCCATAGTCTTGACTAGCACTGCCTGCCAGAGGGGACCTTCTAGAACCAGGGGGACTTTGCCCTCAAGATAGTCTCTACCTTAGACAGCATACATTTGAAGTCTTAAAAAGTTACAGTTTTTCACTTTGAAACAAACAAGCAAAAAAGATTAACCTTGCCTGCTTCCAGAACCCCATTCCATATGGAGCACAGCTACACAGATGCTTGGAGCCAAGCAAGGCAAAATGGAAAAACCCCAAAGGCTGTGTGTGCCACACACGGACCATCTTATAGAAATGGAAAGCTGATTCCAAAAACCTAGGATTTCATGTTGGGGTTCACAAGTACCTGAGATTCCAATGAATTTTCAGTTTCCATCCAGATTAGGAGACAGGCATTACAGACACCCAGAAGTAGTCAGCAGTCCCATGGCTGAAAGTGGCCACCCTGATCTTCTATGGCACTTTGAACCCCAAAGGTCATAGCCCACCTTCTATCTCACCCTTATTCTGGAAATAGTAGAGGATAGAGGGAAGAATGAGAGGTTTGGTTTCTCAGAGATGGGGAAAGGAATCCCATTCTGCTTCTTACCAGCTATGTCATGTTGAGCAAGTAGCTTTAACATAGAGATCCTCAGGTGTTTCATTGATTACCTACATTTTATGGTGATGGTGAAGAATAAAACCAACAATATATGGAAGATATTTAGCACATACATGGCACAAAGTAGGTGCCCAAGAAATAGTAGCTACTGTATTTTCAACTCAGCTCTTTGAGAGCAAGATTCATGTTTGTTTTATCCACTGCCTTCTACCACCATCGACAGCCATGAACCTACCATGTATCTCCTTGTACTTGAGGCATTTACACGTTCAGTAAATATTTGCTGAATGATAACTACATGAATAAATGAGTGAATGTGCTACAATACCTACAGGAATACATTTAAACCAATCATCACATACTCTGAGTAATGAAGAGCAGTGTCTGCCAGCAGATAACATTACCAGAAATAATAAGGCAGCATGAGGAATTTGTAAAACGTTAAAGCACTAGTCCCTTGAACAGCTGGCACTTCCAGTAAGGCTACATAGAGCAGACAACCACTCAGGATTTAGCATGGGCCTTGTCCATCATACCTCAGCCCAGGACAGTGATAAAGATTCACTTGGGAGTGAACATTCCATCAGCAATTAACCAAGCAGCACTCAGGATGGGTCCACAGGGTGCCAGGCCCCAGGCTGAGGGCCAGAAAACAGAGCCAAAAGACAGAATTCCTGCTCTTAAAAGCTTACAGCCAGCTACAGAAGGCAAATGAAGAGAGAATCTTTATTGTGGGGTAAGCAGGGCAGAGAGACATGGTATGATTTGGGAGCATGGCAAGACTACCCTTGCCTCACAGTCTCTCCTGATCTGGCCATCAGGCCTGGACTCTCCATCCCACAGACTCTGGTACTGGATCAAACTGTATCTGATTCCTTCCTACAGCAGTCCGTGGCTCCTGCATGGCCTGACTCCTTGATCCTTATGTGAGAATGGTCACTTCTTAATTTCAGATAAAGTCTGAATGAAAAGCAGGATCCCTTCAAATGAATACCCGTGGTTCGACATTCATTTTTCCTTTAGTTATAAAAATGGTTACTGAAAGTCTGTGATGTGCTAGACATTGAGGATAGTACAGTGCCCAAGGCAGATGCAAGGTACACTTGTCAGGGCCCATGGTCTGGTGCTTAATACTGTGGACAGCTATGAGGAGGAAGAACAGGGGCTCGGGAAGAGCAGGGCGATGGAACTAAACCTAAGTGAAGTGTAGATGTGAGCTGAGACCAGATGGATAGATAAG
The DNA here is from genome assembly GCF_048418805.1 of Vulpes vulpes. NCBI lineage: Eukaryota > Metazoa > Chordata > Mammalia > Carnivora > Canidae > Vulpes > Vulpes vulpes. Next base: position 73,310,641 of record NC_132788.1, on the reverse strand, counting down.
GATACTCCGAGAAGAGGGAGGCTTCAAGGTTAGAAGGGTGGGATATGGGATCTGATGGCCCAGGTTCAAGTCCTAGACAGTCATCAACTCATCTCAGCCTCAATTTCCATGTTTTGAGAATGCGAAGAGGAATAATAATAATTCTTACCTCATAAGTTGATGTCTGAAAGGGTAAAGGTTAAATAGGAGAGGCACCTGGGTGGCTCAGTGTCTGCGTTTGGCTCAGGTCATGATCCCACGGTCCCGGGATCAAGTCCTACCTTAGGCTTCCCTGTATCAAGCCTGCTTCTCCCTCTGCCTATGTCTCTTCCTCTTTCTGTGTCTCTCATGAATAAATAAAAAAATTAAAAAAAAATTAAATAGCAGGTGTATGGTGCCTGGGTGATGCAGATGGTTAAGTATTGGACTTTTGGTTTCAGCTCAGGTCATGATCTCAGGGTCATGAGATTGAGCCCTGCATTGAGCCTCATGTCGGGCTCTGTGTTCAGTGCAGCGTCTGCTTGAGATATTTCTCTCTCCCTCTGCCCCTCCACCCACTCACACTTTCTCTCTAAAATAAATAAGTAAAATCTTAAAAAAAAATAAGAGATGTATATGTGTATATATATGCATATGAATATACATATATATTCATATCTAGATCTTTATTTGTATAAGTTCCCATATACATAAGCTCATTATCACAGTATCTGACATAGAAGAAGGTTTCATCAGAAAATAATTTTTAAGGATGAAAGTAAGACCGAGTTCCCAATGTTGAAGGAATAGCAAGTGTGACAGCTGGAGATAAGGGAGAGAAAAAACACAGCTGAGGGATTTGTAAGAAGTTTATTATAGCTAGATCCTGCATGAGAAGTAGGGCATCTGACCCCGAGGAGGGGCTTTCTTCTGATCTCTGGATTTCTGACTTATACAAAAATGTCCAACCCCATGACTGACCCCATAGACAGACATCCCTCTGAGTGTTCTCAAGCTTCTACTGCAGTCGTCTCTTAGTACCCCAGATCTGTCTCAGGTCTATTGTGTATGAGTTAGAACACATTTGGCTGAAAGTGGCAGAAAATGACTTACCAAAAAAAAAAAAAAAAATTAAAAAGGGAAGCATAGAAATTATGGTTCACACAGCTGAGAGGTCCAGGCACCGCAATGGCTAGATCCAGGTATTCAGACGTAGTTGCTGGCAATCTTTGCATTCTCATTCTGCTTTCTCTTGTGCTGGCTTTATTCTAAGCCATTCTTTTCTCTAGGGCAGCAACATGGCCATTAGCAACTCTATGTTTACGCTCCGTATGGCTGGGAGCCCTCTCAGAAAGCAGCTTCCTCTTTCACAGAAGTTCCAGGGCTTACTGTCATTGAACCCACCTGGGGCACTGTAGCTAGAAGAGGGGAAAATGCTGATTGGCCAAGCGTAGGTCACATAGGAGCGCCCTTGCAGCCAAAAGCCAAGAGGCACCAGAACCCTGTGAATGGTGGTGGGCAAAGAGATCATTCTGGGCCCGATGTTTGCCTAATTGCTGTCAGATCTCTGCTCAGCATCACACAGAACTCTATCAGCTTGATGGCTTTGCCTCTGGCTCTCAGGTGGATTCTGCTAATTGGAGACACTGACATTAGATTGGAGGCTAGAGAGAGACAGAAGCCAAGGTATTTATCCACCTTTCCCTCTGCTACAACGGCTGTTTCCCCTTGGAGCCCCTCGTTTCAGGGTCAGCTCCAGCTGGGCAGGCCCACCACAGCCCTAAACTGGCCCCGGACTGTGCCTCCTCCCTTGGTCTCCCGGCCCTATGTGTGTGTGTGTGGGAGAGAGATGGTGCGGAGGCTAACCACCTGGCAGGCTTGCCATCCCCTTGGCCCTCCAGCCCTCCCACCAACTGCATCACTAGTTCCCACAATGCAATTCACTAGTTGAAATACCTGGAATGGTTTCTACTTTGCCAAGGAGATCCTGACCCAGACAGTACCCTAGAGGAAAATCTAGGAGAGGCGAAGTATGTCTGGCAGTCAGAATCAATAGATGGCCAGTACAGATTAAATTCTAGCTAGGTCCCATGGGTTCCTCTGCCAGGGAATGAAATCGTGACCCCTAATCCCCCCCGCCTGTGCCTGCCTTACTGCTACTTGCTAACGTAACCCCCGGGTGCTGTTTTCCAAGAGGCCTGTAGAAACAGAAGCAGCAGTAGCAACAAGCGGTTACGTGTCCTATCTGGCGCCGGGCTCTGTTCTAAATGCTCTGTGGACGTTAGCTCCCTGAGTACTCACAACGATGCTGTGAGGCAGCAGTAGTACCTCATTTCTGTTCTACACATGAGGAAGCCAAGATTCAAAGAGGTAAATTCCCCCAAGTCTAAGGGCTGGTGAAAACTCAAGCTGACATTTGAACTTGACATTCTTGGCTTCAGAACCTACCTCTTAACCAGGACACTCGACTGTCTCCAGGCAAGGGAGGCATCAGCCAAGGTCTGAAAAATTCTACTTGGCGCACTATTTGTGGCAATCCCTCTCTATTCAGAGGTGACGGGCATACCTGACCCGGAGTAGCCGGTGACCAGTTCCCACTGGGAGTACTACAGGGCGGGTGGTTGGGGTCAGGATTAGACAGAGATGCCCTGATATTTTGTTTGGGGTTTTCCTCCCAGAAGCTGCCAGCTGCAGAACATGGCTTGACTATCCCTAATAAACTCTGGGTTATAAAAGGGGATTAAAGCTCTATCTGCAAAAACCATTTGTGGCACAAAACAATTACCATGATCGCAAGAAATGTGGGGGATAATTCTGTGAAAATTGCACAAAAGCCATGCCAAACCCTCGCTCAGCATTCCAGTTAGAATCCGAATGAAATGAGGGAATAATCACGGGGCTACGATGATGCCTAATTAAAGCTAAATTTAGCCAACCCCGGTTTTTCAGAGTTGTCATGAAATCCATTTCAACTCGCACAATAATAACGGCAAACCCAGATAATGAGGAAAGGGATTTAATTTGAAAGGTGGGATGTCATCGATATAATAATTAAGATAAAACACGAACGCGCGCGCACACACACACACACACACAGGGGCCAGAAGAAACGGGCAGTTCTTTGGTTGACATTTCCAGTGATTTCATGGTGACTTCCTGGCTTCCTAAGTTAAAAATTAAAGAAAAGGGAAGAAAAGCAAGCAAGACGTTAATTTTCTTGCCATTTCCAGTGGCGCTAAGTGAACCTAGTGTCCCGACGACGCGACACGGTGGGGTTGAGGGTGGAGGACCGGGCCTTTAATTGCTGGCAGGCCAGATTCCGGCTCTGCCCTTCCTGACAAGTCCGTGGGGGCCAGGGAGCCACACCGCAGGCTGCCTCTAAATTAAACTGTGAGGACAGGAGAGCAAGGCCGCTCAGACGGCTGGGGGGCCTGGCCAAGTTAGCTTTCGACTGGAGCTGCCTTTCCGCTGCAAGGCTGGGCCTCCTGTTCAATGCACACATGTCCCCGAGAAATAACCAAGAAATGTCTGTGAAGCCTGTGGTCTCATGAGATGGAAGCAGAGGAGCCAAGGTAAGGGGGAGGAAATGGGTGATAAAGGAAGCTGCACACGGCCAGGGCTCTAGCAGCCACACCCACACCCACGCGCACAGAGGCACACACACTGGTAACCAGAAGGCCTCGGCTCCAGCTCACTCCGCCTTTTCTAAGCCCCAGCAGGCAGGAACCAAGGGACAAATATGAAGGCTGATGATGTGCATACGGCCCCGCTCTCCAACTCCAGAGAACCGAGTGAGCAATAGCTACGCTTCTTAGAACCCTCCAATAGTCACTGGATTATGTCCAGGCACTGGGCCCTTTCACTGTCTTACTTCCTCTGCATGGCAATACTAAAAAGTAGGAACCACGACCCCCATCTTACAGATGAAGAAACCAAGACTCCAAGAAGTTTGAGTAACTTGCCCCAAATCACAGAACAGTAAGTGGCACGTTTGGGATTCAAGCCACAAGCTGTCAGACCACAGTACAAGACTGCCTCCTAGCTACTTCCTTCAGCTAAGTGTCGAAATGTCCCCATGTGCTGTCTACTGTAAACAAGGTGTTTCTTGTGAAGAGTTTTTTAAATATGGCTTTCAAAAATGGAAACAATTACATTTCAGCTTTAAAAGAAAAGTCCAAGTAACGGACAGAAGAGATAGTCTCGACCAGCCCCGACACTCAGCGCACAATTGTTCAAAAAATAACATAAATTTGATTGTTATTCTGGGGGATTATGATGCCACATGCTAAATAAATTCAAGTTTTTTTTAAAAATATTTCTGAGAGTTAGATCCAATAAGAAAAGAAATGAACTTAGTGGGTATATGGGTGTCTAAGCTTATAACCAACTTCAATATTAAGCTAAGGATATTTACAGTCTTTGCCCTTGCCTGACCTCTAAAAAGACCGTGGTCTGCTAATTCTGTTGCCCTCTTCCCCACTCTGTCCAGACTCTACAGCATCGATTCTCAAAGTGTGGACCAGAGAAGTAGTCTTTGTGGGCAAAGTGGGGTGACAAATGCATCAAATAATAAATCCTTCTCTTGCATCTTTATGAGATGATCTGACTGAGGCAATTTTTTTTTTTTAAGATTTTATTTATCCATGAGAGACACACAGAGGGAGGCAGAGACCTAGAGGGAGAAGCAGGCTCCCAGTGGGGAGCCGGATGCAGGACTCCATCCCAGGACCTCGGGATCACGACCTGAGCCAAAGGCAGATGCTCAACCACTGAGCCACCCACGTGCCCCTAACTGAGGCAATTTAAGTAATTTAAAAGGGTACTTCTCAGAAAATAATGCAGCCCAGGCTAGACATCACTAAATAGCAGATAGACAAAATGATCTTATCCCTTCAATACTGTGGTAGACAGTATTTTTGCAAAGCAGATGCACCAGTGTCTCTCTTCTCAAATGCCGCTCGTTGTGTAATAGGACTCTGAGACTCCCCCACCTGAGAGATGGGTTTAAGATTCCTCCCACTGAGTTCGGGCAGGCTTGTGATCACAGTGGAGGCGATGCTATGTGACTTCTGAAGCGAGGCCCTCAAAGGCAGCACAGTTTCTGACAGGTTGTCTTGGGGCACTTGCTTTTGGATCTGGCCACCACGCTATGAGGATACCCACGCAGCCCCGCGGAGAGGCCAAATGTAGTACCAGTTGGCAACCACTCTGTAGTCTCTGCAAACATCTACATCAACTGCCAGGAGCTTTCAGATGGTCCCACACCCCAGCCGTTGTGTTGCCTCCAGCTTTCCAGTCTTCCTCGCCAGGCTCCAGACATTACGCTGACTCCTCCACACTCCCTTTCAAACTCCTGACCCACAAAAGCACGAGCCTAATAAAATGGGTGCTATTTTATGCCACAAGTCTGGGGTGGCTTGCTACCCCCAAGGTAAAAGCAAGGAGAATAAATGCCCTTCCTCCATCCCTTCCTCATCTTTAAAGACCCAAGTACCACCTTTTTTGTGTCCCTATTCCATTCTCTAATAGCAGTTTTTATCTACCTTTATCAAAGCAAGTACGATTTTATTCGAAGAGCGACTATATTTCTTTCTGCCTGACATCAGCTCCTGAGCTTTGCAAGGACAGAGACTTTTGTTATGGATTTCTGTTCCCCCAAAGCATCTGTTGTAGGAATGAATGAATGATTGATTGAAATAGCCTACAGAACCTCACACTTTTGACTTCAATCTCACCATCCCAAACATAGAAAGTTTAAAAGCTACTGTGTTTGCGAAGAGTCATTACTTACAAATCAATACACATGTAATCAATCCACCTTCCTACTATGAAAAGAGGCTAAGCTAGAAGCATAGGAATTGAAAATAAGAACACTTACACTTCTGGGGGCAGATGCCAGCTGTGCCCCTCCCATGTCCCTTTGAACTCTTGGGATCCTCCCCAGCACGTGCCTATCACATTCTATTACAGGTACCTACAACTCACCACCTAAAAGCTTGCTCTCAGCTATGGATCAGGGCAGGCCAGATGTGCTCGGGGAGTCAAAGCCCAGGAAATACTCTTCAGCCAATGACATATGTGATTTGGGAGACAAAGGCCCCTGAGCAGGTATTTCTGGAGCTGATTTAACACTGTCCCCCAGAATTCCCAGGCAGGATGAGCCCCAGGGGCACTCTGAAAGGGACTTCTCAGTAAAACATTCTTCTCTTTCCACTTTTATTTCCTCAATCCCTTACTGAAACTCCTAGGATCACCTTTTTTTTTTTTTTTAATTTTTTTGTTTTTGTTGTTTTTAATTTATGATAGTCACAGAGAGAGAGAGAGAGAGAGAGAGAGGCAGAGACACAGGCAGAGGGAGAAGCAGGCTCCATGCACCAGGAGCCCGACGTGGGATTCGATTCCCGGTCTCCAGGATCGCGCCCTGGGCCAAAGGCAGGCGCCAAACTGCTGCGCCACCCAGGGATCCCAGATCACCTTTGACATAAGTCATTGGCTTTCAAACCCTCAACCCAGGGTCCGCTTCTGGGGAAAACTCAAATCGAGTAGCACTCTCAGCAACACAGACCAAGTCTCGTTGACAAAAACAACAAGAGGGTATGGACAGATAATATTCACCCAGCAAGTTATAATTCCCTCCAGTGGATTTCAACAAATGACTCCAGTAAAAATTTCCATGTGTTGCTGATTAAAGATAATCAACTCAAGATTCTGGCCACAATAAACTGTAAGAGACAAAGGGCTCATTTGTGCATTAGTTTGGACACTTGGGGCTGCAAGTGACAGAAAACAAATATCTACTGGATCAGGCAAAACAGGAATCACCAGTCTGTGTCACTGAAGTGCCACAGGAAGAGAAAGATCTTAAGCAGGGGTGGGCCTGTGTCAATATTATCAAAAATCTATTTACCACGATTGTGCAGCTCTGCTTTCCTCTTGGTTGTTTTACCACTTGGTAAGCTCTTCAAAAAGAGTGGGAAGAGGCAACTTCCAATTTACATTCCACTCACTAAGTAACACCAGCAGAAACAGAGATGCTCTTTCTCAATAGTTCCACACAAAGTCTCGGGTTTGACTTCATTCCTGAATCGACAGCTGTGGTCAGGGCATTAGAGTACGCCACCTGTGAGCCCTGGAGGTGGGGGGTGGGGGGGTGGGGGATAGGGGCAGTGGTGATTCCCACCCCAGCCATACAGCCTGGCAGTGGCTCAGGTGTGGTTGCTTTAGGAAATTCAAGGTTGGAAGGGGAACGGATACTACACAGAGAAGCATGACCCCCTAAGACGCTAAAACAGACTTGTTATATAAAAAACGAGAAAGTACAGGGGTGCCCAGCTGGCTCAGTCAGAAAGATCATGTCACTCTTGATCTTGGGATCATGGGTCTGAGCCCCATGGTGGGTATAGAGATTACATAAACAAAAACAAACACACAAACTTTTAAAAAAATCTTTAAAAAAATGAGAAAGTAAAGACAAACATAAACAAATAAACAAAACTTTTCACTTACTCAAGGCATAAAAATTCCACATTTTGGGAAAGCCAATTTCTCTGATTAAAACTGAAAAAATTTGTGGCTGACAAATGTATATCATATATGTAATATATATGGTTCCAAGTGAGTCAAAATAAGCACACTTTAACCTCTCTGTTTTTAAACATAGGTTCCATTATTATTTAGTTATAGTGAGCCTAAAAGATTAGGAGATGATTGTCATTGACCTGGTAGATGTTACTCACAGGTGCCAGGAGGAAGGCATGCCATTCCATGGGGCCCACACAGTGAAACACCTGGGATGGTCAGCAGGCAGAGGCAGCAGGGGAATCTTGGCAAGAGTCTTCACTGTAGTTTCTATGGGAAGGAACAGGAGAGGCAGGTAAGTGGCATGGGCTAGTTTGAATAATCTCAGGAAGCTGAGTGTAAGGGCTGTCCTATATTGTCTGGTACCCAGCAGGTGGAGCTGGCTCTGGTAGCCCAGAGTGTAAAACTTCAGTAAAAGGGGTGCTTGGAGTATGGGTTTCGGACTGGTTAACTTGCATATGAAAAGCACGCTCCCTGATGAGTTTGTTACAATCTCTGGGGATGAGCTAATCCCAGGAGGGTACTCACTCTACCACGTGAGCAAGACCCTAGTTGCCAGCACATCAAGAACACAGAACATAAGAAAACATAGTTCAGGGAGGCCTGGGTGGCTCAGCGTTTGAGTGCCTGCCTTCAGCCCAGGGCCTGATCCTGGAGACCCAGGATCGAGTCCCACGTCGGGCTCCCTGCATGGAGTCTCCCTCTGCCTGTGTCTCTGCCTCTCTCTCTGTGTGTCTCTCATGAATAAATAAATAAAGTTTAAAAAGAAAACATAGTTTATATGCTCTCTCAGGGAATGCAGCTATACAACCTGGAGAACTTGGATCAGACAGTCATGCGAGGGCTCTAAAAACTAAGGAGTGGCAAGGAGGCTAGAAAAGAAGACCAGAATTTGAAGCACCATCAAACCAGAGTTTACTTTTTCCCTCTCTGGTGTCCACGGGCCTGAACTCAGTGTAGTCTCAAACTTGGAGGTGAACAGAGAGAAATCATGGAGAAGCCATCTAGTTCTAGCTTGTGGACAGGAAGAGAGGCTTCCTGGTACTGAGAGAGGGAGAGGAAATACCTTGTTTTCCTTTTTTCATTCTTTCTTGTCTTCTTTCCACTCTCTGGTACCTGTACCTCAGCCCATGAGCAGTCTTGGTGCTCTATTTGGTGTAGGGACCAATAGTGGTGGTGTCAGGGGCAGCAGTGGAGGCCCACAGGAAGCTAAGACTCTGAGGAAGGGAACTTCCTCTCCAGTAAGATGACCTGTGGTCCCCAGAGAGTAAGGCAAACTCCTGTTGCTTTCTGTCCTAAAACTTAGCTCTAGACGTGAGCATAACTATGGGACGTGTATGTAGGAGTGGGGTAAATTTGCTCATTTGGACAGAAAACTCTACTTTTCTGTCCAAATGAGATAAAGAGGAGTTCAGGAAGCTAAAAAGTGTCAAAGGCAGCCAAGAGAGGAGAAAGTTGCTCATGGACTAAAATCATGGGCTAAACTCTGAGCTACTCTTTCTTGGATGTGACCCTAAGCGACACACAGAGACTTGAGAACTGAGCTACAGAATAGGATACGCCCAAGTCCCAGGCTGGGCCCTGGGTGCTGAACATCTGGAACAGATCTAAATAGCACTGCAAAGGATTTGAAAACTGAACTGACCTTGAAACCACAACCCACAAAAAACTGGTTGGAAATTGAGGCCTGAACCCAACTGGGTTGATTAACTGCTAAGGCAAAAACATCAACACTCTCCATAGGATTTAAGTCAGATTCAGAGTCTCATAATATGATATTTAAAATGTCCAGGATGCAAAGCAAAATTACTCAACATGCAAAGAATCAGGGTGATCTCAACTCACATGGGAAAAGATGCCAAAGCTGAGATAACACAGAAGTTAGAATTATTTGAAAAAAGGGTTCAGCCACCTGGGTGGCTCAGTTGGTTAAGTGTCTGACTCTTGATTTTGGCCCAGGTCATGACCTCAGGGTGGTGGGATCCAGCTCCATGTCAAGCTCTGTATTCAGCAGAGTCTGCTTGAGATTCTCTCTTTCTCTCTCTCTCCCTCCCCCCTTCCCCCCTTCACACACTTGACGTGTGTGTTTGTGTGTGTGCGTGCGCACGTGTGTCTCAAATAAAGTGTTTAAGGAAAAAAAAATACTTTAAAGCAGCTATGAAAGAAATGCTCCAACAAGGAATCCTGGACACTCTTGAAATAAATGGAAAAGTAGAAAGTCTCAGAAAGAAAAAAGAATATATAAAGAACCAAACAAAAATTTTACCGGAAAATACAATAATCAAGACAAACTCACTGAATGGGTTTATCAGCAGAAAAGATATAACAGAGGAGTCAGTAAATATAAAGGTAAATTTATAGAAAGTATACAAGCTAAACAGGAGAGAAAAGAAAGATTAAAAACTAAACAGACCCTGAGGTACCTGTGGACAATACGAGAAGGCCTGACATTCCTATCATGATAGTCTGAGAAGAGGGAAAGAATAGAGCACAGAAAACATATTTGAAGAATAACGACTTGAAGACATCCTGAATTTGGTAAAAGGTAGGAACATGCAGAGTCAAGAAGCTCAGCTAATTTCGAATAATACAAAGCTAAAGAAATCCATGCCTCCGCAAATAATAATAAAACTCCTGAAAACTAAAGAAAAAGAAAAAAATCTTGAAAGCAACCAGAGAACAATGGACACACTATCTATAGGAGAATAACACTTGAAGTGACCACAGATTACTCAAGAGAAAGTATAACGATATACTTAACGTGCAGAAGGAAAACAAATGTCTAGCCAGAATTCTATTCTGGTGAAAATAGCCTTGCAAATGAGTTGAAATAAGGACATTCTCAGGTGAATGAAAACTAAGAGAATTCATTGCCAGCAGACCTGCTCTAAAGGAATTTCCAAGCAAGTTCTTCAGGCAGAGGGAAATGATATCTGAAGGAAACTTGGAACATCAAGAATAAGGAAAGAAAAATTTAAATAGTACATTTCTGAGTAAATATAACAGACTACATTTCTCCTATGAGTTTCTTAAGGTATGATTGATAGTGGAAAGCAAAAATTATAACATTGTCTGATGAGGTTTTCACTGTAAGTAGATGTGCACAAAATAACTATAGCAAAAGACCTACCTACTGGTAAGGTTTCTATATTCCACTTGAAATACTAAAATATTTAAAAGTGAAAAGTTATATATGTTGCAAGCTCCACAGCAACTACTAAAAATACTATACAAAAAGATATGTTCATAAAAACAGAATACATATATCTAAAGTATGCTCTCACACCATAATGGATTTTATCTTGAGTTATGCCAGGTGAGTTCAATATTTGAAAATCAGTCAATGTATTATTAAATGTCAAAAAAAGAAAAAGTGCAGGATCATATCAATTAATACATTAAAGCATTTCACAATATTCAATATCCGTTCATGATTAAAAACTCTCAGCATACTATGAAAAGAAGGGACTTTTGCACCCAATAAGGAATATCATTGAAAAATCTACAAAGAACATTACATTTATTGATGAAAGATTGAATACTTTCCTCCTAAGAATGGGAACAAGTCAGACTTCCTCTATCTCATTCCTATTTGACACCATACTGGAATTCCTAGCCAGCGCAATGAAATAAATAAATAGGAAAATAAAAATTTGGAAAAGAAGAAATAAACTGCCTCTATCCACAGATGAAATAATTCTCTACATGAAAAATTTCAAGACACACACACACACACCTTTGAATCTAAGTAAGTTTAGCAATGTTGTAGGATAAAAGTTAAAAAAAATATTCTATTTCTATATAATAGCAAAAAGGAAATTGAAATCAAATATTTTTAGATGTCATTTAAAATATCTTTAAAAAATGGAAATACTCAGATATAAATCCAATAAAATGTGCAAAGAGGATCCGTGTGCTGAAAACTACAAAATGTTGATGAAAAAAATCAAAGAGGATCTCAAAAAAATGGAAAGACCCACCATCTTCTAGACTGGAAGATAACACTGTGAAGATGTCAATTCTCCCCAAATTTATTTACAGATTTAACACAATTCCAATCAAAATCTCAAAAGGATTTTTTTGTAGGCAGATACAAGTTGATTCTAAATGGATAAGGAAAGGCAAAGAAACAAAAATAGCTAAAATGATTTTGAAAAAGGAGAACAGAGTTGGAGGAAACACACTTTTCAATTTTTAGTCTTCTATAAAGCTCAGTAATTGGGATCAAGATAGTATGCTATTGGCAAAAAATGTAGATCAATGGAACAGAAGAGACTCTGGAAATAGACTTGATTCTATAGCCAACTCATACCATTTTAATTGAAGTGTAATTCATATACTGTAAGATGCATAGACCTGAAGTGTACAAATTAAAGATTCTGACAAAGGTGTAGACTCACATAACATACACCCAATAAAAAAATTTTCATTTCCATCACTCTGGAAAGTTTCCCTACACTCAATTTACTAACTGAGTTTTCGCTGAAAGTGCAGAAAGAATTCGATAGAGAAGATTCTTTTCTTTAAAAATGATGTTGAAATATTTGGATTTCATATACAAGAAAATGAACCCCAGTATAAATCTCATATCTTATACCAAAATTAACTCAAACTAAATCACATATTAAAGTGTAAAATAGGGATCCCTGGGTGGCACAGTGGTTTAGCGCCTGCCTTTGGCCCAGGGCGCGATCCTGGAGACCCGGGATCAAATCCTACATCGGGCTCCCGGTGCATGGAGCCTGCTTCTCCTTCTGCCTATGTCTCTGCCTCTCTCTCTCTCTCTGTGACTATCATAAATAAATTTTAAAAAATTAAAAAAAATAAAGTGTAAAATAGAAAATTACAGAACTTTTAGAAGAAAACATAGGGAAAAGTCTTCATGATGCATCACAAAAAAAATTTGATAAATTGGGCTTCATCAGAATTAACCATTTGTTTCAGGAAAGACTGTTCAAATACTGAAAAGACAAGCTACAAAGTAGGAGAAAATATTTACATACCACATATTCAACCAAAGACTTGTATCCCAAATATAGTAAGAACTCGCAAAACTCAACCCTAAGAGAACAAACAATCCAGTATTTTAAATGAGCAGAAGACTCGAACAGAGGAAATGTGGATGGCAAAAAAGCACATAATGTTCAACATTCTTAACCATTAGGGAGTTGCAAAACAAAAGCATGGTGAGATACCACCACATACCTATTAGGTTGAAATTTTTTTAAAATACTGACAACCTCCAGTGTTGGCAAGAATATAAAGCATCTAGAACTTTCACACTTGCTGGTACAGCCATTCTAGCAAACAGCATGGTAGTTTCTCATAAAGTAAAAGATATGCCTACTACTTGAGCCCTTGATGCTCCTAGATATTACCCTTGATACATGAAAACTTACTTTTATACAAAAACCTGCACACAAATGTTTATAGAAGCTCTACTCATGATTGCCCCAAACTGGAAACACCCAAATGCTCTCCAATGGGGGAACAAACACACTGGGTTACATTTATACAATGGAATTCTGCTCAGCAATAAAAAAGAAATGGACTATGGATACAAGCAACAACTTGGACGAATCTCAAAGGCATTATGCCGAGTGAAAGAAGCCAGTATCCAAAGATTATATACTGTATGATTCCATTTATATAACTTCCTGGAAAAAAAAAAAAAAAAAAAACCTTTGGTGATGGATAACAGATCAGTGGTTGCCAGGCACTGGGGTTGGGGGAGGGGTGTGCCTACAAAAGGATAACATGAGGGAGTTTTCTAGACTAATGGAACTGTTTTGTGTTCTGATTGTGGTGTGCTAGTTACATGAATTTACACATCTGTTAAAATTCACACAAAAAGCCAATTTTACTGTAAATTCACTTAGAAAGTAGAATTTTAAGAAATTAAAAAAGTCAAAGTGTTTCCAGTGAGATAATCAAACTTATCAGAAAGAAGAAACTTCTCCAGAATGTGTTATTTTGTAGGTAAAGCTGAAAAGGGATTAAAAAAAAAATAAAAGGAAGAAGTATTGTCTTGAGCAGTGAGTCTCAGACTTCATTCTTTATAAGAATCATCTGGAGAATTTGTTAACATTGTTTATTCTGGACCTCACCCTATCCCTACCTTTTGAGAAATGCTTGGTTGGAGCAGAAAAGGTACTAGTTGTTAAGTTTCCTCAACATGCTTTAAAATGCCAGATTAAGACCCAACTGGACTTGCCATAAATCAAAGCAGATGCTTCTGGATTCAGTTAAGTAATTAGGAAATTTTCCTTCAGAGAGTTTACATTTGCAGTGCTTAGGCTTGTAAATCGAGACACATAAATAAATCCTCCTCCTACCAGTAGAACTAAAGCTCCCCCAACCCCCACCACCTCTTTACAGATTGAGGCAGCTCAGATGAGATCCTTTGAGTTTTCCTAGGCAGTCACCAAAGAGGTTGAGCCTTAAAAAGTGAATCCATGATTACATAACTTGCTGCAAGTTATTGGTGGAACATTAAGTGTTTTGTTATTATTGTTGGTTGGTTTTGTTTGGGCAGAGAAAGGAGAGGCAGTTGCACAGAAGTAACCGAACGTGGAATTTTGAATTCTGGGGAATAATGTCAAAAATGTGATTTAAAAGGGCACCTTCTCTTTCCTTTAGTTGCAGTTTGACCTTAGCCTGACCTTAAAATTTTGTTTTTAAAGTAACTTTGAAGGGCCATATCTATTTTTTCGTGACTTTTTTAAAAAGAGAGAGTAATTGGACACCTGGGTGGTTCAGTTGGTTAAGTGTCTGCCTTTGGCTCAGGTCATGATCCCAGGGTCCTGTGATGGAGCCTTGCATCGGGTTCCCTGCTCAGTGGGGAGCCTGCTTCTCCCTCTCACCCTCCTTCCTGCTTGTGCTCTCTCTCTCACACACTCTCCCAAATAAATAAAGTCTTTAAAAAAGAAAAGAGAGAGGAAAAGTGAAATAAATGCCTAGTTGCATATAGTTCCATTATTTCCAGAACATTCCAATTACCTTAAGTTTTGAGATGATGTGAATTAAGCTGCTAACTTGCCAACATTTTAGAAAGAGTGGAAAGTGAGCAGGAGCTAGGTGTTCTGATTCCAAAAGCACCAGTTTCATGAGGGTTTCATGAACACAAGCCCCAAAAGCTCTACACATCAAAACAGCAACTGTTTTCTCTAGTTCACGTGGTCATGCTCAAGCCAAGAATTTTGAACCAAAAGCCACAGGATGACCTTCCAGACAGGTAAGCCCACTCCACCTGCCCCTAGCCCAAGAGAATAGCTTGGGGATTTCAAGTGATCAGTCTTGCTACAGTATCACACCTTGTCTGAAATGTGTCCCTCTCTGTAGGATGAAAAAAAAAATCCTGTTTTCTTCACCTTTCGCAGAGGAAGTGGGTTTGGCTCAGCAAGAGAGGTGGATGCAGACAGGAAGGGAGGAGACGTCGGCTTGTCTCTTCTCAGTCTTGCCAGCCCCAGAGACGGGAAAGTGCAGGCCAGCATGCCTGTCACTAAGAGTAGTGCTCAAAAGGACAAAATAGGGACAGCTGCTTTGAAAGACAGTTTGGCAATTTCTTACAAAACTTGCCATATGAGTCAGCAATTGCACTCCTTAGTATTTACCCAATTTGCTGGAAACTTATGTTCACACAAAACATGCACACTGATGTTTACGGCAGCTTTAGTTGTAATTGCCAGAACTTGGAAGCACCAAAAATGTCCATTGATCTATGAATGGGTAGAAAAACTATGGTACGTGCATTCAAGGGAATATTATGCAGTAATAAATAGAGTGATCATGTCTTGAAAAGACACAGATGAATCTTAAATACAAAATCCTAGCTGAAAAAGTCAATTTGAAAAAAGCTACATATTCTAAGTTCCTAACGATGTAATACTCTGGAGAAGGCAAAATTTACAGAGACAGTAAAAAGATTAGTGGTTGTTAAGGGGTTCAGGGAGTCAGATTGAGGTAGGGGAGGGAGGAGCACTGAAGATTTTTAGGGCAGTGAAACTTTCCTGGATGATAGAGTAAACATGGAAACATGCCATTATACATTGGTTAGAGCTCTCAGAATGTCAGAAACCACGAATAAACCCTCATATAAACTATGGACTTCAGCTAATAATAATTTATCACTATCGGCCTCTCAATCATACATAACCAGTGTACCACACTAATACAAAATGTTAATAATGGGAGTTGTTAATTCTAACTGGGTAGAGGGGATTTGGGTGGGAAGTCTCTGTACTTTCTAATTAATTGTTCTGTAAAGCTAAAGCTGCTTTTAAAAAAAAAAAAAGCACAAAACATCTGGGCGGCGGGCAGGGGGAGCTCTTGCCCTAAGACCCCTTTGCACTCCTCAAAGCTACTAGGGACCCACTGCAACATTTTGATTTGTCTTGGGTCCTTGATGGTTTGCAGCCCCAACTTTTCTGAGCTCCAGAGGACCCCAGCTGCCCGAGATGTTCATTCCTACTGCTGCCTGGCTCTGCGGCCTTCAAAATCACCCAGGTAAAAGACAAACTCTTCCTATGGCAAGAACCTTTCTGGCTTTGCTCCACCGCTTGACCCACAAATGCCTTGGGCCTCTGTGTTACCAAGTGACAACTTCCCCTTCCATAAAACCAGAGTAATAGCACAACCTATCTGTACAGTTGTTCTCATGCAGTCCATAGTCACCGAGTTCTTCCTCTGGGTCACACGCTGTGGATACTTCATGAAAAAAAGAGACAAAAGTTCCTGCCTGCGTGGGCTCCCCCTGTAGTGAATGGATTAATATGAGGCAACCCAAGGGAGTTCTAAGCATAATGCTTGACCCATGGTAAGTGCTCAAAAAGACACTGGCAATTGCAAAGGTGAAGGCCACTGCATCCTTGTGCAAAGGTGAAGGCCACCGCATCCTTGGGAACAAGACCTGGAATTCCGGGCCTGGAGGACCGGTCCGCGCGCACCCCGCAAGCGGGCTGCAGAGGCTCTGGGCGCCAGCAGGTGGCAGCAGCCGCAGACACATCCCCGCGGCCCGAGCCCCGCCGAGCCTCAGGGGCGGAGGGGAGGCCTGATGAATGCGCGGCTCAGGCTCTTATCCTCTGGATCACAACAAAAGCCTGTTCTTTCCGAGGAGTGTCTGGTGAAAACAGAGCTCCTTATCTTATCGTCATCTCTTGCTTTGTCCTTTCAAAGTAGCCACTTAACCCTCTGCCGCGGGGATCCTCCTCCGCCCTGTAAGACCGACCTGAGCTGAATTTTGCAGCTGGAAGAGACTTGAGAATTTGCAGGTTCAGAGGTTTGCAAAGTCCAGTGCCTCCTGAGGCCAGGGGGTCACGAACACTTTCCAAAGCACCTGTGTGTGTGTGTGTGTGTGTGTGTGCAGTAACTGCAAGTCCTGGGAGAAGCCACACATCTGGATTTCAGGGTGACCTTACCAGGTTTTCCAAGCACGGTGCCACCTGGATGTGCCTGAGCCCTCCAGCTCGTGATGCCTGACAGCTCACTGCAGAGTGTCCTACTCTGCTTGGCTGCACCAGGGCTGAAGGCAGGGGGCTGCTCCCCCAAGACTGCCCAGTGACTTGGGCACAGCTCAGAGGGGAATGGAGCTTCCATCTACTGGCTCTGCCTGTGCAGCTGCACCCCTAGCCACAATGTGGGCGTGTGTGTGTGCATGTGTGTGTGTGCACATGTGTGTGAAGAAAAGCAACAGATATGTTAATATATGGAGCACAGCCCAGGATTAATGAGACTGGAATAACTCTTCTGTTGTAGATGATAACACCACCGGGAGCAGAGGACGTTGACCAGCACTTACCAGGTGCCAGGCCCGGGCTAGGGACTCTGTGGATTGACGCATTTAATCCTCACAACCCCCTGATCCAGGCAAGCATTATCACCATCCCCATTTTTTACGTGTAGAAATTAAGAGCACTGAGCCATCTGCTCAGAGTCGGTAAGCTGGAAGTTTTGGAACCTCCATCCTGCCTTTGCTTTGAGAAGGAAGGCAATCAAAAGAGGGATCCCAGGATCCACCCCAGAGAGGAGGCTGGAGAGATGGTCCCCAGAGAGGGTAGAGAGCCAGGACCCAAGCCTGCTGGGGGTTCTGAGAGATCGCCTCCTCCCTACACACCTGTCTGCATGCTCAGGTGTCTGCGTGGGGAAGAGGGCCTAATGATACAGGAAACAGAAATAGGCCTAGACCAGGACAACTGTGGGAGGCAGGATCAAAAACTGGCTCTGGCCTCCTGGCAGGGACTGACCTCCATTGAGCACTGGGGGCTTCGCTGCAGAAGTAAGGTCTCCAGAGCAGATATAGAACTTACCAGAAGAGGGGTGGATGCCCACTGCTGCCACAAGGCCACTGCAGAATGGAGTGTGGACAGGGAGCAGGAAGGAAAGGGTGGCCAGAGCCCTTTCCCTTCCTGTCCTTCTTTGTCTAGACTTCTTTGAATGTCCCCTTCTCACAATAACCGGCTTCCTTCCCTCTTGCTTCACACTCAGATACACCCTGAATGTTCAGCACTTTTCTGGGGTTTTCCAGTTGACCAGAGGCCTCAGTGTTCCAGTGCCAGTGCTGGGCTATCCCTCCTCAGCATTTGCTAGTGTATTCCTTAAGTGATCACTTGACCTCCCTCAGCCTCTGTTTTCTTGTCTGTAACGTGGGTGAATGATATTTACCTTGTGAGCCAGGCTGCTGACGTTTCAGAGAACAGAGTCCTGGGCCTAGCATGGTGGTGATGCTCAGTAAACTCTGTCAGTTACCATTAGGCTTTCTCAGGGCAGTCTTCTCTCTTGATCTTCCCATACCCCCCTAATAACCACAGACATGAAAATCCCTTGGTTGGGCACTCTGGGTGGGCTCTCTCGATGCATCAAAAACCAACCAAGAAAACGAATTCACAGAAAAAGTTAAAATGGAAAATAGTATCTTAATGTGTTTCCCCTCCAGGGTAAGATTTGCATTTTAACAGAATTTCTCAATGCCTTAAGTTCAAAGAGTGAGGAATGGAGGGGGTTTCAAGAAGAAATCGCTGGTATAAATGTACAGCTAAGAGGCAAGACAGCTCTGATACTGAGGGAAAGCAGGAAGCAGAACCTAGTGTACTGTAACTGGGAATCACCCCCTTCACACCTCCACCTCTGCACGCATGCACACACACACACACACACACACACACACCCTTCCCCAATCATCTACAGTTACAGACACTGTGAGTCAGAGCTAAGCTTTTCCTCTATTTTCATTTGCTAATATGTAAAATGGCATCATCACCATCACAGCTATGTTTTAGGGTTATTACTGGGAGAGTTAAATGCGTTAATACATGTCAAACTCTTCAACAGTGTCCAACATCTGGGAAGCACTACATATAGGTTCACTGTGTTAATTACCAGGTCGGCCTTCATTCTGAGTTCTTGCAACTGTGACATGTTAGTGAATGTTATTCTTTTTGTTTAAACTCGCATTTGGAGATATGCATACTTTTTTTTTTTTTTTTTTAATCTTGAAGGCCTCTCAAACGCCATTCACATTTGGATTATGGGAGAACTGATAGCTTAACTATACTCTAAATAGTTAAGGATAAATCAGCTTGATGTACTGGGAAGGACACAGGGGCAGAAGATGATTCAGTGCTGCTGACCTTGGAGCTATGTGACCCTGCACAAAGTCAGACTTCTCTGAAACAGGAAACATTCATGGAGTCCTTTAAGGGTCAAATGGCATCATAGATGTAAAAGACTTTAAGTAGAAAGCTATTATGACTACCACTACTGTGTAGATGTCTAGAAGTATGGTCATGAATGCTATGACCATTGATCTAATTTTCTCCAGCCCTCAAACTCAATATTTCACAAGCTGATGCTAAGTCTGCTCGGGCTGCTAAAACAGAATACCATAGACTGGGTGACCTAAGCCACAAAAGTGTATTTCTCACACTTCTGGAGACCAGGAAGCACAAGAGAAAGGTGCTGGCAAGGTACATTCATTCTGATGCCTCTTCTCTTAACTGGTAGGCAGCTACCATTTTGCCATGTGCTCACCTGACCTCATCTTTATGTGTGCACAGAGAGAGCAGTGAGCTCTCTGGTGACTTTTCTTATAAGGACACTAATTCCATGGTGAGGGCCCCATCCATGACCACATCTATATCTAATTACTTTTCAAAGACTCATTTCCAAACACCATCACACTGAGGGTTATGGCTTCAACATACAAACATTCAGTCTATAACATCACCCTAGTAAATGGTGGTGGGGTGATTGGGCTGCTGGTATGTATACTGCCCAAAGCTGGCCTGGCTTAAGAATATTCTGGCTTAAGAATCAGAGCGAGAAAGGGGGCAGACACATGCTGACACTCTTCTTGCTGAGAAAGGAAGATTACAAGCCTTATTCTTAGGCTACCATATCTGGCCAAGGTATGGGACAATATGGCACCACAGTCCTTTATGGAGAGCAGGGTATCTCCTCACAAACCATGCCTTCACTTCATTTTGTGGAGTCATCTCTGTACTTGACTTTTCTCCTTTGTAACATGGGGACAATAATGTTACACATCTCACATTGAGTTAGAAGCATTTAGCAGAGTAACTGACATGGTTCATGGCAAGGACATGCAGTTGCAAATCCAGGACACTTAAACAAGGGAGGAACATTAAAATTTCTGCCACAGGACAGAAGCTCAGAAGAGCTTACTCTGTATTTGGCTCTCAGTCCTTGGGTAAGATACTCAGCTTCTTAGTTTCCCCATTTATAGGATAACCAAACTAGGATTTCCTAAAGTGTTATCTATGAAGTATTCCTCCCTTTAGATATCCCACAAGAAGGGTGCCATGGCCATGAAGTTTTAGGCAAAGCTTCATTCCCTCCATCTCTGAAAGTCCCACCACAAGTGTGCTGGGGCTGGTGGTGAAGTTTGCAGGACTTCTCTGAACCAACTGTGTATTTAGTGATGTCATACTGGTAGCTTCAAATTAGTCATGGTGGGAGTATTTATACTCCAGACATTGGATTATGCTTAAAATCAGGGCTACATTTTTTCTCAGATAGCTTGTTGTTTAGGCATTTTCCAGCATTACCATTGGTATGAATACATTTTACCTTATTCATATGTCTAAGAAATTCAACAATAAACTCATTGAACTGGTGTTTCCCAAATATTTCATACCATTGGACCACTTCAATGACAGTGCTCAGAATATCTTTTGGGAAATGTAGCACCAGATCATTCCATGGCCTTTTTATTCTACCATTTTTCCATTAGAGGATGCAACTACCAAGTAACTGAGCTGGGAGGGACCCCTGTAACCTGGAGGATCAGTTCAGTGTTCACTTCACCATATTTACTGACAAGGAAGTATCCTTCCACAGTGTCATGAGGTTTCCAGACTGATGTCCTTGATAAATGAAGGCTTCCTTGCATTTCTCAGCTTTATCAAATGTATGACCTGCCACAAACCTTTGCATGTGATGGTTTGTCTAAATATTACCTTCCTTCTAGTTAACACCTCCTTATCCTTGACATACATCTTGAGATGTATGGGGGGCAGATCTAAGCCTTCAGTCAATGAGATTCCACTGACCCTCTGACATATCAGAACCTTGCTTTTTGTCTTCAGGGCACTTATCTTGTGGTAGCTAAAGCGTGGCCATGAAGTCTTTGAAGCTTTTCCATTTGGGGCTGGCGACTGTAAACTGTTCTGACCTAAAGGATGTGAAAACCTTTCCCACTCCCCCAGCATATAGCCCTGAGACCTTTATGGTCATCAGCTAAAGACAGATGGACAAAGACTGAGGTAATGTTGGCCTAACATCAAAAATCAGGTTACAAAAAAAAAAAAAAAAAAAAAAAAAAAAAAAAAATTAAAGAAAAAAAATCAGGTTACAAAGGGAAAAGTAGTCCTGAAAGCCAGATTATTTTGTGAGAGATTTCACAGACTCTTCTGTTCCCCTTTGGTTCCTAGTTTATGATCCTAGAATGGCACAGATTTTAGATTTTTCTGATGCCACCTCTTTGTTATGGACAAGATTACAGGAAGTTTAAACACTTTAGCACAGACAGCATGATATCTTGCACGTGTTAGCATAAACTACACTCTAGGTGAAGACGGCTACCCAAGCGAGAAGTATATATACCAGAGGCACTTGCTTTGAATCATGAAGGCCCAATTCCAGAAGCAATGACAATCCTTAAGTGAAGAGTCTTTGATCATTAACAAAACAAACATCAGAAATGTGTTTTCACTGGCAAAATAAAGGGTTTTAAATGAACACATTAGATGCTATAAATGGGTTCTCATTGGGTAAATCAGTGGTATTCAAAATATGTGTCTTAGCCAGAGCCTCGCAGAGACAGTCCTCTGTCCTTGTATGGAAAGAGTGTAAAATCTAATGAAGTGTGGAGCTCATACTCTTAGGATGATCCTAGAGATTTGATTTCCTGATGCTGTATCTATGTTAGCATACCACCTACCTCATGTGAACCTTCCATGATAGCTGGGGTTAAAGGGCAGAGATCCACCACTCATGCAGCTTGCAAAAAACATTTTATACAAACCATTTTATGCCTGCTTATTAATAAATATGTTTAAATAATGTGTCCAATGTGTGTGACACAACATGTTTGGAGATTTGCTTACATCATAACCTGGCTTTCAAATACATGAGTTGAATTCTTTGATTGCCCGGGGGTTTTGTTTTTTGTTTTTGTTTTTTGCTTTTACTTTGAAGCTCTTTCCAGACCATGGCACAGGGAGGGAAAACAAGCAGAGAATTGCAATTTCACTGAGCAGGTGTGATAATATTGGAATTAAGGCTGATAACATGGCTGTAATTTATAGGTCAGAGTTCTAGAGAAATGGAAGTCATACAGAGGAGCTTCAGATATCCACATAAGAATCTCTCAGAATCTTTGACATGCCAAGTGGCATGTGCGCAGGACAAGAATCCACAAAAATAGGCAAAAAATAAATACTGTGGAGCTATGAGCTTAATTGAGATTCTGGAGCTTAAACAGAACTGAGAGTTATTGTTGTATGTGTAATTGGAGAGATCATTTTGATGATTCTGGGCACTCAGGTGACACAACAAAGACTGTACATTAGGGGAAGGATTACTATCATCCTGAGGTTAAGAATATACTAGACCTAACCTAACAAATATTTTTAAAAACTTCAAAGGACCAAGCTGATCTGTAAGGAAATTAACTGCTTTCCAGACAAAACACAACATTATTTAAAGGAAGACAACAAAATCCAGATGTTCAACAATTCGTCATCCAGAATGCCTAGCACGTGATAGTATATGATTAGACACATGAAGAAATAGAAAAATGTGAAGGAAGAAAAACCAGTCAATAATTCCAGAAAAGACACAGGTGATAGAATTAGGGAACAAGGCTTTTTAAGCTACTATTACAAAAGTAGCCAAGGATATTAAAGGAAAATATAAACTTTATGAGAATAGATTGTGAGCCTCAAAGATAAATGGAAACTACAAAAATCAATCAAACTGAAATCTAAAAACTGAAAAACACAGTATTCACCATGAAAAATTCACTGGATAGCATTAATAGAAGGTGAGACAGCACAGAAGAAAGTATCAGGGACTAAAAATAATCCAATTAAAGCATATATATATATATATATATATATATATATATATATATATTAAAAAAAGCTGAAAAAAGGGTAACTGAATAGAGCTCTAATGACCTGTGAGATAATATCAAGTACAACATATATCTTCAAGTTCTTGAAGAAGAGAAGAGTAAATGATGGGCAGAAAAAAATATATTTTTATGAAATATTGCCAAAATCTTCACAAATTAGATGAAAAATATAAGCCCAGAAATCCAGGAAGTTCAACAAACCTGAGGTGAGATGAATGAAAATAAATCTACACTAAGACATGTCATAAGAAATTTGCTGGAAACCAGTGACGAAAATAAAATATTAGAAGTAGTCAAAGCCAAAAGACATATTACATACAGAAGAATCATAGAAATTGTGGCTGACTTCTCATTAAAAAAGGAAAAATAACCCCAATAACACGTGAGCCAAAAAACAGTGGGATGGCATTTTTAAGTACTGAAAGAAAAAATTCTCTCTACCTAGAGATCTATGTCCAGTGAAAATGTCCTTCAGAACTGGGGAAATAAACTCACTGTCAGGCTAACAAAAACTAATCAAATTCATCACCAGCAGGACGTCACAAAAATGGAAGTTCTTTAGGAGCAGGAAATTGGTAACAAATGAAAATCGAAATCCATACGAAGAAATGAAGAACACTTGAAATGATCAGTACCATGAAATAAATTTCTAACTTCTAAATAATTTCTAACTTCTTTCCATCTAAAGTAAATGACCATTTAAAGTAAAAATAACAGCAACGTATCATGGATGTTATAACGTGTGTAAACTAACATCTGACAACAAGAACACAAAGGTTAGGAGGGGGGAACAGGGATACTGTTGTGAGTTTCTTATGCTCTATGTGAAGTGGTGTGATGTTATTTGAAGGTAGACTGTACTGAGTCACCAATGCATATTTTAAACCCTAGAGCTACCACTAAATAAAACTATTTGTTGAATAAATGAAAGATTTATTCTAGGTATTAAAAACCCACATTTTATGGAACTGTTGACTGTATTAGATGTGACATTTGTCTTCTCCCACTTTGATTCAGTGGAATAAAACAGCGGGCAATTTTCACAAGGGCAAAGGAAGGATGAATGGGGAGTAGGATAGGGTAAATTTTCTGCTTCACTGTGCCTAATACAATGCTCCAATTGTTAGAATGTCAAATTAGATTCAACCAGACAGTACTGTAAATTCCAAGGGAAACAAAATATTCCAGGAAAGTCTTCCAGCCAAGACCTTAGCTGGCCTCCTGTGGTGACATTCCATTAAGAAATATTCCAACTTACGTTTTATGAAAGGATTAGAATTGACAAAGTGTCTTGCCTGCTAATGTAAATACTTAAAAGAAAATGAGAAGTTTTTAGAATATGACTTTTCCTTCACTTTTTATGTCTGTTCAAGGCAACACCTCTTATATTTGTTCTTCTGACTTAGGTCTTGATATTCATTCTGCACATTTTATAAGCGCTATGCAGTAGATTTAGGAGAATTACCTTTGGGGCACCAGGTACTGATATTGCTGGGCAAATGTAAGCAAAGCTTTCTTGGAGGTAGAAAGGATAAAATCTACTACTGGGGAAAGTTTCTGTTCATGGTGTAACCATCAAAGCATATATAATCAAAGAAGTGATGTATTTCCACAAAGCATTATAAACTTCTCCTTTTCAAGGGAGGGAAGAAGATTAGCCCGGTCAGAGAGAGGACTAGGAATGGGGTGGATCCCCAGTGGAATGGCTCTAAAAGACATGGAGTTTAGTGACACCCACCCTCTCCCTTCTTCCTAGAAGCTTCTCCGCCCTTTTCTCTAGTCTTCTGAATAGAATCCATGGTAGGCTGTTTGGAATCAGCATAACACTGTGGGTAATTATAATAATCATTTTGCATGCACGTAGCTCTTTTCTTCCAAAAAACTCAAGGGCAATGTTGAAGGAAAAATACAACCCTGAGAGCCTTGGTCAGCTTGTAAATCAAGATTCCTTAACTAGGGGTTTGAGGCCAACCTTGGCTGTCTGAGCATCGCATTGCTTCGGTGAATTGCCTGAAACAGTTTGGAGAACATACTCATGCTTTCTTTTCCCCAAGAAGATGGTCCTCAGATTTATTGTGGGAGCAGGGCGAGAAAAAGGTCCAAAAAAAGAGTAAAATCCATGGTGGCAAAAAATGCATTTCTCTTTTAAAAATTAAGAAGCAATAATAAATATTTCATTATTTAATTGGATCATTTAATCACTGAAGCTGAGAGATAGAGAAGAGGAACATATTGAGTATATATTTTCTGTCTCACGGTCTCGGAGGTAAATATGTACCTATTTTATGGAAATCATTTCAGCTTGGAGAATGTATGTGCATTTCTGAAAGCAAATGGCTTTAAAGGTTCAAAAGAGGATTTCAACCAAAATATTTCAGTGACTGAAATCCTAATTGTTTCTAGTCCTTTTTCCTATCACAGATGGACAGTCTGCATTCCGGCGCAAAGCCAGGCCTTTCACACCTCCACCAGGCTCCATGTCCTCTTGCCTTCAAGGACATGGCTCCAGGAGCCTGCCACACTATCATCTAGACCAGAGTGAGGCAAACCATGGGCTCTAGGTCAAATCTAGCTGGCCCCTGTTATTCTATTGTCTGCAAGCTAAGAATGACTTTGACATTTTTAAATAGCTCGGGAGCAAAAATTTTTTAAAAGAACATTTGTGATATGTGACAATTATATGAAATTCAAATTTCGATGCCCGCAAACACTTGGATGTCACAGCAAGTCAAACTGCTATGCCAGTTTCTTGTGTTTACTCTCAATTTCTCTCACACCTCCTTGCGGAGGGGAAACAGTCGGCTTTTGGACTGGCACTGGTTCCAGGACTGTGCTGGGGGGCACTGCTTTAGAGCCCCCTCCACTGGCTGTGTTTCTGGTCAGAGGAGGGAGGATTCTGCAGAGTGAGGAGTGGCGCCTACATGGAGCCCTGGGGATCATACTCTGGGTATCTTGGACCCTGGAGTCCATCCATATCCAGAGCCCAGGTAGGCCTCTTCCTCAACTTCATGCTGGCCACGATGTGTACCTCTAGCCACAAAAGAACCTGTTTGTGGTGCTTCAGACAGGAAGAAAGGGGAGAGGGCCGTGGGCCTGGGCCTGCTCTGCTGGTACTGCCATGTTTTGGTGCAGAATTCTAAGCAGTCTGGAAAAATCTTTTGGTGTGATGGAAATAAATTTCAAGGTTGGAAAATAGAACCTTGGTTATTTAACAAGTTATTAGCTTGATTTATAACTTTTAAATATTTGAATGTATGGTATGCAGGCTTCCATTTGAACTCTTGCTGGGGACCGTAAATGCTAGGGGATTTGCTTAACAGGATATGGGAAAAATGATGGGATGCCATTTTGGAAATTAGGTTACAAAAGGCTGTGGTTTCTATCTGGGGTGCCCTCTCTCTTTTTCTCTTGGATTTCTGGCCCTAGAGAATTTGGACCCCATGTCATGAGGTAGCTGTGTGTGTGGTGGGGGAGGGGGGGCCGATAACAAGGGGACGGAGCCTGCCAACAACCATATTGCTGGGCTTGGACGTAGGTCCCACACCCAAGTCCTGCCTTCAGATGAGCCCAGCCTAACTGTCACTTGGTAGGAGACCCCAGGCCTCAGGTAATCAGCTGAGCTCCTCCCCATATTCTTGGCCTAGAAACTGGGACATAATGTTTGTTGTCTCAACTACTAAGTCTGCAGTAATTTGGTACATAGCAATAAATAACTAATACATACACACAAGAATCTACATATTTTAAATGATTCTAAATGTGTGTAAATAAAGGCATAGAAAAGATAGAGACAAAAATGTTGGTAGTTACCTCAGGGGTGTTATGGGTCCAGAGGTATTTGTTACAAGGAGTGGCCAAAGAGATACTAGTCTTATTTGTACAGTTTCAGTTTTATTTACTGGGAGAACACATTCATGGGTTGGCGGTCTAATTAAAAATTAATAAAACAAGACGTAGCAAGTTGTGGCTTTCCTTGGGAGAGGCAGCCAGTTTTTGGTTGCTGTTTACTGCAGCTGGGAATGAATGTTTGCCTCCAGAATGATTTGAAAAGGCTTCCAATTGCTCCCCTTCCCCTGGTGAAACATTTATGAGTGAGCTGTATTTCTGGTTCATGGAGAGTTTAGTCATCATGCCCCATGCCACAGTCTATGACCATTTGGGAAAAATGGGTTGAGGCAAAAAGGAAAGGTTGAGTTAAGAGAAAATGTGGTCTTGGGAAATAGGAAGATGGTTGCAGAGGTGGCCCTGAGATTTCAAAAGTCTGTGTGATTTTATTCTATCCTTACAGTATCAATGACTTAAAACAATACACAGCTATATTTATTAGAACCCTGGAATACCAGCCCTGGGATGGGAACTGCTTTAACTGAGGTCTGAAGAGTGGAGTTTTCTTCTTGGTTGATTGGGGATGAGACAGAAGTCCACTAGAGAATGCATTTCTGGTTGCTGAAAAGAGCAATCTCATCCAAGTAGCTAATATTCAATGAACTCATATTACAAGTCAGGCATGTGTGCTATACTCAAGCCTCACAACCCAACTTTACGAGGATGATACTAACACTATTATAATCTCAACTTTTAAGAAGAGTTCATTGAAAAGCAGGTTAGTGAGATGACTTGACCAAGGTCACCCAACCAGAAATCAGGAAAGCTAGGACCTATACACAGGTAGCTGGACTCAGAATCTAATCTATTAGAGACTGTTTTGTATTCTCTCTCACTCTATCTTCTCTATGCCGTGTGGCCTTCCTTCATCAGCTTCTTGGGCAGACATGGCAGTTTGAAAGTATTGTCTGCAAACTCTCTGACATCCTCTTGAGAAATGGTGTCTGTTTCCTCCTTTGAACCTAGAAGGCCTCTATGACAAATGTAAGCCTCATGTGACCTCTGAGGCTAAGTCACTAAAAGAAGGAGAGATCCT
Organism: Vulpes vulpes; assembly: GCF_048418805.1. Lineage (NCBI taxonomy): Eukaryota > Metazoa > Chordata > Mammalia > Carnivora > Canidae > Vulpes > Vulpes vulpes. The sequence goes on along the minus strand of NC_132788.1, from coordinate 73,282,532 downwards.
GCCTCATTGTTGGGTACACCTGCTCCGTGTTATGAAGCGGTCCAAGAACAAAGCATCTGTGTTGTGAAGGAGGCTAAGCTACAGGGAGAGCCCACATGTAGGTAATATGATCCGCAGTCGCATTTAGTTCTCAGCAATTGGCCAGAATCCACCCCTCACACATGTGAGATGGGGAGTCAAGGGATGACACCAGGCCCAGCTAGTTTGACTACTACTCCATGAGAGAGCCAGTTTGAATGTCCAGGCAACCCCAGAAACATGAGATAATAATAAAATAACTGATACTCTTAAAGCCACTAAGTTTTAGAGTGATGAGTTATACATAGCAATAGATAATCAGACCCTTGGATTTACCAGAGCTAGAAATAGGCATGGCCTATTTCATGCCATTGCATGGCAATGGATACCCAACAGAATAAGAGAATTAGTCAAAGAAAATCTCATCCATCAACCATATTGATCTTCCAGCCACTCTCCAGAGGTAAAACTGAAAAACTTCTTTAGCTAAGCATCTATAAACATTTGAAAAACAAAACCAGGGCTGGGAAGGTCATGACAGCTGCCATTCAATGGAAGAGGCCACTATGTAAGGCAGTATTAAGTGCTTTACACTTTTATTAAGCATGCTCTTATTTCATCTTGGCAACAACACTATGAAAGAATTATAATTAGCTCTGTTCCTCCAGGTACATGAAGCAGAGGAATGTTTACAAGTTGCTTCAAAGTTTCATAGCTAGTCAGAGGGTATATTAGTTAGGGTAGGCTAAGGTGCTGTAACAAAAAGACCCCAAAGCACATTGGCTTAAATGAGAGGTAATTTTCTCTCACCAATCAGTTCTGAGGGAGGCAGTGCAGTCTGGAAGGGCTTTCATGTCTTTAAATACCTGGCTTTCATCTCCAATCCCAGGAGGGTCATCCAGTTGTTGCCATGTCACCAGACAACAGAAAGTGTAAAGGGCACAGGAGCACCTACACATTTCCTCAAGGGGTATGAACTAGAATTGGGACACAGCACTTTGACTCATGGCTCTTTGGTCAGCACTAGTCCGCCAAGAAACTAGGTTGGAACTAAGGGTCTTACTTACTAAGAAGTAAGCGGTCTCAATTTATGCCTTTGTCTAGTCTATTAGCTGACTTCTAGCTATCAGTTAGCTTTTGCTGCATATAACCATCCCCAAAACTTAGCAGCTCAACACAACAAAACGTGTTATTTCTCACAGTTCTGTGGATCAGTTGGGTGGCTCTTCTGGTCTAGGCTGTCTTGGCTGACTTTAGAGGTTAGCAAGTACTTGAACTGGGGTTGGTTGGTCTAGGATAGCCTTACTCACAGGACTGCTGACTGGCAGGCCAGGTGGCCTAGGGACTCTCTGCTGAAGGAGGGGAGGTACTATGTGGCCTTCCATCCTTCGGTAGATTGTCTTGGGTTTCTTCACATGGTGGTTTCAATGTTCCAAAGAACAGGAAGAGAGAGCAAGACGTAATGCACAAGTGTTACTTATGTCAGATTAGTTATTGCCCCCTTGGCCAAAGCAGGGGACTGGGCCAAGTCCAGAGCCAGTGGGGGGATGGACCCGCAGAAGGGCAGGAATATAAGATGGCAGGAAAAAGGCGTGGGCCATTCCTGCTACTATTTACCACACCTCACATAGCACCCTGGACACCTATCCCATTCCAGAGCATTGCTGTGGGATGGTTACAGGCATGGCAGAGAAATTTGTGTTCTAGAGACTCAGGTCCTGAGTATCTCTCAACTTATTTCCATTTTGGACCTTTGATTAACAGCATGAGGTGAGATGCATGCATTGAGTATACTCTGTTTTGATTAGTTGACTCACTTCTTGTGAGTTGGTAAGTGTTATGTTATGCGCATGTACTCTATGGACCTGTACCTGTTACATAGAAAAATAGGTGATAGAAATTATTTTGAGGGTACCTTTGGTGATAAGCTTTAGGGTACACCCACCCCCTGTACTCAGCAGTCTCTACTCAGAGTGGTGCTGGGGAAGGTGGTGGGTTGCCTGGCTACTGAGCAGTAGCAGCACAAAACCCAAACTTGGAAGTTTGAGGCCACTGAGTCCAATGTTTTTGGTCTTATGCCAGCGACTGCAGATTAGATTTCATTAATTAGGGTAGTGAGTCTCAACTCCCGCTGCACATTAGAATCACCTGGGGAGCTTTTTAAATGCTGCAGTTACCCAGACTCCCCACCAGATGAAGGACTAGGAATCCTTGGGGGAGGGGCCTAGACTTCTGTTTATGTAGAAGCTCCCCCTGGATGATTCTTAACATGCTGCCATTGGAAGCACTGAATAAAAGTGTCCCCCTTTCATCAAGTTAGGAGGCTGTCCTTCCTCACTCATCCTACCTGCCAGTTTGACAGCTCAACAGGGAGCAAGAAACAGAAATGGCAGATGTACCAATGGAAAGGATCCTGGAACTCTGAGCCCTCTAGATGGACTGGTAGAGACCCTTTGGGAAACCCAATAGAGGGTAGCATGGCCATACTAAAATAGAAACAGGTCTTTCTATCTACTCAACCAGAAATATGCCATTCTTGGGTCATTGCCAATGGAAGCCAAGAGAGCAATATTCCAGCTATCAGGGTGCCTCAGGCAGAGGGTTTAATGAACAGGACCTCTCTTTGATTAAGAGAAAAGACAAAGGGAGTCTAGTGTGAGTGCCAATGGAGGAAGGGCAGTAAAATGGAGGAAGGGCAGTAAAATGGTAAAACACTGCTATTCTGTTGTCAATAGCGGTGGGCAATCACTGGGCACCCACTGGTACCATTGCTGTTACGGCTCTGGATACAATAGCCAGTCTTCTGGCTTTGGCCAATCCACAGTGGTGTCTCCGGCTCTGGGCCAAGGACTGAAGGCAGGGGGCCTGGCTCTAACTCTCCACCATCTGCCCTTCACTCAGTGTGACTCAAGACCCACCCAGTTTTCCTGGTCACCTCCCCCTGGCACCCTCCCAGGCTTGCCCACCCTAGGCAGCATCTCTATTCAGAGCTTTCCTCCAGTCCCATACAGCAAAAGTTACCCGTTCCATGCTTCTTACTGTAGGGAGCAGCTGTCAATCTGGAAAGAAACGGGCTTTGGAGTCAGGTGTTCCCATACTCAGATTAGAGCAAGGTTACCCACTAAGCTCTGAGACTCTAGGCAAGTCATTTATCCTTGTTGAGTATTAGTTTCCTCCTCTGCCGAGTGGGGATAATTTCATCCTAACAACCCTGTAAGAATGCACTGACATGAGGTACAAAAAACATCATGGGTGGGACTCAAAGGTAGTTTGGATTTAATCTCAGGATTTCACAACACTCAAAATGTGCTTTTCCAGCTCTGGAACATTTGCATTTTAAAAAGAAACTAAGAGTTCACTCAAGAGCTCTACAGGTTGGGCCTTTGGAGGCAGTGTAAGAATTAACTTGGGACTCCCTGCCATTGGCCAGTAAATGGGGGTCTGATCCGAAGAAGGGCACCCTCTGGAGGTCTTCGAATCCCATCACCTGGATGGTATGCAGACTGGACAACCTGTTTTTTTTTTTTATTATTTTTAAAAAGAATTTATTTATTTATTCATGAGACATACACACACAGAGGCAGAGACATAGGCAGAGGGAGAGGCAGGCCCCAATGCAGGACTAGATCCCAGGACCCTGGGATCACAACCTGAGACGAAGGCAGATGTTCAACCACTGGGCTACCCAGGAGCCCCAACAACCAGTTTTAGAGTCACCCAGAGAGCCTCTCCCTGCATGTGGCAGAAAATTTTATTCCAGCACCTGCAGGGATTCTGATGCAGAGTATGTCTGAGGAGGTTCCTTCTTTGACAGAAGACAGGTCCTGCTGAGGGGATTTCTGTTTAAATGAGCTTTTGCTTCAGGGATCCACTTGGTAAAACAAAAACAAAAATGACTTCCCAGAAGTTTTTCACACATGTGAGACATTTCTTGATGTCAGCCTGGCCTGTGCAGAGCTGGTTTCTCACACCCTGGGTAACCTTTCAGAGCCACCCTGCCTCATTTTGAATGGAGAGGATTAGAAAAACAGTTACAGAGAATTTTCCTATGCATCATGCCCCAAAAATAGCCCTTTATTTTCTTGTTATCCAATGACAAGAAAGGTTAACAGCAGTCTAAAAGCAAAGGGTTGAGAAACTCACACTTTAAAAATGGAGATGAGGAGAAGTCAAGCTCACATTTCCTGGGCCCATCTTATCTTTGGCTGGGGCATTTACCTTCACAGTGACTTAAGGGTCATGTCACCATGAGACATTGTTGACCGTGGCATTTGGGTTATTCAGGGGAATTCTGGGGTTCCTGGGTTTATTTGCACAGGTTCCCCCTTTTTTCCCCTGGGGAAGCCCAGAAAGAGCAATTGGCAGCTGTCGCCAAGGACGCCTGAGCTTGAACACTACTGGGAGATGTCACAGTCTCTTGAACAACGTTTAGGGAGGCCATTTAGAGGGATGGATCTGAGTAAGGAGCCCAATTGTAACTTAAACTGGTTGGTGGAGGCAAAAAAAGGAGAAGGCATTGGCTTAGGTAGTTGGGAAGATCTGAGAGTAGTCCTCAAAACTTAAGACAGGACCTCAGAGTTAGAGCTGGTGCTCCCTGTCCCCAAGCCCAAGCCCCTTCTTTTATCCTTACTGGCTGTCTCTGTTTGATTCATTCTCTCAGGCCTCCATTTCCAAAGGTTTCCTCCGTGCTGTGGGCAAATGACATGCAGCTCCCCACTGACACAGCCTCCCCCCTTCCCATCTTGTCATCCTTTACCTCACAGAATCTACAGCTTATCTCCAGGAAGGACTCTGGTCCTTCCTAGTTTCTACCACTACTCCTTGGACCAATCAGCACCACTGTCTGGGTGGGACACTAGGATGGGCCAGGACGACTCACAGGCCCATTTCTGATCCAGGTAGAACAATAGGAGTCCTATCCCCACCCCTGCCCCCAAAAAAGGCAGAGCTAATACTTGCAGGACTGGTAAGCAGCAAAAGCTATGACCATCTACTCCAGGGACAAGACACTTACCCAGAGCCAAGTAAACCTGCCTCAGGGCACAGCAAGAGGGCGCAGCTGAGAACAGATACAGTGAACTTGCTCTTACGGCAGTGATGAACTTTGGGAAGATTTCTTAATAGAAGTGCTCAGGCAGTTGAGCGTGTGACTCTTGGTTTCCATTCGGATCTGATCACGAGGTCGTGGGATCAAGCCCTGCGTAGGGCTCTGTGCTCGGTGAAGAGTCCGCTTGTCCCTCTCCCTCTGCTCCTTCCCTTGCTCAGGCTCCCTCATTCTCTCTCTCCCAAATGAATAAATAAAATCGTAAAAAAAAAAAAAAAAAAAAGCGCACAACTGCCACAGAAGGCTTAAAAAGAAGGTGAGCTGGGGGATTTATGGCTGAGTCCTGTGTGTTATTTTTAATGGGGAAAACATAAAAAGATCTTAAGGGTCCAACAAGAGGGGACTGGTTAATTATAAAACATACCTGTCATAGATCAACATCAGGAAGTTTTATTTTTTTATTTATTTAAGAAGTTTTATTTTTTAAAAAAGATTTTATCTATTTATTCATGAGAGACACACAGAGAGAGGCAGAGACACAGGCAGAGGGAGAAGCAGGTCCCCCTGCAGGGAGCCCACTATGGGACTCCATCCCAGGACTCTGGGACCATGTCCTGGGCTGAAGGCAGACGCTTAACCACTGAGCCACCCAGGCCTCCCAAGATGTTTTAACAGCTGTGTAAAACAGTAATGATAAAGGTAAAGGTAAACAGAAAAATATGCCTGTTAACTATGGTGGTTTTCAGATTGATGGATGATATCCCCCCCACCTCATTTCTTTATGCTTTTTGTTTTTGTTTTGTTTTACTTTCTCTCTTCTACAGTGAGTATGACTTCCTTTGGAGAAGGAAACAAACAAACGAAACTGTAATATTGTCCTCAATAAATCTGAACTGTAGAGATTGAAGAATCACTGGAGGAGATAAAAAGAAAAACTTCATTCTAGAATCCTAGGAGAGCAGCTCCCAAGAGCCGGCGCAGGGAGGCGTGATGGAGGCGGAGGAGAGGCAGGGAACACAGAGCCCTGAGAAGCTACAGGGCCTTTTCTTCTGAAAGTAACGTTTTCTGAGTAGCTCTACCTACATGACCTCCTTTAACTCTTTCCAGTAACTCTAAGAAGTTAGTACAAGTATTCATTCCACCTCTTCCATGAGGAAGCTGAGTGCTGGGGAGGTTCACTGACTCGTCCCAAACACGCAGCCTGCAAAGTGGAGGAGCAGCGATAGGAACCTTGCTCTTTGTGCTGCAGCAAGAGGAAGTGTGGGCAGGGGCTTTATTTCTTAGCTATCATGCTGAGATCTTAAGGGGAAGGCGGAAGAATGATTTCCCTCCAGTAAACACGAAAAGATGTGAAAGCCTCCAAAACCCTCGTGAGGGTGTGAAACAGCTAGCGTCCCTGAAATAGAACCCAGAGTTTATATTCCCAGAGAGAGGTATAACTCAAGGCAGAAAGACAACACAGGCACGCAGAATTTGTTTTAGGTTGGGGAGACACCTGTAAGAGCATCCGTCTAGCTTATGCCTTTTGACACTGAGGTCACCAAGGTCCAGGGAGGGTAGCTGACATACCTGAGGTCACACGGCAAGTGAGTACTGTTGTTGAAGACAGTCCAGGCTTGTCACTAGCGGTGCAGTGCTCTTGAGGGCTATCATGTGGCAATGCGGCATTTGCCGCATAAGGAAGCAGGCACCTCAGTTGGAATGAAGCATCCATGCCTGTCTCCTAGAAACACATATTCACGGAGATGGATCTAGAGGAACAAGGGGCTGATTTGATAAGGACTTCTTGATACAGTGCTGGAAAATCCGTTGTGTTTAATCACTGTTCAAAAACCATACTTAAAGGCATTTCTATGAAAAAGTAAGAAGAGCCTTTACATATTTTTCATGACTATATATATATATAGTTATGCAGTATATATAATATAAATATATATATATATATTTTAAATGTATTTCATTTCTGTTACACGGGTCTTAGGTTGCCAAGGAGACAGTTATCAGCAGAACTAAGCTGTTGGTGAATAATTAATTGTCTGTTCTCAGTGTGGTTTGGAGAGAACTTACTTCTCAGAGTGTCTAAAGAGGGTGTGGGCAAAGTCTGCTTTGTCCACAACAGAAGGAGAGTGAGGGCCTGAAGAGACAGCCGAATAAGAGGTGGGGATGCAGGATGGAGACTTCCCTCCTGCCCCGCAAAACAGAAGCAGCAGCAGTCACTGCCATTGTCAACCCATGACCCCCACGCCTGACCAGTGCTGGAGCTCATGTCACCTGGTATCACCATCTGCATTTTCTTGCCTGAGACCTCTCTCTGGCAGGCAGAGCTCTCTCGTTTGTCTGTGGCAGGCCAGAAGTGCCTATTTATATAAAGAGAGAGAGCGAAAGAGAGAGAGAGAGAGACGTGCAGCTCTCAGCCATGAGTGATGGAGGGATAATTCCCCAAGGGTGCTCTCCACTGGCACCCTGCATCCCTGGAGGATTCAGCTCTGCCTACGCACATGGTTGCTTGCCAACATACCCTTTATTGGCTCCCTTCCTTTCTCTGGCTTACTTCTTTACTCCCCTGACAGCGCTTCCTGGGATCATCCCCCAAATGGGCTCTTTGCATTCAGATCCCAGCCTGAACCCTGCTCCTGGGGTAACCCAAACCAGATGGTCATATTGTGAAGCGAGGGAGTAGGTGGGTGAGCAGGAGCTGGAGCCGTGCTTCCCATCTGCTGTTCTGTCTACCCTCATGCGTTAAAGAGTATTCTGGAAAATGGGATTTCCCAAGCTCTCCCTCTCGTTTTTCACCAAGGGTAGTACAGATCAGATTCGCCTAAACTCAAACTGCTGCGTGTTCTGAAGGAAACTTGCCCTCCAGGGACACCTGGGTGGCTCAGTGGTTGAAGCATCTGCCTTTGGCTCAGGGGGTGATCCTGGGATCCTGGAACCCAATCCCCCGTGGGGCTCCCTGCAGGGAGCCTGCTTCTGCCTCTGCCTGTGTCTCTGCCTCTCTCTCTGTGTGCCTCTCATGGATAACTAAATTTTTAAAAAATCAGAAAGAAAGAAAGAAAGAAAGAAAAGAAAAGAAAGAAAGAAAGAAAGGAAGGAAGGAAGGAAGGAAGGAAGGAAGGAAGAAAGAAAGAAAGAAAGAAAAAAAACTAACTTACGCTCCATTTACATGTGAAAACATGTGAGTGGCTCCCAAACCCTGGTAAGAGTCCTTGCAATAGAACTCAGAGCTCCTATCCCTAGAGAAGGGTATGACCATGACAGAGAAAGACTCCAGTTGTGACGAATTTGTTCTAGATCCGAGAGACACCTGCAAGAGGATCATAGCCAGTTTACCACTGCAATAGCTGCAGCTTGGCTTCAGCCTGGGCTCACCGGGCCACTTCAGCTAAATGAGCAGAGGAGAATTGAGTAGAGAAAACCCTCCGAACCCAGCACCTTCGGTCTGGACATTTCCAGTTCAATTGCTTCTGGTTTAAAGAGCTGCAAATCCCAGCTGAGACATGTCATAATCAGACATCCACTTGATCCATTAAATAATCCTGAACACCTCTCAGGTACTCAACTAATATTCCTTGTTACGTAGAAAAGAACTTCAGGTTGTAAACACCTCTGCAACTCTGTTATACAAAGGATCTTAGAGTCTCCTGGAAAAGACTGAGGCTTCTGGAATCATCACAGGTGTATAGAAGCAGGAACCCTCCACCCCTCTTCAAACATGCAAATTGTCCACATTCCCCTAAACCCTCACTCAATTCTATGCTATAGAATATATACAGTGTTAGAACAGAAACCTTTGTTCTTCTCTAGTTCATTTCAAAATCTGTTCAAAAAGCTAACAGTAGGAAAGGTTTTCTCCATGGTCACAAAAAGCTGCATAAAGTAAACATCTGATGGTACAGTGATGTTACAGGTGCACTCAGAGAACAGAAACCTTCTCTGCCAACACTCTAAAAAATGTCCCAACCTTTCTCGATTGTTCAAATGGAAACTTTTGCCTGCTCACCTCCTCGAGGTTTCTAAAATAGAAGTTGTCTTGCTAGTGCAATTGAGAATTACACTGTGGCTATCCATCCACTTAGCACTGGCAACATGGTTGGCTTCTGCTGTGAGGGAGAAAGGTTTTTTGTTTTTGTTTTTTTGTTTTTTTTGTTTGTTTGTTTGTTTTTTGTTTTGATAGTTTTGTACAAAATTTCCAAGGTGGGGCAAATCTAACAGAGTGAGACTATGTTTATCATTAAAACAACTTCCAGATGCATGGGCAGAATGGGAGGAAAGTCAGGAGTGCAAGCAGACGGCCCTGAGTTCAAGTTCTACCTGAACTGGAGGTTCTCCAGCTGAGGGACCTCAGGCAAGTTATTGTACCTCCCCGAGCTTTGGTTTCCTCATATGGTCATTGGAGGGATTCAAAGGAGAGACCATATATAAAAAGTGCTAAGCTCAGTGCCTGGGCAACAATCACCATTTCCTGTAAATTGATTCTATCTCATTTCATCTTGTTCAAGTAAAGGCAGTAGCACCCAAAACAAGAGAGCAGGAAGGGGACCATGGACACATGCTTTTGCCTGCCTATCGCTCCTCCTCCTGGGGACCCAATTCCTTCTTCTCCACCAATAACCGCTTCTGTATTGATTGAGGCCAAATGCCTTTCTTCTCTCTAGCCAGGTGGGAATGAGTCTCAGGCTTCGTCCAACCTCCGACCTGCCCCAACCACAATGGGAGGTGCAGGCAAGGGTCCATGGTCAGGCTCCTCTATCCTGAGTCTTCCCTGGCCCTTTGTTCTCGTTGGAGGTATTGTTAAAGATCCGTTCCCTTCTGAGCTTGTAGAGTGTGACTTTCATGCACCTGGCAGCTACCTTTCCTGCCATATCGGTCAGGGTTTGCCCAGGAAAGCAGAACCAGTAGAAGATCTATCTCACTGGGGAGTTATTGAAGGGATTTGGTTGCCTGTAGTTGTAAGAATGGTTCAACACTCTGTGAGGCTGCTCTTTCTGTGTCTAGTACTGCAACTGAAGTGTGCAGGGTAGCCTGTCAAAAGGGAAAGATGGACACAAAATGGGGGGTGCGAGGGTAAACTGAAGTCTTTGAAGATGGGCAGGAATTCATGCGCAGGGGGCATGAGGACTCACATTCCTCTCTTCCCACCTCCGAGCCACCCACTCATCAGATGATGGAATTAAGCTGGAGGGGTTGCTGGACATTACTTGGCCCAAGAGTCAGAGAGGGTGAAGGAGGATCCAGTAGAAGTTGACAATGCTATGAGCCCAACCCTACATGTGAGGGAGCAGATAAGGGACAACATGAGCAAGCTGGGACAGCACCTCCTGACCTGCTCTGGCCTTCTCAGCATGAAAGGAAATATGACGGCAGCTCGTTTCCACTTCCAAAATCTCATACAAAATGCCTCTGTGGCTCATTTAACCCAGAGCTATGCAGAAAATTTGGGGAAATATAGTTCCAATAGAACAAAGTGGACAGAACAAATCTGCTATACTGGCTTTATGACAAGAGCCCATTCAGGAGATAGGGAGAGAGCAAGAGCCCTGACGACATCATTTCAGCCTCTGGATCCAGCCAGGTCTGAAGCTGTACCTACCCCTAGCATTTCCAGTGATGGAAACCATTTGGCTGATGCTGGTTTTGAATTGAGTTTCTGTCTCTTGAAAGTGAAAGTGGCTGGACCAATATAACTACCTAGTTCAGCAACATTTCCAATAGTAACTAGGTTCAGGAGTTGTGTCAGAATTCCAGTAAAGCCTCTAACTTTGGCATCACAATTAGGAACAAAGCCTGGGATGATAGGGAATGACTAGTACACAGCACTTTAAGTTTTGATGGGTAAAGAATTTGCTAAGAAATGGCAAGAAGACTACATATAAAACACTATTAATACCTGCAATGGGTGACGCCTGGGTGGCTCAGTCAGCTAAGCATCTACCTTCAGCTCAGGTCATGATCCCAGGGTCCTGAGATCAAGCCCCACACTGGGGGCTCCTTGCTCAGCAGGGAATCTGCTCCCCTTCTCCCTTCTGCCTGCTGCTCTCCCTACTTGTGTTCTCTGCCAAATAAATCAATCTTAAAACAAAATCTGAAAATATCTGCTATGAGCACACTACCAAGCGCCAGGTGTAACCTCTGCAGGAGGCAAGCTGGCAGACAAAAGCCAAAGGGATATCTAGATGGAACCTCACAGTCGGGGGACCCTGGGCTCCCATACTTCAAATTTTCCTTCTTGTTTTGCAGGTCAAACAACTTCACGTGGTCAGTGTGTATGTAATAGGTCATCTTTGCAAGGTGGGGGTGGGGTCTGACCTCCTTACTGTATCTTCAAGATTTAAAATGGAGGTGGGGAGGATATATTTTTCCAGCAATTGGAATTCTTGTACTCTTCACCTAGGATACATCTTTCCCAAAGAAAATTCACCTAGGATAATGAATGAAGATTAGAATAATTTTTCTGGAGAACACAGAGGATTGAGGGAGATTTTACCTAAGAACTGGGTCAGTCTGGTGAATGACTTTCCTTGTTCTCCAAAAGTGGATAAAATGCTTGGGAGTGTCACAAGACTCAGAGTCTTCTGTTCATAAATGGTTGTCTGGATCCTGTTCTATTCACGAAAGCATTGATGTTTGTGATAAGCCTCTTGAGTGTTTATTTCCCAAATCATATATTGTCCCAGTTACAGATCACCTTTTAAGGTATCATATACAGATGTTAACCTCATTATTAAGAACAGGCTTTTTAGGGGGACTGGCTGCCTCAGTGGTTGAGCGTCTGCCTTTGGCTCAGGTCATGATCCTGGGGTCCTGGGATCAAGTCCCACATTGGGCTCCCCATAGGGAGCCTGCTTCTCCTTCTGCCTATGTCTCTGCCTCTCTCTCTCTCTCTCTCTCTCGTGAATAATTTTTTTGAAAGAAAGTTTGGGAAAAAAAATCCTTTCTTTTTTCCCTCTTCTCTAGGAAAACTGTCCACTCATACCACTTCCTACACCAAATGTGTGGGTTTTCCAAACTAAGCAATTCTCCAATTCTTTTCAGACACCAACTGGGGGTCCTAGGATTTAATTTAAACCTGATGCTAATCACCTGGAGTTAGCACAGACCTCAGAGGTTAAGGGCTCAGTCCCACAAGACTGCTGCCCCTTCAGACACCAATCACAACTAGTGGGTCTTCAGGTTACCCACACTGCTGTCTGACTTGGCTACACAGGTCAGGGATTTCCACAACTGCCTCCCTAAGTTCAAAAATTGGTTACAATGGCTCATAGAAATCAGGAAAATACTTTACTTATACTTACTGGTTCATTATAAAGGAAACAAATGAATTGCAAGATGAAGAGGTACATCAATTGAGGTCTGAAAGGGTCCTAGTCACAGGAGTTTCTGTCCCCATAGAGCTGGGTCATGCACCCTCTCAACAAGTTACTGTGTTCACCCACCTGGAAACTCTTGGAAGCTCCTACCTAGTTCAAGGATTTTTACAGAGGCTTCCTCATGTAGGCATGGAAGATTATTAATTCAATCACCAACTCTTCTCTCCTTCCCTAAGGATGAGGGTAAGGCTGAAAGCGCCAAGTTTCTAATCATGGCTTGGATGTTCTGGTGACCAGCCCCCATCCAGGAGCCCATCAAGAGTCATTAGAACAAAAACCACTTCTATCACCTCAGGAATTCCAAGGGATATAGGAGTTCTGTGTCAAGAACCAGGGACAAAGGGCAAATACATACTTTTTTTTTAAGGTTTTATATGAGAGAGTGAGAAAGCATTAGGGGGGGCAGGGAGCAGTAGGGGAGTAGGGGGGTTGAGCAGCAGACTCCCCATTGAGCACAGAGCCCAATGTGGGGCTTGATCCCAGGATCCTGAATTCATGATCTGAGCCAAAGGTAGACGCTCAAGCAACTGAGCCACCCAGGGGCCTCCAAACATACTTCTTTATATAACTCAATATCACACCTTCCAAGCCTTTTAAGTACTAGGCAGTGTATACCAATGAATGGCGGACAAATAAATGTGTAAGACATAGTCATTCCCTCAAAGAGCTCAAAGAATCAACTTCCACATTCTAGATACCATTTTTCTAATTATGCAACCAAAAATTCCATTATGTTTTGGGAAAGCCTTCTCCCACCCTATAGTGAGCCTATTATCTTCCAAAGCCCTCTATATTCTCTTTTGCTTCTGTATGTAGTAACCCAACTGCCCCCTCTATCAATTCTTTCCTTCAGTGGATGTCTTACAAATTTTTATTTTCTTCCAATTTCAAAAATAATAAATGCAGCATGCAGAATATTTAAGATACTAGCCTACTAGCTGCCCCCCCCCCAAATTGTTTTAAACTAGTTTTATTCTCAGGTAGTGACTTTCTCAAGGCTTAGAGTCCTCTTGTCCATAATGGCAAGAAGAGAGTAAGCAAGTGGGACAGATGGAATGGATCTTAGACCCATCACTGTACTTCGTCTCCAACTTCTCCTGCCCTGGGGCAGACTACCTGACCTATAAAACACTATTTTATACACAGGGCAGCTACAGTTGCTCTGTCATAGGTCTTGCTGCTCCTACCTTTGTGGCTCTTCACAGCAGCCAGAGTGTCACTTACAATGAAATCAGATGACTCTACTTCCTTCCTTAAAGTCCCTCCCTCCATTATTGTCCATTACAGCTAGGAAATAACTGAACACCACTGCTCCTGGGAAGCCCTCCTCTCCACCTTCCTCAGGAGGTCTCTCCCCACCTCTCTTCCTTTCTTCCTTTTCTACTTTATTTTCCATCTTTGAACTTATGAAGATCTTTGAAGATACATGGCTTGTTTCTGAGTTTATTGATTGTACCTTCTACCCCCAAGAATATACATTCCCTAAGGGCGGGTTATTGAGAGACCCCATAGCAGAGTGGGTCTATTGGGTTCCTTTGAACTGGGGATGGGGTGTGTGTGTTTGGGGGGGCAGCCAAGAGCCCCAGGTCCTTCACCATGCTTTGTTGATTTCCTTTAGCCTTGTCCTCATCTTTATAACTTATGCTCTCTTGATTAAACTCTCCCCAATTACCCGTGTAAATGGGCCATCTCTTCCCTAGCAGGTGCTTGACTCTGTTTTTGTTTTTGTTTTTAAGATTTATTTATTTACTCATGAGAGACAGAGAGAGAGAGAGAAAGAGAGAGAGAGAGGCAGAGACACAGACACAGGGAGAAGCAGGCTCCATGCAGGGAGCCTGACGTGGGACTCAATTCCCGGGACTCCAGGATCACACCCTAGGCTGAAGGCAGTGCTAAACCACTGAGCCACCCACGCCGCCCTTGACTCTGGTTTTAACTTGACTTCTGCGACCAGGAAAGAGGCATCTGGACTGATGGCAGATGCTGAATGACCAGAGGCCAGTCCTCTGCCCTTTGGTGCAGGCATGAGGGTTGTTACCGCCCTCCTCAACACTGAACGCTTTTCCACTTTCGTCTAGTGCTTGGCATCTCGTAGGCACAGGCATTATGAGTTAATGTATCTCTAAAAATTAAGCACTGAATCAGGCCCTTCATTTATAGCTCATTTTTACAAATGTGAATTAAAGTGGGCCAGTCTTATGACATACTCAAATTTATTATCCCCACTTGATGGCTTGGATAGTTAAATACTTCAGTGAATAAACTTAGAATTCATTAAGTCTCATTTTCTCATATTTCATATATTTGCAATCCACTTTCCTCCCTGGCAGTTTTCAAACAAGGAAATTAAGCCTGGCTCTAAAATTTATGGACGTATTCTTCTAATATTCCTTTAATTAGAAACTCATATGTGGTTTCCTAAGCAAGCCACCCATGGAGATAACTTATGTGAATGGGAGCCACTGGATTGTCTGATGGCTTCCTAATTTCAGTTTTCTTCTGAAGCTCTCATGAGCTCTGAAGCACAATGTCGGGCAAGTTCTATGGAAGCATAGGCTGGGAGGGCTAACTTTTCATCTTCAGGTTGATATTAGAAGGTTTGGTAATGGCTTACTGGTTTAGTTTTCACTGCTGGATATTAAGAGAGTAGAATTAGTCAGCTTTGGCCAGCATGGTGCTTCTGAGCTTGTCTGGTGACCTTGCCTCTTTTCACAAGATCTATCTAAACCCATTCTGTACCCACCTGTGCTGGATAAGGCCACCAGTTTGGATATCCTGTTACCTACTACAGTACAGAGAGGAAAGAGTAGGAGAGAATGTGGCACAGATCCAGAGAGAGGAGGGTAAGGGAAGGAGAGGGGACAGAAACAGGGTATATGGCATATATCTCATATGGCATTAGATGGATGCTTGGGTTGTCCATGTAACCCTATTAAGTGCGCCTAAAATTACATATCATTCCAAGATGAGCTGCTAATGTTTAGAACTACCTGTGTTGTAGAACTGGGGAGTTAGAGATACCCAAGTCTTTTAGATCTAAACATATTTAGCCCCAAACTCAAGGGCATTAGAGAGAGTAGAATCAGTCAACAAATGTCAATTCATCTCCTATTACAGGCACTTCTGGTTTCAACTGCCAGAGACAGAGTCCTGCCCAGGCAGGTAATGCTTTGCACAGTGCTTGCCATGGGCCATGCATGCTTCTGAGCTTTTCTTATCTATGAATTCCACTCAATCCCCACAGCATCCTATGCCATGGGTTTTGATATCATCTCCCATCTAAAGATGAGGAAATGGAGGCGCTATGAAGTTAATGTGCCCAAGGTTACAAAGCCAGTAAGTGAGAGAAGATAGATTTGACCCTCAATAGTAGGATTCCAGGGTTTGAGTTTTTCACTGCTGTATTAAGATTCTCCAGGGAAACAGAACCAACAGGATATATACATCCATCTGTATGGATGCATCTCTCTCTCCCTCTCTAGAGGTTCCTGTACCCTCTAGAGAGAGGGAGAGGGAGAGGGAGAGAAAGAGAGAGGGAGAGAGAGAGAGAAACAGATTGGTTTTAAGGAATTGGCTCACGTGATTGTGGCAGGAAAAAAGTTGTAGTTCACGTCCAAAGATAGTCTGTTGGAAGAATTCCTTCTTGCTTGGGGGTGCGGGGGGTGGGGTATAAGTCTTCACTCTATTCAGGCCTTCAAATGATTGGGTGAGACCCACCCATGTGTGGAGGGCAAACAGTTTTGCTCAAAGGTCACCAATTTAAATGCTAATCTCATCCAAGAACAACTTTTGCAGAAATATCCCAAATAATGTGCATCTCAGTATCTGAGCACCATGGGCCAGCCAAGAGAACATAAAATATTAACCATCACAGCCACAGACACGGGGTAAATTGTATCATCCCCAGAAGATACAGTGAAGGCCCAGCCCTGAGAACCTAAGAACCTAACCTTGTTTAGATATAGGGTGATCGAAGATGTAATTCGTTAAGATGAGGTCCTACTCAAGCAGGATGGGCTCTTAATCCAAGATGTCTGGTGTCCTCATAACCAGAGGGAAGAACACAGAGAAAATGTCTATGCGAAGACACACAGACACAGGGAGAATGCATGTGGAGACAAAGGCAGAGTCTGCAGCTCTGCTGTCACAAGTCAAGGAACGTCAGAGCCTATTAGAAACTAGAAGAGGCAAGGAAGGGTCCTTCAACACTTCTGGCCTCCTGAACTGGGAGAGAATAGATTTCTGTTGCTTTAAGCTCCCTAGTTTGTGATGTTTAGTTACGGCAGGCCCTAGGAAACTAATATAATCCTGCCCACAAGGAGCCTTCGTTCTTGGAGAGAGGGAGCAGGCAATGATCATGAGACTATATGGGGACCATATGAGTCATAGAAGACTTTTTCAGGGCTAAGTTTGTAGTGGAGAGGACTTCATGCATATAGGGGCCACCTTACTGGCCATACTGATCAGGGTTTGTCCAGAAAAGCAGGACCTTTAGAAAATACATATTTGAGGGATTTATTAGAGATTTTGCCCTTTTATAATTGGAAGAGCTGTCTAAACAGTGTATGTGAGGCTGCTGTTTCTGTCTGGTATAGGAACCTAAAGTCTGCAGGGCAGGTCATTCAGAAGGAAAGATGGACATGAAGTGGGAGAAGCAAGGATAAACTGAAATCTATGAGGCGAATGTCTTGGCAGAAGTCTGACATTGAGATGACAGCAGAATAGACTCAAGGTCACCTGACTTCCTACTGAGTGTCCTTTCCATTATTCCCTTGCATCTTTTTAGAAGCCTAGAATTTTTTTCCCTTACAAAAGAGACCTTGAAGACTACCAGATTCATAAGAACTAAAAAGTGTCAACTACTCAATGAGCTCTAATCAAACATGATCCTTTTCTAGAAGGAAATACAGTCAAATGTGTTTATGCTAGTTATTTGGGAATTTGGGGACTTGAATTAGTCAAGAAGTTTTTCCTTCTATGCTGTTTTCCAAATTTCCTATAAAGATCAAGGACATTTCAATTTTTTTAAAAAGATTTTATTTATTTATTCATAGACACACAGAGAGAGAGAGGCAGAGACAGGCAGAGGGAGAAGCAGGCTCCATGCAGGGAGCCTGATGTGGGACTCGATCCTGGGTCTCTAGGATCACACCCCAGGCTGCAGGTGGCGCCAAACTGCTGTGCCACCAGGGCTGCCCGGACAATTAAAAAAATTTATTTTTACTTATTTATTCATGAGAGACACAGAGAGAAAGGCAGAGACATAGGCAGAGGGAGAAGCAGGCTCCTGGAGGGAAGCCCAATGCAGGAATCGATCTCAGGACCCCGAGATCACGCCCTGAGCTAAAGGCAGATGCTCAACCACTGAGCCACCCAGGTGCCCAAACAAGGACATGTTTTAAAACAAAACATAAAGCAACATTCTTCTTTGGAAGAAAAAAAGATCTCGATGCACATAAGAACCAAGCATCCTTCTCAAGAAGAACCAATGTGCCTTTGCTAGCTGTCTGGTCCCGCCTGGCAATCAAATAAAGGATAAAACCAGTGATTTTAGATGTTGAGGAAATTCTGAATCCATGAATCGAAATTAGATGTCTCACTTTTGGCCCCTAGCTAACCTTCAGTTCATTTACTCTCATCTTTTTGTTTGTTTGTTTTTAAAGATTTTATTTGAGAGAGACAAAACGCATGCATGAGTGGGGGAAGGAGTAGAAGGAGAAAGAGCCAGAAGCAAGACTCGATCCCAGGACCCTGGGATCAGAACCTGAGCTGAAGTCATACGCTTAACTGAGCAGAAGTAAGGTGCCCCTAACCCTCACCTTTCAATCTCAGCTTTATGTAAGGACAGGGCAGGTTTAAGACCAGATAATCCCTAGCCTAAGAAGCACAGCAGTCCCTAGATCCAAAATGTGGTTGGTTTAGGGTTAGGTTATGCTGCTGGTTTCTGAGTGAATCGTGTATTAGTGCTAACACTTACTAACAGACTCTATGGCCCCTTACCCTTCCACACCCTTCTCTGACTTACTGAACCCAATTCATTCCTCCACAAACCAAGCTTTTCCTGATTCAGTCATTCACTGAATCAACATTTACTGAGCTCCTACTATGTGCTAGATACTGTAATAAGCAATGTGATGCAAGGATTTTTGCAAGGAAAATTACACGATTTGGTCCCTCAAAGTTCCAGAAATCCATCATCAGTTATTCTTTTTTTTTTTTTCATCATCAGTTATTCTATAATTCAGTTCACATCCTGCTCAAGCAGCTATGGTAGTAAATCACAGTGGTTAACACTCTGGGCTTGGGAGTCAGACTGCCAGGGTCTAAGTCTGGGTCCCACCTCTTACTGTGCCCACATGTGACTATGGGCAGTTTGATGAATTCTTCTAGGCCTCACGTGTCAGTCACACGTGCACACGTGTGATGATGACAACGGTAAGAACAGCTCACATTTATTGTGTCCTTACCACGTGCCAGACCCCAGGCTTTTGTGTGTCCAGTACCTCCTGTCATGCCTGCCAAGCCTCTGGGAAGTGGTTACTTTTATCATCCCCATCTGACATGTATGGAAGTTAGCGTTAGGAGGTTATACTACTTACTAGAAAGGGGAGAGTGGGTGGTGAGTGGTGGACGAAGACACCTACGTTCTTCGGGTTAGAGGAATGGGCCCTCTAACCATGCTCCCTGGGGGTAGTACCCCCCTGATCCTGGATTCTGAGACCCCCAGGCATACTGAGAGCCAGTGTGGACCCCAAAACCTGACATCCAGGGTGTACAAATTAAACACATGCCCCCAGCCTAAGAGAATGACAACTTCCCTGTGATTGCTGCACTGTGAAAAATGGTAGCCTTTCAAAGGGTTTCCTCCTTTCCGATTCTGTTAGCACTCACACAGCAGCCTGTTAGCGGGGCTCCCCAGCCTGCTGGGGATGCTGGCCAGGCCAGAGGAAGAAGCCACACACCTGGGAGTGCTGGCTGTGTCTTTAGCTCTAGGCTGCTGGCACACACCATCTGCCAGGTACCAGTCACAGAATGTATCGTGCAAGGGTATCTCCACTCCCCAAAACTGCCCTGGGATCTAACACAGACAGACACGTATTTCATGGAGAAAAACAGAGACTGCTACACAATAGGGAAAGAGAGGGGAGAGAGGGAAGAGGGGCAGGAAGGAGAAGAGACAAAGAGGGAAGAGAAGAAAGGACTGGTCAGGAGGGGAGAGAGCAGGGCACACTAGATGGGAAAAGGCTGTAGAAGGTTCTGTCCTCTTCCTAGGCCTTGAAAAGGAGGAACCGCTGGAGTAAGCTGGAGTATTATAACTCAGTTTCAGAGAGGACTTTCTTTCCTCTGTGGTCAAAAGAGGGCAGCGAGGTTTGCAGATAGGGCTCACGCGGGTGGTAGCGGGGATGAGACACCATGGCAGGAAAAAGCCAGGATGCCACGCAGCAAGGCTGATTTTTTCCTTCTCACCTTTGGCTACAGAAACTTCCTATATGGCTTCCTCTCCACAGGAAGAACTCTAGGTCCATCAGGGCCGTGCCATGCAAATGTGCGCTACAGGCTAGAGCTGGTCTGAGAATTCTTGTTACCGGCTGGTGATAAGGTAAGCAAAGAACTGACAGCAAGGGATCAGACATTTTTATCGTGATCTAATGCTTCCAAGACAACTCTCAGTGTTATTGTCGGATTCGTCTCGTAGATGTTGACATAGACCATTTCGGGTGCTGATGACCATGAACTTGTAGAGCGAGCTGCCCATGGCCTGAGCTGTGTATTACTCATGCACAGTCACACCACATCCTGGGCTATGAGTTTGACAAGCAAGACAGAGGAGATTATTAATTTACCTCTACGGTCACTAAGTTGCTGTGCCTTCCTAAGCCTCAGTTTCACTGTTTGTAAACCAGTGTTAAATGACCCTTGTCCTAGGGATTTCTGGAAGATTAAGTGAGGTAGTGCATGTCAAGCGTTTAGCCTAGTAGCCAACAAAGGGTGCCCACTCAACACAAGATAGCCCTTCTCCCTTGGTCATGGTGTACAGACAGAGCTTGCAGCTCGGCTCAGAGCAAAGAGTCTCAGCACCACAGATGTCTGGGGAAGTGAGCCCAGTCTCCCAGACTTGACCCAGAGCAAGCCAAGGATATCTCCAAGTGCAAGCAGAGCGGCTGGTCACCAGCCAGCGGATGAAGATGGTAAAGCTCATCCCCTCCACTGGGAACAAGCAAATCGATGATGAAGGAAAGCGTCAGGTCCTCAAGTGCTCTAAAAGCCAATAATAAAATTTAAAATCAATGGGGAAGCTGACAGCAAACCAATGGTGGGGCCAGAGGCCAGGAATGAAGTGTCTCGGTGCTGGAAGCAGGCAGACAGCCAGGCAGCAGTCCTCAGGACGGCAGCATGCTGAGCGTCCAGGTGAAGGAGCCTCAGAGACTGTAATTTGGCAGAGGTCCTGCCTCCTGGTCTGGTGCTACCCCACAGAGACCGGATGCACACAGGGAAAATGAGGGTGTTGAAGGAATAAGTCCTGGACCCCCAACACAGTGCTGTTCTATTTATCCAACCTTTGGAGGAGTGCAGCCAGAGCCTGGGAAATCATTCTCCAGCATTAGCTTCCATTGCATTTTAAGTACACGGACAGACTAACAGTGCAAGGCATTGTTATGGATTAAATGCCTGTGTCCCCCCCTCAAATTCCTATGCTGAGACCATGATATGATCTCCAGCATGATGGTGTGAGGAGGTGGGGCCTTTGAGAGGTAAGTGGGTTTAGATGAGGTCATGAGGGGGGTCCTTATACAAAGGGGAAGAGGGAGGCACCTGGGTGGCTCAGTGGTTAAGTGTTTGCTTTCGGCTCAGATCATGGTCCCGGAGTCCTGGGATCAAGTCCCACATCGGACTCCCCTCAGGGAGCCTGCTTCTCCCTCTGCCTGTGTCTCTACCTCTCTGTGTCTCTCATGAATAAATAAATAAAATCTTTAAAAGAAAAAGAAACAAAAACAAAACAGGACACAGCACAAAGGTTTGCTGTGAGGACATAGCACAAAGGTGGTCATTTGCAAACCACAAACAGAGCTTTCATCAGGAACTGCAGCAGCCAGCACCTTGATCCTAGACGCCCCCTGACCCCACAACCATGAGAAATAAACATTTGTCCCTGAAGCCATCCGATCACTGACATTTTGTAATAGCAGCCTGAACTGAGCAAGACAAACAGAGATGTTCACAGTATTTCTCAGATAAGGGATTATTCAGATTCAATTATCTGTGCAAACATTTCTTGAGTCCTTCTCCCCCAACGCCACCTGTCTCTACCCTGATGTTCCAGGGGCTGCAGTGAAATAGGCCAGTCAGGAAAAGAAGTTTTTGCTCCTTATGAGCTCCTTAAGGGTGAGGGAGACAAATAGATTAGCAAATACTGAGCGTCCAGAGTGCTAGGTGCAACCATGGCTTTGTAAGGCCCGGCGGAGACAGTAGGCAGCACCACCTGGGATGTCGGGCAGGGTGGGATGTGGGGTGGATGGCAGAGCTGCTGCAGAGAGCCAACCCTCGCCTGCCCAGGAGGGTTCGAAGGACACGATGGCACTGGACTCAGGGCAGCTGCTGTCGTGACGTGTGTTGAAGAGGAAAGTGGGCCAATCGGACTATTTTGGGAATCTTTAGTAGTCAGTGTGGGAATGAAATCTCTAATGGTCATGACAGCTGAAGAAAGGTAGAGAGAAGAGGCTGAGAGTGAAGGAGAAAGGCAGAGAGAATGTGTGAGTGTGAGAGACAGACACACACACACACACACACACACACACACAGAGGGACAGACCTACCTTAATGTGAAAGCTTTAGACTAGTTCTAGAGTCAAGTTCCCTTGAGTCATGGCTATATTGGGCTTCTGTCTTTGAATTTCCACAAGCTTCCATCAGTTGGAATGGGTGGTCTTTACTAGAACTGGTGGAGTGGTTTTCTGCTCCCAACACAGAGTCTAACTAAACCCTTGAAGTGATCTGGGAAGGTGACGCTGATTCACACAAATTCAACCATACTGTCCCAGCCAAACCAAAGAAGAGACAAAGAGAGAAACAACCATTCAAACATTGTGGCTGGTGTCACACGCATGGGTGTTAGCCCTGGCCTGAGTGTGTCACAGGAGTTCAGTGTGTCCATGAACTTTGCTGTGTGTGTGAGCTCCTCACTGACCTGAGGGTGCCTGCTGTGTCGGTTAATGTATACATTTTGGGACAAGAGGAAAATGGGGAAAGGAGAGAATAATTAGCAAGCAGACGAATGAGCATCCTGTTTCCATTTCTGTTGCCAAGGGTAATCGTTTATTTCAACTGAGGTGCTTGGTGAATTAAAGCCACATGTAAGTTAAGGGTGTTAATTTCATGATCTAACTCTTGAGAGTAAAAACACTCACATTCAGCCTATGCTTTGAAGAATTGAAGCCAGCAATTAACTCATAAGGCTGAAACTAACAAACTGCTTCCTTTACAAGCAGAGTGCCAATTGAACCTTGATTCATGAAGTCACCAATTGGTCTTCCTGGCTTCCCATTCAGTCCAGAGCCATCAGATAAATATATTCATCACATCCCAATATTGTCTCTTTTTCAAAGACAAGTAGCAGAAGTGAAGATTTAAGCCAAAACCTGGTACAATATACCTAGACTGTTGGGAATGGGTAGAACGATATGAACAATGCTCAGAAATCAGAGAGGACTTGGAGCTTCCAAAGGAATGAATCTAAAAAAAAAAAAAATCTAAAAAAAATAAAAATAAAAATAAAAATAAAAAAATAAAAATAAAAATAAAAATAAACAAAACAAAACAAAAAACCAAAGGAATGAATCTACCGGGACTGAAAACTTTCTCTAAGCTGCGTACCGTGGGTGAGAAGACAGCCAGGTGACCAATGCATCCTTTTCGTCCATTTTAAACTCGCTAAAGGAAAGCCATGTGAATAATTGCCTTGTGAGCCAGGCAATGTCCACAATTTAGCCCCTGGAGAGGTGTGAGCTCAGCCCTAGTGCAGTTGATCTTCTCCCTGATGTAAATGTTCAGGTCGAATGCCTGTAGAGGCTTCACTTGAATATTCAGATGGACTTTGAGGCCCAGACAAAAGCTCAGCAACCCCTGATGGAAGACTCTGGAAACCCTGCCCCCAGCATAGAAGAGCTAAGGAGCTAAGGAGCCCCCAGCAGCGTACATATTTATCTCCAACTTAAGGATTTAAGGCAAGTCACATCTGAATTATCCTTATCTGTTAAATTAACAAACAATAAGTATTCATTTTCCTGCTAAAGGAGTCTGGACTCCAAATATTTTGGAGTATGCCACTCCAAAATATGCCACTTATTTTGAGTTGAAGGCAAGTGAGAATCAGCAGATGCAGGGCGAGGTTTTCTCTGCACTTCTCTTGTCTGCCTAAAGGCAGGGCATAAATTTCCTTTTGGAAAGTGCCTTTCCAATAACAGAAAAGAGAAGAGCAACTCATCACCAGAGACTGGGAGTTGACACTGGATGACTATTCATAAACAGACTTTACTAAACCAAACTTTATCTTTCATTAGTTCTCCCATGTAGTTCCCAGACATTGGCCTGCAATTATCATCCCTTGAAGTCCAATCCCTCTTTCCTTTGTTAAAATGGCATATGAGCCCTCTAAGCCTAATCACTTCTTTGAGTTTTCTTTTCGGTAAACTCCTGTGCACATAAATCTTAATAAAAATTGTATGTCTGCCTTTTCTCCTATTAATCTTTGTTGTTTAATTCACTGGTTCCTAAACACTGAACCTACGAAGGTAGAAGGAAACTTCTTCCTCCCTGACAGTGCCATACTACTAACCTCAAACTGAAGGGGTGCTTACTGACTTAAAGGAAATAAATATAAAACAAGTCCCTACTCATCAGCTATTGTGAAAGCAAGAAAGTCCTAGAGGACTGGTATGTTTATAAGAATGGCAAACGTTCTTTTCTTTTTCAAATTTTTATAGAGTGGCAAACATTCTTAGAGACCGATGATACCAAGTGATAGCATGGAGTGGCACAATGGGCGGGCACATCTCCAACTGTTGGTGGGCATGTACATTTGGTGAAGACTTTTTTGCAAGGCAATTTGATAAGCTCTATCAATACTGAAAACCGATAAACTTTTGATCCAACTATTCCTCTTCTGGGAAGTTACCTGAAAATGCCCTTGCATACACACACAAAGTCAACATATGAGAATTTTTATTGCAGCTTTGCTTTAATAGCAATACCATGAATCACTCAAATTCCAGCAATGGAGAAGCTGCTATAAGGAGTCAGTAGAAAGAATGAAATAAACTTCCATATTCCAATGTGGGAAGATTTCCAGGACACTGACAGTACTTAAATAATAAGTCACAGAAGTAGACAAATAGTTTTAAAATAGATCTCAAAAAAGCACAATCCATACAGGAAAAGGTTAAGCAACTGAATTACATTAAAATCAAGAACTTCTACTCATCAAACAGCATTAAAAGGACCTACAAGTCTATCAACCAGTGAATGGATAGATCAAATTTGGTATATTCATAAAATGAAATATTATTCAGCCATAAAAAACAAATGAAATTCTAATTCATGCTACAACATGGGTAAACCTCAAAAACATGCTAGGTGAAAGAAGCCAGTCACAAAAGACTGCATATCATGTGATTACATTTATGTAAAACATCCAGAGTTGGGCAAATTCATAAAGATGGAAAATAGATTAGTAGCTACTAGGGCATGGGGGAAGGGGGAAGGAGGGAGTAATGGATTTCTCCATGGGGTGATGGAAATATTCTGGATTTAAATAGTGGTGACGGTTGCAGAACTTTATCAATGTGGAGAAAAACACTGAACTATATATTTTAAACAGATGAATTTTCTGGCATGTTAATTATATCTCACTTTTAAAAATTACATTAAAAAAGACAGTAAGAGTGAAAAGGCAAACCACAGACCATGAAAAAATATTTACAACATATCTGGCAAAAGATTCATATCAATATATAAAGAGCTCCTACAAGTCAAAAAGAAAAAGACAGTTTAAGACAATTGCCAAAAGACCTTAATCGACACTTCCCCAAAATGATTATACAAATGGCCACAACTTATGAAAAGATGCTAAATATCTATAGTCATCAGAGAAATGTAAATTGTCACCACCCATGAACCAAACCACCACCAATTCATACTAAGTGCCGGTGAGGATGTCAGCAACTAGCTTATTCACTGTTGGTGGGAAGGTAAACTGGTGCAATCACTTCCAAAAAACTGTTTGACAGCATCTTCCAAGGCAAAACATATATCTAACCTATGATTCAGCAATTCTTCTCCCAAATATACCTTAAGGAAATGAATACGTTGAACAGAAATATGTCCACACCCAATGGCCTGCTCAAGAATGTTTATAGAACCTTTATTCATAATAGCCCCCAAATGGAAAAAACAAAATGTGTTCCAGTTGAAGAATGGATGAACAATGGAATATTACTTAGCAATAAAGGGAAAAAAATTAAGGCTACAAACAGGAACACTGATATTCAAGTGAAAGAAGTCAGTCACTACAGAGTACGTACTAAATGATTCAGCTTATAGGAAGTTTAAGGAAGGAGAAACTGATCAATGGTGACAGATGTCAGCATAGTGGCTGGCTACTTTTATAGAAAAGTAGGTACTGGAAAGGGGCTTTAGGGAGCCTTCTAAGGTGCTGCAAATATTCTGTACATTGATCAGACTGGTGGTCATAGAATCAAAATTCTCACATGTTGACTTTGTGCATGTATGCAAGCATTTTTTTTACATATGGAAAAATTTCATCAAGTAGAATGAAAAGCAAGTGATGACAAATATGTAGATCTCTATCAAAATCCCAGCTGTCTTTTTTGCAGAAAATGACAAGCTGATTCTAACATTCATAAGGGAAATGCAAGACACTCAGAAAAGTCAAAACACTTTTGAAAAAGGACTCACAGTTAATTTCAAAACTTACTACAAAATTACAGTAATCAAGACAGCTTGGTACTGGCGTAAGCAAAGACATATAGACCAATGCAATAAAGTCCAGAAATAAACCCTCAAGTTTGTGGTTAAGTGATTTTGGACAAGGGTGCCAAGATAATTAAAAAGGGAAGAAATAGTCTCTACAACAAATATTGGACAACTATATAGAGAAAGAAAGCAAGTAGACCTTTTCAATTACACCATACACAAAAATTAAGCACAAAGGGAAGAGCCAAAGCTATAAAATATGAAGAAAATAATGAAGGAAACTTGCATGAACTTAAGTTATGGAAAGCTTCCTTAGATATGACACCAGAAGCAAGAGTGACAAAAGAGAAAAGATGAACATCATCATCACAACTAAAAACTTTTATGCTTTAAAGGACACCAATTGGGAAAGGAAAAAGATGCTTCATAAAATCAAAGAAAATATTTGCAATAAGAGACTTGTATCCAGAATATATAAGGAGCGCTTACAACTCAATAATAAAAAGACAAATAATCCAATAAAAAATGGACAAATGATCTAAAGAAAAGATACACATGGCCAAGAAGCACATGAACGAAGGCCCAATACTTCATTAGCCTCTAGGAAAATGTAAATCAAACCTATAAAGAGGTACTGCTTCACACCAATAAAATGGCTATCATCCAAAAGAGATAATAACAAGTGTTGCCGAAGATGTGGATTATCCTCATATGGTTAAAAATGGAAAAGAATGTTACAGGAGTTATATCTCCAGAAGGGTGTTAAAGAATATACAAGTGTGATTTCATATATATGTATATAAAATAAACTATCTATACATATGTAGATAGGCATGAATTTGGGTGTATATAGCTAGACAGTATATCCAGAGCTCTGAAGCTATCTCTTTCAGGTGTAAAGGGATCTTGGCCGTTTTGGTTTGTTTGCTTCTCCATTATTTCATTATTATTCAACAAGCATGTTATCCCATGTGTTTCGTTGTGTAACGAAACAAAGTTTTGGAGAAAAAATTGCCGAAAGGCAGTGTACAAGGAATGGTCTGCAGGTGGTGTGAATTTTCAGAGGTGGGAGTCACCATCACGCAGTGATGAGATGGAGGCAGAAAGTTCATGGAAAGATGTATTTGGAACAGGAAGGTTGGGTGTAGATCTCCATCCAGGCAAGGAGAGGACGTGGGAATTCAGGAGAAAGGGATAACATTGTAACACGTCCAGCACTGCCTGGGTCTCAGTTTTTAGAAATATATTCATTAAGGGACATGTATTCATTTGGATCTATTCCTGTGAGGAAATGACAGACAGATGTCAGTATTTGAGCTGATTTCTTTTATGAAGGAAGCAAAGGAGGAAAATGGTGAGTTGGTGGGGGTAGAGGGGAGAAGGAGGGACAAAAAAAGACCAAAACCAGGTGGTAAAATCCCAGTGTCTTTTTAAGCAGCCAGGCCTCTTAAGACATAAAAGTTCTAGAATAATGGAAAGACATAATTGAAAGTTCTAGAATCCCATGCATTCCATGCAATCCAGTTCTTTTCCCTGAGAGAAAGAAACTCTCAGAGTAGCCTTAATAGTATTATCTTTTCCTTGCTAACTGTCTTCTGTCTCACTGTCCAACTAGACTTTGAAATCAGGTGAAAGTACATCTCAGAACCTTGTACAGCTGGGATTCTAGCTTCCTTTACAAAGAGCTGCTGGATAAAGACGGAAGCACAGTCTGACTTCACTACCTGGGTCATCCTCAGCTTGATCCTTGCGGTGGTTCAGGCTGATGATTCTAGCAAATGTGTCCTTCCACGGCTCATGCAAAGTCCAGCTTTGCCTTGGAAGTGTCTGAATGCGGAAGAGTTGACCAAGCCTGCTGTGCATCTATATTGGGCCCCAACTGCAGGAGGTTTAGCTCAAATCCTAAGAATTTCTGTTCATAGTTACTGGAAATTTTTGATCAGATCACCTGTCATCCTGGGGTGGGAGTGAAATGTAATGACGAAGTCATAGAGCCCTTGGATAGAGAGATAGGATTAAAGTGATCCCAAATCCTGTATTTTAAATCAGGGAAAACATTAATAAAAAGAGAGTCAGGCCAGTG
The DNA here is from genome assembly GCF_048418805.1 of Vulpes vulpes. Taxonomy (NCBI): domain Eukaryota; kingdom Metazoa; phylum Chordata; class Mammalia; order Carnivora; family Canidae; genus Vulpes; species Vulpes vulpes. The sequence continues at coordinate 73,254,031 of NC_132788.1, read as the reverse complement.
GTACTCAAACATTTTTTAAAAACTTGATCTGCCTCCAGTGTGGACTTGGTAGAGTCACAATATTGTCTAAACTAATTGCCATGGCCCCAAAGTCCTGCCAAGTGAGGAATTCAGCCAGCATGACTGTCCGTCCCTTTCAATTTTAAATTAAATTAAATCTTTGGTTGTTTGCCTGAATTAATCGTTCAATTTGCAAAAAAACAATCAAACCTATGTTGTAAATGGTTCCAGCTGTGGGGTGGTGGATTGGTTTTTTATTTCCCCCAGCAGCAGAGAAAAATTACTTAAGCATTTCATAAACAAAACTAAGACACTGGTTTTCTTTCAGAGATGAAGGCATTTCTAATGGTTGCTGTCCTTGAACCTGGATTATATTTCTTCTTCCTTGGAACCCCTTGGTTGACATTGATGAGGAAAATATAAACAGGTTGCCTTCTACTGCAAGGACTTTGCTACCAACCTTGAATATATGTTAAGGGTCTTTGATCAAAGGGAAGAGAGTAAGTCATATCCACTGCTTAGTTTTACCACCACAGTGAGCCACAGACAATCACTCTAAGGCATTGGACAGGTTCAAATGAAGTCAATGTGATTGCTAAAGTGCATTTTTCCAATTTGTGGTGGTTGTCACTTTTCCCTTCCAAGTAAATTAATACAAAAGAAATACCCGTTTACATTCCTTTAAAGTTGTTACTAGGAGGTAATATCTCACTTCTATGACTGAACGTCTTAACTATCATATCTTTATGAATAATGCTACAACTTAAATATTGGGAGTTATTTGAGTGAAGATGGCTACCCTACATAAATAGGGCCTGAACAAGATTGTTAAACAATCAGTTAATCTTTATATTCAAGGCAAATGAAAGCAAAAAACTAATAAATTATTTTCCCCAGAGCCAGAAGCAAAGCGTGTATAATAAACCACATACTCCCTGAATAACAAGAATAAATCTATTTCATTTTTCCCTTGTATACTATGCTTATCAAGCTAGGGCCTTACTTGACAAGCACTTTATTCTAATATAAATAGTACAAAGATGAACACAACTCTTCTAACTCATGATTAATATATTTGGGAAATCAACTCTGAATCACTTAGGCAAAGCAGTCCAGTATATTCACGGTAAGGACAAATTTTCACACTCTTATCTGAATTATAAAGAGTTTTTCACTTCCATTATCCTACATAACTATAGGGACTTTTACCTCAAAGTTATTCCTAGTAAGAGAACATTGCACAATGACATGTGTTTATCCTCTTAATCTCTGAAGTCATCCCATACATTTGGGATGCTAACAGCACATGAAAATCTACCAACCAATTGTGAAAAATGGTATAGGCCTGTGCACCCAAGAAACTGGGGGAAGCAGGGGTGTGTGTGCAGGTATGGGTGCTACAAGCCTACCAACTGATAAATGTAGCCTATGTTGGCATACAGCTGAGTCCTATAACATGTGGGGTAACATTAGGGGCTTGGTTTGATTTTAGATCTTCACTAGTTGTAAAGGGAGAATTTGCTAACTGTTAGTATAAACAAGATAGCAGAGTATTTAACTGTCTTAGAGCCAAGACCTGGTTAAGCCAACAACACACATCATGCAAAGTCCCTGAACTTCTAGGTGGGAGCATTAGGCTTCAGGTAGAGGAACGGTGAATATTGGCATAGCACTTTATAGTCGTAAAGTCTTCCTCCTAAGGAATCTTGATTCAGCTCCCCATATCAACCTTGGGAGAAAGGATTTCTTTTTTTAAAGAACTATATTCATTTTACAGATGAGGAAACAGCCAGTAAATAATGGACCTAAGACTGGAACCCCAATGTTTGAACCCCAAATCCACTCTACCAGATTCTTGTCTCTCACTAGTCAACAGCAGGTCCGCCATTCTGAGTTTGTAAAATGGGCACAAAAGCATCTTCTAACAGGGTTGCCTTGGAGATCAGATGAGATAAATTATGGGTATCAGTTAAGATGCTTTGGGCTATAAAGTAAAAGACAAATCCAATTTACCATGGCTTTAAAATAAAGCAATTTATCAGCTCCTAGACCAGGAGAGTCCACAGTGAAGGGATTTCAGGATTGAGCTGATCCAGAGGTCGGTGGGGGGCCAGCAGGAGGCTTTGTTTTTCAGACATTCCCTTGGCTCTGACTCCCTCTGAGTGTTGGCTTCATACTCAGGCTGGCTGCCTTCATGGTTGAGAGAGAAATGGGTGTGGTTCCTGGGATGCATGGCTTCTCCTCCACACTGTGAAGAACAAGACAGCTTCCTTTCTCCGAGCTACCCAGCTGAGTGCCCAGCTTCACTCTGACTGGATGCCCAGCTCACCCATGTCCAGGTAACTGGCACAGAACATGGCAAGGGATGCTCTGCGAAAGCAGAAGAACAGATGCTCTGGAGGCAGCTGGGATGGCAACCACAGTATGTAGAAAACAGTGCAGTCATGAAGCACACCACTGATTCCTCTGAAAGCACTCAGGGTGCCGCAGCAGTTGACATCTCCATGTCATCCTTTTCCATGTATAAAGGGGGTATTTGGTTGGTATCACCTAGGAGATTCCTCAGTTTGTAATGTTAATAATCATAGCAGGTAGCCTTTACTGAGCACTTACTGTGTGCCTGGCACTGTACTATGTACTTTATTTATATTATCTCAATTAATCTTCACTCTGGTCATTGTAGCAGGCAGTAATCTAATTCTTATTTTGCAGATGAGGGAGCCAAGGCATAGAAAAGCCAACTAACTTCTCAAGGTTACAGAGAGTCACTGGTGGGGTTCACAATAGCCCCTTACTTTCTGATTTAGAGACCTCATTCCTAAAGAAATCATAATCTGGTCTTCAGGAAAAAAAACAAAAACAAACAAAAAAACCCACCACCACCAGTGAGACAGTGAGATAGCATTTCTCTAAAAGGATTTTATAATTCATACTACACCAGTATAGAACATTACACATAATACCATGTCATATCATTAGTGTTGCACTCAGAAATAATCCATTCCAGTGGGATGCCAATCCTGAGAATCACATCACAAAAAGAAAAAAAAGTCACCTGCTTGATGATAGGAGTTGGGAAGACACACTACACCTCTGTAACAGCCCTTGTCATATGAATTCTGTTTATCCAAACTCAGGGGCTCTGTAGATATGAACAGGAAAGGCTGCTTTTGTTGACTTGACCATGTTCCTCCACCTGCCCCGCCCCCAACCATATTCATTTTCTGTGACAAGGATAAACATGCTCCCGTCTCAGGGCCTTTGCACGTGTAGTTTACTCCAGCCAGCTGCATGGCTTGCTCCTGGACTTCCTACCAGTCTCTGCTCAAAAGATCCCTTTTCAGAAAGGAAGTAGTTTCACCTCCCCTCTGTATAAAACAGTAGCACCACCTTCCACCCCCTACACTGCACTAGCCTTTTGTTTTTGCCTGTTTTTAGGACCATCTGTCATATTAGCTACCTTGGTTGTCTCTTTGTGTTCCATCACTAGGATGCAAAGACTTTGACAGAGGAACTTGAATCTTCCGTTCGCTGCTGTGTCCCCAGCTCCTAGAATGGTGCTTGGCATACGCTCCATGCTCGATAACGCAGATCAAGTGGATAAATAAACACATCCTTCTTCTGCTTCTGAGAGGTTCACAAGTCCAGCATACCAAAGACTCTGAGAAATCCTGCTTAAGTCGTTTGAAAGCTGTGTCGCCCAAATCTCACCACGTGACATTTTTGGTGGGGAAAGGAATATACTCACTAACAATCCTCACAACTAAAGTTTGCCGGAAATCACTTTGGCAAACACTGAACTGTTATCTTCTCATTTTACAGGTGAGGAAACTGAGCCTCTGAGGAGTCTGGGGGTGCGTCCCGGCCACACAGCAAACCAGCCACTGAGCCCGCTGTTCAGGATGCACAGGCTCCGTCACCTCCCGGCACTGCGTTGATTGAAGATCTTTAGGGCTAATTATACCAGACACACCAATCAATAAAGCCATCAATGGGTATTAATGGGCCATCTATTCTGCATCCAGCCATCAGCACCCGCGTTGTGACACTGGAAGTTCCAATGACACTTTTACAGGAGATACATTTTTTCAAGAGCTGCTGATCGATTTCTCGGAGGCTGAGGTTTATCAGGAGATACGTTTTCTCAGACAGTTTTGGCCTCATTGATCTTTGCTGTGTGCCAATCCCCTTCTTGTCATATTATTATTATTCTTTTTTAATATTTTGCTTCCCACTTTTACCTCCTCGGTCCCTTTCTCAGGTGTATATCAGCTATTGATCAAATGGGCCATGACACTGTTTATGGGGCAAAGAAAACACTCTACAGAGTCCAGGGGAATAAAATTAAGTTGCTGAGGGAAAGGACCGGAGGGAACGCCAGGCGAATGGGGACCCCTCGCAGCTGTCACCTCCCTGACACCACTTCCTCACCTCTCGCTCCCTGCAGGTGAACTCCACCCTCTCACCTCCAGAGAAGCTGCTCTCGTCAGGGATGCCGTGCCCTGTCTCTGTGCCAGGCATTCACTCCTCAGACCTTATCTTACCTGGTGGTCCAGAAACTTCACACGAAGTGGCCTGCCCCTCCTCTTGACAACACTTCCTTTTCTTCACTTCCATAGCACCCCATGGCCTCAAATTCCTCCTCCGTGGGTTGCCTGCCTCAGGTCCCCATCCTGGCCACTGTGCCTCTCTATGTTCTCATCGGTACACTTGGGAGCCCCCAGGGCTTATTAGTCTAGAATGTCTCCTTTCCTCAACCTACATCTCTTTCCCAGGGAATAGTATTTGGCTCAATGTCTCTACATAGCATCCCTCCCTCCCATCAGGCCTCTACCTCCACCACAAAAAAGAAAAGCTCCAGGATTATATAACCAAATGGCTACTTGTCTTTATTGCTTATGTTACCTTGAACCCTCACGTAACCCCGTTCTGCTTCGGGCTCCTTCAGCCTGAAAAGGAGTAATAAACACCAACTTCCTAGGGCTGTAGGGAGGATAAAATGACTTCTGTATACCAAGTCCCTAACTTGGGGGTGCCTGGGTGGCTCTGTTGGTTGAGCATTGGATTCTTGGGTTTGACTCAGGTTATGATCTCAGGGTCCTGAGATAGAGCCCCACATCTGGCTCTGTGCTCAGCATGGAGTCTGCTTAAGATTCTCTTTCTCTCTTTCCCTCTGCTGCTTCTGCTCACTTGCTGTCTCTCTCTCTTTCAAATCAATCAATCAATCTTTTTTAAAAAGTCCCTACACATAAACATGCAGCAAGGGTTAGTAATTGTAGTCACCACATGCTTCCACCACAGCATCTCACAGAGACAACCAAAATAGAATTTGAGATCTCTCCACCCTTCCCCACTCCATCCTACCTCTCCCTGCAGGCTCCGACTGAGATTCAAAGTCTAAAACAATTCAGGGGTGCCTGGGTGACTCAGTCAGTTAAGCATCCAACCCTTCACGACTCTTGATCTCCGCTCAGGGCTTGATCTCAGGGTTGCTGAACTCAGGCTCCAAGTTGGGTATAGAGGTTACTTAAAAAAAGAGTCTAAAATGATTCAGAAGGTTCAGAAGCCACCACTTGTGAAGAAAGTGCTGAGGGTAGGGATATAGAGAGCAGCTCCTCCCACAATTGCCTGCAGCATGGGTCTTGCCCCTCCCAGGGCTCTAGTGGGGACCAGAGATGCCTACAACACACTGAACTCAAGCCTTCAGCTGCCCTTGCCTCAGAAAATCCAAACTCCCCACCTGTCACATGCCCCACGATGTAGACAATCCTGCTCTTTGCCAACTAGAGCCTGACTATACTTCTGAAGGATTTGTTTCTTTGTTTTTTTAACCAGTCCTCTGGTACAAGGGCAACTTGAGGTTTCATGTCACGACGACAAGCTTGTCCTCTTCAGAGAAGGTACGGGAAAAAATAGCAGCTTGTTTTTGAAGCTTAGGCCTATGGGAAAATAAGCTGGTTAATTTCTTAGTTATATATTTTTTAAATATTTTATTTATTTATTCATGAGAGACACACACAGAGAGGAAGAGACATAGGCAAAGGGAAAAGCAGGCTCCCTGCGAGGAGCCCCATGCGGGACTCAATCTCAGGATCATGACCTGAGCCGAAGACAGACTCTCAACCACTGAGTCACCCAGGTGTACGCTCTTAGTTATATTTTCCAATTTTCTTGCTAAGAAAGAAGATTCAACTATTGAGGACTCAGAAGGAAAGCAAGTTTGAAGACAATTGATCAGAAAGGGCTCTTGGAGGCCCAGTGTGTTCTGAGACAAAATTCCCTTGCCATCTCCCACTATCCTGAAGCAAGTCTAGAGCTTATGGCCAGGACAGTGAGCTGTGAGCATGTTTTCCATCTGCCAGGACTTCCGGACCTTGAAGCCATCTCTTGGAGAGCAGGAGAGTTGTCTAAAAGCCTGTCAGAGCTCCCGATCATATGTGACACGCTTCCTTCCTAAGTACCCCAAGCTGCAGAGGTTCAAAGATATCTGAATTGGATGTGGTTCTAGCCCAGCTGACAGGATACCCCTGCCCTGCACTCCCCAGGGTAGCCCCAGGCAGACCTCAGAGAGTGGCTGGAGTTTCTTCTCAGCCGTCACATCCTAGCCTCCTACTCTGATTTCCAGGCCTGCCCGTGGCCCCTAAGTGTCCACCAGCCACCCTTCCCAACATCTCTGCATAGCCTGCTCTCCAAGATGGTAACGCAGCTCTCGAAGTCCCCGAATACAACAACCCACCTACAGGTATTCAGAAGTCTACTGGAGACCACCAATGTGCCAGTCACTGTGCTAAGGGTCAGAAGTAGACATTTCTGTACGTACATCTGAGGCCTTCAAGGTGCCCACCCTCTGGAGCATTGGTTTTGACCCTTATGTGCATAACCCAGAGAATTTTAAGGACCCCTGATGCCCGAGTCCTATCCCCAAAGAGTAATTTAACTGACCTGAGTTGAGGCCAGGGCACTATAGGACCTTCAGAGAGATTGCAGGTCATTCTAAGCAGAAAAGTGAGTCTTCCTGACATAGAGCTCAGATGAATGGACAGTTACAATAGAATGTGAGAGAGCGCAATTCCAGGGGCATTGCAGAGGGCCTTCCCTCTGCCAGGGGGAAGGAGGAAATCAAAGGCAAGGGATGCTTCTTGGAGGAGGCAGCCTCTGGGCTGTTTTAAAGGATGAGTCAAGTAAGCCAGAGCAGAAAGGGGCAGGGAAAGATGGGGGTGGAAATCACACTGAAATCAGAGTTGAGAGGTTTTGAGTGCTGAGCTAAGGAGGTGAGTGAAGGCAAAAGCCTGGAAGGCAGTGTAGGATTTTAGTATGGAGGCAACAGGGAGCACTCAAGAATTGTCAGGTGTGATGGAGCAGGGTGAGATATGCATTCAGGAGACATCTCTAGGGAGGATGGATTCCCAGCATGACTCAGAGACAGGGCAACGGAAAAGCGACTCTTGTATTTCTTAATAGATCCTTCAGGTGTCTCATCTCCGCCAACACCCAGAAAGGAGAACAGATACCAAGACCCTGCCTGGGACCCCTACAGAGCTAAGTGCTTTACATGCACGGTCCTTAAAAAAAAAATCCTCACTTCATCCTGTGCGGTCATTGTCATCCCCATTTTATAGATGAACAACCCAAGTTAAATAACTCAACTGAGGGTCACACAGCTAGTGAAATGGCTGAGTCAAGACTCCAACTCAGCAGAAGCAGTGAAGTGTTTGCCTCTCCCCCTCGTGTAGCCGCTGACTGCATCCTGGGGGCCGCTAGCATCACTAATCACTCAGCTAATGTTTGCATTTTAATGGGGGCCTTCTGTTTCCTTAAAGGAAAGCAATCACTTTTCCTAATTGATCCAGATGTCTGATGCCCCAGTGGCACAGTCTAAGGGTATAAAGCCAACTTGCCCTCTGTAAATCATTCTGACTTGCACAGCAAATTCAAGGGCTTTTATTTTTAAAAGTTAACTTTGAAACTCAAAGCAGACCACCAGGAGAAGATGGAAGGCCTGGAGCTGGTTTCCTGCAACTCCTGGCCACAGGGGAGAGGGCTTATTAAAAATGCAAATCCCCCAGGCTCAGCCAGACCTCCTGAATCAGGCTCTTGAGGTGTGCCGTCTGGAATCCACACTATATAAGCCTCCTCTAACACCAGCCTGGAGCAGGCTGCTGGCCCAGGCCCTGTCTCGTCAGGAGGGGTTTTCCTGAAGTAATTGCTGCTTCCACTTCTTTCTGCACATCCCCTGAAAGCTGAAGGATCCTGTGTGCACAGGTTTGAAGTGTGAGGTCTCCTTTAACTGCCTGCAAGGCTGCAGCTCTTGGCATGGAGCCTTCCTGTCTCCCTTGTCTGCTACTGTTCAGCAGATCCAGCAACCTTAAGCCCAGGTAGAAGAAATGTGAATTGCAAAGCTATGGATGAAGAAGTCAGGGCAGGGGTGGGGGTAACAGCCACACTGGCTCTTAGCTGATGGGTGGTCCTTTCTCCCCCCACCAAAAATGTCCTCTGCAGCTTGAGTCCTGCCTGAGCTCCTTGTTTGAGTACCTACGTGCAACACTCTGTACCAGTGTACCAGGTGGACCCTGGGTGGTAATTGCGCGGTGGGATGACTGTGTGGCCAGAGAGGGCTCTGAGGGTCAGTTAGGTTTTAACAGCCGAGTCCCTGAAGAGTTTGCTTTGAAAACTAGAGTAATACAAATCACCTGCCTCGGTGGAAAACACATTCATGTGGAAGTGATCATGGAAAACAATGCCTGGAACAGACTCACCAAATACCCAGTCGGATGCCCCTGGTGACGGTCTTTAAGGAGCGAGGTACTTTGATCCTCAGCCAACTAACGCTGCTCTAAATCTCAATGGAGTTTTCCTGGCCAGCTCTTCATTTAGGATTATAATTTAGTACAGTTAGGCTGAAATCATATCTGGAAACTCACCGAGAGACTCTGAATTCCCAAGAATCAAGGCAGAGATGCAGCTGTGCCCCAGAGACAGGCGGTGGCCTGCTCGCAGTCCCAGCCACTTAGCTATAGATCCAAGCCTGGACATCCCATCCTGCCAACCTGTTGCCTTTCCAACTGGCAAGGTTCCACAACCTGCCTCTTTCTGGGAGAGGCCCAAGGAATGTGGTTAATGGATGTTTTTTTGATCTTAAACTCCAAAAAGCTAATCAAATGTTCAAAGACTAAAACATGTGTAATTACAAGTGTGATCTAAGGTGAGACTCAGAAAAGGGGACAGACTCCCAAGGGTAAGTATTAGGAGAGATTTCCTTTGAGTGAATGAGGGGAGGCAGCTCCCATGGGGAGGGGCGTGCAATAAAGACTTGTCTTTTTGGTCCTGTGGGCAGCCATCCTGTCCTGGAGGAAGAATACATAGGTAGAATGTGGAGTTTGGTGTCCATCTGATTGTTGCGCCTATCGGTACAGCCACATGTAGGTGTACAAATCACTTCCTAAGTGTCCATGGCAACGTCGCCTCACCGGTGGGACCAGGTTCCAACTAACCAGCCCAGAGTCTAGATGAGCTTTCCTGCCACCAGGTGGAGACTGACTCAAGTCTATAAGCTGGGATAGTTTCTTGCATATTCAAGAGGCAGATTATTTGAGTTGGAAAGACCCTCCGAGGTGGGCTAGTTCAGTGATTCCCAAACCTCACAGACACCAAAGGGGCATTTAAAGTATATAGATGCCTGTTAATCGAAGATGTTAAGGAATTATTGTTTTGCAGACCGTGAAAGCATTGTTGGAGATGCGTGGTAATTTGCTTTAGAATATTCAGGTATAAATAGAGAGAGGAGTTGGTGTGTAGCAGGCAGGGCCCCCACAGGAAATAATGGCACAAGCAAAGTAGGTAACTGGGGAGCATTTACTGTTAATAAGGATGTAGCCAAGGTCCAGGGAAGGCAGTAAGTGATGGAGCAAGCAATGGCAAGGAAGCTCTCCGCACTGTGGCAAGGGGAGAGTGTGGATAAGGACCTAGAGATAGGGGTGTAGTGACAGAGAAGTCAGGCTGCCATAAATTGTGGCTAGAGTGGGGGGGAACACAGTCACTGCTCATCTGCCAGGGAGATCCGTGGACCAGCCCTGCCTTCCCCCAACTTCCCAATCCCTGCTGGAAACTATTGGGAGCCAGAGGGCTTGGGAGACTGGTGAATGCAGGCATGGAGCCCATCCACCTGAGACTGAGAGGAGGCTGGAGTGCACCCAGAGGAGTAGTTGGAAAATACTTGCATGGAGAGATGAAGCAAATATGACAAAACATTGAAGGTTGTTGAAACTGGTGATGGTACTTGTGTCTATTTGGACATTTTCATTATTATGTTAAAAACAACACAGATTTGGAGGCCTGGCTTTAGACCTATCAAATCAGACTCCTTAGGAATAAAGCCCAGCAACCTGTGTTTCTGAAAAGGTCCCCAGGGTCTAACCTCTCATCTAATCCAAGTTTCTCTTTTTTACAGAGGAAATTAGAAACAAGTTGATTGACTTGTTCAAGATCACAAAGAACTAGTGGTAAAGATTGGACCAGAATCCAAGTCACCAGTCCCAGGTTGGTTCTTAAAAACAGCATGAGTGGCAGCAGCAAGGACACCAGGACCACTACAACCTCACTCTGAGAGCTCAGTATATGCTAGGCATGGGTCTTTCCATGCATTATCTTATGGGGCTGTAGTGGAGATGCAGTGAGTTAACATGTATAATGGGTTTAATACACACCTGACACATTAAACAGCCTCAACAAATAGTAGCTAGTATCACCCTCAGTTCCTTTTAAGTATTATGACAATCTTCTGCAATAACAATTATTATTGCTGTTTTCTTTTTTGGGTAGAGAGAGAGAAACTGAAGCAGTTTCAGGCTAAGCCCTGCCCCTGGTGATACCCAAGTAGGAGGGATCTGACATAGGCCTGAATGACTTTGAAGCCCAAAGTCTTAACCATAATCCATGTACCTGCAAACCACACTGTCTTCTAAGGTCTGGGTTGTGTGGGCCACTTGATTTTCAGTTTGCTTGTCTAAACCACTCTTTAGGCTTCTGGGTCTGTGGCCTTGACATACTACACATCACTCTTAATATACAACTGGGGCAGCACTGGGGCTTTTCGGAGTTACCTGAGGACAACAGCTAACCTGCATGGAGCTAGCCTCAACATCCTAAGTGTCTGGCACCCAGTTGGGAGTTAATTTATGTTTTTGATGACTAAATGGAGAGAGGAAAAGTCAGCCCTTAGAAATGGATGGTAATACACTACCTGCCATGCTTCTGCCTTCCACCTCGGTAGTCATGGCTGATGGATTACCAAAGTCCTTGTGAATTCTGGAAACAGCCTCAAAATCTGCAGCTGAACATGTCATTCAGCCACAGCCAATGAGCTAGAGTGGGCTTGTAAGATGAAATTTATTGTGCTGGCCCTTGGCAGCAGATACATGTTTTTAAAAGTTTGGCACTCTTTGGGCAAGAATGTTATTGCTTATTGAAAATAAGATCACAGATCTCAGAATTAGAAGAACTTAGTCTGGGCCCTGTGTTGCCTAAATGACCATGGATGAGCCACCTACCTCCTCTGAGTCAGGGTTCTTGGGTATAGCCTGGAAATTCCAACCTATCCGTCCATCATAGCTGTTACAGAATTCAAGGAGAAAGTAGTTCTAAAAGCACCTGATACACTCAAAAGCACTATATACACACAAATTATTACTATTAATAACAATAGTATCACTGTTCTTGTGAGAGCAGTTGCTGGTTGTTCTCTACGACATTAACTTCATATAATTAACAGATGTGTCCTGGGTAGCTCCAAGTGCTCGTTAGCCCCTCAGCCACAAAGGCAGGAAAACTTATAACCTCTAGGATTCATGGAAACATGGGTTCCCTAGCATTACTGTCCACTGCATCCACAAGACTTTCCTTCCATCCCTTCCTTGCTTATGGGCAGAGATGACAATCTTTTACCTAAAAAGATATATTATGAAATTCAGAATTTTGGGGATAGTGGAAATACATAATACCATCTATTATTTAATGCTAGCCACTGAGCTCATTAATATTTCTGCAGGGCAAAACATAAATATTCATGCTAAATGGGCTAAATAGACCATTAATAGCCTCATGCAAGATGAGGTCAAGGTTTTGCCACTCAGCGCGCTTAGGTAGAGTTCAGGTCTGGCTGTTAAATGAATTGCCAAAACAAAGTTCAGCTTTCAGAGATTTCTGAATTTCGAAATGGTAGTTACGGGATTGTAGACCTGAACTTTCGTATTTCACAGAGAAGGAGGAGAGTAGGTGCCTGCCAGCTGTGATAATGGGAGTCAGGATCCCAATAGGCAGAAGTTCAAGTGTATGAAAAGGAGCCTCCTCTTTTATCAACCATGTAATTCTATATTCCTGCTTGCTGCTGCCAGCACTGATGCTCTAAAACCTCAGCTGGCATCCGGTCACTCTTCGACCGCCCCTCCATGACTCCCTAATATTCAGCCCCTTATCCTGATACAGGCCTTCAGTGAACTTGCCCCTACCCCAACCGTAAGTCTCATCTCCTGGCTTGCCTCCAGGAAGAAGGCCTACTGGCAAAACATCCACACTAGACATTTTGAGCCTTTGTCCCAACTTTGCCTGGAATGCCTGTGGCCTTCCCTTTATCCTGCTGAAGCACTCAGCCCTCAGGAGTCATTTCTGCTGTTAACCCTTTCTGGACACCCATTTTCCTGCACACAGGGTCTGGACAAATGGGCCTGTGACTGCTAATCTAGAACTGCTAATCCGGGCTCCACCAGAAAGGGGATGCCACACCTCTGGATCACCAGTGTTTGGCACCAGGCACTTTGTAGGAGCTCAAAACCCACATATGTGATCAGGCCACCCCAAGCTCTGCTGACAACCCTCTAGTAGCTCAACTGGTCTTATAACAAAGCCTTGAATCCTAGCAAGGCCAGATGTCACTAGGCCTCCACCTTCCTTGCCTCCTAGCACTTGGTCCTCTCCTCAGTGGTCCAGCCACACCGGGTTAGTTTAGGGGAGGTGGGTATGTGGCCCATGCTCCCTCTCCTTCACTAGTCAACCCCACCCAATCCTGCATCTCTTTGTTTCATAGCCTGCTGTGGCAGAGGCAGCTGGCTGCCCAGCCAATATCCATTCTGCCCCTTTTCTTTGATTTGAGAACCATTACTTTATTTTGGGGTGACAATGAACCTGACTAGATGTATTTCCCAGCCTTTCTTAAAACTAGTATGGACATGCAACTGGGTTCTGATGGAGGATATGTAAACACAGTTTGGTTGGTACTTCCAGGAAAGCTCTCTAAAGGGGTATATTCTTCTGTGCTTCATCCTGGAATGTGAACCCAATGGCTAGGCTCCTGCAGCCATCCGGGACTATGAAATGATGGGCTAAGAGCTGTGGACCGGAAGGACAGAAGGGTCTCTGGTGACTGTACAGATATCACACCAGGTATCTCTGGATTTTATTTATGATAGAGAAAAATAGCCACTACTGTGTTTAAACCACTGTGGTTTTTTTTTTAAAGGGGAAAAATCCTGAATATCTAATCTTACAGATATATTCTTATCTGAATTTATAGTTGAACATTTATTTGAGGGATTATTTGATTAATGTCGCTCTTCTATGCTAGGTTATCATAGCCTACAGGGCAGATGCAATGTGGACTTCCACTTACTGCCACATGACCAGTGTGTAGTAGCTATTTGCTAACAACTGGAATAGATTCATCTGGTATCAGCTCTGGAAGCTTGCCACCTGGTCCTTCTTTTTACATCTCCAGGCTCATATATACTAGGTACTATACATAGAAATAATTACACTCAGGCAGTTGCACTAAAGAAAGAAAAAGTCCTACAACTAACGATTCTTTGGTACATCCCTCTTTTTTTCCCCTGTGTCTGCTGTTCAAGAAGTCTTAACTTGCATGGTCCCATTTCTCTGTCATCAATCGCCTCTCTTGACATTATTTTCTCATTCTTTATGCCCCAGCCAGGCTGAACTATTTGTAATTTCATAAAGATACCCTGTTCGTTCTCATCTTCTGGTCTATATGTAGTGTTCCTCTATTTGGAACTCATTTTACTCAGCTGAACCCCTGTTCATCCATGGAATCTCAACTCTGATATCATCTTGTCCAGGAAGCCTTTATCATTGCTTTAAGCCCCAGTCAGGCTCATATCCATGGTGCTGCCAAGGTCTTCCCTAATGTACATATCACATCATCTGGAAGCCCATAATATTTCCTATAACCCCTTTGTTATGGGTTGAATTGTGTCCCCCCTGCCTCAAAATCTGTGCTGAAGTCCTAACCCCCTCTTCCTATAAATGTAACCTGACTTAGAAATAAGATCTTTGTAGATGTAATCAAATTAAGATGCGATCATACTACATTAAGGGGGGTCCTTAACCCAGTATGACAGGTGTTCCTAGAAGAGGAGAAGACACAGAGACGGACACACACACACACAGAGGAGAAGCCATGTAGACACACAGATGCAGAGGGAAGATGGCCAAGGAAGGCAGAGACCAGAGTCAGCAGCTGCAAGCCAAGGATTGCTCAACAAGCAGGCGTTAGTTCAGAGAGCCTGGCCGGCAGATACCATGACTTTGGACTCCTTGTCTTCAGCGCTGTGAGAGAATACATTTCTGTTCTTTTAAGTCACCCAGTACATGGGATGTTGTTCTGGAAGCCCTAGAAGAGGGCGGGGCCGTGTATACAAATGGGCAATGACCAGACTCCATATAAACATGGACCTACCACTGGAAGCAAGCAGCCCAGGAAACCAAATAGTCACCTCTGGGACTGTCAGCCCTAAAAGGCCAGGACTTGATTACTCATACCTTCCCTCCGTTTTGCCTCTACTTCCAACTTAGAACCAACAGAGAAAGCCAAACACGTGCCCCTAACCAATTCCATAGAACGCTCCTGTCCTCGTTAGCCTTCCAGAAACCTATATTGCTTCTCTCTACCAAGAGCCTCTAATCGGGGCACACCTGAAGGCTTCTCTATTTTTCCATTGCAAAGCCCTCCTCCTCTTTGAGTCTGTCAAATGCAAGTGACGGGGGCTGATTGCCTTGCTGTAGCAAGCTCTCATTTGAGCAGAAACTAATACACCCCTCATCTCTGAATAAAGGCTTATGCCAACAGTGCTCCGGTTCCTTCTTTTTCACATCCTTCTCTGACATCATTTCAGGTACTTTTAGAGAGGTGAGTCTATTTTTAACGTATTTTCTGACTAATTAAAACATCTCATTCACCATAATACGCCAACACCTAGCTCAAAGCCTGGCATGTCATAAGTGCTCAATTAGCAACATGCTTCATGGGAACGCTGGTTCTCTCTTACCTGCCAGGTTACACGTCATCTGGCCAGAATGTTGTACTTCACAGGGAAGAGCTGTCGTATGGAACGGCTTAGTGGTTATTTAGTACCCTAATAAAGGAGCTCTCCCACTAGATAATGTGACGTGAGTGGACAGTTTAATCACAGCTGGTCAACAGTTACGAGGCCAGAGACCCAGCTGTGCTGTATGACTTATTTACAAGCTGATTCTGGAGCCCACAAGCCTCCTGGTGAGCTCCACCTGTTCCCAGGTACCCGCAGGAACAAAAGGCAAACAGGAAGGAACCAGTCCTCGTCCCAGTCTTCCAAACCACCATTCAGGGGCCTCCTGCTGTCTTTTCCGAAGCTGGAATAATTTCCTCTTCAGTAAGAAGTTGGTTTAGCTTTCCTTCACTGCAAACCTGAGCACTCCCCCCACCAATCCGCCTCCCCATCCCCCAGGTCACAGTCAAAACAGAAAAATACATGGAGGGGGGGGCACTGGATAACCTGAATCATCCTGCTTTTGCATCCTGGATGTGCATCTGAATCAACCTTGGTTGCTCTGCTCTTTAAAATGACAGGTAGGGCAGCCCCGGTGGCACAATTTAGCGCCGCCTGCAGCCTAGGGCCTGATCCTGGAGACCTGGGATTGAGTCGCACGTCGGGCTTCCTGCATGGAGCCTGCTTCTCCCTCTGCCTGTGTCTCTGCCCCCCCCCCCTGAATAAATAAATAAATAAATCTTTTAAAAAAAAAAAGACAGGTAGCAGAGCCTCACCCAGCGCTTGAGACAAAGCCTTGTGAGTGGGGCTGGGCCTTGGGGCTTTTACTGCGCTCCCTGCGTGTCTGGGTTTGGTGGTGCCTGAAACCAATCTGCAGACTAGCCCTGAGAACCTCCCTTCCTAGGGGCAGCAGAATCAAAAGCAAAGCAGTGCGTGGGTGTGGACATCCTCAGCACTGGCGGAGATGGCATCCAAGAGTGGGGGGAGGGGGCCTAAGTGGCTCAGTGGGTTGGGGATCTGCCTTGGGCTCAGGTTCTGATCCCCGGGTGTGGGTTGAGCCCTGTGTCGGGGTCTCCCTGCTCAGCGGGGAGTCTGCTTCTCCCTCTGCCCCTCCACCTGCTCCTGCTCTATCTTAAATAAGCAAAATCCTAAGAAAGAGGCAGCATGGAATGGTCAAAAAGCATAGGCTCTTGGGTCTGACATTCCTGGCTGTGTGGCTTCAGGCAAGTCACAAGCAGTCTCTGAGCCTGTGTCCTTATCAGATGAAGATAACAAAGACAAAGGTTATTTGGAAGAGTTCAATCAGATAACAGAAGAAGAACCCACAGCAAGCACCTACCTGTTCCCGGCACTCTGACAAAAAACGGGGATAAAGTATTGAATAAGACTCAATCCTTACCCATTCAGAGCTTCTGGTTGAGTCAAAGGGGGCAGACCTTAAATCTACAAATGAGCGGGCCATTCTATCTGCAATAAACTCAGCAAGGGGAAAAAGCAGAGAATCTGACTGGAGGGTGGCATTGAGCATGAGGACTTCACTGAGTATGTGACACAAGAAACCTGAAGATGGAGAAGGAAATCCCGCAAAGACCAAGGTCAAAGGACTTTCCAGGCCCAGGGGCAGAGTGTCCAAAAACCCTAAGGCAGAATGGAGCTGGGCACCATCAGGAAGTGAAATGAAGTTCTAGAAAACTCTTAGCAAATGGTGAAGTACTTCACACACTTTAAACAGAAAAGAAACCAGGTGTAAATGGGAAAGCCCATGAATTTACTTATTGTTGCAGACAAGCCTTGGGATCCTGGCCAATCCGTTCACATTAGTCTCTGAGAATTGGCTTCCTTCAGCAGGGGGAAGGCCCCCCACAGCTACCCTGAACCTCCCCAGGCCCGCCCCCTTCACAAGAGCTAACCAGATGGGGAGGGGCGGCGGGGAACACCGGCTGGCCTCTTGCCATTCAAATATTTCTCTCTCTTCCAACCAAGGAACCGAGGTGAGAGAGTTGGAAGTTTATTTTAATGGCAAAACATAAGACTCTCTACACTTTTGTTCCCGAGAGGTGCCTGGTCCCCACCTCCTAAGTCTAGTGGTGGAGGGTTTCCTTAAATTGCGCTGAGGGAGCCAGTGTGAGCAGGTCATTTACAACCACACAATTCGAGATCCCTCTGCCTCCAGCCACGGAGCCCGAAAGGGCCTGTGGACTATGAAATGCTTGGCATTCATCCTATTACAGGCCCCCCAAATGCTCCGCTTTTCTCCCGATCATTTCCATTTCTGACTCCCTCGCAGAGTGAGTTCCTGAGAGTGGTTTCACTCTCGGTGGCTCGAGGTAATTCACATCAGATGGTGGCTGTCAGGTTTGACAAGGCGCCGGTGAGCGGCTCACTGGGATCTCTGAAGCTCTGCTCACAGTGTCCTGACCTAACAGAACATGCCCCGGCAAACCACAGGGCCTGACATAACTTCTTTCCACACCTTGGCTGATGTGTAATGCAACATGGGAAGCCAAGCTCTAAATCAGCAGCCCGTCCCCGCTTCCCCTCCAGCACCCTCCCCAAGGCAGAGACACTCTGCTGACCCGGGGGAGTGGGTGGGATGGGATTTCACATTCACTCAGCAGCCACTCTGCACCAGGCACCCTACTGAGTATCTGCGTTTCATGACTCTTCCCGTCACCTGGCGAAAGAGATATTTTTACCCATTTTACCGTGAAGAAGCTGAAGCTCTGTGAGGTTTAAGAACATGTCCTTTTGCAAGCGATGTAGCTCGAACTGCAACCCACGTATGTTCTGCTGCCTCTCAACAGCCCAGTGACTCAGCCTTTTAATCACAACTGCAGGGAGGTAAGGTAAGGTCTTGGCACACTGCAAGGACAGGCGCCATGTCCACAGGATAATGGACTTCTGGGGCCATGATGGGAATGAGGAGAGGAATGTTTTCACCCAGATCCTAGGGGAGCTTCAGAGCAGATTTATGCTGTGGTTTTCCAAAGGATAATTAGGGGAAGAAAAAAAAAAAGGTAGGTACCTTTCTGGTCTCAGGAAACTTAATTTCCTACAGTTCAAGGGTGCATTGGTTTATCTGCATTACTCTGGAAGGGTTGTGGGCTGTGGTGCAAGATCAAGAGCCTCAGACTGTTTCAAGCTTGTGCTTTCCTAGCTGTGTGACCCTGAACAAATTCCTCAGCCTCTCTGATCCTTAACTTTCACCCTTGCAAAATTGTGGTAATAAAGACACCTACTTTATAAGGTTTTGTGTGAAGGTTATTAGTCTCATTTTTCAAATGAAGACACTGGGGCTTGAAGACATTCATTCATTCTTCCCACAAACCTTTATCGAGAATGACATGACGGGAGGACAAGGAGGAAGTCCATGTAAAACAGACCTTGTAATGATTATTAATGGGCAGTATGCCTTTTAAAAGGGTTGAGAAACACTGTGCTGACGATTAAAGATAAAACGGAACAGAGAAAGGTAGAGTAATGAGTTTCAGCAAACTCAGTGCAGGGTTCTAAGAACGGAGACATACAGATCCTCTCTGGTTCCTGGACTTTCAGAAGTCTTGCGAGAATCTGGGCCAAGCCACCTCATCTCTGGACAACAGGTTGGGATGTATGAGAAAAATGAATGGGGTTATTTAGAGAGTCAAGGTTCTGGCAAGAAAAGAAAAAAAAAAGACACAAAAGGGATGGCTGGGGAGACTTTCTTAAAGGTTCAGTTTATAAATGACGTGTTAGGGAGGCCAGGAAGGAATAAGGAAGCACACCTCAGCTAACAGCAGAGGGTAGCTGCTTCCCCTCACCCATACCCAGGCCTGCTGGAGGAAGTGGAAGGAATGGCTGCAAGTAGCAGGAGAGAGAAGGCCAGTAGGAGCTGTGGCCCTGGAAAAGGCATGTAGCTACTGCTCTTGGCTACGGACCAGGCTTTGGGAGGAGGAAGCATCCCGATCTCTGCTTCCCAGCCTTTCCATTCCTTTACTGGTACTTCCCATTAGCTGAATCCAATTAGAAACTAGAAGGTAAAGAAGGAAGCCCATTGGTGCAATCCATGGAGGTCAGCCTCTCGTGAGGCATAGAACAGAGTGGGACAAGTTGAAGAATACCCAGCACAACTACCTACAAAGAAGAAGGGGACAGAAACCCATCTGGAGGGAAGAAAGATACCAAGAGGCCCTGGGTAGTTGAGAGGGAAATGGCTCGACTGATGGGGTCAATCTGGCATTCCCAGATGACTATACATCAAGGGGAGGTTTTGATTTGGAGGCTCTCTGCAAATTCACCTGTTCAATATCAAAAGGTCAGTACCAAAAGGCAAGACATTAATCAACTCCCCCAATCGATAAAGGGCCAGTGATGGGATTGCCAATTGGTATTCTAAAAGGGGTCAAGACATGGAACACTAATCTCCTTGAATCTCCTGGAATGTTATTGAGTGGACATGATTATGTGCCACCCATGTCCTCCCTCAGGAATGGAGAACTTATTCCCCCAACTGCTGGTAGTCCAATGCAGAGACTGCCTCTGATGAATACAGCCACCTAACCCAAGGCCATGTTGCTTTCCAGAGGTAGCTGTATCCAGTGACTGATCAGTGTGTAGAAGTAAACAAACACCTGCTTCCCCAACCCCAACTAAGGCCAAGTCTGAAAGGCCAGCCCAGCTCCACTGTGCCCCTTGGGGTTGGCTTAAATGATCCACTGGGATGCATCATGGCCTGCCTTCTCCCTCTGCCCAGTCCTGTTGTCTTCTCTCTTCCTCAGCTGTTGGTACCAAGAGCATTTCCTGGTGCACACCTGGCACGCCCTGCCTCTCAGAGTCTACTTTTTGGTACTCAACCCGCCACAGTTGTTTGTTAGAAGTTCCCTCATTATCAATCC
Organism: Vulpes vulpes; assembly: GCF_048418805.1. Lineage (NCBI taxonomy): Eukaryota > Metazoa > Chordata > Mammalia > Carnivora > Canidae > Vulpes > Vulpes vulpes. The sequence continues at coordinate 73,233,846 of NC_132788.1, read as the reverse complement.
TTACAAACAAAACTACAATTGAGAGATTATAAGCAGTAATAATAAGAGACATCTGTGATGCTTTATACTTTACCCAACACACACAGGTTCACTTAATCTTCTCGGCAATCTGGAAAGGTTGGCAGATACTCAAAGAACAATGGCCTTATCTGCTTTATTATCTTGCAAACATAAGATGCCCAGCATGAACAGGTATCAGAAACATCCTCTTGTAGGCAATAATTATAAGATTTAGAATAAGGACTGCCAAGCTGTTTCATGGAACATGAGTGCTCCACCAGATGTTAATAGGTATTCTGTTTTGAAAAGTGGGAGTGATGTGCAGTCATATATTTTTTTAAAATGCTAGGTTAAAACTCTTGACTGCAGGACATATCTGAGCCTTTAATGTGCCAATGTGCTTGTTAATCTTCAAGATGATGTCATATGTGCAGTATTTCCCAAAGAAACTTTGCTATAAAACATCTATTACCATCTCTACAGGCACTGGGGGGCCTGTGGAAATGCTAACTTCGATGACAGGTCCACGAAATAGATACCTCTTCCACTATTATTTTCCTTTCTACTTCCTCCTTTCCATTTTTGGGGAAAAGTATTCCTGAATAGGCTTTAGAAGTAACATTAGAATACAGGTGTTGGACGGGAAGGCTTCGAGCCTGAGCCTCGCTGGCAAGGAGAGGTGCAGGCAGACTGGGGTGGCGTTTGTGAGGTGTGAGAATGGTCCTGAGTTAGGGAGGTGAGGTGAAGCAGGTAGGCAGGAGGATGGGGAGCAGAGGGCTCTGGCGAGAGGAAGATGAAAAGCTTGGGGCTTTCTCCAGAGCCAGGTGGATTTTTTCAGAGCCTGTGGCTTCCTGGTCAACCCCCATGAGGCTGCCAAAGGCACTGATGCTTTCAAAAGAGCAAATGAGAAGGAAAAAAATGAGCCCGGGCAGTTCTGTTCCAGCTGACTGATATGGCAACCGCTCATTGCTGCTCTCCAGGGCTTTGGGCTGCTCCAGCTCACAACCCTCTAAGACAGGAGGATCCCTGGCTGAAACTCAGAGGAACCGGCTCTGCTCTCTGGGCTAATTCCTCCCTTTGGCCCTGAAAACATGAAGCCAAGGGCTCAAGTACAAGCCTGGCTGATGCTAAGGAGAAAAACACAAACATGAATTAAATAACATCCCCCCTGCCTCATATTTACTTAGTGAAATCTCAATGATGTACATGAATGGAGAAATAAAAGATGTGGCTAATCCCAAATGGCAGATAATTTCAAAGTCTTATTAGGTGTTGGGTCTATTTGCATTTGAAAATTGGAATCTCTGATGCTAAGGAGTTGGACTTGTATGAGCTCAGTGGTGTCATGGTTCAGAGAGCTGGCTTGGAAGTCAGTAGTGCCACTGCCTAGCTGCTGTTGGTGGGGTCCCTCCGCTAGCAAAATCTGCGATAAGGATTTTCTTGCAAGTAGTTAATTCAGGAGGTAATCCCAAGAGTGTTGTTGGAGAGTGGGGGGTAAAGCAGGAAAGGCAAGGGGACTGATAAAGGTGTGTTATTGATCAAATTCCCAGTATGGGCAACTGGGACTTCATCCCATTGAGGAATCTGGGAGATCATGTAAAACACAACTCTACCCAAAGTGATTCTACCCAAAAGCAAGGAAGGTGGAATATTCAGTCCTCTAAGTCATATCCTTTACCAGTTGAGGGCTGCTCCAAGAAACATTAATGCCCCATGGGGGTGGAGAGAAAACTTTCAGATGGAGAGTTGCAGGTACTTGCAGGAGGACATGGCAAGGACTACAAGGGTGAGTACCGAGGGGACATGGATGGACTGCCAACCCACCTGGTATTTAGCTATGTAGACTTTCTCTGCCTCAGATTTCCTCCTTGTGAAATGACTGATAACAGCGTCTATCTCATAGAATAGTGTGATGATTAAATGAAATAATGCTAGAGTGCACAAATCGAACAGGCTAGAGGTCTATTACTATGAGGCAAACCATTCCTAAACTTAATGACTTAAAATGACAATAATCATTTATTGCATCTCATAGAGTATGTGGATAATCCAAATGAAGCACACTTGGGACAGCTTCTCTCTGCTCCGTGATGTGCAGGGCCTCAGTTGGAAGACGTAAGCCTAGGAGCTAGAATCTTTTGAGGGCTGGACCATGGCTGGAGCATCCATTTCTGAGATGGCTTACACACATGCCTTGTTGGTAGAACAAGGGGGTTGGTAGAAACAATGTAGGGTTTCCCTGTACATGGGCCTTTCCAGAGAACTGTTTGAGTGTCCTCATGACATGGCTGCTAGCTGCACCCCCAGAGCTAGTTATCCAAGAGGCCAAGGTAGAAGCTTCACTGTCTTTCATAGCCTAAACTCAGAAGTCACATACGGACCCTTCTGTTTGACTCTACTGGTCATACAGATCAGTGCTGGTTCATAATACGAAAGGACTACCCCAGGTCGTGGCTACTGGGGAGCAAGGACCTTTGGGGGCCACCTCAGAGCCTGGCCACCAAACAAAGTGACAGGCACATAGTAAGAGCTCAGTAATGTGAGCTACTATTTATATTTATATTCTCAAAATAAAAGAAAAACTCCTCAGTTAAGACTTGACTCTCAAGAGGCAGAGGACCAAGAGCCAATTTTCCCACCTGGCATGGGCCCCGCTCCCCCCCAGCCACTTCTCCCTGGGGGTAGACAGTTTATTCTCTGCTTGATGAAAGGTCTCATCTCTAACCTTCCCTGGAGCCAGGCAGGTGGCACTTGGCTTTCAGCAAGCATCTCAGCAGGCAAAATAAACAGAGGGTGTAGAGATATCCATAATGCTGTAATTAAGCAGAGAAAGGTGCTAACTGCAAATCCAGAGCCCCAAATGTCCTCCAAGGGGTAGTTAGGGCTGCGTGGAATCTGTTAACTGGCAATAATTTTGAAAGGAGGGTTTGCCAGAGAGAAGCCAGCATCGGCATAGATCACCTGCAGATAACCGTGGGCCGACTGTACATCCCAGCTCATTTGTTTTCAACTGAAAGCGCTGAGCCAAAGAGTCCAGCCTGAGTCTGAATTAATGATGAGCTTGAATGAGGTTTGGCATCGCTTCCCTCACAGAGAGGCAGGCATTTAATGAATTTTTCATGGCTTGCTCGTGGTGCCATTTTCTGTGCCAGATTCTGAGACCACAAGGCTTCAACAGCAAGGGTTCCTCACCATTGGCATATGTGCTGTGAGAGACGGGCCGGGGTGGAGTGGGACAATGGCGTTACTCTCCACTTGCTTCGGTGCCACCCACAGTGGACACCTGCCAAGTGTCTGCCCCATTCACAACTGCCCTCAGGCACCACCCTTTAGTTCAAAGCCATTTTGTAACATGTGATAACATGCAGCCCCTCCTGTGGCTAATGATGATTGGTTTGCATGTGCTCTTGACTCACACTGGCCTGTGGGTCCCATCAAAGTCCCTCCCCTCGCACTGCTGAAGTGGAACCCTAGGAGGGAGTCTTTCTCTTGGGGTGCCTGATTTTTACATGCACTCCTGGTAGCTGTGAGTGGGGTATCTTTCACTGACAAGTAGAAGAGAATCTTCTGGCAAGAGAAGGAAAGGATGCAGCAGAAATGTAGGAACAGAGATGAGAGATGGGAAGATGATCCAGATTTTCTAAAGGCCAGTTCTAGTCCCTTCCTGGGGCCCATGTGCATTTTTCACCTCTTAGTTCTTAGAGACAGCCATGTATCCCTACAAGTCTCCATTTTCTGCTAAACTAATATGAGCTGGGTTTACTGTTACTTTCATAATAAACTAACCAGTTTGATAAGTTATTATGTCCTGATTTTGAAAATGTAATTAGACCGATAAAATAATCACACAGACACACAGACAAAACGAGCGGTTTGTCCTCCTTCTCTGAAGGACCGTCCAAGCTCTCAGGTCCTGGAGCACTGTGCTGGAAAGAATGGACAGGCCTTTGCTCTGAAGGCTAAGCTGCAGCTGGTGCACCGGATGCCTACGAGCAGGCATGTCATGCTCCACAGGAGCAATCAGCCAGGGGTGAGGGCTCTTCTGAAGGGACACCCAGTGCCCAGCTCTGCATGATTTTTGGCATCAGGGTGGGATCACAGGGCTGGATTTTTCTGATTTTTCAGAAGAAGGAAGCTAGAATTTCTGCATAAAATGTACTGATTTGAAAATGTTACAGATAATTTGCAAATTGTTAAAAACACCCTGAGCACCAAACAGAACATATTTATGGGCACTGTCCTGCCAGTAGTTCTCTGGCCTGAGGCCTATGTTCTAGGTCACTAGAGATGATGGAGTTGGACAGTGTGACGTGTCAGGTGGAGGGACTCAGGCCAAGTGGGAGGTGTGGCCTGACCCAAGGAAACTGATGGGATGGAGTGGGGTGGCTTTCCTGAAAGCTGGGGTGGTCCTATGCAGCAACCTGAAAGGGGGGAGCTACTCTGAAGGGGGTGCCAGGGAGGTGGGACCCTAAACATGATCGTCTTGAATGTTTTGTCATGGGTCCCCTGTGGCTGAGGCTTTTGTGGGAGGAGAGGACTATTGAGAGTGGGCATTTCTGTGGCTGACCCAGAAAAGCAGTCTGATAAGTGATGGAGAACCTGAACTTGACAGTATGGTCATGAAGCAGAAGGAGTGATGATAACAATAGGGGACTTGGTGGATCAAGGACCAGATTCCCATGTATTTTCTAAAGATAGAGTGAGCCTGAGATTCTTTTTTATTTTTATCCTGAGATTCTTATACATAGAAAGGAAACAAATCCCAAGGATGTCTGATAAGGGACCTATAGCCACGCAGGTGGAAGACTGAACCGGTTTGAAGCCAATTAATTAGGGAAGTATAAAGAAACATGACACCCCTTAACCTGAGAATTGGGGTGCAAATCCTTATTGGTTATGCTTGCAATGAGAGGATCTGATGAAGATGCTGCACTAAAGCCTCCCCACTGGGGCTGAATCAGTCAGGGTTCCACTCTACGAATTTTTTTAAAAATCTATTTTTACATATTTGAGAGAGAGAGGGAGCATGTGAGCAAGGATGAGCACAAGTTGGAGGAGGGGCAGGGGGAGAGAGAAACCAAAGCAGACTCCCCAATGAGTGGGGAGCCCAAAGCGGGGCTGGATCTCATGACCCTATGATCACCTGAGCTGAAAACCAAGAGTTGGATGTTTAACTGGCTGAGCCACAAACCCCTCCATTCTAGGTACTTAGAGGCAAGTTAGTAGGAGGAGTTGATTCACAGGACGTGGAAGAGGACAAACAGGCAATCAGGGCTTAATGAGGTAGCCCCATAGAGGACCAGATGCAGAAAGGCACCGCCGCTCTTATGCTAGAGGGACACACAAGGAGAGGTGCTAGTGGGGCCCAGGCACCAGGATCTCTTCGTAGAAGCTGGAATCATGGCAGGTGTGCTGGTGAGGCCTGCAGCCATGGGCAGAGTCAAGAGAGATAGAAGCTGTAGCCTGAGCAGGGTGAAGTAGCTTGCCTTCTCCCTTCCTTCTGCTTCTGCACAGTACCCCACCTGAGCCTCCATATAACTTTTAGGAGAAATAAACTGGAAGGGGGGCCTGGGAAACACAGTCCCTGCACATCAGCCTCGCTGAGATACAGAACAGAGCACAGGAAGGAGTAGAACTGAGGCAGATAGGGCGAAGACGGGCAGAAGTACCACAGAAGGCAGAGAACACAGCACATTCCAAAAGCACAGATGTGCAATGCCGGACTCCTGGCATTTCTGGAGCTCCCTCCTCATCCCTAATTGCTCCCCAATCTTGCCCATCATGTATAGATATGTTCTTAGCCAGAAATGGTCAGATTGCTGTGCTAGTGAATGGAAAGTAAGAAAAGAACAAGCATTATGGTCACTCCAGAATTGTCACTTGTACAACAGCAACTATTTTAGGAGCCTTGCAATGTCTACCTCATTTATTATTATTATTTTTAAATATTTAATTTATTTATTTGAGAGAGAGCACAAGCAAGGGGAGAGGCAAAAGTGAACTCCTCGCTGAGCAAGGAGTCTGACACGGGACTTGATCCTCAGACCCTGGGATTATGACCTGAGCTGAAGGCAGATGCCTAACTGACTGAGTCACCCAGGCGCCTCTGTCCACCTCATTTAGAATAAGGCTTAGTTTTTCCCTTTTTCACAGACAGGCAAATTGAGGACAATAACGGGTAACATTCAGGCATGCCCTTTGGAGCACCAAACCACAGAAGTTACTCAATGGGAAGATGAGTTCCTTGGCTTTATTGGCAGTTTTCTCTCTTCAGGACCTAATCTGGTCTCCAAATGTATTTTATTTTGGCAGTTAGGGCCCCAACCAATTTATCTGATCTTATCCTGAATATTTATATCATGACAAATATGTACGACAAAGAACAAATCTGTTAGTATCAAGGGTATAATGTATGGCCAGAGGCTGGTTAGAATTTGCAAAACGAGTCACACAAACAAACACACAGCATACATCCCCTTGCCACCCCCCATGCTCTCCCACAGAGCCTGAAATATTAGATGGATAGTGGTTGACAATTTTAATTACAGGATGTCTTTTATGGATATTGGTCTCTCCACGTCAGAGCTGAAGAACACTGATGGTTGTTCATGTCATCAGTGTGGTTGGAATCCCTGGGGAACCGTGATATATTGGTTTTGTGGCCTTTGCTTCAAATTCCTTTCTGTAAACAGAGGTCTGGGTTAATTGCATATGGTGGAGCTGGATGTGGGATTGGGATTAATTTCAGCCAATCTTACTTCTAACCACTCCCCCGACACACATCTTCTCTCCTATTTGGGCCAGTCTTACAATTACTTCTGAACCCATCATGCTCGACTTTCTTTCTCACCTTTGTCCAGGCCATTCCTTCAATTTGGGACACCCTCCCCATTTTTCTCTGAAGATTTCATTCTTCAAGCCTCACTCGGGATCCATATCCTCCATGGAACTTTCTCAAGTTAATCTCATGACACCATAGCACACATTCTGCTAGCACTTATAGTATATAATCATCCTCATCATTAACAAAGTATCTTTATTGAATGACTAGTACATAAAATGCCTAGTGCTAGGCACAGTGGTGTCAAAGTGATATAGACCATAGTCCCTACCTGTCATGTGTTTGCAATCTATTTGAGGAAACAGAACATTCATTCATTCATTCGGTAAGCACTGCGTATCTACTAAGTGTAAACACAGTTACCAGGCAGGCACTCGGAAGACATACCCACAAATATACACATCTAGACATTAAGCATTAAGCAACAACACAAAAACACGCAAATGTTAAGTGAGAAGTTGGTCATGATCCAGCAACACAGTATAGCTGTTAAGAGAAAGAGAACTGGGTCTGGATCCCAGCCCTACTGCTCAGAGTTGTGTGACCTTGGGTGACATACCTAATGAGGACTGCCAAGCACATCTGGACAGGATTTGTTGCGTCATTTGTGCCTGGCCTGGAAGGCGTGTGGGGGCTGAAATCAGCCCATGTGCTGCTCACCACACTCACTGAGCTGTTTGGCTCTCAGTCTCCATCTGCCTGGAAGAAGGAGCACCCTTTTGTAAGTCATGTGCTGAGTGGGTGCCATTTTGAAGTTTATCCTCCAAGAAGAGGCTCCCTTTCCTGGGATGCCTAGGTGGCTCAGTGGTTGAGCATCTGCCTTTGGCTCAGGGTGTGATCCCGGAGTCTTGGGATCCAGTCCCATACTGGGCTCCCTGCAGGGAGCCTGCTTCTCCCTCTGCCTATGTCTCTGCCTCTCTCTGTCTCTCATGAATAAATAAAATCTAAAAAAAAAAAAAAAAAAAAGAGTCTCCCTTTCCTGATTCACTCAAGGTATCCTAAGAGCTAACAGAGCCCTCTGCTCAAACTCCCTGAGCCTCGATTTCCTGATTTACACAACGGGGCTCATAACGCCTACTTTAAGGGAATGAAATGAGATAATGTAAATGATTCATCATGATTCTGTAGTTGCCGGGGAAAGAAACTCAAACTGTAAAAGAGGTGAGAGAGAGAAAGATGAACTTTTGGTGTATGATGTGGGGAATGGCACAGGAGAAGTCTCAGAGGGGGAAGGAATTGCTGCAGAACTCAGTCAGTCTTGGGCTAGAAATGGGGTCTCTAAGTCAGGGTTTGGGGAAGCAGAACCACTCCTGGTATCCGGAGCAGCAAAGAATTGAATGCAGGCACCGAGTGCTTGTACTGGGAGTGGGAGGGCTGGAGGAACAAGGTCGGCGGCATAACTGGACACCAGAGCTCAAGGACGTTACCAAGGGTGTGTCCAGGGTTCAGGGAGCTTCAGTGACTGCCACCCCCACTACCCCCACAATCCCCATTCATGCCCCATGAAGCTAGAGACTAGACTCAGAACATTCAATCCATAAGTATATACTACACACAACAGCACTGTGTGAGGGCTCTAATGAGGGAAGACATTGTTAGCATTAGCCTCAGCTCCTGGGCAGATCCATATGAAGATTCCCTCTGGGGGTGGGGGTGGGGGTCTCTCCTCCTAAGGTGATGCCAGAGCAGCCTTCTACAGGCGTCTCAAGGGTAGGGCATTGAAATGGACATTGCACCTGCACACTTACCTGCAGGCCTCTCCAGGGAGTGGAAGAGTGTCATCTTGGCCTCCATTTAGCATGGCCAGTACCCCCTGCACCCCTCCGCCATGGAGGTTATCCTAAGTCTGAAGCCACTGAAGCGGCTATGAGGCTAAAATGAGCCCACATCCCAGGCAAGCAGCAGGAAGCACACCATGTGCCAGCGTGCCTGCCACACAATAAGTTCTCTCTATGTGTTGGAGGTATTCTGAGGTCTCTTGTAGCCCAACCGGCCTGCTCTAGAGTAGTGGCGAATGCCAGTATACCTGGACCATGACATGGCCCTCCAACAAGCGCCAGCTCACCGACAGTGATGGTCTGGCCAAGCCCAAACTGGAGGGTCTATCCGGTGGACAGCAGAGGCTAACGCTCCTATTATACCATGAGAGGCAGAGAGAGACAGACAGATGGAGGGGGAAGAAAGAGAGAAAGCCAGAGACAGACAAACAGAGTCAAAGAGAGGGAAAGATAGAGACAGAGTGCAAGAGAAAGACAGACACACAGAAAAATGGACAGAGACAGAGACTGGGCGTGAAACCCAGGCCATATCTCTCCTACTGGCAGTTACTAGCTAACCTCTTAGGAGCACCTCTCCGACTGTCTGGCTGCTAAATCACCACCACCACAGTAATTGAAACAGAGAATCATGCTTGACAGAACCACCTAGCAACACCACCATTAGCAGCTGTGGGTTTTCATTGCGAACTGGGGAGATACTACGCCTCTTTATGTGTGCACGGACACAGTCAGATATATATCTTCGCCAATATTTCAGGAGGGACTGGGCCCTCCCCACTCTTCCTTTCACCAGGTGATATGTGGGGCTGCTCATTCAGGAAGCCCAAAAGGAAGAGTCAACTTTTCTCTATTACCGAAGGCTGCCCAGCTCCATGGCTGATGCAAAAGTTTCACCTCCATCTCTCCCCTAGCCCCATCTGCCACTGTTATCCTTGAGCTTGTGAGTACAAGGGAGACAGAAAAGAAACAAAGAATCACACCAATCCGTTAAATCCGTTACTAAAAGCGGCAAGAAGTGCTCAAATTGATTAAACCGTGCATGTAGGGAAATCTGATGTCTTTGGAGGGAAAAAAAGAAGGTTGATTCAAAGCAATGCCAAGAATGAGGTGAAGAAGAGCAAGGGAAAGAAAGGAGGAGAACGATGTTCTAGAAAACAGAGTAGCAGGTGCAAAGGCCCTGAGTTGAGCCACAAGGGAGCTTAGTGTGTAAGCACAGACCTGGAGGAGGCTGGTGTGAGCAGAGCACAGAGCATTGGGGTGGAGGAGATAGGCTGGAACTACGGCCCAGGGTGATTCTTATGTCTCCTAAGCAGCTGGGAAATTGTCCTGCACACTGCTGTTAGAATCATCATCATGATGCCCAAGTCTGATTTTGCTGCCTCCTGGCCACCTCCTTTCCCCCGTTGTCTGTTGCTCTCATGATCCACCAGGTGGTTCTCTAGGTGAGGAGATGATGGAAATGCAGAGGATGTGTTTGATGGTCCCAACAACAGAGAAGTGACCCTGGCATTTGGTGGAGCAGGGGGTGGGCAACAGAGTATCAGACATCCTATAATGTGTAGATTGTTCCAATTAATGGATTTTGTGCCACATCCCACACAATTTCTGATTGGGGGCTCACCTAGGTGAAAAACCAGTGTTATCTGAGTCATAGTGGTTGTACTAGATGTCTGAATATTTGTTGTCACGCCTCCCTTCAAAGCATGGAGACTAATGCCTCTCCCCGAGAATATGGATCAGGCTTGGTGACTCTATGCTGAGGAGAGGAATATGGCAGCAGTGATGCTAATGTGAATTCTGAGGCTGGGTTATGGAACGGATGGCTTCTCTGTCCCTGTGTCTCTTGGATCACTCACTCCGGGCAAAGCTGGCTGCCATGTTGTGGGGACACTCAGACAGCCCTGCAGGGAACTGTGCACAGCAAGGAACTGAGGCCTCCCTCCAACGGCCGCCACCAACCCGCCAGCCATGTGAGTGAACCACCCAGGAAGTGCATGCCCCAGCCACAGATGATTCTAGCCTTCACCCTTCAGTGTTACAGCCGAAGCCCCAGACGTCATGGAGTCGAGCCAAGCTGTCCCTTCTGTGCCTTGTCTGAATCTGGCCTCAGAAACTGTGAAAGAGAATATATGCTATTTGCATTGTCAGCCACTAAGTTTGGGCGTTAATGCCCTGTAACAGTAGATGACTAATATATGAGCAAATAATTTAATTCCACCTACATACCAGCACAGATTTTTTTTTTTGCATGGTTTTATTTTTTTGTAAATTTTTTTATTGGAGTTCGGTTTTAATATATATGGAGGTTTCTAGAAACCCAAACTACCTTGTAAATCAAGGGGTAGTTGCATTTTGTTTTGTTTGAACCTTTATCAAAAGTTGTTTTCCATGGAAAAATATCACGCATAGCAAGACCTCTCAAGGTATCTGCGTCAGCAGAGCAAACGCCCATTAAGTCTACATTTGCAGATGCTGCATCCAGTGATTCTTTGTGAATTTGAATATTCAGCTGACTATTGTCTTACATTTCTTATATCCCAACTTTTCTATAAGCCACAAGCTTCTGACAAATTCATTATTTCTCTTAATGAATCCATGTCTGAGCGTTTACATATTGAAATGCATATGATATTCTAACTAGCATTTCTTGTATTCTTTTGCATTAGAGCTGGGCCATCATACTTTTTTACAATGATGTAATAAGCAGGTTTTATTTTTAGAAAGAATTTGATTTCAGGGTGGTATGAAGGAGCATTACAGAATATTTTTTAAGGAAAATGATGAAGCTTTTGGACAACGGCTGGAGAACATGTCACTGACTTTGCGAAGTGAAGGTCACCTGTTCTCCTGACCCTTGACTACCGGGCAAGCTTCTAGCAGTTTCCTGCTGTCTTGTGTCATGAGCGCTCTTCTGTAGTCAAAATGAGTCTTCTTACGAAGTGTTCTCCAAACACACTGCCTTATGCTGCATCCCTCCCCTGATTTCCCTCTCCTCTCCCTTCTGCATTTCAAAATGCTACTCATCCCTGACTTACACATTCATTCAACACACAGAGACGGAGCGCCTCTATGGGCCGATCCTTGCTCCTTGCGTGTGCACAGGGCTCAGGTGACGCATGACCATGGTGTCGGGAGGCTTCCCCTGAGTCTCCGAGGCAGATGAACGTGGGCATCCACAGGAAAGGGAAGATGGGCGAGGCGGACTGCCCATGTGCACTTGGCACCACGGGGACTTGATGTGGGTGAAAAGCTTGTTTTGAGTTCTCCGAGTTGAAGCAGTTTTAAAATATGTTCCGGAGAGCAGAGTGCCCCTCACCTAGTGCTGGAAGGAGCGACTGGCAGGTGGCGATGCCCTGCTGTGCCCAAAGCCTTCCCTCCTCCCAGCCTGATGCGCTCCTTAGCTCTGGATGTCTGTTCGAGTTGCACAGGCCTGCTCCTCACAGACTGGATGGATGGATGGTTGGATAGATGGATGGATGGATGGATGGGCTTCACCCTGGGGCATGCCCCTCATCCCCCCATCCTCCAAAGCGTCCCTCCTGGAGAGGCATTCTGACCAACTGAGGCAAGCCTGTAAAACTCTCCAACTCAGATGCCTCTTTCTCATGGCTGCTGAGTGCTAAAACTGGTGAGTCAGAGAGAACACAGGGTCTGTGAGATGGGACAGCACCTACCTGAGGGCCTGTGAGCAAGAGCTGCAGGCCAGCCCTCTGCCGCAGCCCGCCTGGTCCTGGGTTTGACAGGGCCTGGCTGCCCTCTGCCTGCACCCGGGCTGCCTTACACACACCCTGGTCAACCCAGTGTGGCCTGCAGCCTCTTCTCTCAGGACCTACCTCATTTGCACTCCTGCCCTACCTGACCAGACTTCCAGAATGCCCACGCCCATGGACACACGCACCCCGCAGGGTAAACCTTGCACGGGTGCATTCAAGACCAAGCTCCAGGACAAAGCAGCCTGGAGGAGACGCTGCTAAATTTTCAAAACAACGCTGTGAAGAAGTAGATTTTCCAGAAAACATAGCAAAGAGAAGGTCCCGGCCCCCCCTCCATCCTGGCCACCCACCCACCCCCAGTTCTTTCCAGGGTGGAATTTGAAGGGGAGCCAGAGATAATGGCGCTTTCTTGCCACTTGAGGGCACTCTGGAATCCCGAGACGAGGTTGGAGCTGATTTGTTGGGCCTTTTTTACCGGAAACGCGAGCCAGTTAACCATGAGCAGACAATCTGGAAATCCATCCTCCGAAAGGAGCAGTGACAAATGGGTTTTATAATGAGGGCTTGGGGCAAGGCGGGGCAGGGGCAGAAGGGAACCAAAGGGCTTTAAGTTTTACTGCAGGTGGAAAATGGTGGGCCTGACTTTTGCTGGCCATGGCTCAGATGAAAAACGGGTTGAATTAACCCAGTGGTTCTCAGTGGGGGCGACTTTCCCCGTGAGTGGAGTGTGGGGGCATTGGGCAAGGTCTGGAGACATATTTGATTGTCACACGGTGGGGCAAGGGTGGCATCGCTTGCAACTAGTGAGGAGAGGCCAGGATGGTGCTGAACATCCTACAATGCACAGAATGTACCTTGCCTCTAGCAAAGGATTATCGAGTCTGAAATTCCCAGGTTGAGTTAACCCAAGAGGAATTTTAAGGCCTGCCTGTTCAGTGGGCAGGAGCACCACGTTCTGCCTTTTTCCATAGCTTCTATTCTATGCAGAATTGAATTGTTCCCCCAGGAAGTGGTCTGGTTTTCCAGATGCCATCACAGTCAACAGAGGAAGAAAAATCAGCCCAGGATCTTCACCGCAACCTGTCTTCCCTGTCTTAGGTCAGGTTCCCCCCATAGCAGACCCTAAGACAAGGATCAAAGCACAAGTCGTTGATTTGGAAAGAAGCCCCAGGACACATTTTTTTTTTTTTTAGGGGATTGAGGGAAGACAGGGAAGGGAAGGACCCCAGGATAAGGTGTGCTCTCAGGTAAGTTACCACAGTGGGAGGAGTGGGAGCATGATCCTGCTGAGGGGTCCAGGAGCCCGTGTAGAGCATGCGCTTCAGAGTCACCCCGTGGAAGGGAGGGAGTAGGGGTATATGTGCTCCCAGTCTCATCAGTCACTGGCAGAAAGCTGCCCAGGTGGTTGGGATTCTGGGACATTCCTTCTCTGCTACTGCAGGCTGCCTTGCTGGCAGAGAGCTCTAGCTAGAGATGGATAATGGTGGTCAGTGTGCTACACAGACAGCTTCTGCCACCGTCCCACCCACCCCCGGTGACCCCAACAAATGTCAGAAATCTGATGCGGGGCTGCTCATCATCTATTTGAGGGCCCTAGCTCCCTTGTTTAATGGTGCTGGTATGCATCATGGTGCCTTCATGAAGGACAAGTGGATGCCATCAGTGTCTCAGTAAGAACTCTAGTATCCCAGTCCCTTAGACTGGCAAGGGAGCGCTAGCCAGCAGCAAGCATGACCACAGAGCTGGGGGGGCGGGGGGGGGCAGAGGAGGATCCACCCAGCAGCTAATGGAATGTTCCAGGGCTCCCATGCATGCATGGGCTGTGTGAGGGACTGTCAGTTGATGGGGCACTCTAGGATTCTGAGTCCCAGCCAAGCCATATGAACCAAACCCCAGGGCCTTGTGAAAAGGCAGATATTGATTGAGTGGGCCTAAGGTGAGGCTTGATGTTCTATGTTTCTTTCTTTTTTTCCTTTTTTTTTTTAAATTTAATTTTTTAAATAGTAATCTCTGTACCCAACATGGGCTCAAACTCACAAACTCAAGGTCAAGAGTCGTATGCTCTCCACCCACAGAGCCAGCCAGGCTCTGTGTTTCTAGTAGGTTCCCAGGTGATGCCCCTGCTGCTGGTCCACTGAAGCTGAAGCAGAGCAGTGGCCAGGTTGCAACCAGGAAGCCCTCTGGGTAAGTACTTCGATATAAGCATTCCTAGGGAATTGTCCAACGAGATCTCAGAAGGACATGTTCCTCTCCAAGGCTCTAGCAATGCCACATCATTCTTTTTCATTTATATAAACTTTCCTATCTAGTTTTCTTAAAGATCCCTCCCCCCAGCCTCCCCTACCAATTTATAAGCCTCAGGTTTGACAAAACTTAGATCTTTCCTGAGAGCATTTCAGAGGGCTAGACTCTTGCTTTGAGAATCTGGGCCTCATACAGCTAGATTTGTACAACAAGAGTTCTGGAACTTTCTGTTTCTATGTCCTGCTCCATGATCTCAGGCAGCTTTCAAAGTCAGAGCCAGAGTGAAACAGAGGAAGAAGGGAGAAACTGAGGAAAGGGCCTACCCTGGTAACAAAAGCAGTTTGAAGCCAGGCACTCAAGCCGAGACAAATATGAAAGAATCTGAGTGTTCAGACTATTTCCATTCATTCATTCATTTGGCAAACTTTCATGGAGCATCTATTATGCGGCAGGCTCGGGGGTTCTAGGTGCTGAGGGGGTAAGGTTATTGATTGCACAAAAGAAACAAAAATCACTACTTTCAAGGAAGTGATATTCGAGAAAAGGGAGATAGACAATGTAGGGGAGGAAAACTTTTACTCTACCATTGTAGGTGATTTCACTGGGGCCTGCAAATTTAAGTGACAAAAGGCATATGGATGTTTATTATTATTACATGCCTGGGGGCTCCACAGAAAAGAAGTGAAAAAACTCAAAGAGGCAGTTATACCTGCACCCTTATATGTCATTTTAACAAAGGTTGGGACAGTATTGTGGAAATATGACAAACAAAAGACAAGGGGGTTTGGGCTTGGAGAGGGAGGTAAATGTGGGCAGATGACTAGGAAGTGCTTGGAGGAAACAATGGTAGATGAGGGCTGTTTATGCACCTCATCCAGGTCCCATCTCTAACGAGAAGAGTGATCTTCCTCTTCCTGCTATGGAGTTGGGGGGGGGGGTAATCTTTGCAAATGGAAATTTCCTTTACAAAAGGGAAATTTCTGCCCTACTTTCAGGCAGATAGCAGGAGCGTGAACTCTTCCTGTGTCTCCTTTCTTAATTGCCTTTGGCTCAAAACAATCCTTATGCCAAAGTGGTATAGCTTGAGGTGACATGTTCTGAGTCCCTTCAAAAATAAGTAAGTCCGAAGTTAGTAGATGACAAAAACTAGAGCTGCGAAGGGTGCAACGTGAATGGGAGCGATGGGTCACCATCTAACAGGAGTCAGGGAAGATCTTACTGAGAAGGCGACAGTGATTCAAGACTTGGAGAAGATGAACGCCTTAGTATGGAGTTTCAATTTCAATTCAACCAATTAATTTAATTTTTAATTTCGTCTGGAAATTTAAATTTTTTGGTTGTTGTTTCTTTTCTTTTTCTTTGTAGCTCTGAAACATGGAATGCAAAGAATTTCACTCTCCATGGAAAGTTTGAAGATGAAGCTGCTCTGGAGAAAAGAAGGAGTTTCTCAGTTGCTAATGAATTAGACATCACAGTTTATTGTTACAAGATAAGAGGGGGTGAAGAAGCCAGAGAAAGGAAAGAGGGTGGTATTTTCCCTGGAAATGAAGGAGAAGGAGAAGAGTCTGGGAGCAGTCCTAGAGGCAGTGCAATGCCCCTCTGCTAGCTTCTTGCTTCCCCCATGGGGCACCCACCCCCAAATCTGGATAAGCACAGGGACAACTGGCTCGCAGACTCGCAGAGGAGCGCAATCATAACTGTCAAGAGTGGCCGGGAAAGTCTTTGATACAGGTTAAAAAGGAGGGGGGGAAAAAAGATCGTTTGATGTTCCTTCAATGGAATACAAGATGCACTTTACCGGGTGGGTTATCGGATTCTGTAGGGGTCTGTCCCTTCCATTGTCTTTAATGAGCTATTTCAAAATCTGTACGATGTAGGAAATCAATTATATGGTTAGAATGCAAATAAATTTTGTCCAGTGGAGATGCAATTGATGCCCCCCCAACCTCGCCCTTTCCCCCACATGGAAAAGGATGGTGTTCCGTCTATTAGCAAAAACCCATGTCAACATTTCTGACTACCTATATATTGGCCTGCTTTTTTTCACTCTCCTTTGAACTGATTGAAATACTTAACTGTTTTTTTTTTCATTAATTAATGAGTTAAATAAAGTCTTTGACCTGTACTCATTATTGATGTGCATAAGGGTTGTGATTTTTACTTTTAAAAAGTATTTCCCTTTCACACGGTCCATCTGGGCATACTCTCGCCCCACGTGTCCCATCCTTTCATTGACCACTCTCCACCATTGGGAGTCCTGGGAATTTGGGGAGAGGCAACTGCTTCCACTTTTCCTCTTAGGAGCTGATGCTAGATCTCTAGGAGTACTGGGTCTTCTGCTATGTCCTGAAGACTAAGACTCCCTGCTTCCCTGTACCGAAGAGGCAGTATGACTCAGGGGCAGGAGCACAGGCTTTAGAGCACAAATACCTGGTCTGGGTCCGGTTCTACCACTTCCGAGCCCTGTGACACTGTAGTTTATTCAAGCTCTCTGAGCCCTGTTTTCATCATCTGTGATCTGGGCCATATTAATAGGAACTGTCCTGATAACGTCATAAGGATTAAATCTGCACTAGATTTGGAATTTAATGAGTATCTGTTTGGCCACTATCACTGATATTATATTTTATTGTCACTATGCTGGATATTTTCTATTTTCTGCCCTCAATCCACTGTCCACCAAGTACCTTCCCCTGCTCTGTGCCCCAGGAGGCTTACCTCCTGTCCTCCAGCTTCTGGTTGGGTGTCGCTAATTCATCCCCTCTTCTCCTCTCTGGAGTTGTCTTTGGCAGGATTCCCTTAAAGGTCCTTGCTCACACCTGGAAGCCCTTGCCACCTCCAGGTCAGTCAGTGTGACCTCACCTGCTCTAACTGTCCTGGGAGGGTCATGGCTCCCTGTTATTGCTCCAGGAAGGCGTATTATCGATGGTGGAGTCCCTACACCTGCCCACCACTTTATAAATAGTCCCTTGCCTAACCATTCCTCAAATGACCCGCACTGAGAGTGCCATCTGTGTCCGTGTCACAATCCTGACTGACACAGTTATTAGCACTGTTAGGACTCATTCCTCCTTGTTCATCTCTTTTCCTAAGTGGGGGATGCTCCTTTGAGCCGCCCAGAAACCCAGAGCTGACATTTGTGCTTCCGTTTTGTGTTCGACGTAAGTGCTTGGCAGTGCCAGCAGTGCAGAAAGGGTACACCACCCGAGTCCCTCACCCGAAGGCAACACTCCCGCTCATGGCCCATTGGAAGCATGCACAAAGTCCAGGGGATGGTGCACAATGTGCTGCCCTTCCCTTCTGCCCACCCGGCATGCAGCCTCAGGCATCTGGGAGTCCTTCCTCTGTCTGCACTGTCTGGTCCCCCTCAGCTTCTCTCCCTCCCCAGCCCACTGTCCTTGCTCTGGTGTCTAAGCTCACATCTCCAGTGTCCCTGCCCCATCTCAGTAGAGGCGGTGGGCTCCCAGTGGCTTGTTTGGGAAAGCTGTAAGTCCTGCACTTTCTTCAGAAAGGAGCGCCATCCAGTCTTACAAACCCATCTCCGGCTGCCTGACGCCCATGTGTTACCAGGCAAATGTTACCAGTTTACCGAACGAACAGTCTGGCTTCGATATGGAGACAGACAACTGCGGTCTGTCCTCTAGCTGCCGCCTTCAGCTGTGCTGTGCCTGATCTCCCTTCATGAAAGTTCAACACATTGCATCCATTTCTAGGCATTTTCAGGTTTTAAAAGCCCAGTCCAGGCTAGCTTCAAGTTCCCGTTTCATATCCAAGTTAACTCTCACTTCCCAGCCCCTATAGCACCCTTGGCTTTGACCTGGGGATCCTGCGAGGGCCAGGGGGCATGGTCTCTCCTTTGGCTTGTTCCCCTCATCTCTTAGCCTCCCTCCTCTGGTGCGTCAGGGGTTGAGAGGCAGATGGGGGAAGAAGGGACAAACGTCCCTAAACTGGTACTCTCGTTTCCCTTTAAGGCTCTCCCAGCTTCTCTGGCAATGCCTTCTGCTGGGCTGGCAGCCAATACAGGCTTTCTCCTGGGGCAGATAACTAAGTTATACAGTAGGTCCTGGGAGAGCAGCCTCCCCACCCGCATCTCCCTGACCTGAGACATACCTTCTGGCTAGACATCTGCCAAGTGCCTCCAGGGTACATAAGGATGGCTGCAGAGTCTTTGCTACAACTTCCGTGGAGAGGAGGGATCTCTTTCCACTCCCCTTAAGCCTGGGCTGATAGAACACAATAGAAAGGACAGGCTGGGACTTCTCAGGCTCAGTCATAAGAAACTTTGCAGCTGCCACTGGGGTCTCTAAGAACATTCTCTGGGAGCCCTGAGCTGCCATGTGAAAAGTGTATTCTGAGATGCCTTGCTGGCCAGCTGCTCAGAGCAATAGTCTGAGTCCAGCCATCTATCTACCTGTGCCACCAAGTCATCAGACCAGGCCATTCACCTCCCGCATACCACCAAGGGACCGCAGTCAGTGTCACAGGGAGCAGATGAATTCTCAGCAGAATCCTGCCTGAATTCCTGACCCACAAAATCATGACATAGAATGAAGTGGTTGTCATGTTAAGCCCTAAGTCTTGGGATGGCTTGCTACAGAGCAATAGGTACCAGACCACCCTCAGCCCCTTTCCCCCGACTCCTGTCCGTGGTGCTGGAGTAATTCCTTGGGTGGGTTAGAAGCAAAATGGCCCAGATGGAGCTAGAATTTCTGACATCTACATGACCCACTACTACAGTGTGGACTTTCTTCCCATCTCTCTCTGATTCTTTACCACCTGTCCAATTCTGCAGTAGTCCTTTTGTAACTCCTCTCACTTGGCTTCAGGGAGGAGGCACCACCCTTCCGTCCTCCATGGGGAGGGATGGGAGATGCAGCAATGCTAACTTCAAGGTACCCACCAGTAAGGGACACCCCTAGAGGCTTCAGGCTGGTGCGGGAAGCAAGGATAGGCACAGGAAGGGGACTGCTGCATGGTGGCAGACCAGGTCACCTGCTTCTTAATAAGCCCCAGAGACATGTCTGCTTGGTACCTCTTTGACCCTCTTTTGTCTTGAACTTTGAGCACCAGTTGCTAATTTTGAGATTAAATAAATACAGCCTTTTCTTTTCCACTTTAGGTTGGAAACTGAGTGATGACAAGCATATAAGGCAAGTCAAGATTAAAATACCAGTTTCATTTCTGATAAAGCCAGATCAGAGATGTATTTAGATTTGGTCAAAAGACTCACTAATACTGCATCCTGGAATTTGATGTGTCTACCTAGCCAGTCTCAGGCAACCCTGGAAAATCATAGGCCTTTCTCCTTTTCCTCAGAGGCAGGGATTTATTGCTAAGATAACCACCTGGCTGACAGCAGACCTGAATACATACTTTCTGTAGGCAGGCAGGTCCCCAAGGGAGAGAGATAGGGGAGGGGCTGGGCTACCATGCCTGCTCTGTTGCCGGCTTGCCAGTCAATTAATTCTTCCTCTTCTAATGAATAAATGAAGCTGGGGGAGGAAGCCAGTAACAACAATAACAAAAAACAAAAAGCCAACCAACCAATAAAAACACGAATAGGAGAGTAAGAATTTTCCCCAGCAGTAAGCTCTGAGGAAAGGAGTTAGTTCCATTCTGTATCCTGTTACACACTTCTGGTGTGTCATTCTGTTCTGTTGGGTCTCTTTGTTTGCCACTCCAGATCCAGCTCCATCCCAGAGCTGCATGCCTGGGGAAGGGGGCACCCCTGAGAATGGGGCTCCTCTGCCCTTTGGATTTGGGGTGTGTTTGGCCGATGGCAGCACTGGTAGGAAAGCTCAAAATGGGAAGAGAATGAGGTTGGGCTTTGTCTCTTACCCTGTTTGCCAGGTCACAGGGGCTTGGCCCTGTCCCTCCAGTGAAGGCCATGGCTCCTATCGGACAACCATCTCCATGTACCACCTTCTCTGGAGATCTGAAACCGTGGTCCTGTTTCCTTTCATATCACAGGAGGTATTAGCTCTGACTTTTGCCGGACTTGAAATTTTCTCCCATCCCTTCCTGATCCACTTAAACCCTATCCTAGCTTTGTAGAGTCCCTTTATTCAACAGCCCACAAACTACCCTATTTGAGTGAGTCATCTGCTTCCTGTCAGAGCTCTGACTGTTGCATCTCTCTTCCTGGAGACGGTTCCTGCTGGGGGAAAGAAAGCACCGTTCCACCTCACCAGCTGTTATGGACTGCATATCTGTGTCTCCTCTGCCCAGTTCGTATGTTGAAATGCCAACTCCCAATGTGTTCATACTGGGAAGTGAGGCCAGTGGGAGGTGATCCATGAATGTGGAACCCTCATGAATGGACTAGTGCCCTTGTAAAAGAAATGCCAGAGGGCTCCCTCACCCCTTCCACCATGTGAGGACACAGTAAGAAGACAGCCACCAATCAGGAAGCAGACTCTTGCCAGACTCTGCAGGTTCCTTGATCTTGAACTCCCCAGCCTCCGGAATGGTGAAAAATAAATGTTTGTTGTTTATACCATCCAGCCTATGTATTATTGTTTTAGCAGCCTCGAGTCTTTTCCCAAAGCCCTCCATCTGTCCTCACCCTTTAACCTGAACCCTATTCCACACTCCCAAGATAGTGGTGGGAAGAACCTTTGGGCAAAATGAGAATGAATTCTTTCCTAGGGGGGCATCTGGGTGGCTCAGGTCATGATCCTGGGGTCCCTGGGATGAGTCCCACATCAGGCTCCCTGCATGGAGTCTGCTTCTCCCTCTGCCTATGTCTCTGCCTCTCTCTCTCTGTACCTCTCATGAATAAATAAAATGTTTAATGACAACAACAACAACTTCTTTGAGGAGGGTATACTTTTATAATAAGAACAGACATAAGTTACCTACAAATTTTGAAGAGTGAATGAGGGAAGGATGGTGTTGTGATGAAAATCTTGAGCTCTGAAGTCATCTTGAGGGCAGCCTGGGTGGCTCAGTGGCTTAGCGCCGCCTTCAGCCCAGTGTGTGATCCTGGAGTCCGGGGATCAAGTCCCATGTCAGGCTCCCTGCATGGAGTCTGTCTCTCCCTCTGCCTGTGTCTGTGCCTCTCTCTGTGTGTGTCTCTCATGAATAAATAAATAAAATCTTAAAAAAAAAGTTTGAAGTCATCTTGAGCTTGATTTCCAACTCCTGTGTAACCTTGGACAAGGCACCTTCCCTCTCTTAATCTCCACTTCCTCTTCCATACAGGTAATGACAGTTGTACAGGTGGTGGAGTGAGGTGATGCTTGGGTGCATCAGATGGTAGAGTGAGGTGATGCTTCGGTGCACATTCAGCATTAGCAAGGACCAGCATGAGCAATGCTGACACCAGAGTGCCTTGCCAAGGGGATGAATGGAGGTGAAACTGTTGTCCAACCCTACTCACCAAGCCAAGGCCTTCCATACACACCGTACCTAATGTCTGGAAGGAAACTCTCAGAAAATGATGACTGCATGAGATCAAAATTCCTTTTTGAAATATGGCTTTATTTCAAGTTGATACAAGAAGACTTAGAGAGAAAGGGTATTCCTTCTATCACCCACAGCTCTCAGTGTTCTCACCTAAGCTCAATTGTGGCTGAAGATAAGAGAGAAGAAAGGCAGTGACAGACAGTGCTACAAGTGATGCTCAGTACCTCTTGCATGGGTGTGTTTGCATGGGAAGAGCCATTTTGATCATTAGCGTTCCAATTTAGTGGTCTGTGAGAAAGGGGCACCCCAGAAGCCCTGCTGCAAGCATGGGATCAGTTCTGAGACCAAGACTGATGGGTGAGCAACTTTAATTACCCAAGAACTGTGTTAATGGCCCTTGGGGCATCTTATTGCTATTCTGACACTTGGGAACATGGCATTTTCCCATTAAAATGCCAATTATCCTTGAGCACTTGTGCAACTCCATCAGCTGGAGGCTGTGGGATTGTTGAGTGATGCAATTTGATGGTTTGAAGCAAAATCAGATCAAGGGCATTTTATCTGGTAGTCCATGACTGCTTAGAGTGCTGTACCACCCCTGACTGCCCCACTTCAAAGACATGCACACACACTCACACACACACACACACACACACACAGAATCCACTAAACGAAATATCAGAATCTCTAGTTCCAAGTAGCTTTGGAAGAGGAAGTGTCCAGGAGCTGAGAATGAGCACGAAAATCAAGATCTGGTAAAGAGCCAAAAAAATGGAATTTTTCTTCATTTGGATAATTGAAAGCACAAGCTCAATAGAAAACATATCTCATTGGGGAAATCAGTTGATTTACCTCATCTGACTACCAGGAGACAGGGTCTGCTTGCAAAATACCCACCTCCCACATCACTGCTCTGTTGCAGATTAGTTACAGCTGAAAGGTTTGCTAATGCTGGAATTTGGAGCTTCAAGAGCTTTGCTCTTCCAAAACACCCCTACCCCTGCCTTACCCCATGCAGCCTTGGGTTTGACTGATCTAGGTTCTTTCTTCTGGAAGAAGGGCTAATGTCAGGGTTATGCTTCAGTGCCTGGAGTTTCTTGGAAAGGTAGTCATGTGCCTGTTTGATCCTTGATGTCTTGGAATTATGTTTAAACTCAATTATAAATCTAAATTATTATGTAGCGGAAGATCAAGTTTGTTTTGCTTTGTTTTGTTCTCACTGGATTCTATGATAGTACAGCAGTATGATAATGTGGCTAAGAGCATAGGTTAGGGATCCAGATGCTGAACATCCAATTTTAGCTCCACCACTCATCAGTCATGTAAACTTGGATAAGCTATTTAGCCTCTTTGGACCTCAGTTTCCCCATCTGTCAAAGAGAATAATAGTGGCAATGACTTTCCATGGTTGGGAGGATTAAATCTGTTAATATCTAAAAAGTCGTTGAAACGGTATCCAACCCATTCTAAATGCTTTACTAGGGAGGGTATTATTATTTGAGTGTCTGAATAGAATTTTAAAATGTTCTTTCATTTCAAAGGCTGTCCTATTTTTATAATGGAAGAAGAGTTTGTTGTAGCATGTCATGTAAGGAGAGATGTAGTCTTCAAAAGGCTGGTGGCCATGTCTTTGTGGCAGGTGCTGTTGGTGCTGCTCCCAGGTCCCCATTCGCAGACTGGAGTGCCCACCAGGCAGCTGATACATACCTGCACCAGCCCTGAAGCCTGGCCCATGGCTGACTGGAGATGCAGATCCAGAGATACCTGAGAGATCAAACACTTTTCCACAAGTTCTTGGCCATTCTTCCTCTCCAAAGGCAGTTTCCAAATTCCTCTCTCCTCTGAAGATGGGCCAGCCTTAATGACTTACTTCTAAGAAGTAGGATGAGGTGGAAGTGATGCTGCATGCCTTCTAGGTTTACCAGTATTCCCTAAAATATATGTCTAAGTCCCAACCCCAGTAGCCCCCAATATGACCTTACTGGGAATTAGGGTCTTTGCAGATGTAATCAAGTTAAGATGAAGTCACACTTGATTAGGGTGAACCTTAAGTCCAATGACTCTTGTCCTTATAAGGAGAGATGTAGAGACTTACACACACACACACACACACAGGGAGAGTGCCATGAATGATAGAGGTAGAGACTGGTGTGGTGTGTCTACAAATCAAAGAACACTATAGATGGTGGGCAACACCAGAAGCTAGGAAGAGGCTAGAAGGGGTTCTTTCCTAGCACCTTCCCAAGGACTGTGGCCCAACACCTTGATTCTGGACTTCTAGACTCTAGAATTGTGACAGAACCAATTTCTCATTTTCAGTGACCCAGTTTGTGGTACTTCATTTTGGTATCCCTAGGACATGCACCTTCAACGTTGGATTATAAGAAAAGATGTAGCTTAGGTCTGGCTCTCTGTTTCTGTCTCTGTCTCTGAACATGTGCCACTGTGGTCTTGAAGCACCATGGAAGAGGTCCAGCAACCCTGAAGACACCACACTGGAGAGCCTGTGCCGAGGGACCACAGCCAAGGAGCCTTGGCCCTTCAAGTATTCTCTGGCTAAGGACCAGGCACATGAGGAAAGAAGCTTTGACATTCCCACACATGTGATCTAGAGACACAGTGACCATTAATAAAGGTTCCCTCTTGTTTCAAAACTTACTTTAGTTTTAGTCATGGTAAAGAACACATAAAATTTACCACTTTAACCATTTTTAGGTATACAGTTCAGTAGAATTAAGTGTATCCACTTTGTTATGCAGTAAATCTTCAGGGCTTGTTCACCTTGCAAAACTTAAGACTCCAAACCCATGAAACAATTCCCCATCCTCTCTCCCCCAGCCGTGGCAACCACCATTCTCCTTTCTATCCCTACGAATTCCACTACTCTAGGCAGAACCACGCAGTACTCGTTTTTTTGTGTGTGTGTGTCTGACTTATTCTCCTTAGCATAACATCTTCAAAATTCATCCATGTTGTGATGAACTTCCTTTTTAAGACTGAAAAATATTCCACTGTACATGCAGATCACATTTTGTTTATCCGTTCACCCATCGATGGACACTTGGGTGGCTTCCACCTTCTGGCTGGGGTGAATAATGCTGTAAACATGGGTGTGCATGTAAACACGCACCCACGTTTACATGTACCCATGTAAACATGGGTTACTGTTGATTGAAAACACTATGTCTTGGGTGACTTGTTACACAAGAGGCAAAGATGCCATATGCCAACCAGGCCTGCATACCTCCGGGCAGGACAAGTAGGTACAGTTCATGCTCCTGACCTACCCATGGGATCGGGCATAGGCCAGGCCTCTGAGTACGGCCTTCTCTTTCTCCTGCTTTGTCATCTTCTCTCACATCCCCATGCGTGTCTTTTGAGAGTAACCCCTTTTTGTGCCATTTGCACCAAACTCCCCTCTTAGGCTCTGCTTCTAGGACACTGAACAAAGACAGCTGATGCCACATGCTGGGGGTGCAAGTCCTCATGGATGGTTGCAGGGATGCCACCACGACCTGGAGGCACTGTACACAATGTGATGGGCTTTGTTTATTTAAATACTCTGCTGGGTGAATTAGGTGAGGTTCTCCAGGGAAACAGAATTGGCTCACATGACCACAGAGGCTGAGAAATCCCATGATCTGCCATCTGCATGCTAGAGACACAGGAAAGCCGGTGGTTCTGTTCCAGTGGGAGTCTGATGGTGTTAGTTCCAGTCTGAAGACAGGAAATGATTGATGTCACAACTCAGCAGTCAGGCAGAGAGAGAATTCTCCCCTTTTGTTCTGTTCAGACACTCCACAGATTGATCGAGGGCCACCCACATTGGGGAAGGCCAACTGCCTTACTCAGTTTATCACTTCAGATGCTGATCTTACCCAGAAACACCTCCACAGACACACTGGAGCAATGTTTAACCAGGTTATCTGGGTTCCCGTGATCCAGCCAAACTGACACATAAAATTAACCATCGTAGTAAGTATTAACTCTGTTAAAACATTGAGTAGCAATTGTACAACTAGATTTAGTGAAGCTAAAATATTCTTCTCGTGACCGTTGTACCTTCTGGCATTGAAATCCCTGAACTCTGGAAGTGGTGGTAACCCGGAGCGAGTCAGCCAAAAGACCCCCAACAGCAGTGCACTTGGCAGTTATGAAATGTCTCCATGTGCATCTCTCCCTGCGTCCTGCTGACATGCTGGGAGGAGTGCAGGAAATTGTCACTTCGTTTTACAGATGAGGAAAGTGAGGTCCAGAGAGCTTATTAAGTGAACCAATCAAATCAGTGGCAGAGCCAGGACAAGAACAGACCTGGGGTTTCAGGGCTCCCGGGGGCTCCTGCTTCTATGCAAACCCCTCCTCACAGGGTAGACCCCGCAGCACTTCAGAAAAGTCAATCAGACACTTTTCTTCAGACCTCACCATGACTTCTAGTCATTGCACTTAGTATAAAATACAAACTCTGCCTCATGATTGAGAAAGCCCGGCCACAGGTTAGACAGCTCTTCCCTGGGGCTTTCCCTTGAAGCGTTGGCCGCAGTGACCTTCAGGAAGGATCCTGCTCACGTCAAGCTCTTCAGGGCTTCTGGCTGTCACCTCTGCCCAAAACACTCTGTGCTGGTTGAGCTGCTGCCTTTTAAAATATGTCCACAAAGTCTTTGATGCTGCTTTCTGCAAGAGGTGAAGCCTCATTATCCCTCCTTTGAGTGTGTTCTGGTCTCAGTGACCCACTTATGAACGGCAGAAGTGACACAGGACTTCCAAGACCAGGCCACAGAAGATGCTGCAGGTTTCTCCTCACTCTCTCTCTGGATCACTTGCTCTGGGAGCAGCCAGCTGCCATGACACGAGGATACTCAAGCATCCCTAATGAGATGCCTCACAGAGAGGGACTGACGCCTCCTGTCAAGACACCCTCTGACAGTCACAGGAGAGAGTAGGATGGTGTGACAGCTTTGCAATGTGTTAACCTGGCTAAGGTGAACTAATGAATTCCCTTTTTTGTATATTTCCAAGTAGGGATTCTTAGAGACTTTGTGTGTGGGGGTGGGTGCCTAGAGGGTGGGCAGCAGCATATATACTTTATTGCTGGTCTTCTGGTTCATCTTGTTGGTGTGAAGCAGGAGGTGGGCCAGCTGTGTGTGTTCCGATCTGTCTTGAAGGGCCCTGGCTACTGTAGGACGCCCTCATCACCAGGAATGAACACAGGTTTCAGCCTGTCCTGTGGGGTCTAGCTTGTGCTCATGAGATTTTATACTGCTTGTGATCTTCCAATCTGGCTGCTGCTCTTTGGATTTCAAGTCCTAGCATCAGACATCAGGAGAGCCTTGTAGCCAGCTACTGCAAGTCCCTGACATTTCTCTTGGGCCCATCTGATGGACCTGTGTCTGACAGTAGATCCGTCAGCCCCAGTCAAGCCTTTGGATGATCACAGCCCCAGGTGACATCTTAACTAAAACCTCTTGAGAAACTCTGAGCTAGAACCACCCCACTAAGCCATTCCCAAATTCCTGACCCAAGGACAATATGGGATAATAAATGTTCATTACTTTAAACATTACATTTTGGGATAATTTTTTTTATACAGTAATAGATAATGAACTAATATACTCCATCACAGATGGCCTCCTGGATCACACTCCCATGCCACTGCTTTGTTTTCAATTATGGCACTCTGTTTATTCCTTCTAGAACATTTATTACAACCTGCAAATATTTTATGGATTTATATACTTATTTATTTCTTTTCTGGCTTTCCCACTAGAACGTCAACCTCATGAGGGCAGGTGGCTTCTCTGTTTTGTCCACCTCTATCCCTAGCATCTAGCCAGTCTAACTCTACTTCCTACTAGCTATGGGGCCATGGGAAAATTGTTCTTTGTGCCTCAGCTTCTTCAGCTAGCAAATGGGATGATGATAATAGCACCTACCTTATTGGGTTGTTGTGGATCTGAATGAATTAATACTTATAAGGTGTTTCAAACATTTCCCTGGCATGTGGTAAATATTCAGGTAACTATACAAGCTGCTAGTATTCTTAATATTATGGTATAAACTCAATAAATATCTACTGGGGAACTAAATGAAAGAATGCATTGATCTCTCTGTCCCATAATCTTAAGTATCCAAGACACAAATAAAAAGTCCCAAAGGCCTCTAGACAGCTAAAATGGATGTCCCAAAGGCTAGTAGCAAAGCCCATCTAATTAACTTATAGGCAAGCTCTTAGGCCATTACTCAGGACCTAATTACTTAATAGTCTTCGCAGATATTTATTAGTTACCTAACATATGCAAAGCATTGTGCTAGGTGCTGGGGGAAGGGGACAGAAAGACACAAAGGTGAATTAAGCTCATTACCTTCCCTCGAAAGAGCATGCTGTTTAGAGTGGGGACAATACAAGAGCCACCAATCACACAATTACCAGAGACTGAGCAAGGCAAGTAGGTGAGGAACAGAGCGATGCTGACTATCAAGGTGGCCAGACTCAATTAGTCACAATTATAACATATGTAACAAGCTTAATTATCTGGTTTCCTAGTCCATAATTGATTATAAACAGCATATTAGAAGAGAGAAGGGAAGGTGATTATTGCTAGAGGCAGGTATGTTGGCAATGGCAAAAAAGTGACAGATAACAGGAATAAGGAATATAATTTTTAAAATACTGAAAGCAGAAGTTAGATAACTGAAGCCCTTTAGTTTAAGGTCATTTAGCGTAGGGGCAGTTGCTACATAAGACATGAGAGGCGAGATGCCTGGGTGGCTCAGTGGTTGAGCATCTGCCTTCAGCTCAGGGCATGATCCTGGAGTTCCAGGATCGAGTCCCACATCCAGCTCCTTGCAGGGAGCCTGTTTCTCCCCCTGCCTGTGTCTCTGCCTCTCTGTCTCTCTCTGTGTCTCTCATGAATAAATAAATAAAATCTTAAAAAAAAAAAAAAAAAAAGACATGAGAGGCAGTATAGCACTGCAGTTAAGATAAGATTCTGGAGCCAGAGTGCTTGGGTTTGAATCGCAGCACTGTCACTTATTGCCACCTGCATACATTGCTCAACCTGCAACTCACTTTTCTTATCTATACAATGAGGATAGTGGTGACAGCTACTTCATGCGGTTATTGTAAACATTAAATGAGTTACTGTTGGTAAAGTACTTAAAAAGAATTCTGGCACAAAGCAATTCTGAGAGCCTGTATCAGTCAGGGTTGGCTGTGTTTGCTGCAGTAACAAACAATCCCCCAAATCTTAATGACTTGAAATAATGAAAGTTTATTTTTTACCTATACTCCTGTCTATCATCAATAGGCAGGTGATTTTACTCGGAATCAGGACTATCTTCACTTTGGGACCCATGGCTCATGAAGCAGCCACCATCTATTATAATATCTGTTGCCACAGCAAAGGGAAAAGAGCACCTTCATGGATAACTCCCTGACAACTAACAGTTCATTTTGGAAGTACATGCTTTTTGGCTTACAGCTCATTGGCCAGCACTGGTCACATGCTTCCACCCTTCAGTGTGCTCAGAAATGCGGATGAGCAGAATGGATGTCCAACAGCACAAATCACTACCAGAGGGCCTCTCTGTACTAGTATGTTGAACTGTCATGGTTAGGTCACAGAATTAAAAAACTGTAATGGACCCAAGAGCTAAACCCATTCATTTTGAGGAAGCTAAATCAATATTCACAGGAGTTCCCTGTTTCTCAGGACACCACTGGCATTTGGGGGCTTGAGGGAGGGAGTGGTGTGAAGTGAGACCAGTTCTTCACTTGTGGGGCTGTGGGTACACTGGAGGTAAACGAGCACCCCTGACTCTTGCTCACTAAATATCAGTAGCGTCTCTTCCCCAAGTCACTGTGACAATCAATACTACTCTATCTATTTTCTAATACTTCTTTGGGGTAGAGGCAAGTGATGCCCTTCTTTGGCTGAGGACTACAAACAAATGTTTAATGTGACAGTATTGTTTGGAGCCAGAGCTGGTACTCAAACCCAGTTCTTCACCTCCTTGATCAGGACATGTCCCTACAGTTTGTTAATTGAGAAACAGCGATCAGTAGTTAAATGGTCCCCAAGACCATTGGGGACCAATGTTGGACCAACGATGGGAGTGTTAATTTACCTGCCTCTTAGGAAACTTTGGTCTTTTTTTTTTGCCCTGGATTCCATGAGATGCCCCTGTATCTGTTCCAGAAACCTTCCGCTCTGCTTAAGCCAGCCTGAGTAGTTTTTGGTGACTTACTACCAAATAATTTCTGACTAGGACACGTACGTCCTAGAAACATTTCTTTCAAATATGATTAAAACTTTTAAATGTGTTATTTGCAAGGATAAGCTCCATTTAGTTGAACAATTTACTTTTGGGGAACTCTTCCTTTTTCTACTCAGTTGATCAATGAACTATTGATGTGTGGCTATGCAAAATCACCTACCAAAGCCAGAGAAGAGTGATGTGTATGCTGATAAGGAATACTGTGGAAATAGCCTCAGGAGGGTCTCAAAAGGAGTGGGGCTGAGGGTCAGCTCTGGGATTAGTATCTCCGTGTCCCACACCCAAATGAGCACATAAAACAAACCTGGGGTGAGCATCTCCCAGTGGTGTGACAGGATGAGTCATTTAATGACTTTCCCTTCTGCTAATGGATAGCGTTTCTTTCAAGCTCCAGAGAAAAACTGACATGATTCATAAAACAGAAAAATAAGTTGGTATTAAACCTAATACAAGCGTTCAAACTAAATTTATAAGACATTTTTAAAGGCAGAGATTTTGCTTAAGTATTATAATAATCTAGTATGAGGATGAGGTCTCCTGCAAAGGTTTATTTTATCCTCATGAATGATTAGCAATTATCCAAACAGCTCTCTCTGTCTCTGTGGTGTGTCAGCTCACTCAATTTGGATTTCACAGAAAGTAGCTGGGGTCACTGCATGCTCAATCACTAATCATTCCAGTACACTGTATTATATGCATGCGTTGTACACTTTGGGGAGGTAAAGGTGGCCAAAATTAAAACTTGAAAGAAGCTAATTGTGTTTCTTTCTGCTAAAAAGTGTACTGTGTTCAGTAAGCACCATTTTAGGTGAAAACACTTCAAAGTTATTTGATAATAATAATAATAACAACAACAGCAACAACATAATAATAACAACAGAAAATTGAGTGTCTGTCTATGTGGAGCCAGGCTTGGAGAGGTATACTTTCAGTGACTTCTTTCAAAATATTTATTCCCATAAAATCCCAATGAATGCCCACCTGCGTGGTACAGATGAACAAACCAAGGCCACAGAGGTGCCCTAGATCACAAGGTTGATAAGGGATGGAGCCCATGTACACTTCTGTATGCTATAATGTTCTTTTGTGTCTGTTAAATGCAACAAGTAAGATAGCAGGGTGTGGAACTAGTCCGCCTGGGTTCAGAGTCAGACTCTGGTAGCTACTAGCTGAGTAGTCTAGACTTAGTTAATTAGAACTTTTGGTGTTCAGACATCCCTTCTGAAAGATCTTTAACAAATCTTAGTTTTAAATTATTTACCTAGAGTCCATTCTTGCTTGTAGAAATGGATCCTAAGCTAGTGTATCAGGCACCTTGCATGGACTTTGAACTCACCAGGGCGACCACTTCTATACGGTCTGACTACTGCTGAAGAAAAACCTATCCTATTGCTTGTTGAAGGTGCTAAGAAAGACCTGATCCAAGGGTACTGCTACAATGGGGCTTTGCAATAGGGGAGAGATTAGGCCACCTCCAAATATATCAAGAAAAAGTGGGGATTTAGAGCCAAGGAGCAGAGTATGGCTGGCTATCAGTGAATGGAAGATTACTAAGAGGGCAAGGTAATTCTTTGATAAACTGACCTAATGTGATTCTTGCTGAAAGCAGAGCATAGTGATCAGATATCACCTGGAGTGGGGAATGAATGATGGATTCTGGCAAAATTGACTTAGCGGGATTCTTGCTAAAGTTGGACATTTGAAGACAAGGCCCAAAGACAGAGCCTGGTCAAAACAATATTCAGAGAATAAGAATCTGGTCAAGAAGAGTCTTCACCACCACTACAGCATGACCTAAGTAAGCTCCTGCCTCAGACCTACATGGCCTTCTTCTGCCCTCCTGCCCAAGGGCATCTCTACTGCTGCTGAGATGCAAGATGCCTCTGCACCCCCACATGTGCAACCCTTGGAAGTGTGTGTGTTGGGGAGGGTCCACACTCCATGGAGCAATCTTTTGACCAGTGGGATACGGGAGGTAAAGAGTAATTCCTCCCTGTCCTGCCCCAAGAGCACATTGACCTGAGATGTTCACATGGCCCTTCAGAGGATGGTGACTGGAGACACAGCAATTGGTTTCTTGTCTTGCCAGCTAGGTACACACCTTCTCCTATCTGCTGGCATTTGTTCCTTTCCTCATTCCCTTTCTCCCTCACTCTAGCTGCCCTGTGATTGCACATCCCCATAAAAGATTAGCATATAATCATGTGCCTCGGGCTCTGTTTTCTAAAGAGTCTGGGCTAAGACAGCTAGCATCCTGACTCCCGAAGGAGACTGGGATTCCAAGAATAATATGTTTGAAGACCTTCATGCCCAGCAGAAACCTTATGTGATGCAGGATTAATTTAGGATTAAAACCTATATCATGCTTCAGGCTAGCTCTGTTTAGGAAGGCTTTCACACATAGCCCTTCTCTTTGGCTCTTCATATTTACAAAAGTGGGAAGGCACTGTCCCCTTCTTGAACAGTCTGACTTCTAGCAGTGCAAATACACCCAGAGCCGCCACAGGACAATTCAGGCTCTGCCTCCATGGTAACTGTCAGTCCACTTAGACAGGCAGTCTCAGATGGCCACAGAAGGGTCTCCTCTGTGGGTCCTCTTTCATCTCCTTGGCCTTTTAAATCCTCCGAATAGCTGAATACTTCCTTGCTTTATCTTAACTTGTTGTAGATCCAGACCCAGAAAGGGGAAGGGCTATGCACCACACTCCCTGTGATATCCTGATACATAAAAAATATATATTTTATATATATATAATATATATATAATAAATATATTTAATTATATATATATTTTGGTATTCATCATTGGCTCTTGGTCATAGCTCCTCAAAAGTTTTTAATTTCCTAGATGATAAAGGTGCTAAGAGCATGCTCTGTCCTAATATTTGGCCTTCAGCTCCAGTTCTGGCCACAGAGCTCTTAAATCCCTTGGAATTTCATAGGTGATAGGAGTGTCTTTTATTCGAATGAGGCAACTCTTGGTAGGTTCTTAGATTAGGAGCTCGTCACTAGAAAGTCCAAGCCATGATTAGAAATGTAGAACTTATAGCTTTATCCCCCATCCTCTGGGGAGAGGAGAGGAGCTAGAGACTGAGTTAATAATTGGTCATGCTTTCATGATGAAGCCTCCAAAAATTTCTGAAGTGGGGAGTTTGGAGAGCTTCCAGGTTGATGAACACATCCACATGCTGGAAGGGTGGTATACCCTCACTCCTTGGGGACAGACGCTCCTGCATTCAGGACCCTTCCGGACCTTGCACTCTATAACTTTTCATGTAGTTCTTCATCAGTATCCTTACCATATCCTTTATTTATAACAAACTGATAAACGTAGGTAAGCGGTCCCCCAAGTTCTGCGAGCCGTTACGGCAAATTATTGAATCTGAGGAGGGGATCACAGAACCTCCAATTCATAGCCCAGCTAGTCAGAAATGTGGGTACCCTGGGGACCCACTACTTGCAATTGGCATCTGAAGTGGGTGACTGTCTTGTGGGACTGACCCCTTAACCTGTGGGGTTTGATGCTAACTGCAGGTAGATAATGTCCAGACTGAACTGCAGAACTCCATGCTGGCACTCACCCCCAATCTTAGACCCAAGAATGTAGTGATTCCAGGACTCATTTAAATGACGTACCAACATGTGTGCACAACAGACTGTCTTCTGCCAGGGTTTTCTGGAATTTCAGGGTCCATTCAAACAAGAGCCAAATGTTAATGCCGCGTTAATCTTATGATGGTACAAAGTAGTTCCTGCTCACAGGGGCTTTCCTTGCATCAGACATAGACCAAACATTTCACACAAGGGTTTCATTTTGAATCAACACCTTGTGAGGTAGGTATTATTATCCTCAATTCACAAAGGAGGAAAATGAGGTTCAGAGTGATAAGAAACTTCCCAGAATCTTACAGTTAGCTAAACCAGGACTTAGATCCAGGACTTTCTAACTGCAAAGCCCACAGTCATGACTTTGGTGGTGCCTCACCCACATCCTGCTGCCCTTATGACCCCTCTATGTTGTGGTGTCTTCTGCGAGCACCTGTCATCTTCCAGAGGGCTTTCCTCCTCAGCACGCATGTGGGGCTCTAAATGCTGGGAAACAGATCCAGGCAAGAGCAGCCCTCAGCCAATGATGAATGAGAGTAGGAGGATAAATTCCCAGCTTCCTCACCCCCTGGATACAACTTCTGACATCTCTCAGATATCCTACCCAGTTCTCTAAGAGTCCCAGCAGGATTGAGACCCAGTTGTCCATTATGATAGGATGTTCAGCGACACACATAATTGGCTTCCTTCTCCTCCTTGTCTCATTTCTTCAAGAGTATCTCCTGAAGGCAAAACTGTGTTGCACTGTGTACGAAAGTGACAGGGAAGAAAAACTTTTACTCTACCTGCATAGGTTAGTGACTGGGAGCTCGCAAATTAAACTAACGAAAAACAGATTGGTAAGAGAAAAGAATTAATCATGCATATATGGAAGTTCATAGAAAAATGTGACTCAAAGGTGTGGTTAGAATTCGAGGTTTCAGGGCACCTGTTGAAAAACAAATGACTTTTTGAAATGGTAAGTGGGCTGTTAGAACAGATGGGAGCTACAGTTTTGTGAAAACATCTCTTTGATGATATGGAGACTTCTAATCCCTGGGGAGGAGTCAGTGTTCTCTGGTAACTCCAGAGAGTTACAACAATTGAGAAACAGTTCAAGTGACTTTCCTAAGCACACTTGGCAAGCAAATGGCAGAGGGGATTTACAACAATTGAGTTCTTTTGAGTTCTTTTGGGAGGTTCTTCTTTTAGACAATAAGAAATTTCAGGTACTCAAATGGCTTCTGCTCAAAATAATATTTGTATCACAGTGGTATATTCTGGACTCCTTCAAGAGGTAAGATGTGCCTTGATGGTACAAAGCTAAGGCAGTCACATCTCACTATCCCTGAGTTTTTACTGAAAGATCTCAGATCCTCTCTTTTCTGCCACCACCTGAGAGGGTACAAACAGAATGAAACTGGGGTCTTTAGACTTTTCCTCCCCATGTCTCAGGTTCTTCCAGGGGAAACCTTTTTTTCCAAAACACAGGCAGGGCTGACTGCACAAAAGTGAAGTTTTCTGCAGCACGAGAGAGCCCGTGGTCACTGATGTCTTACCATGGAGTTTATCTTTGAAGTTCCAGCCTTAAGCTTTTCAGTCATTTTAGCAAAGGTTGAAAAGCTCTCAATCACCCAACTACTTATCCAGATAACAGCTTGGGTCTTAAGGCAGGAAACAATATGTTTTGGGAATGATCTGTCATTCCTGTGTGTTCACTCCTTTCTTAAATGAGCTCCAAAAACACCCTTCTGGACTCTTGTCAAAACTATATTGATGGCACAGGTTCATGTGATGGAGTCAGGTTTTGCAACCCTCTCCCTTCCCAATTCCACCCCACAATGGGATTATCAACACATAAAAAAAGGGTCTACTGCTTTGGTTATCTAGCAGTCAACCCCTTCTCCAATTTTTGAGAAAAAAGCAAAAAGAATCATGTAGTAGGCTGAATGGTGGCTTCCTAGAAATATGTCTATCCAGAACATATGAATGGGACCTTGGAGTGTTTTTGGAGAAAGGGTATTTGCAGATGTAATTAGGTTGGGATCTCAAAGTGAGATCATCCTATATTATCTAGGTGAACCCCCAATTGAAAAACAAGTGTCCTCATTATAGATGAAAGAAGACAGAGGAGGAGAAGATTCAGATGAAAAAACAAACAAACAAACAAACAGACAGACAGACAGACATTGGTGTGATGTGGCCACAACCCAAGGAATCCCAGGATCTACCAGAGGCTGGGAGAGGCAAGGGACAGAATTGCTCAGATGGAGTGCGGCCCTGCTGACACTTTGATTTCAAGTGTATCACCTCAATTTCTAAATAAATTTCTGTTGTTTTAAGCCACCCAGTCTATGGCAATTGGTCACGGCAGCCACAGGAAACTAATACAAGTTGCTAAACGACTTTCAGCCCTAAAAATGTAGCCCTAGAAATGAGAGCTCTAACCATTTCATTTTATAAGGATACTTGAAGCTAAGGATTAATTTTGTCCCATTTCCTAAGCAAGGAAACTGAGAAACAGAGAGTTCAAGTGACTTTCCTAAGCACACTTGGCAAGCAAATGGCAGATGTTGGCTGCAAATCCAGGCCATCTGATCCTAGAGTCTGCTTATTTAACAGACTGTTCTGTTAACTGTGTTTTCCAACACAATCTCTGCCTCTCCACGTGGAATTACAAGAAGCAACCCCCCCTCTTCACCCATGGACCATTAGCTGAAAGAGGTTGCTTCCCTTGCTTCCCTCTGCAAGCAGGATGTGTACCCGTGGCTGAGCTCCTTGAATTGTCCCTCTGCGGGGAGCAAGGCAAAGCCCCAAGGTGACTGATTCATTCCTGGTGGTGGCAGTGGAGGCATCCAGGCAGATGCTTCCTATTACAAACCAATGTGGATCTTCCTGTGGGTTGATCTGTGGGCACTGCCTTGGTTCCTGCCCATTTTCTAACATGCAGATCCCAGGATCTTCCAGATTCCTTTTCCAGTGAAGTCATTAAGAGTTAATTTCTATTGTTTAAAATCAAGAATCCAATAGCTTCCAGAGGGGGAGGGGGCAGGCACCTCAGCTTGCTGTGTGGCCACTCTGAGGCCAAACTCCGCGCTTTCACCAATGCCCCTGACCCAAATAAATCCACTTTGAAACATACTGGAGATAACGTAGACGTTGCTAATGACCTTGAAGAAAACAAGAAAGAACATTTATAGCACAGAACAGAGAGAACTTCATGAAACTCCTGGAAAAGCCTCTTTGTCATTCTCTGGGTTTGTCTTAGGGAAATGGCTGCCTCCTCCTCCCAGGCTCCCTCCACCCCCACAGACTCCCACCACTCTCTGCAATTCCATCCTGGCCCTCAGCTCACAGGTTCCCTACTCAACAGAAAAAACAGCCCTGAATGCAAATCTTTAAAAAACAAAAAACAACAGTTCAATAAACACATGTTAACATCCTTAGGTATTTGAAAGGTGTGAGCTCCAGTTTACGGTCCTCCCTCTGTTCACTCAGCTCCACAGTTCTAAGCTTCAATCTTTAGGCAACCTAAGCTAAAACATGTCCCAGGCAAACAGATAGCTTTTGAATGGCTGGGCATGAGCTGTACTAGAGAAGATAAAATGTTCCTCTTATGATTCTATCAGTGAAGGACTCACATCCATATGCCAGGCTCCCTTCTTTCAACCCCTGTGGTGGCCCAGTCTCCCCTGGAGGGAAGGCAAAGCTTTCTCATGGCTTCTGTCACACCTGCTCTGGGGGCCAGGACTGGCCTGCTCCATTGCTTTTCCATTACTTCCAGGTGAAGGAGAAGCAGCACAGCATGCCTGGGTGGCTCAGCAGGTTAAGTGGGTGCCTTCAGCTCAAGTCATGATCTTGGGGTCCTGGGCTAGAGCCCTGTGGGTGGGGCTTCCTGTTCAGCGGGGAGTCCACTATTTCCTCTGTCCCTCCCCCTGCTCATGCTCTCTTTTTCTCTCAGGTAAATAAATACAATCTTAAAAAAAAACTTTTTTCTTAAAAAAGGAAAAGCAGCACACTTTAGGGCGTGGAATCTGACTTCCTTAGCAGCTGTTTCTGTGGGGATAATACCACCAATCAGTGCCCTATGGGGCTGACACTGACCAGTCAGGGACTGGGGAGTGAAGGAACCAGCTATTAAATTCCTTGTACCTTGTTCTCCTGCTGGACTCTTCTACATCACCCCTCTGCAGACATACACTCTGCATCATTGACTTGCTGTGCTTCATTTTGCAGCTGTGGCTCACTCAATGATGCAGAGCTGCACTTGCTTTCCTTCCTTCTCTGCTTTGTTTCTTTTCTCCCTCACTCTTGTGACCTGGGATTGCATCCTCCAACAAAGCATTGCCAAATGAACACTGTCTCAGGATCTATTTCCTATGGAACATGGACTAAAATATCTCCTAAGAAAAATAGGTCTTTTTTTTAGCAGGATAGATTTTGCTCTGAATAAAATAATAAGTTTACCACATTACTATACCAGGGAGTGGGCCCAGATCCACATGCCTGAAACCTTGATTGAAGAACTTCTACAAAATGCAGTTAATATATGAGAGATGATTCAAGAACTGGCTTGACCTGAGTGCAAAGAAACAATGAACTTGGAAAGAAAGACAAAAGGTTTGCATGAATGAAGTATAACCATGACTACTGACATCATCATTATCATCCTCACCATCCTCACCACAATCACCACCACCACTACCAGCAGCAGCCCCATGGCTAGCACTTTCTCAGAGCTTACCATGTGCTAGGCACTCTCTAAACACCATGTGTCCAGGCTCATTTAATCTTAATGACATACCTAGGAGGTCAGTACTACTAATATGCCCTCTTGACAGATGAAGAAACTGAGATTTCGAGCAATTAAGCAAATGACTCAAAATCATACAAGTCAGGAGTGGCAGTACTGGGACTTGACCCCAGGCAATCTAGCATCAGAGCCCAGCCTGCAAACACTACTACCTTTATCTCACATTCTCTTTTCCCTTCATCTGAGTACCAGTAATTCAGACATGGATAAACAAAGTCTCTGAAAGAAACCATCCTGGGTTCCAATAATTCACAAAGAGAGATTACTCTGTATAAGAATAAGAAAATAAACAGAGATTACTATTTGTGGCAATGAAAAGAGGACTGATTTGAAGCAATAAGCTAATGTTTTCTTATGAAAGATAAAAAAAAGTAAACACTAGGTGATTTATCATTAGTGTTTTCAACATGACTCAAAGGGACATTGGATCTATGAAATGAGAGCAGATAGTCATGAAGAAAAAACATAATCCAATATCTGATAAACACTTGCTGGAGATGAAAGTGATGGATATCACATTCATTCATTCATTCATTCATTTAAAAGATTTGATTTATTTATTTGAGAGAAAGAGTGAGACTACGAGCAGGGGAAGAGTTATAGGAACAAGCTGACTCCCCACTGAGTGAGGAGCCCAATGTGGGACTCAATCCCAGGACCCTGAGATCATGACCTGAGCCAAAGTCAGATGCTTAACCGGCTGAGCCACCAAGGCAACCCAAAGATGGATGTCACATTTTAAACACACAAGAGATTTTATACATCAAAGATATTTCAATAAAGCTGTTAAACACACACACAGACTAGAAGTGATATCTTTTCTGCAATACTACTGAAAACCAAGATCAGAATTAATATCTGATAGCTTACAAACTAATCATTTTGCAAAAAAGATTAAGGAAGAGAACTAAAAATAGTAAATCCATAAGACCCAACACACATATAATAGAACCCCTTGATGGAAAGAACAGATCAGACTATCTGGAAGTCAATTTGGGGGCCTGACTTATGCTCTTACCTCTGCACCATGACACCTTTGTAGAAGAATGGACCCCGTCGGCAAGTGCCTTGTGAAGAATTATTCCCGAGGTTGATTCTCTTAAATTGGTCTCTAATCTACCAAAGGGTATCATTGAAGTCAATCCAGCGGTGGGAGTTTGTAAACCTCTCCTGATCTGTATTCCATTGTAGATCAATATACTGATCCTCTGTGAGGTCATCAAGGAAAACGAATACCCTGTTCCTGTTCTCAAAGAGGTCCCAATCTACTGGGGAAGGCAGAAAACTCCTAAGATATCTGAGAACTTGTATAAGAAAAATTGTCATCTCAGACACAGAGGCTCCCCTTTGGATTGCTACCTTGCTTGTCTTCCTGAAAAGTGAATGCTGAAAAGACTCATTTCCCCACATCCAGGGCTCCTTCAATGATATTAGTGCTAAATCACTGTCATATTGCTCTGAACTAGCCAGCTTCCTTTAAATATGGTGATTTAAAACTTATTCATTTGTGCTTCATTTATAATTATACCTAGATCTATAATTATACCTAGATCTATTATACCTAGATCTGTAAAGAACGGCCTTGGGATCAGTCAACCTGGGCTTGAGTCCTGGCTCTGTGTGACTTTTCTTAAGTGACTCAACCTCTCTGAGGGTTGGGTTTCTTTAACTGTATAATGAACATAGTAGTGTAGTAGCAGAGTGGTTCTCAAACCTTTCTTGTGCACAGACTATGATTTAGTACTGGGATGGATCCCAAGAGCCTGCCTTTCTGACAAATGCTGGGTCCTGCCACTGCTGCCCTGGAGAGAGGAGTTGGCAGTCTATGGCTTGCAGCCCAATTTTACTCAGCCCCACAAGCTAAGGATGTTTTTCACATTTTAAAAGCATTGTAAAACAAACAACAAACAAAACAAAGAACATGCAACAGAGCCCACATGTGGCATGTAAAGCCAGCTAGTAAAATATTTACAAGTTGGTCCTTTCCAGAAGTGTCTTGGTTCCTTCTGTGGCACATGCTTTTGCCATTGCTGCCCCATCCCCTGTACTCTTGCATACCTGAGTTCAGCTGCATCTGTAGGCAAAGGCTCTTTCCAGCCTGCCGACAACTTCCCACCTCACCGACCTGTGCTCTCCCTTCTCTGTCTAAAGTCTTGACCTTGGGATGCCTGAGTGGCTCAATGGTTGAGTGTCTATCTTTGGCTCAGGTCATTATCTCAAAGTCCTGGGATTGAGTCCCACATCAGGGTCCCTGCAAGGAGCCTGCTTCTCCCTCTGCCTGTGTCTCTGCCTCACTCTGTGTCTCTCATGAATAAATAAACAAAACGTTTATTTAAAAAAATAAAATAGGGATCCCTGGGTGGCGCAGCGGTTTGGCGCCTGCCTTTGGCCCAGGGCGCGATCCTGGAGACCCGGGATCAAATCCCACATCGGGCTCCTGGTGCATGGAGCCTGCTTCTCCCTCTGCCTGTGTCTCTGCCTCTCTCTCTCTCTCTCTGTGACTATCATAAATAAATAAAAATTTTAAAAAAAATAATAAAATAAAATAAATAATGGCTTGAAGGCTCAACTGGAGGTGAAGAGGGTTAAGAATTCAGGGGCAACCACAACCAGTGGAGGAGAGAGCTGATGAACGTCCAGAGTCCCTGTGGATGGATTCCAAGGTGTGCTTCACACTATTTCACAGAACACAACATTGCAACCCGTGCCCCTGGACCACAGCAAGGACCTGCTCTCATATGGCCTCCTTCACTGGATTTCTTCCTTTATCTCACTTTTGATTTGATGGAGCTCCCTTGTATTGGTTTGTGAGAACTGAGGGTACATCTCTCTCCAACTCTGTGTTGAGTAATATCATGATGGCATATTTATACCATGGAGGTCACTAAGTGCTACACATTGGGTTGTTGTTCTTGGAAAGCCAGTTGATACACATTTACAGCACAGAACTTCCTCACTTATCCCTCCTGGCACCTCTGCTAGAACACATACCTACACCCATGTCCTTATCTCAGGCCGGCTTTAGGTGGAAGCCAAACTAAGAGAAGTACCTACCTACCTCACAGATTTTGGTGTAAGAGAAAAACACATCAGGTCATAGTTTAGAATTATTACAAGACTTGGGATGAGATAGTCCCTTAAAAATATCTGTTCCTTCCCCTTTCCTCCCTTTTCCTTAGTAAAGGGAAGACTCTCCAGCCTTTTCCAGGACACCTGCACTACAGGCTTTCTGTATCAAAGTCAGCTCCAGCTCACTGGGCCATTTGGTCACTTTCCTAGAGGTTCTAGAATGACTTCCTTGGCATGTGTCCACATACAGACCATCCCACACAATGGGCAATAGGAGATGGGCTGAAACTTTAATCAGTGTCAGGAAGGAAGCATATCCATTGCAACCTCATGAAACTGAAACCATGTGGGCAAGGCAAGCACGACAGCACAGTGCGTTCTGTTAGCTCCGGCTCATGCAATGCAGACAATGGCCCTTTGTGTGGAACTGTGGACATAGACCAGGGCTTGGAGGTTGGTGGCTCTTCCAGGTGCTATGAAATGAGGTTGGAACTCAGGGCCAGACAGGAAAAGATGAGGCCCAGAGAGATACAAAGGAGAGGAAGAAAGAAAATGTAGGGAGAGAAAAGGTGTTGCCTTGAAAGAAACTCCTAAGTGCCACCCAATGTCCATCTTCCCTTCCTACTTAGTAATAGACCCAATGTTTAATTCAGTGCTCAGCAGAGGACCACATTACCCAACTTCCCTTGTAGTTGGGTGTAGCCCTCACTCTAGTCAGTGAGCTAAAGAGTGTAAGTTTAGTGTGGGACTTTCAGGAAGGCCCCTTAAAGGATGCTGACTCATCTGACTCATCATGCTATTTTGTCCTCTCCTGCTTTCTCCTTACACCAGCCTGGAATTTGGTTGTGACAGCGGGAGCTCCAGCAGCCATCTCGGATAATGAGTTGACTTGGAGGATGAAGCCGGTGCTGAGGAGGATGAACACACAGACAGAAAGAAAGGGGTTCCTGATGATGATGTTGCTAGCCTTTGATTGTTACCTCAAGATCTCTCCCACTAAAAGAGAGACAGACTTCTTTCTTGTGTCAGCTACTGATAACTTGTGTTTTTCTGTTACATGCAGCTAACCTAAACCTAACCGATACAGGAGGTAAAAATGAACAAGAGGATGACAGAGACGGAAAAGCAGAAGGGAAGAGGAAGACAAGACCTATGAAGTGAGTGTGAGTCTCAGACTGCAGGCTCAGGTTGTAAGACACATAACCTTCTTTTTACCTGATGAACAACTTAAACATTACGCTAAGCCCCCATCCCACATGGTGGTAGAAACTTAATTTCTGTCACTTCTGAACCCTGTCTCTTCTTGGTACAGAATCGCCTCTAAGTTCCCCAGGTGAGATCTATGGGCAGAATGCAATGCAGTCCTCTGTCCAGCTCCACCCTGGAGTCCGCTGACATGCCTGTTCCGTCTGGTCTTTGTTCCGTGTCTAACCACAGAACCTTCTGGAAATGCCAGCCCTCTGTGCTCCAGCTGGGTCCCTTCCCTGAATTAATCATGCCTGGGACACTTGTTGGGTCCTTGGCACATCCCTGTATTCTCCTCAGAATAGGGGTGCAAGCCTATGTTTTCAGATTACCCATATCAGTGTGGGGGGCCTGCTGTCGCTTCTCCACTAGGACTCAGCTCTCTTGTGGTTCGGGATGCCCAGAATCTTCTCTTGCCCTCTGGTTCCCCTACTTCCTCACACTTTAGCCCAGCCTTCAGGAACTTTATAAAGGGCAGGGGGGCACAAGGAACAAGATAACCTCTCTCTCTTTCATTTTATATTATTTTAAATTTTTTAAAAAAGATAAAGTTTGAAACACAAAATCCTCAGAATTATCTGCCTCGTCCTCGACACAATCTTTCCCTGAGACAGTAAGAGCAGGTGACCCAGCTGTGTGAGGGAAGGGCTGGCCATTGTAGAAAATAGAGCAATAGCATCCGCTTATATCTCAAATTGATATTTGAGAGGGAAGAGAGACCAGGAGAAGAGCCGAAGAGCATTAATGTCACAGGCATCTCACAGGCATCAGGGCAGTCCATGTGGCTCAGCAGTTTAGCGCCACCTTCAGCCCAGGGCCTGATCCTGGAGACCCAGGATCGAGTCCCATGTTGGGCTCCCTGCATGGATCCTGCTTCTCCCTCTGCCTGCGTCTCTGCCTCTGTGTGTGTGTCTCTCATGAGTAAATAAATAAAACTTTAAAAAAAATACAACTTAAAAAGTCACAGGCATCGAAAGTCTGTGTTGGGAATGACAGAGGGGTGTAGGTAAGAGCACAGTGGGAATCACAGTGTTAGTAAAGAACCCCAAGCACGGGCGTCCTCTAGTTGTGCCCTATTCACCTCTCAGTGCCTAAGCCCACAGCAGAGGCCTCACCACTCTGCAAGAGAGGAGGCTGGTCTCAAGCCCCCCTTTGAGGGGTGGGGCACTTCTGAGGATGCCTAGGGACCAGAAGGGGCCTGGGACCCTTGAACAATGGGGTCACAGCTAGGCTCTCTAGGCCCTCTAGTCAGGCAGAGGGGCTCATCTGGGGAACAGGACCTGCTCAGAAGGGTAGCACTCACTTCTTGAAACTTCCTGTTGACAAGATTCAAGGAAGTCAGCATGGGGTCCTCATTGAAGTAACTGATGTTTGCTCAGAAACATCAATAGGAGTTGAGGCTAATGGGTCAAAGTTTGATGAGGAACAGCTATGCACACGGTCTCAGAGACTCTTCCCACTGCATGGATGTTACTCATAAAGAGGGAAAAAGTCACTTGACAGCTGAGAAGCCTGGGAGATTCCCCCTCAGTCAATGTTAGCAAGCTTAGTGTCACCTGTTATGGGGTCAGCAGACCCTGGGTGCCCCCTGATATCACACATTGAGGAAAACACAGCACTTTCTGTGACATCATTGCCAAAAATGTGCAACCTGAATCGAATTATAAGGAAGCATCAGACAAAGCCAAACTGAGTGATGCTCTCCAACATCACTGGCCCATTCTCCTGAAAAACGTCAGCGTCATGAAGGCTATGAGGAACGAATGAGGAGCTGTTCCCAACTGGAAGGGGCTGAGTAGC
Source organism: Vulpes vulpes (assembly GCF_048418805.1). Taxonomy (NCBI): domain Eukaryota; kingdom Metazoa; phylum Chordata; class Mammalia; order Carnivora; family Canidae; genus Vulpes; species Vulpes vulpes. The sequence continues at coordinate 73,189,077 of NC_132788.1, read as the reverse complement.
CTCCATGACCAAAAGCAATGTTTGGCCTTGGATTTGTTTGAGCCTAGACCGGAGAGGACAGGATATTTATAGAGGACAATATTGAGGCAAGCAGCCCCATTTGAAAAGGGCCCTGGGTTGGATGGTGGTATTTGTCTCAATGTTGATCTTCTGATTTTGGTAACTATTATTTGTATATAAAAAAGACTTGCGGGGGGTTGGGGTGACTGGGTGATGGGCACTGAGGGGGGCACTTGATGGGATGAGCACTGGGTGTTATCCTATATGTTGGCAAATTGAACTCCAATAAAAAGAAATTAAAAAAAAAAAAAAAAGACTTGCTCCTAGGAAATAAGCACTAAAATATTTAGTGAGAAAGGAGCATATCCTGTCTCTTTCTCTGTCTCTCTCTCTCCCTCCTCTCTTCCCATCCTTCCTCCTACTTCCCCTCCTTCCTCCTGTAAAGCAGAGGTAGTAAAATGTTCATCAATGGGGAATCTGGATGAAGTGCATAGGGGAGTTATGATGGCATTATTCCTCTGAGTTTTCTATAAACCTGAATGTATTTTTTTTAATCTGAATATATGTCAAAATAAAAAGTTACCATCCCAGCCCCTACTCCACAATGATTTGAGAAATGTGCAGACTAGGTAAAGGAGGAGTCCTGAGCGCCTCCGACAGGTCAATGGCTAGACCTGAGGGAGCCTTAATGAGCTTGATGTCTGACCCTCTTCTTTTACTTTCTAGGTCCTAAGACCCTAGAGACATGCAGCCACTTAGGTCTGAGCCAGTGGCTCAGGCCCCCCTGATGCCCTGCCTCAGAATCCAAGCCTGAATTTACAATGGAGGAAACAGACTGGTGTGACTGTTAGACTGCACCCAGCTTTTGAGAGAAAACACAAGGCAAAGTACTTTTTTTAGGTAAAGGAAGGATATAATCTCCCATAATAGGAATACTAGATGTAAGATGTGTCCCTGGAGGCTGGGGGAGCAGGGAGGTTCATCAGATGGCTTGATGAGGACACCAAGGATTCATATTCTTTCCTGCTGGTTGCTCTGCCAGCCTCTGCTCTGCCTTGGGCTGGATCCACTCAGCATTCCCAGGTCACTTGCAGTTTTAGCATCACATCAAACAAAAACAAGACAGAAGGGGCACCTGGGTGGCTCAGTGGTTGAGCGTCTGCCTTCAGCTCAGGTCATGATCCCGGGTTCCTGGGATCGAGTCCCACATCGGGCTCCCTGCAGGGAGCCTGCTTCTCCCTCTGCCTGTGTCTCTGCCTCTCTCTGTGTGTCTTTCATGAATAAATAAATAAAATATTTAAAAGAACCACAAAGACAGAAAAGGATAAGGGAGCTTCTTTTTGCCTCATCTTTAAACTAAGAAAAAATTCCTAGACTCTCATTAGATGTCCCATTATATCTCCTTGTTCAGAATAAATTCACATGCCCAAGGCTGAATCAAGCATAGAAACACAGAATTAGCATGTATATAAGTAGGAGTTACATTTGCTTAAAAGAAATGAAAACTTCAGGCCACAGATGAAAGACAGGAGTTGACTTTCCTATCTGGAAGTCCGGTTAGGCTGCCCAGGAATCTCTCTTCCTCATCTCCTCTAGAGTTCTGTCCCACCCTGCTTCACAACCCAAATGGCTGCTCCAGCTCCAGTCTCTAGTCCTCATTCCAGCATGGAGGAAAGGAAAAAAGGCAGCAAAAAGACAAAATCCCTTCCTATGAACAAGGCTTCCAGAAAGTATATGCACCATATCTGCTTACTCCCACTGGCCATAACATAGTCACCCAGCCTTACTTAGCTGTAACAGAGGCTGAGAAATGTCTTTGCTCTTCACAGCTATGGGCCCAGCTAAAATCTGGGGTTTCTATTACTACAGAAAATGATGGGGTGGTGAGAAGCATGGATATTGGCCACACCATGACTCCATCATAGGACTGAGGGGACCTAGCCTCTCTGAAGCTATGCTGCCTCATACCTGTATAAAACCAGGGAGCTGCTAACATGGCACGATGGGGAATGGGTGTTGGATAGGAAACAACAGGTTCCTAACACTAGTAAACTCCTATCACTCCTTACTAGGTTACCCATCAATAGAGATGAGCTCAGCTCAGCTTTAAAAAGGCAGGTATTCCTTTTGGCCTTTTCACTGTACAACTTCCTCCCACATTCTCTGCTTGCTCCTCTAGAATAAAGTCTATAAAGCATACAGCAGGCGATTGCCTTACTCATGAGTCGGTCACATGACTTGTGTTCAGTGAGAGCCTGAATCACTCATAAGACTAGGAGCACAGAACATTGCACCTCTATCAAATCTACTTGGGGGAGGAGGTGCCATTATCCTGAAAGTCATTTGTATTGTACTAATCCACCCTCGTTTGCCAAAATGATTCATTTTTAGTTCTCACAATCCTTCTTCCAAGAATAGCACTGCATATGTGTATGGGGGGGAGGGGGGCGGACATCTTTATCTCCCAAAAGCTCAACAATTGTGGATCTGTTGACATTATTTCTAGAGCTCGGAAAGAACAGAATTACTGGGATAATAGAGGCTGTGATTCCATGATGATAAGACCCCTAGGAGGAAAGGCACAATTGACTCGGCTGTGCAGATGTTTTACCTACATATTTAAGTATGGTGTATCATGGGGTTTCATGAAGAATGCTCCAGATTTAAATATCTGGCTATTCCATTTTTCCAGAAGGCATTTATTATTTTTCTCTGGCTAACATCGAATTCCTCCCATTTTGGTGACAGAATTTCCCTTGGCAAACCAGCCCTTGCAGAGGCTTGGTCCACACTGGGCCTAGCATTGCCTTTGTCTTTAGGGTAGACATGATACTCAGACCGGCAAGTGGATCATTGTACTCTCTGGTCCATCACAGCTGGTTCATAATTGGTGGAACCCGAGTCATGCAGTGTGACCCATTACATAGTTTGTCTCAGAATGGCAGCAAAGATAGAGGCTCTGTTTTCTGAAGAGACTTGACTTGAGGTTGAGAGGATACAAGTCTACTGGGTGCCATGATATGAAGAAAGGCTACCTCAAAGCAGGAGGGTTTCCTAGTTTCAGTAACCTGTTGGTTTCAGGTGTAACAACCATCCCCACTGTCATTTTAGCAGAGTAGAGCTAAGCAGTGCAGTATCCTCATGTCATTTGTTGAGACAGTAGGTCCACCATTTCTGAAGAGATCCTGTTGAAATGTTTTATTTGATAAGTTAACATTTTTTGTTGAAGCCAGTTATACTTGAGCGCTGTTACTTGCAACCCAAAAAATACTGATCAATATAGCCATCTCAGCCCTGACATCCTGGTATATTTGACATCGGGATACAGGCTGCCTTTCCTGAATGCTTCCTTCTCCTAACCCTGAGTATCCTATGCTGAACCTAACTACCAGCATTCTCCAAGGCTTGGGCTTGGGTCTTCTCATTTGATTTTTCTCCAGTCACCTTTGAATAATTCATCTATTTCTATTACTTCAATTTCATTTCTAAGCTGATGAGTACCAAATGGTACTTGGTCTAATTTTTTTTCAAGTTGTGAGTAGATATCCATTCAACATGACCAATGGATGACAGAAACAATGGATGCCTCAATGTGTGCAATTCAGTGTTGCAATCAAATGAAACTTATGACATCATTAATTTGACATGGATCTGATGAAAGATAAATCCCAGCCTTGGATGTGTGCAAAAAAAATTATTCTGACACTTGTTAAAATGGCAGGAAGACTTCAGACAATTGTGATCGGTGTCAAGACTGTTGCAATAAGACATAGAGATTGGCCTTAACTTCACTCTAAATACAGTAATGGTGGCTGGGCATTTATAGCCAAGGGGTGGAGGGGGAGGGGGCAGTTGGCAGATAGAATATTGCTAACAGAAGACATCAAATGTATGTGAATTCTTGCTAATCTGATTTAATATGGGTCTTGCTAAAGGCAGGCATCTCTGATCAGGACCCGCCCCACAATGATATGATTCCGGAGCACCAAATAATGCTCAAGCAGAGCACCTGTCCCAGGTGCCATGTGCATGATTGACATAGTTGGATGATGTGTGGCTCCCTCGGTACACTGTACGCTCTAGAAGGGAAGAGATTGTGCCTGCATTGGCTCACCCATATCTGGCCCACATTAGTCACTTCACATGTGTTTACACAATAAGCTAGAACTTGGGAGGCATAATGTGCTGCTCTATATACCCCAACGCTGGCCAGCTTTGAACCCCTCCATTCAGAGAAGGGGGTTGAAGACAGAACTCATGTAACTGAGCTGCTCTAGAAGGGCTTCATGAGGGCTGAGCCCAAAAAGAGTGGCCCAGACCCCTGTGACCAAGTGTGGCCCCTGCTGACACAGCCCAGTGATGGTCCAGGCCAGCCACCGGGGACCTGGAGTTGGAACTGGTCTTCTGGCAGCACCGGACCAAGATACTCCCACATGCGGTGGTCATTGGCTGTGGGCTGCACCAAGAAAAGGTATGACCTTGGCAGGACAGTACTGCCAGCAGATGGGCAGCGAGCCTGTCACCGAATGGGATCTGGAAGGTGGGCATCACAGTGGCCTCCCTTCTGCTTCCAGGTCCCCGAATCTGCCTCCCCCCTTCAGCCTAGTAGTGGTGATGACTGTTTAGCTACCAGCTCAATCTCTCCCTTCTCCTTGCTACCCCTGTGCTGTTCTGTGTGTCGTGGTGTCCCTCCCATCCCTTCTTTTGGACCAGTCCCCTTAGTAAACTCTCCTGCACCTGCTGCTTTGAGCATGCCCTCTGCTTCCTGCTGCAGCCTTGACTGCTGTAACCTTCAGCTCACCTGCAGACAGTGGGGAATACCGTACACGCAGTGTGAAATGGACCCATCTTGATTCAGGACTATTGTGATACATGTCAAGACCAGTGCAGTAGGGGAGAGAGGTAAGTCTCAGCTCTGCTCCAAATACAGTTAAGACAGCCGGGGCTTTACAGCCAAGGAGCAGACTCAATGAGACATTTATGCTGGGAAGGTCCACTTACAAGGGACACTGGCAATGCACATTACCCAGATTTTCCTTGTGCCTGGAAATTTCAGAATCTTGGCATGATGTCCCCCTCGGCTTTACCCAGCAGATGCTCACCCCTCTACAATCCATCCAGGTCCTGCCTTTGGAGACAACTCTGATCATGAATCTCAGTCTAAATGGCTAAACTTACCTTCCTATGAACTCCCATAGGATTTACTGCCTAAACTTCTGGAAGCCATTTATCTTATCTTGCTTTGTATTGTAACTTTATTATTTGGCTTTTATTCTTTTTCTGGTTTTTAATGGGTGCACATATCACAGCACCAGTTAGAGTGGTTGTGACAGCACTTCGGTGCATTTACCCTCTCTACCTTTCCCAGCACACAGCACATGGGCATGTTTTGACGAAAAAATTAATGAATGAAAGAATATACAATTTGGAAGCTAACACATCTATCTAAATAACTGACTGAATTTTCTACCTCTCTATCTTTGGGTTTTATGTTTTTTTAAACTTAGTTATACTTGGAAGCTAGAAACAAATTAGCATTCAGCATTAGTACGTGCCTTGCTCTATCCATGAATTTGTCCTCTGTACAGGAAATGATACATGGTACTTCTCTCCCTCGTTCTAACTCAGGGGGCCTGTAACATGAGCTGGAAATATGAGGCAATTAACCATGTAATTCAGACAAAATCGCCTGGAAATGTACTTCGTGAGTAGGTACACAGGGCAGTAATGGAAGACTTGAAAAATTCATTCATGATAGATAAGGAATCATTTATTAGCGGAAGCGTGGGATGTGCCGGCAACATTTCTAATCTGTTAAAGTCAGCATCTTGCAGGGAAGCAGGCTTGATGACACAATCCCCCATGTTGCCACCACTAGAGACAGCATCTGGGACTGAGACGAGGGGATGCTGGTTTCTGCAGGGATGGTTGTGCTTTGTATTTTCTCTGCTTGTTAGGGTTCTGGGGTGGCAAGTGACAGAGATTGAAATGCAAAATCAGGCCAAATTAAGGAAAAATAAAGGATTGATGGAAAGCTAAGGCATAGTTCTCAGAAATGAATGAAAAGCTGGAAATGAGGCTTTTGGGAAAAAATAAAACCAAGGAATCTCTCTGGGTAGAGGAACTAACACTTGGGTTATTTTCACATGGAGTCCCAGTGGTACCTGCCATCCCCAGCACCCCTACCTCTCCATTTTAGTGGGGCCAGTGTCAGGATAAATCTGCTGCAGATGTTTTCTCCCTATGTCACTTACCCTCTGCCAGGTGCCTTAAAGTGAATTACCATTATATACAGACTTGTGTGGCATTTTGGTGAGTCTTTTCAGTACTCATTCATTCATTTAACAAATATTTCTTAAAATTGATATGAACCTTGTTAACAGGTATTATGGAAGACTCAAAAGTACATTCATTATAGATTCTACTCCTAAGGGAGATACAAGGAGTTACGTGTTCAAGTATTTGTAAGATGAGATGAAACACTGCATATCCATCAGGATCTTTTCATTACATAGAACAGAAACCAGTCTCACACCATCTTCAGAAGGGGAGGAGAAATTGATCCAGATAAAGGAAAGTCCAGGGGTGCAGTGCTAGCTGACACATGCTGGAGGCAGGTGCCAGATGGTGGGGTCAGGACTCTGTCCTCTGCTTGATCTGGTTTGGCTTTGTTCTCAGGGAAGGTCTTTGCAGCAGATCCCATGGGTCCCTGTACACAGAGCTTCCACACTTAGCATTCCCATGTGCACACACATGGCACCCAGGTGTAGCTCCTGTGCTTCTCAGCCTGGGGGCTTTCTCTGACAAGGGAGCAGGTTCAGGCTGTGGCAGGCAAGCAAAAGTGCCAGGGAACCAACTGTCCTGGGAGCAGTCCTCAGCCAAAGAAGGGCAGAATTAGTAGATTCAAACATGATTATTTTGGGATGGGACAACTCTGAGCCATGGTCTATACTTTTCTCTAGATGTCTCTAACAGGATGAAGCCCCACTTCCCTCAGTAGTATCTAGCTCACTAATGCACTTTGCTTGGGCTTATTCCCCTTTCCCTGTCTCACTTCCTTACTCTCCTGCCCATGCCATTTAGGAAAATCTGCAAAATAAACCTTTGGCACAATAACCTTTGCCTGAGTCTTCTTCCTGGAGTGCCCAGCCTATGACACTCTTAGCTACAGAGTGACAAAATGCTGCAAACAGCCATAGGTTTGTACACTGCCAGTTTCTGATTAAATACAGAGACAATTCTCTTGCAAACACTTCCATTTAAAATCCTGAGTCAGATTCTCATTGTTTAGAGCTGGCCGCACTTCCATCCCTAGGTTGAAATATACCCCTTGACCAAGTCTTGCCACCTGCTCACCAGGAGTCAAGAAAGCTGGAGCTACTTCTATTCAATTGCCATGGTCTGGGGGAGGAGGAAGGATGGATTCCTTATGAATAATCAGGATGCCTTCACCAGGTCTTTGTTGCAAAAATCATTAGCAGGTCAAATCACCAGGTGTTCACTGTATGTGGGCCCCCAAACAAGGATAATCACAGTTCAGAGGAACGTGATAGGGGTTCAGCATGGTGGAGAAGAGTCACAGGAGTTGGATGCTGAAATTCCACTTTCTGAGTTTCCCAGACTGGCCCCCCCTTTTAAATCAGCAAGAAGCTCGATCATTTTCTTCCTCATGATAACCCATTGTTTTGTGTTTTGAAATATTGTGTCATTCAAATGAAACAGCATGTAGTTAGAAGTAATTAATTCTTTCTCACACTTTAAAAATTAATAAGTGGCATTGTTGAGTTCATGTTCATAATAATAGAGAAATATGCCTTTTCCAAAGGTTCTCAGAAATACAAAAAAAGAGCTTCCAGTCTCTTCTGTTTTTTTTTTTTTTTTTTTTGCTTTTAAGATTTTTTATTTTTAAGTAACCTCCTCACCCAACATGGGGCTCAAACTTAGAACCCTGAGATCAGGAGTCGTGTTCTCCACCTATTGACAGCTAGGTGCCCCTATTCTTTTTAATCTGTAGGAGCTGGGGGACCCCCTCATTTCGTGGTTGAGGTCCTCCTGCATATAAATTTCAAAAGGAGACTGGCTAGCAAATTGGACCATTTCATTTATATTAATAGACTTCATGGCTTGGTAAATTATCCTGCAGGTCACATTTTGTAAGCAAACTCCCCAGCTTCATCATCATAGCATTTATATACTAGAAGGGATTCCTCAGAGATTATGTATTTCAACTCTTAGCTAAAAACATCTGACATGAAGCAATGGATTCAGGCCCTCATATCTATCCACAAGCCTAGAATTTTGAGCACCTATCATGTGCAAACCTATACTTCAGGATCTCAAGGAAACAAAGTGAATAAAATGGAGAAGATCTCTGTGAAGTGGAGAAACAGACAAAACACAATAATAAAAAAAAAATCATGGGGTTTCTGGTCCACCATGTAAAGAACAAAAGCTGTCATTTTTACCCTTACTAGAAGAAAAAGGTTAAACAAAATGAAAGTAAGCAAATCTAAGATACCTGGGAGAACTGAGAGCACAGGGAAAAACCACTGTCCCCAAGACCAGAGTGACAGGCAGATGGACAGAGTATCATAGCTTACCAAGAGCAGAAAAGGCCCAGGACTGCAGCCAATGGGTAGGAGCATATTTACTTCTAGTTGATGAATTGCTGGGGGCTCCATGTGGACCAGCTAGAGAATTAGAAATTCCAGAGTGGTCCCATTCTCTTGTGGGTTTTACCTCCAGGGGCCCCACCAGGGTCTCACAGTGAAGGTAGGGGAAAAAAAATACCCTCACACTTCTGGCATGGCAAAGAGGGAAAGGAAATCATTTTGAAAAGCTTACAGTGCTAAGCACTATGGAGGTGATAGAGTGACTGTAGAAGAGCCATGAACGAAGACCCTGGTGGAGGGGACAGCAGACATAGAGTCCCTGGGTGAGGAAGAACTCAGTTTGTCCTGGGGACCGAGAGGAGTCCCTATGGCTAAGTGCAGATGAGGGAAGGAAGATGGGATAGAAGTGACCATAGAGGAAGCAGGGTTGGAGGGCTCAAGGCCATGGGAAGTAGTCTGGTCCCTGTGCCTTCTCTAAAAACTGTATTCTTTATACACAAGCTTGAATGCAGATGAGCTGGGACATGAGGCCAGGCTTCTCTGCTCCAAGCTCTTGCCTGCTTCCTGACACATAGATGACTAATTCTGGAATGTACGGTCTGGAAAAAAATAGATTCAGAAGCAGGCAAGCTTCTCAGAAGCCTCAAACCATGGAGCCTCCTACAGGTGTAGAGAAGGAGTGAAACAACCATGTACAGCTGTGCAGTCTGAGTACAGACTAACTACAGTCAAATTCTGGCTCTGCCACTGACCGGGGTTGTGGTCTGGAACAAGTCACTTTACTTTTCTGAGTTCCTATTTCCTCTTCTAGAAGAGGAGATGGTATAAGCACCTCTAGATAGACCTGTTGAGACAATTAAAATTAAATGGGATGAAGACTGATTTTCCCTGGAACTGCTCATTCTCAGGTTTTCTGGCTCCATAAAGTAGTGCTATACCTCCCATCCAATGTAGTGGCTCAAGACAAAATGCTTAATCATCCCTGATTTTTTTTTCTTTTCCCCACATCCCAAATCTATCAATAAGCTCAGATGATTCTGTTTCTGCAATACATCCCGAGCGTGTGCACTGTGGTGCTTCTCCACTGCCCAGATCCTAGACTTAGACACTACTGTATCTCCCCTGGTCTACTGCAATGGTGTCCTACCTGGTCCCCCGTCTTCCTCTTGCTTCCTACAATCTGCTCTTCACAAAGCAGCCATGTGTAATTGCTCAGCGTAATTATGTGCAGCTCCTTAGCTTATATCCATCCAATGGTTTTGCAGAGCATTCAGAATGAAATCCACAGTCCACCTCTCTATTCTTGCCCCAGCCTGCCTCTCCAGTCCCAACGCCTCTCTGCCATGCCCAGTGAGATAGAGATGGATCTTGCATTCCATTCTTAACGTTCCATGAGAACCCTGCCATGTCTATACATGATAGAGTAGACTTTGTGATCCCTGAACTTGGGGCTTGGACATGAGATTTGCTTTGGCCAGTAAATGTTAGTGGTTATGGTGTGGGAAGAGCCCTGCAATTAGTGTGTGCCGTTTGGCACAGCCTCTTGTGCTTCTGTGATCTGCCAGGAGAAGAATGTGCCCCAGGTAGCTACTTGTCTGAGGGAAGATGTACAGCAGATTTGAGCCTACCCTGTAGTCTGGAGCAAAGCCTAGATAAGTAGTGCCTGAAGCAGAACCATCCCAAAAGACCCCAGAGCAACAAAAAGAAATGATACGCTTGCAGTTATTAAGTCATTGAGTTTTGCAGTAGCATTGTAGCATTATTGCAATGAGAGCTGACGAGTAGACTCACATCCTAGGTTTTCTTTTTGATTCCCGCAACTTCCTTGCTGTTCTCTCTATTTGAAGCTATTCTCTTTACCTAGAACCAAATTTCTCAATCTGACACTACGGACATTTGGGGCTGGATATTGGTTGTGGGGACTGTGCTTTGCACTGTAGGAGGTTAAGCATCATCCTTGGCCTCTACCCACTAGAGACCTTCCCTGCCCCCAGTTGTGGCAACCAAAAATGTCTCCAGACATGGCAATATGTGCCCTGGGGATCAGAATCATACCTGGTCTGGAACATGCATTCCCTAGATCTTCCTGGACACAGCTCCTTTTTATCATTTATGTCCCACCTCTGAGATCCATTATCTTGCTTATTTATTTCTTTACTTGTTTTTCTGCCTCTCCTTGTCACTACCACAAAGGAACCTGGCACATGAGACAGGCACCCTATAAACCGATTCTAACAAATGAAGGTTGGAAAGCATCCTGTCAACTGTGTTGACTGTAAAGCATTATGCGAATTAATTATAAAAGTAATAAAAGAAAAGTCATCGGAAACAGATCCACACAGAATCTAGCAGCTGGGAAGTTTCTGATGCTATAATTTCCCCTTCTGCAGCTGCTGTCCTCTGAATGTTGGACAGAACCACCATCAGAATGAATGTTCTGGAGCCTGAGCTGGGTTTGATTGACTAAGAAAGAAAGAACCCTCATTGGTCTTCGGATATCTTTAGAATGGATTTAAACAGCAAAACAGTTCAGTGGACGTGATTTAATTTGTTTCCCCCAAACAGCTGTGCCCCCCACTGATATCTCTGGCTCTGTTTGCATGTGAAACCTTCAAATAGCCACAAGTTAATAGATGGGAGAAGACGTGTCAGAATAGATGAATAGGGGTGCCAACCTGTTTCTTAATAACTAATTACGCATGGAATTTATCATCACTCTCCACACATCCTCTTCCTTAATAACAGTTCCTTAATGCCAGTTTTCCCACTGGCGTCAGCCCATCGCAGTGACGTTTCTCTTTCTTTCTTTCTTTCTCTATCCACCCCCGCCCCCCAAATGAAGACATCACCTAAATACAGAATCAGCAACATCAAGAGTGTGCTCAGGCTTTTGGTGGTTCAAAGGATGGGAAGGGAAAAAAAAGGGGGGTGGTGCTGGCTCTCACAGCCCAAATCACACTTTGATCTGCAAGTTGATGAGATAAGAAATGGCCTATGCTGTTCGGGGCCATGGCAGTGAATGGGATTTGGGGCAGCAGAGAGTGAGTAGAGACAAAGACAGATAAGGTCTTCCTGGAGACCAGCCAGGACAGCCCAGTTTGGATTCCATCTGAGAGAACCTGAGACCCCATGGTAGATTCTCAGAGCCATAAAACTCCTTTACAACTTTCCCCAAAAGCCCAATTTAAATTCCCTGAGTTCCAGTTTAAACCTGTTTCACCTCGATTTTGCTTTTCTGGAAGCTGTGGAAAGTTGCTTCCAACTGATGATACAACTCTCATTGACTCCAGGAAGAGATGCTCCAGCTGGTTTTACCCTGACCCCCTCCCCAGTGGGGGATTTTACAGTTTCTGCTGAGCCCCTGCTCTTTAGGTACCACCCTGTCTGTCACTCTGCCCACCCAGTAGCCATAGTTTGGCTGAGTTATCCTTCCCAGGGACATCTGGCACCGGCTCAGCAAACCCGAAACTATCCCCACAGAACGGAGCCCTACAGAAGGCAGCTGGGTCACATCCCAGCAATGTGCTGAAGAAGGAACGATGAGCAGGGTAGATCCAGCTGGCAGATATATTATTTGGCCAGCAGTTTTTTAAAAATTGGAAACGTCACAAAACCCCCCAGATTTTCAGTTTTTCTTAGAAAACTGGGCAATCTGGCTACACTGGGCCTGTGCTCCTATCTCATAGGATGTTTAGTAAGCGCTTCCTTCAGATGAGGCATCTGCTGTCCCACTGCCCACAGTCTCTGCTGCATCATTTTGTTATTGGCCTCCTCATTTATCCTCCCTCCTCGTGCTAGGAAGCGTTTTGATGGGAGATACCTGCTCTAGAACCAAAGATCTCCAATAGCAGGTGGAGCAGCCTCGTATCTGCTCTGCTGCAATATCCACAAAAGATCTCATATTTGTTAAGGGGTGAATTGTGCCTTCCCTGCCCCACCACATTCATATGTTGAAGCCCTGACTCCCAGGACCTCAGGAACAGACTGTATTTAGAGATAGGGTCTTTAAGAGGTAATTAAGGTTGTATCAAGTAATTACGGTAGGCCCTAACCCAATAGGACTGTGTCCTTATAAGAGTAGGAGATAGCAAGGATGCCCGTGTGCAGAGAAAAGGCCATGAGGATACAGTAAGGTGGCCATCCTCCTGCTAAGTAGGGAGACTTCAGAAGAAATCAGCCTTACCGATATCTTGACTTCAGACATCTAGTTTCCAGACCTGTGAGACAGTTAATTTCTGCTGTTCAAGCCACCCGTCTGCCTGCCTCAGGTTTGGTAGCCTGAGCAGACGGGTGCTGGCTCCCATCAGCGAAATCCCCTACCCCTGCCAAAAGTAACTCGTCCAGGTACTTGCGAGTCAAAAGTCTCAACTAATGAACTGTGTGTTTCCCCTACAGCATGATTAGGTCGCCTTCATTTTGCCCAGGCCCCTTTCTTGAACTTTTAATTTTATTTTACTACAAGCTCCACATTTGAAGCCTCATAAACTAAGGTGAATGAGTTAAAGTCCTGGGGAAAAAGAAAGGGAAGAAGGAAAGAAGAAAGAAAGAAAGAACAAAAGAAAGAAAGAAAGAAAGAAAGAAAGAAAGAAAGAAAGAAAGAAAAAAGAAAGAGAAAGAAAGAAAGAAAGAAAAAGAAAGAAAAGAAAAGAAAAGGAAAGAAAGAAAGAAAGAAAGAAGAAAGAAAGAAAGAAAGAAAGAAAGAAAGAAAGAAAGAAAGAAAGAAGAAAAGGCAAGTCAGAAATGGAGGCAAATATTCATTCTCTCCTCAGGGCTGGGCTGACACATCTGAATACTGTGGCTAGACAAATACTAATATCCACATCCTCGGAAAATATGAAGAATCTGTTTGAAAAAGCTCAAGGTGGCATCTAGATCATGCCTTCCCAACGGGGACCAGATGACAGCCAAGAAGGAGAAAATGGAATCTCCGATGGAAAAACATCTTCCGCTTTCTATGTATAAATCACAGATGTACATATAGCACACAGACAGACCTACACCAGTCGTTTTAAAATTTCATGGGAGCTCACCAGAAAAAAAAATGCCTCCAAAAGCTATTTGGAGAGGATCATAACAAAAAGTGGCTGAGAAACACCAATTTATATGTTTGGTGTAGTGTTAATACTCCTTTCTTGGAGGGCATTATGATCTGGTGACTTTGTTTTTGGGTCCTTTGCATAGTGATGCTAATGTGGACAATTCTAGGGATTCCCAAGTAGAAAGAGGATCTTTCTATTCTCTGTGTAAATCAAACACAGACAAAACCATTTAGTCTTGCTGACTGAAGGGTAAGGCTAAAAAGGGTAAGGCTAAAAAAGAAGAACTGGTGAGGTTATGGCAGACACAGGTGGATGCCTGCCTCACAGTATCCTGTCCACATTTGTTCTGGCAAAGTGGCTTCCCAAGAAGGAGGCTGAAAACTGGATACTTGTTTTCTCAGCCTCCTTTGCAAGTGAGCCCAAGCATGTGACCCAGGCCCTAGGGATGGGGGCTTCTGGAAAGAGGCTCCTAACCAATAAAAAGAGTCTCAAGAAAGGAATAGCCCTCTCTCTCCTTCAGCTGATTGCTGTCATGTCCCATGCTTTTCCTGGCACTGCAGCAGCTGTCTTGTGGCCATGAGGCCATGAGGCTCAAAAATCAATAAGCTAAGGACAGTGAAGTGAAAGAAGCAAGAGCCAGAGTCATTAATGAAATGAATTAGGAAGGTAAAAATGACAAGAGAAAAGAATTATGAGTAAAATCAACATTTCATAGCTAAAATTTACAAACTAAATTTGGAGGATAAGTGATCAAGTACAATAGACCAAGGAGGTATAATAGAAGAAAAAATTTCTGGGTCTTAGTCTTGATTCTAGGACTAGGCAGATGGGTGACTTTGGGCAAATTGTTTAGCTTCTCTGAACTTTGGAGGGGAATGCTCATCCATCTTTCTTTTTTTTTTTTTTTAAGATTTTATTTATTTATTCATGAGAGACACAGAGAGAGACAGAGATACAGGTAGAGAGAGAAGCAGGCTCCATGCCGGGAGCCTGAGTGGGACTCGATCCTTGGACTCCAGGATCACACCCTGGGCCGATGACAGACGCCCAACCGCTGAGCCACCCAGGCGTCCCTCATCCATCTTTCTTTAGAGGGTTTGCTGGTTTACACTGTCGGTTTGGCTAAGCTGGAATGACATTTCCTAGAATCCTCTTCCTTGTGTGTGTTTGGGTTGCTGTTCTAGGCTAATTAATTAATTAATTAGTTAATTTTTTAAAAGCATGAATTTGGAAGGGAAAAGTGAAGCAGCAGCCATTACTCTTGGGTCATTGTGCTTGATGCATTAAGATGTAGATGAAGAGGTATCAGTTCCAGCTTGGCTTCACTTTCTCCTGCCCTGCTTCCATCTCTTCTTGGAAAAGAGAGAGAGAGAGGGAGAGAGCAAACATGAGCAGGGGAGGGGCAGAGGCAGAAGGAGAAGCATACTTCCCGCTGAGCAGGGAGCCCAAGGCAGTGCTCAGTCCCAGGACCCCTGGGTTATGACCTGAGCAGAAAGCAGATGCTTAACCAACTGAGTCATGAGGTGCCTCCCACCTACGTAACTGGCCCCAGGCCTTCTGCCAGAGTCTGTGATAACAGCCTTCTGTAGACTTCACACCTGGTTCCCCTTTGCTGCACCCATGGTGGCAGTGGGACATGCATTACCTCCTGTACTCCCTAGCAGACTCCTTATTTTCCACCTGTAGCAGCTCTGCAGGGGGACCAGTTAGAGAACTGGCTCCTGTTGACTTTATTCTGATCCTCCAACTCTTCCTTTTGGACCCCAGTTTTCAATTTCTCCCATGAACCTGTGAGGTCTTCTTCAAATAAATCCTTTATTCCGAAATATTCACAGATTCCAAAATATTCATGGTGGTTCCTCTTTCTGGATTAAACCCCAAGTGATAACAAGAATCAAATTAAACATTGAGTCCAAAGCAATTAACACAGAACCAGGCACATGGCAAGAACTTAGTAAGTTATTATTATAATTATTTTCAACAATGTCACTCCTATTAGTGCCAAAGGACCTGGAGGTCCTGCTTTCTAAATGCCTCATCATGCGGAGGACTAAAGAATGATCCTGCCAGATTAAATAACTTGCCCAGGGTCCTACCGTTCAGCTGTGACCCAGCCAACACCAGAACTCAAGGCTTCTGATTCCTAGTCCTACCACTTTTCACAGATTCAGGCCTGCTGCCCAAATGAGCCTACTGTGCTGGTTATCACACAAAACGATGCCATGGGCTACATATAACAGAATATATGGCCTAAACATAATATATGGCCTAAGCAGGCTCCATGCAGGGAGCCTGATGGAGGAGTTATTGGCTCATGTCACCAAAAAGTTAAGATAGAGAATAGACCTCAGACATATTATCATGATGACAACAGGGCTATACTCCAATTTTGCTCTCATCTCTCTCTGCTAGGTTCCTACTGTGACTCCCTGCTTGGAAGTAGCAATAGCTATAGCAGTGCCAGGCCTCATACTCCCAAACTATGGTTGTGTTGAGGAAAAGTCTTAGTAAGCCAAAGTATTGGGATTCAATATGGAGGTCATACATCCACCTTCACCAGATCTCTGTGGGGGGTGAGGGGGGCAGGGTTAGCATGCAGTGATCGGCTCATTCTAGGTCATATGCTACAAACCTAGGACTGGCAGGATCAGAGGTGGGTGGGGAGAGTCCATTTCCCCCAAAACCACATGAACCTTTAATAACAGCCAGCGGTGGGAGTAAGAAAACAGGAAATGGCTGCTGGGGGAAACAACACGTACAAATTATTACATTTCTTGCCTTTGTATCTTTTCCCAGTGATCCTTACTGGATATCTGGATGAAGCCAGATGAGCACCATTTCCAAAAGAAATGCACAGTCATAAGTGATGTCTTTAAAAGTAGTGGTCACATGATTAAGTATTTATGGCTCTTAGCTGAAATGTTAAATACACGTCAACCTGATGCTCACGAGTCATATGGATGGTGGGGGCATTAGGGCTGCATCTGACTCCTAATTAGTCGGTTTAAGAGACAGAGTGCTCTCATCTTCTTGGTGACATCCTACAGAGTGGAAATGTGGAATGAGAAATCTGCCAGGATGTAATAATGCTGTCCTTCGTTTTTTTTTTTTTTTTAAGATTTTATTTATTTATTCATGAGAAACAGATCGAGAGAGAGAAAGAGAGAGAGGCAGAGTCACAGGCAAAGGGAGAAGCAGGCTCCATGCAGGGAGCCTGATGGGAGACTCGATCCCCGGACTCCAGGATATGCCCTGGGCCGAAGGCAGGCGCCAAACCGCTGAGCCACCCAGGGATCCCCTAATGCTGTCCTTCTTGAGAGTACAGACCAAAGAGAGAAGGAAGGAATTTGTTCTCAACCTTAAAAAGGGATTCTCTGTTTTTTATTTTTATGGCTTAATATGACCTATAAATAACGTACAAGAAGGTGCATAAATCTTAGGTTTCCAGTGTAATGTTTTGATAATTATATACCCCTGGATAACCACTATCCAAAATAAGATATGGGACATTTTCGTCACACTAGAATGTTTCCTCAATTCCCCTTGCAAGTCAGTCCCTGACCTCCACTCCAAACCACTGTCTGATGTCTATCACCGTGCAATAGGCTTTTGTCTCTTCTTGGAGTCTACACAAATGGAACGAGATTGTAGGTGTCTGGCCCTTTTACTTATAACCCTTTCTGACATCCATTCATATTGTTGTGTGTAGCAGTAGCGTGTTCCTTTATATGGCTCAGAAGTATACCATCTTATGATCACATGATAATTTTGTTTATCCATTCTCCTACAGACATATCTTTACATGGTTTCCAATTTGGGGCTATAAATAATGCAACAAACATTCTCATATAATTTGCTTTGTGCAATATTTTCATTGCTCTTGAGCAAATACCTAACAGTGGACTTGCTGGGTCATTAGGGTGGATGTGTGTCGCATTTATCAGAAACTTGTAAAAGTTCTCTAAAAGTGGTTGTGCCATTTTATACTCCATATGAGCAGCATATGAGTCCTGATTTCTGACAGAGGCTTGGTGACATCTTTGTTTCAAAAGGTCCATTTCTTCCCAGATAAGAAGGGGAATGATGCACATGGGAACCCAGCAATGGCAGCTTTGGGGTGACAGAAGTGTGCAGCCCTGGGTCTCTTGCCACCCCCTCCCTCCCCCCATCCATTCTTGCCCACCTCTGCTGTGCTCTGGAATCACAGGAGGCTCCCTGCCTCAACTTGGTTTCTGGTTGGGTAAGGCCACTAGAAGGTACTGGGTTGGATGTGACCACTGGGAAGTCCTGGCTTGGTTGTGGCCACTGGGAGGTGCTGGGTTAGGTGGGGTTACTGACAGGTGCTGGGTTGGGTGTGACCACTGGGAGGAAGCTGTTGTGAGTTTGGAAGGTGGGAGGAAGGGATAAAAAAGAATCTTTTTCCTTCTCATTCTCTGTGTCTCTTGCAGTGACCGTATGTCTTTCTTGGCATCAGCCTCCACCGCACAGACCTGCCCAGCTCCAGCCTCTGCCGGGTGGCTCCAGCCCCTGGACCCAGGTAACACCACCTGCTCCCTTGCCCTCTCCAGCCTGGTAGTAGTAGCGTCTTCCTGCCAGTGCAGATCTCTGGGTGGTCTCTCAGTTCTCTGTCCCTTGCTTCTCAGTCGCTTTCCTTCATCTGAGTAAACAGTCTCTTGTATTACATTCCTTTTGTTCAAATACTTAGAGCAGGCTCTGTTTTCCTAGTTGGACCTTGACAGATACACACAGCATCAAGGATTAACAGAGACCATTTTGAGGCCAAATCACATCTGAGGCCTGCCAGGCAGATTTATTGTCAAATCCTAGAGCTGCAAAAATAGGACAACCTTCTTCAGAAACACCATCTGGTCCCGCAATATTCCCCTAATGTCTGGTCTAAGTTCCTGCTGTGACAAAGTTTGCATCTGATAACCAGATAGAACCAAGTCACTTGGCCTCACAAGTGAATGTGAGCGTTGGTGTTAGTGAATTCGTGGGCCATGTCTTAGAACTGAGTTACCAACAAACCATAGCTATGTTGGTGGGAGAAGAAAGGGAGAGGCCGAGAGGAGAAGGGGTATTTCTAAGCAGCCACCATAATTGGATGGTTTGACCCAAATTCTAGGTTGTCAGGCCACATACTTGGCTTTTAAGGGAGGCCGTCATTTCTGCCACTCCTCTGCTTTTTTCTGCAGGACTTCAAACAATGCCTGAGCAGTAGGAGATACCCAGTAAATATTTGCAGAATTGCATTTGCTCATTCATTCATTTGTTGAATACTAAGTACTTGAATGATTTAGGAGTCTTGATTGCAAGTGACATAAAGCCAAATCAAATTGATTCAAGCAGAAAAGGCATCACCGTAGCCTACTTTTTCGAGTGAAAAGTCTGAGGATATTTTAGCTTCAGGTATGGCTAGATCCAGGTGCTCGAATGATGCATCATTTTGTTGCAGATAAACTCTTTCAAGGGAAGTTAGTGAAAAGGCTTCCCGCAGCTCCCAACTGACATCCTATCAGAAAAGTAATCATAGGGAAAGGAGAGAACTTGTCTTTTAAAATACTTTTTGTGAAAATCTAGGGCTCATCACTCACCACTTCTGATCGTTCTGGCCTGGGTCTCCTGCCTCTCCTTAGCCAGAGAAGGAGCCAGGGCACTTTGATTCATACTCTCCCCAAGACTGTCTGCAATGGGGGAGGGGTGGTTCCCCAAAGGAAAAATGAGCTGCTATCAGAAGAAGGACAAATGGATGCTAGACAAGCAGAAACAACAAATGGCCACTATGGGGATGTCTGTGTGATGGGTCTGTGAACCAGGGATAACAGTAGGGAACATACCACAGTCTCTCTGTCCTCAAGCTGCTTACACTCTAGCAGGAAGCCTGGTGGGGAGCAAGCCCTGAGAATCAAAGACATAAATCTTATCACAGTGGAAGTACAGGTTGCAACCGGAGCAATCTCCCCAAATGTATTTCATGGGTTACCATTCCAGTATCCGGATATCCTCCGATTTGACCAGCCTGGAAGCCAGAAAACTAGTTCTGTGTCGACACTAAGAGTTCCAGTGATGTCTTCCAGAAAGCTTTGCTGGAGCCATAGTCTATAACAGACCATGCAGCTTACATGAAATGCCAAGAGTCTCTCGGAGAATGGACTGTAAACAATTTGGTCCCACTGCAGTGGGGGGGGGGGGGGGGGTGTGTGCGAGGGGGCACAGAATGGAATCTGCTGGGCTGAAATGCACTCTGGGAAATCCTCCAACTTTCAACCAGGTTGGAAGACAAAAAAAAATTTTTTTTGATTTTTTCCACTTAAACTTTTTTTTTTTATTTTTGGATAATTAGTTTCACATGAAATCGTAGGCAGTGATACAGAGAGATCCCATGTACACAGCTCCCTAGTCTCTCCCAACGGTAACATTTTGCAAAACTAGCAGAACACCACAACCAGGTTTTCGACATGGATACCGTCCGCATACTTTATTCTGATTGCCCCAGTTTTACCAGGATTCGTTTGAATGTGCATCTGTGTATTGAGTTCTGTGCAATTTTATCACATGTGTAGGTTAGCACATCCACCACCACAGTGGAGATACAGAACAATTCCACTCCCACAGGATTCATCCAGTGGCTTAATTATAATCCCACCCACCTCCCTCACGAGGAACTCATTTTCCTCCTTCCCTAATCCCTGGCAACCACTCATTTCTTCTCCATTTCTATAATTTTGTTATTTCAAGAATGTTATGCCCCTTTTGCAGTTGGCTTTTTTTTTCACTCAGCGTAATTCTCTGGGGATTCATCCAGTTGTTACCTGTATGGGTGGGTTGTTTCCTCTTATGACTGAGTAGTAGCAAGGGTATGGCTGCACCACCCAGGGAAGGAAGTCAGGCTTCTTTCCAACAAAGCTGCTACGAGCATTTGTGTATAGGTTGTGTGAACGTAAGTCTTCACTTCTCCAGAATAGATGCCCTGAGGCTGTGGCTCACTTTGTACTGTAGCTCATCCATATCCCCACCTTCATTGGTACAACCCCTTCCCTGTGGAGACCTCATGGATGCTGACCATCTCAGGTGTTCGGAAAGCATTTTTAACCATTCAGAGCAAGGTGACATGGATCACTCATTATATATTTCACAACATTCTCACTGAATGAGAATGTTGTTTTCAAGTCTTCTCTTTTTTTCCCTGTAGTCCCACATCACCCTTCTGCTTCCTTTATCTGACTTAAGCATTATCTTCCTTCGGAGCAGGTCTTGCCTCCCTGTCTGAACGCTGGTCCCTGCCAAGTCTCACCGTATCTTCTCTGCATTCTGCAGTGCCGTGCACTGGGTTCCAGGATGGCAATTTCCTGATGCCTTTCTGCATGCACTCAACACATGCTTAATTAGCAGCTACTCTGTGCCAAGAGCTTGTGCCAAGAGCGAGGGAGACAGTGGTAATCCAAAGAGATACAAAGGCACAGTCCTGCCTTCCTGGAGCACATAGTCAATGAAGAAAAAGATCAGAGAGCAAAAAAAAACAAAACAAAACAAAAAAAATGAAGCGATTATATAAATAAGAGAGATGCATATTATAGTGAAGGCTGTGATGGCAATCACATGGGGGTGTGTTACTCTGTGACATGAGGGAGGTGCGTGGTGCTACGTTAGGAGGTCGGGGAAGGCTACTCTGAGGATGCAGCATCTCATCTAAGACAGCTCTAGGTTCAGAACTGATGTGTCACCATCTCCCTTCCAATGCATGTGACAGATACCCTTCATCCATCTGCATCCAGCTTCAGAATCCTTCTCAATCCTCTCTTCCCTGTGGCCACTTCCTAAGGAATTGCATATAACCCATGAAATGAAACTGTCTTGCCAACTTGACGTAGTATTCCTTCAGTGAACATGGGGAAAGAATGAACACACGGTCCTCTGGGAAGAAAGGACAGATATTATGGGACTCATTGGATCAATAAAGAAATAGATCCAAAGGAAGCCTTGTGCTTGCCTAAAGTCTGAGAGACAGCTAAGACAGAATAACGAACAGAGTGTGGCCACCCTGGGCGCGAGTCTAACTGGCTCCATTTTCAAACCTAGGCAGCAACAGAGTTGCATAGCCTGCTGGATGAAATGCAGATTCCTGGGCCTTGCCCCAGAGATTCTGTTTTGCTAGGTCTCAGGTGGGACTTACCTGGTTGTATACGTATATGTGTTTCTGGTGATTCTGATGCACGTGATCCATGGACCAATCTCTAGAGTCACCAGTGTGCTTACAGGCTACCAAGGCTGACTTGTTTCCTTAACTAACAAATGACCCCTTGCCACCCCTGCATCTACTTTACCCACTTATGTCCATCTACAGGCCCAGGGCACCAAATGACCAGCGTCACTGGAAACCCTAGGCAGGGGGAGTGAGATTCTGACCTGGCACTCTCTCCTGCCCCTTCTCTATCCTCAGCAGGTACCATTTGCTCTAGCTTCCTGGCTTCTTTTCAGTCTCTGGGAGGCAACTGGTCCAATGAATGCCTGTGGTTTTCCGTACCTGGGACACCTTTCCTTCTCTCTCCTCACCCAGCGAGTTCCTACCCACTGTCCAGTTCCCTAGACAATGTCACTCACTTGGAGAAGACTCTCCTTCCTTCCCTGGCAAAAGTTTCACTAGGCCGCAGAACTAATTTTGTGCAATTTAAGATATGGTGACCCTTTCTCAAGACATTTTAGATATCATCTTCCAGAAAACCATCAAAATAAATATTTAAATCTATGATGAATAGTTCTCCCTAGAGTTGGTCAGTGCACAGCCTACAAGCTTATACACAAGAGTCTTGATATTTGTCTTGGTCAAATTCCCTTGGTCATGTCACTACTCCTCAGAGCTGATTAATACCTCTTTATCAGGGTGTAAATAAGGAATCTGTCTGGTTTTGCTCACATTTGAGTCCCCAGGACCTATGATTGTGCTTGGCTCATGATAGTCATTTAGTAAATGACCGAGCAGCTTTCGCTCCTACAAAGCTCTCAAGTCCTCCTAAAAGAGCTCTTTCTGGGTGCCTTTTCTGCCCTACTGTGAATCCCCATAGCACCCGAATATCCCAGTTATCACATGTATCACAAAGTATTGCCATTGCCTGGTTTCTTGTCTGTTTCAACCCACCCATTCCCTGACACAAAGGCCAACTCTAAGCTCCTTTGGAGCAGGAGCCGCGCCTGTTTTGTTCATCCTTTGTTTCCCTGTGACTTGGCTGGTGTCACAGAGTATGTGCTGAGCACTCAACCAGTCTGCCCTGGGACTGGGAGGTGGGAGGGTGATGACCCCTGAGAGGCACCTCTCCAGGAGGCTCTCACTGTGAGAAGGCTGGCCCCTCGCTCACTCCACAGGGCAGAGGCTCCTGTTGTACCAGCGATTACTATAATTCGAGCCACTTCTCACTGAAATCCCATTGGCTGATAAGAGAATGAATTTAGAGTATTGTCTTTCAAAGAATATCTTTATTCAGTCCCAGCCAATTTCCTATTCAGTCCCTGCCAATTTCCCACAATGCATCCTCCTAATAAGCCTTGAGACCCAGAAGCTGGAGGCAAACAGGTGCTCCAGAATGGGTCAACCTTGCAGTCCCAGGCAGCCCTTGAACCCACTCTCTCAGCCTTCACAGTCAGATCTCTGCAGAATAATAAGACCCACAAATCTTTTGTCTGGAAAATTATCTTCCTGTAACACTGGAAGCTGTTACCATGGAAATAAAACAGTCTATTAGCCCAAATCTACCAAAACACGGGAGAGGCCTGGCTGCATTTCCGAGGCCCTTCATTAATAAGGAGAAAAGCAGATTAACCTTTAAGAGAATTGACAAGAATGGCCATGACTTGCTGGATTATGATTTCCATGTTGAGTTTATCTGAGCTAATATCTCAGCCTGAAGCAGCCATGCTGCATGGGGAAGAAATAAAGACACACGACTCCGTCTGAAGATTCAAATGCCTGCCTGGTCTGGCCTGTCGGTCGTGGCCACCCGGGGCTGCTTCTGGCCCATGGATTCCTGGGGAAGGCTCCTCCCTAGACCAGTCCACTGGAAGGAGAGTGATTTTCCTGTCTCCTGTTGAGCAGCTGCTGAGAGAGGCTGGGCACTGCAGAGGGCTCCTAGCAGCACAGCCAAGATGCCAAACAGAAGCCGGAGACAGATGGGACTGAACCCAGCTTGGCCTGGGCTGCCTCCTGCTCCCTGAGACTCCCTGGTGCCAAATTCCAGACATGCAGGCTGCCTGGAGAGGCAGCAAGGACTCTGCTTCTTCTGTGGCTGGGCACAGAGCTTGCAGGTGCCAAGCAGGGGATTTTGCAGCCTGCAGCAGCCTCGGGCATCCCAGGGCCAGGCAGCCGGCAGAGATTTAATCCCTGCGGTGGCCTCCCATCTAACCACAGGCAGGTGGGAAGTGTCAGAGCCTTGACAGGTGTCAAGAGGTACTCTATCCTCGGGAAACTGACAAGTGACAGAAGCTTGGGCCGTGCTTGACAACAGCTCACAGATTTCTGGGGATTTTTTTTTTCATCCTGTTTTTGGTTCCAGATTAAAGGAAGAAAGGTAGGAGAGTGTCCCTGTGAGCACTGGTCATCATTGTTAAAGGGTCTGCCACCTGAGACACATCGTGATATCCTCCTTGGGTGTCTTTCCATGTGCCTCTGGTGACTGACACCAGGAAATGAATACGAGGCACCTGTTCCTGTCAGCAGTGGCCTCGTGGTCAGAGACCCGAGGTGTGAAAAGGGCAAGGTCATCTGTTCATCTTCTCACTCCCTTTTGATAGGAGTGGCACAAGTTGTGCAGGAATGTTCCCCCAAATAACCACTGGCAGGCAGCCTCAGCTACTGCTGTAGCAAATGAGTCTCAGATCCTGGAGGTTTCACACAACAGCAGGTGGACATCCCACTCCTGTTTGGGTCCAATCAGGGGGTTGGGCAGCCTTCAGAGGCCTGGGTCTTCTCCATCTGGTGGATCCACATTTCCTGGGGCTCTGAGACACCTCACTGGACCCTTGCATCTGGCTGAGAGTTGACGGAGGAGGGTTGGGAATGGGGGACAATATGGAAGACATGAGTCCAGGAGCAGTTTCTGGAGGCCAGATCTCCTGCTCTCATCCCATTGGCCAAGACTAGGCACAGACTCCGCCCTTAGAGGTAAGAGGGGTAAGAAAAGCTTGCTAACAATTTGCCAGGGCAGGAGAGGGGACATCAGGTATCAGAAATAACAAGAGGCTCTGACACAAACACTAGGTCCCAGCCAATGATAATAGACCCTCACCTCTCTATATTCACTGTTGAGCTTGACACGTAAGAGTAAGGGGGTTCCTAGCTTTTGTGCTATCCAATATTGCCCAAGGTGTATGTCATGGAATTCAGATCCTTTAACGTGCTTCTCAAAAAAAGGTTTCCTTGAACAGATATTTGGGAAACAAGGATAAAGACATATTCCTGCTGGGCATTCAACCATATAGTGGTATATGAAAGGCTCTGATTAAGTCCTGCATTTCAAGCACACCTGAGTGGCTCATTTGGTTAAGCGTCTGCCTTCAGCTCAGGTTGTGATCCTAGGGTCCTGGAACTGAGCCCCACATTGTGTTCCCTGCTCTGTGGGAAGCCTGCTTCTCCTCCCTCTCCCTGCCACTCCCCCGGCTTGTGCTCATTCTCTCTCTCTCTCTCTCTCTGTCAAATAAATAAGTAAATCCTGCATTTCTAAAATCTTTCTTTAGTTAAAACATTTTCTCAACGAGCGGACTCTCAGCTTTTTTGGATGAAAATCGTGTAACATTTCCTAGAGTCAATGTTCTAAGGGGTATATACTTTAAGAAGACTGACCTAATCCAATCTTGTTTTGGTTTTTTGGCACGCAAATGCACCGAGGCTCAGAATGAAGACCTGACTTACTGCAGATCAAACAGCTTCTGAGGGAGCTACAGTCCCTCACCAGATCCCTAGTGTGTTCCTTTCTCTAAACCTCCCAAACAGGTGAGGTTGTGACTCCTGGGAACACGAGATCAGAAAGCATATAACTAAGCTGCTGCATGACCACAGCATTTTTTAGGGAAGGGGAACCTCAGTTTTGTTCATTCATTCTCCAAATAAATGAATAAACTATACCTCAGTTTTCTCTCCAGTAAAATGGGATAGTAAGATCGTGCATTTAAAACAGCAGGAGCAAGGCACTAGGCTGCAACTGGACAAGCATGGCCCCTATCCTCATGGAAATGCCCTACCACAGAGGTGACAGACAGGTAACTGAAAAAATCATGAATTGTGCAAGTGCTAAGCCGAAATCACCCAAGAGGCTGAGAATAAGCAGGTGGTGAATGAGCTGGGGTTGAGGTATAATGTAATTAAGATTGTGACAATTTTGATTTATGGGTTTCTTCCAACACCACCGAGCACTTCTCTGCAATACCAGCTGGCTGACCTACACAGCTCTGACACTATCTACCTGCTAATAGCATCAGCTCCCACAGGTTAAAGGCCCAGTCCTACAAGACGGCCCTCCTGCCCCCTTTTAGAAGCTAGTCGAAAGTCCAGATTGTCACCTGTGCTTCTAAACAACAGGCTATAGATTGGAGGTTCCAATGATCCCCTCCTGGGGTTTGATTAATTTGCTCACGCGGCTCACAGAACTCAGAGAAACACGTCACTAGCTAGATTGCTGGTTGATTATAAAAGGAGCTTCCACATCCTCTCCAGGCACGCCACTCTCCCCAAATCTCCATATGTTCACCAATCTGGAAGCCCTCCAAATCCCCTCCTTTGGGGTTTTTCCGGAGGCTTCATTCACAGGCATAACTGGCCACTGATGACTGAACTCCATCTCCAGCCCCTCTTCCCTCCCAGGAGGTCAGGGGGTGGGATTGAGAGCTCCAGCCCTCATCACATGGTTTGTTCTCCTGGCAGCCAGCCCCCATCCCTAGGTGTGGTCCCAGAGCCCCCTCACTGACATGACTCAAGACATCTTTATCACCCTCATCCCAGGAAATTCCAAGAGTCTTCGGAGCTCTGTGCCAGAAAGGGGACAAAGACCAATATATTTTTCTTATAATATATTGTAATATTTGGCAATTTTCAGATAACATGTTTCCAAGAAACGTCGTGTACTTGGGGTGTACCTTTTCTCTGTCCACTGCTCTCTGCGGACAGGGCTCATCCAGGAAGAATGTTCGCGATGTCTTCCCGCAGGCCATCTCAACCTGCGCACTACAGACGTTTGCTCGATAATCTGTCCTGTGCATAGGAGGATGTTTGGCAGCATCTCTGGCTGCTGCCCACTAGACGCCAGAACCATTCCACCCACTTCCTCCCCGCTACGTGTGACAACCAGAAGTGTCCTTCAAGTGAGAGCCACTGCCTTGTGTCTTGGCATTTCATGATAAAGATGGGAAGCATGGACCATGATATCACCAGACCTTCCCTTTCCTCGCTCCGCACCTGTGTCCTCCGGAATGAGTGATGGGCCAGCTTTCCAATCAGAGCAGGTCTGGATAAACTGTTTCTAACCTACTCTCTCCTCCTTCCCATGCCCCAGAAAAGTCCAAGTTAATTTCCAGCCATTCCTCTACAACCTCTCAAGAGAAGAAAGGACAATTCCTTGGTTTTGCATTCCAGCAGCACAGCAACCGGAGGCCTTTGTGATTTTGACATCCTGCTTCTGGTTTCTGTACTGGGCTTACAGAGGGGAAATAAACACTCCTTGAAAGCTCCGTGCATTCCAGAGGACAATCAGTCAGCAGGCTCTGAAGAAGAGAGCGGGATCCCAGCACTCATGGGTAGGATGTACCCGGCCGGTAACCAGGGTGTGCAAAGGGAAAGAGTGACAGGATGAGCTGTGTGCAAGTTCACAAGACATGGCTCCTCATTTATTGGGTGTCTCTGCCAAGTCACTTGAGCCGAGACTGTTTCCTCACTTGTAAAAGGAGAGTGATGCTGTCATCACTAGTGGCTGCTGTTTATGGACTGTGCTAAGGACCACATCCTAATGATTCCCGCCCTATACGGTTCAAAGAATTACGGCGAACGTTACATTATATGATGGGAACTTAAGGGCTTTGTCAACTGCAAGGTGCTGTAAAAACCCAAAGTCTAATTAGAATTACCACCTGCGGGATCCCTGGGTGGCACAGTGGTTTGGCGCCTGCCTTTGGCCCAGGGCGCGATCCTGGAGACCCGGGCTTGAATCCCACGTCGGGCTCCCGGTGCATGGAGCCTGCTTCTCCCTCTGCCTGTGTCTCTGCCTCTCTCTCTCACTGTGTGCCTATCATAAATAAATAAAAAATTAATAAAAAAAAGAATTACCACCTGCTTCAGACATTTATACCTATAACCAAATAAACTTCCAGGAGGTAAAATAGCGAAGTGGTTAAGAACACAAGTTGCAGAGGCAACCAGCCCTACTGTCAAATCCTAGATGGGCCATGTTGGCTGTGTGACATCGGGCCTATTATTCAACCTGTCTGTGCTTTCTGATGTGCTCACTTGGGAAGTAGAACGAAACGATGTTTTTAGCAGAATATAATCCGTTCATTTAAATCACTTCACACAGGATGCGTGGGTGGCTCAGTGGTTGAGCGTCTGCCTGTGGCTCAGGGCATGATCCCGGGGTCCTGGGATCGAGTCCCACATCAGACTCCCTGCATGGAGCCTGCTTCTCCCTCTACCTATGTCTTGGCCTCTCTCTGTGTCTCTTATGAATAAATTTTTTTAAAAAAGTAAATAAAGTACTTCACACAGGGCCCCCAACTTAGTGCCTCTTAACTGGTACACTTTCTGGGTGTTGCTCCATCCCAGAGGGATTTTAACTAGAAGAGGACAAAGCCAAGGTTGAGAGAGAGTGGGGTTGGAGGGAAAGGGGACCCTGAATGTGTCAGTGGAGGGGGAAAGGGCCCAGCTTACAGGAATGATTCTGGGACAGTCTGACTCAGAGGAAAGGAATAATAAATAGACTTTGCACGTGCGTGCCAAACGTGATCAAAAGGAAGAATCTTGCCAGTAACTCTTCTCAAACTCTACATCTGTCTCTGCTGCCAGGATGGGCTCCTTGCCCGTGTTACTCCATTTGTGCCATACCTAGGAGGCCGAGGCTAATCCTTGAAGTTTTTCCTGTGTCAGGTCAGCCTCTACCCCTGCGCGCGCACGCACACACACACACACACACACACACACCCCAGCCATGGGTATCTCAACCTCAGCCAAGCCCTGCTTCCTGGCAGTCTTGCCCATCCACTAGAAGACACCAAGGAAGACAAAGACAGATGGCAGGTGCGCCTCTGGGAACCATGCCCTCCAGCCTATGACAGTATGAGAGTAGAGACATTTGTGCTAACAGGCGACACTTCTCTAGGTTTCCAGTTGTTGGTCTTTACTTTAGATTTCCCAGGTGGCCCTCTCTGGGGTGGAGCCCTCTCCCGTGTCTTAGGCGAAGATGTGAGCAAAATAGTTTATTTGGGAAGAAGCATGAGTGAGGGAGTGGGAAAGTGAGCCAGAGAAGGGAAAGAAGCCAGTAGAGGGAATTATTATCATCATCATCATTATTATTACTATTATTATTTTAATTCATGAGAGATAGAAAGGCAGAGACACAGGCAGAGGGAGAAGCAGGCTCCCTGTGGGGAGTGTGATGTGGGACTTGATCCCAGGACCCCAGGATCACACCCTGAGCCACAGGTAGATGCTCAACCACTGAGCCACCCAGGTGCCCCAGTAGAGGGGATTATTAAGCAAGGTCTTGTTGGGGGCAGTTGGGGTTCATTCTTTCTGGGGAACTCTGGGAGACCGTGCGGACGATGCCTCAGAATTATTCTACCTGAAAGTGCAGGGCTGGGTTTTGTCTGTCCATCATATTGGCTGAGGGTATGTCTTAATCCATTTGGCAGTCATAGCAACAATACCATAGAATGGGAAGCTTATAAAAGGCAAAAAGTTATTTCTCATGGTTCTGGAGGCTGGGAAGTTCAGGATCAAGGTATTAGGGGACTCGGTGTCTGGTGAGACCCTGTTTCCTGGCTCACGTGTTCTCTCGTGGTGGAAGGGGCAAAGGAGCTCGCCGGGTCTCCTTTATAAGGGCAGTATACCCATTCATGGGATTTGTACTTTCCAGAGGCTTCACCTTCTAATACCATGACCTTGAGGGTTGGGATTTCAACATTACAAATTGGGAGAACACAGATATTCAGTCTCTAACAGAGCATTCATTCTTGGCCCTGCCTGGAGCATCTGTCCTATGAGGACAATGCCCATAAGCAGAGTCGCAGCAGCAAGCAGTAGCTGCCTTCACAGGTAGAGATGAGCGTCAAGGACATACAGTGGGTCCCCAGTACCATCTGCTCCCACTTCCTACAAGTTCCCAAAACTCAGGGCCCTAGACACGAGCCCAGCATTGGCCATGGTTGGGGGGAAAGGAGACGTCAGGTACCCCTCCCTCCACCCCAGCCTCCCAGTGGGGAACCATGTTGAAACTGTTGAAATATTGATGGAACTCTAAAAAATACGTGGAATACGCTAAGGAACTTGAAAAACATCAGTCACAGTTCTGTTTATTCGATGCCTCTCTAACCATGGCAAATTTTTCATCAGGAGAGAAAATTAAAACAAAGTAAAACCATGAGCACTCTCTCCTGGGAGAAGCCCAAAACTCATTTCTCTGCCTGTTTCCAGCCAGCCCCCTCAATGCTAATATCAAAATTTGTTTTAAAAAGCTCCCCCCTCCTTGCTTTTTCTTTTTTTCCCCCAGTGGGGCAGATCTCCATCCCTCTCTCATGAGACTGGCAGGCTGGGCTGGGGAAGGGGAAGAACAGCAATTGGCAGCATTCTCTGCAGATGATCTCCCCCAGATGACAGAAACTGAGCTTCCCAAACCGTCTTGGGAGGGTCCTGACCCTCTCCCCCTGGGCACCGCAGCTTGCAGCCTGCGTAACCTTGCAGAAGCCGAAATCCCTGAAACTCCCTGGTCATAACAGGACCCACCTCTAGGGGGTCTTGTGAGAATTCAGTGAGCTAATAGAGGCACACACTGAGCACATGCATGTTAAGAGTCCCATCCTGGGGGTAGAGTTGGTGATTTCAGCCCCTCACTCTTTCCCTTCTTAGAGTTTTGGTCCAATGAGTCTCAGTGTTGGTGATCAATTCTCTCTCTCAACGGGCTATGAAATCTTTATGCAAAAAACCCCCCTGGTGGCCTGCCTATGATTCCTATGCATGCTAGAGCCCCAAGGGGGGACCTTGCTGGGAGCCTGGCACATTTTCCCAGGAATCCAGAACTGGGAGATAATACTCAGTCAAGCGCAACGGCCCCTTGGGATCTGCTTTTATCCCAAGATGACCCCAGCATTCAGGAGTCAGTGTAAAGTGGAGCATGGGGAGAAGGAGAGATTCATTCCAACCAAAGGGGTCATGCTTAGACCACATCTGCATTACTCTATTTGTTCCTGGATGTCACACTCTGAGGGACACTAGCACATGGACGTATTTTTGAGATGCACAGATCAACTGCTAGGCTGTATAGGATGCGACATGTAGGTGGAACATGTGCAGAGAAGGGTGGAGGGGGCGGCGGGGGGGGGGGACTACTTACATTTCTAAAGCATCGAATGCAAGGGGCTCAGTAAATACTAATGAAATTGAACTAATGAGAATATTAAAACATAAGGCTGTGCATATTGGATCAGATCATTTGGCTGTGCATAATCATATTTTAGCAGCAGGTAACAGCTCAAGCTCTCAGGAATATAAAGCCCGAAATGGAGGGAGGAAGTCCCTTCTCTAGAAGGTTAACAGCTCAAGCTCTAAGAAATATTAGGCCTAAAACCGATGGAGACATTCTCTTCTTTTAGGAGGCTACTGATAAACCACGGGACTCACAAAAATTGGCAGGCAGGAAATTACCATGTCTCTTCCTGCCTTCCCAGTGCCAGCCAGCATCTGCTGTCCTGCTCCTGGGACTTCCAGTTGTCCTGCCTATAGCAGCTGTCTCACGGGGACCAGGAATGTAGCCGGCTCCTGTTCATTGGTAATTCTATTTGCTTTGGCCAAAACATCAGAACAGAGGTGTTAGACGTGGTCCCTGTTTGAATGTAGCTCACATGGGAGACTGATTAGGGAATCTGAGCAGTTCGTGGTCATGAATATTCAGGGAGAGAGAAAAACAAACAGGGTTTGTGGGGCATGTAACTGAAGACAAATAAATACTCAAGCGGAGTAATGGGAATGGAGCCCGGGGATCATGGCAGCCACTTCACCAAGTGGACCCCCACAGGTGCCCTAGTGACATGGCACCTGGAAGGCCAAGGCCAGGGGCGGTCACTCTTGTTTGCTGCTGTATTCTAAGCACCTAGCATGGTGCTGGCACCCAGTGGGTCCTCGATAAAGATTTGTTGAATAAACAAAATAAAAGACCGAATGTCAGAAGCCCCCAGCCCCTTTCCTGAAGATGTTTTGTCATAAACAAGATTTTAATACCTATTAAAGTTAAGTGCTATGGTAAGCAGAATTCTACATGTGGTCCCCCAAGACCCCCCTCCCCTGTTATTCAATCAAACAGGAATCCGGGCCCTGCTGTGAAGTGATTTTGCAAATGGAATTAAAGTCCCAAGTCAATCAACCTAATTGAGATTATCTGGGTGGGTCTGACCCAATCAGGCAATCCCTTAAAAGCAGAGTTTTCACCCCATCCCCACGCCTGCCCCCGCCCCTGGTAGCAGAAAGGAAGTAGAGAGATTGACAACACACAAAGGATCTGACGTGGTGTAGCTGCTTTTGGGATGGAGTGGTTGGTGATGAAGGACCCAAGAACAGCCTCTAGAGGCTGACATCACCCTGGGCCTCCAGCCAGCAGGGAAATGGGCACCCAGTCACACGCCCACAAGGAACTGAATTCTGGCAACACCATGAATGCGCTTGGAAGCTGATTTTTCCTCAGGGCTTCCACATAAGGGCCCAGCCCAGCTAACACCTTAATTTTGGCCTTGTAAGATCCTAAGCCCAGATCCCAATTGAACCTATTCTGACTTACCTATAGAATCGTGAGCTAAGAAACAGGTGCTGTTTTGAGCTGCAGCGTTTGTGGTAATTCGTTACCTGGCAATAAAAAACTAATACAAGTGTGAACATAAGAATCTAGACGTTTCTTTCCTGGCTTATAGTAGAGCATGGTGATTAGGGGCTTGGAGCCACACTTCCTAGATTCACATTCCAGTTCTGCCACTTTCCAAGCTGGAAGACCTTGGGCAAGTTATTTAATCTCCCTGGGCCTCGATTTCTTCATCTGCAAAATGATACTAATAATAGTACCTTCCTCATAAAGTTAAAATGACAACCAAATAAGGTAAAATATCTGAAGTGCTAAGAGCAATGCCTGGCATGTTGTACCTGCTTTATAAATTGTTTTGTTATTATTTGAAAAAAATTCCTAGAATCTCCCCCACCAAGCCCAGGACCTGGGGAGAGCTGGGCCCATACACCCATATGGCAGCCATCATCTGAAGTGGCCCTCTTTACCCACCAGTCCTGATTTTCTCCTGTCCAGCCATCTTTGCTCATGTGTATTTCCAGCCTGGCCCAAGTAGGCATTTGGGCTTGCAATCCCAAATCCTAGATTGATGAGCTGGAGAGTCAGGCAAAACCTCAATTCTGACCTTCACCTATGAAGGCAGGCCAAGATCCTCATTCATTAGCTGAGTGGGCAAGTTTTCTCCTAAGCCTCTACTCGGTTTTTCTTTGGAAAGATTTAGATGGCTGGCTGGAGTTTGGCTTGAAAGAAAATGTGCAAGGACTCTTGTGGGTCTTTGAACTGAAGATCCCAATGGATGGAGGAGAAGTGGCCCATAAGGGCTCTTGAACATCTAATCCATTTGGGGCTGTCATTGCCTCCCTGCTTTATAAAATAAAGGACAACATGAAGCCTATGGAAGTTGCCATCCATCCCTCCGGTGGTCTCAGAGCCCAAGCCCACTAGACGCTCAGAACTGTGAGGGCTGGCTGCTCAAGGGCCCTCATGCCCCTCTCTTCTCTGGTCCTAAATGATCCCATGGCCCTGGAGCTTTGCCAAGAAGTAGGGGGAAAGTGCCACTTCAAGCCCGAAGCCATCTTTCTGTCTCAGCTCCAATTAGTCCAGAGCATTTGTGGAAGCTGTGTGTGTGAGAGACCAGCAGCAGGGCAAGCAAAGTGCCTTGCAGCCGGCGGGCAGATGGACGGGAAGAGGGCCAGCATTTGTTTTCAATCCAAAGGAGGGCCTAGGGTGGTGAACACAGGCAGCTCCCATCCTATCTTGGAAGGGTAGTCTCTGGAGGCCAGGAAGAAATCCTTCCCTACTATATAGTACCTCAGTTTCCCCTCTTGGACTCTATGACCCCCTCCAGCCTGTGAACATGGACTGGTGACAAGCAATTCTTCACTATCTGGTTTTCAGACTCAATTTGGAGCAAAAACAGGAGAGTAGACCAGTTGGCTGCAATCATCTCTCTCAATCTCTCTTTCTCTCTCTCCCTCCTTCCCTACCCCCTGCCCTTCTCTGTCCCTCTCGTTCTCATTCTCAGTTTTGTTCCTAGAACTCAAGTTTCTGTGTGGTACAAGAATGTTTTGAAATATTAGATGATGTGCCTGTTCTCTGCTCTTCCATCCTAGAACTTTTCTTTTGTCCATAGAGCCTGGCTACTCCAAGTGAGCTTGTTGGGCCATCAGCATTGGCATCACCTGAGACTTTGTTGGAACTGTACAGTCTGCTCCAAACCTACAGAATCAGAAACTGCAGCTCAACAAGATCCCCTAGGAATTGATGTGCACATTAATGTTTGAGAAGCAATCCCTAGCCTAGGGGTCTTTCTCCTTAGCCCAAACAGCTAGAATGAGTCACCCACTGTGTTGTGGGAAGGCAGTCACCATAGGATATAGATTAAAAAAAAAAAAAAAAAAAAAGGCAGGAAGTGGGGGGATGTAATTTGCTTATTGAGTTTAAAAAAAACAACAACACTATTTTAAAGCAAGGCAGAAATGTTTATATTCATACTTACAGAACACATATTGCCCCCCACTGCCAGATAAATTAAACGATTCTACCCCTGGGAGGGAGAAGGAGAAGAGGGACCATGGAGACAGGAGCTAAGTGAGATCAAGAGACTCTAGGTCTCTGGGAGTGATTCCATCCATTCTAGTGCCAGGGAGCCACATGGCAACCCAGTCAGTGCTCAGTTGCCCTTCTCAGGCCATCTGCTGGGGAACACGTACGGACACGTTGCCAGCCAATCATAGGGGAGCTGCAGCTCTTCTGTGCCCAGAGAATTTGCCTCAATCCCCATCTGACTGCCTACCACTCTTGTGAGCCCAGCCCCCCGGGGGAATGCAGTAGGAGCCCTAGGTACCTAAAGAGATAATGCGACCTGGATAAAAAGCTCCACTAGAACCAAGATGGCACTAGTGTATCTGGGTCTCAAGCCCTCGCCAAGTCAGGGATACCCCACCAACCCACCCTACGCTTTTGATTGGGCTTCCCCCTTTCGTGGGCCCCTCATGTGAAGAGAAGTTTCTGAAGCTTTCAATTTCATCCTTCAAGGAAGAAGTTGAGACAATGCAGTTAGACTTAAAGCATAATAGATTGTTAGAGCTGGGAATTACCTCAAGAGGTCATAAAATATAACTTCTTCTATCTGTCCATTTATCCTTCCTTCTTTCCTTCCTTCTGTCCATCCGTCCATCCATCCATCCATCCATCCATTCTTCCATCTAGTATTCCTTTACTTTGTGAAACGTTTTTTGAGTGTCTTGCACAAGTGAGAGATCATGTTAAGTACCAGCATTCTCATTCCTAGGCAAAACCAAATATAGGCCATGTCCTCAGGTAGCTTCCCTTCTAGTAAAAAGACTGTTACTAAACACCTGAGAGGCGTAACTAGGTGTGGTTCACTTAAGGTCATGCAGGTAATGACAGAGTAAAAGAGTTCTCATAGGAGGTTGAGAGCAGGACTTAGGAAAATGGGGAATGAAATCAGCTTTTAAGAAGGAATAGATAAAGTTAAATAGAAGCCATAGGATTGCCTCTCAGCTATTCTTTTACAAATGGGACCAGGTTGCACCTGTGATAAGAGCAGCACTTGCTAGCAAATAAGCCCGGATGTGACTAAGTATGTCCACTTTCTTATTTATGTTAATAGAACCCTGCCTGTTGGTTTGTTTCCTTCAGCTACTCATCAGGTACCACAAAAAAGGGAACCATAGGATCCCTGAGCTTTGGAAAAGAGTGAAGGATTGCTTCTCCAGGAGATAAACTGGGAGGATGGGTCCCTATAGAGTTGCTTTGTTAGCAATTGCTAATGGTTGTTTACAATTTTGCTTTACATCAAGCAGTAAGCTAAACCCTACTTGCATGATCTCCTTTAACCCTTGCAACAACTTTAGAGTCCATTTCTATCATTTCTGCCATGTTCATAAATGCAGACACTGGGGCTTGGGAAGATTAAACAATTGGCCAAAAGTCATAGAACTAGTGAGTGGCAGAGCTGGGATCTGGATCCGAGGCTTTAGCTGGGAAGGGAAAAAAAGGATAAAGAGGTAACACAACAGTCGTCTCCATCCAGGGCCTGGTTACTTGGAGTCTAAGCAGCGCAGTCAGCCAGGGCTCAGGCTCAGAGGGGCCCTGCGCTTGGGGCGCTCAGGCTCTACAGGTGCCATCTTGAATTCCCAATAACTATATGCTTGATTTGGGGTTTCACAGGTCAGTTCTTTTTTTTTTTTAATTTTTATTTATTTATGATAGTCACACAGAGAGAGAGAGAGGCAGAGACATAGGCAGAGGGAGAAGCAGGCTCCATGCACCGGGACCCTGATGTGGGATTCGATCCCGGGTCTCCAGGATCGCGCCCTGGGCCAAAGGCAGGTGCCAAACCGCTGCACCACCCAGGGATCCCTCACAGGTCAGTTCTGATGGGACAGTAGAGCATGTGCTACAGTGGAGCATGTGCTATCCTGACCCCTACTGCATCTCCACCTCTGTCTCCCCAGGATGAGTTCCCTGCTGTCTGCTCTTGTACCCTCTGATACCCCAGAAACCTGCTTGGCCTCTGTCTGCCTGCCACTGCCCAGTGCTGGCAACCATCTCCACCACTGGCCCCTAAGTTCTGCCCAAAAATTTATTTTACCCTCTCTCCTGACCGACCTAGGGGCCAGCACCCAAATAGGCAGGATCAGGTCACATCTTGGGGCAGAGCAAGACACAACAGTGCCATGGCATGTTTGATAGGCAGCTGGGCAGGAGTGAGTCTTTTATGCATCCTGACCCAGACCAGATGTGTCCCAGCCAGAGGTGGCCTGTCCTCTGTGGGTAGGGGATTGGCTTCTCCAGCTCTGGTTAGGACATGGGGGCTTCAGTCTGGTGGTTTCTGGAAGGGGGGAACCTGCTCGTGGGGAGGGATGGGGTGGTACGTGCTTGCATGTTGATGAGTTGCAGGGTCCCAGGTGCCTGTGATGCTCTGCGTTGGCCAGGTGAGAATCCTCCTGCCCGAGGGATGGGACATCAAACTGCAAATAGACACACAGGGGGAGAGAGCCAGAGCCAGAGATGGACAGTGGAAGAATGGAAAAAGTTTTCCGTTTTGGTGCCTTCAATGGTACCTTCTTCTTGATTTTTGACCGAGAGGCCCTGCATTTTCATCTTGTGCCAAATGTCACAAATGATTTAATGTGCACTTTTCTGATGACGGGGTAGAGAGGGGTCCTGTACTCACTGTGTCTCCAAGAGAACCCTTACTCATTCCCTCGGTGGAGGGAGAGACCACACCTTTAAAAGGAGCTCCTGCCCACTTAAATCTCTGTGCTCTAACCTGGAACATTCTCTCGGGTTAGGTCTACATGCATTCCATCTGTCAAGCCTCTTCCAGTTCATTCCCTTATTTAACTTAGTTTCAAAGGCATACGTTTGAGTGTTTGCAAGGACTGTTTCACTTAATCCCCACAACAGCCCCACAATGTACATGGTACTACTATGCCCATTTTACGTATGAGACTGAGGCCTGAGAATCCAAATCGTCAGCCGGTGACTGTGAGGATCTATGTGCTGCCTCTGTGCAGGCCCGGCTTTGCCTAGAGATCTCTACGTGATGAAACAGCCTTACTCCTCGTTCCCTTCTAGCCTCACGGAACCTAAGATTCATGGATTTTTTTTTTTTTTCAAATGTCATTCCGAATGCACTTCTAGAGGGCCTGGGATCTGCCCTGGACAAGCGTTTCTGGAGTTGGAAGGACCGGCCACCGGGCCTGGGAAACACTTTCCTAAAAGAGGGAGATACTGGGAACTCATAAAATAAACTGTCCGAGGAATCTGTGGCTGGGCCGAGACGTTTCAAATACGGCCAGCAGGCAGCGACGTATGCCCGACTGGCCAGCTATTTACCAAGGGAAGTCTGCGGCAGGTATGCACACTGGAGACTTTCTTCCGCGGGTCTTTCATTGCCAAGAGACACCCTGAGAACGCAGAGGTTACAAGCCCTGGCACCCGAGAGCCATGCTGCAGAGCGCGAGCTGAACAGAGCGCTCTTTGCAAGGCCACGCCAGGATTACAGTAATTGCAGGCCGGCGGCCGGCTCTCTGGCGGCAGTGCCCGGTGGAGGCTGCCAGCTGGCCCTGCTAATTACCTGTCGCCCAGGATGGGGAGGGAACTTGAGAGAGAACTGAAGAAGCCCAGACAGAAGGCACTGGAGCGTGGCAGGTTGGCATCTCCGGGATCCAGGCCGCCCAGCCGGCCCCATGGCAATAGCTCTGCTGTTGCGGAGAATGACTTGGCATATTTCTCTCTTGTTCCTCCCAAACAGCTCCCTTGCTCGGGCCTGCCTGTCTTCCCTTCAGAGGGACAAACCTCTCCAGTCTCCCACGTTCCCCAAGGTACCGAGAGAATTGGCGAGGATGGGTTTTTAGGCAGGCGCTCAGAGGGGGCGGGAGACAGAGGCTCTTTCTAGACCAGTGCTGTCCAATAGTAATTTAGTGTAAGCCGCAAATGTAATTTAAAGATGTCTAGCAGCCACCTTTTAGGAAAAAAAAAAAAAAAAAAGTAAAAAGAAACAGGTGAAATTAATTTTAATAATATATTTTATTTAATATGGTCTCCAAAACAGCATTTCAACATAAATGATAATCAACATAAAAGAGTATTGAGATCTTTTCTTTGCGCCCAGTGTTCAAAATCTAGTGTGTTTGTTACATATCCAGCACATCTCCATCAGGGTTAAGTGTCAAGAGCCACATGGGGCTAGTGACTACCCAGCACAGCTCCAGATGAGTGATAGAAATACAACTCCAAGATTATCATTGGCTTTCCTTGACCACATTTGAGTTTTGTACTCCAGCTTCCAGGCCTTCTTTTCTTCTGGACTTCACATTAGATCCTGTAACTCTGTGTGTGGGCTGAGGGCCAAGAGCGCTGATGTCACCAGGGACCTCTTTAGAAATATAGAATCTTAGGCTCTAGCCCTGACCTTCCGGATCTGAACCTGCATCTCAACAAGTTCCGCCAAGTGATTTGTGTGCACAATGAAGTTTGAGATGTGGTATCCTAGACTCATCTCTCTCTCCCTCAGGATTGTATTTGATGTTCACTTAATTCTCGGGCTACTTTGTTGTTTGGATCCTCTTGGCCAATGACTGAACCTTTGACTATTGCCAAGAGTAGATGACACCTACGTTATCTGCTACTGTCCCCAGGCTGCAGAACGTCAGGTGACTGGAGATTGAACAAATGAAAACCGTCAACCTGGCTACCATTCATTGAGTGCTTACTATGAGCCAGGCTCCATGCTCAGCACTTCTCTTGCATC
Organism: Vulpes vulpes; assembly: GCF_048418805.1. Taxonomy (NCBI): domain Eukaryota; kingdom Metazoa; phylum Chordata; class Mammalia; order Carnivora; family Canidae; genus Vulpes; species Vulpes vulpes. The sequence continues at coordinate 73,149,629 of NC_132788.1, read as the reverse complement.
GTCTCACTGAATATTCATCGACTTTAGGAATCAGATGTGTCATTGCGTCCATTCTACAGATGAGGGTGAAAGAGGACTGTCCACTTCTGGTGGGGTGAGCATGAAATCCTGGGTCTATCTGATTGAAAAGCTCATATTCTGGCTGGCCATGTTCAAAATCAAACTGTTTTAGCATACATGTAGTGACTGGAAGGAGCATTTACTCTTTATTTTTTTTAATATTTATTTATTTCAGAGAGAGAGAGAGAGCAGGAGTGGGAGGGGCAGAGGGAGAGAGAGAACCTCAAGCAGATTCCATGCTGAGTGCAGAGCCCAAAGTGGGCTGGATCTCACGACCATGAGATCATGACCTGAGCCGAAACCACAATCAGGCACTTAACTGTGCCACCCAGGCACCCTAGAAGTGCTATTCTTGCTTGAAAATCTTGTTACTCTGATTTGTTCATTCTCCATGTTCTTCCTCACAATGGCTGCTAAACACTTTGCTGTCCTTGAACCCCAGCTTCACCAACCACACCTTCTGAAAACATCTCCTCCTTCCTCCCCTTTCTAAGGGAAGTTCAAAACCATCACACATGAATGACTTCATTCTTCAAATCTCTGTGCATCTTTGCTAGGCCTTGACTTTAGCTCTGTTTCATGGTTCCCCCAAACAATCCCATGACTTCTGGATTGCGAGTTGGCTTCAGCTGGGAACCTTCTTGTGGAGGAGGAGAAACACTGCTGAGCCTACAGTAGTAATCCTGAGTCTGCTTGGCAATTGGCAAAAATTCACTTACTCTTAGTTCACAACTTAGCATTCTGATCTATACCGACTCTTGGAGACTTGGTTAATGTGAGTCATTCTTCAAGCTGGGTCAGCTCAGGATGCACATCCCCCAAAGAGATCTGGATGTACAAAGATGAAGATCCAGGTGAAACACAAAGTCATTCCTTGCCACAAGGGCCTAGCTGAGTTGACTGGACTTGTTCTCTTTCCTTCTCTCTCTCTGTAACAAAGGGGCTGTCTGATAGGGTGCCTAACATTTATCATTGGTTTAAAACCTTGCCACTCTAGTTTTAAAGTCCTTAGGATATGGATATCTTGTACTCTAGTTGCTAGCATAGAGCTTGTGTCTTTGAGCTACCCTGCCCCAGGGGTGAGGGACCTGGGATTTTATTTTTAACTTATATAGCAACTCCTACTGGTAATTAGTTAAGAGCTGCTCAAAGGGGCAGCCCCAGTGGCTCAGCGGTTTAGTGCTGCCTTCAACCTGGGGTGTGATCCTGGAGACTCCGGATCGAGTCCCACGCCAGGCTCCCTGCATGAAGCCTGCTTCTCTCTCTGCCTATGTTTCTGCCTCTCTCTCTCTCTCTCTCTGTGTCTGTCATGAATAAATAAATAATAAACTCTTAAAAAAAAAAAAAAAGCTGCTCAAAGGAGATTCCAGTAGCAAGAGAAAGCTCCCAGGAAAAGAAATAGAGGTGCTGGCAGTTGGAAATCCAGTCAGTATCACTGAATTGGTAAGGAAGAAGGTGAGGCCCGGCAGTGTATGACATGGTACACATTGGATCCATGACCCCTTCACCATTACTTAGTGAAGAGGAAACGAACAACATCTTACCCTTTAATGTCTAGTTCTTGAATTCGTCTAAAGACAACTCTGGTGCTCATTTTTAACCAGGTATCACTCATACTTAAAAAACTGGAATGAGCTGAGTCATGGGAAGTTGACCCATATAGTGTGACTTGTTCCAGACCCTGACCCATAGATGCCTTTGGATAGATCACTGGAAAAGGCATGGCCCCGCATCCCTCTCTGATGGTTTCATGGGTTCCATGATGGTTTCTGATGGTGGCTAGGAGGCTCAGCTGTAAAGTCAGGCTCTGTGGGAACGTTGGGATCCTATCCATCTCCTACCCCATGTTGTCCAGCTTGACAGGCCAAGCCTGGCTGGGCATAGACACACTGCAGCTCAAAACACCTGTTTCAAATACTCCAGTCACTTGCTTGCTATCTCTGTTCTGGGGGCAGATATGACTTTAGGGGAAAATAATCTATCCCAGGAGAAAGGATATACAATTATTTATCTAGAAATATAGTTATAGCTTGGAAGGGACATTGTGAGGCAAGGTCAAGGACAGGAGATGCAAAAACCTAGCAGGAGAGGGAATGATAGTTTGGAAGGTTGGGACCTCATTTTGCTGAAATCAGTGTTAGTTGGGTCCATGTTTGGATCAGTTTTCTCTCTAGAATATTTATATTAACATTACTCTGTGGAAACACTCCATGCCTCTGACCTTTCAATCTTTCAGAGTGCTATTATGCATTCTGAGGAAATGAGAGGCAGCCGTGTGGGGAAGAGAAAAGGGGAGGGGGAGGGAAAGATAAGAGGAAAAACAAGGTAAAATTGAACTGAAGATTGAAGAGCAAATTTGGTGCATCCTTTTAAAAACAAAACAAGGCAGGGCTTCAACTTATAACTTTTAGGGGGACAGAGTTCAGACAATAGCTTCCTTTTTTAAAAAATTACTTAAGTAATCTCTATATCCAATGTGGGGCTCGAACTCATGACCCCAAGATCAAGAGTCATGTGCTCTCCGGACTGAGCCAGCCAGGCTCCCCTAGCCCACAACAATTTCTAAGAGGATCCCGGATTCCCAGGTGGATCCATGCAGATGCTGGGAGACCAGGTAGGAGGCTGCAAGCCTTATCTCACATGACAGATGAAGATGGCCAAGAGTAGGATAATGTCAGGGCTGATGGGAAGCAAGGGATGGAATCTAGATACAAAGGTTTGTGCAGAACTGGCATATCTGCTGTGGATTGGGAGTAGTGAGTAAATGAAAAGAGGATCAAGGATGACTCAGAGATTTGTAGGTTGAGCACCTAAACAATAAGGATTCATACAGCTGGGGCATCCTATCTCCTATGTTGTATCTAGCTGCACTTGACCCTTGGGCTCTTCCAACAGTACCCAGGAAGCCCCAGGTCCAGAAGCCAATCCCAGAGATCCTGAGACAGGATCTCTACTGGATATATCTTCTTGCTCCCAACAACTGACACCAGCTCTGACTGCACAGGATATTGTGAGTTTAATTGTAACGTCTTCCTCAATACCTAACCCTCACCACCTCAGATTGTAACCTTATTTAGGAACAGGTACTTTACAGTGGTACTAAAATGAGATTACTAGGGTGGGCACTAATCAAATATGACTGGTGCCTTTATAAAAAGGGGAAACAAGGACACAGAGTCAACTAGCTATACACAGAGGGAAGACGATGTGACGGCACACAAGGAGAATGCCACAGGAAGACAGGGGATAAAGTGACACATGTACAAGCCAAGGAACAACAGAGGCTGCCAGAAGCTTAGAAAGGAGCATGGAACAGATCCCTTCCTAGCATAATCAAGGAAAGCATGGCTCTGCTAACACTGTGATTTTGCTCTTCTGGTCTCCAGAACTGTGAGATAACAGATTTGTGTTATGGTGAACCACTCAGTTTGTGTGTCTTTGCTATGCAGGCTAGTACCCTCATACAGAAAGGATAAGGAATCAATCAGAAATAGCTCTCAACCCAAGTCTGATGGGAGCTGGTGGACGAACATCCTAACCTAGGTCTCTTGCTTCCCTTAGGTGGAGAAACTCTGAGATGTGGGCTCTACACCATTTCCAGGGTTTCTTCAATGGGATTTAGCTCCAGTCACCCAGAGAATAAATAGCGCCATAACAGTAACCCATGTCTTTTTCCTATGTTCCCTTCTTGCTTCACATCTCCGCTTCACCAGTGTTTCTGAGATCCTCCAAATAAACAACTTGCACACCTATGCTTGTCTCAAGTCTACTTCTAGGGGAACCCAACCTGAGTTGGGAGTCACCCACGGGCAGCTAATTCTGGTGTCCCAGCTATACGGCTTGCTGCTTCTTGAGAAGGCCATCCTCCACCAAGCCTGGCTCTTGAACATTTCTGCACAATCTGTCATGGGATGCAACAGTACATAAAATGGGTCATCTATATAACAAACAGATATATGGTGGACTTGATCACCTATGACTTTCAAGACTAGATCCTCAAAGACATTGCGGCTTCCTTTCTCTCGAGGGTCACTCATTGTGGGGGAAACCAGCTGCCACGTCATGGAAACACATCCAACAGTCTGTGGAGAGGCCCACATGTTGAGGAGCTGAAGCCTGCCACCAACAGTCATGTGATCTTCCAGCCCCAGACAAGCCTTCAGATGACCACAGCCTCAGTGACATCTCGACTACAAGTACAAGAGACCCTGAGCCAGAAGCCAGCTAAGCCACTCCCAAATTCTTGATGCACAGAAGTTGTGAGACTGTACTGTCTATTGTTTTAAGCCACTGAATTTCAGGGGTAATGTGTCAACCTTGCAGTGAGATAACCAAAACACCTACACACATTTTGATCATTAGTGGGGGTGGGAGAAAGAACAAGAAGAATTCATCAGTATTTTGGGGAGTGAACACAACAGAAATCAATATTTCTTGCCGTATTCTCTATCAAATCAAGGTGTCATACTGGGGATAATTTACAATATAGAGAATTCTCATGGAAGCAGAATTTTCAGGCTGAGCAAAAATTCAGAGAGCAGAAAAATCTTCATTATAAAATAATAGATAGACCTAGGTCAAGAGAAAGCAAGTGATTTTCCTAAAGATATCATATACATTTTAGAGGGATCCGCATCTGACTTTGAGGCAACAGGCAAATTCTGAGAAGTTGTGGATTCTAAGAAACTCCAGAAGTCTACATAGTAATTTTTCCTGCACCAGCACTGAGGGCTCACAGATATATTTACAATTTCTAAGAGATAAAACTGCCCGTGGAATTCCAATAGAGGATCAATAGGTAAAACTGATTTGTTTTCTCTTTAAGGAAAATTATTAGACTCTTTCCTTAAACAAACCATAAGTCCTGCCACACAGACAGAAAGTAAGTGTTGACTCATATCCAGCTACTTCTGCAAACAATTGGCTTGCCATCTGACTATTCTAGCCTTCAAAAAGAAGATTGGTTGAGGATAAACCTATGAGCTGGAGATGCCCTACAGTGGCTGCCTACCTATTGGGCTTTTTCTCCAGCTCTTGAAAAGATTTCTTTTCAGAAGCAATAATAAGGGTTGGTCTTACTTTGTGGAGTCCCAGATAATGTCAGTCGGGTGAAGTCCAATGCCTATACGACCCATAGGAATTTTTTAAAGCCAACCAGACAGCTTTAGTACCAGCCAGATACCCAGAAATACTTCAGAAAGAAACCTTTTTCAAAGGCATGCTCTCTTTTCTCTCCCCTGCAACATCTTTTTATAAATAGTAATAGTCCTGGAGTTTTATAAATGTGACTTTCATACACAATTCTATGTGACCTAGACTGCCTTCCTCTTCCACCCAAACAGGTACCACTCTTTCCTTGATCACTCCTTCCCAATTATATTGACTTGTTTAGTAGTTTCTAAAATGTAATGGATTCTTTCCTACCTCAGGGCCTTTGCACTGTTATTCTTGTCATCTGGAATGTTCTGATCTCCTGATTCTTAGATGCAGTTCAACGTTCAATGTCTCAAAGTTTAAGTCTCAATTCAAATGTCCCTACCTCAGAGGAGCCTTCCCTGCTGACTGTGGGCACCCTTCCCCCTTTCTATCTGCAACGGCCAACTTAGGTAAAATTCCTAGTGAGTCAATGAAAACTAGTCTCACTGTTGCTGGGAAGGTATTTTGTAGAAATGATTAGGTCTGTGGTCAGTTTCCTTTAAGCAATAAAGGTTGCCTTTTGGGGGATCTCTGGGTGGCTCAGCGGTTTATCATCAGCCTTTAGCCCAGGGCCTGATCCTGAAGATCTGGGATCGAGTCCCATGTCGGGCTCCTTGCAGGGAGCCTGCTTCTCCCTCTGCCTGTGTCTCTGCCTCTCTCTCTCTCTCTCTCTCTCTCTCTCTCTTTCTCTCTCTCTCTGTCTCTCATGAATAAATAAATAAAGTCTTTAAAAAATTTTTTAAAAAAAGGTTGTCTTCCATAATCTGTCCTGAGCCAATCAGTTGAGAGGTATTAAGAGCAGCGCTGAGTTTTCTCTGAAGAAGAAATTCTGCCAATGGAAAGCAGGTTCAGCTTGTGCCTGAGCCCCAGCCTACCCTCCCGATGGACTTGCCTGTCCAGCTCCTATAATTGCTTATGCCAATTCCCTGCAATAAATCTCCAAATACAGATATCCTGTATAGGCCTCCCGGTGGAGCCCTGAATGATACACCATCCCAGTTACTCCACTTACTTCCTCAGTACCGCCTGACTGAGGAAATAAAAACGCAGGATGCAATTTTGGTAAAAATTGCACCTGAAAAGGTGGTTTTTAAAAATCTGATATTTAAATTTAACTGGACAGCCTGTATTTGATCTGGCAACCCGGGAGAAGAGCAGGTGACCAAACAGGAGGACACCAGACTCACCCCATCCCACGTTACAAGTAGATATCATTTACTTCCAGGTAAATAACCTGGAGAGTGATCTGAAGACTAGCAGAACAAACTCCACAACTAAAATGTAGAGAAGCAAAAAAATAAAATAAAATAAAATAAAATAAAATAAAATAAAATAAAATAAATAAAATGTAGAGAAGCAGCAGCATCTGAGAGGTTAGGAAGGGCTGGAGGGAGGGATTACAGGTTACAGGGTTGGGGGGGGGTGGAGGGGAAGCAGAGAGCGGAAAGCAGCAGGGGCTCCCTGGGAGAAGATGTATCCCCAGGACTTCTGGGTTGCAAACCAGATGGCCTGGATTCCCTGACTTTGTATAACCAGCGCCCCCCCCCCCCCCCCAGTGGAGCCTGGAACTTTAAGTGCCCTGACTCAGCCCTGGGCAAGCCAGGAGGGCAAGTGACCTGACAACCCTACTTGTCACAATTTGAGCTTACCTCCTTTATGGATTTGCTTGTGTGCTTATTACAGGACTCCCCCATCTCGTCAGGAAGCTCCGGCAGGGGACTTGCCTGCAGAGTTTGTGGCTGTTATCTTTAGTTCCTGAAATAGTGCCTGACACAGAGTAGAGTGGGTATTTAATAAATATGTATAGAGGAATGAATAAATGAATGAATTTATACTATCTGCACATTCATGCTTTCTGCTCTGAGAGCTCCAAATCATCCTTCACTTCCAGAAATCAGGTTTCAGTTCATGAGCAGCTGAATGGGTGGAATCAAAGCGTGTGGTCTTCCTTTCCACCTTGCTACTGTGATTGCCCAGGAGAGTATTAGTTAGTGTGATTATTTGACTGTTTTAAGAGCACTTGGATCTTATTATTTGGGAAAAATGAGCAGAATATGGGGAAACAAAAGTGCTGATAGCAACGATAAGAGTCTTGTCTCATAAACTTAGTATAATCATGATGACGATGGAAATCGCAAGGCATGCCAAATACAGCAAATCTTCAGGCCCGATCAGAAGCTTACAGAACTCAGACTGCTTGGCTGTTCAATTATGAATGGAGAAAAAAAGAGCAATAATCAGAACGTGCACGGAGTCCCACAGCTCGTCACTGAGGACTGGCTGAAAGTCAAATGAGGAAGTTTTTCTTTTAGCATCTGGAGGCAGAAACCACTTTCAGGAAGTGAATCTATTGTTTGATGTGGGGCACTGGCCTTCTGTTCTGCCTGCAATTTAAGCCTCTGTTCAAGTGGCACCTCTTCCCTATAGACTTTCCAGATGTCCATCAACCCACCCCCAAGGGCCTTTCTCTCTTTCTCTTCCCTGTGGAAACGTAGGTTTTGCAACCATGTGAAACACATGTTCTCACTTTCACTTATATTTTAGTTACCTGCTTATGACTCCACTTCTTCTTTTAGATAGCAGATGCCTTAAAAGTAGGGAATATTTTACAAAACCTCTTTCTCCCTCCCCCATACACACAGAGCCTTGTGTACAAAGTTCCATGGTGGAAATCACTCTGCACTTAAAGTTGAAAGGCCTGGGTTCGAATCCCAGCTCTGCCCTTTGAAAGCTGTGTGCCCTCTCTGACAATTCACTGCAAGCCTCTTGGGGGCACAGTTTCCTCTTCTGTCAAACAGGGAGGCAAGTACAGTACTTAGAGGTCCTATTGATGTAGATTTCCGCAGAAACAGGAATCGGAAATGTTGGCTGAATGAGTATCTATGCGGGCCCAAAAATCTTCACAAGAGTTGGAAGAGAATATAAAACTCAGGTTTGTAAAAAGGCAGGGATGTCTCTGGATTCTGGTGGAATATGCCTATCAGCCCTATTCCTACCCATCTACCAAGGGAGACTGAAAGTATCTGTTCCTGAAAGAATTCTGTCCTGCCTGCTCTAGTGCCTGAAACCTCCACCACTCCCCAGGACACCTGGTTTGCAAATGTCTATGGGCTGAAGCATCTGATATCTATGGACTCTAGGCTGGAATCAGTGTATGTCCAGCCTAGCTAAGCGGAGGTAAAGTGGTAGGTAAAGTGGAGGTGAAGAGAAAGCCGTGCATTGGAGGCCGGGAGACAAGTGCTTCTGCTCCAGCTCTGCGATCTACCACCTATTCGGTCTTCTGCTGCCTTCTCTAATTCAGCGTCTCTTACCTTGTTTCCTCACTTATGAAGCATGCCTGATAACCACACCCACCCTCACAGGACTGATAGGACACGGCTTCTCAACCTTAGCACTATTGACATTTTTGCCTGATCATTCTTGCAGGGGCTATCCTGTGTTTAGCAACATCTCTGGCCTCTACCTACTAGAGGGAGCTAGTAGCCTCCTCAGTTGTGACAACCAAAAACACTTCCAAATATCGCCTTGGGGACAGCATCAACCATTGTTAAGAATCACTGGAGTAAGATTCTGATGCTTCTGTGCCCCTCCCTGAAGGACCCCTGTAATTATATTGGGCCCAACAAGATAATCTCCTTATCTCAAGATCCTTAACTTAATCACTTCTACAAAGGCCCTTTTACCATGAAGGGTAACATACTCATAGGTTCTGGGGATTAGGATGTGGATATCTTTGGAGTAGGGCATCATTCAACCTACAGCAATCTACTAACTGTCCCCTAATATCTGCCTCACAGGCATTTACCACATCCCCAAAACAGCATAACTCATGATGGGATGAGCACTGGGTGTTATTCTGTATGTTGGCAAATTGAACACCAATAAAAAATAAATTTATTATTTAAAAAAAAACAGCATAACTCAAGTCCAGAAACTCATCTAGGTTTCGTTAGCTCAAAAGTCTCAGATCTCATCCCCTAAATCATCTAAATGAGGTGTGGGTGTGACTCTTCGTATGATCTATCTAGGGGCATAATTCCTCTCCATTTATGGGCCTGTGAAACTGGCAAACAAGTTATCTATCCCTTGTGGTTTAGAACCCCCTCGGGATACCTTACACACATTCCTATTCAAAAAGGGAGAAAAGGGAAAGGAAAAAAGGACCCCCTGGTCCCAAGCAATTTCTAACTCCAATTGCTCAAAATCCATCAGGGAGCCAAGAGCCTGGCTCCCAACTCTGCCCTGAAGCCCATGGCTCTGCTCTCTCCATCTTTTTTCTTTTGTAACATTTTTTTTTTCTTTTAAAGACTCCACTTGCCTATTTGAGAGATAGAACATGAGATGTGAGAGAAGGGCAGGAGGAGAAGCAGACTCCCCACTGAGCAGGGAGCCTGATGGCAGGCTCGATCCCAGGACCCTCAGATCATGACCTGAGCTGAAGACGCTTAACTGACCCCTACCCTCTCCTTCCTTTTGTATGACAGGTAGAATTTGTTTGCAGCTGACTAGTTTTATCAGCCTGTTTCCTGCTAATAAAAATGGGAGGGTCTGATAGTCTTCTTTCACTTTGTTCTCCTCGTCCTTTCAATCAGAGCTGCCAGTATATCTGCTGATGGAATACTCTACAAAGTCTGGTAGATCTCCTATGTATGTCACAGGGATTCACTACATTTGGCTCTCAGGCCAAATCTGGCCCATTGTCTCATCTATAAATAAAGTTTTATTGAAACAAAGGCACACCTGTTTCCTTATGCATTGTTGATGGCAGGGCTACTATTACAATCCAATAACAGAGTGGAGTAGTTACAACAGATACCATATGACCTGCAAAGCTGGAACGCTTTACTGTAGCCCTTAACAGAAAGTTTATGGATCCTGGGACAGAGTAGAAACTTAAAAAAAAAAAAAAAAAGGTTTGGGTGGGTTACAAAACCAGTGCCACATGGAGGGGGTTAGTGTTTCAGAGGTGGTTGTGGGAGGTGGGAGGAAGAAAGTGAGAGGAGGTGAGGACTGAACAAAGAGGACAGCACAAAGTTGAAAAGTAAACTTGATCTTGGTTATGCGGCCTTGGAAGCCCGGAGCCAGAGTCCTGAACAGTAAAAACACAATGAGGCAAAGTAGTCAACCAAAAGAACGTAAGGCAAGAAACCCAAAGTGGGCTCAACTGAAACAGAAAAATCACTGCCGGAGCGGAGCATCCAGTCCCTTAATTTGCAGGAACCACGTGGCTTCCTTGTCCTCCTCCCTCCGATGAGTATTCTGCTGTGCTTACACATTGGGCAGCATTAGCTTAATTCTCCGGGCCAGCTTCAGGCTCCTAATAAGCCTCTCGCCTTTGCTTTTACTCAGTGGAAACGAGAGCACGCTGAGGGTGAGGTCTGTGTGTGGTTTTGGGGGCTTGCACAAAAAGACAGCTTGATTAGCCTTATTTAAAATATGATTGCTCCTTGAATCCCTGTGCATAAATCAACTCGAGGTGATTGTGACTGTCACAGGCCCCCGCTCGCCTGGTTACCCGTTCAGAGTGTGCTTGCGCCGAAACAAAGCAGGACAAATTAGAGGCAAAGACCCACTCGGGGTCCTAGACGTTAATAGAAACTGATTTTCCCTTAAAAAACAGCTCACTCTGGGAGTTGTAAATAGGAAGAAATAAACTACTCAAAAGAAGCTTTGAGAGCACGGCCTGGAGCAGGCTTGGCTATTGGAATGGAACCGGTTTGGGGTTTGGGGTTTGGGTGGAGATGGCATGTCAAATTTTGCGGTTACTCCCTAAACACACACAAACTGTTTCAATATCAGATTTGAATATGCTGCAACTCCCCCACTCCCACTGCCATGGCTCCTCCTCAAACAGCTAAGCCAAGAGCCCAGGACAGTTTGCTCTCTATGCTGATAGACTTTCTGGGGTTAGCAGGCAATGTATTCTATTTCAGGAAATCAGACCAAATAAAAATCATTCCAATTAAAAAGCGCCACTGGGCAAATAGAACAGCAAGTGCCCACCTCACACAAAACAGATCAACCACAGAGTTCAGCCTTTCATATGTGTTGTTGATGGCAGAGTCGCTGCCTAGAGTTTATTCAACGGGATAAAAGTTGCCTGGTAATTTGCACCGAGAGGACTTTTCTCCTACACAGCCATCACAAAGCATTTTGATGTGCTTATCATTTACAACAGCCCAGAGGAGGAAAGGAATCTAAAAGTGATTTTGATTTCGAATACTATAGAACCTGGTAATTATATGGCTTATTAATGCTGAGCCTCAAATAATACCTGATACATTTTGAGAAGCACACATACACAGACACACACACACACACACACACACACACACACACGCAGAGTCACCACTTAAGCCCCTGAATATGCTTCAATAAAAACTTGAAATATGGGGCGTCCTGTAGGGGTAACTTATCTTATTGAGGGAGTCAGATTCTAACTTTTCACAAAAATAAAAATTAGCTACAGTTAGCTTTTGGAAAATCCCCTCCAATGCCCACAAGTCCAGCAAGCTCAACTGTGAGAGGCTGGAACTCACCCTCCAAAGTGTCCATCGTCCACTGGGTGGGATGAGAGGAAGGGTTGGCTGCACTGCTGAATTATCATTCCCTTTGCTTGCTCCCTTTGTTGAGGACATAGGGGTGAATTCACTTTGGTCAGATATGTAGGTTATTTAACATTAGCTTGATGAACAATCCCAGGAGTGTTAATCCCCACTACCAACATGAAAGTACTAGGGTGCTTCTTGTAGGAAAAGTTCCTGATCACCAGCGTTCCCACTACCTGATGATGAAAACCTTCCATTTTTTCATCAAGAACACTACCAGCATCTTCCATCACTTTTTGTTTCTTTTTCCCTCCTAAACAGACTGACTTGGCCATGTGAAGATTAATAAACCTTTGCTCTCTTTTTCCCTCTCTCTCGTTAGCATTTCCAAATGTAATGCTCAAAGCTTCCCATGGAGACAGTGCCCTGAAATTTCAGACACCTCCCAAAGACTCCTTCCTACGCCAATGTCAGCATTTGAGTATGGAATACGCAATTTCTCCGGCACAACCTGATTTCTGCAAGTTAGAAGGTGATGGGTGGATATATGAACTTTGTTTTTCACTCTTTTAATTAAAAGTGCCAGGAACCAACTCAGAGCTTAAGAAAAAGAGGCAAAAAATTTTGACTCTTGCAAATAAAAATCTACCTGTAGATCAGCCTTGGGATTCTAGTGACAGAGATGATAAGGATCTCTTCAAGGGTTGGGTTGTTGTTTCTCTATGGGTTGGCCTCATTCCCTCCTATGACAAGAGGATTCCTCACATTTAGGGGTTTGGTGAACAGCATGCTTTATTCAACACCAAGACTCAACACCAGCTTGGCTTAGTGCCCCGGGGGAGAGAGGGTCTCTCTTCTGATGTCCACAGATGAGTCCCACAGAAGGATTCTGAAGGCTATGCTGGGTCACGTGCCTCCTCAGCCCACTTGGCGGGGGGGGGGGGGTCAGATTTGGCTCTATGTTTGGCCAGACTTTGATCTGGTGCCCACCCTGGGACCAGAAGGACGGACCAAAGAGTTTGGCAGCTTCATAAGCACCATATGGAGTTCATGGTGACAAAGCAATTTCCCTAAGAAAGCTAAGGGGAGAGGCAGGTATAATATAAAGGAATGCTGAGGAAGAAACAGCCACCATTCACCTCAAGGTCATACAAAAAAAAAAAAAAAAAAAAAACACGAAAGCCTGTCTCATACCTACAATCCCACATGCAACTGAACATCTTAATGACCCTGGTGTTCAGCTAACTTCACCGGCATTATTTATGACGTCACCCTGCAACTAGTCTGTGTCATTTTAGCAGGTGGCCTCAAGCGGTCAGCCCTGACCCAAAATCTATAACTTGGAGAAGGCAGGAACGTGGTGTTTCTCCCCATTCCAGGATCTACACTTCATAAGTCAGGGTTTTGCGAGTTTTATAATTATAGTGGTTTACCCTTAAAACAGAAACAGAAACCCAATGCCATAATTGCTTGCTGTACTTGTAGCAATTTCTCCCGGCAGCTCCACGTACCACCTACATTATCCATCATCTACCACAGGGTGGATTGAACATTTGCAGAGCAAGCATTCTGCTGCCATTCCGGGCAGCAAGTCACCAGCCAGAGGTCACAAGAGTCTCTATTCCTTTCTCTTCCTCCCTCCCTGGAAGTGGCATCCTTGGGCTAGGAGCGTCTGCATCACCTAGGAACTTATCTGAAATGCAAATACTTGGACTCTGTCCCAGACCCACTAAATCTGAAAAGGAGAGTGGGGCAGCATGGACTTGTTTTAACAAGCCCTGGAGTTGATTCTGATGCTAAAGTTTGCCCAATCCTGCCTTATATAATGTTCTATTGTCATAGTGACCTCAGACCCTGAACACATATGCTTTGTCTTTTAGTTTCCTGCTCGAAAACTACAAGTCATCTACAGAATAAATTATATTCCCAGTTTAGCCATTCAAAGACCTTAGCAATCTCATCCTCCAAATTTATTGCTCATTAGTGTGTTTATTGTTATGCATCTTATTTAGTGAGCACTTACAATGAGCCAAGCCCCCTACAAGGTCCCTAACATATGCTGTGTATTAGTCTGCTTGGGCTGCCATAAGAAAATACCATAGACTGGGTGGTTTAAACAACAGACATTTATATTCTCATAGTGGTAGAGGTTGGAAGTCCAAGAGCAAGGTGCAAGCTGATTGGCTTTCTGGAGAGACTTCTCTTACTGGCTTGCATTCCTCTGCCTTGTTGCTGTGTCCTCACATGGCAGACAGAGCAGGATCTTGGTCTCTTCCTCTTCTTATAAAGCCACCCTCATGAACCCATCTAACCCTAATCACCTCCCACAGACCCCTCTCCCAAATGCCATCACATTGGGGGGCAGGGGTAGAGCTTCAATATATGAATGGGGGGGGGGGCACACAATACAGTCTACAGCATGCTGGTTCATGTAAACCTCCCACCAAGCCTCTATTCTTGAGCCCAGGGACTGTTGAGAAAACTAAGGCTTAGAAAAGCTAGGGAAGCTGTCCAAGACCACAGTTAGTAGGTAGTGGTGCCAGAGTTCGGGCTTGCTGTGGTCCTCCATCCCACACAGGGCGTCCAGTAGACCATTCTATCTATGGCTGCCCACTTTTCTAGACACATCTCATGCCCTCTTTCCCTGATACCTTGTTCATGGCCCTCCCCCACCTGAGTCGCCTCCCCACACATTCCCCTCCATTTGTTTAAATGCATAGAGTCCTAGAAGACAAATCCATCTTCACCTACTGTCCCAACCAGAATGCTTTCCTTTTTATGTTTTTTCCTTTTTCTCGCAGTGACTTTCTTCATTCTTTTCCTCTTCTAACTCTGAATCCTTTTGTTCTTCACATGGCTATTTGCTTACCCTGAGCAGTGTACAAGTCCCCAAAATTCCTTACTAATTTCACTTCCAAAAGCTCAGTGGATACCCTCATGGACCATTACTAATAAAGATTATTAGCATTTCTAAACATTTTGGAACTAACTGGCACATTCTAGCTATTATAGGCTAGCTATTATAGACCAATGTACTGTCTGGAAGGAGGTAATGACTTCAAGCAAGCAAACTGAAACAATGGGCAAAAAGTTCATCTGGCCAATAGTTTTCAAATATTTTCTTTTCTTAAAAAGTTTTATTTTAGACATGGTGGAATCAAAGCAGTAACAGGACAGGGTACATTAGAAGGAATAATGTGTGAGACCACTGCCAATGGTTAGTTCTGATGTGAGAATGACATATATTAATTTAAAGCAAGGATCGGCAAATTCCATCCTAAATCATGATCAGTGGGAGGGCTTGTTTAAACACAGGTTACTGCTGCCCCCAATCCTCCCTTCTGATCCAGGAAGGCAGGATGGGGCCTGAGAATTGGCTTTTCAAATCAGTTTCTGTGATGCCTGTGCTGCTGGTCTAGGAACCACACTTGTAGAACCATTGATCAGAAAGTCCTCCTTGTTGTTGGAGATATTGAGGTGGATGGGCATATGTCATTCAAATGCTTTGTCAACAAGTAACAGAAAACTTATCTAAATGTAGTTTGGATGATAGGCATTACAAGAAGTAGATCAGCAAATGAGGATGTGATATATTTCTGTCCTACCTTTGCCATCACATCCACTTAGCTCTTGGGCTTGCCACCTTGTTATTTTTTTTAATATTTTATTTATTTATTCATGAGAGACACACAGAGAAAGGCAGAGATACAGGCAGAGGGAGAAACAGGCTTTCTGCGGGGAGCCCGATAAGGGACTCGATCCCAGGACCTCAGCCAAAGGCAGAAGCTCAACCACTGAGCCACCAAGTTGCCCTGCCACCTTGTTATTACAAGGCGGTTGCCACAGTCTCAGGTATGGTATCACATGGGAACCCAGTAACATCTGCCTGAAGAAGAGAAGGGTTTTATTCCATGTGTCTCTCCAAGAGCATCACAACTGATAGCCCCTTAAAACCCACTGGCTATGAGAGCCACCTGACCTTCCTTGTTGGCAAGGGTCATGAAACTACCACAATCAATGAGAAAAAAGCAACATCCCCCTCACAACATGGAACAGTGAACTCTTGAATTTAAGCAGGCCCTGTGGACTATGAGGAAGGTGGAGTAAGGTCCTTAAGGGAGGTAACTGAGAACGTCAGCCACAATCCCCCATTCACCTCCTCTCTGGGTGCCACTAGGGGAAACACCTAATGCAAGGAAGCAGGAGAGGGCCAAAGTCTGGCAGGGCTTCCTGGAACGCTGCATTGGAGAATGTCTGTAGTGTACATCTGTGCTTCTCCTATCCAGCATCCAACTCCACTCTTCTCCAGCAGCATCCCAGTTTCTGCTGGGAACCACTCCATCCCCCTTTTAGACAGTCTCAGTGGATTGGCCAAGCAAGGTGTGCTGACCCCACTTGGCCTTCCCCGTCATCCAAGCCTGACCAATCTGAGTGTCTCTTCTAGGGATCTTAACCTTGCATAAAGTGATATAAGAATAGAACATATTTAGAGTCGGGAGGTGTCCTCCCTTTCCAGAAAGACAGAGTAAGTCTTTAGCCCTTATCATTCTCCTTCTCCTCACATCTTTTAGCTAAAAGCGTTCCGTTGGCACTGTACGTGCACACCCTCATCTAATCTTGGTGATAACCCTATGGGGGTGAGTACCACTACTGCAGTTTTACAGATGAAACAACTG
This sequence comes from Vulpes vulpes, assembly GCF_048418805.1. Lineage (NCBI taxonomy): Eukaryota > Metazoa > Chordata > Mammalia > Carnivora > Canidae > Vulpes > Vulpes vulpes. Next base: position 73,133,149 of record NC_132788.1, on the reverse strand, counting down.
AAGGTTATGATAGGTTCAGAGCTAGTAATTGGTAGAGCTTGGTATTGAATTCACACCTATCAAATTACAAAGCCCTGTCTTTCCTACAATTTTACATTATCAAGAGACACAGGGTTCTCCCCCAATAGCACAGTAAAATGGCTGAAGGTATTTTGTCCCTTTTTTCTCTGTCCACATACCCAAGTGTTTTAGTATCCACACCACACTGTTGTCTAATCTAGGCTTGTTAGGACTGGGTAGTATTTCACAATCCCCCAAACATCTGTTATTTTTGTGATCTTTCCCCCTGTTTCTGGTATCAACAGAGCTTTTCCGCAGTTCAGGAGTTAATTCAGCGCCACCCCTCCCTTCTCCCTCAAGGGATGGATGGTGTGACATTGTGATTTATAATAAGATATGTGTATTGGGTCAGCTTCCCTTTTCTGGCACCGAGCTCCTAAAACCCTTGGAATTTCCTAAGTGATGAGAGTGATAAAGGTGTCTTTTGTTATTTTAATGAGGTGACATTTGGAAGACACCTAAGGATTGGGGGGTGGGGTGGGGCTGGCTGCCAGGAGAACAAACCACGTGATTAGAGGGTTCGAACTTTGAGCCCCCACCTCACCTCTCCCCTTCTAGGGAGAGAAAAGGAACTGGAGAGGGAGTGCGATCACCAGCAGCCAGTGATTTCACCAGTCATGCCTCTGTGGTGAAGCCTCCATAAAAACCCAAAAGGAGGAATCTGGAGAGCTTCCAGGTTAGTGCGCATGTGGAGTTGCGGGGAAAGTGTCACATTTGCTCAGAGAGGGCAAGGAAGCTCTGCATCCTCCCGTCATATCTTCCATATGCATCTCTTACATCGGCTGTTTCTGAATTATATCCTTTCATAATAAACTGGTAATCTAGCAAGCAAAAGGTCTTTTTGAGTCCTGTGATCCTCTCTAGCAAATTAATTGAACCCAAAGAGAGGGTCGCTGGAAACTTCAGTCTAGAGCAGGTAGGCCAGAAGCATAGGTGACAACCTGGACTTGTTTTTTGTTTGTTTGTTTTTTTTTTTTTTTTTGGAGTTCAATTTGCCAACATATAGCATAACTCCCAGTGCTCATCCCGCCAAGTGCCCCCCTCAGTGTCCGTCACCCAGTCACCCCAACCTCCTGCCCACCTCCCCTTCCACTACACCTTGTTCACTTCCCAGAGCTACGTGTCTCTCATGTTTTGTCACCCTCACTGATATTTTCACTGATTTTCTCTCCTTTCCCCTTTATTCCCTTTCACTAATTTTTATATTCCCCAAATGAATTAGACCATATAATGTTTGTCCTTCTCCGATGGACTTATTTCACTCAGCATAATACCCGACAACCTGGACTTGCAACAGTCGTCTGAGGAGTGTGGCCCCAGCAGCTGACTGAATGTGACCATCACTGACAGCACCTGTCACGGGCACAGCGTCGCGCCATGCACCTGACGTGCAGTCTCTCATGATCTTCTGGACAGCTCTTTGAGATCAGTACTGTTACTCCTCCCATTGGACAGATGGGGAATGGAGGCTCAAAAAAGTAAGTAATTTCCACTAGGGTCTCTCAGTTAAATAAGTGATGGAGTCAAAAGCCAGATCCAAGGGTCAAACCTCAGAGCCTGAGCTCTGAACTAACACAGGTCACTATTTTTTTGAATAAAGACCTGTGTCTTTCAAAGGTCCCTTATGGAAATGAACCTCAGCCATGCAGGAGAAGTGTGACTTTTTTTTTCAGTCCCTAAAGAATGGTGGGGATGAGTCTTACTGAAGCTCCCCAAGGCATGGGCTTTCACCCTGGGTGGCAATTATCTAGCGCTTGGAGCTGCCTAATTAAACAAGTGCAGGCACACTGATCTCCTTGATTCAGGTTTTTCTCATCTCTGCCTTCTGGCTTCCTTTCTTTGAACACTTCGTGTTCTGTCTAGGGGACCTCACGCACTCCCAGGTGTTCATATCCCCTACATATGGATGAATCCCAAGCTCACATCTTTAACCCAGACCCCGTTCCAAATCTCCATTGCCTTAGTTCCTCCTGCCACCAGGATCTTGGCACCTGGATTCTCCCCTGTGTAGCAGAGGCTGGGGTGTCCCGCCAGATCCTGCGGGGTCCTTCTGTTTCCCATTTCCCGGCTGCTGCCTGCAACCCTCTCCAGAGGGTTGCCCCGGGGCAAAGGCAAAGCTGCTGCACCCAGAGGTTCCTGCCTCTGGGCAGACCCCATACACTCACCTTCGCCTGACTTCAGGTGTGGACACGGTAAAGGGTAGGTGAGGGCTATGAGCCCGCACTTAAAGACTGTTCCAAGAATCCAGTACAGATTCTCAGACTAGCAATCAATACCTCTCTAACCTGGCTACAAATCTTCCCTCCTACTCAGCGTCAGAGCCATTGCTTAGCCCTCAGCAGTTCCTCTGTTTTCTGGCCTTTCTGTCTCTGCTCACTCCAGTTCTTTGGCCTGAAATGTCATTTCTCTTCCAAATGCCGAATTTCTACTCATCCTTTGAAGGCCAGTGACATTGTCCCTTGGCCCATGAGGTATTCCCAAATTATGCTTGCTAGCTTATCATGTGGGTTACTCTTAGAGACACACAGGTCTCTAATTGCCATAGTGGAGAAAGGATCTTATCCATCTTAGTGCTATGGTTGAACTGTGTCCCACTAAAAGCTGTTGCAGTCCTAACCCTCAGTACCTGTGGCTTTGACCTTATTTGGATGTGGGGTCTGCAGATACAATCAAGGTCAGTTGGGGTCATTAGGGTGGGCCCTAATCTAATATGACTGGTGTCCTTACAGGGAGTAGAGACACAGAGGCACACATGCATAGAATGAAGACAACACGAAGACCAAAGGGCAGAACATGTGAGCACAGAGGAAGAGACTGGAATGATGCATCTATAAGCCAAGGAATATCAAGGGTTGCTGGCAACCCCAGAAGCTAGAAAACAAACCTGGAACAGATTCTTTCTAGGACCCTCAGAGGGCCCACAGTCCTGCCAACACCTTGATTTTAGGCTTTAAGCCTCTAGAACTGTGAGAGAATAAAGTTTCTGTTACTTTAGGGGTACCTGGGTGGATCTGTCTGTAAAGCATCTGCCTGTGGCTCAGGTCATGTTCCCAGGGTCCTGAGATGTAGCCTGCTTCTCCCTCTCCCACTCCCTCTGCTTGTGCTCTCTCTCTGTGTCAAATAAATAAATAAAATATTTTTTGAAAAAAGTTTCTATTACTTTAAGCAATTATCTTGCTTGGTACTTGGTCAGAACAACCCAATGTAGTACACCAGTCTCTCATACAGTGCCCTCCATAGAGTAGACAACTGACAATGGTTTGTTGAATTCACATGGTGGTGACTTATTTCTCTCACTAGTTCTTTTAGAAACAACCTAATGCTTATTGCATGGCAATGTACTTTGCCATATATTGGTAGAAACTCAAATTTTCTAGACCTTTGGTTGTTTGTCATTCCACATCTGTAAGCTATCCTCTCCTCACCAACTGCCTTTACTGATAAATCCTGTATGTATCATATTCGTGAGGGAGAAGAGAGCTTACAGTAATGTATTAGTTACCTAATATTGCCCTTAATAAGTGCTCTAGAAGTGATTGTCATGTTGGTCAGGTACTGTGGCCAAAGGGAGTGGTATCTGTAGTCAAATGAGACCGTAGGTCTCTTATGTCACCTCTACGATGCTAAAGGGCAGGAACTCTGGAGCCACAGTAAGTTCAAGTCCTGGCTGTGCCACCTACTAACTCTTACGAGTTTATACATCAAGGTGTGTCGGGGTGGTGCAATTGGTTTAACGTCTGACTTGGTTTCCTCTCAGATCCTGAGATCAAGCCCTGTGTCAGGCTCCACACTATGTGCGGAGTCTGCTAAAGTTTCTCTCCCTATTCCTCTGTACCCCCTCTCCACCTCATGCACATTCTCTATCCCTAAAATAAATAAATAACTTTTAAAACAATAGGAGTTTGTACCTCCGTTTCCTCTTCTGTAAAATGGGGCTGTAGATTATACCTATCTCATTTCTGCAAGGTTCTGATGTGGATTAAAAAAATTCATGCATGTAATAGGCTTAGAATAGTGACATTAGTGAACATGTGAGTAATGACTATCAAACCATTGATTAGTCCTTCCTCTCCTCCTAATCTAACCTAACAAGGCCCAACCTCACAATGTGTACAGTTCCATCCAGTAAGTCAGGCTTCCCAAATGCAGCAGTCACTGGAGATACCGTGCTGAGCCAATTGGCATAGGCGTGGAGAAGAAAAGAACTCTGTTATTTGCTGAATGGCTCTGGCTCCAATCTCTATGTGCAGGAGCCCATCGTTATGACTGCCTTTTGACAAACTCTGCAGGGCTCTCAGTTGGGAGTCAAGCCTTGATTTATCGTATTTTAGAATAACCTCCATAAACTCATGTTAATCCAGTCTCTGGGCAATAGGCTGTCCAACGAAACAGAGAGACGCAGCCTAAGGTAACCTCTCAGATGAGACTGAAGAGGCTTCCACCCACAGCCTGCTGCAGCTTCTGTGCCCCTCTCCCCACAGCTGACAGCTGCTCTGAAACCTCTGCCCTCTGACTGTCTCTCAATTCTTCATTTTCACCTTTCTGCTCCCACTTCCATGGACACCCAGGCTTCAGTGTCTTGGAGGTCCCACTGCCCTTCCATCCAACTTTCCAGAGCCATATCTCGCCACCATCCCCGCATGCTACAGCGCCAAATCTTGGAACAGCCTGCAGATCTGATTCTCAGGAGAGGACCTGGAGAAAGGAGGAACTGAGAGGCTAGCCCCTCAGTTACAGGTATGTGGGGTGAAAGGCAGAGGGAGGGAGCCAGGTATCCTGTCCTGCATCACACTCTGTCTCACAGCCTTCCTGCAGGCAGCCCCTGGAGGCCAGCAGAATCCCACCCTACATCCTTCAGTCCCCTCGGTCTGCAGTGCCCCCCAGCCTCCACCCCTCCCCTACCTAGGCCAGTTACCACCCATCCCTCAAGCCTCAACGCAAATGTCTCCCCTTCAGAGAAGCCTTTGCAAATCCACTTGCGCATCTTGCCTACCTCTCTCCTAGTGCTTCTACCCTCGGCCATTGGGTTGTTTTGTAGTTTTTGAGTTTTTTTCATTCATGGCATTCACCATAATTTGCAATCATTTGCTAATTTGCTCCTCTTCCCCCGCCCCCGCCTTTTTTCCCCTCTCATAGCCTCTTTAGAAACCCAGCTCCATGAAAAAAAGAAACTAAGGTTGATGGAAATAGAAACTCTACAGAAACATCCCAGGAGTCAGGCACTTGATAGGATTCTCAAGAAATAGTTACTAGTAAATAAACGATTGCTTTATGTTTTCCACTCATTAGGAGCTGTGTGACCTTAGAAGAATCACTTGACCACCCTGGGCTGTCACCTGAAAGGGGATGATGAAACTTGCTGCTACTTCCTCCTGAGGTAGTCACAAGGACCGACCTTATAAAGCTTATAAAGCTATCACAAAACAATTCCAAAATGCAAAGCCTTGCTGTTTAACAATATGAACGGGGATCCCTGGGTGGCGCAGCGATTTAGCGCCTGCCTTTAGCCCAGGGCGTGATCCTGGAGACCCGGGATCGAATCTCATGTCGGGCTCCCGGTGCATGGAGCCTGCTTCTGTCTCTGCCTCTCTCTCTCTCCCTCTCTCTGTGACTATCATAAATAAATAAATAAAAAATTAAAAAAAAAAAAAAAAAAAAAAAAACAATATGAACGGAGTGGTAAGATTGACATTTCGTTAAGATTTACACAGCACCCCATGGCACAAGTTGCTACCCAGAGGGACACATTTTGCTCAACCATTCTCTTATTCTGCTTTTACACCCTTTGAACCATCTCCTGCCCCACAGTACTTTGCAGGGTGAGCACCCACAGGACCCTGTGCGTAAATGAAGGCGCTGCTTGCTGAGCGCGGCCCCTCTCCTGCTGTCAGCTGGCAAAGTGGCCCTCTAAATAGAGAACAGCTTTCTCTCAGGAAAATGCACGTCGCTTTCCACTGCTGGTGTGGGCTGTCATCATCATACTGTTCAGCTCCCGCTGCATTATGCAGCCTGCTGTCAGCAACCAAAGGTCTCCAGGAGAAACAGTGCCTGGCCTTTTTCAAAAAAATAAAAAAATAAAAAGAGGAAGGGTTTTGCTGAAGGGACTGAACTCCTTCCCGCAAAAAACAACAACTCTACCCTGCAAAGAAAAACGACCTAAGCCCCCAGCCTCATCACACTGGAGCCTGGCTATTATTATTCAGCTGACAAAATGCCCGCTTTTCATATTTGCACCTGGAGTCACCAATGAGTCACATCTGGTCGCCGAGTGCTTTCCTGCATTGTGATTATTAGGGAGTGTGTTCCTGCTGCCTTGGACTGGGACTGACACGGAGGGTGGGGGCCAGGGTAACAGTCTCGCCTTCTGTCCTAGCCCTTGAAAGTGATCTTGCCTCTCTCTCCCCCACCCATCTGTGCCCCCAGCCCCATGTCACACACCAACTGCACTTATGCAGGGCTTAGGAAGATATGGCCATGCTCTTGATTTAAAATAAATGGAAAATAATCTAGATATGTGCCAAGTTGACTACATCTCAGTTTTGTCCCACCCAAGTGAGTGGCATTGCCTGCTATCTGTATGCCTGGTAGCAGCCAAAGGAAACAGATGGTGGCTAATTACTACCCCTTTCCAGAATGTTCTAGAGCAACGTTCTCCAGTAGAACTTTCTGCAATCATCAAAATAGTCTGTATCTACCCTCTCCAATGTGGTAGCCACTAGCTGCAGGTGGCGACTGAGCATGCAACATGTGGCCAGTGCGACTGAGGAGCTGAATCTTTTTTATTTAATTTAAATCTAAATAGCCACATGTGACTACAGTACTGGACAGTGTGGTTAGAGAGAGCTGCTTTTTCAACTTCAGCGTGGACAGGAATCACCTTACTAAAATGCAGACTTTGAAAATAACAAAAACAAAAAAATAAAAACAAAATGCAGATTTTGAATTAGTAGGTCTGGAGTGGAGCAAGATGGGTTTTTTTATGATTTTATTTTTTTAAGTAATCTCTACACCTCACATGGAACTCAGACTTACAACCATGAGATCAAGAGTCATATGTTCTACCAACTGAGCCAGCCAGGCATCCCCTCTGTGTTTCTAACAAGCTCCCAGGGATGCTGATGGTACTGGCCACCCGTCCACCCTGTGAGGAGCTGGGAGCTGTGATTCTCAGACTCGATTGCACACCAGGCTTCCCTGGAGAGCTTTAAAAATATTGCTGCCTGGGTCCTACCCCTAGCGATTCTGATATAAATGGCCAGGGTGTGGCTGAGACACAGACATGCTTAAAAAGCTCCCCAGGTGACTTTAGTGGACAGCCAAGGCTGAGAACCACCCACACTGCACTGCGAATGACCTAGTTAATGCTTTTTAAAATAACTCATCATCCCAGAGAACAGAGCAGTGGCTTTATAACAATCTCTGAAGGGATCTTATTGGTACACAGCCAAACCGTTAGGGAGTTTAGGCTGCTTTTGCCCATCCAGACTAGAAATGGGGAACAAGTTTTTTTTTTTTGTTTTGTTTTTGGAACAAGTTTTTGACAGTCAATCCAATTAGAGCAGATGTGGCTCAGGAGAGCCTGGGGGAGCAGAGGTGAGGTGTGCAGAGCTGGGAGGGCTGAGCGTGGAATCCCTCCTGGGATGTGGGGGGACACTCCCCTTGCAACTGCCTGCAACTCTGCAGCCCTTACCCCGGATCCTGTGTCTCTCCACAGCGCCACAGGTGCTGGCTGAGTCTATTCCTATAGAGACCTATGGCCAGAGGGGACAAGACCACAGGCTCTGGAGTCAGAGTACCTGGGTTTGAACTCCAACTCTGCTGCCCATCAAGTCTGTGATTCATACAGGTCACTGAAACTCCCTGTGCCTTGATTTTCTCAACCTCTAAAATGGGGATAAGTACAGCAGCTTGCTCACCACTGCGGGAGCGAGCTGTTACAATTCCATCCCATTTTGACCTCACTCAACTCCTTTTAGTTCCTGAAGCCCCTCAGCTCCCATTTGTCCCCGGCCTCTGCCCAAGCTCGGGCTTCCTGCCTGCTCTCAGTCCCTTCCCCTTGAGGCCTGGTTACTACTCCGGATCTTCTTAGATTAGCCCCGTCGGCATCTCCACCCAGGAGCCTTCCTTTTCCAGTCCTTGTGAGCCCCACACTTATTAGTACTTGGTACACTTCACTCATTCAGTAAGCATTGTCTGAGCACCTACCATGTGCCGTGTACTCTTCTCAGCTCTGAGATTACTAAAGAGAACCAAAAAAAAAAAAAGAGAGAGAGAGAGAGAAATCTCTACTCTCATGGGGCTTATTTTCTGTCAGAGACTGACCATCAACAAGGAAACAAAAGAGAAAAGAGAGCAAGAATGCTGGGTGGCCCGGAGGTCCTCCATGAAGAGTGAGGACTGCAGAAAACCCCTGGAGATGTGGAGCAAGCCACGTGCGTACCCAAGGGGAAAGCATTCCAGGCAGACGGAAGAGCAAGTGCAAAGAGAAAACTGCAACGTGACATTGTGTGAATCACTGGATTCATCTCTAACACGCAGCCTAGATATAGACTCCATGGCAGGGGCAAGGAATCGCATGCCTCGTTCTCAGGACCTGGCTGCTTGGCATGCAGTAGGCACTCAGCATGTGCTGAATGAATGCGCTCACAGGGTATTCCAGCGTTTCTGGAGAATGTGCGTGTTGGGGACCCAGGGTGGAGGAGTGGTTATATATTCACTGAAAAAATCTGCTGCCAGTCTCACTGCCTCTCACCTGTGGAAAATAACTACTGGGAGAAAAATCTCTTGAAATGGAGTACTCCTCTTTCTTTCTCACATTTCCTTTAAATGATCCTCCTTCTACCCAGCCAGAGGGATCCATCACGGAGAGGATTAGGATTGCGTGGCAGGAATGCACAGAGGGAAAAAGAGCTGATGTTCAGATTTTAACTCCTGAAATAGGCACTTGAAGCCCATTTCCGAGAATTCAATAGTCATGAAAGGCAACGCGCTTCTGATGTACAAAACTGGTGTCTGTGAAAGGAAAACATTTAATAGCTTTATAGAAATGGGTTTTTTCCCTCCTCCAAATCAAAAGGCAAAGCCGTGAAGGAGGAGGGCATAAATTTATCTACAAGAAAGAGATTCAAAAGTGAGCAGACGCTGTGGGGAGACCCACACTGGCAGGGAGGGAGGGAGGAGAGACGAGGAGCTGCGGCTGGGGGCTCACGGGGCCCGGAGGGTCACTCAGAGACAAGGCTGTGTCATCCTCGAGAGGTGGCCTGGTCTGTCGTGTCAATCAGGGTCCCCAGAGCATCCAGCCGAAGACCCTTTCCTGAAGAGACCATGGACAGAGGTGAGGGCAGAGCGAAAGGAAGCAGTAAGGGGGGACAGACACCCCCAAGACCAGCAATCCAGGGAGGCCCTTGTTCCTCAGCCAGAAGGGGTGAGGGGGGCTGGGGTTTCTGATCCATCCCTGGACAAGCTGGCATCCCAGGGCTGCGGGACGAGCTGGCACCCCGGGGAGCCGAGTTTCTGCCTGAGTGCTGCTGTGGAGGCAGCAAGGAACAGGGGAGAAATCACAGGCCCCTCCTCACTCTGAACTCCTGCTGGGGCTTCCACTGGGCCCTGGAAGCCACGCCTAACATGTTTGGGGTGTCCCATGCCATGCCCCCCCACCCCGCACCCTCTGCTGACTTCAGCCCCAGCTGCAGTGAGATGCGTCATAAAGCTCAGACTCATGCTGACAGCATCCCATTTCCAGTGCACCCACTCTCCGCTCGGGGTCCTCCCAGAAGGTGGGGAGGCCTCTCAGCCAGTCCACGGCGACACCCAGGAATGTGGGGCCGTGGGCAGCTCGTGGACAAATGCCAGGAGGTCTTGGCCCATTCTCGGGGTCCTAGCAGCACCTTTGGCTTTGACAACACACTCTTACATTGCCTTTCCTGCCTTCCCTGCTGCCCTTTCTCCTGAGTCCGGAGACCACCCTACCACGGCCTGCATTCTCTAGAGGCGGACTCTTGGGCGGCATTTTTGGGCAAGATGTTTATTAGGAAACCTAGGGAAGGAAGGAGCCCTGGGTAGAGGGAAAAGGTGAGGTGTGGGGCAGGACCAACAAAGCTTTGGGGAATTTGGGGCGAGCCCCCCTGGGGCTGCATGGCCAGGCCTCTCCACGTCCACCCTTCAGGCTGTGGGAGCAGAGGGGATGCTAGCAGCCCCCAGAAGGGAGGGCCTGACCTCAGGCACTAGAGCTGCTCTCTCTGCAGCTGGGGCAGATTCTGAAGGAGCTGACTGCCCTGCCCAGGCCACCAGTCCTTCCTTGAAGGGGGATCTGAATGGCAGCTCCCCGTTCACTTGACCTCTTGAGAAACCAGCAGTCCTCAAGTCCTCATCTAAGGCTCTGCTTTGGGGGAAGCCCAAACAAAGACAAAGAGCAAGGCGGTGCTGGGGTCAGCATCCCAGGGCCCTGAGCAGGGGGAGAGGGGAGAGAACAAGCTCCGATGGAGGCTGTTCCTGCCCGGTGCTGGGGAGTCCTGGAGAAGCACAGTGAGCTGAGGGCAGCTTCCTCTTCCACGGAGCTCTCCCATTCAAAACTGCCTACCTGAGCCTCATGGAAAGCCTGTGTGGCTGCTTGGGACACTCCGAGAACCCTGCACGGGGAAAGCCTTCCCTCCGTTCCTCAGGAGGAACAAAAGGGAAACTGCCAGTGACATCCCTGTGCAACTGACTGTGCCACCTGAGACAGGGGGTCATGAACTCTACCTTTATTTAGGGATCATCCAATTTATAGCTTTTATATTACATTGAAGAGAGCATCACCTGGTGAGTGCCTACAATGACTTCCAGCACCACCCTTTGCATTTAGGATGTTTACTTCTCCAAGAGATGAGGAAAATGTGACTCAGAGAGGTTATGTAACTTATCCAAAGTCACACAGCTCAAAGCAACAGAAGCGGGATTAAGAGACTCCTGAGTGACTTCACATTCCATGTAGTTGGCACCATCAGGCACTGTCTGGGAAGTTCTCTAGCCACGTATTCACCCCCAGCTCCACCCCCACCCCCACCCCCAGCCCCAGGCCTTCTGGGGCAAAGCAGTAGCCTGGATGGTGGCTTTTCCAGTTAGTGCAGGATGGCCAAAATCAGGCCGGAAGCCCAAGTTGGATTTCCAGCAGCTTCACAGGCACCGTCTTGCTGTCTTCAATCACGCCGTAACAACCCTGCCTTGTTCATCACTGCTTTTCCTTCTCTTGCCTCCCCTAATTTCTCTCCATATCCTTTATGATGAGCCATTGCGTAGCGAGTGATTTACAGTCTCTACTCTCATCTGCCTAGGGGTGGAGGTGGGGGTGGGGGGAAGCAGAAGTAAATTGGCTGGAGCGCTCCAGGAACCTGTCTCTGACTTCAGCCCCTCTCGTTTACCCAGTGATGCATCACGCTGTGTTCTAATGGCTTCGTAATGGGCAACTTAATCTGCCATTAAACTGACTCCAGAAGCACCTCTCGCAGGATGCCTTGGCTGTTGGTCTGCTTGCTGAACCACGACAACTGCACGGTAGTGCCTGTCCTGAGATGGGTCGGTGTCCTAAGAGGACACCTTCTCTTCCTTCTGGGGTCACAGGCTCCGATGTGGAGGGGGCCACAGAGCTAAGGCTTGTGAGTGAAACTGGTGGTGGGGATCCCGGCCATCTGCAGAAAGGGGCAGACCCAGCTCTGCAGCCCAGACCGTTACCTTGGGGGATCTGAGCCCAGATCTTCCAGTTTCTCAATACGGCCAAGAATGCAGGATTTCATGTATAATCTCCCCCGTTTTAAAATGTCAGCATCTATTTAAAAACATTTTTTAAATGCTGGGCAGGCCAAAGAAAACATGTCAGCTGGCAGCTTTGGTCCTAACTGTGAACTCCATCTCCAAGAGACCCAGAGACTCCCCACTGTGTCCTTCCTCGCCCCAGAGATTTCCTATAGCTCTGCTCAGCATGGATAAGAAAATAATAAATCGGTCACTTCGCTATCCAATTAGCAGCCCGGGGCACATTCTTTCCTCTCCCTGCTGGAGGAAAAACAAACAAACAAACAGGAAAACCCTGCCCTGTTTGGATTTGGATCAAGCCAGTGATGTTACCACCTATTTGAGGCTCTCTGGGGCTTGAGTTCTGGAGACAAACACATGCCTCTGCCCCAGGGAGCTCCTCTTACATATGGGTCCCAAGTGCCAAACCGCAGCCACCCACCGCAAGCCATGGATACTTCCCCGCAGGCCCCGAGGGGAAAGGGGACTCTGTGCAGGGGCAAAGCCAGGGCTGGGAACCAGTGAGAGTGAGCCTGGGGGTGTGGCTGGCCTGAACGGAGCGTTGTCAGGGTAACTGCAACTTCCAGAGCCCTCTGATCCCTTGGAGACCTCTTCTATGGGGCTCTGGGGCTTTCTTTCACAGGCTGTACAGCGTTGTCAACATCCCAGCAACACATTCCCTTAAAGTTCTGAAGAGGTGTCATTCTTGAGATGTAGTGCACAGTGTGAACCCTGTGGCCAAACCGCCCGGATTTGTATGCCAGCCACGTAGCATCTGAGTGAGCTTGGGCAAGACACTAGACTCTTCTGTGCCTCAGTTTCCTTATCTGTACAATGAACTGACCTTGAAGGTAAGGATTGAGTTAACATGTATAGCACATCTACAGTAGTTCCTGGCACATGGTAAGTACTATGTAAGTGAAAGGTACTATTACTATTATTATTATTATCATGAGAATCTGCTGTCCCCTCAGCTAAGAGGACTCATCCATCAACTGGTGCTTCTGTAAACGGACGAGCTCTCTTCAGAATGCCAGACTCCTCCTTTTACCACATTCTCTCTCCTCCTTCTCCTCTGTTGAAATTCTACCCAACTTTCAAAATCTACCTCCAATACCACTTCCTCCTCCACCAGATAGAGTGATCCTCACTTTCCTCTCAACTCACTTTCTGCTTTATTGGCAGGTAGAGTAGAGCACATATCACAATTTATCTTAGACCGGAACTATGTGTGGATATGTCTTATCTCCTTGGAGACAGTGACCTCATCTTATTCTTTATATCCACCGTAGCACTGTGTCTTCAACATAATAGGTGTTAAGTCAACATTTGCTAAAGATATGTTAAATGAATACATGAATTAGATGCCCTGTAATAACCAGGGAGACTCAGCCAGAGTAAGTTGGAGGTTTGAGGGCTTAGAGCGCTCAGAATGGATTTAGACTTGGCCAAGGGAATCTCAGGAGCTATCAATTATAATACGAATAATCACAATAATAAAAAACAACAGTGGTAGCATTGACTGAGCGCCTGCCATATGCCAGATGCTGTTCTAAACAATTTACACAGGATATTTTCTGGAATCCTGACAACCGTCTTGTGAGATGTGTTCTCTGTTTGCCATCTCCCTATTCTAGGTGAGGATGCTGCAGTAATTTGCCCAAAGACGAAGAACTGGTCAGTGGCAGAGAAAGGATCTGAACCAGGGATCTTGGTTCTATAAAAGCAGACCCTGAAACCGGTATCTGAGAGCAAAGAGTTCATCTGCAAGGTGGTCCCAGGGAACACGGGAAAGAAATGAAGAGATGAAACAGAGAAGAAAGCCGATGGAATGCATTAGTGCCTAGGGTACCTCTGTGGGCGATTAGGGCTCAGGCCAGCCGGAGACCACAGGAAGACTATGGAGCACATGCTTCGGGGACAAGGAAACGGGTGTTTATCCACCAAACCCCATTCCTCTTTGGTCAGGGCTGCTGTCAGGGGCATCATCCCTAGGCATACCCAGCCATGCCTGTCTATAAACTGAGCATACTCCAGTGGCCAGAGAAAGCTCCAGATAGGGGACACATGGCAATGGTGAGTGCCAAGGGGATGGCGGGGTGAAGGATGGTGCTGCCATCATCTTTGACACCAGAACAGGCTGATTCCAAAGCTGTTCCTCTTTCTATCAGGCCACAGGCCAGTTCTACTCATGAAAAGGCTCAGAAAGCCCACACTTCCTGATGCTCTTTTCTGGACAGCAGATGCATCCTCTATGGATATTTTTGCCAGTTTTGAGCATTCTCACGATGAGTTCCATCATCTTAGGGTCCTACTTTATATTTCTTAAAACATACACATACCCAAATCATAGACATAAATTGGCAGGAGGGATGATTTCCATTTTGGAAGAAGTAAACCAAGGGGCACCTGGTGGCTCAGTGGTTAAGTTTCTGCCTTTGACTCAGACACTTGGTCCCGGGGTCCTGGGATTGAGTCTCGCATCAGGATCCCCACATGGAAACTGCTTCTCCTTCTGTCTATGTCTCTGCCTCTCTCTGTGTGTCTCTCATGAATAAATAAAATCTTTTTTTCTTTTTTTTTTAAGGAAGAAAATTAATGCAGAAAGGTTAAAGGAACTGGCTCAGGGTCACATGGATGGCTCATGATGGAGCCATAGGCAGATACAGGCCTTGGTTTTTACAGAGTCAGAAATGAGCTTTTTCAAATTCATTCGTTCATTCAGGTGAAAATATTGGCCTTTTGATCTGCTTGATAAAATCTTAGAAGTAAGCTCTCGTGGCTGAGGTGAAATTCAAGACCCATGAGCTGGCCAAAATCCTTTAGAAATGAGTCACCCAGATGTGCAAGAATGGCCACTTCCCTAATATTACTGTAGCACACAGTGACAGGGGATCAGAAGGACTAGCTGAACAGCACGAGGCCCACTTCATTTTCCCTCCTGCCGCCCCAGACAACCCTCTGGCAGGCAGCACGGACCAGAAGTGGAGAACAAACAGGCTTGGGAAACAAACAGGCAGGGATCCACATCCCACTTCGGTCTGTTGTGAGGACCTCGGATGGGGGTAGTGCATCACTCTGAGCTCTGGTTTTCTCACAAATCAAGTGGATATAAACAATAGCGCCTACCTCCTTGTGTTGCCATGGGTATTAAATGAAGTACACGCAGACGGTGGCTGGCCTAGTGCCCAGGTGCCAGCGGACCAGAGAGAATGTGGTCGAGGGACAGCCCCCATGCTCTTTCACGGATTTACAGGGAGCAACTGCTGAGGAAGCTGGAGGTGACCAGGGCGAGCCGTGGCACATACGACTCTGTTTCTGTGTTTTAAAGAGATGGACTCTGCCACATAGAAGAAAAGTTATCAATGAGTATTTTATTAACAAGCAAGCATGAAACAGTTCATAAGACCTCTTTTGTCGCAACCACCCCCTCGGCATGAACATTTACAGAGGCATTTAGTGATTGTGCCTCGTGATTTTCTTGGGGCCAACTTTACAGACCTCCCTGAATTCTTATACCCTGTTCATGAAAACACGTGCATGCCTCTAAGGGACCTGAGCCGATCCATGTATCGGCTTTAGTTTCACCAAAGACAGCACACTTCTAATATTCATGAGGCCGGTCAAAGGTTGATATGTACACACACACACAACCTCATCTCCACCATTACGGATGCTACTGAGCAGAGCTTTGGTTGTTACACACCAGATGTGGGAAACAAAAGGCCTTGTAGCTGCCCTCTCCAGAACAAGCCCCTCTGGCCTTTCCCAGGCCAGGCGCTCCTGACTGGGCTGCTCTTAGCACCACTGGGTGCAGAGTCAGCGCTCACAGCACCACACTAGATCTGTGAAAGGACCTTAAAGAAAATGAGAGACATCCTCAGCCTGGAATATAGTTAGTATTCAGTAACTGATAGCAACTAAGAGCTCTTAATATCAGTATTGGGACAAGATCATCCCATATCACTCCCTCTGCTTGAACTCTCAGCCAGCTTTGACTCCCAGTGTGACATTTTTTTTTGAAGATTTTATTTATTTATTCGTGAGAGATATAGATAGAGAGGCAGAGACATAGGCAGAGGGAGAAACAGGCTCCCCATAGGGAGCCTGATGTGTGACTAGATCCCAGGACCCTGGGATTACGACCTGAGCCAAAGGCAGACACTCAGCTGCTGAGCCACCCAGCTGCCTGCGACCTATTTTCAAGAGGAAAAGAACAAATTGGTGAAAAACCAAGAGACTCTAGAGTCTCCACCCAATTAGCACTTGCAAAGACTAAGATTAGGAGGTCTGCATTTCCAAGGTGCACCAATTGGAAAAAGGAGTGGTGGACCTGGCACAGAGCTATCCAAATACCCCTTAAGGAAGGAGGCAGCCAGTCAGAGCTGCCTCCTCTCCAAAGCCTGTCCCCTTCCATGGAGGCTGCTTCTAACGACTGACAGACAAGGGGGCATCAGGGCCCAACACCGCCCCCCCCCCCACTCCAGCTCCAACTCAGATGACACCCTGCAGAGGTGGCTGAGGACTTCTTCGTGACAGCATTGCAGCTCCACTTCTCCCTTGGCCTGGTTCTCCTCCCTCCTCCTCTCCCCTTTTCTTCCCACCCCTCCTTTCCCCTTCTCTTCCACAGAGTTGCCTCCTGCTCACCAATGGCAGCTCAGAGTTGGCTTCCTGGGGGATCCAATGGGCAAAAGGGAAACAGGAATGAATTGAGCTGAACCATAATTTATGGTAGTCAGAATTCAGCTCTGGGGCTCATGGAAAGTCAGGGATCCTCGTGGTCTTCGTGGAAATGCCAGGAAAACCTTTGAAGCCAGGCCACTGAGGCTCAGCATATAGAGGGAGGACTTTCCACTTTCCCACACTTCTTCCAGTAAATAGCTGGGTGAGACCAGATTCAAACCTTAATCCCACCTGCCTCTGGAATCTCTCCCTTCTCAGCTTTCTTTTCAAGTGTTTATCAAGAGACCATGTGCTCAGGAACAAGGCTTCAAGTGCAAATGGATCCTGTGATGCTCAGAGGCGAGCAGGACATCTTAGAGCCTCATAGGTCACTGGTCCAAGCCTGTTACTATCAGCTGAGGAAACCAAGACCTAGAACAGGGGCTAGACAAGTCCAAAGTCTAAGTGACAGTGGTGGAGTTGGGACAGAACCTGAAATTGTCCAGAATTTTCTTATTTACTTAACACCACTGTAAGGAAGGCAGATATGGGGGGTGGAAGGAATGGGGAGAGGGGTAGAGCAAAGACTTTTCCTTCACAATACCATGGCCTGGAGCAAAGGCTACCCCAGTGATAACACAAGTGGCCACCTTTTATGGAGCACATACTATATTAAGCACTTTGGCTCTTTTAAACCATGGTCTCATTGAATTTTCACAATAACCCAATAAAGGTAAGTAGTTATCATACTCCTATTATTGGAGAACAATCAGACTCAGGTGAAGTCATTTGCTCAGGGATGCCCAGCTGACAACGATGGAACAATTTCACTTTGGTGTCCTCTCTCTTCTAATCAAGTCTTCTCTAGGGTATTTTGCTGTTCCTTGCTCACTTTTTCTAGCCCTCTGAAGATGTCATTTCTTTCCTTGGCTTGTTACTCTTCCCCTCTCTTTCAGAACTACCAGAAGAGGAACATTATTTGCCCTGTAAATGAGTGTGTAGGACTCTGGCAGCCTCAAACAGTAGGAGGAACTCGAGATCCGAAGATTCTGGATTCAAATCCTGACTGTCACTAACTAACTAGCTCTGTCCCTTGTCTTAGCCTCTAGCTCCCTATTGGTAAAACATTAAGTAGAAGACTTGTGATTATAGACTTTTATATCCTATGAGAGCAAAGCTTTTCAGACCCTCCTCTTCCAATCTGTCCTCACCTAGAGAGTTATGAGTAAAGGTGGCCTCAGGGCTGATAATTACTGTAGCAAGAAGAATTGTAAGGAGGGGATATGCAGTTGATATTCAACACAGTCAACCAACCAATGGCAACTGGCCTTGGCCCTCAGTTTTCCCATCTGTACAAGGGGAATGAAGATAACAGAACCTGCTTCCCGGGGTTGTGTTGAGATTTGAATGAAATAATGTGTGGGAAGTGCCAAACCTGGTATCTCACAAATGATCAGTGAATTGTACTGTTATTATCATTATTCCAGGGACAATGGATGCTAAGTCCTGAGAATCACCCCTGGACACAAGCTTGAACCTAGAGAAAAATCTGGACAAGTGGTTCTGAAACTTTAGCATGTACCAGAATCACTTGGAAGCAGTGCTGACTTCATGGGTGCTTAGAGGACTCCATGTTTTATTCAATGCTTTGCTGACACCTCCTTGAAATTCTTAATTTCTGAACAAGGGACCCTGTGTTTTCCTTCGGCATTGGGCCCCACAAATTATGTAGCCAGTCTTGTCTGGATAACTTATTTAAAAACACATAAAACTGGGCCCACCTCCAGAGTTTCTGAATCAGTAGGTCTGGGAGGTAGCCCCCCAAATTTGCATTTCTAACAAGTTCCCAGGTCATGTTTATCCAACTGGCCTATGGACCACATTTTTGAGAACCAATGATTGAGACAGTGGCTATGAACACTGGTTTTACACCAGAATCACCAGGAAAGTACCTGGGCTCCACCTCCACCCAATGGAGTGGAATTGCTCTCAGTACATTCCTGGCTTCAGTATTTTTGAAAAGCTTGCCAGGTAATCCTAATGGACAGTTGGGACTGAGAACCACAGGGTTACAGCAGGGAACCCTGACTTCTGTTCAGGGAAAGGAACCCCTGAAAGCATTACCCACATAGCCCCAGGACCCATCTGGACCCAATGCTGTGGGGAAGCTCCAGACAGGGGCCAAGGAGGCTATGTGTTCAGCAAATAAAATACCTCAGATGATTCTTACTCTGGGATAATTTAGGAAGAAACATTTGGAGAGGCATTCTTCAAGCTTTACTGTGCATTAAACATCCCCAGAAAACACCTGAGGTCTTGTTAGGGAACAGATTCTGATTCAGCCCATCTGGGGTAGGGCCCATGAATTTATATTTCTTCCTTGCTCCTGGGGAATGCTGATGTTGCTGGCTCAGGGACCACACTCTGAGTAGCCCAGATCTAGGCTGGAGAAACGAGAAAGTGACGGGGTGGCTAAATTTTGGTGAAGCAATCCCCAATTGTCCAATCCAAGAAGCTGGAAAAAAGGTAATGCACCCAAGCTCTGCTGGAGCATAACGTCTTCACTTTATTGGATGAAGCTACATGTCACACATCATTCTCAAAATGGAGTCTGAAGAGTCCCCCCACGGTGCATTCTTATCTGCATTCATATTGCAAATAAGTACTTTAGTGCATTTGTAGGGTTTTAGGCCAACACTAACCCCCAAAGGAGTTCCTGTGTTCGACTCATCGAGCCTGGGCCAGAGACATGGCTTCTATTCCTAGCTCTGTCATTTGCTGACTTTGAGACCTGGAAAGAGGTCAGCGCTCCTATCTGAGCTTCGATCTCCTCAGTAGCAAGAGTGGCGTAATACGCATTATTATTATAACAGCTTATTTGATCACTGCTTCTGGACATCAGAACATGAAAGATGTTTTGATAACAAAATTCCACACCAAACGTCATTCCTGTTATTTGTGCATAGTAACTGGTTCTTATGTAACCTCTTCTCAACTTTCCCACACCTTCTAGGTGAAACTCACCAAGATGTGACATGCTTCATGGCCCTGGAATGCTTTCCCTTCCCTTAGTCCACATACCTTTATTGAGCTCCCTAGGAACCTACCAGCTGGGTCAACTAAAAATACAGACAAGAAGAGGCAGTGGGGATGAATGGCAAGTGAGACCAGGTTCTCTAAAAGAACTCTCCAAAATGTGGAAAACAGAAGAGTTTCCCCAAGAGCGAGTGGAGAGGAGTGTCCAGGTAGGAACACCATGAACAGATGAACTGTATTTAAGGATCAGTAAGGATCCCAGCTGGTAGGATGTGATGTTGGAACAGGTCCCCTTAGGGTCTCCTACAGCTGCAATGCCCAGCTCACTCCTATAGGGAAACGGAGGCTCCAAAGGAGGGACTGTTTCAATGAAGCAGCTTTCAGTTACAGGTTAACAAACACAGTCTCACAGAAGCCTGAAGCACTGCCTAAGCCAGAGATGATTTTTTTTGGCAACCGAAACGACAAGTGCCCAGCCCACCTGTAGGCCGAACAGTCACCAGCAGATCTCCCTCGCCAGAGCACTGTCATAAATTAATCTTTAATTTCCACCACCGGGTCTGTGGCACAGCTAATCACAACCACTAATTGCTACGACAAGCTTCTCCCTTCTCTTTTTATGTTTCCATATTAGCCTGTTTAGTATGCTTTGTGTCTGTTTATTTTATAGCCGGAAATACTTTTAATAGCCTAGTAAATTGAAAATGGACTTTACTACCATCTGACTTTACCAGAGTTTTACAACCATTCAATTAATGGTATCAGTAATCTTCCTTCATAATTAGGCGGTTAGTAGCTTTGTCAGGCACTGCTGTTAACTAAATTAGTACTCAGCATCCACCTAATCGTATTTTGGGGGGCTCCAAATAGGAAGCCCTCAAGCCGGGGGCTGCCAGGATGGAGTGCCACGATTAGCTGGCTGTAAATACCGCCTGCAAATATATGGTTTATTATAGTGATAACGGGCGTTTGTAGCTTACATAAATCTGAGCATTCCTGCTGACAGAGGAGAAATGGTTTTCCCCGGTTGCTAGGAAATAGAGTTAGTTCCTGGGTCTCACATGCTTCATTGCCTTCTCCAGGCAGCTGATGGATTCTCTACATGAGGGGATGGCAGCCGTTAGCCACCCCAGAGCGAAGGTAGAGAGCATCAAACCCGATGCCCCCGGTGTGCACACCCGAGGGGGTCTCCTCCGTGCCCGAGGATGCCGGTGAGCTACAGCTGTGCGCAAGAGGCAAGCGGAGGACGGGGCTAGAGATGTGGGAACAATGATCTGAAGGCTGATTTTTAATGTCGGGAAACAATCACAGTCTCATATGCTGGAGAATTTCTGCCAACTGTCATACTTTGAAAGGAGACAGATTGTGGAAGCGCGTGCGAGATTGGCAACTGGTAACATATAACCCAAGTGGTCCCATTTCCATATCTGCAGCAAGTAAGGCCCCCTCGATGTATTTCAGTATTTAACAAAAAAATTAAACTCCTTTGAATAAAGAAAGAAATGCTCCCTCTTAGATATAGCTCAACCCCAAATATTTCCCATGATTGAAAAAGCAAAAGGACTGGAATTTCATAATGCAGGCACATGTGAACGAAACTTCGGTAAATTATTCAGCTAGGTTTCCGACACTCTCCTGAATGTTCAGATAGTGGATTCCAAACACTGACTACTTACTACCAGAATTCCATTAAAAAGAAAAATCTGGATAGCTGCCAGCCTTCCAAAACTTCTGAATTCTGACAGCATTTGAAACTGGACTGAGTTCTAGGTTCTTGGGAAATCAGGAAGCCCTCACTAGAGGTTTGGAAAACAGGGTCTTATAGGAACAGGGAAAAGCAAATGGATCTAAGCTGAAACACAACGATGGCCTAACTGACTTTAATCAGCAAGTCAGTACCGTAGAAGGAATGGAAAGCCTGAGTTATGATGCTGCCACTGCCCAAGACCAGCTGTGTGGCCTGAGGTAACCTGCTCACCCTTTCTGGGTCTGTTTTCTTCTTCACAAAATGGGGATAAAAAATATGGGCTCAGAGAATTGTTTGGAGGATTATTAACAGGTGCCGTGTATTGTAAAGCACTCACTGCGGGTTAGGGTTGCTACCAATGTTAGCTAGCACATCCTCCTCCTTATCCTCTGAAATGTCCTAACTAGACTTTACCCCTTTCTATTCGGTTCAACAAATGTCAAGTTCTGCAGAAGATGCAAAACTAAGGCCCTACTCTCAAGGCTGTTTGGCTAACCTCCCCCCCACAAAAAAACCGAAAGCCCTGTGTTTGGGGGGAATGGAGTCTTTTCTCAAATGTGGAAAGAGCATCTGAAATTTCTGTCATGTGGGCCTCCCTAAAACAGCCTCTGAAAGCCATACACCTGATGGCACTGAAGGAAACACAAACGCGGGAACCGACTCCATGGTAGACGAGACTTCTAAGAAGGGGATTTACACTATGAGCAGTTTGCTGGGATCCCTCCAGCAAAGCCTATTGGTGGACACAGGCTCATCCATCACTGGAAGACTATTCCCTCATAGTTAAGGAAAAGTGATCGCCCAACTTGGCGACAACAAAATATCCTGTTAACTCATAAGAAACTAAGGAAGGTCGGGAAGATGCAGGGAGGCCCTGGAAGGAAGTTGGGGGGAGCCCACAGAGGTGGGTGAGAACCCCAGGGTATAGAGAGTAATAAATCCCTTGAATGGAGTGGGTTTTGATTTGGGAGCAATGGAAAAGCATGAAGGAGCATGAGAGGGATGAATCACAAGGATCAGAGGGGGTCAGGCCGTGAGAGAACAGGACATAAGGACTAAGCTGAGCAGAGTTCAGACAGAAGGCTGGACTGAGTTCTAGGTTCTTGGGATATCAGGAAGCCCTCACTAGAGGTGAGGGTGGAAATGCACCAGTTTTTGGCCATCGAGGTGCCTGGTGTGTGCTTGGGGGGCGATGGAAGGGGGGGCAGCTGGAGGCCGTCTGACGGGGTTGATGGCTTAGGCCTGGGAGTACATAGCCTGTGAAAACCTTATGGGTACTCAGCTGTGTCAGGCTAAACTGAGGAATGAGGGTGTATACATACAATTTATGTACCTGTTTGAACCCAGAGCTTGCAAATAAATTTAGCTCCTGGCCAACAGCCTGAGCACGTGTGTTGGGCTGGAGGACTGCCACGGAGGACAACCAGAGTGGAAATTGAGAACAGATGACATCCTGTGCGATCACTCTTTGGAGGAAAGCCACCACCCACCCACCACCACCATCCACTCTGCCACTCAGCACCCACCCACCCAGGCCCCGGGGAGCTGTTAGCAGGCCAGGGTTCTCAGGACAGAGCTTTGCTTCCCTCCCAAGCTGCTCTGTCTTTTTCTGAGGTCACATTTACCGACTGTGTGAACCTGGGCAAATTAATTTCTCTGCAGCTTCAGTTTCCTCCCTGAAAAAATGGAAATGATAAAACTGTCTACCTCATAAGGATTAAATAACTCAATATCTATGTAAAACACTTGGAGCTCAGCGTGACAGTATGTACTCAGTGGAGGTGGGCTGCCATTATCGGTACCATCACAATGGCCAAAGAAAGCCTTTGGACACACTACTCACTGCACAGTCGATTGGTGCCCACCTTCCATGGGTTCATACAAAGGATACAAAGATAACACACAACTCTGTGCTCCAGGAGTTTCCCAATAATTGCATTTTAAACTGGAGTTTTAAATAATTTAACCCCAAAATGGCAGAAAACTTTGAGATTATCTTGCACCTTGGTGAAGCCACAGAATGTTCTGTGCAAGGAGACTTTTGGGCAACTGTTGCTTCTTCATCCCTCAAATGCCAGGAATTTCACTTTACCCTCCCGACAGCCTGAGGAGATAGGAGCTATTACTGCTACCCCTGTTTTATAGACAGGAGGAAAAAAGTATATTGCTGTTAGTTATACAACTAACAGTTACACAATTAATAAGGACGGAGATAGGACTCGAACCTATGATCTAACTCCAGAGATCAATCTGTAGACCCCGTGTGTTCTAATGTCTCTGAGTGTAATACAATACGGATGCCCAGGCAAGGAGAAGGTGGTATAAGTTGCAGCAAGACTAATTAAGGAAGGTATTTCTGAGAGCACAGACTCAGAAGACAAATGAGAGAGGGCCAGCTAGGGAAAAAGGTGACAGTCTTCATAAGTTTAATGTTTCTGTCTGGAAGCGAGAAATCAATGAAATAATTTGTCAAGGTACAATACTGACTGCATACCCATTGGACACATGCCATTTTGCCTCTCCAGGGCCTGGATTTCAGATGTTACTACCTCTGAAAATCTTACAGCCCTGGAAATCTTACAGCACCGGGACACCTTCTCATCAAATACGGAAGGAATGACATGCTCTCCCCTTACAACTCCCTGGGCAGCCCTGACCACGGGGTAAGCTTTAACACGCCAACTATTAAAATGGTAATAAAGCAAGGACTAAACGCTCAGAACGTGGGGGTTCTAGTTGGTTGCAATTAGGCGCAGGACTACCTTCCCCTTGGTGAGTTTGGAAATGTGTGGAGGTACTTCTGTTCATCCCCGTGGCTGGGAGGCCCCACTGGCATTTAGTGGACAAGGGCCAGGCTTGCTAAACATCCTATAATGCATGTAGCAGCCCCTCTCGAAGAACTGTCCCACCCCAAATATCCTTACCAATCCTGTCGAGAAACCACGGTAGACATCTCCAGGTCCCACACCCTCTGCAGCCACCAACTGTGGCCATGTGGCTGTGCTGAGCAGCACTACCTCTGACTGTAGACCTGGAGATGGTGACAAAGAGCCACCTACTCCTGGGCTCATTTTCCACTTACAGTGAGATCCACTTCCCCTGTCTCAGTCTGCTCAGGCTGCCATGACAAAATACTATAGAGTCAGTGGCTTCAACAAAAGAAATTTGTTTTATCATAGTTCTGGAATCTGGAAAGTCCAAGATCAAGGTCTTGTCCGTTTTGGTTCCTGGTCTATGGACTGCCGTCATCTCTCGATGTGCTCCTATGACCTCTTCTTTCTGCATACATGTGCAGAGAGAGAACAAGTGTCTTCTTATAAGGACATGAATCCTATCATGAAGGTTCCACTCTCATGACCTCTTCTCCATCTAACTGCCACCCTGAGGACGCATCTCCAGATACCATCTCATTGAGGGTTAGGGGTTTAACATGGGAATGGGGCTGGTAACATTCCTCACTGGGAGGTCTTACACAGTGACTATTTGAACCTTGCAAAGGGCAAATTATCTGTACTCTTTATGCAAAGTTCAGAACTCTGGCTAAAAAAGCATATAACTACAGGCCTCAGCCACAGAAGTAATTTTAGGAGATGGGCACTGATAGTAAAAAAGTCAAGTTCAGAGAATTCTTCAATAATAAATGGAATGAAATATTGGTGAAAATAGTTTTCCAATAGCACACTCCTGTGGCATGGCTACCTGGAAATCTAGCCCTGACATGCTCATTTACTTTATGATTATTGAAAAGCTTCAAACGACAAATGTAAGAGCTTCCATTATGTCATTCCATGAAGTTTTCTTTTGAGAAGAATAGGACCTGGGAAGGGGTCCTTCCAAAATCTGTGGCCTGTGATGTCTGCTAAATGCTCCTGCTATGCCTCACTTCAGGGCCATTTCTATCTTCCATTTCTTCTTTCTATCTTCTATCTAGATCATCACATCTTGTGGGCAAGTCTTCTCATGAAACTAAGATTCTACGCTAAGAAATAGTTCTTTCCTCTTTCTCAAGTCCGCATTCATACCCTTGGGGGAGGGACACCTGGGTAGCTCAGGGGTTGAGGATCTGCCTTTAGCTCAGGCAGTGATTCTGGGGTCCTGGGATTGAGTCCCACATCAGGCTCACTACAGGGAGCCTGCTTCTCCCTCTGCCTCTGTCTCTGCCTCTTTCTCTGTGTCTCTCATGAATGAATGAATAAATAAAATATTTTAAAAATAATACCCTTGGGGGAAAGGAGTCTACTCATATCAGAATCTTGTTGTTTTTAAATGATGGAGCCCCTATCCAAATTTGCTTTGGCAAGAAACAGAATTAATCACTCTGAGATCAGAAAGCCCAGAAATGCTTTGGCTTCAGGCACAGCTGGATCTAGACATTTCAGTAATGTCACCAATAAGCATCAGCCCCTCTCTGCCTGTTTCCATTCCCTCACTTTACTTTCTTCTATGCTGGCTTCATTCATTCTCAGGGCAGTTGCTCCACTGTCAGGGCAAGACAGCTGCCAGCTACCGTTTGGTGGCGTATAGTCCTCTTGACCTCAAAAGCAAGCATCTCCTTCCAGATAGTGCTAGTGAAAGTTCCAGGGAGGACTGTGATTGGTCCAGCTTGAGTTGGGGCCCCAAACTCATCACCGTGGCTGGAAGGTGACAGTGTTTAGGTCATGGGAGCACGCCTTGGGTCAGAACCTCATAACCTAAAAATGAAGGTTGGGGCAAGCACTGGCAGGCTCCAACCATGAGTCCTGGCACTCACTGTTCCTACACCCAGGGCCTCCTAGTGGAAGCACCTGTGACTCCCTGAGAGCTTCCACTAGAGAGGAGAGCATGCTCCGCCCATGCTCAGAGAAGACCGAAGTGTTGGGGAATTAATACCCCCAGGATCTGCCCCCAACCAATGGCACATAGGAATGGATGGAAAAACCATCCAACCCAGCTTCCTTGCCCACCCCTCCCTCAGTGGTACAACTCGGAGGTCTCCAGGGACCCCCCCCCCACAGGACTCGGCTTTAGTTGTCCATGATAGTGACTTTAACATAGCCCCTACTGGCTTCTGGGTCCTCCCTGTCTCACTTGCACACTCTCCTGCTGCTGATCCCCACAGTTGTCTTCCGTACTAACTACTATATAGTCAAGTCCCGGTCTTTGCAGTCTCCTGTGGAGACCTGAACTAAGGCGGCAGGGATGCTGGGGACTCAAAATGCTCTCTCTGTAAGAGGTGGCTGCTATCACAGAAAGGGCCTTCTTACTCTAGTGCTGGGGGTTCATGTATTTTTTAAAGTATGTATTGTGCCAGTCCAGGTCCTCTGAGGGACAGATACCAAGATGGGATTAGACATGCAAGGTTTTTATTATTGGAAAACACTCATGAGAGAAAGGGAAGGGAGAGACTTCAGACAACTATGCCCATCTGATCCTGCCCCAAGGAGAGAATGGAAGTGTAGAGAAAAGCATCCTAGGATGTGTGTAGACTAAGGAAAATTCAAGAAGGTTTAGAGCCAAAGTCAGCACCCAAAGAGTCTGTAAATCCCAGGAATAAGTGGGCCCCAGTATCCACTCAGTCACTGGTGGGGAGCAATCTGTGGGAAGCATGGCTTTCGTGTAAACGCAGGGGTGGAACTCAGAGCCCAGGAGCTGGAGTTAACAGTAGCTCACACCCAATGCTGCCACATATATTATTAAAGAAACCCCGCACATTCAGAGAATTATTTTTTTGCCTTATTTGTTTTGAGTCCGAGCCTCAGAAGGCCAATTTGGGGCTCAATTTTTTTTTTTTTAATTCACCGGAGCCAGGAGAATCAGACCCCAGGGACCATGGACATTGGTGGCATTAATGGTCCTGCAACAGAGTTGTGGGAGAAAAGCAGGCAGTGAGCAAAGCCCCATTGGGATGCAATGGTCCCTCTGTCCTCCCGAAGCCATAAAGCAGAGCACATTCTCCGTGTGGCAGACATCCCAATGCCCAACGGTTTTGTTTTGTTGTTTGTTTTTACAAGTACCTCTTTGAAAGTAAATCTGATAGTTTAATCTCAGAACCATTAAAAGTGATTAAAATCTCATCTTCTAGAAGCTGTTTCAGAAATCCCTAAGGCCTTTTTGTGCATTTCCTTAGAAACAGAGTTCCCATCATGTTCGTGAGGGATGTTTGAGAAAGCAGCTCTTTAGAATCCTCCCCCCATCGGGAAGTCGGCTTCCTTGCCAGCAGAGCACTTTTCATTCCCAAACTTGCCAGGGCAGTCCCCAAAACCGTTCAGTTTAGACCAGGGGTTATCAAACTACAGCCCATGGACCCAATCAGATGCTGCTTGGTTTTATGAATAAAGTTTTATTGGAACAGAGCCACATCTACCTGTGAATCCTGTCTGTTGACTGCATTTCTTCTACAGAAACCAGTGGAGTAGTTGCAACAGAAACTGTAGGGCCCCCAAAGTCTAAGATGTTCCTGATCTGGAAGAAGAAAAGAAAAAGTTTGCTGATCCTGGCCTAGGTTATATCCAAAACGGAAGTGGAGTGGAAAAAAAGAGAATATAGAAGAAAAATATGAGAATTATAGGAGAGAATTGAGGGGGGAAGCATATATATATTTAATTTTTTAAAGATTTTCTTTATTTTAGGGACAGAGCAAGTGAACAAGTGTGGGATGGGGTAGAAACAGAGGAACGAGGACAAGCAGACTCTGAGCTAAGCATGGAGCCCACACGGCTCGATCTTACAATCCTGAGATCATGACCTGAGCCAAAACCAAGGGTCAGATGCTTAATCAACTGTGCCAACTAGGCATCCCGAAAAAAGCATTTATTTAAAAGACTGCATCACCCTTCTAGCAATCCAATGAGGCTGGCATGAAATACAAGGAAACGGAGGCACAGAAGGCTTAAATGCCTGGAACAAGGTCATAGGGCCAGTAAAGAATGGACATAAAATGGGCACTCAGGTCTCTCTGACTCCAAAGTGCATACTTTTCAAAAACAAAACAAAGCAAAACAAAACACAAAACAAAGTCCATGCTTTTCAACTTGACCCCACACGTAGAAGCCACTGTGTCATCAAGGGTTGACCCCAATATGATTTGTCATAATAAATAAACATATCCCCTCCTATGGAAGTTCTCTGAACAGTACATAAAATTTACAGGAAGGCGCCTTAAATTCTAAGAAAAGCTGTGCACTTGCTGCCTCAACAAGACTCAAAGACAAGTCCACCAGGGCTGGGCGTTCATGAAAAGCCGCAGTTCTGAGATACGTGTAGAAACACTGGAATTGCGACTCATGACAATAGCATCCCCTGGAACTAGGGCACTCTCTGAAAACACATCATAAAGTCAATCAAGTCTGCCTTACAAGTCCTCGTCTTTCCTTTGGACGGTTCCCACAAATAGATGTAACATCCCTGCCCCCCCCCATCTTTAAAATGGGAATAATAAAACAATAAAACTAAATACAATGGGAATAGTCAGAGTAACCTAGCTCCTAGGGCCCTTCTGCTCTGAATATCAAATGAGATAATCTGCATAAAGCCTTGCCTATGTCTGGGAGGGAGCAAGCCCTCCATAAACATTACCTCCTGCACTCCTGAGCTGCCTCTAGCAGTGCCTACCTGGACTTTTTATTTTTTTATTTTTTATTTTTATTTTGTAAAGATTTTATTCATTTATTCATGAGAGACCCAGAGAGAGAGGGAGGCAGAGACACAGGCAGAGGGAGAAGCAGGCTCCTTGCAGGGAGCCTGACGTGGGACTCGATCCTGGGTCTCCAAGGCGGCGCTAAACCACTGGGCCACCTGGGCTGCTCCTACCTGGGCTTTTTATGACAAAGCTCCCAAATCTAGTGTTTCATCCTCTGAGGTACAACTTGCCAGTCCCGTGCTTCTTTCTCTCAAAGCTTTGATATGTTTTAAAGAAATTACTTCTGGGGAAGGGGCAAGGAGGTGGATGTATATAGTTCCTGCTTTGGACCGTGGGCTATCCTCCTGGGAAACACAGGCAGTGATACACACGGCCTGAAAGTTCCAGCAGTTGTTCAAAACCGAACTGTCCTGAAGATTACTTCTATTCCTCGCCCCGTTCCCCCACGTCCAGCTCCAGGTATCTGGTAATGCCACCTGCACCACACCTGGGCTTGATCCGGAAGCGGCCGTGGCTGCACTGCCCCTGTGGCTGGCGTCCCTACCAGCCCTGCCTCTCCTCGGCCTGCGCCTTCCCACTGCATTCCCACTGCCTCTGCCCTAATTCCTGTCACCAGGGCTCCCCTCCTCCACTCCCTGACTCAGAACTGAAAGGCCCAACGCACGGCCAAGTCCGGGCCTGCAGGAACACCTTCTAGGGCTCTCCAGAGTCAGGGTCCGCACACCTGGGCTTGGCACCCGGGGTCACTACGCGTGGCCTGACTCCCCAGGGCCAGCCTTAGCTCCATTACCCTCTCTACAGTCAGGGGCAGCGGTGCTGAAGTACCTGACAAGGAGCCAAAGAAGCGCTGACCAAGCAGACTGGACGTCAGTGGTGCCCTGCATTAACCCTTTATCGTTCCTGGTTCTGGGAAAGGCCTGGTCGAGGACCCCCGGGGGGGCCACTGGCTGCCTACCAACCAGTACAGCACATTTCAACACCTAACGACTACCAGACTTCCCTGGGGCCAACTTCTGATTCCCCTTACCTGCCCTACAAGGGCCTCTCTGCATTTACAAATCCAGCCCCTTGTCACAGACCACCGGAACTGCCATTTTTTTCTACCTAGTGCCATGTAGATGTCACCTTTCTCTGTTATTCTGAATTCCCATACCATTTCTCCAGTGTGCCTCTGTTCGAGCACAGCACTGTCCCCATTACAGGATGGGTACCAGCATATATGGGTTATATGATTTGGATTTGCAAACTGCCAACCCACAGACTTATCCCAGCTTACAGATATTTGGTAAACGTAAATTTATTTATTTATTTATTTATTCATTCATTCACTCGTTCATTCATTCATTTATGGCTAGAGAGTTCAGCTTTCAAACCAAACCTCTGTGTTTTTGGCTTCTCTTGAAGTACGGGTGAGCAGGGCCTTGCTAGGCCTACAGGGTGATGATGGGCTGGGTCTGTGCAGCAGTTGCCCCCTGCAAAAAGGTGGAGCTGTCTGTTTCCCCACATTGCCCAGCTGGCCTATTTCTCTTTTCCATTTCCTGCCTGCTCCCGGGCAGCGTTTGCGTTTGCAGCCCTGCTGTACCAAAGTTGAGGGCAGAAAGCATCCCTTCTTAATCTTCATAGGGTGCAATGTTTAAAAGCATGGACTTGGGACCCAAACCAGTTAGAGTCCTGCTTCATGCTGCGGCTCACTAGCTGTGTGATTTTTGGCAAGTTACTTAACCTTTCCTTGATGCGGTTTCCTCTTCTGTAAAATGTGAATAATCATGCCGTAGTACCTACTTTATAAGATTCTCATGAAGGTTAAATGTGTTAATACATATAAAGTACTTAAAATGGTGCCTGGTGTGTAGGAAGAAATCCAACGTCAGCTTTATATACTCATAATAGTTATAGTAAAGGGAGTAGACTATTCCTCACAGAGCCTAGCATACTTAGCAGGCACCTACAAGCACAGTCGGAGGATAAATGAAGACTTCAAATAGTAGGCACAAGAGCCTCACAGAAACTCTGGGCTCACCCAGATGAAGGGCAGATATGATGGAATGCCCACCAACACAAGTAGCCCGTGCGAAATATCAAGGGGCTACAGGACATTACAGGGCTCCCTCAGTTTGGGCTTTTGGCAAAACATCTACGCATGCATCCCAGAAAAATACTGTTTTATTGAATGGTGGAGATCATTACAGTAATTATCCAAGTAGCAAATCAAGCTTCAGTAAGATAGTCTGAATTCCAAACAGTGGCTCTGAACAAGTTCCCTCTAGAGATGCTTGGAGACAATATGGTGGAAGGGAAGGGAATGGCTGGAAGCCTTGGTGTGGAAGTGCATCTACAGAGAAGCTCCTTATTTTTACTCAGATAGTATGTTCATTTAGAATGACTGGAGGAGGATCCGTGGATAGAAATTATGGGAGAATTTAAATTTCTTCCGTGTACCAGACCCTTCCAGGTACAACTTCCAATCTATATCAATGACCATATACTTGTTGAAGCATGTAATAATAGCAATGAAAACAATACCTACATTCAAATGCAGAGAAAAACAGATATTCAGCCTCTAGAAACATCCAGCTCTCTGCAATGTCTCTCAAGAGGAAGATGTAATGGAGCATACCAGGGTGTTCTTGGCCCTATCCCTGAACTTATCGTTAAGGATTCTAATTAAAAAGTGATTTGTTTCCCCACGGTGGATACTTTATGGAGGAGGTTTGGCTAAGTTCAAGCCAGAGGAGTGCTCAGAAAGGGAACTTTATCGTCCTCACAAAAGTCCAACAGCTGGAAGAGATTTTATACCCTTTCTCATTAAGGTAGGTTTTTTTTTTTTTTCTTTCTGGAATCCCTTCAGGAATGACCTCAGGGAGGATGATGTCAGTGGATCATCATCCCAGGGCCAAAAGTTCTTCCTTCTAACAACAAGACCCCAGAACCCCACCTAGAACTGACCCCGCCCAGACTCAGGCACCTTTTCCTCAGGCCACAGCTCAACCCTGACTTAGGGGAAAGGTGAGCTGTGATGGTTTTGAAAGCCCAAGTCTGGCCTAGTCTGAAACTCATGTGATCACAAGTTCTCAGCCCCAAGTTTGGAAGATCTCCAAGGAAATTTCTCTCCAGAGTACCAAAGGAAGCCAAGAGAGATTACAACATCTGGGACCACTGCACATTTAAAGGTGATGATTGTTTAGGCAAGTGATTTACTGGTGACCTGCGGGGAAAACCAAGTCAAGCAGAGGAGGGGACTGACGTGGCAGGAGGAGCGAGCCAGTAAAGGCCGTGTGTATGAATCACAGCTGGCCCTGCGCCAAGACCAAGTACCTGTAGTGTAGTAAAGGGAACAGGAAGAGAGAGCAGGGGAACCAGGTTCTGGTCTCCTGTCTGCCACTTCTTTTCTCTGTAACCTTACATCAGCTGCTTCTTTAGATCTTGTTTTCTTCCTCTATAGGATAGGAGGGAGAAGAGAGGTCAGTAGTTGGATCTCAAATGCCTTCAGGGACCAAGCCGGGAATGTCAATGAGTGAAGGAGCTTGGGTGAGGCAACGGGGAGTCAGGGTATGTTGGTGACCTCGCTGATCAGAATGTACGCTTCTGGCTAAAGGCTCTCGGGTGCACGGCTGTGAAATCACTGCTCTAGCTACCACACCTCTGGTCCCAAGTGGCCTTTGGACTATTATCTTCAGACCCAAGGAGGGGGTGATGCCCAGGGCCACATTCTGCTCCAAGACTCTTGGTGTCTGAGATCCTAAAATGGGTCCAGTAAAGAGTCACACCATACTCTTGCTTTAAATGCAAAGGCGATGGGGTCAAGGATTGTTTGGATTAAAAGCACGGGCTTGGAGCACCTGGTGGTTCAGTGGTTGAGCATCTGCCTTCGGCTCAGGTGGTGATCCTAGGGTCCTGGGATCGAGTCCCACATTGGGCTCCCCACAGGCTTCTCCCTCTGCCTATGTCTCTGCCTCTCTCTGTGTCTCTCGAGAATAAATAAATAAAATCTTAAAAAAAAAAAAAAAAAAGCATGGGCTTTATGGCAATCTGGGCTCAAGTCCTCTGCTCAATCATTAACAAGTAGTCTTGTTTCTACTTCCAAAATTCAGGAATTTTGAAAACCAAAAGATTTTCTTTAGGTTTGTGGAAAATTCAATTGGTGGCAAAGCTGATCTGAACCATTTAGAGATATTACTTATACCAGGGGTCAGCACATTTCTTTTTTCCATAAAGGGCCAGACAGGAAATAATTTAGGCTTTGCAGGTCACAACTGCTCAGGTCTGCCACTGTAGCATGAAAGCAGCCATAACAAATAGGAGGGGCTGTGTTCTAACAAAATGGATTTACAAAACAGGTGGGATTTGGCCTAGAAGCTATAGCTTGCTAACCACTGATGTACATGATTTGGCATGAATGTATACACATTTTGCTGCAGAAATATTAATGATTCTGATTATGACTGCTCTCCTAAACACTTCTGGTGTTGTGTTAGATAGAAAAAGATAGAATAATGGCCTCCAAAAATATCTATGCCTAATTCCTGAAACCTGAAAAAAACATTATCTTATATGGAAAAATGGACTGAGTGGAGATCTAATTGAATGAAGGACCTTGAGATAGCAAGATGAGCTGCATTATCCATGTGGGCCCACTGTGATCACAGGGCTCCTTCTAGGAGACGGAGGGCTCAGAGCAACAGGAGCCAAAATGGCAGTAGCAGAGGTCAAAGAGAAAGAGTAGACTGGAAGAAGCTATGCTGATGGCTAGGAAGCCAGAGGAAGAAGCTGGAACCAAGGACTGTGGGTGGCCTCTAGAGCTGGAGAAGGCAAGGGGACAGATATCCCCTGGAGCCTCCTCAAAGAACGCATCCCTGCCAACTCTTCGATTTCAGGCTTTCTGACCTCCAGAACTGTAAAATAATGAATCTGTGTTGTTGTAAGCCATCAAGTTGGTGCTTATTTATTACAGCAGCAACAGAAACTAATACAGAGATATAGTGTGATATGTGGTGTATGCACTAAATTTCCTTTCTAGAAGAGAAAATTTTGAATATAAAACTCTTGTCCTGAGAGTGTCAGGCACTGGCTTGTGGATTTATGGTTGTATGATCTTAGTCAGATCTTTCAGCTCCTTAAATCTCAGGTTCCTCATCGACAAGATGCGCATACAGTCACATCTTCCCTTAAGCTCTTTGTGAAGGACGGGGGGGGGGGGGGGGGGGGGGGGGGGGGGGGGGGGGGGGGGTGTACTCTTCCTAAATCCCCCTTCAAGGAAGGCCTTGGTGCCCTGGGGATGAGAAGTGCAGTTGGTAGATCAGCTGAAAACCCATCAGTCCCGAGGGACTGTCTCAGCTGCAGAGAGCCCTTAAAGGAGGGGGCACATCTATGTCTGATTGACAAGAGGAGGTGGGTAGGTAGAAAGGCCTGGCCACTTCCAAAGCGCTGAGCCTTGAAATTTCTAATTGTCAGTAAGCATTTCACTATAAACTTTTTAAATTGGGGAGTCAATGTGGGCGCTTCAAAATAGTTCACCAGAGTCGTAAGACATGCCTAATCTTCTGAAAGTTAGGTGGAGCTGAAGATTGTAGTAAATTTTTTTGAATGAAGAGGGTTTGCGAATTAATTATAAAAATTCAAGATATAAATATTTTACTTTATTTTTATCTTTAAAAAAGATTTTATTCATTTGTTTGTTTATTTGAGAGAGAGCAAGAGTGAGAGAGCAGAAGCAGGGAGAATGGCAGAAGTAGGCTTCTCACTGAGCAGAGAGCCAGATGTGGGGCTCTATCCCAGGACCCCAAGATCATGACCTGAGTAGAAGGCAGAGAAACTTAACTGACTGAGCCACCCAGATACCCCCAAAATATAAATATTTTAAATTATTATAAATAAGCCAGTGTCTTTTCAAACAGGAGGTTATTGAAATAACACAATGATTAAATCAAATGATAAAAACACGAGGGTATTAAAAAGGAGGGAACTATCATCTCCTGTCAATGGGGTAAGCCACACCTACAAACTTCAGCTAACCCTTAAAGGCAAAGCTGGATGCTCATGGCCCAACCATGTACACCATATACACCCAACCCTGGTGTATAACTGTGTGTCCTCAATCTAGCTACCAAGCTTCCACCTAATGTAGCTTTAACCTCCGGAGATTGTATTGATTATAATTGAATTTGCATCCACAGGCTCAGTGGGAAGCTGGTGATGGGAAATTTACCATAATTTAGAAGCTTCTAGAAAGAGATGAACAAAGGAGGGGAGAAGTTGCTTCACTGAATTCAGTCTTCTTCCAAAACTAGGTGGAGAATTTGGAAAAAGAGGAATCATAGGAATGAGGAATCATAAAACTTTAAAATCAAGACAGCTTAACACAGAAAAATTTCAGGCAAACAGAGTCTTTTCAGAAGAAAAAAAAAATCCATGGTTCTTCTGTGGGGACATTGATTGGAAGCTCCTGGCATTCCTCTAAGTTTCTTTTCAGTATCCCAGAAACACCGGCAGTAATCGTAGCCTGAACGTTTCCTACTGTTCCTTCTAAATCCATGCTGTGCCCTTTCTCAACTTGCTTTGTGCCCTGTTCGTATCTTCCCCCAGTTTCTTTTGTGTTCTGGAGCACCAACATGAGGACGTTAGAGGGAGGGAAGAGAAGGAGGTCAGGATGCTGATTTCCCTACCCTCCTCCTCAAGGCCCACCATGGTAGCAACATCCATCATGACCATTTTGTCAGGTGGTCCTCTCTACAAAACTCTCTCAGTGTCAGGGTTCTGGTAGGCCTCTCCCCACTCCCCCCTTCCCTGGCCAGGGGTGGTAATAGCCCTTGGTAAAACTGCACTCTCCCTTTTAATGTCCCTATAGCCTGCCTATACTTTGTAAGCAGTCTATTAAATTCTCTCCAAGGTACCAGTCAGAGTCTGCCATTTGCTTCCTGCCATGAGCCTCACTGGTATAAATGATATGGGGATTATTAAACACTCACTGTAAGCTCTGCAAAGGCTGTTTCATTTAATCCTCCTCTCCAACAATTCCATGAAGTGGGTATTGTTATTCTGCCGTACAGTCAATGACTCTCAGACCTAGAGAAATTCCAATTCACACAATCAGAAAATAACAAGCCATGACTGGAACCCAGGCTGTTTGAGCACCAACTACGATTTGAAGCACTATGCTATGCTGCCGTGATGACCATCCAACCTCACCATGTGCACAACTTCAGCAGGTCAATAATGTATTTTAAAGAAACTCGTTCCCTCCCACTGCCCCTCAGCACCAAAGAGATTAGTAGCTGGTCTACACCTGATGAAAATGAGCAGTATTATTGCTGACACCTCTCAGAAGTACTCACTGCAAGCAGCCTTTCCTCACCCTTTCCTAATGGGCTAACACAAGTTTTGAATCCATGAGGTCTGCAGGCACTGGAGTGTAAGTGGTAGCAGGAGAAAGAGAGCACAAGAGAACGAAAAGGTCTAGACAGGCAGGTCATGCTTAAATATCAAGTCATTCCTACCCAGTCTTTGGTCTGCAGTAAGAGGGTGGCAGATGTACACGCTTTGAGTGTTGACCTTTGAAATCGAGAGCAAGCTTTTATAGACAGGATCTCATCTCTTGTCTAACAGAGGGAGAGGCTTATGTGCTCTAGATAATGAAATTTTTGTCTGCCAAATTAGACCAGCCAGCGGCCCTTTATCTTTAAACCAGTGGTTCTATAAACTGCAGTCTCCACTTAATGCCACCACAGATCTTTGCAGCCTCACATTTCTTTTTCAAAGCCTTCTTGAATATCTTGCACATACAGATGACCTTTAGACTCCATTTAGCAAGTTCTTAAATCTATGCTATCCCGCTGGGATTTGGGTTGGAAAAGTATGAACTTTACTATTAATCTCAGTGAGACCCATTGTTGTCTCAGTTAGGCCTCTTTGCTCTGGGCAACAGAACCCAACTCTGGCCAATGTAGGCAAAGAGGAACTTCTTGAGAGGATGTCCAGGGCTTGTGGAATTTACAGGAGACCCCCGTGATTTTTGGAGACTGGATTTAGGACCAACAGGAACCAAGGAAGCAGGGAGGTGAGCTGCAGTCTGGAACCTAGAACAGTCTGATCCAAATGTCTTTAACTCAGTGAGAGCCTTCTAAGCTGTCCCTCCTCTTGTACTCTTGGGACCCGAGAAAATGCCTGAGGAACTCAGCTGAGATCTTATACTCTCTATCCCACATCACCCCCTCCCTCTCCACCAGCTGGCTTTCCCTGTGGGTAGTGGTCACCAGAAATTGCCCTCTGCAGAAGCTGCAGTCAATGCTCATCTTTATCCCCTCATCCTCCACCAGAAGCTACCTATTGGCTCACCTATGTATAGACTGTTTCTCTCCCTGGCCAGTGAGCTACCCTCAACCAATGAGGGACAGGGTCTGGAAGATCAATAATTCAGCCCCCTCGTCCTTCAAAAAGAAATTCTGAAGTATGTTCCTTCTCAGAAGGTCCTCAGTGTGATTGAGTCCAGTTGCCCACAGTGATGACCAGAGTTTTAATGCAAATAAGAAACAGTGGCCTCCTTTCCATGTCCTACTTCCACACTCTCTCAGGGTTTCCTGGAACCTTTCCCCAAATGGCCACTTGCACTTAAATCCCCATCTCAAGGTCTGCCTTATAGGAACCCAAAGAAAGACATTTTCAACCAGATTTTCTACATAAGGGAAGAATAACGTCCCTCATAGAAATTCCAACTATGAGGTGAAGGGAATTGGAGTAGCTACAAATGACAAACAACTGCCACATCCATTCACAACAATACCCCCCAAAAAGGGTTTTTTTCATAAGACTTTTAAGAAGGGGAAAAATTATTGAAAATGTTTCCTATTATAAGTTTTAATTTTGCTATTTTATTTTAAGATGAATTAAGTAAGACTCTCAAGTTGTGCCATCATGTTTTAGTTATCAATTGCTTTTCCCAAAACATGTAGCTTAAAACAATAAACATTTACTATCTCACAGTTCCTGTGGGTTAGGAATTTGGGAGCAGCTTCGTTGGGTTGTTCCAGCTTAGTGTCTCACAAGGTTGCAGGCAAGAGGCCAGTGGGGAGCCACTGTCATCTGAAGGCTTGACTGAAGCCTCCAGGATGGCTTGTTCCCATGGCTGTTGGCAGGAGGCCATAGCTCCTCACCACATGGACTTCCCCATAGGATTGCTGAGTGTTCTCCTGACGTGGCAGCTGGCTGCCCTGAGTGAGTGATCCAAGAATAGCATGATGATGGAAGCTGTGGTGTCTTTTAGGGGCCAGCTTCGGAAGTCACATCGTGTTTTTGTTTTTGTTTTTGTTTTTGTTTTTGTAGAATTCTACTGGTTACACAAGTCAGCCCTATTCAAAGTGGAAGCGTTGGACATAAGAATTTAAATATCAGGAGATAGGTAATACCACGGGCCATTTTAGAGGCTGGCTATGCAGTATCACTTTCTTTGAAAGCAGCCCACTCTTTTGGAAGACTTTAAGAACATGACTGATAATTCTACCGAGTAGAGTCAGGGACCCTCATCTTACATCGGGTAGGTCTACAGCTAGATGCCTTAGGGTAACAGTTTAACATGTAACCCAATTGTTTTGCGAAAAGAAGGACCTTGGTGCAATTCATTTCACTTGTGCTTATGATTCTGGCCTGGAGTCTGAGGATAACCAGATCTCCAGAGCTGGAACCAAAATGTGACTTGTGCTGGATAGACTTGTGTTTGGATAGACAATGTCTCCCCTGCCAATACTTTCCTTCCTCCTCCATGGAGATCCAATCCCAAACTCCAGCATGAAATAAACAAAACAGGGAAAATTCCTTTGTCAGCCCACCAGAACCTAGTAAAAACAGAGCCATATGCTGCAGAACCCAACCCGGAAATTCCAGCTTAACATAAAAAATATAAAATACCATCCTCAACGAGCCAAGCCTTTATAAAGAAGATGAGTGACTCTGCCAACCCAAATAAGTGGGAAGGCCACATGAGTTAAAGCTCCAAGCACATTTTAGAACTACCCTCCTCCCCTCCCCACCACCAAATCATAAATCTAATGTAAGGAAGGCCTGGATAAGGGCCTGGGAGATTATCTTTCATCGTGTTTCTCTTACCAAGAGCCTAGGATTCAATCTGTACGTGTTGTAGATTATACTGACCCAGAGCTCAAAGGGAGAATAACATCATTACCTGAGAACCAACCCCTAAAAATAGGCTCTAACAAGGGCATTTCTCTTCATGAGAAATGGAAATTACAGATATTTGGAAAAGCACTGACATGTATACAATAGCCCTATCATATGCATTGATTTAAATAGTGGCTCATTTCACCACAAATTTGTGACATAAATACAATGATTCAGATGACAAAATGCCAGAGATACACAACACTACAAAGCTCTTTCACAGAAATGCTAATTGTGTGCTCTCTTGGCCCCTAACTCAGTAACTAGTAACCGTGTGGTTGCTCAGCCAGAAAACTGGAAGTGTCCTTGACATTTGTCTTTTGTGTGCTCATGCTCCACTTCTAATTTATTATCAAGGTGTCTGCATCCTACACCTTCCTCAATGTTTTCCACATCTCTCCATCACCATCAGTCTACTCAGGCCTTTGGGTGGTGAGCTGCAGGCATCTTGAAACTGTTTTCCCGGGATGCTTGGGTGGCTCCGCGGTTAAGCGTCTGCCTTTGGCTCAGTGCATGATCCTGGAGTCCCAGGATCAAGTTCCACATTGGGTTCCCTGCATCCAGCCTGCCTCTCCCTCTTCCTATGTCTCTGCCTCTCTCTCTCTTTCTCTCTCTCTCTGTCTCTGTCTTTCATGAATAAATAAATAAAATCTTAAAAAAAAAAAACTTTTCCCAGCTTCTGGTCGGTCATGCCCCTCCTCTACAGTACTTAGCATTTGTTTCTGCTGCAAGGGACAAACTCAAAATAAAAATGCAGAGATGTGATTAGCAATTCAGGGGTGGTGTGACATTCCTCAAACCACCAGAGACCCAGCCTTCATTCTTGTGTTTTATGATGTAGCTTCTGTTCCAAGGTCACCTCATGGTTCACAATGTCTGCCAGAGCTCCAGCCAACACATCTGCATTGCAGCTAGCAGGAATAAGGAAAGCATTGAAGAACATGCTCTCTTCCTTAATGGGTACTTCCCAGAATTGTGCACACAAACCTTTATGTTGCATTGTCCATAACTTACACACACAACCACACTTGGAGGCAAGGGAGACTGGGAAATTTAGTCTTTATACCAGTCATGTGCAAATCAGGGCTGTTATTACTAGAGTAGTAATTGGGAAGCACATATTGGCAATTCCCCAGTAGGGACTTGCTTCTCCCGTTATGCAGAGAGCCTGGTTAAGGTGTCTTAGTTTGGTTTCCCTAAAGTAGACCTTGAGACAGTTTGTGGTCCTCTCCTTCCACATCATTTCAGCCAGAAAATGCTCTTTATGTGGCCTTTGAGGACTTACTCCTGGAGGTAAAGAGTTTAGTTTGATCATACAATGAGAAGCCACTATGGGGTTTTGAACACGAGAGTGACAAGATCAAATTTTCAATGTTTTCAAAGATCATTTCCGCTACTGTGTAGGACAGATTGTAGTGAAGTAAGCACCAAGCAGGGAGACTATAAGCAAGAATATTACAGGACTTCAAGGGGCAGCTGAAGGCATCTAGGTACAGATGACAGGGATAGAGGTGCGAGAGAAGGACAGATTTGGGTCATATTGTGGGTATACAGCCAATAATACTAGCTGTCGGAAAGACCCCACAAAGGATCGTAGATGAGGATGCCACTCTTTGAGAGGGGACTGGCTGGAGGAGGGGCTAGCCCACGAAGGGAAATAAATCAAAACTTCTTTTAAGGATGAGTCAGCCATATGTAGCAGGCATCCAAATGGAGACATCACGTAGGCCAGTAGCCGGTTAGTTCATGAGCCTGGTATGCAAGCACAGGGCCATGGCTAGAGGTGTATTTTTCAAATTCTCAAGCACATGGCAAGATTTAAAATCACTGAACTGGGTAAGGTCACCTGTGGAGGGTATAGATGAAAGAAGAAGCAGGGAGAGGATGGGGGGATCGAGGACAAAGCCTTCATGCGCTCCAACATGTACCAACTCTAGGTCCAAGGCCATGGATCCTGGAAAGATTCATTCCCCACTGCGTAAAATGGGAACATGTCCTGGGACAACACGCAGTGCTTTAAAAATGGAAACAAAAATAAATAAATAAAAATAATAAAAATGGAAACAGTCCTTATTTCTGCATCAAAAAGTAAATAATTTGAAGCAACAGATTACCTTTATCCAGTCAGCTGAAATGTTTTATAACCAACTGCTAGAAAAACAAGTTGTGGTTTGATTGGGTTTAATATAACTGTTTTGTGCTTGCTCTCTTTTTTCGTATTAGTTTATGTGTTTGGGCAGAGCCCATGAAACATCATATAAATGTAAAAATTGTTATTAAAAGCGTTCATAAAAGCTCCTTCATAATTCTCTTGTTTTATGTTACAAATGACATCCCAAAACAGCCCCCACGGAAAAGGATTTGGAAGATAAACATTTAAAAGACAAGGAAAAAAAGTCTTTTTTTTTTTTACATTGAATACTACTCATCATATTTTTTACATTTTTCTGCATGTCATGATAAGAAAGGAAGAAAGAAGGAAAGAAAGAAAGAAAGAAAGAAAGAAAGAAAGAAAGAAAGAAAGGCAAGGGCACCTGGGTGGCTCAGTCGGTGGGTTGTGTCTACCTTAGGCTCAGGTCATGATCAGGGGGTCCTGGGATCAAGTCCCGCTGCATCAGGCTCCCTGCTCAGTGAGGAAGCCTGCTTCTCCCTTTCCTTCTCCTGCTCCCTCTGTTGTGCTCGTGCTCTCTCGCTCTCGCTCTCGCTTTTGCTCTTGCTCTCAAGTAAATATCTTTTAAAAATGAAAGGAAAAATGGCTAATATTACTTAAGCGCCTACCACGCACAAGGCACTGTGATTATTATTGTGTGCACTACCTCATTTGATTTTTCTCCAACTCTCCCAAGAAGCGGGCATAATGCACATTACAGTGGAAGAAGCCGAGGCCCAGAGAGCGTGCGTTAACTTGCAGGCTGGACGGCGGCAGAACTGGTCTGTAAACCCAGGAGCCCATGCCCTAAGCTTTTATCCTACTGTTTCCGAACTGCTTCTTCTATACTTTGTTTCCCACTGCTGCTGTAACAAATTAACACAAACAGGGATTTAAGACAATGCTAACTTTTATCTTACAGTTCTGTAGTTCAAAGTCCAAAAATAGATCTTAGGGACTAAAATTAACATGTCTACAGAGCTGTGTTCCTTCCGGAGGCTCTAGGGGAGAATCTATTCCTGCCTGCACAGTCTTAACAGAGTTTTTGAATCAGGGGGTCTGGGAGGAGGCCTGAGGATGTGCTTTTCAATCAAGTTCCCAGGAGATGCAGACACTGCTGACCAGAGGACCCTGATTTAAGAGGCTTAAATAGAATGCCAAACGTTATATTTCCTCTGTTAAAATAGTGCCGTCCTCTTGTTTTCAAGATGACCCCTGTCTGACTCCATGGCCTTCCCCGAAATAGTACACACCCAGATCCACGAGTTTGGTTTGGTATGTTGCATGGGGCAGGGAGATAATCCCACCACCCACTTCCAACCTGGACCTTCCCATGAGACTGAATCACTAGTCCTCAGAGCGTGGCCCCTTCCAGCAATGAAAGCAACGTGGCATCTGCTTCCATGCTCACACCTCCTTCTCGGTCTCTGGCCCTCCTACCTCCCTCTTATCTTGTGATTACATGGGCCCACTAGGATCATCAACATTCCTGCCTCAAGATCCTTCCCTTATCCCCACCTACAAAGTTCCTATGCCATGTAGGGTAACCTATCCACAGACCTCGGGAATTCCACGTGGACACCCCTGGGAGCCATTATTCTGTCTACGATACCTGCCTGCCTCCTCTCTCATGCTCCCTTCTTTCCATTTGAAGAAGAAATTGCGCTAAACCATTTCAAGTTCTTCACTCAGTGTCAGGTCCTCTTTCTGGGCCTTTGCTCACCTGTATCTATCAGTATTTTTAGCATAGGAACCATGGGCCTCCACAGAATGGGGTCCCTTACTTCCTGATGAACTGGTCCCTCCCATTCAGTTATTGTCTTCAGGTTGGGTACTCAGACACTGGAAAAATGTGGGGGAAATGGGTGCCTCCCTTGACATTTGATAGCCTGGAGACAAGATTTCTCCCCCTTTCAAACAATTTCTCCCCTGACCTCCACATCTTCCTCTCAAGGGGAGGGAGAGAAAAAAGCAGAGGACCCTGGGTTGAGTGAAC
The DNA here is from genome assembly GCF_048418805.1 of Vulpes vulpes. Lineage (NCBI taxonomy): Eukaryota > Metazoa > Chordata > Mammalia > Carnivora > Canidae > Vulpes > Vulpes vulpes. The sequence goes on along the minus strand of NC_132788.1, from coordinate 73,089,945 downwards.
AAAGACACTTTGCCTTGGCATTCAAGGCCCTTCATAGTCCAACCATATCCTCCATCCTCAGTAATAAGATCCAGCTCCAACCATAGCCACAAGGTTGTGGCTGAATATGCCACAACCTCTCCAGCATGAATATGCCCTGCCCTTCCACCCATCACTCCCTTTGCACACACACCACTCCCTCCAGTGCCTCTGGGCTCCTCTGCCGGGTGAGGATGGACTAATCTTTGAAGAGGGCCCACATGTCATGCGCTTCAAGAAAACTGTTGATACTCCTTGTCAAGATTAGTAGGACCAGCTTCTGGGTTCCCAATCACTTTGTTCACACCCACTATTAAGGCAGAGATCTCTCAGCTCAGCTCAGATTAGGCCAGTATAGAAAACTTCCAGACTCAGGAAGGTGATATTCAGGGGCAGGTCTAGCTTCACCCATGGCTGGATCCAGGGTCTCAGACAATACCATCAACTTTGTCAGTTTCCTCTCTCCTTCTCTCTTATCTCCATTCCTTAGTTCTGTCCCCAGATGTCCTCTTATATGCAGCATGGGACAATGACTGCCATCTACATGTAGTCCCAGTTTAGCAAGCCAGTGGAAAACAAGACCCTCTCTTTCAACACACAGATGGCGTTTCCAGGGAGGTATCATTGGCCCTGTTTTTCCTCTATGCATCAGTGAACCCAGTATTTTGGCCAGGGAAGACAAACTTTTCAGTCATTGGCCATCTGAGGTCATGGGCCTAACCTTGCCCTGAGGATGCAGGGCACTTTAGATGGGCTTCAGTGGGACGCACAGCATGTGCAGGGGATACCCAAAGAAACATGCCAAACAGACCAAAATTACACTATCGTAGACCTCCGCAGCCTAGGGTAGGACCTACCTCTTTGTATTTTTCCTTTATCTGTTTATACAATTAGCTATTCCTAATAAACACTTTGGTGCTACTACTTGAGCACATACTTCTCATTCACTGAACAGCTATTAACTAAATGGCTACTGTGTGCCGGGCACTGTGCTGGGCACTTACTTGGACCCTTACTCCTCACAACAACCCTGGAGGCTGAGCACTTTTTTTTTTTCACTGTTGACCAAAACACTTTAATTTTACAACTTTCATGTACAATATGAAGTCCTTAATTGCTTGAAATTCTCACTTGGCTCCTGCTTGCAAAGAGTTCAATCTATATTTTCAGTCTTCATCATCAGGAAGGATACCCAGTTCCTCACCCGTCCACTGGGAAGGATCTGGATATGGAAAGTGACCCAGCACAGCATCTGAGTCATGCCAAAAAATGCCAGAGAATCCAGAACCACATGGTGCCACTGAAGAACTCGGCCTGGATCACCTGGGACCTGGTCAGCTGGGGAAGCTGTCTACACCGGGGCTCGATATGCACATTGCCACCAGCATGATGGACTCCACCGCCTCCAGCCGCCCGCTGGCCGGGGCCTCTGAACAACTGGCCTCCAACGTGAACGAAAGACGCCAAGCGCATCAGAGCCGACATGCCAGCCGGCGCCCGGAGAGCCCCTCTCAGGGCTGAGCACTTTCATCACCTGCCCTGCCTACTACTGCCAAGAATAGAAGTGAGGCTCAGAGATCTCATGTGGCAAGCCAAGGCCACCAAAAGTTGGATAAAAATAAAAGCAGAATCTGAACCAAAAGTCATTTGGCTCGAAGGACTAGATTCTTCCTATACCCTGTGTGAGCTTCGTGAGGGTAGGGCTTGAGTCTTCTTCATCTCTGTTTTGTTCTCTAGCATCTGGCCCATTTCAAGGCACCCAGCAGGTGCTCAAAAAATGTTTGTTGAAGGTGTGAGTCAGAGAACTATAGGAATGTCACACCTGCTGATTATCTGCCTGACATTCTAATAGAAGGTAGAGCTGAGTCAGTGGGATCCTCCAAGGCGAAGACTGTGAGGAGCTTCAAAGGGGACGAGGAGGGAAGGAGGTAAGGCAATAAGGCCCAGCAAAACTGAGACCTTCTTAGTTACGCCAGACAAGGGTGCTATGTATTGAATTGTGTCCCCCCATATGCATATGTTGAAGTGCTAGCCCCAGTATTCAGAATATGACCATATTTGGAGAGAGACTCTCTGCAGAGACAATCAAGTCAAAATGAGGTCATTAGGGTGGGCCTTTATCCAACATGACCAGTGTCCTTGGTAAAGGGAGAAGTATGGACACAGAACATCCATAAGGAAAGGCGCTGTGGAGACACAGGGGGAACAGAGGTGACTGTAAGCTAAGCAGAGAGGCCTGCACCAGATCCTCCCTCACCGCCAACCCTGGCAATACCATGATCTCAAAATTCCAGCCTCCAGAACCACAAGTTCATACATTTCTATTGTATAAGCCACCTGGTCTGTGGTACTTTGATGCAGCAGCCCTAGAAACTATACACGTAGACTTATGATGTGTGCCTACATGCGCACACACCTTCACGTGCACACACACATTTTTTCATTAACATTAAAAAAAACCCTAGTGAAACAATAATGGATACTTAGCTGATAAATAAAATTTCATTTCTAGACATCACACCCTCCCCACGAGCATTAGAATAAATGGGCCTCATTTAAAAGAAGTAAAATAACAACAACAATAACAAAACAAAACAAAAAACCAAACTTTCTGGTCTCCCACTTTCTACACAAAAGGTTCACTCAGGAGAAACCACCATATGAAATCCAAATTTATCCGGGTTTTACTTGGAAACAGCCTCACCGGAATGCAGAAGTGGAGCAAGAGATGAGAGAGACCGTCTGGAACCCATGTGCGTGCTGTTGCTCGGGGAGGGAGCCCAGGGAGGAAGCCAGGAGCTGCCGAGGTAGGGAAATGCCGCCAGGTCCCCTGTCCTCTCCTAGGGCCTGGCATTGAGGGTTTCCCAGACATGCCAGGGCTAAACTTGGGACAGTCCTGGGCAAACAGGATGGGTGGTCTGCAGTCCTCAGAAGAGGCTCTGGGGTCAGAGAGCTGCTGCGGGACCCGCAAGTCCCTACCTCCAAGCAGGGCACACCGCTTCGCCTCTCCGGCTTCCCATTCCTCGGCTCTAGCACGGAGACAGAGTTGCCTCACACAGATGCTGCGAGATGGGGCAGGGGCCTGTCTGCACGCACCCTCCCCGGCAATGCCCGGCCCTCTCCCGCGAAGGCCGGCCGCGCTCTGCGTGAGGCGCCCAGGCCGCAGGAGCTTGCGAAGCTGGGGCTAAGGCCCAGGCCAGAGCAGTGCCGGCTCCGTGCCCCCGGTGCGGCCTTCTGCCAACCAGGTTTTAGAGCACTGCATGAATGTTCCAAACTCCCTGAGCTTCAGGCACCTTTCTTTCCTTTTTTTTTTTTTTTTAATTAATTAATTAATTTTTTTTATTTAAATTTATTTATTCATGATAGACACAGAGGGAGAGGCAGAGACACAGGCAGAAGGAGAAGCAGGCTCCAGGCCAGGACCCCGATGCGGGACTCGATCCTCGATCTCGGGTCTCCAGGATCACACCCTGGGCCAAAGGCAGGTGCTGAACCGCTGAGCCACCCAAGGATCCCCCTTCAGGCACCTTTCTGAGAGGTGTTCTCTATGCTTCCCGAAGGCCCCAAGGCCATTTGGCCCCGGCAGACTGCAGTAAACTTGAGAAGCCCCCTCCCCCCACCCATATGGGCCTGGTCTCCTTCAGATCACCTTCCCCCTTTGCTCCCTTCACTCCGGCTTCCTGGGACCACTTCTCAATTCCCTGCACCCAAACTCGCTTTGGGCTGGGCATTCAGGGGAAACCCAAACTTAGGAAGACTAAAAATCACCAGCAAGGGGGCACCTGGGTGGCTCAGAGGTTGAGCATCTGCCTTCGGACCGGGGCATGATCCCGGGATCCTGGGATCCCTCAGGGAGCCTGCTTCTCCCTTTGCCTGTGTCTCTGCCCCCCCCCCTCTCTCTCTCTCTCTGTTTCTCATGAATAGATCAATAAAATCTAAAAAAAAAAAAAAAAAAAAAAAAATCATCAGCAAGCTTAGCAGATGTCAAGCAGCCATTTTAAGAATACCCACTATTATCACTATTCATCTGGCGTCTACAGTTGAGTAGACATGAGTGCTGGGAAACCTTGCTTCTAAGGTGGGCTAGCTCAGAGACTTAGATTGTGCCCAAGAGCCTTGATACACTCTTAGTAAGATACCACTTTAGGCCTAAAAATGGATTGAGTCCACCTGTGGACTGTTGTCACTTGATCAAGCCAAAATTTGTTCAAAATGGAAATGCCTCGAAATGAAAATGGAAATGCCTGAAGTACTTCATCAGGTCAGATGAGAGCATTTTAACTCAAGTCAATGTAGAGAGCTGTGGGTGTCTAAAATTATAAACCTCTCCCTGTTGGTTTTTATGTTCGTGGTCTAAGGGGGAAATGGTAAAAGAGAAGTATGCACAATAGCCCAACACAATGGTGTGATATTTCTAGTACATAGAGGATTTTTATTGTACCTTTCCACTGCTCATTTAGCTTTTTATACAAATAGCTAGAGGCAAGCCACCTTGTAACAGAAATGTTTCTGAGATTTGCAACAGGACAAGCCATTTGACATTAACTAAAGTCTGAAGTGCACAGTTGGAAGTGGCTCTGGGTTTTAGGAAACCTTGCTATAGACTGGAATTAAAAGGAAAAAAAAAAAAAGACACTGGCTTTCCACAACACGGACATTTGAATAGAAACCATTTACCATTAAGTATTTCTGCCTAGCATTCTCCAGATAAAGAGTAAAGAAGAGCATTTTATTTATTTATTTATTTTTAAAGACTTTATTTATTCACGAGACACAGAGAGAGAGAGAGAGAGGCAGAGATACAGGCAGAGGGAGAAGCAGGCTATCTGCAATAGAGCCTGATGTGGGACTTGATCCTAGGAGTCTAGGATCACGACCTGAGGCAAAGGCAGATGCTCAACCTCTGAGCCACCCAGGGGCTCCAAGAAGGGCATTTTAAATTCAAGCACTGAAAATGTGGCATGATTCTTTTTAGCTAGTGATTTACAGCGAGCTACCCCTAAGCTCTCTAGCCATCACTGAAGAACCAGCTCGAAAGGGAGTTGCCAGGGACTCCAGGGGTCAAAACTGGAAGAAATTCACCTCTGAGACCCTTTGACTTCCAGATGTCTTGAAAGAGACAGAGTAGGAATAATAAGCCAGGGATTGTGATCCTTAAAACAGCACATCTCCAACTTTGATGTAGAAGATTTGAACCACCCCCCACCCCTATCTTGTTAAAATGCAGATTCTGATCCCTGGGCTCTGGGACGAGCCTGGGAGCCTGCATCTCTAACAAGCTCCCAGGTGATGCTGATGGTTTCCGGGCCACATTTTGGGCTGTGAAGTTCTAAAGACCAGGGGTTATAAAACTGACTCCCAGTAGTCAGGAAGTCTGGCTCCAAATGTGGTCCCACTGCTAGAAATTTGTTCAAAGCCTCTTGTCAAATCACACTCGGGGAGGGGTGGGGGGCGAGGCTGCCATCTCCAGAGAGGCCAGAGAGACAGAGACACCGGGAAAGGCCATGTGTAACTACTTCTCTTTCACTGAAATCAGAGAACAAAGCTAATTCCTCCAGCTACTATTATGATGTCTGTACTGAGAGTTGCCTTAATGAAATAAATACATTCTTAGTCACCGTTTCCTAACTAAACTGTCAGCACCCGGCCCCTGTTAGCAAGAGAATCGGGGAATGTTAGTCTGGGAAGGGCCCCCAGGGATCAATTTATCCAATTTCCCTGAAACATAGGGCCTGAAAAGCAAACTTCATGGGACCGGACTACTGAGCAAGGCTTTTCAAAGGGGACCGTTAGGAGAGGAGTCTCAGCCTGCTGATGCTGGGCTGGAAATATGGCCCATCTGTACTTTTGTTGTTGCTACTATCTGCACTGCCCTATGGACACCTGTCCCCCCAACCCCCTCCCTGCTTCCCTAAGCAGTGAAGGATTCCTTAACTGACTTTCCATCTCATTCCCTAACGTGGCCATCCCTTCTGATTATCAAAGCTGCCTCACTTTGGATCTTAAGGCTTAGCCCTACCCTAAAGCTTGAATCTAACATTTGACTGAAAGGCTTGTCTACTTTTCCCAACAGTGGACTGAGCATGTCTGGAGTCTGCACTGACCACAGAGGTTGTTTCCGCCTCCTGCAAGAGTCCCCCCAGTGATGGAGTGAGAGAAGGAAACAGGCTTCCTTTTCCTTCCTTCTCCTGCTGCATTCTTTCTGGGCTCTCCCTAGGGCAGATGCCAAAGAGTCATTCATGGTGAAGTGTATTGGTGGAGGTTTTAAACCATGTCCACGATTTCTCCAATGCGCTCTCCTTATACACCAGCCTTCGTGACTGACTTCCTAAGGAACAGAATCCTGTAGAAATTATGCCATGGAACTTCTAGGCTAGGGTAGAGAACACAATCCAAATTCCATCCAGCTCTGTCTCAGGGACACTGGGACCAGGCACCATGTCGTGAGGAAAACCAGCAGCTGATGGGGAGGACGGATGGAGGTGGGAGGTGGACCAGCGAGCAGCCCCAGGGAAGGTCTCAGCCAACAGCTGGTGAGCACCACCACATATACCAGCAAAGAAGCCCCCAGGTGATTCCAGCCCTGGCCCGGGACACCCCTTCGCTCAGGATGAGTTGGTCAGAGACAAGCTGTCCTTGCTGAGAACCACCTACCCACACATTCATAGCAAAATAAATCCTGTTGTTTTGTTCAGCTTTTCAGTTACGGGATAGTTTGTTTATTTATAGCATTAGATAACTAGAGCAACAATCGCTGGTCCTCTGGAAGGCCCAGTGGGGATGTCCCTGCCATATAGACCCTCGACATGGGAAATCAGGCTCAGGTTCAATGTCCTCCTAACCCATCTGCAGGTCCTGCTTTGGGCCATCTGTCTCACGGCTTCTTGTTGCTGAGATCCCTGTGGTGGCAACAGCCAAGCCACCTTCACTGGTAGCCACTGACCCCCGTGCCTTAGTCTGCGTGGGCTGCTAAAATGAAGCACCACGGACTAAGTGGCTTACCCACGACAGAAATTGATTTCTCATGCTGTTTGGAGGCTGGGAATTCCAAGATCGAGGTGCTGGAAGATTTGGTGATGAGAACATAAATCCCATTCATGAGGTCTCCACTTTCCTAACCTAATCACCTCCCAGAGGTCTCACCTCCTAAGACCATCACGGTGGGGGTGAGGATTTCAACCTATGGACTGGGGAGGGGGAGGTGACGGGAATGCTCAGTCATAGTACCATGGCAGACACTAATCGGGGGTAGGCTGGAAGGTGGGCCTTCAGGCTATCCCGTTTCTTCCAGCTCCCTCCTGCCCCTTCTCCACACTCAGGAGTCACTGGCCTGGACCTCGACAACTTTGGAGCAAAAGGACCATGACCAGTCTCTGACTTGTTCCACACTTTCCATCTCATAAGAGGTGGAGAGGCCAGGGGGAAAGGTGGTTGCTATTCCACATACCATCTGTGGCCCTCTGATTACTGCCTTTTTCTCTCTCGTCTTTTCTATCCATGGATGGCAATGGAAAAAGGGTGCTGACGATCGTCCTGCCAAAACAGGACTACTCACAAGTCCTGTGGGCATGTGCCTGGTCTCAGTAGCTAGTGGCTCTCAAATCTGGGTTGGGGTGCACTTAGCCCCACGGCCGCTACGTAAAGCTGTGCAGGTTGGGCACTGCAGCACTGAAGGGCAGAGGCCTATACATTTTTACTGTAGTAGTAAATATTTTAGGTTTTGAAGACCACATGGTCTCTGTCTCAACTATACAGCTCTGCTCTTGCAGCACAAAAGCAGCCAAAAACAACATAGAAATAATGGGTGTAGCTATGTTTCAATAAAACTTTATTTACCAAAACAAATAGTGAGTAGCTTTGGCTTAAGGCTAGTTTGTCACCCCTCACCCTAGGAGATTCTATTCACAAAGCTCAACATGCACAGCCCTAAGCTCTCTGCTCAGCAATGTCCATCCTTGGGGGCCTCAATGTGAACACAAGAACAATCGCAGTGAGTGCCTACCACCAACAGCCAGGGGAGTGGTTTTCAAGGACACAACAAAATCCTTTCTACTGAGTGTGGGATCTTCATTACCCTTAAAGGAAGCTTCTTGGATGCGCTACTCTTTCATTCACTGAAAAGACACCTTCTGAGCACCTGCTGTGTGTCAGGCTTATGTCCAGTGCTGGAAATATAACAGAGGACAAGGCAGACACAGTCCTGGCCCCTAGAAAGCCTGCAGAATGGCACAGAAGACAGACTTTGAGCGGGTGGTTATAAATGGGATGAGTCTTATAAAAGGGGAAGCTGAGAGCCAGTGGGAGCTCTCACAGGAAGGCGAGGCCATCTCAGGGGCCTGGGGTCAGGAGGAAGCAAAGGTCTTAAGGATGAGAAGGAATTAGCCAGGCAACGCATTGGAGGACAAGTGTCTCAGGCAGAGGGACCAGCATGTGCAAAGTGAGTGGACAACATATGTGTGCTGGGGGTAGGGGGTACATCTGCAGAGACCTCTGCCTCCACGGCGGCGTCTCTCCACCATCTTTGCTTTTCTGCAGATAATCCAGACCCGGCATCTCTCATCAAGCCTGCACTGCTAGACTACTTGGTACCACAACGTTTCAAAACATTAGAACTACTTGCTAATATTGGGAAGTTAAGGGATTTTGAGTAACATCTGGATCTCTGGCTTTCCCCCAAAATTCCTGGCCTGTAAGTCCAATTCCTACAAGCAACAACTAGCTTGGAGCCCCTGGCCCTGCCTCCTCTGATGGGAAGCACCCTGCTCTTTCTGTCCCAGCCCCTGTCACTCCCGGTCACCTCACCACACGGCTGATTCACCCTCCACTATCCGCCTGGCCCAGGCAAGGCATCTGACTTCTTTCCCAGGCAAACCTCATGCCACAAAGGGAGACATAGATTCAAGACGGTGAGAAAGGTTTATGGGGACCCATTCTCCAAAAATAAACATGCACCGTGGCAGAGGTGAATTATGCTCGCCTCGAAAATCCAGCCCACGTGGCCTGATCTGTTGAATTCCCCAGGTGAGATGCTGGGTGCTGGGATAGGAAATCTCTTCTCAGAGCCCTTGCAGAAACCCTGCCCGGGATTGAGGACAGCAAAGAGAGGCTTCAGAAAGCACGGGCTGAGCGAGAGCAAGGCCTCTTCTCATCAAATCAGGGCTCTCCCTCTCCAGAAAATCAATTCCACGGTGTGGAGGCTATTCTCCAGGGCGGAGTTTATCAAAGCACCTGCCAAAGAGGGCCAGGAGATCCAAACCACATCAATAGGTGTTTCAGAAGCACACAGTCCTGATGTGGGAGAAATGAGGTCTTGGCAGGCCCGGCTCCCCGGAGGCTGACCCTGAGTGGAGAGAGCCATTAAGGGCACAGCCCGGGATGACCCATGAAGCCAAGTCCCACCGGGGCAGCTTTGGCTTGGTCCTGTGGGGGAACTCTGGGCTCTCAGCCTCAGAGCTGCCCCAACTAGGACAGCATATTGGTCATTGCTTAAGGGCTGCCACGGGGGTGGGGGGTGGGGAGGTGTAAATTCCAAGACACCATTAGGCCTCCTAGCCAGAGGGGAGTTCTCTGAAAAAGCACCAGGGGGACCATTAGGAGTGACTGCAGGCAGAAAAGCAGGGGTGGGATGGAAACAAGAACCAGGGATCTGAGGGATGTGGGTGGAGTCTGCCAGTGTCTGCTACCTGCAATTCCAAATGGTTCACGAGGCTAAAAATGTTTCTTGGGTGCAGACCTTTTCAGAACCTTTACTGTGATGATTTTTATCTCTACAGAAAAAGATATGATATATAGCAATTCTTGAACCTGTCTATGAGGCTCTCTTTTTCCAGAATTCCTAGAGATCACGGTTTAGGGAAATACCACTCTTTGGGGTGTGCGTGGTGGGAGTAGAGAGCAGGAAAGAGTTTCTCTTTCAGCCTCAGCTGAATGCTGTCCTGAAGTCCTCTGGAACCCCCTGGAGAAAGCCAGCCAGCCTGGGCACCAGGCCTTCTGGGGTGCTCCCCACCCACCATGGCCTCCTGGCCCCAGCTGGATGCTCACGGTAGAGTGCCCTGGATGCCTTCCAAGCACAGCCCTTTCAAGCTTCTTTCCGCTCTTGGAAACCACTGCATCCTTCCCTGACTTCGAGCATCAGCATTCCTGACCCACCCCTCTCCCAGGACATCAGCCAGCCTCCCATCTCCATCTGTCGCTGCTCCACTTTGAGCCTCCTCTGCCCCCACGAGACCTGCCTGTTACCCCCTAACCTTCACGTGCTTGTAAACTAAACTTGTGACAACAGGCAGTGACTCGGTTTCTTTCTTGTTTGACTCTTGCTGTGTTTTTAATTTTTCACTTAGTTTCATTGGAATCTGCCAGACTGTGTTGGGAGCTCCATGCTCACTGCCATCTTCGTCTTCGTCCTCACTGACGTGTGTTAAGTGTCACTCTTTGGCCCAGCAAAGGAACAGAAGAGGACGAGCCTGTGAGGAGCCCTGTGCCTCACAAAACACAACGTGGGGCATCTCCCCCATGCCTGACCCCTGCATGGCGATGCCCCATTCTGACTGTTCACATCTCGGGAGGAGGTGCATTTCTCTTTCCTCATGTGAGATAGTTAATGGCATTCAAGAAATTACCCTGAATCATAAGATCCGCTCCAGAGGAAATGTTGCTCTGGTCAGGTGGTGACTTCTAGATAAGTCCATCCATTGAGATTCACCGAGTCCCTTCTAGGTCCCCACCACTGAGTTTTGGAATAAAATCGCCAGCTCTGTTGTCACTCCCGTTGTTTGCATTTTCTCTCTAACTCTCACTGGGTTGGACCCTGAGCAAGGCACTTGAGCCTGAGCTCCAGTTTGCTCATCTATAGAGCGGGTACCCAAACTGACTTTTACATCGAGGTGAGACAGAGATGAAACGTACATTGAAGGCACTTAGCGCTGTGTCTGAACCATGGCCAGTGCTCAGTAGATGTCTCTCTCAATACAGTAATAATAATAAAAGATGGGAGATATTGGGATTCAGTCTTCACCCACATTACAATTATCCTGGGACATATTCTCCTGAATTTCCCTCATGTTCACTTTCCCTGAAAATCTCCTTCCCTCCCTTATTCCCTTCCAAGCTCTCAGGATTTACACAGTGTTCATGAATCCTCCGTGGAGCTCTCTAAAAACACAGATTCTGGGACCCCCCCCCAACCCCCAACCCAGAGATTCAGTGGGTCTGGAGAGCTCCTCTCCATTCAGACAACTTCAGATAATTCTGTTGTGGGTGATGTGGGCACCGTGTCGTACTAGTCAATGTTTACTAAGAGTTTCCGAGTGCAGGGAAGGGCTGGTTTGTGGCATTTGCTAAGAATATTGCCACCATGGCCAACATCTGGCTATCCATGTGGCATCACCGAGGCAGAGCTGGACAATGTTCAGCAACACACCTACAGATACAACAGACGTACCCAGCTCCCAGAGCGAGAAAATAGTAACAGGTATACACATCAGGAAGTATTTATTACCTTTGTTCTCAATATACTTATTTTGTTGTAAGTTTCTGTCATTTAATATTTAATGTCTGTGTTTAACGACCAGCTCTCCAAATCCCTGAAAATGTAACAACCAGCTCTTGGGAGCATGGCCCGAAGACATGGCCACAGGAACCAGACTGGAAGAAGCCCATTGGATGAGAATTGCACGAACACTCTGTCCCCTTTTGCACTGAAAAATGCGCAACCTTGCAGAATTTTCCCAAAATTCCTGGAGACTTTAAAGACATCCCAGAGCCTATCGTGGATTTTGGAGACACCCCCACCCCCCTTATTCCTTCCTATGCTATCAGAGCATCTTCAGGGCTGGTGGGAAGGAGGGAAGGAAGAATCAACATAGCTTGGGGAAAAGATTTTTACAGATCTTTCCCATTTCCCCATCCTCACCCTCTGCCACCCTTGCCCCATGCCTGATTGCGATGAAGGACGCCACCACCCCAGGCTTCAAGAAGTCTGTGTCCCCTTCAGCTCCAAGCTCTTAATCTCCCTCCCTCCAGAGCTGTGGGGGCCCACCCGGCTGGCCCTATCTTATCAGATTCGTGTGACAGGCACAGCGAGTCAAGGGAGGAAACAGAGGTGCCTTATCTCCCTCTCCTGCATCCGGCTGGAAGGCAAGCTGCTCCCTCTCAATGCAGAGCACAGTCTTGTGTCACCGTGCTTGGTCTGGAACAAGAAACCCACTGCCCTTAGCAGACTCAAAGCCTTACAGGGTCACGGGCAGGCAGGGGCTCGGGAAATAAGAGGTAGCAGGCTCTGGGCGTTAGAACCATTAACACAACAGCCCTGGGGGAGGTTGCTACAACTGTGATCCTCACCATACAGAAGAGGAAGCAGAGGCTCAGAAAATTAACCGGCCTACGGTGACACACAGCTGCAGAGCCAGCATTCATAGGCCAGTCTGCCCAGTTCAGAGATCAGGCTCTTAGCTGTCCTGCTATTGTCCTCACAGTAGCCTGTGTCCCCATCTCCCAGATAACAAGACTGGGATCACCACCAAAACCCTCAGAGCCTCCGGAGGGGGCATCCAGGACTTGGGCAAGCCTCTCTGCTAACGCAGCGAGAGGTCTGTAGCCTTTGCAAGACTGCGGTTCTGCAAGGGTGGAAGGAAGAGGAGGAGGGAGAGACAGGCAGGATCGGGGGCTGAGCGACAACAACAAGGGCACGAGCAGATTGGGGGCTGAGTGAGAACACCCACCCTTGGCAGGCAAGCTCCTGCTCATATCCAGGTATGGGAAGAATTAAAGGGGGTAGGTGGGTAAGGGAGAGCAAGAGCAACTCCCAGTCACTGTGGTCAAGTTCACAGGTGTCTAGAGATGCAATCATGAGAGCTGCTCCCTTGGGTCTCACAGCAATCAGGCTGCTCCCTGCCCACCCCCTAGCTTCCACTGCACTAGGAATGGGGGGAGGGCACATCACACTGAGGTGCTGGCGTGGCTACAGTTCCCATCACTGACCTCCATTATTCTAAGGGTTACCTGGTGGTAGCCATGGCAACCGGCCCCAGGAGCAGTCATTGAAGATGCTCATCCCACCCAGTGGGCAGGGCTGAAGTGCCAACACCACGCCCACGGCAGTCTCCAGCCTTGCTACTCCAGGCTTCCTTGGGTCAAACCTCTTCACATGGGGACAAAACTTGGGCAAGTTACCAAACTGCCCTGAGCCACTGACTCCTCATCTGTCCACAGGGAGCATTCAGCAATCCTCACCATCACCATCAAAATCATCATCATCATCAAAGAACAGGCAGTGTGACTCATCGAGTAATGAGTTGGGCAGATCTGGCTATGAACCCCCACTCCTAAAAGTGACACAAGCTACTGTCCTCGGGAGCTCCCAGTTTCCTCACCTGTAAAATGTGGGTCTGCAAGCACTTTCCCAGTTATCACGGTATCTAGTTGAGCAGCTATGAGTCTTAGTTTGGCTTTCCCTAAGAGCGGGGCCCAACATGCGGTTTGGATGCAGGTAGTTTGTTTGGGAGCTACTCACCAGAAGCGCAAGGCAGGGACTAGGTGGGTGACATGGGGGACCGTGCCTCTGATCTGTCCCACCGAGAGACACAAAGTTGGGGTGTTGATCTAACAAATGCCATCCCACAGCAGAGAGAGAGGCCTCAGGGACAGCGATGCCAGTTTGGGGTGGGAGGCCATCCCTGCCTCAGGGAAAGGCAAAGGTGGGCAAGAGCTATAACAGAGAGCACCCAGCCTGCGTGGGCACACAGGGGGTGCTCAAGGAACACATGTGTCTGTGTCCATTCCACAAAAATGTGTTCCCACTCCGACTTCTGCTGCTCCACACAGACATTTTTACTTTGTAGAAGCCACTCCTAGTCCCACAAGACTAGGATAACAAAGAGCCTGGGGTTTGGCCTCTTTGGCACAAGTCAGCCCAGGCATAAGAACCAGCTCTGCTTCTTTTACTAGGTGGGAGGTGCTGGGCAAGTGCCTTGATGCCTCCAAGCCTTTGTTTGTCCATCTGTAAAAAGGGACAATAATAGTACTTAACTCACCGTGCAATGTGATGAGAAGTGAATGAGACACTGTATGAAGGGATGGCAAAACGTTTCTATAAAGGCCCAGATGGTAAATATTTTAGGCTTTGCACACCATATGGTCTCTGTTGCAACTATTCAGCTCTGCCATTGTACCATGAAGGCAGCTGTGACAGTATGTAAACATATGGGTGTGCCTGGATTCCGATAATACTTTATTCACCAAAACAGGAAGTGACCAGATCTGGCCCAGTGCCCACAGTTTGCCGACCCCTGGTATAAAGCACAGGACAGAGTAGATACTCAACAGGCAGGAGCTGTAATTGTGGCCACAGCTTAGAAAGAACTCAAGCCAAAAGCTCTCCCCGGCTTAAGAAAGTTTCGACCTCATCCCCTTCCATGTTGCCTGTCAACCATTCAAAGCACGAATATGTGTTCTAGCCCTTGCTACTCAAAGTGTGGTCCACGTACCAGCCATACCACCCTACCTTAGCGTTCTTGAGAAATAATGCAGCCTCTTAGCTTCATCCCAGATCAACCAGATCAGAATCTGCATCTGAACAGGCTCCTGGGTGAGAGGGTGAGATGAGCATTCCAACCGAAGATACCAAGATACCAAGGTCCTCATGGATCACCGACCTGCCCTTCCCAATCATATGAGGCTCTATCTGCCCTAGCTTTGGAGCCAGGTCCTCCAGGCTGCTCACCATTTATCCTTCTCACTTCTAAATCTGGGGCATTCTTTTTTGTTTGTTTTTGTTTTTGTTTTTGTTTTTGTTTTTTTACCACCATGGCACAACTGCCCAGTAGGCTCTACTTCCCTATGCTCAGTGGGTGTCAGCAGTGCTTCTCCTCAGGTAGGTTCCTTGTCTCTTTATTCCTCTCTCCTCCACCCTCGGCAGTCTGCCTGTCCCAGGCACTTGCACAAACAAATCCTCTGACTCAAGCCTGTCTCCTGCTGGGGGCTGGTCCCCCACTGCACTGCCCAGTGCCATAACCACTCACCACCTGTGATGACTGAGCACTTGATGTGTGCTCGTCCAGAGCGAGATGTGCTGAATCAAAAATACACAGGGTTTCAAACACTTAAATAGACCAAAAAAAGAAAAAGAGAGAGGGAGAGAGAGAGAAAGAGGGAGAGAGAGGATGTAAAATATCTTAATACTACTTTTTAGTATCAATTCCATGTTGAAATAGTTCAGAAACAGAAAAATATGTAAAAAATTAATTTCATTTTGTTTCTTTCTCCTTTTTTAATGTGGCACCAGAAAATCTTCAGTGAAAAATGTGGCTGGCATTATAGTTCTATCTGACACCACTGGTCTGCCAGGACAGTGTAAGGATTAAGAATGTAGGTCCCAGAGTTCAACTGCCTGTATTCTGTGAAAGAAAAAAATTATATGACAGTTGTTAAGATAATAAGAAAGACTTTATTTAAGACAAGTGCAACAGGGGAGAGAGATTAGGCTCAATGTAGAATCCAGCAGGACCAGTAATGGAGAAAGGAGTCGGTGGATGGAAGATTATTAAGAGGGGACGTCAAAAGTAAGGACTTTTGGCAAACCGATCTCACAGGATTCTTGTGAATGGCAGGTCAAGGGCTGATACATCAAAGACAGACTACAATGACCAGGTATTAAGGGTGAGCAGACATCAAGGATGGGGGGGATTCTTTCTCAACGACTCAGCAGGATTCTTTGCTAAGACTGGGCTGGACAGGCCCAAGAAGTTGGCCAAGGAAAGAGTCTGTCAGTCCAAATCTCAGTTCTGCCCCTGTGCGGCTGTGATAGAACTGGATAACCTCTTTGTACCTCATCTAGGAAATGGGGATCCCAAAAGTATGTACCTCCAGGATCGCATGAGGACTAAATGAGATGATGTATGCTAAACTCTTTGCACTTTTCCTGGCCCATAACCAGCACTCAAATCTGAGTTCCTGTTTACCGTTCCTTCCCCCATGACCCAGCCAGCACAGAGCAGACCACAGATATTTGGGAGGGCTAGTTCTGAGACCTCCAGGAATCTTGGATTCAGAGTGATGGAGATGATGACACAGATCCCTGGCTTTGTCCCAATCACATGTCTTTCCAAGAGCCATGAGCACCCTGTGCCATTCTCTTACCACAACTTGATAATTATTTCCTATTCTCTGAAATTCTCTCTCTAGCCACATAGCCATATTCACCAGGAAACAAGAGTTGCACCGTGTCGTGAGTCCTACAAAGTGAAGAGGTCGGTGGTCATCTCAACCCCTGCCCCAGCTACTCACCTTCATTAGTGTCAAGACACACACTGTCCAAACTTGTGCCTCATCAAAATAGCAAATGGCTGTGGGTCACAGAGCTTTGGGTCCTTCAGTTGGTCTGTGAATTCCAAGGTCATAGTGGACTTCAAATAGGTCCCAGCACTTCCCTCCCCTTTTGCTCCCCACCCCTCTCCCCATTTGAAATTCTTGGTAACCCCAGAGTGAGCAGATCACAAAGGAACATTTGTCATGGGCAGACACAGCAGGCCAGGACCACTGGCCAAAGCTGGGCCGATAAACATTTGTCATTGTTGGGACGGGCAGCCTAAATCTCTAGTGAGGAGATTTAGAATTCTCTAGAGAGAAGAGAAATCCATTTCTTTGCCAGAAATCTAGCTCATTCTATTAGAGAGGCCTTAAAAACACATCAAAACAAAGACAGCTGACTATGACACCCAGGCTCACATGGGTAAAGTCAGCTCCATTTATTAGACCCAGATGTAAATTGTGTTAAAAGGTCAGGCTCTTATCTCTGGGGGAAATGATTTTCTGAGAGATCCTGGGCCCAGCAGAGACCTCAGGTAACCCAAAATTGGCAAAGAACAGCCCTTCCGTGTTCTCTGCCCTACCTCTCTAAAATTCCCCTTTCCTCAGATAGCTAGAGAAGCTTCATGCCAGTGATTCTTGGACTATTAAGTACATTAGAATCACCCAGAATGTCTATTTATTTAAAATGCAGATTTCACTGCCCTACCCCCAGGTTCAGAAGGCTGAAATGGCACCCAGGGAACCAGCATCTTAATAAAAAAGATAACACAGGTGAGGTAGTAATTCTAGCAGAACTTTCTCCTTGGCCCGCAAAGCTGGAGAAATCTGGGTGTACAGGCTGGACGGCCGGCAGGGACACGCCCCTCTGTGCAGTCCAGGAGAGGCAGGTCTGAAGCTGCAGAGGGAGTTCCTGTCCTGGTCTCCCCACCCTGCCCACAAATGCCTGCCCTGGCCAGGGAGGAAGACAAGAGTTTGTGGTTGTTTCTGGTATGAGGGCAAGAAATTTGTTTTGCTCCCACTTCACAAAACTGCTTCATCGCTGTTGTGATCTGCTTTACCAACATCATTGATTGTGGTGACCTGAAGGAATCTGGCCCAATCCTTGGCTCATCCCACCCCTTAGTCCTTCCCAAGATCTGCTGCTCCCAAGTCTCTTTCCACTAGGCCAGCAGGTGTGCGCCCCTGCACTCCAGTTGTGGTTGCGCTGGGAATCGTGGGCGGGCTTTGTTTTAACACCAGTGAACAGGCTCCACCCCAAATAAGGAATCGGGATGATGGGGAAGTGGTGCCTAGTGGGCCCAGTAGTGGGGTTTTTCATCATTCCCTGGGTGGTTTCAACAGTACTCAGGGTTAATAACATTTGCGCGTAGTTTTCTGCCCTGGGTGCACATTGGACTCCCCAGGGCAGCATTAAAAACCCCGATGATGCCTGAGTGAGTCCCACCCCCAGAGAGTCTAAATTAATTGGTTTGGTGTTTTTGTCAGGCACTGGAGAGTCTTTAAGACCTCCCTCAGCTGAGAACCACTGTCTAGGTAAGCCCTCTGTTTCTGCGAACGAAGCCGAAGCCGTAGCAAAAAGTCCTGCTGGGGTCATCTTTAACTTGGGGGATATCTTCAGGCATCTTTGGGGGCCTAGGAGTTAAGAAGCTTTGGCCCTCAGGGTCTGATGCCTGAAGACAGGGAGGTGTAGCACTCAGCTGGGGTTTCATTTATGTTTGTTGACAAATGGGACATTGTTTGGCCTGAATGCAAACCCTGTGGCGGTTCAGGGGATCTAAGTGCCATGCTACTCAAAGCATAGCCCCCCAGGCCCCCAGCAGCAGCATGAGGGGGAGCTTGTTGGAAATGCAAGTCTGCAGGTGCCACTTCAGACCCACTGAGTCAGGAGTGCTTGCTGGGGCAGGGCTCTACTGCCTGTGTTTCACAAGCTCGAGGATGATCGATGCCCACCCAAGCCTGGGAAGACTCCTTTAGCATGCATAAGAATGTCTCAAGAAGCTGTATTAAAATGCAGGATTCCTGCACTCATTTCCCAAGGGTCGAATCCTGGAGGTCTGGAGTAGGGCACAGGAATCCATATGATTAACCAGTACTCTGGGATTAGGAAAAAAAAAAAAAAAAAAAACAGCAACAACAAAAAGCAGTCCAGGGCCCAACTTTGAGAAACCCTAAAGAAGCCAATTACCCACAGAGGCCTGTGCTCCATCTGGCCACATTTCCCACAGGTCTGCAAAGGACTCCTGTCACTCTCCCAGACTGCCACTCCCACTGCAAAGCTTCTAGGACCTTAGGCCTTCGCCACTCACTGTCCTTTCTGAGAAAATGGGCTGCACCAACCTACAGGCCAGGAAGCACCACCCCAGCAGGCCAGCTGAGAGGAAGGGGCAGGGGCAGGGGCGGGGTGGGGGTGTCTGCTGTGGCTTGGCAGGTTTGCATAAGGAGCCTTTCCACATGGTCCGGGAGGATGAAAACATGCAATTACCCCCGGACGGTGCTGGGCTGGGTGCACTTATTGGTCCTAACGCTCCTGGCTGCTCGCTTCCAGATGCACAGTCCCAGAGAGGACGGTTGGTTTGCTCTCGGCTTGGTCTGCGATGCACCCGAGGGTGGCACAGGGCCCCGGGGGAGCTTGCCTCGCATCTGTCAGTGCTTCTCCAGGGCTGCCTCCCTGGTGGCTCCCTGGCCACCGGCCACCAAGCAGAGCCCTGCGCCTTGCACGCAGCTGACCTCTGTCCAGCTCCCTCCAGCCTGGGTCCCCGGGGTGGCTGCCACCAAGCAGCAAGGACTTGCGGGGCGCTTTGCCCCACGCGCTCGAGTTCTCTTATCTTTGCGGGGGCTTGCCTTTCCATTTGTTTCTCGGGCAGCCACGCTAATAAATGGGACACAGCTGAAGCTGTCTGCCCAACAATAGCCGCTCAACCAATTTGTCTCAGGCCCCGTTTGTCCTGGATCCTCCAAGCCCATTAACCCCTGAACCTGGGAGATGGTATCTCCCCAGGGATGAATTACCTTTATTTCCAGACGTGTGTTTGCTCATTTGGCACCCTATTCATAAAGGCAGCCCCGTTTTGGCAGCCCTCCCCAGAAACGGAGCGGGAAGAGCATCCCCACCCATGGGAAGGACACGCAGTTTAGGAAGAGCAGCTGGCCATATCTAGGAGTGACAGCTGACACTTGGCAAACACTCCATGTCAGGCACGATGCTGAGTCCTTTTTCTGCCTGCTGTGGTGTAGCCTGCATCGCCAACCCAGGGCTTGGGTGGAACTGTAACCCCATTTTGTGCAGAGGGCATCTGAAGCACAGAGAGGTAAAATGACTTGCCTCAGAGGGCTCAGCATCTCAGTGGTAGGGCCGGGATTCAAACTCAGGCACCTGCTGATTTTAAACCAGCTCTCTCACCAGCTCTCATAGCTCCTACCCTTCACCTGTTCTCACTGGTGGTAGGGACACAAAGACGGATTTGGGTCACAGAAAAGAAGAGTTCACTGGACTCCAGTGATCCTTACCAATGGATTTCACTTGCAGGGGAAAAGAAAAAAAGTATTGACAGAAGTGCCACCTCTGACTATTTTTAAATCAAATGCTTATTTTTAATCCTCAAGTTTATTTTTAGTTACACACACTGTTTTATTCATGTGGGTGGAGGGAAAGAAAATAGTAGTTAATATGTCACAGCTCTGTCACCATTCAGCTTGAATTGAGATTTACCAGTCCATGCTTTTGAACGTGGTAGGATGTGACCAGGGCTCCTGCCGGCTCTGGCTAGTTCCTGCTCTGCAGATCTTAGAAGATGGAAGTGATTCATCTCCCAAAATTAGATTTCTGATTGTTAGGAGTTGTGTTAGTCTCGTATAACAAAACTAAAATACCAGAGTTTAAAATATAGTCTATTCTCTTATGCAAGGGTTTATTCTTTAACACAGTGTTCTCAACCTTAACACATCAAAATCGCCAGAGAAGCTTTAAAAAAAAAAACCACCAGGATTCCTAGGCTGCACTCTAAAAGGCCAATTACATCAACATTTCTGGGGGTGACACCTAAGCACCAGGATTTTTCACACTTCTCCAGGTTATTCTAATGTGCAGCTGCAATTGAAAACCGGGGCTCGACCATAAGGCAAATCCCAACATCATTCCAGGGATGAAATGGTGGCTCTGCAAAGTCAATCCAGATCCTCTCCATCTGTCTACACTTTCATCCTCAGCATCTGGCACTTATTCTCAATGTCACCACATGGCCCAAGATAGCTGCTGAAGCTCCAGCCATCATATTTGCATTCTAAGTGGGAGGAAGGAGAAAGAAAGGAAGGGGAAAAGCAAAGGTCATACCTAGCTTCCTTTTTTTTTTTTTTTTTTTTTTTTTTGCTTTTATTTATTTATTCATGAGATACCCAGAGAGAGAGAGAGAGAGAGAGAGAGAGAGAGGCAGAGACATAGGCGGAAAGAGAAGCAGGCTCCCTACAAGGAGCCCGATGCGGGACTTGATCCCAGATCTCAGGATCAGGACCTGAGGATCAGGCAGAGGATCAACCGCTGAGCCTCCAAGTTGTGTCCCTCCAAGTTTCTATGTTTAAGTCCTAATTTTCATTTTGACTTTATGTGGATTTAGGGCTTTTAGGAGATAATTAAGGTTAAATGAGGTTATTTAACCTTAGGTAGGGTCCTAATCTGATAGGATTGGTGGCCTTATGAGAAGAGGAAGAAAAAGAAAAATGTCTTTTCTCTCTCTTACATTGGGAAGGCAGCCAGCTGTAAGCCAGGAAGAGTCATCACCAGAGAACCAAACTGGCTGGCCTTGACCTCAGACTCCCAGCCTCCAGAACTGTGAGAAAATGTCTATTGTTTGCCGCCCGCGCCCCCCCACCCCCAACCCCGGTCTACGATATTTGTTATGGCAGCCTGAGCAGACTAAGACATGGCTGAGTCAGCCCCCTCTTACCACCCTTCCCAGAAATTCCATCAGAGCCTCTGTTTCTATCCCATTAGCCAGACATAGTCACACAGCCACACCTAACTGCAA
The DNA here is from genome assembly GCF_048418805.1 of Vulpes vulpes. Classification (NCBI taxonomy): domain Eukaryota; kingdom Metazoa; phylum Chordata; class Mammalia; order Carnivora; family Canidae; genus Vulpes; species Vulpes vulpes. The sequence continues at coordinate 73,068,601 of NC_132788.1, read as the reverse complement.
AAGAGACAAATGGAGTCTTTTTGCCGGGTTCATTACCACTTCCAATACAGTTGGGGTTCTAGGACCAAGGAAGAGGGAAGAAAGGATATTTGGTGGCAACTAGCAGTCCCTTGATCCCAGCATCAATAACGCAAACAGGTGGGAGGGGATGGGAGAGACGTGGGGACACCTGAGAGGGAGCACTTCAGAAAGAAGGAAATGAAGCTCCAGTAAACCTGTAGCACACATCAGGGAGCACCAGGAGCAGAAGGCAGATTCCTGAACCAGAGCCTCAAGAGGACCAAGCGTCCCCACTGTCCTTCCAGGGCATGACAGCTGTTGGTAAATAGGCCTCCGTGTGGAGCCCAGCTGTCGGAAGAGCAGTCCTTCTCCTGGTGTGGCCTTGGGATGACACACAAGTTTGCACAGGCAGGGGTCCCAGGACAAGCAAAATGATGCCGCCAAGCAAGGAATGTTTTTGGTTTTCGTTTTTGTTTTGCTTTATTGCATGCATTGAACAAGTTATAGGCAAGCCTTTCCTGGGCCAGCACAAGAAGGGCTGGATGACCGGTGGAGAAATTGAAGGTGAAGAGACAGTAGAACAGGCATGGCCTGGAAATACAGCATGGAAGCCTCTCTTTATTCAGGGAGCAAATATTTGAGGATTTCCTATATGGCCATGAGCTGCTAGTAGTGCCAAAGAGAGAGACCAGGTCCCTGCTTTCACACAGCGTATGTGCCAGAGTGAGAAGACAGTCAACAAATCCACAGACAAGACGGTTTCACATAGAGTAATGAGGAAGGCGGGGGGGCAGCGATAGGCAATTGTCAGAGGAGCTCTCTTTGGTGAGGAGGTATTTGACTTGGGAGCTGAATGGGGAGGAAATTAGGGGAAGAATGTTCCAGCAGAAGACAGAAGGAAAAATTGCACCAAAGAACCCAGGGAAAGAGTGGTGCTGTGGACAAGGATGGGGGCAGGAGCCAAGAGGGCAGAGGGAAAATAGGCAAAGACTGGAATTTCACTGAAGGGCAGTGGGGAGCTTCTGGTTATTTTAAGCCAGGGAGAGACACCGTCTGACTACTTTTTAAAGATTGCTTTGGCTGCTGTGGGGATCTTGTGTGGCACAGGTGGCAGGAGTGGAAGCAAGGAGATCAGTTTGGAGGTTTTGTACTGTCTGGACCTGGGAGCAGGGGTGTGTGTGTGTGTGTGTGTGTGTGTGTGTGTGTGTGTGTGTGTTGAACAGCTGTCGGCAAACTATGGCCTGTGGGCTGCTGTCTTTGTAAATAAAATTTTACTGGAATGTAGTCATGCTTGGGTTTACTATTGTCTATGGCTGCTTTTGCACTAAAGATACTTTGAGTGAGTGTAACATAGATCATCATATAGCCCTTAAGGCTCAAAATATTTACTATCTGACCCTTTACAGAAAAAGTTTGCCAACCTCTGGACTAGAAAGAAGTGAGGTGATGAGGATTATTCTAGATAGGGAGACACTGAAGTATATTTTAGAGGTAGGGCCAACGGGATTTATAGGTAGATTTATATAGATTGGATAGGGGGAAAGGGGAGACGGCATGCAAGCTTTGGGATTTTGGCTTGAGGATTTGGTGGATGGTGGTGCCATGTACTGAGATGAGAAGGTCATGTCTGGGAAGGAAAGCCAAGAAGTCTTCTCTGGGCATGCTGTTTTGAGATGGCCAATGGTCCACTGATGAGCAGAGCTGAGAACATCTTCCCAACCATGGGTCCATTTGGATCTGTATGCCATTTAGATAACTCAGTGGCTAGTAGCAAATTGCTCAGTAAGGGACCCAACCTTCTCATACTAGGGAGCATGGTCATTGGGAGAGTCAAGAACCCAGGCAACTGATGATCAGATATCCTTACACGGAGCCTTCAGTGTTTTCGGAAACTTCAAGAAGCAAGCAAGAAGACACAGTGAGTCTTAGCTTGAATTTGGCCAGGAGGGCCAAACATTAACTAGGGTGGCATTAATTCCCCTTTGCTAATTAGCAGAGTCAGTACCAGCATTCATTTATCTATCTGCTTAAATGGTATGAGATGAGTCACTCCGGGCTCCCTGTTTGCTCCCGCAGCCGTCCTCCTGTCTGAGCTGGGTACCACTGTCTCAGACCCCTCCACCACTCCTTGTTTGTGCTACATCACATAAGGTCACTGGTAAGACAAGGATGCGGTCATTCCCTTTCCAGGTACCACCATACACTCTCTTACCCAAGTCAGAAGCCCCAGACTTCTCCTCTCTCCCTCTCTCTCATTCATTCCTTTCTCTGAAATGTCTTCCAAATCATCAGCCCTCTACCTTCTAGCCTCCACCAAAGCAAAAGATGCCTACCTCCTCCTCATGTGGTCCCCAGGGAGACTGTCCTGGGACACACATCTCATTGTGATGGACAATGACAGCCTTGTCTGCCAAGAACAGCAGCTCCCTTCTTCTGGGGGCATTGCCAAATCTCTCGGACCCAGCATAGGTTTGCCTTTCCCCAAAAGTTCAACATTTCAGTTGGCTGAGCTGACAGTTGAGAGATATACAAGAGTTAGCCAGGCAAACAAAGGAAGGAAACGTGTGCTCTCGGCAGAAGCCACAGCTGGTACAAAGGCCCAGCGGCAGGAGGGAGCAGGGAACACTCGAGGCCCAGAGAGGCAGATGCAGCTGGAATGGGAGTAAAGAGAGCCACAGGGAGCAGGCTGCACGATGCCCATCAGGCCTGGCAGCCAACCCACAGCAAACCTACAACAAACATTCATAAACTGTCCTGTCTGCCGGGCACTGCTCTAACGTCTGCACGTACACTCCCCCATTCAGATCCACAGCAATGAGCAAGGTAGATATTATTAGCACCCCAATTTTACATCCGAGGTGAATAAGACAAAAAGAGCTGAGGCCCCATACCCATGTGTGAGAAGGGACAGAGAGAGACAAAAAGGGGAACAAATGGCACGTGCCGAGCAAATGAAACACTCAGGCTGTTAGACACCGCGTGCTCCCCGTGCTAATGGCCGGCGTGGCTGGTCGGGGGGCTGAGAGCTGGGTTGGCCGAACTGGGGCTGTGGTTGGTGTTGGCTTCACCAGCTCTGCCCCACACGGAGCAGGTGCCTGGATTTGCTTCCTGCCTCTTCTGCTGCCTATCCACATGGCTGGATTTATTTTCAAAACAATTTATGGTTATATTAAATATTAAAGGCACTTTGCAGGTGGTGTTTACTGTTCGAAAAGTTAACAAATGTATGTTGTGCTGTATAAAATGGCAAAAACCAATTTGGAGTGCTTGATGGCTGGGGTGAGGTGACAACAATATGACAGCCATTTCCAGATTTTAATGAGACATCATCTTCCGCGTGGCCCCATTACATGACTGGGCAGGAGGGACAGCCAGGGGCTGGCTGAGCGATGGAAGGGCCTCTGCTAGCCCCTGCATTGCTCAGGGAGCCATTTGCAAAGGCCATGGTCCACACTCACAAGAAGCCCAGGTCTGCATGGAAGCCCATTCTGTCCTAAAAATATCATAATACTATTTTTATAACAGGACTTTCACCATGTGCCCAGCAGTGTGATGAACATTCTCTACTCATTATATGACACATTCATTGCTTCTATGAATGTTTATGGAGTACTCACTCTGTGCCAGACATTGAGCACAGACACCCAATCCCTGCCCTCTTGGGGCTTACATCCTGAGAGGGAAGACAGCAAGAGGCACATAAGCAGACTCAGAAACATGTTAACTGTTGAGTGGGACTAGTACCAGGAAAGAAATATGTGACATGTAGAGACATGGAGTAATGAGGGATGGGCAGGGGTGGATGGTAAGGGAAGACCTCTCTGGTAAGGTGACATTTAAGCTAAAGCCAAAGAGATGGCAGGGATCAACCACAAGGAGAGGCAAGGCATAGCTATTCTGGCTGAAAGAACAGTACATGCAAAGGCCCTGGGGCAGAAGAGAGGTTGGCACAGTCTAGAAACTGACAGAAGACAAATGTCACACTAAAGAGCTGAGAGCAGAGTTTCTGATTGGGTAGTTCTGGGGTGAAGCCTGAGAACTCCCATTTTTAACAAGCTCCCAAGTGATAATGATGCTGTTGGTCTACAGACCACTCTGCTTCACTCCCAGGGTGATGGAGAGTGTTTGCTTTCAGTGTAAGAATCGTAACAGAAGTTAGAAGCTATGACCTCCCTAGCACTTGTACTGTGCCAGGCACAAATACTTGTGCTTTTATGTATATTATATATATTGAATTCTCTGAGCCCTTTGAGGTAGGTATTATCATCATTTCTAGATTACTATTTCTAGAGAGGGGTAAACTGAGGCATGGAGAGGTAAAGTGACTTGCCCAAGTTCCCACAGCTAGTTCCAGGCTTCCTGGTCCACCATTCAGCATCTCTGAGAAAACCATTTCTCGTTTCTAGGTCTCTGGTACCATTCGGTCAAGTCATTAACGGACTGACTAACCCTGCGGTTTGGCATTACCTCCCTAGCCCCGAGACACGGGGTTTGTGTGTCCTGCACTGAGGCTTCCTTTTTCCTTTCCAGCTCCCCTTCTGTGATGGAGTTCAGCAAATATTCAAAGGAGAGTGAGTGTGTGTGTGTGTGTGTCTGTGTCTGCGTGTGTGTCTTTGGTTTCCTCTGACTGATGGGGGTTATCACAGGCATCCAAAGAGAGCCCCGTCTGTATTTCTCAAAAATTTCCTGAGTTTGTCAATCTCACACCCTATGAGGTGGTGCAATCCATGCCCCCAGGGCTGAGGCTGATGGGACAGACACCTGTTATGGGACAGGTGTTGTCCAAACCCTCTCAACTCTACTACAAGCAAGGTGTTATTATCACTCCCTGTCTATGGACAGAACCACCGAAGTTCAGAGAAGCAAAGAAAATCGCTCCAGGTCTTGCAGCTGGCAAGTGGGTGGCGGGATCCCGAGCCTATATTCTTCACAAACTCTCTGGCTCTGTCAGGATTACCTGTAAGGTGAGCCTTAAAGCACCAGAGCTGGTGTAAGAGGGGCCCAGGACACGGGGTCAATCACGATGGGAAAACATTACAGATTCCCGTGGAAGGAACAGATCGGTTGATCCTTCCAAGCCCACCTTTTGAAAGATGGGAAACTAAGTCCCCAGCATGGGACATGATTGATTTCTCTTCTCTCTCTCTTTTTTTTTTTTTTTAAGATTTTATCTAGTTATTCATGAGAGAGAGAGAGAGAGAGAGAGAGAGAGAGAGAAAGGCAGAGACACAGGCAGAGGGAGAAGCAGGCTCCATGCAGGGAGCCCGACGTGGGACTCGATCCCAGGACTCCAGGATCAGGCCCTGGACCGAAGGCACTAAACCGCTCAGCCACCCAGGGATCCCCGATTTCTCTTCTTCATCATGCATGAATCCAGGCTTTTTCAACCTTGGCACTGTAGACATTTGGGGCAGATCCTGCCGGGGACTGCTCTATGCTTGTTACGTGGGATTGTTTTATGCATTGTTGGATGTGGAGCAGCATCCCTGGCCTCCAGCCACTGAAAGCCAAAAGCATCCTCACCCAAGTGTTAACAACCAAACATGTCTTCAGACATTGTCAAATGTCCCCTGAGGGTGTGTGTTTTAGGGGGAGGGTACAGAATTAGATCAGACCACTTACTTGCTTAAAATTCTTCAAGTTTCCCTGGACAAAATCCAAACTCCTTTGCCTGGTCTGTTAAACCTTCAGCAACACGGCCCTGCTAAAATTTTGGCTCTTGTGAGTCTTTCTCCCACCCGAGTAAAAAAATCATAGCAGACAAATAACTGGGCACTTCCTACACACCAGGCACTGTTCTAAGTCAAGCTCCCTCACAGAGTTACCATCCCTATGTCACAGCTTGGAAAAAGGAGGTCTCCACGGTTTAAGAAATGTGTCCAGGGCCACTGGTTAGCACCTGACTGAAATCCTGGCACCCAGGGACGCCTTGGTGGCTCAGTGGTTGAGCATCTGCCTTCGGCTCAGGGCATGATCCCGGGGTCCTGGGATCAAGTCCTGCACTGGGCTCCCTGCAGGAGCCTGTTTCTCCCTCTGCCTATGTCTCTGCCTCTCTGTGTCTCTCATGAATAAATGATTAAAATCTTTAAAACACACACACACACACACACACACACACACACACACACACACACACAATCCTGGCACCCTGACTCTGACCCAGGAACTTTCTGCTTTATATTCTGGCCAGTACGCAATAGAACAAACCAAACTGACCTGTCCCTCAAATGTGTCCCCTGGCCCTGCTCCTCCTTGCCCAGGGAAGGAGAGCCCCTCTCCTACCCCAGCCCGCCCCCGCCCCCGGGCACCCTCTGGCCTGGGTCTGTATCCCACCGCCTGGCCCTGGGGCACATCCAGGCTCTGCCGGGGTTGGTTAGCATCGGAGAGCGTCAGGCCGGCCTCACCTCTCCCGGAAGGGCTGTCTTAATCAGGGATCATTTGCTCGGCAAAAACAAACTCACTTGAGCTAACTTAAATAAAAGGAAAGCAATTATGAGGAGTTAGGTTATCTCGTGGGCCCCAAGGGCGAGAATTCATTTGGGTACCCACTCATTTAAGACGAGAAATGCTTCACAAGAGACTGGTACTGGGAATTGGAAAGCTGGCAGGAATCAAATCGGCTCTTTATCCTCTTTCTCTTTGGGTCCCTGGGGAGCACTTTCCTCTTCCTCTGCTTCATTCTCCCGCCTTAGGTTTCAGAACAGCCTTCCAGCTCTTTCTGTTTTGTTCCTCAGAACTTGGGGCCCCAGCATGGCCGTCCTGGTCTGTCCGGCTGCTGTAGCCAAACCCCACAGCCCGGGGGCTGGGAGACAATGGGAAGTTGTTTCCCACAGTTCAGGATCCTGGAAGCCCAAGATCAGGGAGCCAGCATGGTTGGGTTCTGCTGATGGTTCTCTTCCTGTGTCTTCACAGGCAGAAGTGATGAGGGGTCCCCTTTGGGAAAGCACTAATACTATTCATGAGGGTTCTGTCCTCATGACCTAATCACTCCCCAGAGACCCCACCTCCCAATACCATCACCTTGGGTTACGTTTCCAAGTACCAGCTTGGTGGGAGGAACACAAATCTCAGGCCCCAGGCATGGCTGTACCTACACGGGCAGTCCCAGCCCGAGTCTACATACATGAAAGGTTTACTCTGCCCAGCTGCTCACTTCAAATCTGAGTCCTAATGCCAGGTAACCAGGTGAGGGGAAGGGGGTCTGATTGGCCCTGCTTGGGGCATGTGGTCAGTAGCCTATGGATGAGGGGGCAGGAATCAAGGACTATAGACCCCTCTGCAGGAACTCTGAGAACAAGCTCTCTCAGAAGGTGAAGTGGGCTGGGAGGATTATGTTATGCGTGATGAAGGAATCAAAGGGCAGGGAACATTCTTGGTGGAGGAAATAATCAGATAGAAGAAAAGCCTGCTGTCTCCCTGATTGTTCCGGGGATTCCCTGGGGACAGGTCTTCTCTCCTCTGCAAGGAGTGGCCCTGTCAGTCTGCTCTTGCTGGCAGAGCTGTTCTTTTTTTTTTTTTAAGATTTTATTTATTTGACAGAGAGAGAGAGCTCAAGTAGGGTGAGCAGCAGGCTGCCCCTGTGCAGGGAGCCCAATGTGGGGCTCAATCCCAGGACCCTGAGATCATGACCTGAGCAGAAGGCAGGTGGTCACCCACTGAGCCACCCAGGCGCTCCTGGCAGAGCTGTTCTTGCAGGGAAGGCCTCTACCAAATCTGAGCAGGGCCCACCTGATGAGGCCATCACATAGTGAGTTAATCACTTTTGCCTTCCCCCTACACACACACACACACACACACACAGGCACACACGTGTGCACCTTAGGACATTTAAGTGGCAGCTGCTGCTCAACTGCTTAACTGTCTACAAGTCTCAGAGAAGAGACAGAGAAGTAGAAAAGGTACAGAACTGCTCCCGCAGCTTGTCTGGAATGGGTTCCGATAGCCACAGGCCGACTACTTCAAAATTATGTTCTCAACCCACATTCTCCATCTGACCTTCTCCATCTGGCTTCCAATTAGCAGGAGAGCTGGTGGGCTTGGGTGGGGACGGGGATGCCAGACAGAGAAGTTTCCAGGTAATGAAGGCTAAGCCAGAGTTGAACACTGTCCCTAAAATGAGGTTCTTCCTCTCCCTATGGAGGAGACAGGATATGAGAGGAGGGTCCGTTGGCTTCTGGCCAGCCCAGGTTATGGCTCTGGCGTGACCTGTATGGCACCACTAGGGCTTGCGTCTTCCACCCAGAGGAGGGCACCCTATTCCAACCCAGCCTGCTTGATGCAAGCAAAGTCTTCTACTTTTTTCCTCCTCCTCTGGGCTCCACTGAACCCAGAAAGTCCAATCATATTTAGCACATGACAGTTTAGGCTCTGTGGTTGCAGTAAATCATGTGATAGCCATTACTGCACCTGCATTAGGAGCTCCTGGAAAGCATATCACAATGCAGACTTCTAGATCCTACCCTTTAGCTATAGATTCAGAATCACTGGAGTGGTGTGGCCTAGGAATCTGCATTTTTCACAAACTTCCTCTCCCTACCCTCATCAGCACCAGAGATTTTGTTGTACTCAAAAGTTTAAGAACCAAGAATCACTGTCTATCATTTGATATTAAGATAAGGAGATTGGATTCATGATGTCTAGAACTGTAAAACAATTAGTGTGCTTTATTTTAAACAACAATAAAAAAAAGTCCCTGGCTCAGAGGTTAAAAGCTTGGTGTCTAAACTCGAAGCCTGGCTCTGTTATTACTTGGTCAACTGACCAGATTAGCTCCCACTCTTGGCCTCAGTTCTCTCACCTGTGAAATGGGAATAAATACAGTAAGCAGTCCCTAATGGTAACTGTCATGCTCTGATTCTTGGGAGAGGACAGAGAAGAGAGAGACGAAAGCTACGCGGGCTGAAGAACAGGACCTGACTGGGAGGCTGAGGGAATGGGGTGTCAGGCAAGAATTATTCCTGTGCAGGAAGCAAAGAAGAGGCATCACATGAAGAAAGGTCCAGAAGATACAACATCTTGCAAAGTCTCTGCCAGCGGAAGAGCGTGGGACGTGGGGACCACCAAGGGAAGGGTAAGGTTAGAGCTAGAAATGGTCAAGGGCAAGGTTGAAAAGTGGGCAGGAGTCAGACTAGGAGAGGGCTGGAAGACCAAGAAGTGGGTGATGAATCTCGTGGCTGGAGAAGAGCCGCTGAAGCGCTGTAGTAGAGGCATACATTGTAGACGTGTGTCAGATTTCCAGACTCTCCCACCCTCACACATGGGCACCCCACATCCTTGCTCAGAGTCTGTCCCCTCCTCATGGGTCAGGGAGCCAGCAGTGGCAGAGGACACATGACCTGGAGCCCGTGCTCCCTTCTAGGCTATATACTCTTAGTACCCAGAGCTCAGAATTTCCTGCTCCAAAGGCCCCAAACCTACCTCTGGGGCCTCTGTAAGCCTCCATTTTCCTTCTCCAGAGAGGCCACTGTGGTCTGGGCCAAGCCCTGGGACAGAGGGCTGGTCTGAGAGGCAGCTGTGCATGTACAGGGGGCAGTGCTTGGAGCAGATTTGGGGCATCCACATACATGTGGAGCTGGAGGTGGGAATATCCCAGGACTAGGCCTCCATTTATACCTTTCTCCCAGGCCCCAACAAATAACAGGGGCAGGGCTATTGCAGATTTGCTTGTTGGCTGGTGAGGGGAGTATATTAAGGGAGGCTTGCAAACCAGTTGTCAAGCTGTTGCTAAAATCCCAGCAAAGAAACAGTGACTTCTAGTGAAGTTGTGGGAGATCAGAGGAAGAAAAGCAGAGTTGATTCAAGAGCTATTCAGTAGGTGACCTCATGCTGTTCCTTGTCCTGTCTCTAACTGCTCATGGGAATGAATATATCATTCCACAGAGAAGAGGAGAATGTAATTTGAAACTAGAAGGAGTTGGAGGCAGAAATAATGGCCTTGCCCACACTCTACGAGAAAAGTTAAAAAAAAAAAAAATCGGTGACTCACAAAAGCTAAATACCGTCAACTCACTTGCAAAACAGCACTGCTAAATCCTAGTGAGAACAATGACCTTTGATACATGGTAGGAACAATGGGGAAGAGAGGTCATGGGAGGGAAGCTTGGCGTTTATGTGATGATATTAAGGCTGGGTGGAAATCTCAAGACCTCTCCTTGCCCTACCCAGATCTGAACTATCAAATAAGCTCAGGTGGTCTGACCCAGAGCCCAGTTCTCTGTAGTGTCCTTGGGGCCTGGTTCCAGAGGTGAGGGGAACACAGCCCACATTTCTGCTGAACCCCTTTAGACCCTAAAGGCTTGGAGGAGATGCTTCCATATTCAGTCATGCTCAATGGCCAGAACTCATCTCTACAAAGACTTTTTCCATGGATACCAGGAGGGAAGACACTGGAATTGTTGACCATGTTGGAAACTCCCAGCAAGAAAAACAACTTTGGCTATTATAGTGATCATCTTCATATAGGCTGACGTTTATTAAGCATTGATTGTATGTCAGACACTCTTCAGGTACTCAGTTAATCCTCACCATCTTACAAGATAAAGGTAATATTATTGCTCCTCTGCCAAGAAAGAAATGATGGATGGGAAGGTTAGGTAACTCTCCCAAGGTCATGGCTAGGAAAGGCTGGAGCTCAGATAGTGAATCTAGGAAGTCTTCCACAGAGGGTAATCAAAGGACCTGGGGAGTCCAAAAATACTGTGTCCTCATCACCTCTACTGACCTTCCCCACCACTCTGCCTGGAAGAGACAATTAAATCTAGCACTGATTGGGGCATCTGGGTGGTTCACTGGTTGAGCATCTGCCTTTGGCTCAGGGTATGATCTCAGGGTCCTGGGATAGAGTCCCACATCAGGCTCCCTGCAGGGAGCCTGCTTCTTGCTCTGCCTATGTCTTTGCCTCTCTCTGTGTCTCATGAATAAATAAATAAAATCTTTTTAAAAAATTATAAATAAATCTGGCACTCCTTCCAATACTGGGAACCTAGGTTCTCACAGCTTCCTGAAGGAGGATGGAAGGATGCCTATTTCTCAGATGGAAAAAAAAAAAAAAGATCTAAGACCAGAATGAAAGTCTCTTTAATACTTTTTCTAAAATGGGAATATCTTCTGTTTTATTTCTGACAACATATGATCAATGTAAAAACTGCAATGAATACAGAAGTAAAAATCTCCCACCCACTCCGAGGCCCCTAGTGTTATATGCCTCTTCCTCAAAATAAATGCTTCAACAGTTTGGTGTACATTTTTCTAAGCCAGCATTTCTCATAATATGATTTGCAGACCCTGAAGGTCCTGCAACCTGTTCAGAGAGTCCTCGGGTCAAAATTATTTTCATAATAGTACTAGGAGAGTATTTGCCTTTTTCACTGTGTAATTTGCACTGATGGTACAAAAGCAGTGGGAGTTCAAACCAGCACCCTGGCACAAATTAAAAAATAGCACCAATAAATCATTGTCATTGTCAGTCATTGGATTCATCACTTCCACACATTTGCAATTTAGTGAAATTGAATTTTTCTAAAGATTGTCCTTGAGGAAGCCTTATAAACTATTAATTTTATTAAATCTCTACCCTTGAGAATACATCTTTTTCTTTCTTTTTTTTTTTTTTGAGAACACATTTTTTCAATATTCTTCATGATGAAACAGGAAGAATGCACGACACACTTCTGCATATCATGTATGAGGATTGTCCCAAAGAAAAGTGTTTGTGGGGTATTTGCGTTGCCAGCTCAACTAGCCACATTTTTCATGGAACACCATTTTTACTTGGAAGTATGACTGTCAGACAAGCTTTGGTTATTGCATTCTTGGAAATTTGGCAGAAAATTTTTACAAAATTTACAAAGTGGCCTGTCATTTCACAAAAAGCAACTGACAGTATTTGTTGCCAATGAAAAATTTGAGCTTTCAAGCAAAAATTGGAATTTTGAAAAACTTGGATCCTCTACTATGTGCTTGACAGATTTCCTGTGTTTAAAGACTTTTCTGATGAGATCAGTGTTGATATTAACAAATGTGACATTTTGATATTGTATAATGAAATGTGTCAACATTTGAAAGATCTCCACAACTCAGTGAACCAGTATTTTCCAAATGATGTTACAAAATCTTGCATGGGTAAAAGATCCATTTAAAATACAACATAGACCAACTGATTTTAACATAACATGGTATTAAAGTTTACTGATCTGGTTTTCAAATTCATGTTGCAACTATCCTTTAAAAAACTACCACTTGGTGAGTTTTCATGTAAGATCAAATTACCACAAATATCTGAAAGGCTAATAAAATTTTCCTTCCTTTTCCAACTGTGGTGAAGCTAGATTTTTCTCATATATATCAACCAAAACACCACATCACAACAGATGGAATGCAGAACAGACATGAGAATCTGGCTATTTTCAACTAATACAGGCACTGAAAAGATTTGCAAAGGTGTAAAACAATCGAATTTTAAAAATAGATTTTGTTTAAAAAGATAATTTTTTCATAAAAATATAATTTACATGTGTTACAGACTAAATGTGTGTGTCCTCCTCCCCAAATTCCTAAATTAAAATCCTAATCCCCAGTGTGATGGTATTAGGGGGTGGGGCCTTTGAGAGGTGATTAGATCATGAGTGGGGAGTCCTCACAAATGTGATCAGTGTCCTAATCAAAGAGACCCCAGAGAGCTTTCTCACCCTCTTTCTGCTCAGGTGATGATCTCTTGGTTGTGGGACTGAGCCCTGAATACTCTTCCATGGTCAGCATGGAGTCTGCTTCAGATTCTTTCTCTCTCCCTCTCCCTCCTATTCTGTTCTCCCAGCTCACAATCATTCTCTCTCTCTCTAAAATAAATAAAATCTTTGTAAAATTGTATCAAGGATATCCTTCCATGCCAAAGCTAATATCCAATAATATAAATAACACCTACTTTTTATTAAGTGCTTAGAATGTGCTCAGGCATTGTGCTAAGCAGTTTGTATAAAAGCAAGTAATTTCCTTTTATTTTGCACAAAAGAACTTGTGTGCAGTAGGTACTATTTCTCTTCTTCGACATATGAAGAAAAGGACACAGAGAGTGTAAGCTACTTGCCAAAGGATACACAGCTAATTAGGTGTTTCAGAAAATTTTGAATGCAGACACTTTGATTCTAGAGTCTGCAAGCTTTATAGATGTTAGATGTCAAAAGTGGGGAAGTCCAGGGGAAAGTGGGTGGCTCAGCAGTTGAGCGTCTGCCTTTGGCTCAGGTCATGATCCTGGCTGGGGTCCTAGGATCGAATCCTACATCAGGCTCCCTGAAGGAAGCCTGCTTTTCCCTCTGCCTATGTCTCTGCCTCTCTCTCTCTGTGTCTCTCATGAATAAATAAATAAAATATTTAAAAGAAAAAAATAAGTAGGGAAGTCCCAAGATCTCTATGCATAAATGCACACCGAATAGTTATAAATGACTAGAATAATATATATATTATTATTATATTAATATATATAAATATTATTATATATTATTATAATAATATATATTATAGTATATATTATATAATATATTATATATTAATTAATATAGTATATTAATATATTATATTAATATATTAATAATTATTATATTAATAATTATAATTACTATATATTATATAATATATTATAATATATTATATTATATATAATATAAATATTATTATTTACTCAGGAATAATCACAACATAAGTTGGGATAGTTGATTTAGGTACAGGGAATCACCAAGCACCATAAGTAATCTGTGGTTTTGTTGTACCTGTTTTGTTTCTGAACAGGACTTCCAGTACCTAAAAGAGCTCAAAGACAAAGGAGGACTGTCTGTCACCCTGCACACTGTTTCAAGACCCTAGGTGAAAGCCAGGGGTTTCCCTATCAAACTATGCATACATCAACTCATTTCCTTTCACTTTTCACATAAGAAATTATGTGCGTTAGGTACTATTTCTCCCAACCCCATGCCCAGCTAATCCAGTGTCTGTCTTACATGCTTTCCCGAGGCCCTATACTTTTCCTTATGTCATTTATCCCAATTTGTAATGATCTTTTTGCAGGCTACTCCCCTCTATCCCAGATTGTGTGCTCCAGGAAAACAGAAACACTGCCTGTTTGCACTCATCCTTCTATCCTTGGAGCCTAGGACAATGCCTGGCACACAGGAGCTGCTCAGTAAACATTGTTTGAATGAATGACTGGAAAGCAGACACTCTCAGAATCTACACCTAAACCCTCAGATCCCTTTGGTGCATGAGCTCCAAATGTGCTGTGGTCCCCACCCAACCCGCACCTGTGTCTTTGGGGGGTGCTAGAGCTAGCTTTGTCAGTACCAGTGCAGAGCTGGAAGTGCCTGAAAATGTATGTCCTTCTGGAGACAGCCCTCACCAATGACTAGCAAGTGATGGTAGCAAGTTTTAATGCTTTGGCTCTGTCTCTCCCTCATCAATATACTGTGAGTATACCCTGCTCTCTTTCCAGAGCTCCCCCAACAAGACTGAGTCAAATGCATTCTCTATAGGACTTGGCTTCATACCACACCATTTCCCCACCATCCTATCAGTTTCCCCCTGAGACACTTTCTAATTAGTCACTCAAATTCTTTGCCTCTAGGTCTGCTCCTGGGGAACTCAACCCAAGGTAGACTGGGACCCTTAATCTCTGTACCCCTCGTGCCTCTTCAACACTTGATTTTATTTGTTGGATGAATGAGTACTGGCATCCTATGTATAATCCTGGGGCTCCAGGGCAAGGAGTGGGATGGTTAAGAAAAGAAGCTATTGCAACAATGTTCTCTAGAAGTCTTAGTAATTAAGACCTTTGGGAATGTGGTATCAACAGTGGTGTGCTGGAGCTGGTTCAAACTGGCTTATGCAAGCCAACTGTTAAATATTCAGAAATTTTGTAAATTGGTTGTTAAATCCTTGGTAGCTTGAAATTGGCCATGGTGGAAGTATTTACACCGCAGAAATTGGCAGATTCTACAAATCAGGGCTGGTCTCCATACCTCCTGCCCAGTGGCTCCCACCCCCTGCCCCGCCTTACCCCCCCTTCAACCCTACTTCCTAAAACTAGTTTATTACTATACTACTGGGAATAACATTTCACGGTTAAAAAGGAAAAACCTATATACAAATAAGCTATACTGTGGTGGTTATACTGTGGTGGTTGTAAAGTCAGAGAGACCTGGTTTCAACTGTGCTGTTCCTTATTGATTCTATGACCTTAGGCAAGTTACTTAACTGCTTTTTGTCTCTATTTCCTCATCTGTGAAGCAGGAATAACCTTTTTATTTGCCTCTTGACATAATAAATGTGAGAAGCGCTTAGCTCAGAGCCTGGCCCATAAAAATAGCTCAATGAATGATAGCTATTGTTAAGTTAGAAGAATCAAGGAGCATAGAAAGGCTTCAAACATAGTCCTGGAGACTACAGTCATGGTATCCCCATGTCAGCAGCCTTCGCCTCAATGGTTTACTCTTTAGTTGTCAGCTCATGCCTATAAGGTCACCTTGACCAAAAGCTACAGTTTTTGGCAAATTCTTAAGGAGATTAATTGCTCGGCTCAGTGCTTATCACATGGAAACTCCAGGCTCCAGATGCTGGCTTATTCTATGGATAATTCAGTGAGGGGGCACTGGCTCATGGCCTCTGTAGCTCCCTTCAAGAAAAGACAATCCATTCAAGGCAGATTTATTAGCAGGTAGTGGTGCCCACGTAGCAGAAATCACACTGCCCTAATTAGACTCATGCCCCCAGGGGCGTTACAGTGACACAAAATCATCCCATCAGATCTGACAATTATTTAACATGCACTACATATCCTGAGTCAAATGCAAAAGGTTATCTGAAAGGTCAGCAATAGTAGGATGGCCCAGCTATAGGTGCCAGCGCCCCGCCTATGTCTCACTGGGACCAGCTTTCCTACTCCTGATGGCTTTCCCACAGCCACCTGTGGCCCTGGCTATAGGAGCATGGCCGTGGAAGCAGTGCTGAGCCAATGATTGATGGGAATTTGTGGCTAAATCCCCGGCTTCCTCGAAGGCATATTCCCCAGTGCCTCGTGTAAGTTACCAGTGGGATTGAACCCATAGCAGTTGTCAATAGCAGCCCAGAGCAGTTGATCCACAGCAGTGATCTGCTTAATTATGTACCTTTCCTTCCCTCATTTCAGCTTCTTACTAGTGCTTCTTGGGTTCAACCCACAAAGAGAGTACTGATATTCCATGCTTTGTCTCACGGTTGGGGTGGCAAGGTGAGGGGCGGTAGATCCAACCAAAGACAAACGGATGCCGATATTCAACACCTACTATGTGCCAGCAGGATCCCGTGGACGGGGGTTCCACGGCGAGGGGACAGGGTGAGTATGAGAAGGGGAGCTGAGCGGGGTGAAGAGTGGCAAAGCAGGATGGGATTTCAGATGAACAATTATTCATCTCCTGCTCTCCCTCCGTCCCTCTTGGGTTGTGACATGCAATGCATATATCATACTTGTAAATGTTGACTGCAAGCATTTGACCCAGAGTTATGGGCTTGTGGGGGAAAATGGAGCAGACGTTTAATATGGAACTTCCAGATGGGCCTTTTCCAGTAGTAATAATAAAAGATAGCATTTATTAAACTCTTACTGTTTGTCAGATACTGTGATCAAAGGCATGGTTGGATGCAGTTGCCACAACACTATGTAGTAGGTACTATCACCTTTTACTCTATGGATGAAGAAGCTGAGTCTCAGAGAAGTTAAGTCACCTGTCCAAAGACATACAGCAGAAGACAGTGGTGTAGCCAGGACTGGAACTTAGAGCCCATGCTCCCGAGATGTGGCTGCCAACATGCTGGGGCCCAAAGAGTGATGAGGACTTACAGATCAAATTCTTTCTCTTCCACCCTCTGGACCACAGGTCATTCATTGTTCAGTTATCCTGGGAAACAGCAACCCTCTGATTGGTTCTGTGTTCAACATGGTACTCAGACTGGTTGGGGAATATTCCAAACCGCCCCCTCCTTTCTCTCCTTTTCTGCTTTAGAGACCTCCCACATACATTCATTACAGTACACCAGGTAGAGGGGAATGGAAACCACGGTGTCCAACATGACAAAGAAAGCCCACCATTGTCACTTGCCAAGAACCTGACAACAAGTCATTGTGCTTCAGTCTTCTGTGGAAGAAAACTAAAGGTCATGTGCATCAGTCTGAATGTTGGCTATGAAACTGATACTTTGGCCAAATGACTCAGTCAAGACGGAAACATTATTTTGTTCGCACTGGCGTGGGCCAACATTCCCCCAAAAGGAACACTACTGAGGATCAATGGAATGTTCGAAGGAAATAGAATTTCATTCTGTCCTTCAGTTTACACTCCTCACAGCTACTTTGGTCTTTCTGTTCACTGCCCTGCAAAGACCTAGGAGAACTCACGGTTCTCCATTCTCGCCATGCTGAGCCTCTGGAGAGAAGATGCCTACACCGAGCCCTTGATCCCTGATTGACTGAGATCCCCACTTGGGAAGGGGCTGGCTGCACAAGGCAGCAGTACACAGACTCCCCAGGGAGCCGGGATCAGAAAGCTCTTGGCACTGGACCGACTGTCTGGGAGCAAAGGGTCAGGATGGCGTGGCTTTAACAAGCTGGCTTTGATTACTTGGTTTTTGGCTGTGTGCTCTCAGCTCTCGAACCAGAGCCTGGCCAGGTCAGCTTGACCCCAGGTTGTCGCTCTAGAGGACTGTCAAATAACTGGCATCGTTAACTGGCCACTGATGACCAGGACTGGAAGACAAAAGTCTCAGTTGCTAAGGCTTTTGTTGGCCGGCTCCAGAACTAGTTTTCTTGGCGGGCAAATTGTCATAGTTCCTGGGGGAACTGTACTGGTCCTGGGCCTTCAAAACCTCATAAATATTCCTTACCCTTCAGCTTCCCTGCTTTGTGTGCAGGGCTGAGCAAGGGGCAGGGAAAGAGGAGGACAGAGAGAAGAGGAAAGAATGACCCCCTGCAGGTTGGGTTTCTCAGGCTCCGAAGTCAGCAGTGGCTGGGACTGGCCAACGGGAGGCATTATCAAGATTTGAAGGGCTGGAAGAGGAGAGTGACCAGGGCATCTCCCCAAATCTATCTGCACCTCAAGGGATCCCAATTTTAAGGAAGCAGAATCCAAAGAGGGCAAGATTAGAATGAAGTGAATGATGCCACGTTGTGCAAGTAGAGGGCCAGGTACGGACGTTTTAAAAAAAAATGTTGCTAATTTGTTCATCGTAACATTTTGGCATTAATTTTACTATTTTTAAAACATTGCATGGAAATATTATTTATCTTGATTCTGATTTTTTTGATGCCCCCATAGAATCTGCAAGTACCTCTTTGCCCCAGGCTAGACCTGGCCTTGCCTTCCTGTATGTGAGTCACATGTGGGTTTAATTCTACTTGATGTTCTGTAGGCTGCTTTTGTTCATTTGATGATATGTTGCTGAGCATTTCTTTGTTGATGAATATAGTCCTACATTACCCATTGCTTAAAATCATGTGTTATGCAATTTTTTCCCAACCCCTTCCTGATGGGTCTGGCAATCTCTGCCAGTGTCCCAGACATGTCCCTAGCTTTTCTGTGTGCTCCAGCCAAATGCCACCATAGGCAAATGCATTTCTGAACTAGAAGTCTTATTCCAGAACTGGAGAATGCAGCAGAGCAAGTATTGAGAATGAACACCTGCCAGGAACAGCTCTTGGCCAATAACAGGGTGGGGTGAGATGGAATAGCATACAAATACCCCCAAATACCCCAGGTCCCCTGCCCGTTGGGTGGGGCAACTCTGAGGTGTGTGCTCTACACCAGGTCCCAGAGCTGTCCTATGGAAACCAGCTCCAGGTGCCCACCACAGTGGGACTTGACTTAGTAACATCTTTCATTAGCAGCCTGCTCCTCCCTGTATCACTTCTCCATTCCCTTCCAAGACTGTCTCCACATCCTCTTCGAAAAATGCACTCAAATATTTGTCTCCAAATTGGTTTCTGTTAAGATGGGCCTTCAGATAATTTCTTTTACTATGGTGACCACCATATAGATTCTAGCACATTAATAGGCTCTTTGGGGACCATGGTCTGAACCAAAGATAACAGAATATGATTTTTTATAAAGCAAAAAAAAAAAAAAAAAAAGGAAAGAGACTGTATTAGATGAGAGCATCTTGGGATACATCAGATAAAATTATCATTTTTACTATGTGCCGTGGCATCAGAAATTTGAAAAGCACTGTTCTCACCTACCGGACTGTACATTAACTCCTGCAGCTCCAGTGATTGGAACACAGTAGATGATCAAGAAACATTTGTCCCATGAATAAAGGGGGTAACTGATGAATGCTCTGAACCTCTGCAAGCTGAGTACAGGAGACCACACAACTTCCCTGAGTCACTGAGCTTCTGTGCCTCAATGTTCTCTAATTCTCTAATCAAGACAGAGAACAGTGTAATACTGAGGTTAGCAAAGTGAGTTGCGGGCTGCCGCGGAGATATAAAATGGGAGTCCAGTCTTTGGAGATGAAAACGTTCTCTGATCCTAAATGGCCACAGGAGAAGAATCAGAAGAACCTTTTTGAAGTGACAGTCAGGCTTCAATGCCCACCTTGGGAGGGCTTCTGTGCCCACACATGTTGGCAAGAGAAAGAGCTTTTCCGTCGTCGGTGAGGTGAGAGGTTACAGCCTCACCGGCTTCACCCTTTCCCTCTCCCTCCTCTGTCCTGGCTGCAAAGGACCAAATATGACTTCATAGGATCCCTATACCCCGTGAAGCACCTCTAGACTCAAGGCTCAGGGCTGTAATGAAAGCAGGATTTCAGCAAAACCTAGACAGCCCTACTAATTCGATTGCTCTTAGTTGACTCTAGAAGCATTTTTCTAAGATGATGAGGGAAATCTAGTTCTTCCAAGAGCTGATGAGAGAAGGCTGTAACTTCTGCTGAAATGTCCTCACAAGAGCCCTGGCTTCTCTCCCCCATCCTGACCCAGCCTCCAACCCACACCACGATTGGATTTGTTGACATTGGTCTTAAACAGCTTCTCCCAGACAGTTTCCTCTCTGGTTATTCTTAAGCTATCTGCTCTCTCTTCCACACCAAAGATTCCTATTCCTTGAGAACAGGCAGGGCCACTGATCGGGCTGGGGCATGCATCCCAAGAGGCAGCAGGCTCTTTGCAGGGAGCAGAGAGACGGGGGGGGGGGGGGGGGGGGGGGGGGGGGGGGAGTGGGGGCAGCCTTCCAGTATTGTGCTGAAAGGCTTAACGTTTGAAAGGCTTAACATTTTATTTCCTGAGTTTTGCATGCCTCTGCTTGGCTGCTTTTCTCTTTGTTTGCCAGGATGTGTATCTGCACTTTTGCCCGTTCTTAAGTCTTGGTCCACAAGTTGTCCAGTGTGGAAACAAGAGTCTGGACGTGGCTTCCCACCAAATAAACATCCTAGACCGTGCACACACACAGACCGTTTACCTGGGGATCCCCAGAGACTGATGAGTATGGACAAGCTCAGGATTCAGGCATATTCCCAGCAGCCTGACCCTTCTCTCTTGCCAAAAAAAAAAAAAAAAAAGGCAGCTTTTTCAGCTTCCCACCAGTTATCCATCCATCTTTACCATAACACCTTTGTAGGACAACTGTGCAGAAGTGGCCTCCCAACCCAACAGATCAATCTGAGTGAACTGTAGAAGGCTTCTTCCTACATAGCTCCTGATGGTCTCCCACATTGAGGAATGCTAGAGGCCAAGTCCAAGGGCTCAAACACATTTAAAGACTTTGCTTCTGTCATGATTGCTCACATTCCATTGATGAAAGCAAGCTACAAAGCTAAACCTCAAGTCAATGGGCAAGTATACTTATCCCTAAGAGGAGCAGGGAAGAGAGTGAATATTTGCTCAACTACAACACAGTCACTCCCCCGCCCCCCTGCCCCAGCCACGTCTTGAGCCCTCTACCCTTGATTTCCTACTCAGCCATGCTGAATGTATCATGCTATCTCCTGCCTCAGGCCCTTTGTACATGATGTGGTTTCTGTTTGGAAGGCTCTTTCTCTTCCCAATTCTCTATTACTCCTTCTGATTGTTCAGATTTATGTTTTTTTCATACTTCCTCAGAGAAGACTTCGCGAATTCCCAGACCAGGCTGGCTTGCTTGCTTAAGCCTGTACTCTGCACCTACCCATAGTCACTGCCCTGCTTACGGGCAACTATTTAATTATTAACACTCGGACATCTCTCTTGCTTTTGCTTGTTTTCCCCTTTAGCTGTGACTTCTTTTTGTCTTGTCTTAATCCACCAGCCTCTTTTTGTAATTCATACCCCTGCCTCAACACCACTTTCCCCAAGCACCTGATTTAAAGTAGCGACATTAGGGGCACCAGGGTGGCTCAGTGGTTGAGCATCTGCCTCTGGCTCAGGTCATGATCCCAGAGTCCTGGGATTGAGTCCCATGTCGGGCTCCCTACATGGAGCCTGCTTCTCCCTCTGCCTATGCCTCTGCCTCTCTCTCTGTGTCTCTAGTGAATAAATAAATAAAATCTTTGAAATAAATAAATAAATAAAGTAGCGACATTACATTCAGCCTAACACTTAGAAATGACACGTTTTCGCAGTCATTCAATTGTTACACTAACGTGTACACCCCAGGAAAGGAAGGGTCCTGGTCTCACTTGCCCATCCCCATGCCACCAGAGCCTGGCAAGTCTGGTAATAGTGCTTCAGCGACTCTCCCATCTGGTAGACCATAGTCTCCCCGATGTCTGGAGTCAGGCCTGTCGGTGGGCCTTCATCCCTCCACTGCCTAAGAGGGGCCATGCCCATACCGGGTATTCCATCGCCTGCCAATCGTCTGAAACGCTGACCTGCATCGAATCTCCACTGACAAGGATGCCCGTGCAAGTAGCTACACTGGGAGGTGACCTAAGAGGGAAGGGATGGAAGACAGGCAAGTGAGGGAGCTGCCCAGCGTGTGTTCGAGACTGCTGCACGGGGCCCACCTCAAGGTTACCCCGAGAGAGGGCAAGGGGGCCTGGCACTCATCCACTAACCCTCACCACGCCACGGCTGGGGGCTGCTGGGCACCGCTGGGAGCACCCACACCCTGCAGCATCTGGCGCCCTGGCCCTGAACTGGGGCCGAGCTGCCTGGGGGAGCCAGAGGAGGCCTGCAGGCAGCGATGGCAGTGGGAAGCCGGTCAGCCCGAGGGGAGGCGGCCAAAGGCGGCCCCGGGCTCCGGATGGCAGAGACTCTATGAATGACTGTACAGGCACCGGGTGAAGGTGCAGACAGAGGACTGCAGGACGGCAGCAGGAGGCGCGGGGTGGTCAGGCAAGGGGGGAAAGGCAAGAGCAACGCTCCTATCGGCTTTTATGGCCATTTCTGCAGCAGCTCAGGGGTCGGAGGAGGGAGGGCTCTTCCTAGTGGAGATGACTCATCGGAGGGGGGTGGCGGCCCGAGTCCAGGCTCCGAGCCACCAGCAGCTCTTTGGCAGTTCGCTCCTGGTGTCTCAGAGGTAATAGCCAAAGCAGAAACGGCGCTGCTGCCTTTACAAAAACAGCGTTTGGAAACAGACCGAAATTTACTAGCAGGAAGGAGGAGGGGGGGAAGCAGTGGCAGGGTCTGGAGGAGAACCAGGAATCCTGCAGCCTCTTCCCAAGCCCCAAGGAAATGCAGGCATGCCGGCGAGTGCCCGCTGACCCAGGGCAGGGGCCCCCTGTTGGCTTTCAGGTCGAGATATTCCACGCCCTTTATCACCCCAGGTCCCGCTGGGGGCTGTTCGGCCACCTCTTGACACCTACACCCAGGAAGGAAAGGAAGAGAAACAGACAAGGAGAAACTCCAAGCAGCCAGCCCCTCTGATTTGTGAGCAGCTCGGACCAAGGGCTGGTGGCTGAGCCCATTTCGAAGCAAGACTGGCCTGCGCTACTCCTGCCCTTTGAATGGACACTGGGCCAAGGCCTCACACCTCCCCATCACCTGCATTTCTGCGGTCGTCACTTCTGTGTCCACACCTCCCCCTCCCCATGTTCAGGTCAGCTGGAGTGCTGAATCCAGATTGACGTTTCTAACACCACTTTGTGCCACGCACTACTGTGCCAAGAGAAGACACTAGAGGTCTTCTTCTGCTAGAGACCATGTAGCCTGGTGGTCAAGGACCCACCTCCGGAGCCAAGTGGCCTGGGTTCAGCTCCTGCCCAGGCCCATGGCCAGGTGCTCCTCAGATAGTCTCAGTTTCTCTGTGCCCTCCTCACTGAGATGGAGGGTGAGGCTGGTGTCTCCCTCCTTCATCGAGAGCTCACTTAGGACTCGGAAATCTGTGCCACTTGTGGACACATGGCTGTCCACACCCTGCCCCCCAACCAGTGAAGCACTTTCCCAAAGAATTTTCAAGGGCCATTCTTCCTGTTAGCAGTTTGTTTTAGGTAAACTTTAGAACGTCCCCTCTGTGTATCAAGTGAATTGGATCTGTGTCATTTCTCAAAATACTGCCCCAAATTATTGGAGACAGGAAGAATGGGACTCATCGAATGCATGTCTCAGGACTCCCCACATATGAATATCCCTGTTTGCTTCTCTCAAAAACACCGTGTGGTAGCTGTACAATTGAACAACTCTTAACAAAGAAAAAACAGGCTCAGAGAAGTGAAAGGACATCCCCAGGATGACTTAGTTACATATTCACAGAGCATTTCTTCAAACACCACAGCCTCTGCCCGTGTCACAGGCTCACCCGGGGGATCCCAGCTGCTAGAAACAACCCAGCCCACAGCTCAAATACAGGGATCCTTTGGGGAAGGAGGTTTTTGTCTCCCCCTTGGTCAAGCACAGCTAAGAGTTTCATCAACACTGGTAACAAACCTGCCCTTCACAGCCAACCATTCTCACAGCAAGACACTCTGGTTACAGAAACCATGTCCCTTGGCCTCATCATTGCTTTCTGTTTCTCAATTCTTTGACATTTTTAATTTTTTTTATTTATTATTTATGATAGTCACAGAGAGAGAGAGAGAGAGAGAGAGGCAGAGACACAGGCAGAGGGAGAAGCAGGCTCCATGCACCAGGAGCCTGACGTGGGATTCGATCCCGGGTCTCCAGGATCATGCCCTGAGCCAAAGGCAGGCGCCAAACCGCTGCGCCACCCAGGGATCCCAATTCTTTGACATTTTATTTGCTCACATACTTCATGCACTCATTTAACACATATTTATTGAGTACCTTCAGTATGCCAGGTGCTGTTTGAGGTACTGGTATAAATTGCTATGAGCAAGACAAAAATCCCTGCCTTTATGAAACTTCTATTCGAAAATGGCAAAAGGAGTCATGCTTGGGGAGGGAAGTGCTGCTACATATCGTTAAGCAGAATGAGAAAGATAAAGAGTGAAGAGGGGCACTTATTTTAACCCTAAAATAAAAAGAGCTTTTCACAAAACATAACCCTGACACCATTATCACACTTATTACAACATTAACAAGAATTTCCTAATACGCTCTAATAGTCCATAAGCACTCACACATCCTCATTGTCTTACATATTTTGCTTGCTTACGCGGTATAAACCTTATTTTGATTCTGACTCAACACATCTTTCAATCTATAGGTTCTCCATCCATTTCCTTTCTTTATTTTTGTTTCTTGCAGATTTTTGTTGAAATGACCAGGTCATTTATCTAAAGAATTTCCCACAGTCTGGATTTTGCTGATTGAACCTCTGTGTTGTCAATTAGCCTATTGAGAAGTGCCCTTCTAAGTAGGATGGTCCCTCTGTGGATGTGACATCTAAGCAGAGGTCTGAATGAAGGAAGCCAGATGGTGAGCCCTGTAAAAACCCAAGGGTATGAGGGTCCAGTTCAGCTTCCATTTTTTCTTAGCTTGAGTGTTCACTGTCTTGACCTCTGAAACCCTGTTCTTTTTTCACGCAATTGTCCTCTCTGCTATGACAAGTAACTCAGCTGCCTTGAGCCATCTGCCGTGAAATATTTGTGTTAAAAGCACTTGGCCTTAAAAACTGGCAACTCGCCAAGTATCTATCAAATGAATGAATTAACAATGGGCAGTATATTCATACAGTGAAATACTACTGAGCAATAAAAAATGAAGGAACTACTAATTTCAAGCAGTACATACATAGGTCAAGCTCAGAAACATTTATGAGTGAAAGAAGCTAGACCCAAACCGGCACACATTACATGATGCCATTTGCAAAGTTCAAGAATAGGAAAGACTAATCCATGGTGATAGAAATCAGAATGGTACTTATGTTGGGGTGATAATGACTGAGAAAGGAGCACAAAGGAACACTCTGAAATGATGGGAATGTTTCCTATCTTGATCTGGGTGGTGTGTACATAGTTGTACATGTATGTAATAATTCATCAAGCACACTTAGGATGTGTTTGATTTCCTGTATGTAAACTATATTTTAATTTTAAAGCATAGTAATTATTTAGCAGCTGAACTGTGGACTGAGGCAGACCCAGGCACTAGTTAACTGTTTAGCCTTTATCAATTCTCCTAAACTGCTTAGGACCTCAGCTCATTCAGTATAGAATTGGACTAATATAACCTACTTCATTGGTATTGCCTCTCTGATGCCCCTTCTCCAATCCTGGTCAAAATCGGGGTGAAACCTTAAGCCAGCAGACTCTGCATTCATCTCAATTCCATGTGACACTTCTTTATCAGGCCGAATGAGAAAGACTCGCATTTGTAATTCGTTCATTCATGATATGCACAATACCTTCCACTGCTATTCCTTTAACATATTGCTTTTATTTGATCTAATTGCAGCCACAGTGTGGTTAATCACAACATTTTGTAGGAAGCTTGAAGAAGCTGATTGGTCTCTCATCTGTGTTGGGCTGCATTGCTGCCAGCTGCTGCCAAGTCCTCCCAGAGCCTGGAGACAAGGGAGTGATTGGAAAGTGTCCTACTCATCTGGAATCTTTCCTCACAGGACAGTCTTGGCAAAGCTGTTGCCAAACACTTACAACTGGTTATGGAAAAATCGAAGGTTGTTGGGAGGTATAACCTCAGAATGGACTTCTTATCTGCGTCCTTGCTTTTGTGTTTGATTCTTCAAAGTTTTGTTGAAGCAAAAGGTCATCTGTCATGTGTGGATCTTGCTGCCCTCATGTCTACTTGGCTAAATTCCCACTTTCTTTTGGGTAATGGCTCCCTTGGTGACATCTTGGGCCAATCTCTGGACTTTTTTAGCCGCTTTTAGTTACTAGAGGAGCTCATTCTGAGATCTAAGACTTAGTATTTTCGTGTAAATTTCCGTGGACATATTCAAGTAAAAAGGTATATAGAGAAGGACACAAATCACAAATGTACTGTTAAATGAATCTACATTAAAAGAACACATCAGTGTTAATTCCATTCAGATCAAGACACGAAACAAGATCAAAATCTTAGAAGCCTCTTTTTGCCCCCCTTTTGCTATAATTGCTGCCTCTTACAAGGTAGCCACTGCCTTGACTTCTGACACAATAGATTTGTTTTGCTTCTTTTGGAATTTCATGTGAATGGAATTAAATAATGCGTATACTCATGGATTTAGCTTCACCCATTAAACATTTTGTTGTGAGATTCATGCATGTTGTGGCATGTTGTTACAGTTTGTTCAGTATTATTGTGGTATAACATTCTGTTATATGGTTCTACTCGACTCATTCTGGATTTTTGAAAACTTCTGTCTTAAACACACTTCAGAGATTTGGTGCAAGCCAACATCATGGCCATTGGTGATTTAAAGCTGATAATGGGGCGGGTGTGGTGGGAAGACTGGCATACTTTAAGAAGACCTCAATCCCATTTACAATGGTACCAAAAGCAATAAAGTACCAAGGAATAAATTAACAAAGGAGATGAAAGATCTCTACACTGAAAACTATACAACACTGATTTAAAAAACTGAAAAAAATTCAAATAAATGCAATTATATCTCTGTTCATGAGTTGGAAGGATTAATTGTTAAAATGTCTGTACCACCCAGAGCCATGAGTCAATGCAATCACTATCAAGATTCCTACAACATTTTTAACAGAAATTGAAAAAAAAAATACTTAAATTTGTATGGAACCACAAAAGACCCCAAAAAAGCCGAAGCAATCCTGACAAAGAACATTCCTGATTTCAAACTCTATCACAGAGTTCTAATAGTCAATATGATAGAGTACTGGCATAAAAACAGATCACTAAGACAGAACAGAGAGCCCACAAATAAACCCTCAGAGATATAGTCAACTAATAGCTGACAATGGAGCCAAGAACACTCAATAGAGAAAAGACGGTCTCTTCACACTGTTGGGAAACTGGATATTCTCATGTCAAAGACTGCAACTGGGCCCCTATCCTATACCATCCTCCCAAATTAACTCAAAATGGATTAAACATTTAAATGTAAAAAAAATAAAAATAAAAATAAATAAACATTTAAATGTAAGATCTGAAACCATAAAACTCCTAGAAGAAAACATAGGGAAAAAATTTCCTGACACAGGTCTTGGCAATGTTTTTTCAACCATAACCCCCAAAATACTAACAACAAAGTCAAAAATAAGGGGGACAACAGCAAACTAAAAAGCTTCTGCACAGCAAAGAACCCATCAACAAAATGAAGACAACCTACAGAATAGGAGAAAATATTTGCAAATCACACCTGTGATAAAAAGTTAATTAAAAAAATATATAAGGAACTCAGACAACCTAATAGCAGAAATATAAATAATCCAATTTTTAAAATGGGCAAAGGACTTGAACAGACATTTTTCCAAAGACGATATTCAAATGTTCAATAGGTAATTGAAAAGGTGCTCAACATCACTAATCATCAGGGAGATGCAAATCAAAAACACAATGAGGTATCATTTCACATCTGTTGGATGGCCATCATCAAAAGGACAAGAGACAACAAGTGTGACTGACAAGGAGGTGGAGAAAAGGGTACTCTTGGGAACTGTTAGTGGGGATGTAAACTGGTGCAGCCACTATGAAAAACAGTATGAAGATTCTTAAACAAATTAAAAATAGGACTATCGTAAAAGATCCAGCAATGCCACTTCCAAGTACATTTTCCAAAGAAAATGAAATCACTACCCTCAAGGACCATCTACATCCCCATGACCATTGCAGCATCATTTACAATAGCCATGACATGGAAAACAACCCAAGTGTCCATCAAAGAATGAATGGGTAAAGAAAATGTTGCATATATCCACACAACGGAATACTATTCAGCCATTAAAAAAATTAAGGAAATCCTGTCATTTGTGTCAACACGGATTGGCTTCAAGGGCATTAGGCTAAGTGAAATACATCAGAAAAAGCCAAATACTGTATATCTCATTGATATGTGGAATCTAAGAAACCAAACTCACAAAAACAGATCAGATTTATGGTTGCCAGAGGAGGGGAGTGGGCTGAGGGGATTGGGCAAAGGCAGTCAAACTTCCAGTTACAAGATAAATAGATGTAATAATCTATAATAATATGTAATAATGTGTAATATGATCACTGTAGCTAACAATACTGTTTTGTATATATGAAAGTTGCTAAGGCAGGTGATCTTAAAAGTTCTGACCCTAAGGGAGAAAACGTTTTGTAACTATGTGCAGAGATGAACATTATTAATTAAACTTATCTGGATAGGGATCCCTGGGTGGCGCAGTGGTTTAGCACCTGCCTTTGGCCCAGGGTGCGATCCTGGAGACCCGGGATCGAATCCCACGTCGGGCTCCCCGTGCATGGAGCCTGCTTCTCCCTCTGCCTGTGTCTCTGCCTCTCTCTCTCTCTCTCTCTCTCTCTGTGTGTGTGTGTGTGTGTGTGTGTGACTATCATAAATAAAAAATTTTAAAAAAATTATCTGGATAATCATTTCACAATATACACATATATCAAATTGTTATGTTGTACACCTTAAACTCAGGCAGAGTTATATGTTAACTATATCTCAATAAAACCAGAAAGGAAAAAAAAAAAAAGAAGAAGATCTCCCTGCCTCGTTAGATGTGAGCTTCTTCAGTGCTGGGACCCTAGCAGAGGGAGAGGACAGGCCGCAGTCTCCTTACCTGGGCACCCACGTTCCAGAGCTGCTGGAGCACCCACGGCATTGCTGGCTCCCTGGGGCTCCCTGCGATGCTGACGGTCCCTGTTGCCATAAGTGAACACCACATGAGGTTGAGCTGAGTCATTCCCAGTCCCTCTCCAGTGACGATGATTTCTCCCTCAGGGAGAAGGCAGCCTTGCCTTGCCTCCTTCTGGCACCAATAGCAATTGGGGCTGAAAGCACTTTTCCATGTCAGCCGTCCCATCATGTGGTTGGTGCAGTGGCCGTGTGGGTGGCGAGCCCTCCAGCGCCTTCCCAGACTCTGCCCTGCATGCTTCTTCATGCAGAGCCCCAAAACTGCAGTGGGGTCCTTGTCTGCACCCCTCAACTACAGTGGGGAGTGGGGTTTGTTACCCCAGTTATTTTACCAGCAAAAGGTGAGTCTATCGGTGGTTAAAGTTCCTTGTTAAAGTTCACCAACTCCTGAGCCCTGCCAACAGCTCTCTCAGCACCATCCCATCCAGGGGGGACCCCAGAGGTGCCTGTTAGCTTCGGCAGCTCAGCAGACTAGCAAGTGGAGAATGCAAGGCGGCCGGACATTCAGGACCAGAGCAGAAGCGGGGACGCCCTGGGGACTCCTCAGCCGGTGCTGCTCTGGTACACGCGAGCCGGACCTTCAACAGCCAGCACCCGAGTCTCTTGGCCCGAAGGCTTCTGTGACTGCTGGGGTCCACCCCGCCCAGTGTGCTGGAGGCTGACACTGGCAGGGAGTTAACACCTCCAGGACCAGCCCTGAATCAACGGCTGTCCCAAGTTGGTGAATAAAATGTCCCGGCCTCTTCTAGCGAATAACTCTGAGGGCATGTTCTACTGATACTCAGAGACTTCTAGGAGAATAAAGGTCTCATTGCCCGCAGTGACATCTCGCTCTATAACACACCCTTTAAGAGGCCTTCCCCTCCCAGACTCACCTTCCCTCCCAGTGTTTCTTGAGGTCCCCTCCCAAAGAAACTACCTGCACTAATATTCTTGTCTTAGGACCTGTTCCTAAGAGGTCCTTAGAGAAACTCAAACTAAGACAACCAATCCATGATTCTCTTGCAAACCACACCCACCCCCTTGTTTGGGTTTAGAAAGGGAAAAAGATCCCTTCTCTCTTCGGTGAGGAGGCTGTAGCTTTTAAAGAAGGAGGCAAGGAAGAAGAAAGAGGAAGAAGAGGAGAAGGAGCAGGAAGACAAGGAAAAGAATGAGGAGGAGGTGGTGGTGGTCTTGGGGGAGTACAGGAGGAGGGAAGGAAGGAGGAGAGACAGGAGAAGGAAAAGGAACTGTAGTCTCTATAAAACCACAGCATTCTTCTCTCTCATTTTGTTCCTATAAACTCTTGGAGAATAGAAAGGCAGTAATGATGTACAAAGGTCAGTTCTAGAAGCTCATTGAGGATTGAGGACAGAGTGCTGCCTCCCTGTTTCCATGCAGTACAGACACCAGAAAGCAGGAAATAACCAGCGCCTTTTCTCCCTAGCTTTGGGCCATCGTCAGCTACTCTGGGACTACAAGGGAAACCCCTCACTTACAGTGTCCTGTGACATCTTTTCAAGACCAGTCCTAACCTCCAGTCTTTCAGGCTTCTCCCTGACACCAAGGATTTACATCTTCATTTTTCTTCACCTTTCACCAGGAACCCCTCCATGGAGCTTAGAATATTCTAGCTTGCCCCTTCCCAGTCCTGGATGGCTGCCTCCTAAAAACAGAACAACTCTTGGCACACCTAGCAAAGCAAGGGCCTGCCAATTGCTCCACTAATGGTCTCCACTGGGATTTCAGAGACAAACTCCCATTGTAAGATTTCTGGGTCAGAAATTTCTGCCAAACTCCTGAGTATTCCTCTTGCTAAGTGGGAGAGTCCAAAACACTCAGGTTTCAAGTTCATATCTGCCTCCACCAGGTCCTCTTGGAGACTGTGAAGCTCACTGAATTGGCAATTTTTCAACATGATTTGATCTACAGGTGGCCGGGACTGCACTGCTAGGCAGAAGTTTCTCCACTGTGCTCAAAAGAGGGGCCCAGGATGGGCCTCTGGGGTTCACGGATCCCCTGAATATTGCTGGCAAAATTTTGTATCAGTTCACCTGCATTGTTCTGAATAGGTTCACTGAACAGGTTCCCAAAGTGGTAAATGACCCATATGTTAATTGATTCCTATGAGTAGGAGCACTGATTATTTGAAAAATAAGTAACCTTCCAGACCCCAGCGATCCCACATCGACTTGACCAAAGAGATACATGTAACCTAGTTATGGTCAGTTGGCCTTAGAGCTCGGTGCTAGGGCATGATGCACCCCAAACAACACAAACTCACGTCCAGAAAACCTGAAGTAATGGAAAGCTCTTCTAAGAGGACTTGAAAGGGTCATAAAGATTGAATCACCACATCACATATGCTGAATGTCCTCTTCCTGAATGCTCAGCAGAAGCAGCTGTCTGCCCGAAATCCCCCTTTTCTGCTTCCTCCTAAAGACTCTCTGTACTCTTTTCTCTTACCTCTTCTGTGCCTTTTTCCCAAGTACCTTTGGGCCTGTTCTAATATAAAGCTACTTTGTCTCTCCGAGCTTCTTAACATTCTCCTCCCACCCATTAACCTGGACAGCTCAGAAAAGGGCTCAGGAGCCAAGCAACACGAGCACAGAAGTTTCTAGAAGGTGATGGAGACAAGCTGTCTCCAAAACTTGTATCCAGGTAGTTTTGTTCCTGTTATTCACTCACTGAGTAAGTAGAAATAACATCAAGGAACTAGTTCTCATTTAAACTTAAACTGTACTATGAAAAAAGGTGAGGTAGACCTGTTTGGACAGACACAGAAAGATCTCTAAGCTATAATAAGTGGAGAGGAGGCCAGACTAAGGCAAGCTCGCAGGACCCTGAGAGTGAGTATTGCTTTAAGCGAGGTGGCTGGGGTGCAAAATTTAAGGAGAAAATCCTTCTCCAAATTGTCCAAGTGCTGACCCAGCACCAGCATGCGCCTCAGGGTGAGCGCCTCATTCACCTCACCCTATCCTGGCCCTGATATGACATGGAGACAATAAAGCAGGACCACCTTGCACACTTATGATATGATCTCATGTGTGAACACTAACACGTGTGCTAAATATATAGAAAGATTGGGCAGGATCTTGCCCACACTGTTACTGTGGTTGGTCCTGAGGGTGGAATTGCAGGGAAGTGAGATGACCTTCCCTGGGAACTCCACCCGCTTCTGTACCGCCTGAAGTTTCAAAGTGTACGGCTTTAGTAATTTTAGACAAGCCAGAAAAATAAACAGAGTAATAAACCATATTCCATGTCAAAGGGCCTGCAGCAAATATTAAAACAAAACAGATTGTCAGGGGGTTCTTCTTGCGGTCAGATGCAAATGGTGAAAATTGAGACATGTTGGCGATTCTCGCCCCCTGAATTCAAAGCACCCCGGCTTGTGGTGTTTCTCTCCGAAAATGCACTGTGGCCACCCACCTCTGATGGATCTGGTCTGAGGTTTGCTCTTGCAGCAGATGGAAGTCACCATTCCCCTGGGACATGCAGCGAGGCGAGCAGGCTCACATTGCTCCTTTTCTTTCCTCTAAACTGGAGGGTCAGGTGACGATGACAGTCAGCCCTGCTGTGCCTGTGTGGTGGGGAAAGAGAAGGGGCTGCAGGAGCCAGAGTGACCAAACTTAAATATCTGTCTGGCAGAGACATCTGACAAGGCTTCTAACCATCAGTGAATATAACCCAACTTAGATCTGTTGTTTTCTATTCAAAATTTTCTCACTAGTTGTGTTTATCTACCTATCTTATCCAGATTCTTCAGTGAAACGTTTTAAAAATCCACATTTTTCTCAGCAGAGCAGGAAAGTCTGATTTCACTCTTTTCCTGCCTGGCCTCCTCTGCCTTTCCCCAGTACCTGGCTTGCCCTGCATGAGAAGCTCCTCATCTTCTGCACCATTGCCATCAATCTTGGGACCAAAAAGGAGAGATATCAACTCTGTTGCCCAAGAGCTGGTCATCAGGACCCCAGGTAATTGCAAGCCTGCTGGATACCCCCTAAATACTCTAAGGCAGTGGTTCCCAGCTTGGGGTGATTTGTCCCCCAGGGAACCTTTGGCAATGTCTGGAGACATTTTTGGATGTCACATATTAAGGGGAACTATTGGCATCTATGAATGCAGGCCAGGGATGAGGCTAAACATCCCACAACCCAGAATTATCTAGCCCAAAACACCAATTACGCTGAGGTTGAGAAACCCTGCCCGAGAGCCTTGCTATTCAAAGGTTGGTCCGTGGACCAGCAACATTGACATCTTTGGGACGAATTAGAAATGTAGGATGTCTAGCCCCACACTGAGACACAGTAGAAGACAAGTAACCCTATGTCATTCAGGATGGGCTAGTGTAGGATTGGCAACCTCTTTGTGTAAAGGGCTACACAGTAAGCACGGTAGGTTTCGAGGACACAGCTACTCCACTAGGCCTTTGTAGTGTGAAAGCAGCCATACTTGGTATATAAGGACTGGGTGTGGTGATGCTCCGGTCATTTAGCTCATGATACTTGGCCACCCCTGGGTGAGGTCATGCTCTGAAAACAACCCCCAATATAAAAGAGACCATTTCCTGCACATACTGTGCATCTATTCTGGGTTTCAGTCTCTACTATCACAGCCTTGATGAGCACAGTGAGGAACACACACTCACACGCATTGCACATGCGGGGCACAGGTCAAGTGTGCGTGGGCTCCTAAAGCTTCCACCTGGCAGTGTTGCCCACCCCTCTCACATTTTATCGGCTAAAGCAAGTCATGCACTCGTGCCTGACTTCAAGGGTGGGGATGCAGGCCCAGAAGGTTGGTAATTCCTAGTAACTACCCAGATCCCCCCAGATACCCCAGCCCTATGTTTAATACATCCTCTCTATGAATCCTCTCAAGTATTTGAAGAGACCTGAGCAGATTTGAATCCCAGGTCAAGCATGGTCCATTTAGTGATGAACTTACCTCTCCTCATGGCTCCTGGAAGGAATAACAAATAGTACAAAGACCCATGGATCCCATTTTCTGCTCTGTGCTAGGCATTGAGCGCCCAGCACACCTCAGACCTTTCCTCTCTCACAGGAGCCCTAGCTGAAGGATATCATCTGGTTCCAGATAGGGAAACTGAGACAGATAGGTGAGGTGGCTATTCCAAGGCTACCAGCTGGTAGATGATAGAATTAGTTTCATCTGATCTCAGCTGTCAGGACCTGCATCTCTTTGCCTGGTGGCTTTCTGAGAAGTCACTCAAGAGAGGCTGTTCTGTGCTTATGGAAGTCAGCAGAACCAGAAGAGCACCACCACAGGACCACCACCCACCCTAGCTCCCAAACAAAGACTACTAGAATGTGTGTACAAATACCACAGATCCCTTGCCACATGGGTATGTGTGTTCTGCACTGGTTCCCAGAGTCCCCAGTAGGATAAAGCTCCAGTCCCCTCTGTAGCAGCTTGATCATGCACCCAACATGGGCTGCCAACCCTAGCTGTCAGGTTTAACAACAACAACAACACAGTTACAAGACCCCTAATTAAATTTGAATTTCAGATGAAGCTGATATATATTTTTAATGTAAGTATACCCTAGGCATTATTTGGGATACATACTAAAAATTTTTTCTCATTTATCTGAAAAATATGGCATAGGACATGCTTATATTTAAAAATCACTCATTGTTTATACGAATGGCAAATTCAACAGGCATCCTGTATTTTATCTGGCAACCCTTCTCCATCCCTTCCCTATGTCATATCCCCACCTCCCCACCTCTGTCTCCCATATAAATGGCTTGTACTTGAATCTTTGTCTCAAAGTCTGTGCTGGGGGGACCTCAAACTATGATGTAGAGTGACATAGTGAGGAACAAAACATGTCTGTACATAGCAGAGATTTGACTGATGTTCTAAGGGCCATCTGAATTCCATGGGAACTAGAACAATGGGACCACCAGCCAACCTCCATAAGAACCATTTTGAAGAAAGCTTATATGGAGAAAAGAAGAAGCTTTCCTCCCATATTGCCACTGCAACCACAGTTTGATGCTGACCATGGGAGGCAGCCCTTCATCTTCTTCATCTTCTTGTATGCTCTACTGTAAGCACTGAGAGAGGCAGACATTTCTAGACAGCTTTCATCTGGGATTCCCTTCACTGTGTTCAGCATTAATAGATCAGAGAAATATTCAGAATTACATGGACCAGATTCTGTTGCCACTGAATGGTCATCCCACCCTCCATCTTTCTGGCTAACATCTGAATTTTATTCACCTTGTTCAGAGCAGCTGCAGCCTTCAAGAGAAACACAAGCTATCCCTAGAGTATAACTCTTTCAGTCAAAATTAACCATGGTAACTTCATTGTCTTGACCAATAAATGGTTTAGAAATGGATGTGAGAAACAATGCTGGCCAGGGGGAGACATGGGGGCATCTGGGAAACATGTCTGCTGTGCTCATAAAAAGACATAGGTATAGTGGATGTTGTTGGGTGTAGTACCCACATTCCTCTTTGGGACAGAGACACTCATTTCAATAGCTTCCAGGAGGGTCTTGTCTGAGGTTATGACTCCTCACCAAGGTCAGCCCACATCCAGCTACTGGCTGATGCCCAGGCTTAGAGGCCTGGACTCTAGCCTCAACTTGGGAGCCTGTTAAGAACCAGCCAGCTCCAGAGTGCCCCGTGGGGGTCAACTGAGGCCTCTGTTGCAACTACATGTTGGTTGATTTCTCCCTCTGGCCAATCCTGCCTGTCATTCCCCAGTAGCTCTTCCTGAGACCACTTGCCAAAAGCCTCCCTGCATGCAAATTTCTATCCTGGGGAAATATTCTAAACCAACTTGTGAGGAGCAAATTTTGTTTTTCAGTAGAAGACGTTGTTTCTGCACATGTAACTATAGCAGGGGACCACGAAGGGAACCAACCTAAGAAGACAAGCCAATGTTCCGAGGATGATGACTCAACAAGACGGAAAGACCTGGATCTTTAATGTCACTAAGTCACTAAATTAAGCAATTCTAGAACTGGTTATGCCAGCTAATAAATACTTCTTGTCATAAAGCCTCTTTTAGTTAGGTTTATGTTACTTGCAGCCAAAATCATTTTAATTTATATACTACATATCAGTAGGAGACAAAGGGAACTACTCCAGGACAAAGAAGAGATGCTTTCCAGAACAGCAGGGGATCCAGAAACCCAATGCATAGATGACAAGCTAGGTTGGTCCTCCAAATCCAGATGAAGTTCTTTATCCTAACACCTAACCATGGTGTGCTAACTCCCTTTTTTTCATGCCACTGTGGCCCAGTAAAGCCAGGAACTATAAAGAACTGTTTCTTTGCACAGCAATGAGAAAGAAGGGATCTCTAGATAACCCCTTGACACCTTATAATTCACGAACAGCTGTGCTTCTGTTTTACTTTCTCCTTTTTCTTGTTACATAGAAGAAAAGCAGTCAGGCTAGAAAGGCTAAATCATCCCAAGTGATGTCTATCTCATAAGTACTGTGAAATACTATAGGATGCTCAAAATATATGTATACAGCTTTGCCCTCTTGTAATGAAATAAACCACTCAGCTGCATCCCCAGGCCATGCAACATCTCCAGAGCTCTCTCTTGAAAGTCAGAGGTGCTGTTGAGTGAGCTAAAGATCAAACAATCTGTGCATTACGTAGCTGTTATGGACTACATGTTTCTGCCAGTCCCAAATTCCTATGCTGAAGCCTGAACTCCCAAGATGACGGTATTTGGAGGTTGGCCCTCAGGGAAGTAATTAGATTATGAGGGTAGAACCCTCATGACAGGATTCGTGCCCTTAGAAAAGAGACATGAGAGAACTTGCTTTTATCTTCTCTGTCTCTCTGTCTCTCTCTCTCTATCTCCCTCCCTCTCTCATCCATCTAAGGGCAACTGTCCACAAGCCAGGAGGTATGTCCTCACCAGACACCTTTGCAAGCACCTTGATCTTAGATTTCTCAGCCTCCTGAATTGTGAGAAATAAATGCTTATGGTTAAGGCACCTGGTCTATGGGGTTTTTTTGTTATAGCAGCCCAAACTGACTAAGACTTCTGGTAGCCAAACATGCAACTCAAGCACGTGGCCTCTCTTGCCTGACTCTATTTTCACCATTACACAGAAGATTGGCAGCTAAGATCAAGGACTCTTGAATCAAACAAGCTAGGGTTGGGGCACCTGGGTGGCTCAGTCAGTTAAATGTCTGCCTTCAGCTCAGGTCATGATCCCAGGGTCCTGGGATCAAGCCCTGCATTGGGGGTCCTGCTCAGTGGGGAGTCTGCTTGTCTCCCTCCTCCCTCTTATGCTCTTACTCAAATAAATAAGTAAAATCTTAAAAAACAAAACAAAAAAATAGAGAGCCTAGGGTTAACTCCTTGACTTCGG
The DNA here is from genome assembly GCF_048418805.1 of Vulpes vulpes. Taxonomy (NCBI): domain Eukaryota; kingdom Metazoa; phylum Chordata; class Mammalia; order Carnivora; family Canidae; genus Vulpes; species Vulpes vulpes. The sequence goes on along the minus strand of NC_132788.1, from coordinate 73,031,109 downwards.
GGAAGTTATTTAAGTATTCCATACTTATCTCAATATCTATAAAGTGGGAAATCTAATAGTACCAGTCAGCTTAGGCTAAGTTATGCTACAGTAACAACCCCTAAATCTCAGTGGCTTGCCACAACAAAAGTTAATTGCTTGCTTGAGTCTCATGTCCATTGTGGGTTGGCTGTGCTCTGGTCCCACGTGATCTTCATTCCATGATGCAGGCTGACCCAGCAGCCTATATTTAGGACACTGCCGATCTTGTGGTAGAGGGAAAGAGATCCTGGCGGAACCACATCATGATTGTGAAAGCTTTGCTTGGAAGTGGCCAACATCACTTCTGTTCATGCTTCAGAGCCCTGAACTTGTCACACGGCCAAGGCTGACACCATAGGGTGAAAAACACAATCTTCCCACGTGGAGGAGGGGCCAATGTTTTGAACAATAATACAAGTTACCACACTAACATAATACTGTTATAAGGACTGAAGCTAAGGAGCACATACTAAGTATTCAAAAAGTTGGCTTTCATAAATGCTAGTACCATCATCTCAAATTCTAAGTTACTTAGCAGATTAAGGAACTTTTTTGATAAGTGGGCCCTTCTATTCAGTCATTTAGATTAAGCTTTTGAAAGTACTAACTCTATTTAGATAGCATGTAGGTTATTAGGTACTATGAATCAGTGACCAAATAAATCAAGTTTATTGAACTGCAAAATGGAAATAAAAGTAATGCCGTGAAGAGTAAATGAGATAATTCGTAGAGTGGCAGATGAAAGATGACTGCAAATTCTTTATGAGAAGTCTCTATGAGAGTGAGTCTGATTCCTTTCCCTTGAATCCAGGCAGCTTCAGCAATCTGCTTGACCAATAGAATGTGGCAGAAGGAATGTTTCAGGACCTCTGAAGCTGGATGATGCAAAACCTTGCAGCTCTGCCCAACCCTCTCAGAGCACTTGTTCTTGTAGCCCTGAGCTGCCACTTGAGCCAGAGAAGGGGCTGAGCCCAGTCTTCCAGCTGTCTGTGTCAAAGAGACAGACATTTGAGTAAAGCCAGCAGGAAGCCATCAGACCAGCCTGTCAGTGCAATGCCACCAAGTGACTTCAGTTGAAAGAGCATCACAAGGACATCTGGGTGGCTCAGTGGTTAAGCATCTACCTTTTGCTCAGGTCATGATCCCAGGGTCCCGGGATCGAGTCCCACATCGGGCTCCTCTCCGGGAGCTTGCTTCTCCCTGCGATTGTGTCTCTGCCTCTCTCTCTGTGTTTCTCATGAATAAATACATAAAATCAAAAGAAGAAAGAAAGAAAGAAAGAAAGAAAGAAAGAAAGAAAGAAAGAAAGAAAGAAAGAAAGAAGAAAGAAAAAAGCAAGGAAGGAAGGAAGGAAGGAAGGAAGGAAGAAAGAAAGAAAGAAAGAAAGAAAGAAAGAAAGAAAGAAAAGAAAGAAAGAAAGAAAGAAACACAATCACCTGAATTTATGGCCCACAAAATCGCAAGATGATAAAGTGGTTGTTCTAGCCACTAAGTATTAGGGTAGTTTGCAATTCAGCAATAGATAACCAGAACACATGCAAGCCCTTAGCACTGTGTCTGACTCATCATTGGTTCAGAAAATATTACTAGTATCATTAGATCTGGGTAAACTCCCAGCTCGTGTTCCCCCTTGGGTTTGGAATGCCTGTGGCTTAGAACTGAGGAAAAAAGATGGTAAAAACACATCTGGAGTCAAATGTTTTAAAAATGTTTTTGTAGACTTTTTGTAACTATAAGAACAGAGCAGGAATGTCCCCACAGGCCACAAGGGGAGACCTACACATGTGAGACTGCTAACCCAGGGAACAGTAGAAACTCCGGACTTCCCTTAGGTACACTTGTGCCTAAACCTTTGGAGAAAGCCAAAATTCAACAACTTTAATCCCCTTGAAATTTCAGGTAAAGTTGGCCTGCTCTCTCTGCCCTGCTCGGTACATGTGCCCTAGGGCACTTCAGGAGATTGACTGTGCACCTCACTTCAAGAAGCAATGGCTTAGATTCTAGGGTTGGAAAATTCACCTATTCGAGAATAAACATATATATAAATAATACATATAATAAATATATTGGTATTGGTGCTATTCCTTTTGTTGTTGATTTGTTTGTTTCCTTGACATGGGAATTTGGCCGTTTTCAAGGGAAACTGAACCAGCAATGTCAGGACTTCGCCAAATCCCATCTCCTTTGCCTCACGGGACACAGCTAGACCATATTTCTCAGTATTCCCCGCAGAGAGATGAGACCATGTGACTGACAGCCGGTCTATGGAACGTGGGTAGCAGCGACGGACACCCCTTCCAGGCCTGGCCCCTGCTAGACCTCCTGTGTGGTTCCTCATTCTCCCTTCCATCATGAGCCAGATAGTTCATGGAAGGACTCCGAGCCCCTAAGGGTTGGTAGAAGCAAGGGTGGAAGAAGGCTGGGTCCCTGAATGATGGGGTGGAGCAGAGCCTCACTCCCCGGTCCATGCTGATGAGCGCTGGACTGCGAGCTGGGCCAGAAGTAAGGCTTCTTTACATCAAAGCTACTGAGACGGGGGGTTATTTGTTGTAGTGGAGAGTCTTTCTTCACTTACACAAAAGTATGGGGTGGGAGCAGGCTATGTCATCTTCCTTTCTCCAAGGAGAACAAGCTGGGGAGTCCCAGTGCCTTTGTTGGAGAATTTACTGACAGCAGTTGGACTGTGTGCCACAACTCCAGAAGAAAGGAAAGAGCGGCTCACAGGGCTGCCCCTGCCCTCCTCAGTCTCCTAAGGGTATGAAGGAGGAATCTTCTATTCTCTCTTTCTCTCTGCAGGGGAACAGCAGGAAGATATCTAGCACATCATGTTCTGCTAGCTCCAGTGACAAGTAGATGAAATTCTATCACTCGTCCGACAGCAGACCTCAGAAGTGACTAATTTAATCCCTGAGGCCTCTTTAGAAGGAGAATCCTCTGCTTTCTCGGCAACTCCTCCCTTCCCTCAGCCTGGTTTCCACGAAGCAAGACAGTCAGTTGCACTCAAATCAGCTCAGCAGGGAGCAGATATTCTTGGAGTGATTCTTCCCCAATTTGGCTGACTGAATGGAATAGCTATTTATTAGAGCTCTAAAATGGTGTCTTTTGCATAACATAGTACCATACCCTGGAAATCGATCCCTCCAGAATGCAGTGAGGGAAGCAGATGCATACTCCTGAGAGAGGCAGGATGGACCAGTGTCTGTGCCAGGCCAGGTTGGGGGAAATGAAGAGGGTGGGTAGGGCAAGAAGTCACTGGCTACTGACTTCTTTAGCTTCGGGGCTCTGGGTGTCCTTGGCCATCATTCCTTATAGACTGGAATCCTGGAAGTCAGTGTGGCACTGGGTGACTCAGAAAAGAGAGAGCCCAAACCTGGAGTCCACACAGACCTCCGTTACCAGTTGGTGATGCTACCAGTTGTGTGATGCAGAGAAGCAACTCAACCTCTCTGAGCTCCTGTTTCTAGACTTGGAAAATGGGGATTGATGAAACCTAACTATGCCACAGGGTCCTTCAAAAGGGAAAATGAAATCATAAGTAAAGTGTCTGGCATCATAGGAACTCTTCCCCTGCCCATCCCCCACTGCTCTTCCATATCTGGAACCATACCTTTGGGGATCTTCAAAGTCACTACTCTTTTTAAATTCCTGATGTTGACCTCACCATCTTACTGCCCTTCACTGGCCATTATATGAAATTTGCAGTGGAAATCAGCTAGGAAAATAAGCTTGGGGTTTCAGAGTAAGAGTCACTGTGGGGCAGCCTGGGTGGCTCAGCAGTTTAGCACCACCTTCAACCCAGGGTGTGATCCTGGAGACCCAGGATTGAGCCCCACGTCCGGCTCCCTGCATGGAGCCTGCTTCTCCCTCTGCCTGTGTCCCTGCCTCTCTCTCTCTCTCTCTCTCTCTCTCTCTCTCTGTCTCTCATGAATAAATAAATCTTTAAGAAAAATAAAAAATAAAAAGAGTCACTGTGGATCTAGTAGCACCATAGTGGAAACTAGGGAATAGCACTTCCATCTAATGCTTAAAAGGGTCCTTACATAATGGCAAATCCCCCAGTCGCCCCAATCTCTACCCGATACTACTGGGCTACTAGAACAGGAAACAATCAAACAAAACACAGAGGTTGGCTGGCAGATCGAGCCATATCGTCCTGTCAAATCTGAAATGCATTGCCAGATTACCTCACTAGCCAGGATTGCAAATAGATGGCATGCACCCCACTACTCTCCAGTTCTATACCTGTGGCAGACATCATTAATCAATCACATCACTCTTCCCCACTAAGCCCAGACAAGGCAGCAGGATCCTTCCCCACATGGCTCTCCAGCAGATACCACCAACTGATCAGAGATTTCATGAAAATGAGAACTTATTTACCAAACCATAAACATTTGCCCTCTGGAGTGGCCTAGCCAGGGAGGGTGAACAGGCAGCCAAAGAGACACAGTAAGGAGGAAACCAAGATGGATCGTTGACCTGCCAAGTGCTCCTAAGAACAAGAGCTAACCCAAAATCTGGGTGAGGCAGTGCAATTAGCCATGGCATCCAGGTTTGAAAGTCTATTTCCAAAGCATGATTTCTGCACTTTCTAGGGCAGAAGTCATGCTTTGTCTTGCTGGGCATTTGCTTCCCTATGGCAAGGAGGTTTTCTCAGGAGAATGAGCGAGGCACACTGAGAGGGGGCTCATTTTCAAATAGTTCCAGGCATCGTTAGCCAACCCTCTAACGAAGCACGGGTGTCAGCAAGGCCAGTTAACCAGAGCTCATCCCACCTCAAGAACTGTTAACAAGACAATGACATAGAGCTCAGGGTGTTAAATCTTCCAAGGCAGGAATCCTTGTCTTCAGTGAATGGCCATGAATCAACTAAACAGGATATGCCAGGATGTTTAAGACGGCCGTATATTTATTTATGAGTGAATGGCCAGTTCAGTATTTCTGCCAGTTACCTTTATGGCTTTTATGAGATTTGGATAACGTTTATTTATCGTCCATACTGTTTCCCATTCACAATGGAGCTTTGTTCGACATTTAGACACATTGCTAATGTTCCTGCCGGCCTCTCTGGCATGAATAAAGGGATCTTTTTTCTCTGGGTTTCTGCAAGGAACTCATGCAAGGCTAATTTGGATGATAAAATGATACCATTTCAAACATCTTCATGCACGGATTATATTATTTGAACCTTTTCATAGGAAGAGATTAATCATGTGGTTTGCATCACCAACCTTATAATTTTAATAACAAGGCTGGTCAAATGAAGAGCCAAAATATATCTTTTACAACAGAATATGCTACATCATGAAAGTATCTTCTGTTCCTGCTGTTGGACTATGCCTATGACATTGGCAATCAGAGAGGGGAATTTCTCTCCAGAATGGGCAATATATACCCAAGATGAAACTCTGTCATTTATTTCTATTGTTAACTACGATATTAATAGCTCTCATTTATTGAGAGTTTATTAGGACTCAATTGTGTATCTCGTGGGAGATACACAATCTCCCAAGCCAGGGGGAGTAAGAACCAGTGTCCCATATTTTCCAGGTGAAGAAACCGAGGCCCCGCATTGGCAAGGAACATCCCCCAAACCCCTAGCTGGTACTGATGGAGCCACATTGGTCTAATACCAAAGCCTGCCCCCCTCCAGCTATGCTCAGCTGTCCTTGTGGCCTATGCCTACAAGATGCCTTCCTCCCCTAAATTATTTTATGTGGTCAAATCCACGAGAAAAAAAATCAAACTGGCTGCCAAATGCCGTGTAGACATAACAAAAAGCTAATTGACTGCAACTCTTATTTTCCAGCCTACTCTTGCGGTTTTAGAGGAAGTAATCTCAGCCGTGGAGCCGGCGACCCACTGGTTTGAAGAGGCCCCAGGGGCTGTGCTGTCCAGCTCCGAGGAGCCAGGCAACAGAGCCTCACCTCCGCCCTCCTATGTGCCAAGTGCACTAATCATCCTTGATGACGTCTCTCACATCTGGCTCTCTACCAAACAGTCAGGACAGAATCACTGTCACCATTATAATAGTCCTCACAATCATCACAAGCCACACTGGCAGGCTCACAACAGACCACTTTATGGCAACCCACTTGTGCCAAGCAGAAGAGGCTATACAATACACAATACTGTGCTACCTACCGCTTGATGTGCATGCTCTCATTTTATTCTCCCAGCATCCCTGGACATAAGGAGAGTGTTCTACCCATTTGACACACTGGTAAACAGAGGTTCAACTTGGATCTGTCCGAAGTCACACAGGAAGGTGGAAGAGCTGGGGACTGGAATCCAGGCTGCTAACCCCAGAGCCCAGGGGCTTAACTTGGTATTTTTAGAGGCTGTGTACCTTTTTCCAAAGGAACCAAGCAACACACCACTCCCTGCCCCCAGGATAAACCCAGAGATAGTCTTAGATTGGGAATGATAACCGGGGCTTGCTCCTCATTCTAGAACTTTCTCAGCCATGCCACATCGTCCCATTCTCTCTCCCTGTTTGTTCCCCAGCATCTGGGCGCAGACTTTTGGCCTACTGTATATCAGGAACTGCACTATATACTGACAAGACACAACAACAATAAAACAAAAATAAATTAGAAAGAATCCAGGCTCCTGTTCTCAGCAACCCCAGAGTCACACTTTCCTGACTTTGCCACCAACTAGCTTTGCCAAACTTGGGCAGATCACGTTACCTTTCCGGTCTGCAGTTTCCTTGTTTGCAAAATGCGATAATATCAGTACCTGCGTTATAAGGTTACTGTAAGGAAAAAAAGAAAGCAAGTTTAAATGGGGTAAAGTATGTAAAACGCCTGGTACCTTCTCTGGATATTTTTAAGCTCTCAGAAAATGGTGGCAACTATTTTGTTTTTGCCAGCACATTAAAATATACATATAATTACACTCACAAGTTGGCATCCAAGTGCCAATCTAGATTTACAAAGAGGAATTCTAAAGGAGGATGCTGAGATGTGAGTTGGATTGGTCTGGGAAGCTCTCACAGAGGAAATATGAGTTAATTTGGTTCTTGAAAATTAGATGCAAAGAATTCAGATGATGGGGAGTGAGTGCCTGGGTGGCTCGGTCAGTTAAGAGTCTGCCTTAGGCTCAGATCATGATCCCAGGGTCCTGGGATCGAGCCCTGCATCAGGCTCCCTGCTCAGCAGGGAGGCTGCTTCTCCCTCTGCCTCTCCCTCTGTGTTCTCTGTCCCTCTTGCTCTCTCTCAAATAAATAAATAAAATCTTTTTAAAAAAGAAATTTAGATGGTGAGTAGTAATGAAAAAAGAATTGTAACTCACCATTCCCTATGTACTAAGGTCTTGACACAGGGTATTCTATTCCTTCAAACCCTCGATGCCTATAAATCCACCCTGAATAGGTCTGAGGAACCCAAAGCTCAGAGAGGTGAAGTGACTTGCCCAAGGCCACAAAGCCATAACACAGTTAAACCAAGAGTCAGTCCATACCTATCTGACCCTCTGGCCTGCTCTTCCCTTCTCTGTGAATGTCACTGAGGGCAGCTCGGAGAGGAGTTGAGTGAGAAAAGCCACCCATCCATCTGGTGGAGTAGAAAGTTCATACCGCTCTAGATGGTGCCCATGGTCTTTGGACAAAATTCAGGTCTAGGAGTCCGGATGGGAATAAAAATTACATCTTCCTCTCTGTTAACATTTGCCTGAAATTTAGCATTGTCTTCTATTTTGAATCTAGGCAGTAAAAAACAATACTATCAGCAGTGCTTGAGGCCTCTTCACTGAGAGATCTGTTGGCCAATGTCCCATGGTGACAAAGGTATAAACCAGCTCAAGAGACAGAGTTTTCTGTACTGTACTTCACTGTACACTTGTATCAATAAATTTATCACTGAGTGTGATAAATCAGTTGCTGATTCGGTTGCTCAGTTTTTCACCTAAAATGGAACACCCTAAAGCCAGAAACTCTCTTGCTCATCTTTAAATGACCAATCTCATCATTTGATCCAGAATCTGGCACAGACTATGGACTCTTAAATAAATGTTTGTTGCCCATGGTTGGCCACCCTCCACAATGGCTCCCAATGACTTCTGGCTATACACACCCTTGTGTGATCTCTGCCTCTTGAGTGTGGACCTAGGGACTGCTTCTAACAAATAGAACATAGCAGACAGGATAGGATGTCATTTCTGAGAGGTTATAAAAAGCTGTCATTTCTGTCTGGCACACTCTAACTCTTCTGACACGCCTGCCTTGATGGAGAGGGCTACCTGGCAGGGAACTGAGGGCACCTCTGGCCAACAGCCAGTGAGGAGCTGAGGCCCTCACCCCATAGCCCACAAGCATCCTACCAAAAACCACTGAGTGAGTTGGAGATGGGTCATGCCACGGGTGAGCCTTCAGATAGGACCACAGACCCCAAGCTGACACTTATTACAGTGAGATCCTGAGCTGGAAGATCCAGCTAAGCCATGCCCAGATCCCTAACACACAAAAACTATGACAGAATAAAACTATCTTGTTTATAAGCTGCTAAATTGGGGGACAGGGGCAGCCTGGGTGGCTCAGCAGTTTAGCACCATCTTCAGCCCAGGGTGTGATCCTGGAGTCCCGGGATTGAGTCCCACATCGGGTTCCCTGCATGGAGCCTGCTTCTCCCTCTGCCTGTGTCTCTGCCTCTCTCTCTCTCTCTCTCTCTCTCTCTCCCCCTATGTCTCTCATGAATAAATAAATAAAATTTTAAAAATAAATAAGTAAATAAATTTGGGGGCAGTTTGGTATGTAGGAGTAGATAACTAAGCCATCATCTAGCAGAGTAAAGGAGAAGGAGGAAAAAGATGGAAGGCAGAGAAAGTAAAGGGGCAGAGTGCAGAGCCCAGTGTCACTGTCTCCCCTCAGGCCATCATCTGGGAGTTACTCCTCGACACCTCAGTCCCAGTCTCCAGACTTCCTTGTCCCTCTCAACGCCACTAATCACTGAACAACCTTGCCTGTGCTGGTGCATGCCTTAGGGACTATTTGAACTTTCCTACCATGGTGACACCAGGCTCAGTGACTCATGCCAGAATTGTATTGGAACCAAATGCTTCCCTAAATTGGGACAGAGGTCAAAATTGGTTAGTGTTCTTTTAATGCTCTTGTAATGACTCGCAGCCTATCCAGTGAATGGCACAAAGTCCACTGTGTTGTCATGCACTTGACTACCAAAGAATTTCCAAGACTTCTGGCAGTGAGGACATCTGGTTTAGAAAATCATATGAATGCGGTCAGTTGCCTTGGCCACCTGTCTTCACCCAAGCTCACAGGGCTCCACATCCATCCACCTCCGAGAATGTGGATTCTGCGCACCTCCCCCCTCATCACCCCATCCATGCCTGACTTTTGCACAATTCTACTTTAAACCCATGGACTCTAGAGGTATTGTCAGAGGCCCCTGCCTGGCTTTCAAGAGGCTTTTGAATTGGAATGCAAGTACCAGCTAAGAAGCCCCCAAAAGAACGCTCAGTGCTCCCTGCCTTCCCTGACCCAGCCATGACTTCTCCTCATTGAACACAACACTCACCCTCTGGGCTGTAGTGGCTTTGTTTTACGTGGCCTATTCCCTCCGTTCTAATGCACCAATCATGGAAATACATACTGTGGATTTAATAATAGTGTTTCATTCAGGAACAATATTATTATATTGAATGGCCACAGTGGGTTTTTTCATAATATCAAATTTATTAGGTGTAGTTTACATACTATAAAATGCACCTATTCTAGTTGTATATTTTAATGAGTGTGACTATTTATACCCCTGTGTAACCATGACCACAATAAGACATGGAACATTTATGTATCCCCAAAAGTTCCTTGGAATCTCATCTCAAATAATTCCCCCTACTCCTGTCCAGAGGCAACCGCTGATCTGCTTTCTGTCATTATAGATTAGATTTGTGTTGTCTAGAGTTTCATAGATGTAGAATGACACCATGTCTGCTTTTGTGTCTGGTTTCCTTCACTTGGCATAACGGGTCTGAAATTCATCTGCAGTGTCAAATCGAAAGTATCCAGCATGACAGCACTTCATTCCTTTTTATTGCTAAATAGTATTCCTGTCTACCTATTATATGTGCTTCTTTTTTTGCATTTTCCAACTTGATTAAGGAATCATTAACATGGACTCAGTACATAAAATATACTGGGTATATTTACTCATATATTTAAATATACTCAGTACATAAAATTTGATTAGTTGTATCATGTGTATATCAATGATATACATGCAGATTTTTATGTCAGTTTAAAAAAAAAAAACAATACAGCTCAGAATGATGAAATAATCCATTTGTTCAAATCTTTGGGAATTTCGAGTGACTACTAGCCTCACATTTGGCTGACAAGTGAATCTTTGAAGACTTTTCCAAAAAACATATCTGTTATAAGGTGTCTGTTGCCACCAAAGAACCTTTTAAAAGTAGTCCTTTTGTTGAAAACAAAACCAAAATAAAATGAAAAACAATGTTTAATGGGCATCTCACTATATTCAATATTGCCGTGACAGGTCCCTCAACTGCAGTGACATAAACTCAACTAAAACTGGATCAAAGAAAAAAAAAAAAGTGGGAAAAGAGTAAAATTGATTGGCTAACATAAATGAAAAGCTCAGGGGCTTCAGGCACAGCTCTATCCAGGAGCTCACACATCTTTTTTTTTTTCTCACACATCTTTAAAACTCAGTCTCTCTTCCTCTATTTTCCCCCTCTGAACCCTGCTTCTCTCCCTATTAGTGTCATTCTCAGCCTAACTGTCCCATGTGGTGACCTGCTACAGTTTCAGATTACTTTTCTCTTATATCACTCTTGAAAACAGAAACCATTTTGGATATTTACATTGGAGAAAATGTAATGCAGGGAATTGGTTGCAGCAGTGATGGAGTTGCTGAGAGGACCACCCAAGGATGTTGAAAAATCTGGACATTAGCTGTAGTAGGTAGCTGTAGCAGTAGCCCCTGCTTCCCTTCTATCAGAGAGACAGAGAAAACAAGATAACTGGAACCCAGGAGCTGGGAACCAGCCTGGTAGGGACTAGAGCTGCAGAGGAGCTGCAGCTGATGCTGGACACACTGCCTGGGATAGAGAGAGAAAGAAAGGGAGAACTACTCTGGTCTCTCTCTACTTTTGGGGAGTGTCCCCCAGTGCCTTTGACTGGCCCAACTCAGTGGGAAGGGTGCTTGGGGAGCCTGAGAAATGTAACATGCAGGGGCCAGCCCCCTGGAAAACAGACAAGAGGAGAGGAAAGATAAAGAAGACAAAAGGCCTGGCACAGTCCCCTGGAAAGAAATCTTTTTCAATAGTTCCAACAGAAGGGCTAGAAAGGCATCTGATTGGTCCAGGAGTGTCAGGCCCATTCCTGCATTTAGGGAGTGGGGTGGAGGAAGGGGCTGGCAGGGGAAGTGGAGGCCATAGCTCAGACATTACGAGTGAGGCAGGATGGCCCCAAAGCCAGGACAGGGTGCCCTTACCTGACAGGGACACAGTTGTGGCAGACCTGGTTGCCCAGCACATGCCATTCCGGGGAGGCTGGGGGTACAGGGTGGGCATTAGTGTACTGGAGGCTATGCAATTGCAAATGGCCCAACTCCCATTCCTTCCACATAGCAAAATCAGAGGTTGGCTATGATGCAAACTACCACAAAGTCAGGACCTTGCTGATAAGAGTTCCCAGTCCGTGGAAAGGTGGAAAAGGAAAAAAATAGGCGAAGAAGCACTATTTTTGTTTCTTCTAATGAGGCTCCCTCATTCTCAAGCCGGGGTTTCAAAGCCTGAGGCCCAGGGCCCTGGGTGGGAAGGGTGGCTTTAGGAACATAACCCCAGGAAATACAAAAAACTAGCGTCTCAATGGTCTTCAGTGGCACTTGGCCATCTAAAAGAGACACTTTGCAACCCAAATGCTGAAGCCAAAGGATTTCCTACGAGTCTTTTATGATCTCTATAAATTTCAAGAGAGAGAATTGGTGAGCAACTGGGCTCTGTCACTGTCAGGTTGCTGATTGAACGTGCCTTTAATGGAGTCTCCAGCAGCCATAAAAATGCATGAAAACAGCTTCCTGGACACAGGCAACTCTGATAGATGGAGCAGGGACACCTAGTAAAAGCCAAATGGGCTGGGCTTGTCCTCATGCCTGTTAAAGAGAATACATCTTCGTCTCTTAGGAGAGAATTTGTGCTTAGAGAAATATTAAACATTCTACATGAAATTTCTCCCCCAGAGGATACCCACACATGTGCGCATACGCACACACACACGAATGCACACATGTACACACACACATAATCAAAACTAAACAGTAGTACAGGAGGATGGCTTTTATATAAGATGGTGTGGCCCAATCTTTAAAAATGGGAGCACTCTAGTGAGTTGAAGAGCATCCCTACAAATTCGTGTCTACCCAGGGCCTAGGAATATGACCTTGTTTGGAAATAGGGTCTTCAGAGATGTCACTTTACATAACATTTGAAAAATAAGCTTTGGTTTGCCTTTACAAGTTGGGGGTATTAATAATGGCACCTATGGATAAAATGAGTAGAGGATATAGAACACAGACACTATGTAATAAATGCAATAAATGTCAACTACTGTCATTCCATGTGAGAAGAAGGAGGGAAAGAGGGAGTGAGAGGAGAACTCTTAACAGCTAGGTAATGCTCATCCTAACCCTGAATTCGCAGAGCTAGGTTCCAAAGGACAAGGCTCTCACTTAGCAGACACATTACCTCCTTTCTCTTAATCCTCCAATTAGCTTTGGAGTCTTCTTAAACCTTCTAGAAGAGGGTGAAATGCTTTTTTCTATGAGTAAAGATGCTTGGAAGGTTCCACTGTGAAGCAGTGCAGCCAGCTACCCAAAGATCTGATTGGTCCCAGTCAGGTAGTCGTCTAATGGAGGAAGCTGGGCAGGAAGTGAGGAACCCAATTCAGCACTCAGGTAAGGAAAGGCACTGATCCCCTTTATTTCCTGAAAGAGGCATATGGTACAAATCACTTGGCATGCACTAAATTATTAGAATACTCATTTATTTTGGAACATATATAAAGTAAATGGAAGAAAACTTGTACCATTCTCGAAAGAACTCATTCCGTCTGCCAGCAGCAAAATACCTCTTCTGGGAAGGTATTCATTGAAAATCAATTATCTTCAGGGGAAATGTTCTAAAGGGGAACATTGTTCTCTACAAATTTTCCAATTCGAGGAGTATCTGTATTGCGCATATACACATATGTATTCAATGCAAAGTTGGAAAATCATTAACTGTATATATTAAAAACTAAAAATGCATATGTGCCCCCAAATAATGGTTGAGACAAGTAGAATTTTTTTCTCACATATAAATAAGAGAAATTCCCATTCAGGTAATTCAGTGTTAACCATGGTGGCTCCACAGTATTATCAGGCATGCATGCTCCTATCTTTCTACTTTGCTAAACTCACAATGAGTGGCTTCCAACCTCAGAGTCGTGTTATGGCCCAAGATAGCTCTGGGAGCCCCAGCTACCACGTGTATTCCAGGCCAGCAGTGCATGAAGAGAAAAAAGACAAAGAAGTATACCTTCCAAGTGTATCAACTTGTTTCATAGTTGTCCCCCCAAGTCCCAAACATATCACAGTCATATATAGCCCCTAACTGTAAGTAAAACTGAAATGGTGCCTTTTCACCATTTCAAATTGCCACATCAAATAGAACTGGGGTTTTGTTACTCGGAAAGAAGGGGAGAATGGGTAATGGATGGCAACCAGCAGCCTCTGCCACACATGGAAAACTAAAAGTAAACTTGACCAAGTTATTCTACATATCCAATAAGGTCTAGAACAGAGATGCGCTGTCATTTTCAGGTTAAAATTAATCATGTTTCTTTGTTTCTATTTGTAACCTAATTAGGCATATTCAAAAGTTGAAATGCAAATATGAAAATAATCACCTACCTAAAAAATGCACCCCTTTGTAGATTTAAGCTTACAATAGAGTTTCCTCCCTATTTGTTGGTATCTTAGTCTGCTCAGGTGGCAACAGCAAAAACCACAGATTGGGTGGCTCACAAAACAGATGTTTCTTTTTTCATAGTTCTGGAGGCTAGGAGCCTAAGGTCAAAGTGCTGGAAGGGCTGTTTTCTGGAGGCGAGCACCTTCTTGCTGTGTCCTCACATGGCCTTTCCTCCATGCACATGTGCAGAAAAAAAAGAGAGAGATCCCTGGTGTCGCTTCCTCTTATCACAAGGACACCAATCCTAAAGGATTAGGGCCCCACTCTAGGACCTCATTTAACCTTAATTACCTCCTTAGAGTCGTATGTCCAAATATAGTCACACTGGGGGTGTGAGGTAGGGGGAGCTGGGAGGGAGAGATGGGGGGGCCGGGAGATACAACTTAGCCCATAACAATTAAAACCTGTGGGTAATGGGAGAACACCATTGCTCTTAAAACCATCTCACTGGTGCCTCATGTCTCCTCTAGATCTACATGAAATAGATATAAAGCAATTGAGTCAACGACCACCAGATCTACTGAGAATAGAGAATTTAAGGATGCTCACCACCCCCTTGTTTTTCCCTGCTATCTGAGGCCAGAGGCCAAATTCATTAAACTCTGTAAAAAGCAGACATGTGCATCTTTCTAGAGTAGAAACTAGTTCAGGATTTCACAAATATTCCACAAACAATGGGTGCCAGAGGCAAGCTCATTTGAAATAACTCAGTTGATTCAAATAACAATGTTTCTTATGTTTTCATTGTTTAATTCCAGGTCTTCTTGGGGGCCTTTCGTATATTTGGGAGTGGTGTGAATCCCCAAGATTGAGACACACTACAAAACACTTTCCAAATAACCTCAGATCCTTTTTAAGGGTGTATTTTCAGGGGCTTAGTGTTTTTACAAAGCACACCATGGGTGCTTTCCTCTGGAGTAAAGTTCCTCAAATCAGCACTACTGATACTTTCAGGGGTATGATTCTTGGTTTGGGGGACTATCATGTTCACTGTAGGATATTCAGCAGCATCCCTGGTCTCTGCCCATTAGCAACCCCTCCCCCACCCTGTTACCAATAGCAACCTCTCCCTTTCCTGTCATGACAACCAAAAATGTTCCCAAACACTATCAGATGTCCTCTGGGGGCAAAAATCACTCTCGGATGACCATTTTGCTCTAGGGAAAGTTTTGGAATCAAGAAAAGGCACAGTCGTCACTATTAAAGAGAACACTCTCTCTCAGGGGATGAATACTAAATCTATTTTTAAGAGCCCATTTTAACACCATCATTATTGTTAAAAGAGTATTACTGGGGAGGACTCATGTCAAACACCGAGATGACAATAAAAGTTGCTGTTCTATGAAAGCTAAGTTAAAATTTTATGGAAACTTATAGAGATAAATGAAACTTGCTTTAAAAATGTTAGAGTTAGGTACGCCTGAGTGGCTCAGTGGGTTGAGTGGTTGAGTGTCCAACTCTTGGTTTCACCTCAGGTCATGATTTCAGGGTCATGAGATCAAGCCCTGTGTGGGGCTCTAGGCCAGGCTCTGCGCTCAGCACAGAGTCTGCTTGGGATTCTTTTCCTTTACCTCTCCTTTCCCATCCATGCTCCCCTGTACCCGTGCCCCCTCACTAGTGTGTGTGCACGTGTGTGCTCTCTTTCTCTCTCTCAAATAAATAAATAAAATCTTTTAAAAAATGTTAGAGTTAGGTGTAGGCAAGACAACTATATTATATTTTAAACAGAATTGAATCCCTCCCAAACTCCACTTTTGCACACTGTTTCAGGAAAACATCTAATTGTTGAAAGTCAAGTATAGCACTCTTACATAGTCTAAAATCCCAGGGGCAATCATCCTATAAATGTGGTTCACAAAAATTCTCTTCCTTCAATCAGGTCAGCATTAAACTGTGATAACCCTCCTAGGAGATGTTGGCCGCAAATTATTTCAATGGGAATAAAGAGAGATCTGAGCCTGGAATATCTTACCATCTCAGAAAGTAAGAAAGTACTCAAAGACTCATGGGAACATGTCCAAAGAACATAGGAGTCCGATGGCTGGGCTCCCACTGGCCAAATCTGGTATAATTTGAACATTAAATAGTGAACAAGTGTAACATGTGAAATACACTAAGAAACTGTGACCTTATGTAAGTAAATAAATAAATAAAAGTGGAGAAGCAAAAGCTCTTCCTTATTGTGAATAAAGCCAACTAGTAATAATAGCAAAGGAATGATGAAATTAGGAAATGACCATTTGACAGCCATATCATAATAACAGATTCCATCATGAATCATCAAGGAATGCTGAAACTAGTGGGTAAAAGTTGGAGGAGTAACAATATTTACACAATCCCAATGTATCTCATCACAATATAATCAGCTGTGGAAGGTAAAATGAAACTTTGCAGCAGAGAAGCCTGGAGAACATTTTACATGATCAAGGTTAACATTACCAGGACAGGGCAATGTCAAGGATGTCTGGATGTGATGCACCAAGGATACAGCCTTGCCTAAGTGGTATTCCACCAAACATGCATGACCTGAATTGACTCATGAGGACTCATCAGACAAACCCAACTTGAGGCATGCTTTATAAAATAACTGCCCCGTACACTCAGAAGTGTCAGTGTCATAAAACACAAAGCCTGAGGAACTCTTCCAGATTAAAGAGGACTCAAGAAAGAGGCATGAGAACTGAATGCAACACGTGATTTGAGGTTCCTTTTACGGTATTGAGACAATTGATAAAGTCCACAAATGGCCTGTAGATTAGATAATATTAATTCAGTGTTCATTGCCTGGTTTTGATCCTTGTACAGTGATTATTTAAGACAATGTCTTTTTTTTAGAAGTTCATACTAGAGGGCCACCTGGGTGGCTCAGTTTGGTTAAGCACCTGCCTTCGGCTCAGGTCATGATCCCTGGGGTCCTGGGATTAAGCCTCCACATCAGGCTCCCTGCTCAGTGGGGGGGGGTTCTGCTTTGCCCTCTACCCCTCCCCCTACTCATGTGCACGCGCTCTAAGTAAATAAAATCTTAAAAAAAAAAAGCCATAAAGCTAGGAGTTTCAGGCCTCCCCACCATCTTCCCAAACTGAGTTCTCCTTTCTGCTTCATCTCCCCCTTTTTCCTTCTACTGTGCCAGAACTCTTCCAGGTCTCTTCCTTCAAGGGATCCTGACTGAGCACTTTACCCATGAGCTTTTGTCTATGTGGCTTGTCATAAATAGATCTCTGGATTCCATCCCCCAAACTGGCTGGGGACACCAGGAGCACTGGTTTTCTACAGATGCCTGAGTCCCATCCCCAGAGGTTCTGGTTTGACTGGCTTGGAGTGCATTCTGGGCTTCAGAATTTTCTTAAGCTCCCCAGATGATTCTAATGAGTAGCCAAGGGTGAACGTGACTATGAGTCACCTGAGGGTTTATTCAAATGCAAATTCTCCTTCACTAACCGGGGAGGAGCAGGTGCCTGAGATTCTGCATTTCTGACCATCTTGCCAAGGATGCTCCACTGACCACAACTCAAATAGCAATGGTCTCATCTAAAGGAGGCTCCAAGTGTTCTTTGCCCACAGACCTTCGCTGTCTTGAATTTTGACAACTCCAGGAGGGCAGAGACACCATCTGTTTTATTCTCTGCTGAATATCTAGCACGGGGTGTTCCATAAATAGTTGTTGAATTCATGCACAAATGAATGAATGAAAGTTTCCCTAATACCATGCTAATCTCCACTAGCGACTCCCAGCCGCTTAATATTTAAAAATGGTCATATTTTGCATAAAAATCCCCCCATCAGATTTCAAGAAATCAATGGCTTTTGAAACTAAGAGCCACTTTGGGCCGAGAAGAGCTGGCAAGATCTCACTCGCCTTCAGGAATCGCCCTGGTGCAGGTGCAAACGACTATAGCGGCCTCCGAGTCAGCTGCTACCCCTTCTTCTACACTTCTCAAATCATTTTCGTATTAGCATATCTCTAAGTGCATATAATTTTCACATCAAAGAGTGTAATTTTTTGCAGAAGTGGAGTAGAGAATAATTTATCCGCTGAAGTATCTCAAGCAGCAGTCTCGATAGCATGACATAAAAATTACACAGAAGACAGACATTTAGAAAAATTGGGTGGCGGAATTTGTATTATTTAAGTAGATGTGGAGAAAATTCACCCATTGAAACTAAAAAATATCTTTTGGGGAGCTAAAAGCAAGCTCCTAGTTCAGTGACAAGGGGGCAGTCTGCCCTGATTACCCACATCATAGCTCACTGAACAAGGAGAGAATCCATGGTGCTTCTTTCCCTCTGGGGGACTGGTCAACCAGAAACACAGGATTCACCAGCTCCCCAACCCCCACTGGCGCTCCAGCTCCCAATGGGTGCAGCCACCTCAAATCCCTCCAAGAGGAGCTCCCATTTTGAGAACGCCAAACCTAACTTTGACTTCTCAGTATCAATTCCATTGTGCAGCCAGCCGACCTCTTAAGCCTATATCCTCATTCCAAAAAACCAGTCCCTTGCCTTTGCCCCACTTACCATATCATTGGGTTCCAATCTCCTTCCTTCTCCCAGGCCTGAAACCCTTTGCTAGTGACCTGAGTAGAATCACCATACAGGAGACCTTAACTAAACACACACACACACACACACACACACACACACTCCTAATATATAGACACACCTAATATACACACTCCTAATACACACAGACTCACCTGTACATTCACACACATACCTACCATACATATACCTCTAATGCGTACACATACCTAATATATACAGCATCTAACACATGCATACACCCACAAACACACATACATGCCACACACACACCTAACAAATGCACACACCTCTATACATACACACATATACCTAACAGATACACATACACACACACACATTTTTGTTTGAGAATATTTGTGTCCCTGCCCCTAGACACTCTATCAGTCAGATATCTTAGATTTTTTCATTACTTTCAAGTATAAAACACTTCAATTCTGAAATAATTTAAAAGTCGAGTCCAGGACACTGCAATGTAGTCGGGAAAGAATGGTCTTTTCAGTAGACACTGGTTATATCTATAGCTATTTCTATGGGAAAAAAAGGATCTTATCCTTCGCTTAATTCCAAATGGATGACAGACCTAAATACGAAAGGTAAAAAATAAAGCTCTAGAGGAGAAAGTAGAACATCGCTGGAATGATGGAGTAGGCAAAGAATTCTTAAAGAGGAATCAAACAGGGGTAAAACAATAAAAATGGCATGTAGCAGTACTCATTACAGTCCTGCTGTGGCAACTACGTAAACATCTCATAGTGAAAAAGATAAATAAATGGTGATATATTCACACAACAGAATGCCACAGAGGGGAGAATGACCATCTATAACTGCACATACGCACGCACACACACAAAATGAGACTTAGTTTCACAAACATAAAGTTGTGTGAAAAAACAAGGCACAAAACAAGAGTAGATACTACAGGATTTCATTTAGGTAATGTGTGAAAGCAAGCAGAGCTAATTTCTGCTGTCGAGCTTTGGGATGGTGGTTACTCTCTGGTACTATTAATCTGGGAGCAGAAGAGGCTTCTAGTATGCCCGCGTGTTTGGTTTCTCCCATGGAGCACTGGGTGCACAGATGTGCTTACTTTATAAAAATTCCTCAGGTTGCACATGTAGAATATGTGTGACTTCCGGGACCTGGACTAGACTTCAGTGAAAAGCTTTCTTAAAGTGCTGTCCAAGTGAAATCACAATGGACATTTGGCACAATGCTTATGTTGTTTTCCAATAGGTGCTTTGTAAGCCTTTTTTGAATTATTTAATAGAAAAAAGATGTATACATACGATTCAAACACAATGATTCAAATAGTACAAAACTATATAATACAGAAACCTTTCTCCCATTCAGAGTCACAGTCCTGTTCTTCAGAAGAGCCCCTGAAAATGTTTCTTGTATAACCTTCCAGAAATTGCATATGCAGGTACCTGCGCATATATGCTTTTGTGTGAATCTATCTATGTTTTCTTTGCAAATGAGAATAAACAGTTTCCTCTGTCATTCTCTCTCTCCTTAACAACATCTTGAAGGGGTGCCTGAGTGGTTCAGTGGTTGAGCGTCTGATTTTGGCTCAGGTCATGATCCAGGGCTCCCTGCAGAGAGCCTGCTTCTCCCTCTGTCTATGTCTCTGCCTCTCTCTGTGTGTCTCATGAATAAATAAAAATCTTAAACAACAACAACAACAATAACAACAATATCTTGGAGATAGATCCATACACAAAGACTCACCTCTTCCTTTAGTCCTGTCTTGTAGAGATCTTATATTGCCTATAGTGGCAAACTATGGGCAGCGTGCCAAATTCAGCCCACCACCTGTGTCTATAAATAAAGTTTTATTGGAACATAGCCATACTCATTCATTTACATATTGTCTGTGACTGCTTTGCATGCTTCCACAGCAGTGCTGAGCAGCTGCAACACAAGCTACATGTATGAGTTTCTGATTGCTGCTCTAACAAGTCACCACAACTTAGTTGCTGAAAACAACTTACATTTGAGAATCTTACTACTTTATTATTAAGAGATGGTGTCTGAATCCCTTCATCTTGAATTCGGGGTAGGCTTGTAACCAACTAACTGTACAGAAGTTACACCATATGATTTTCACTCTTAGGTCATAAAATGCAGTTCAGTTTCTTTCTTGCGAGAATACTCACCCTTGACAACTCCTGCCACCACGTAAACAATCCAACAGCCCCCAGGCAGCCATGTTGTAAGGAAGCCCAAACTACAACACTGGAGAGGCCCTGGGGCTACTGAAAGACAGGGAGATGCCTTGCCAGACCTGGCAAATGATGCTTCAACCACCATTTGTTTGCAACTGCCTAAGATTCCTGAGCCAGGACCACCCCACCAAACCCTTCCTGAGTTCCTGACCCACAGCAACTATGAGAGTGAACAAAATGATTTGTGTCGCTTTAAGCCAACCACCACAACAAACCAACCCACGGTTATTAACTTACATTTCTGGGAGTCAGCAATCTAAAATGGGACTCCCTGGGCTAAAATCTGGGTGCTGTCAGAACCACAATCCTTCTCAAGGCTCTAGGCGAGAATCTGTTTCCTTGCCTTTTCCAGCTTCTCCAGAGGGTGTTTGCATTCCTAGCCTCGTGGCCCCCCTTCCATCTCAAGGTGGCAACAGCTGATTGTGCCTTCCTCACATTGTATTACTCTGACACCACAGGCGAGAGTTGTGGGTTTGGCTACTGTCATAGTCAGCTCAGGCTGCTGGAGCAAAAATATCATAGACTGAGAGTCCTGGACAACAGGAATTTCTCTCTCACTATTGTGGATGCCGCGAGTCCACCACTAAGGCATAAGCAGGATTGGTTTCTCCTGAGGTCCCTCTCTTTGGTTTGCAGATGGCCACCTTCTCCCTGTGAGCTTACATGGTGTTTCCCCTGTGTGTACTCCCCTGGTGTCTCTATGTCCTCATTGCCTCTTCTTATAAGGACACTGATCAGATTAACTCGGGCACATCCAACCAGGTTGATTTTAACTTACTTCTTAAAGGACCCTATATCCAAAGACAGTCATACTCTAAGGTACTGGGAGGTAGGGCTTCAACATATGAGTCTGGGGCTGGGAGGACACAATTTAGTCCATAATATTCTCCCACTGCCTAGTTGTCACAACTGCACCTGCTCATACAGGACATATTGCATGATAGGAAAGAAGGCATTGAGGCACAGGATCAGCAATGCAGGTGCTGGAGGTAGAGAGCTGCCAGCAGGGATAACGGCTGCCTCAGTGAATCTGAGATGGACAGAGGGGAGGTGAGAGGACATCACAGCATCTGCTATCCCTTCCTTGATGATTCTGTGCTCTAGCATAACACCTCTCCATCATTTTCAGGCTCTTCATTTTGCTTTATTTCTCATCTTATCTCTCAATATACTACCCCTTAAGATACTGCTTTTATTGAGTTATAAATCACATGCTATAAAATGGACCCACTTAATGTGGACAATTCAGTTGGTTTTAGAATATTCCTGAGGTTGTACAACTGTCCCCACCGTCGAACTCCAGAATATGTCCAGCACCCCAGGAAGAAGCCCATTCCCATCAGCAGTTCGCTTTACATACTGGATTTTATTTTCTTAATGACTCCTCCTCCTGTTACTAGAACTTGAGCTTGTTGAGAGCAGAGACTTTGATTTGTCTCTCTCTGCTCCCTCAGAAAGGACCTGGTACTTGGCAGTAACTCAAGTAACCATCTGTTGATTTAATATAGGAGCCAGAAGCTACTTCATGAAACTGACCTGAGATTTTGAGACAGGAGAGAAGACCAGGAATGGTATTGTGATGGGTGTATTCTACTCAATATGACTCTCATGCTGACAGTATGGCCAGATTCTTAGTGGCTGGTCTGCAGTTACCAGCCCAAAAAGGAATGAGGCCCCTTTTGGGGTGCTGGCTCCATAAACTGAGGGAGATTTTCAGATTTATGGTCCTGCAGTTGGAAAGTATTTTTTTGCTGTGTGTTACATTGGCTGTGATTTAATTCTCTCCCCATATCCTGGTGAGTATTAACACTTCTCAGCTTTAGAGTGAGCTGGCAAAGAGGTGGTTGGTTGTCTGGCCTAGATATCTTGAAGAACAGTACAACCTCAGCTTGGCCACTTAAGGGTGGTGTGACCTCAAAACATGCTATGCGACCTCTCTCAAGTTCAGTTTCTCATCTGTAAAACAGGACAGGAGAGGAGAGATCACAGTTCCTATCTCATAGAATTGTTGTGAGGATAAAATGAGTAAAAACCCATGGTTCACACTTTGTGGTAGTAGACGCCCTTGACCATGAGCTGTGAGCACTGAATGAAGCAATGTTTGTAATGCTCTGAGTATGACACAAGATAAGGTACAAGTAACAAACGGTTTGGATTAACCAGTCTCCTCTCTACTAAATACTCTGAATAATCCCTAAACTCTGTGTATCTGGCCAGAAAAACTAAATGTTACAGTAATACCTTATCTAGCCAGAAGAATATTTAATTGATAAACACATTAGCTGTGGGTTCTCGGGCAAGTCACTTCTCTGAATTTCAATTTTCTAATCTGCTAAAGGGAGATAATCTATAAAAGGAGTGATCATTAAGATGAAAATGGACAGCACATGCAAAGGGTCTGGGATATGCGAAGGTTTAATAAATGATAGTTTTTAATACCATCTCTACTCCAAGCTCATAGCTCCTTCTCTAGAACTGTGGAATCCAGAAGCGTTTAAGGAATCAGAACTTTTCAGGTATGCAGTGTACTGTGTGATACCCGAGCGGGTTTACAGGAGCAGGTGATCATCAAACATATTTATACCTCCACTGTGGGGTATGTGAATATTGACAGAAGCAGCGTCAACCATATAGATGAGCCAACAACATTGATCAGTACGGATCAGATTTACCCAAAATGATCGGAGGTCAGGGCAGGTTTTAACACCAAATGAATAATGAGAGACCTTTCAGTTTTCAAAACTTTTCAGACTTAGAAGAAATAGTGGGTTTGTACTTCCACTTTAGAGATTCAAATCTTTTGTTTTTCCACCCTCCCCTAAGAAGAGGCAGTGGTAATAAACATCTTTATTTCCTGAAACATGATCTATTTACATTTTTAAAAAGAGGGAAAAAATTACAATATCTGGATAAGAACAATACATGCAAAAGAAGAAGGAGAAAACAAAGGATTCAAACTTGAAACTAATTTTAGTAACAGCAGTGGATTAAAAAAATTTTTTCCTCGCTCACAAATTCAAAAAAAAAAAAAAAACCCACTGTCATAATGACGTGTCTTCCCAAATTTGGCTGAAACATCTCCTGGTTTTGGAGAGGTCTTCTCTTGAACCCAAGCCAAGAACACATTCTCCTGTCCACGTTCAAGACTTAAAGTTACAAATGCAAACACAGAGAGGCCCTTCCAGCAAAAACCATAACATGGTTCTGGTGGTCCAGACACTTTCTGAGCTACAGAATTAGCTCTTTTGGTGAGGTGCCTTCCCTGGCAAGGTCACCTTTGGTCAGGCTCAGGCAACATTTCAGCTGTCAAAAGCATATAAATGCTACTCATTTCATTGATTTGTTGTGCTTCTTATCAAAATAATTAATGTGTACCCAACATATAAACACAATTTCCCCCCACTGGGAGTTGAGCATTTACAGAGAGGGAAGTTGGCTGAGCTGGGGACAGCAGCTGACAGGCCACCTCTGCCATCCTGGGCAGATAACAGGTGTCATGGAAGATGCGGTTCCTGCTTACGGCTCCATGCAGCTGAATCCTGCCATATAAATTATTAAAGAACGTGCAGAACATTACACAGTTCATGTACTTAATGATTATAGTTCACAGTCTAGGTCAGATATAATTAGATGTTACATTAAAATAGCTTCACAGAGCCATTTATTCTGATTTAATTACTTAAAATGATAGCATAATGAGCAATGCTTTCAAGGAAAAAAGTACTCTTTTAAATGGGCTCATTTTAAGTTAATACGAAGAAAATTAATCATTTAACTAAATGTAGGAGGACAAGTCCATGTCTTAAGCAACATTGTTTCCATGTCACAAAGGTTATTTCCCGTTAACGTCCTGTTGCAAGTGATCGGGAAATAGAGGTGGGTTTTTTTCCCCCACTGTGGGAAGACAGCTTGGCATTTTCACCATTCCCTCCCAATCTTACTCCTCTTCCATGAGAGCCTGGCGACAGGCAACAATGACTTTAAACACCAGCGCTGAGACACAAACATCCAAACAAGACCCTCTCCATGACCAGCAGGGAGTTAGGAACGGCCCAAATCATCTTCCCAGCTGGCATTAGGAACTGGTCAGAAGCAACAACATAGCCCAGTGGTTATATATATATGCACAGTGTAACATACACACTTGAACTAAGAGTTCAAGTCCAGCTCTGCCACTCAGACCCATGGGGCTGCTCACAAACTGTCTGGCTTGTCTGGGTGTCCACCTCATCATCTTGAAACTGGGGCCAAGGTGGACGCCTGGGTGGCTCAGCGGTTGGGTGTCGGCCTTTGGCCCAGGGCATGTGATCCTGGAGTGCCAGGATCAAGTCCCACATCGGGCTCCCTGCGTGGGGCCTGCTTCTCCCTCTGCCCATATCTCTGCCTGTCTCTCTCTCTCTCTCTCTCTCTCTCTCTCTGGGTCTCTTATGAATAAATAAATAACATCTTAAAAAAAAAAGAAAGAAAGAAACTGGGGCCAAAATGACACCCATCTCATTGGGTGGTTTCGAAAATCAAATGAGATTCAGCATGCAAAGCACTTACAAGGTGTCTAGCAAGCAGAAGCTGATAATAAGTCTCAGCTCTTGTTATCATAAATAGAGATAACGAGTATTTTGTGGCTCCTAGCCCCCGCCCTGCATGCACTTCTCAGAGTCTTCAGGCTCCCGCTGCATTTTTCCAGTAGAAATTATAAAAGTCTTAAAGGAAAGGATGGAGCCTCCCCAGTCCAATTGCTTCCTTCTGTTTTTAATAACTATAAATGATAAGAGATCCCCATCTGATGCTTTTAGAGTAGTATCAGTTCACTCAAAAAAAAAAAATCATACATGGTTTAAAAAAACATATGGCAATGTTTATCTGCTATTTTTCTGTCCTGAGTTAGGCTTTGTGGTGAAAATATTCAACGCTGGGCTCAGGGGAAATTGGGGGAAAAAATGTTAAATCAGGAACGTTCCTATGAATGCCTTCTTAAGACAACTTTAAATACTACTCAGGGGATGCGGTATTTATTTGGACCCTGGGACGCTTAGCAAAGGTGATGACAGAAAACACTGGCTTATGGATACAGGGGGCTGTGGCAGCCAAAATAATGTGTCAAACTTGGCCTTGCATGAGCACACATCGTCCAAGAGAGAACTGACACAATCTCCAAACGTATAACATTCTGGATGAGAAAACCCAACACGCCGTGGGGTTCTGAGAGCGCGGGCTGTCACGGGAATTGCTGGTGTTGGGAACGAACTCTGCTCCCTTGGGGGGGACTGCATGCCATGCAGAGTCCAGGAAGACAGCAGTGTAGGGGGATCTTAGGGACCACAAATGCTGACTCTGAAGCAAACATTTAGGCAGGAGGAGTGTCTTCGGGAGGTGTGACAGCCACTTTTATATATCAACTTGGCTAGGCTATGGTCCCCGGCGATTTGATTCAACACTAATCTAAGTGTTGATGTGAAGGTATTTTGTAGACGTGATTAACATCTCCAGTCAATTGATTTTAAGTAAAGGAAATTATCCTCTATAATCAGGTGGGACTGATCTAATTAATCGAAAGCCCTAAAGAGCAGAACTGAGGTAGCCCGAGGAAAAGGAAATCCTACCTGCGGACTCCAATGCCAGCTTCTGCCCAGGAGCTTCCAGCCTGTCCTTCCTGAGGACCTGCCTCGTGGATTCCAGATCCACCACAAGCCTTGCTGCCACAATCGCACACACGGACTCCTCTCAAAAAATCTCTCAATATATAAAGGAAGTGTTTTAATTTCATTAGTGATTTTTTTCCGATATATTTTTAAAATTATTTCCTTGGTGGTGGCTCCTGAGCTTACGAAAGACATCTTAATTTATCAAATCAGCTTCAGATTCATAAGAACTTAATTCCAGTAAGATACAGAAATGTTCTTCATCTGTCACTCCATTCCCCTCTTCCCTTTCTTGGGTTATTTATTATCTTATATAAATTACATCTATAAGTGTTAAAAACCAAAACAATGCACTGTTATAATTACTACTTTTTAGAGTTTTATGTCTTTCAAGGATACTAAGAGAAGAATTGAGGGTATGTATATATTTATATCTTTGGTTATATTAACCTTCTTTTTTTTCCTCTGGTTCTCTTCATTTGTTCCTGTAGATTTGGGTTACCATCTGGAGTCTTTCCTTAGTCCAATATAGCTTTGTTCCAACCCAGCTCTTTTGTGCTGCTATTGGCAAATATATTACATTTCTACATGGTATAGTTCCAACAATATATTATATACATATTTTCTTATGCAATTGCTTTTTTAAATCAATTAAGAGAAGAAGGAAAAATATGTATGCATACTGTCTTTTACAATTAATTACCTTTACTGGTAATTTGTTTTGCTTTTTTGTATGGATTCAAATTATTACCTTGAGTTACCTGTTTTTATCTGCACAACCTCCTTTATTATCTGTAAAGTGAGCCTGCTGGCAATAAATTCTCTCAATTCTTGTTTACCAGGAAATGTCTTTATTTTGCCTTCGTTTTTGAAAGAGAGTTTTGCTGGGTAAAGAGTTCTTGGTTCCCAATTGTTTTTCTTTGAGTACTTTTTTTTTTTTTTAAGATTTTATTTATTTATTCATGAGAGACAGAGAGAGAGAGGCAGAGACACAGGCAGAGGGAGAAGCAGGCTCCATGCAGGGAGCCCGACACAGGACTCGATCCCGAGATGCCAGGATCACGACCTGAGCTGAAGGCAGCACTAAACCACTGAGCCACCCAGGCTGCCCTCTTCGAGTACTTTAAATAAGTCATTTCACTGCTTCTGGCTTCCATTGCTTCTGAGGAAAAGTTAGCTGATAATCTTATTGGGGTTCCTTATAAGTGATGAGTCTTTTTTCTCTTGCTGTCTTCAAGATTTTCTTTGTTTTCAGCTTTCAGGATTTGCACTATGGTGTGTCTATGGATTTCTTTAGTTTTATTGTAGAGGTCATTATGAGTTCCTTGAGCCTCTTCAATGGATAAAATTTTCTTCACATTTGTGATGTTTCAGTCATTGTTTCACTATTTTCTTCTGTTTCTCTCTCTCTCTCTTCACCTTTTGGTACTCCCATTACACATACATTGACGTGTTTAATGGTGTCCCACAGTTCTTGAGGCTCTGTTTATTTTTCTCATTCCTTTTTTTCTTCTAATTTTGGATTGCAAAATCCCTATTAATCTACCTGAATTCACTCATCCTTTCTTCTATCAATCTACTGATGAACCCCTCTTATAAAATCGTCACTTGTCATTAAACCTTTCAAATCCAGAAATTGCATTTTGTTCTCTTTTGTAATTTCTCTTTATTAATAGTCTCTATTTGATGTGATATTTCATCATACATCCTTTTACTTCTATAATTAGGGCTTCCTTTACTTCCGTGAACATATCTATCATGGCTATTTGAAAGTTTTTGTTTAATCTGATAAGTAGTACCAAAGCAGTGTTTTTGCTGTTTATTTTCTAGTTAAGGGCCATATTTCCCTGTTTTTCTGCATATTTTGTAATTTTTTTTGGAAATTGGACATTTTTAGATTATATACTGTAGCAACTCTGGATATTAGTCCACCTTCTTCTGGGGGTTGTTATTGTCTGTTTGTTTACTCGTTAAATGACTGGCTACGTTATATCAGTGAAGTCACTCTGTAGTATGAAATTTCTTGTATTTCTCCTCAGGGATCTCAGCCTGAGGTATACTCAGTCACCCTGGGATGACAACGGTTTTAGAAGACTCTCTTTGACTTTCTTTTACCCCGCCCACACCCAGCTGTTAAGTGCCTCTACTTACCTAACTGGCCCCTCTATCACTATCACTAATGCTCTGGAGTGTCAATAGCTTACAGACTAACCCCATTAGTTTGGCTTGCTTTTAGGGGATAATTGCTGATGTCAATGTTAGAGATTTTTTTCTGATGCCATGAGGGCTCTTCCCAGTTCTTTTTCTGATTCTCTCTAGCAAACTAGTTGCCCATAGTTTAGCATATGCTTCCAATGAGTTTCTCAATCTCCAAATTGCCTTTCAATGTACCACCTCTGTTTTTGCAAGACCCTTTGAGCTTGAACTTCTCCATATCTTGTTGTAAACGAAATCAGTTCCTTTGGGGAGGTATTTGGAGATCCTTATTCTATGTCCTGCTTATCCTCCAGACACAATCTCCAAGTCAAGGCTTTATTTTTTTTTTTTAAACATTTATTTTTTTTTAATTTTTTATTTATTTATGATAGTCACAGAGAGAGAGAGAGAGAGGCAGAGACACAGGCGGAGGGAGAAGCAGGCGGAGGGAGAAGCAGGCTCCATGCACCGGGAGCCTGATGTGGGATTCGATCCCGGGTCTCCAGGATCGCGCCCTGGGCCAAAGGCAGGCGCCAAACCGCTGCGCCACCCAGGGATCCCCTCAAGTCAAGGCTTTAATGCTGAGGACAGGACAAGTGTGTGATAACATCTTAACTAGCAGTCTGTGGAGGGAGAGACAGGAGTGCCAAGTCACCCTAGCTTGTCTCTCAACATGGAACACCACCCAACAATCCAGACTGAGCATTGTCTGGTTCCTAGTAGCCTTCATGGCTTCATGGCACTGTGTCCAAGAGTTTCCTTTCTATAAATTGGGGCTTGGCAAAAAAAAAAAAAAAAAAAAAAAAAAAAAGGAGCTCCCACCTCTCAGCTACCCTTGCCCAAAACTTAGCCCCTGCAACAGGTAGGTAGTGGGAGGCAGGATGAGAACAGCTGGCATCCTGTCTGTCCTGGGAAGATGGCCCTCTGACTGGGAGCTGGGGGGAAATGGAGCCTTGTGTTCTTGGCTGAATCAGCCTCAAACTCAAATGGAGTTTCTGTTTCTCTAAGCTGAAAGAGAGCAGGTCTTGGTTTCACACATCACAGACTCTCCCTGTTCTTACCAAATATTAGTATATTTTTTTCAATAAATGTTTCTTCATTTGCTGTGTGCTCTTGGAATCCTTTCTAGAGTTTTGTTTGGTCTTTTTTTAATGTTTTGTTTTATTTTGTTCTTTTAGTTTTCACCAGTTTCACTGGGGATAGGTCAGTCAGCAAGGGCCCAAACACTGTTATGCCAGAAGTAGAAGTCAGCTGAGTATTTAAATATTAATTTGACTTGTAATCTTCCTGGAAGAGTGACAAAACAAGGGGATTTATTCTGAACCTTATATGAAAATATATCACATATCCTGTTTCCAGTGACTCTGTGATTTCAGGCAAACTCTTTTACCTCTTCATGCCTCTGCTTCCTCATCTACTGTGATGAGGAAATTTGATCCCTATGTGGTAGAGCTATTGTGAGGAATTCAAATAACATATTCAAAGTGTTTGACACACAGTAGGTTTTCAGGAAAAAGAACTTATTTTTGTTATTGTTAGAGTGAGCTCAGATGGTAAACTGGCCCATTGAAGAACTGGATCTTAGAATCAGGAACACCTAATAGTGGCTCCAGCTCACAATTGTTCTTTGATCACAGATTAACCCTTTCTTGGGATTGGGTCATTCACTCATATCCCAGGCCCACACACACACACACCCTATACAATTCATTGGAACAAAGAGAAAAACAAGCAGCTGACCAATTTCTCTCTTTTTTTAAGAATCTAGTTTATCAATAATATAACAGTCTGGGCCACATTCCAGAGAAACTTTCAAAGCTGGGAATGGCAATGATTGAATTATATCAATAAATTATCAACACAATGGGAAATTTGGAGAGGAGAGGTCACCCTAACCAGTGCTAATATGACAAGGAACTGCCAGCAGTGGTTCTCCAAATGCAGAGCATAGAACCACTGAAGAATTTTGTAAAAAATGCTGATTGCTGGTCTCCTTCTCTTCCTCCCTTAGAGATTCTGATTCTAGACCTCTGGGTAGGACTCTGGGATTGTCATGATTAACATTCCCCAGGGGATTCTGATGCAAGTGATGTTTATTACTTGGAGAAACAACTCTCCATTGGAAGCTGACTCAAGTATCTGTAACACCTTCCAGGATTTTCCTAGATACAAATATACAGAAGATCCATACATTGGGTCCTCCCTGAGAAGTTCTGAGTAATGCTTAGGTAACCTCGGTTCTTATTTCAAGCTCCCTCTCTCAGGAAAGTCTGAAGGGGTCCCAAGGCTCCTGTGTACAACCAGAATTCCTCTATGCCTTCCTTCTAGCAAGAGAAGTAGGGAGGCCTTTCCTGGATCTATTCTTATATCCATTTCCTACTCTTTCCCAGTTCTGCTGTGTATGTCAAAGGAGCTAACTCTGCATTTCCCAGGTTTGTGGGTCAGCTGACTTCTAGCTGAGCTATTTTGCCCAGTTGGAAGTAGTAGGGATCTTTCTCCCTCTCCATCCTATCCGTTCCAGCAGCAACATCTCCCCATGTTTCAGTTCCCACTGGAGGCCCACCAGGTCCCCACTTTCTAGATGGCACTTGCCACAGGAAATCTGCAATCCCACCTCTTCCCTTCCCTTTTCTCCAGGCTAAGGGGATGGTGACCCATCCCCTTGTCTTCTCAGCTTCTCCAGTTCTCCACATTCAATTATCTCTGTTGCAAATAGTTAAAGGGGTTTCTGTCTTTCTGGTTAGACCATGTCTGGCAAATAAGGGTAAAGTTTATGATGGGCAGGGGAAGACACCCTCTGCAGAGAACAGAGAAGAGGAGACCAGAAGTTCTCATCCCAAAGGGCCTTGACTGACCAACCCTCTACAACCCACCTGTAAGAAAATGGAGAAGGGATAGGACAACAATGTGGATGGAGCCAAAGAGAAGAGCACATTTGGTCTAAAGATCCATTCCATTGGCCACTTTACTACAGACCAGAGTTTCTTGACTTCATACTACCTCTAGTTTTTGTTAGCTAAGTCTGTATCATGAGGGCTGTCTGTACATTGAAGGATGTTGAGGAACATCTCTGCTCTTTATCCACCAGATGCCAGCAGCACTTTCCCAGAGTTATGACAACCCAAAGGATCTTCAGACGTTGGCCATGATTTCCTGGGGGCAAAATGACTCCCTTCCCTCAATGGAGAACCACTGATCTGAACTCAGTGATAGAGTTCAGGGGTCCTATAGCTATTTTTCTGCTACATTAGCTTGGGTGAAGTCAGAGAAGTCAGCTTAGGTAAAGAATAAGTAGTTACTTCCACATGCTCTCTGAAAGAAGTCACAACTAATCCCAAAGCTCAGAGCTGTCACCAGGAAGTATGGCATGCCAACAAACCTCCCTGCCATGCTCCTTATCCATTGCTTCTCTTCCTCCATTAATCCAGGTGAAGTCAGATACAAGCAAAACAGCAGCTTGGTTTCAGACATAGAGGAGTGGGCAGGGGAGCAGGGAATGTCTTTCCCTTTTGCCTAATTTTCATGAGGTTGTCAGGAGCTTTGGCTCTTTGTTCCCTGAGCCTTCAATCTTTGGGGTATAAGTAGGCTAAGGCCTCAAAAAGACGTGGATTCTAAACCCAGCTCTGCACTAGCCATCTGTTAAATGCTGGGCAAGTCATTTACTCCCTCTGAGCTTCAGTTTCCCTATCTGTCAAAGGTGAACAGTAACTCCTTCCTTACTGATGTTTTTGAGGAATTAAGGGAATACTTATTAAGTGCAAACGTTAGGCACCCACTAGATTCAAAGTTGGGAAACTGGCTCATGGTCAAATCTGGCTTGCCTAAGGTTGCAGGGTTTTAGATTTTCTCTGGCAACCCTACCAACCTGCCATGTGCTCTTATAGATGAAGTTTTACTGCACACAGCTTCACCTCTTCACTCACTGTGCTATTTGAGGCCACTTTCACTATACAAGGCAGGGCCAAGTATTTATAACAGACCCGGTGGCCCGCACAGGTGGGTGCTGTTTACTGCTGCCTGTCCCATGGCAGAAATGAGGAACGGCCAACACAGTGGTTTGGGGGAGTACTCTGTGTGCAGTCAGCCTTCCAAGTTTAAGTCTTGGCTCTACCAGGGAACATTGAACAAGTCAATGAACCTCTTAGTACCTCAGTTTCCTTCCCTCTAAGATGCTATAAAATTGGAGCCATCACAGGAAAGCAGAGTGCACTCACCTTGGCTGGTTGTTCTGAGTTTGTTCAGAAAGTCCAGAGAATCCTCTCATGGTGGCCTTGTGAAGATTCAACACATAATGCAAATAAAGGCCAACAGCATGGTGCTCGCAACATGGTAAGTACTCAAGACGTCTTGATTATTACTGTTGCAAGTGCAAGAGCTATTTCTATTACTGCCATTATTTCTACTACTACTACTACCACTACCACCACCATTACTGCGACTCCCACCATTCCCACTACTGCTGCTGCCATGACTCCATCATCACCATCACTACCACTGCCACGGCTGCTAACACTTCACAGCACTGTTGTGAGAACTGAAAGAGCTATAAATGGGCAAGGTCTGGCCATTGTAAAGACCCAATAAATGCCAGTTTTGCTCCTTTCTCCTCTACCTCATTGCCGAGGCCCTGCCCCTGTGCTACGGCAAGGTCTTGAGCACTGGCCAGACCTGGCAGCTCTGCTGGAAGGAGAGCGAAGTGTGGCAAGTTCTCCCACACAGAATCCAGACTGGACCCCTGGGGGCAGCTCCCTGCACCTTGTCTTCCCAGAGGCTTCCTGTGACCTAACTCTCCTTGCAACAGCACCATCTGGGAGGGTCACCATGTCTCCGTTACTCCCCCAAGAGGATCCCGGTTCCCAAATCACACGCTATCACAAAGTACAGAACCTAGGGGAGGGGAAGAGCTATTAATTCCTCCATCTTGGCCCATTTCCTGGGATCTGGCTGAGAATCTCGGGCATCTGAGGCCTTGGCAGAGCCCCATAGAAGATTAGTGCGCTAATGGCCCCATAAAAATGAAACATTTATGGGAAGGGCTTTCTCTCACTTTACCCTAGTTCCCCTCCTTTTAATGAGGTTGGCTCCATCACTGGAAGCTTTGGGAGGAAGGGGGCTCACAAACCAGTTTGGGGCTGTGGTTGTGAGGAGTTATGAGGAGCTCTGTACCCCATGGGGGTAACTGCAGGATGGGGGACAGGAGCTAAGGAGGACATAGGACAGAGGGCGGGGATGCTGAGAATACCAAGGACTCTCATCTCTCCAGAATCAAAGAGCTTTTCTCAGGGATGGTACTGAAAAGCCAGAAGCACTGGCGAGACTGCCAGGCTCATGATGGACGGATTCCTCACCAACGGTAGGTCCCGGGCCCGCAGAAGACAGCCTTGGCTACGGATTCCTGAGGGAGCTGAGCTGATAGCTTGGCTGGGAAACCTGAACTCAGATGTGGCAACACGGAGCTTCTGCTAGAAACACGTCTGCTGCCCCTCCGCAAACACACTCTGCTCCCTCCACCCCTACCCCACACCTCACCTCCAGACCCTTCCTCTTCTGCCTCCGTCCCGTATGGCCTAGGCATGAACCCTCACTCTGATGCTAGGGGGATCTGGATTTCACTCCCATCCCTGCTACTCCCTAGCTGCCTAGTCTTGTGCAAGCTCATCCTCCTCTCTGGGTCTCATTTTCCCCACCTTTAAAATGGGGATGCCTATGCCAACAATACTGATGTCCTAGGACGATCAGATTATGGGAGAGAATGGCATGTCTGACATTGATGATAAGCAGTTGATACACAGAGACTATTTTATTAGGACAGAACGAAATGGCTTCACTTTGGACTCAGATACACCAGGAGCTTAGCTGAAGGAACTGGATGAAGCCCTGGTAACCAGGGATACTCAAAGGATATACTCAGGTCCCTTGTTGCTATATGCCCCCTTCACCCTCCTTTTTGCCTCTTTTTTAGAATTGCTGGCAGCCACAAACACTGATGGAACATGCCATGTGCTAGGGGCTGAGGATCCTGGACCCAGCAAGACTCCATGCCTGCCCTCCAGGCTCTCCCAAGTTCCTGTCTCATGAGGCTCAGAATACCTGTTACTCCCAAAGACCCTTGGCGACAGGGAATTGTTGGCTGCCACAAGCAAGTTTCCACTCCTCAAAACAGAGAATGCTGATTAATGAACTCACCTGTATGGACTGACTTTCTTCCCTCCCCTGTCTCACTTCCGGCTCCCTCATCCTGTGCCTGTGATCCCCTCCCCAGTCAGTTCCTTGCACCCAAATCCTTGTCTCAGGGTCTAAGGAAGACCCAGAGATCACACCTCAAGGAAGAGACTTGAGAGGGTGTGGTCAGGAGCAGTTTAGTGCAGAGGCCAGGCTCTCCCAGGCCAGGATATTACAGCCATGGGTCAGGTGACACCTGCTGTAAAGTTCCCCACTGACTTGTCAGAAGCTGAGGCTTTGTCAGGCCTACTTGCAGCTTGCCTCCTTCCTCTGTATTGCTCCCTCCCCGATCATCTTCCAGGCCTTGACCCCTAATAAATATCTTGTATCCCAAACTCCCTCTTAGAGCACACTTTTGGAGAGCTCCACCTGCAACACTCTCCACAGGCAAACACGTGTGTTAAATCTCACCCCAAGATGTGAGCAAGGAGGAAGGGACAATAGCCACTAATGCAACTTCTCAGTCATTACGACAGCACAGAGGGAGAGGGAGAGGGAGAGAGAGAGAGAGAGAGAGAGAGAGAGAGAGAGAGAAACAGAGATGGAGATAGAGAGAGACAAAAAAGAGAGATAAAGAGAGAAATAGAGACAGAGAAGGCACCTGGTGGCTCAGTGGTTGAGCATCTGCCTTTGGCTCAGGTCATGATCCTGGGGTCCTTGGATTGAGTCCCACATTGGGCTCCTTGAAGGAAGCCTTCCTCTCCTGCTTATGTCTCTGCCTCTCTCTGTGTCTCTCATGAATAAATAAATAAAATCTTAGAAAGAAAGAAATACAGAGACTGAGAGAAATAATGCAAAAGTAGGGTACTTAATGGTGCCCAGGACTGAGCTGGCCTGAGCCTCATACCCTGTCAAACTGCCAGGTGGGAGGAAGGCAGGAAATAGGATTAGAGGAAGGAGAGAGATGGTGGCCTCTTCCCACCATCTCTGGTCCCCCAGCTCTCTGGTCACAGAGAAGGGAGAAGCAGGAGAGAGAGCACAATGCTTACTTGTCCTGCCTTTTTTCTTTTTAAGTTTTTATTATTATTATTATAGGAATCTCGACACCCAATGTGGGGCTTGAACTTACAACCCCGAGATCAAGAGTCCCATGCTCTTCCGACTGAGCCAGCCAGGTGCCCCTGTCGTGCCTTTTAATGCAATAACCTCACCACCTAAGAAGCACTGGCCCAGTGCTTGCCCTGAGGGTGAATAAAAAGGGGTAGAGACACAGGGAGACACTTCCCCAGAGGCCACCAGTCTCCCTGCTTTCCTTTGTCCCAAGCAGTAGTCTCCCCACCTATGAGCAGCAATCAGGTTTCTGCCAACCCCACCGTTGGGGGTCCAGAGAACCAAATTCTGCCCCAACCTGAGCTTGCCAATAGTCAACCAAATCCCTTGAGAATCAACAGTGTGGCCAACAGAGAAACCTGCCTCACCAAAATTTGCTCAGTCAACAATCAATGTCTTATCAAGAGAATGGCAAGCTTCTGGGAAAGAGACAGCTAGACAGTGTGTCTCCTTGAGGAACTGTTGAGTTTGGTTGGTGAACAGACACAGACCCACATCCCTACAGAACAAAGTGATGATAAATGACATAAATGATTTTTGGAAAAGAATGCCTGTGGGAAATACCTCCTTCAGCTGGAGTGGTCAAGAAACTTCTGGAAGGGGGAAATCGGAAGCCTGAGCCATGTCCAACAGACCCATAATATGAACTCTAAGGCAAGCCACATACATACCTTAACATTGTTAGTAGCCACACTGGAAAGGATAAAAAGGGACCAAGTGGAATCAATTTGAATCATGCTCTTCGTTTGACTGCTACACAACTCAAAATATTAATTTGACAATATTAAAATTAACTTGCTGTTTTACAGCCTTTGTTTCAGACCAAATTCTTCAAAACCTGGGGTGCACTTGACATTTCCAGCACATTTCAGTTTGGAGTAGTGCTCCAAAGCACATTCCAGGTGCTTAAAAGTCACGTGAGGTTAGTGACGGCCATACTGGGCAGTGAAGTCCTAGGTTCTTGCCTTGCGCTGTGTTCGCAGACCAATGTGTTCACTATAGTGGCATCACCAGAGAGCTGGTAAGAAGTGCAGAACCTCAAGCCCTGCCCCAAACCTCCTGCATTTTAATCAGATCCCCCAGTGTCCTCAGGTCAGAATTTAAGAAAAAGGGATTGAAGCGTTTTTCTCCTCCCTCACTCCACACATCCAATCCATCCATCACCCAGTTCTGTCCAATTCAACTCCCGGTATTTCAAAGGGTCACCCGCATTTGTTCCCTGGCCCTGTCACTGCTCTGATGCAAACAACCATGCTCTCACCCTGTTCTGGGTTGAACTGTGCCCCCTGAAAGGATGTTGAAGTATCAACTCCCAGTACCCACGAATGTGACCTTATTTGGAAATAGGGTCTTTAGAGAGGACCGGTTTAGGATGAGGTCATTAGGATGGGTCCTAATCCAATACCACAGGTGTCCTTACAGAAAGGGAGACATTTTGACACGGACACAACCAGGAAGAGTACTGTGTGAAGATGAAGGCAGAGATTAGATGTTGTAGCGGAAGGCAGGAAGCCTTAAAGATGGCCAACAAAGCACCAGGAACTAGGAACTAAGGGAGCTTAGAACTAGGAACTAAGATTCGCCCTCACAGCCTCAGAAGGGCCAACCCCATGGACATGCTGATTTGGGTTTTGGGTTTCTAGCCTCCAGAATGATCACAGAATATATCTCTTTTGTTTTAAGCCACCAGTTTGAGGAACAGCAGCCCTGGTGAACTACTACCTATGCAACAACTAGATAGCTGCCAACACCTCTCCCTTTTTCCTCTAACAGCATCTCTCACCACAAAACCCCGACCTACAAAGGATGCTTCAGTCACAACTAGAGGGACTTTCTCAAGATGAATATGGGGGCAGATCACTCCCTCAGCCTCACTCTTCCCATTGCTCTACATTCCATTTCTAATCAACCCCTGATTCTTAATATACCTCATGCGCACACACACACACACATGCACACACACACAAAGGGGGTCTTTCCATTCCTTGACAAGCCAACTCTTCACCTCCTCTGGGCTTTGGTATAATCTGTTCCTTACTCATAAACACTGATTCCTTCACTCCCCTGTCCCGACCCAGGTTGGTTATTTCTATTCATCTTTCAGGTATCACTTCTCCAAGGGTCCTCCATCAGTCACCCCACCTAAATAAGGCATCTGTTTTTGTCTCTTTAACCCCTCACTCATCCTTGATGGAACACCACTCAAAGTGCAGACCAGTGATAGGCCCCGACAGGTCATATGCATCCATACCAACATATAGAATCTGAGTGTTTAGAAACTTTTATTGTAGGGCCTCCAAGCAAGTGATGGGTGGACCCATGTCCCTGAGCAGGATTTAGACAGGCTCATGTGTTACCAAATGCACAGGGTACAAACTACACACAAATCATGGAAAGTAGGACCATGTGTCAATTGTTAGTTGAGAAGAAATAAAAAATAACAGGTCCTTGCCCACAGATCCTAGAGAATCAATGCTTCATAGAAACCATCACTAATGACCCGATTTTAATTGGCCTATCTCTCCACAGACTTAGTTTCATAAGGGTGGCAACTGTTCTGCTCACCGCTGACCCCAAGACCTACCAATGCCCAGCACAGAGAAAGGGTGTGATAAACACTGGACATACAAATGAACGTGTTGAATTATGATAGGCAGGGGAGTTATGGCAGGCAGGGGTATGGGGAATGTTCTAGGGGGACAGAGGGCCTGAGGCCAACATTTGAAGGTGAGAAACCACTAGCAAACGAAAGCCTGCCTGCAGTATTTTTAAAGCCTGGTGACTTCACATTAAGGAATTACTCAAATTTTAATATGGGGCCCAGCCGGACAGATGGGGAATTCCAGAGGAATGGATAGATTCTTTCGATCTTGGGCTGCATTCTGTTTTCACAATTGTTTCTGGCAGAACCCTAAAGAAAAATGCAAACCAGATGTACAGAGAAATATTTTCTTTGTCAGGAAGAAAAGAAAAAGTTGCTTATCCTGCTTTCACACTGCTGCCCCTCCAGCACAGGCCAGATTCCCAAACTTTACCTTGAACAGCTTGAAGAAACTACAGAACCTTCTCCAGCCTCATGTGCTTGGGGTAACTGGGAGGCCAGTGCTGTGGTGGCCGCAGTTCTCTCCCTGGGGTCTCTCCAAGCTTGAGAAGCAGATGGAAATCTGATTTCTGCTTCTTGCTGTAGAAGCATGAGCTCCGGGGCTGCATAATGAGCCTAGGGCCTAATTGAAATAAAGAAGAAGAAAGCTTATGCAAGCAGTTTGGGCGGGCTGCAGGGAATTCATCTGTCCCCTGGATTCTCTGGAGACCCTGGCTCCTCCTAGGGCCTCCCTGGTCCTCCTTCAGGCCTTGGACTCCCTGCCGTGATCTCTGGTGACCCCAACCCAGAAGAGGCAGTGTTTGCCAAAAGAAAGCAAGCGAAGTGTGCCTTCAGCAACCCTGACAAATCCCGAAGTGCCCCAGTCCTCAAAGCACCTCCTGGCTGATTAGACCTCCCCCACCAGAGCCGCTGCTCCTGTCCCCAGCCCTAGCAAAATGTATCCATCTCACAGATCACTCCCAGGTCCTCGGAGAACCTCATCTGCAATCATGTGAGGAGGGGTGCTTTGAGGAGGACATGCTCCTTCAGTGCTTCTCAAAGTGTGGTCCCTGGACCGGCAGCATCAACATCGCCTGGGAGCTTGGAAGGATTTCAGGTTCTCAGGCCACACCCTGGACCTCCTGAATCAGAAGCCCTGCAGGTGGGCCCAGTGAGCCATTGTAATGAGCCCTCTGGATGATTCTTACCTGCTCTTAGGTTTAAGAACCAGTCTGCTACTTATTACCCATCCTTAAGTTCTCCCGCTCAAATCCCTAAGGAGACACGTGGGGGATCCAGCTGAGGAAACTTAAATGTGCCTGCCCAGCTAAGGGAGGAGCTGCCAGCTAGTGCTAAACAATAGATGCCAGGTAGAAGGTGGGTTCGATTTTGCCAGATCTTTCCATTTTTCAAGAGTGGCTGGAAATGTGGTTTTTTTTTAAAAAATGTGAGATCTCCCAATTTTTAAACATTGGCTTAATTTTCTTTCTAGACATAATGCAACCCTCCCCATCCCCATTGATGACATCTTGATCCTTCCAGTTGCTTGGACCAAACGTTCTCCTTGATTCAGCTTGCCCTTTCTCCATCCTCACCTCCCATCTATCAGGATATCCTGTGGACTGCACCCTCAAAATGCATCCAGCATCCAGCTGCTTCTCCCTGACTTCACTCACCTACCGCCCCGGGCTGAGCTACCCATGTCTCTGCCCAGGTGAACCACACAACCCTCTCCCTGGTCCCCGACTTTCACCCTTGGCCTCTGCATCTGAGTTTCAACCCAGCAACCAGAGCGACCCTTTAGAAACATAAGGCAGATCATGTGCCACTTTGGCTCACACCCGGCAACCGTGGCACATTCCACTCAGAGTGAAAACCAGAGTCCTCAAGGCGCTACACGACCTGTTCTCACCTGCCTCCTCAGCATTACCTCCACTCTCTCTCGCCCACCCCGTCTAGCTGCACTAAACACCTTGCTGTGTCTCCAACAGGCCAGGCATGCTCCCAACATGAAGCCCTCACACTGGTGCTCTCACTCTCTGGAACATTCCTCACAGCACATCTCTCACCTCCTTCAAGTGTCTGTCCAAAAGTCTTTCTCAATGACACCCACCCCTTCAGCCCTATCAAACATCCCCTCCTTGGCACTCTGAGTCCCTCTCAGCCAGCTCTATTTATTTCAGCCCATAATCACATAATATTTACTTGACTGCCTTCATCTATGAGAATTTAAGATACACAGGAACAAGAATTTGTTGGATTGACTGGATGGATCCCTAGTACCTGGAAGTCTGTGGCACACAGTAGGTACTCAGCAAGTAGGTGTCAAATGAATGAAAATGAAGGCAGATGAAATATTGCTGCCAAGTAGCTCTGCATTTATAGTTCAATAGGAATCTTTTGAAGATTTGCTCCAAACCCAAATCTTGCCTCCATTCATAGGAATTTCAGTCCCGTTGTTGGCCGGCCAGAGGGCCATTTAAGGACAAACAGTATTTCTGGGGTCCTTGAATCAAGAGCTACCTCCCTTTCCCTCATAGAGGCCCATCCTGCCCACATCTAGACAAACAGTCATGCCTTTGCCAAGCTTTTCATTCTGGAAAGTGGCCTCTCTGAAGCCTGCACAGGAACTGTCCTCTAAACCAATGTTTTCAAAAGCATATTCTTTGCAACACTGGTCCCATGAGATGCTCCAAGAAAAATAAGTTCTGGAAACACGCACTCACTCTCTTTCTCTCTCCTTGGGACTCACAATACATGTTAGCATGTTAAAGGCTTCAGTCTGGTAGCGCATCCTTTACCTCTTTATTTGCTCCTGTGTTTCTCATATTTGTTGGAGCACACAACCCCTTCCCCAATGAAACATGCATTAATACTCCGGGACAGTAATGTTCTGGGCAAACAGTTTCATAGTCTTCATCCTTTTGTGGGGCAGGGCAGAGGAGCTCTAAGAAAAGTATATCCTATTCATTTTTCCAGCTGGTTACACATCGTGAACTTGCAGAGACACTGAGACTTCTTCATGCCTGCACTTTCTGGCTAATGATGTGTTTCTCTCCCTACTGCTCTCCCCAACTTATGCTACTCCACCAACCTCACATTATCATATCAGCTATGGCTCTCTCCATTACAAGTGACAGTAAAACAGACTCACATAGGTTTAAGCAAACAAACAGAGGGCTTATTGGTACATTTAAGCTGAAAAGTTTAAAGGCATGGCAGTTTCAGGCATGGCTAGATCAAGAGTCATGAGCCGTGAATGTTAGGATTCAATTCTATCTGTTTTCCAGTTCAGCCTTCATGGCAATATGGCTATACCACAGCACCAGCTTCACCTCCTCTCCCATTCAAATACAGCTAGATAGAACCAAATCGTTTAATGATAGCCTTTTCAGAAATCTTTTGCTCTACTTTGATTGGACCTGCTTAGAATATATCCTTGAACTGTGGCCAGAAGGATAAGATGCACCAAAGCCTGATACTCCACTCTTGGAGCTAGCTTAGAATCTACCCAGACGGACCATAGGGCTGAGAATTGGTGACAGTGGGGCTCCCTACCCCCGTCAAAAAAAAAAATCAGGCACTATTTCTGGAAGCAGGAAGGATGGATACTGAGAAAACAATACTCACATATGTGCCACCCAGCCCTTTGTACACACATCTAAACACTGAACCTCCTCCAAGAAATGGTCCCAGATTCCCTAAGCCAGAACTAAGCACCCCTCTTAAGGAATTGACATACACAAACAAATAACTATGGAACATAGTAGGAACTTTCCAGGTTCCCAAGTATGAATACAAAAGATTTGGAGTCAGACTTGAATTCAGTCTGGATGTATGACCTTGAATGAGTTACTTAACCTCGCTGATTTTCAGTTGTTTCATCTATAAGGATTTGAGTTTTTTTAATAATTCACACTCGTGGTGGGAAATGTCTATAATAAAATCTAGAGAGCAAATGCAAGTCAGCCATTAGCCCAGCTCCCTGTGGCTGGATCTTGCCCATTGTTCACCTCCAGACACCACTGTGTTCAAATCAGCCCCTAATTACAGGGTCAACCCTCCCTCAGATTTCTCCAGAAACAACCGCCCCCTGGCAACTTGGGGAAACGTGTCCCCGTATCACCAAGTCTGCCAGTAGGGAACTATTCCTTGCTATCTAGCCTGCAGCCCTGCCCGTTACAATCAGAGTCAGCTCCTATGTTCTTAGCCTATGCTTCTCCCACCAAGATGAGCTGGAATACCAGAAACAGAGTGCTTCCGGCAGCTGCCAGGACTCACATGAACCAGACAAGCTCTGGGAATAAAACAAAAGTAAATACTAGTATTCAGCTTCATGCCATACAAAAGCCCTACTGACTTGAGATGACAATGGAAGAAAGCATGCCCAGGCACCAAGCATACATCTTTTTCCCCCCCATTAGCAGACAGCCAATCACACTGAAAGGAGAGCTGCAAAGCTCATTCTCCTTGTGGCAGAGATAAACCATGGAGATGGGAAGGAGAGACGAAAAGCAGAAAGATATGTGAAGGAAAACAAGGACCAGGCTTGTCAGCCACGGGGCTTCTAATTTACAAGAGGGATTCAAAGATCAGTGCTCTACGAGACAGTGACAGACCCCGAGGTGGAGCCTTCAAGCATTAAGGCAAGTGGACACAGTCTGAAATTCTATGGGGGCTGAAATGTATACCCATTCATTTATTCATTCATTCCCCACCTAAATATGTATTAAACATAGAACCTGTGCTGAGTATATCTGGTACAGATGGACACAAAATGCCCCTGGCCCTCCCCTTGCTGAACTCAATCCAGAGGGAAAGACAGGTGATAAACAAGCAAGCTCTTCAAATAAATATGCAGCTACAAACTGTAATAAACACTAAAAGAAAATGTACCAGAGCAGTAAGGGAGAGTACCAAGTGAGCCATGCTTGCTCACAGTGGTCAGGGAAGGCACCTATCAACCCAAAGGGGGAGAATGAAGAGCAAGCCCACACATGCCAAGGAGGAAAGACCCATGTTCAAGGGCAGAAAGAAGCCAGTGAGACTGGAGCTTACTTAACATATGACGGGGACAAAAGAGCAAGGCAGGTCACAGGAGGAAGGAGGAGCCAGCTCATATAGGGACACCTGGGTCCTGATACAGTGTAACTCTTTGCCAAAGGGCAAAGCCTCTTTCCTAAACTACCACCCACCACTGGTGTCCTATGCATGGCACCTGCATACATTTGAGAAATACAATTTGCATGAGGCCTCACTTATTTGAGTAACAGGCAGCACTCACAAGAGTAGAGGGGCCCTTACAGTAATCTCAGCTCTCTTAGAGGGCCGGAGCTCACAAACCAGGAAACCCCCAACTTGGACCATATCAAGAGATAACCAAGGGACCTCAAATAATCTCTGCATAGGGAGGAACAAGGAGACACAGACAAAACAGGATAATGAGAAGCTGCCATGGAAGCCACTGAAGAAATGGCTCTCTCCCACCTTCAAGTTGTCACCCAGGTCACCCAGATAGAAGTGCCACACTTGGCCAGTCTTAAGCCTCAGCATCACCTGGGAGCTACTCAGAAACGCAGCCTGTATTGGTTTCCTATTGCTGCAGTAACAAACCACCACAACATTAGTGGCTCAAAAATGATACAAAAGTGTTACCTCACAGTTCCAGAGGTCAGAAGTCTGAAACAGGTCACTCAGGGCTAGAAGCAAGGTGTCGGTGGGGCTTTGGGCCCCTGGAGGCTCTAGGGGAGGATCCGCCTCCTTGCTTGCTCCAGCTTCTGGAAGATGCTTGAGCTCGAAGCTCCCTGCTCCCTTTCCAAGGCCAGCGGAAGCAGCTGATTGCTTCTCATACTGCATCCCTCGGACCTCCCGTAGGCCCACCTGGATGGTCCAGGATAATCTCCCAGCTCCAGGTCAGCTGAATACAGTCTTTATCCACCTCTGCACATTATCTGACATGGTCACAGGATCCAGGGATTAGGATGTGGACATTCTAGGGGCCCCTCATCTGCCTACCTCATCAATGCAGAGGCTCACTCCAGACTGACTGAAGCAGAATCTACATATTTAAAGACCCAGCAGGTGGCTCAGGTGCACATTCAAGTTCTGGAAGCCCTGGCCTGGCGGCCCAACCAGTCCAGACCTCTCTCAGACCAGGCACAGGACCACGAGATGAGTGAGTTCCATCAGGCCAGAAGGAGAGATGACGTTGGTTCTTCTGGGCTCTGTGGCCACATTCCTTCTCTCTCCACATGACCCCAAGCCCCTCACGAGAAATGGGCCTTTTGTCCAGAAGTCTGGAGTTGAAGACAACCTCTTATAGGTGATTTGAGCATTGCAAAAGATTCCTCAAGGGTGAGAAAATGGGATTCACATGTGGGCAGAGATGTGCATGCACCGCAGGGGCAGGA
This sequence comes from Vulpes vulpes, assembly GCF_048418805.1. NCBI lineage: Eukaryota > Metazoa > Chordata > Mammalia > Carnivora > Canidae > Vulpes > Vulpes vulpes. Next base: position 72,986,234 of record NC_132788.1, on the reverse strand, counting down.
AGAGAGTTTGCTCACCTCCCTCTGGAGGCCCAAGACTGGGGAGCCACGGGAAAAGGTCAGCAGAGCTGTGATTCCCTACAGTTTGGACCACTACGGGAGGGGAGGGGCCTTGGAGGGTTCACAGATGAGGCTCAGGCTGTGATTTGCTCAAGGTCACACAGGTGAGCAGTGGAGATGTTTGGAGAACAGGGAGCTAGGCCAGCAGGGCTAAGCTATCCCCTCTGCTGTTTCTAATAGGCTATTATGGGGAGCTATGCCTCAACTAGGGGGTCACCCCTTTCCCAGGAAGGAGAGAGCAGAAATTAAGACCACTAGACCTCTGCCTCCGTCTGTTCTGAGGGAAAGCTAATCCCAACAACTGGCTGGACTCGGCCAGTTCTGGCAGCCTCCTCATGCAGCCGGCCAAACCTGAAATTTTCCAAACATGCAGGGAAGCCACAGAAGGGGATGTCCCCAGGTATCACTACCTGGGCCCCAGGGTGGGGGATGAAGCACATGCCCTCCCGGGAGTGCTGACCAGGGCATTTCCCACCTGAAGTGGACCCATCACAGCCCTGGCCTGTGCCTGTCACCAGCAGCAGGCGGAGAGGACGTGGCCGGAGCCCCAGCCAGGTGCCAGCACCTGGAAACTTCCCGGGGATGTCCGCTTCCAGGCACAGCCTTCCCTTTGCTTGTCCCAGAGCCCCCCCAAGGAGCTGACATTTGGCAGCTTCCCTCCACACCCCAGCAATGCTCAGCTTCCCCATGCTGCTGAAAAACATCTGGCTGGCTTGGCACCTAAGCTGGGTAAAAATAGCGTGCCATCTTGTGAGCGGGCACCACGCCATCTCAGCAGATGGAGAGCCGTGCTGGCAGCCAAGAGACGGCCGGACGGTATGGAAGGCATTTGCAAAGGGCAAGATTCACAGCTGGAGGGGTCGCAGGATTGAATGCTAGGACCCGAGGGGGCAGGGGCAGAAGTGCAACATGGTGACCACAGAAGGGGGCAGGACCCCTCTGCCTTTCCCACAGAGGACAGGGCAGGAGAAGACAGAAAACACACTTGGACACTGGAAGGCAGTGGGGCGTGATGGTGAAGACCTGATCTCGGAACCAGATGGACCCACGCTTTAAACCTACCTCTCCCTTTACTAGCTGTGTGACCCCAAGCCAGCAAGTAACCTCTCTGGGCCTCAGGGTAAAACCCATCTTACAGGGTTCTGATAAGGCTATGCAATCACCCTTTCAGTCAATATTCTTTTTAAAAAATATATTTTATGTATTTATTCATGAAAGAGAGAGAGAGAGAGAGAGAGAGAGGCACAGAGGGAGAAGCAGGCTCCATGCAGGGAGCCTGATGTGGGAATTGATCCCAGGACTCCAGGATCATGCCCTGGGCAGAAGGCAGGTGTTAAACCACTGAGCCACCCGGGAATCCCCTTCAATAAGTATTCTATTGAAATTTTATTTATGCCGGACCCTGTGCTTGGTGTGGGACATGGCAGTGAGTGTGCAGCATTGAGTTCTCTTCTCCTGTGGGAGACAGACATTAATTTAACAAAGGCAAAAAGAAACCAAAATGTCAACTGAGGTAAGTGCCTCAAAGGGAAGGTTTGTGGTCCAAGTAGACCATGTAATTGAGGACTAGGGGAGCAGAGGCACCGGAGTTGAGAAAGATGTCCCTAAGGAGGGACAGTTAAGATCTGAAAGGTGAGTGGGGAATTAAATAGGGAAAAATGAGAGAAGGTAGGTTAAGCTTTTAGCACGGTGCCTGGGACCTGATAAATGTGGGTAAGTGAAATTGGTTATTAATGACTACTTACTGGATATAAAACTGTATCAATAACAATCTCTTTAGTGCAGGGTCAGAGCACAGGGATTCGGACCTCAGGATGGTGAGAGGTCATGGCTTAAGGGAGAGTCTAACCTCTCATCTCCACTTGGAGATCCAGAGGCGAGTGGACTCTAAAAATTCATATGGTATTTCTCTTTCTCTGACTGATTTCACTTAGCATAATATTCTTTAGCTGCACCCATGTTGTTGCAAATGGCAAGATTTCATTCTCTTTTACGGCTGAGTAATAATCCACATCTTCTTTATCCATTCATCAATTGATGGATACTTGAGCTGCTTCCATAATTAGGCTATTAGAGATAATGCTGCTATAATATCTGGAATTTAAGAAACAAAACAAGTGAGCAAAGGAAAAAAAAAAAGAGAGAGAGGGAGGGGAGGGCAAGCCAAGAAATAGACCCTTAACTATAGAGAAGAAATGGATGATTACCAGAGAGGAGGGGGGCAGGAGGGATGGATCAAATGGGTGATGGGGATTAAGGAGTGCACCTGTTGTGATGAGCACCAGGTGTTGTATGGGCGTGTTGAATAACTCAATTGTATACCTGAAACTAGTATTACACTTTCTGTTAATGAACTGGAATTTAAATTAAAACTTTTTTTAAAAAAAATCATTAAAAAATATCTTAAATAAATAAATAAATAAATAAATACCTCTTAAAAACATCTCGGGCCTCTGGTGATGCTCACTTGGAGGTCCTGGATACTGCAGAGTTCAAGCAACAGAGCTCCCGAGACTCTCCTCCCCCATGATCTTGGCTGCACTCCAAACCAGGTTCAAACCTAACTTTCTCCCCCTTTCTCTGGGCATACTGAGCAAAAGCCAGGCACCTCACCTGCTCAAACCTCCATAGATGGCTCCCTTGCTGTCCCCCTGGAGTGCAGGCCCTGGCTACAGAGCTTGAGGCAGAGCCTGCTTGTGGGGTGAACAGGATGCAAATTTCCTCCGCTGAGTGCCTTCTGCAAAAGTAGCACCTTCTGACCAATATAAAGACTAGGAGAAAAAGATGTCAGGAAAGCAGTGTGAGGTCCCAATGGAACATCGTTCATCAAACTGTGCTGTGCAGATAGTCAAAGGTGGAATCTTCTTTACAGACTTGCAACCCCACTGAGCCTCCTCTTCCCTGGCATCAGGCACATGTGCACATCCAAAGAGGGATGGGGCAGGGGGAAGTGGCAAAGGGGTTTTCGTATGGGACACCTCTGGGGCCCTGCCCTGCTTCCTCCTCACCCACCTTTGTCTCCAGCTAATGCTGCAGTACTTGTGTGCACCTGGCGGGGGGGGGGGGGGGGGGGGGGGTGGGGGGTGGGGGGAAGGGGGGAGGCTGACAGCACCTGGTCTCAGCTACACTCTGCTTCTCACATTCCCCAAAGTAAAATATGTGTGTGCAAGCCTTCATCTTGCAGCTCTGCTTGCTTGGGGAACCCAAGCCAAGACAGGTGCCTTCCTGCCCTTTCCCCACCAGCTGTCATGAGAACAGTGAGGCTTTCAGTTCTGTGGTTAAGAAACCAGAGACTTGGGGTGCTTGGGTGGCTCAGCGGTTAAGCATCTGCCTTCGGGCCAGGGCATGATCCTGGAGTCCCGGGATCGAGTCCCATATCGGGCTTCCTGCATGGAGCCTACTTCTGCCTCTGCCTATGTATCTGCCTCTCTCTCTGTCTCTCATGAATAAATAAATAAAATCTTTAAAAAAAAATAAAAAGAAAGAAACCAGAGACTTGGGGCACCTGAGTGGCTCAGATGGTTAAAAGCCTCTGCCTTGGGCAGCGCAGGTGGCTCAGCGGTTTAGTGCTGCCTTCAACCCAGGGCTTGATCCTGAAGACCCGGGATCAAGTCCCACGTCAGGCTTCGTGCATGAAGCCTGCTTCTCCCTGTGCCTGTGTCTCTGCCTTTCTTTCTCTCTCTCTCTCTCTCTGTGTGTGTGTGTGTGTGTGTGTCTCATGAATAAATAAATAAAATCTTTAAAAAAAAAAAAAAAGTCTGCCTTCAGCTGAGGTCATGATCCCAGGGTCCTGAGATGGAGCCCTACATTGAGCTCCCTGCTCAGCGGGAAGCCTGCTTCTCCCTCTCCCTCTGCCTGCAGCTCACCCTGCTTGTTCTCTCTCTCTGTCTTAGTCAAATAAAAAAATCAAATCTGAAAGAAAGAAAAGAAAAGAAACCAGAGACTGCCACTTTCTCATGTCCCAGCTAGAACACAGGATGAACATCTCTGATACAGGAAGGACCCTTAGCCCAGTGCCTTCCAAACAGGTTAACCGTGGAACTGCCCTACAAACAAAAATTAATGCATATAGTGGGCATTTGTTCTTTGGGCTAACACCCACTCCTTCTTCCTAGAGAACCTCATCTCCTTCTTAGTAAACACCTTGTGCCTATTTGTGGGGTCTTGGTTGGAAGGGCTTTTTGACCTTCTTTTGACTATTGCCCACTTTGGAATTCCAACGAGCCATGTCCCCCTTTCTACCCCAGAAGCAAACTTGGCCTACTGAATGGCTTCTTCTGGACTCAATCTTGACCCAGAAACCAAAGGCCAGGACACTGGTTGGATGGTGGTCTTCAAGATGGTGGCGTCTTGACAATGCAGCCCTTTTGGGTCTCTTGTACTATTTCTCCCTAACTAGCCTCTGGATGAATATTTGAACACAGTCCCTGGCTCTAATATGCTTTTACAATTTCCTTGCTCTTCTGTTAGGAGAGTCCATTTCTGTAGTTTGCAACTACTAATGATTACAGACACTCATAGAATCCCAATATATAAATTGAATAAGGGGTGCCTGGGTGGCTCAGTCAGTTAAGTGTCTGCCTTCAGCTCAGGTCATGATTTCGGGGTCCTGGGATCAAGTTCTGCATTGGGCTCCCTGCTCAGTGGGGAGCCTGCTTCTTCCTCTCCCTCTGCCCCTCCTCCCCAAATAAATAAATTAATTTTTTTTTTAGAAATAAAGTGAATAAAAGTGGAGATGTTCTTTTGAGATGCTCCACAGTGGGCAGGGGCTCCTCTATCTCATACCCCTCGCATCGGTGGCTTCTTTGTTATCTCCCACTGCCACTGGAGCCCCAGAGAGCTTGGCTGGAAACTCCTGATCTGGCCCCATCTTTTTTACACAAATAAGAGGGGTGAAGTAAGAGGGGTCCACTGACTTGCCAAGTGGTGGTGGTACAGTCTGGCCTCCTATCTCCTTGGGGCTGTGCCCTCTCTGCCACACCACAGCAACAGGCTGCCCAGAATCTGAGAGGCAAAGAGACAACAGAATCAAGCCAAGGGGCCATTTAGAGATCAGGTGTGTGGCGTGGTCTCTGCTACATTTCTGGAGGTCAGAGGAAACAGCAACGACAGGATAGCCTCGGAGGGCTCCACTCGGGCAGCTGGCTCATTGCTCTCTCTGCTCTTCCTGTCCACCGCTGCGAGCTGGTCCATGCAGACACACCTACCCCATGACACCTTCAATCAGAATGACATTGGTGCTTCGCTAAAGCATTCCCATGGTGCAGCTAGCTTCCTAATTCTCAGTCCTACAAGATATTCTACAGAAAATGAGTCACATGAACAAATGCTTCATTTTCTAGACCCTAGGACACATTTTCTTTTTAATTTTTGCACATATTACTCTGAAATGAGAGGTTGTACAGGGAAGTGGTTATGAGTTCGTGCTCTGATATGCCTGGGTCTGGTGACCGGCTCTAGCCCTTGGACAAGTTATGTAACCATGCTAGGTTTCAGCTTCACAATTATAAATTGGAGATGAAATAAAAGATCCAACAGAAGCCGATGCCACGATAAGATGAGATTTGCTGGCCATGTTCTGGGGGAATAACCTGTAGGAGAGTATGGGGAGAAGTGGGGGGTGGCTGGGAACATTGGGAGGCCTTGGGGCAGACTCATTCCTGCCTTAAAAGAAAAGGGAAGAAAAAAAAGCCTTAGATGACTGTGCAGTTCGAAGAAAGTTTTGGCAAAATTTTGAGGAGCTCTTGAGTTAACATCAACTGTCAGAAGAGTCCTTCATCCCCCAGGAAAGGGCCTGCCTCAGTGTCTCTGACAGGCTCCATCACTGCCTTCTGCCCAAGATGGAAATATGTTCAGAGCTCACAAGTGGGGCCCGTGGCCAGTCACCCTGCAGGAGCACTCCGACTAGAATTCTCCAGCCACCCCCAGCTCCACGCCAACCTCCAAAGGTAGGACAGTCAATTTAGATAAAAGCTCTTAAAATAGTGCCTGGCACACAGGAAGGACTCTGTAGACATTGCCTAAAAACAAACAAAGAATGTTATGAAACCAGGATGCTTCTTACAATCAATGTGTGTGCCCCATGTGATAGTTTTCCCTTTTTGTTTTGAATCCTGGAAAAGCTGTTATTGAACTGCTGAGACATCTTACAATCAGCACATCCTGGCATTGAAGAAATACGTTTGGAACATTTGCAAATTATATACCGGAGACACGCACTGGCGTACTGAAGATTCTGGGAAGTCCTACAATAGACAGATCTGCTTCACTTTGCTCTACTCACTGGTTCCCAAACTTCTTTGCCCACAGATCTCTGGTTGGCATCCACTTCCAATAAACTCCTTTTCTCTTGCATTAGAGAAGTGAGTTTCTCTTGCTTGCATCCAAGTCCCAGCTGATCCATGGGCAATCTTCAACGTATCAAAGGAGTGAAAGTGGAGCTGCTCTGGTTGAAGGTGAGGCGGGGCTGGAGCTCAAATTCGTGGAACACGTTCTGGCAAATGCTGTTTCAGATGACTTGCAGGAATTAGGTTCAGATGAAACAGCACAGTGTAGACAGAAGGATGGGAGAGGAAGGACTGTTTCCTGGCACATCCAGCTCACCCCACCCCACTCGGTCCCTGGAGGACATAACTGGAAAATCCTTGTGCAACCCAACACTTTGCCTGAGGTTTACTCAACCAGCCTCATGCAGGAGGCAGCTCACCTTCTCCACCCAGGCCCTTGAGGGGCATACAAGCCCCATGGAAGGAGAACCTCTGGCCACCGTGTCCAGAAGTGGCGCACCATGAGCAAGTTCAACATGAGATGCTCTCTCCATCCCTCACTTACCGTTGGTTTACTGTCTGTGCCCGTCAGCATGCTCAGAAGTGGAGACTCAGCTGTGACAGGGGCAGTTTCATCCCCGGTGTTACTGTTTCCATGCCATCGCCCACTCTGGCCACCCATGGCGTTGTCCTGTCCCCAGCGGTGGCAACCAGTGGGGCCGTGCTTCAGCTGCGCGGCTGTCTCTCGGGGTCTGCAGGGCTTCTCTGCCCCGGGCACGAGAGGTCGGTCCCCCAGGGTCCCGCTCAGCCATGTGGCCCCTGGTAAGCATTTAAGTGCAAACATTTAAGAGTTTAAGAGTAGTCATAATCCATGGGGGGAACAAATACTCCCGTCTTGTGTGTCTTTAGTGGATGCTGCTGGCTTGTGCTCCACATTCTCAGAGGCTCCCGTGCCCACAGCAGTCATGCATGGATCAACCTACCTGCCTAGCCTGGCGGCCTCCCCGTTGCCACCCCCTCCCCACGCCTTTTCTGCAAGAATCACTTCTTCAAAATAAACTGTCTACATGTAACCCTTGTCTCATCCTCCGCTTTTTAGGGGAACCCATGGTGGGGCTTTTTTAAACTAACAATATTGTTTTACATTTGTAGCAACTAAAATAGCATGTACTGGGGCCCCTGGGTGGTTCCATGGTTGAGCATCTGCCTTTGGCTTAGGCCATGATCCCAGGGTCCTGGGATCGAGTCCTCCATCAGGCTCCCCGTAGGGAGTCTGCTTCTCCCTCTGCCTGTGTCTCTGCCTCTCTCTCTCTCTCTCTTTTATGAATAAAAATATTAAATCTTAAAAAAATAAAATAAAATAGCATGTACTTCTAACAATTCCTTTGACCATCAGAGCAACCAGGAATGACATATAAGCCTGGTATCAACCTCATTTTAGAGAAAAGGAAAATGAGCTCAGAGAGGTTGGGTGACTTGCTGAATGTCACACAGCCAGGAAATAGCAAGAACAAGGGCTCCCATAGCTCAGCCACAACTGTGATCACTAGAGGAGTCTGTTGAGGGCCTGAGAGCCTCATCCCAGGGCTCAAAGGTAGACCCAAAGGTAGACCAGACTCAAAGGTAAACCCAAATTCAAAGGTAAGCCCTTTGAATTAGCTTAGGCTGGATTTTGAAGAGCATTTATGAATTAGCTACATGAAGAATGGACTGGACAGAGGGTAGGGAACAGGATTTCTCACTGAGAGAACGGCAGAAGCCCAGAAGTGGGGGCCATTTGTCAGGGTTTCCTCATGAAAACCTTAAAGAACGTGACTTGGCAGAAACATAAGGCCAAGGAGGCATGTGGGGCATTGGTGAGACTCACACAGGCCTTATGAAGTAAGCATTTCGAGTTAGCTGATGATGAGCACAGGAGGCCATGGGGTGGTGGTGCGGGGAGAAGAGGTAAGGCTGGCAGAAGAGTACTGCGATCTGCGGGGTCGCCCAGAGTCAGCCTGTCCCTATGCAGAGCCTCACGGGCTAGCACCCAGGGAAGGCTCGTTTCCCTGGGGCTCCGGGCTCTGTTCCTGAATGATTGCCCCCTGCATTGTTCTTGATTGTCTAAAAGAAAACAAAAGAAAAAAACCTGTTCTTTTTCTCTTGGGAAGAGGCACATCTTGAATCTCTAATGAGTAAATAATTAAGGCCAACGAGGGGCTAGAAAAGAATGTAGCACACTTAGATAAACCCAGAAGCCGCAGGCTGGGAGGAGGCTACCTCAGGTCTCTTCCACGTCTTCCAGCTGTGGTTCTTCTGGGGAGGAAGGTGGAGCTGCTCCATCCTCAGCTGAGTTCACCACTGAAGACCTCAGCCCTCATCCACACCGGATATAAAGAACCATGTTTAGTGAGTGACCTCACATGCCCAGGCTCACACAGACACCCCAGCAGAAACCAGCCTCAGTGGGCAGGCTCCTCCTTCCTTGCTGGGGCAGCACCGACCAGTGGCAGGCCCCTGAAGAGAGATTTGGCAGTGTGTATCAAGAACCCTAACAAAAAACCCCAACAAAACAAAACCCCAACAATAACAAGAACCTTAGCAACGCTTATACTTTTTGTCGCTGCCATGTCCCCTCTAGGAATTTGTGCTAAGAGACAGATGAATGCAGCAGGATGCTTGTTCCAGCCTCATTTATATGAGGAGAAAATTAAAATCAACCTCAATGTCCAGCAGTTGGGGCTAGAGTAAATTATAGCATGTCCATTCAATAGAAAATAATGTGGTCATTGAACAAATATGAAGTATGTGGTAGATTGATTGCAAAAATAGCCACAATTATTCTCTTTTCTCTATGCCAGCCTTTTGCAAAGTGACTTTGCAGCAGCTCACATCCCAGGGATGGGGTCCATTTTGTACTCCCTGGCCAAGTGACTCACTTTGGTCAACAGAACACAGAGAATGTGACAAAGTGCTTGTTCTGAGCTTAAGTCTTAAGAGATGCTGAGCTCTCCTGCTTCTCTCTCTCTCTCTCTCTCTCTCCCTCACCCCTCACTTTCTCCCACCCTGTTGGAAAAGCACCCATTCTGTGACTTGTGGAAGCAAACGCACCTTATGGCACTTGGCCAGTTCACCAGTAGATCTGCCCTCCCCCTCCTGTGGGAAGGGAATGAGATCTTTGCCTGTGGCACAAGAGAGGTGTATGCAGTACATCACCCTGCACTGGCTATTGGAAAGGTCCTGTGACCATGGGACACTGACACACACTACACTGCATCCCTTCCGCGTGTGAATTACAACGTTGTTCTAACCAGCACCTTGTGTGTTGAGTCCTCCCTTGTGACTGAGCCTCCAGAAGATGCAGTGGGCCAGGCCTGTGTTCTCTTCTGGGGTTGGTGTAAGAATCCTTACTTGGGATTGGTGGCTGTGTTTTCCAGCTCAACATTCTCTAGTCACTCAGAATCCTGCCACCACCATGTGCACAAGCCCAAGCTAGCTGTTAGAGAAGAGAGACCACAAGGGGGGTACCCAACTCTCTCAACTGAGGCCATCCTAAACCAGCCCCTAACCAGCTGACCCCCCCAACATGTATGAAGCTGGCCGACACCCACAGAACCCCCCACTGGCCATAGATGATTGCAGAGACATCAGTGCACCCAGCTGAGACCTGAAGATTCATCCTGCTAGTCTGATGACTCAAGAGCAATAGTAAATACTAATTTTTAAAATCCAGCCGTTCTCAAAGTGTGGTCTGGCGACTAGTGAACGTCTCCAACCCTATTAGAGGCACCACAAGGTCAAAACTTCTTTTGTAAAACTATGAAAACATTATTTGCCTTTTGCTCTCATTCTCTCATGAGTCTTCTAGAGGCCACATGGTATGTAATGACATCATCACCATAATGGCTAGGGGAATATTTGCTTACGTAGTCTTGATTTACAATTTTCTGTTTTCATCTCCAATATAGTAAATATTGACAGATCAGCTGGCATAACCAAAAGTTCTTCAAGGTATCTAATGATTTTAAAAGTGTGAAAATGTCCTGAAACCAAAGGCATGTGAGAACCACTGTGTTAAGTCACAGGGTTTGGGGCTAAGTTATTATGCAGTGTGCATATCTGATACAAGGGAGATGCATGTGAGCAACATAGAGTGAGGTTTATCCCATACGGTCTTTGAAAACATTGCAAGAGTGCCTCTTTTGTTTGAAAACTTTCATATGAAAATATGCATATAACCAAAATGTTAGTACTGATCATTTTTTCTATAATCACCAATATTTTCTCATTTTTTCTAAGAAATGTCTAGCTTATGTAAGAAGAAAAAAGCTTTAGAAATAAAACATTTGGGACACCAGGGTGGCTCAGCGGTGGCTCAGCGGTGGAACGTCTTCCTTTGGCTCAGGTCATGATCCCAGGGTCCTGTGATCCCAGGGTCCTGCAATTGAGTCCTGCATCAGGCTGACTATAGGGAGCCTCTGTGTCTCTCATGAATAAAAAACAAAATCTTATAAATAAATAAATAAATAAATAAATAAACAAACAAACCATTTGAACAAACAAAAGAGTCCCAGACTCTTAAAATACAGAGAACAAACTGATGGTTTCCAGAGGGAAGGGGTTGGAGTTTGTATGAAACAGATGAAGAGCATTAAGAGATATACACTTACAGGGCAGCCCCAGTGGCCCAGCGGTTTAGTGCTGCCTTTGGCCTGGGGTGTGATCCTGGAGACCCGGGATCGAGTCCCATGTCAGGCTCCCTGCATGGAGCCTGCTTCTCCCTCTGCCTGTGTCTCTGCCCTTCTCTCTCTGTGTCTGTCATGAATAAATAAAATCTTTTTTAAAAAAAGAGATATACACTTACAGTTATAAGACATATCTGTCATGGAGATGAAAAAGAACAGCATAGGGAATATGCCCAATAATGTTGGAATTCCACTGTATAGTGACAGATGGTGACTACACTTATTATATACATTAATGTATAGAATTGTCGAATGGATGTGTTGTACACCTGCAACTAATGTAACATTGCATGTCAACTATACTTCAATAATTAAAAAGAAATTTAGCTAGTCCATATAGTCTTGTTGTTGTTGAGATACAATTGACATACAACGTTACATTTGTTGTAGGTGTACAACCTAATGGTTCAATGTCTGTATGAACGTGGGGTCCTCAGAAAGAAATGTCAGCACCCTCTCTTTTACTACAACTACGGCTCCTCCCACGAGAGGGTTTTGGTGGACGGGCATCAACCAGTTAGAGGGGTCCTCCCTGTCACCCTTTTCATGCACTCCAGAGAATTCAGCAAAGGGACCTTGAGTCTCCACCTCGTCGACTTCCAGGGGCAGTTCAGTGAGATTTCCTTTGCTGCCCTCTTTTCAAATAAGAAACGAGCCTGGTAACTCCCAGTGCGAGAAGCCCACTCCGAAATGTCCCCAAACAAGAAGTGAGCAAGAGGCATTTCCTATTCCTGTGTGCTGATCCTCCCCAAGTTGCCTGCATTCCGGCAGTGGTTGCCTAGGGAACACCAGTGACATAAAGGAGACGTGAGGACACACTAAATAACTTTAGCAACTATTTACATTTCGCATTTGCAGCCAGGGGCAGGGCCCGGTGTGGCTCCCCGTGGAAGAGACACAGCAGGGAGGAAAACCTCAGAAGGAATGGGAGCCAGCCCATTCAGGGGCAGGTGGTAGCTAATTGAGGGAGGGGAGCCCCTAAGTCTCCCACAGCCCCTCCCCAAAGCCTGCTGGGGCCAGAGATGAGCTAGCGGTGAGTTCCAGGCGGGGTCCCAGGCTTTGTGCATTCAGGGTAATGTACCATAGGACAGCAAACCCCAGTGAGGGGCAAGCGGGGACTGGCTCCTCCCACACACCCCTGCAGCCCCAGGGTCTTGCTCCTGCTTCCTCTACTTTGGGAGGCAGGTGACAGGACGGGCTCAGAGGCTGCCAGGGTCTGCATTGCTGAGACGGTTAATTGGGATCCTTTTCACCTGACAGGTGAGAAGTCTGAGTGAGCCACGGGGAGCCCGTTCTCTGTCAAACCAGCTCCTTCTCTCATCTGTCTCCTCTCATTAGAGCTGAGCCCTTCCCACACAGCCCCAAGAGGGGAAGAGGCAAATGAGCCCAGCCGTTCCCCCTGTGGCCTGGAAATTGGAGCCACTGCCACTGAGTTTGGCAGGGCTCCTTAGGTGAGCTCCTCCAGCACTCCCAAGGGCCCGCACTCCCCGCTGTCTGGGTGGGATGGAGAAAGGCCCAGAAGAGAGGCCAGCAAGGGCTCAGACGGAGCCTGGCTTTTCTCACTACCCACCCCCACCCCCCCACACACACACCCCCAGAAAGTTCTAGTCAGATAGAATTCTATCAGCAATGATTGGCTCCTTTCTTCCCCCATCCCTCTCCACTTTGACCACATCTGTGGGCCGCGTTGAAACAGAGCCAACATAAACAAAAACAAAGCAGCCCCTGGCAGCCGGGGAGGGCGGGGACGGGCCACCCAGCTGGGCAGTCCGCACGCAGGGACGGACCGACTGCCAAGGCACACCTCCTGCTGGTACAAGTGCCACGCGGAGTCATTAACGAGCGGGGTCCGACAGGCTGCGGCGAGTGCAAAGTGCTGGGTACCCATGCGGGGTAATTGGAGAGGAAGAGGCGAGGACTCTCCCAAGTGAGCATTAAAACGTGTGCGGACTGAATGACCCTCTTGAGCAGGACGACAGTCGGCTGGCAATGTCCCACCGTGTGGCTGCTATCATTTGTCTTCTAAATTGTTTCTGGGCCTGAATGGCTTCTGCTTCTGGACACTTCAGCTTCCATGTAGGCATGCATAAAGAGATTTCACTTAAAACCATACAGGATTTGGGTTTATTTTTATTGTTTTTTTTTTTTAATGAAAATGTTCAGAGCTGGCAAAAGCAGAAGAGAAATATACCCCTAGGAGATTGCCCATGAGGACGATGCTTGGCAGACATTTCTGGGGGTCCGGGTGGGCTCCCTGTGTGTATGCATGAGGTACAGTCACCATGGGGCTAGAAGTCTGGGAGATTTTGCGGCCTTGGAGTACCTTTTGCAGTGAAAATTTGCTCTCACTCCCGGTGCTGGTGGAACTGAAAAGCCACCACCCTCCAGAGTCCCAAACCTCTACTGGCACCAGCCCCTGGGTAGCTAGCAATTCCCACCATCACCTGGGAGAAATAAATGGAATGTTCTCTGTGTTACACTCCCTTGGGAAGGTCACACCACAAGGTGGCTTCAGCCCTCAAAGTATTAGTTTAGAGAAAGCTCCTCTTCAGGTGACAGTTATGGTCTCTTTCCTCCAGAAAACGCACATGCCACCATGAGCTGGGACAGGTGCTGGCCTTAACCACACTGTACCCAGAACCCCTTCTCTCTTTGATATTCGTGAGACATCTGGTTTATGACACCATACTCCGTCCCCTGTGAGGAGGGTCCCTGAAACCAGACCACCCTCGGAGCTATCAAAATTCATCAGGCCTATCAGTATATTTCAAGCCCAAAGGTGGAAAAGTCAGAAGACTTGGATTTTTCAAAGGTTGCAAACAGACAACCAGAGAATGAATTCTCATCTAATTCTTTTCACCTGGTCATTCAAAGTCTGCTTCCTACTCAGCCAAAACACCATTACATGAGTTTAGAACCTGACGGGATTATGCAGACCCACGTAACTGCAGTGCACCCCTCTGCCGGGTGGGATTAAACTGATTTCCTGTCTTTGGCCTGTTTCTTTGCCCTGTGAAGTATTTATGCACATCCAAGTGACTTCAAATCTATTATTTCATGGGTGTAGCAGATCACTGGCGAAAAGGGCCCAAACTATCTCCCTCCCTGTATCCACATCCCTCTGCAGTGTGATTTTGCAGCCTCTCCCATTAAGAGATGGAGTCCATCTCTCTGCCCCTTGAAGCTGGGTTAGCCTTGTCACTTGCTAAGACAAAAATAATGCAGCAGCAGTGAGGATGTGACCCGCCTAAGTCTACGCTTCAAGAGGCTGTCTGCTTGGGCTTTCTGTCTTGTATTCCACAGAGCCCTGGGGCTAGCCTGCTAGAGAATGACAGACCCATGGACAGAGACTGTCTCAGCTGGGCCAGCCTAGACCAGCCAGCCCCTAGCTGACCGGGCCCCTGACCCCTGGTGCATGAGTGAATCTAGCCAAAACCGAGGAACTGCGTAGCTGAGCCCAGAATTGTGGGCTCCATAAGCCATTGTTGTTATGACCCACTAGGTTAGGGAGGTTCTTTTCATGCAGCCAAGGCCTGATGCCATGAGCTCCCCAACTCAGTGGGGCAGGTATCATTTTAACCAGTTTAGAAATCAAAAAGTTCTGGCACAGGACTCAATGTTTTATTCAAGACTGGAAGGTCAGTTAGTAATAGATTGAGAATTTGAATCGCGCTGTCCCGCTGGTTTATTTTCTCATTTGCATTTCCTCCAGAGTGGTAAATGCTAGAGAAGCTTCTGGACGGCAGCCCTTAGGAGTCTCTCCTGAGAGAGCCTGCTATGTTTTCTTGGTGATATATCCTATTTCACCTGCTGCCACGTCACCTCCCTGCCTTGCCTCCAACCCTCAGTGGGCAGCAAAGCCACATACCAACTACCAGTAATAAGCCAGCTGGCACTGCCAGCTCTCAGTTTTCGAGGTTCAAGCGGCTCCCACGCCAGCCGGCCTCCTTCTCTTCTGCAAGCAGCAAAGGCAGTGGCCCCCGAGAACATGTGAAAACGTGTCTTTTCAGCCCCACTAAATGGGATCGGTGGGTGGGCCTGTCCACTTGTCGGCATCAGTTGAAGATCAAAGCGCACACAGGATGGAGCGGACCCAAAAGAAAGAAGGGGAGAAAAGCCCCCCTCAACCCACTCCAGACGTGGCCAGGGCTCCTAAGGGGGAAAAGATGTGGCAATACTCCTGATCTAAAGGCTACTCCTTCCCAAGGATCCCGGAGGAGAAAAGACAACAAAAAAACAGGATGGTTGGGGGTGGAGGGTAGCAAGAGGAAGCAGCCAAAAATACAAAGGAAGGAAGGAGGGCAAGCAGAAGGAATAACTCCACCCTTGAGTAGCTTCAAAGCAGGCCTTTCTCTGCGACAGGGCCTTCGGGGCAAGACAGGAGAGCAAACGGCCCTCTCAGGAGACAGCTGCACACAGGTCCGGCTGGGCACAGTGGCACGGGGGGCCGCCAGCTGGAGGGAAAACAGGCCGGCCTGGCTCTGGAAGGGAGAGGGCCGGTGCTCTCTGCTTTTCTCTGAAAAGTTGGAGAGAACAGAGCTCAGCCCCATGAACCTGGCCAGGCCCAATTTCCTCCCACAAGGCGAATTCTTTCCTGTGCTTGGGAAACACACCTGGCTAGAATTCGCATGCCCTGGGCCAGGAGCTCAGAGCTTTCTGCCCAGTGGATGGTCCCTAGGGGAAATAAAACACTTGGCCGACACGAAACACTTTGATGTCAAAAATCGCTGGCAGGAGACAAAGAACAAGCACTAAATGGCTGCTCAATTTGCTGTGAGTCAGTAGCAGTCAGAGCAGTGGTGATGGCGAGGATGATCATAGTAATAAGGCTGGGCACCGTTTAATGAGCACGTACTAGGTGCCAGGCACTGTTTTACTGCCTCCTCAGAACGGCTCACTGGGCTGGGTGTGGGAGACAACGGTAGTGCCCTCCACCTGCCCCCTCACGGACAGCGAGGCCCAACGTGGACCACCAGCTCCCAGGGTCTCCGTGTGCTCACTCACCTGCAGGGTGGAAGGGCCAGGGGATTAACAAGCCCACCTTAGAGCAACCACACCGGTGAGGGAAGGATGTGGGAGCATCAGTACCCAGCTCCTCTGCTCCTTTAGTGGGCTAACCCCCTGGGTGGGGTCTTCATGGGCCCCCAAGTGGGCTAAATCCCAATGGGATTAAGATCTGGTGGCCCAATGTGATCATTGCTTGTTAACACACTCAGCATGCCTGCCTTCCCTCCGTATGTCACCTCCCCGCCGCCTCCACCTCACATCACTCCACCGGGATCACCTAGCCAAATGAACAGGATCCTTTCCCCGAGGTTGGCTCCTGGGGGATTCCAACATAAGAGGGTTATAGCTCCATTTTATAGGCAAGATAGCTGAGAGTGGAAGCTCTCAACAGCCCACCTGGGCCTGCCTGACTCAAAAAGGCTCTGGATGACTATTCTTTGCTACAATCACTCTGATTTTTGCTGAATCCTTTGGGAGCCAAGTCAAGGTCAGTTCAGGCCAGAAAAAACCCAAAGGATGCCCTCCTCCATTGAAAGCTGTTTCTGGCATGTGGGTCTGGAGTCTCCTCCGGGAGACTGGATCTGGGCCTGACTGGTTAAGAAGACAGACTTTGGCATCCATCAGGAGACCTGGGTTTTCCTCTTGGAGGTGCCATATGGGAGTTTTACGGCTGTGGGCAAGTCCCTTAACCTCTCCAAACCTCCTCCATAAAGGGAGGCTACGGTGGCTACCTGGTAAGGTGGAGATTCTAAGTGAGAAAGAGGAGGGCATGTGGCAGCGTAGAAACCAGCGTCAGCCTGCAGCTCACTTGCCCTCTTAAGCTTTCCCTCCCACTTGTGAACCTTTGGGGTGTGTCTTTTCACGTGGATGAGATGAGAACGTGAAGGCGAGGCACTGGCCAGGGCTCCTGATTCAGGGTCAAGAGCTCTCCTTCCTTTCTCGTCTTCTAAAACTTCCTGGGTAACCAGGTTGACCTGAGCCCCTGAGGACATTTAAATAATAACAGCACTTTAAAAACCAACTTGATTCCAGAACACTCCATGGAGACTCCTGGTGCCCAATTAACATTCCGAATTGTGCCAGGGAGCCAGCCCCACAGGGGTTCCAGAAACGCTCAGCTTCTACAAAAGGCCTGGAAAGCCCAGAGCTGGAGGCCCAGCAGGTGGGGTGGGGAGGGGGGGACGGGTCACTGCCCAGAAACCTGGAGACCACTTCTTCTTAGAAAGAAGACATAGATCAAAGAGCCCTCAAAGGTTAAGGGGAGCTTTTGGATAGCTGAGCAGTGGTTCTCCACCGGCAGAGTGTGGCTCCCTGCAATGCCTCAGACCCTTCCTTAGGGAGCCGCTGAGCTAGAGACCTCCCATTGGCCCCTCCAGATTGACCCCCACCCCCACTCCGTGTCCTGGGAGGCTGCCCCATACAGAGTGTATCCACAGGCTCCTCTGCCCTCTGGCTTACTGTGAGTGCTGTCAAGACTCTGGAGGGAGGAAGGAGGGAAGGGCCGGGAATATATCCTCCTGCTGGGTCTCCACAGGCTAGCAGTGTTCTGCTACCTCAGGCTACACCACCGTCAGGCCCTTCTTCACCTGGCAGCTCTCCCTGGTAGCAGGTAATCAGTTACTCTCTTGTCCTTATAGCCTAGGGGTGTCTCAGCCCCTGGCTGGTGGCCCTGGGGCACTGACCAAGCTCTTGATGTTTCCCTAGACCCTCTAGACAGCTTTGTAAATGGCCCCGGCATTAAACTCTCTTCAATTAACCTGTTTGAGTGTATCATCAGTTCCCTGCTGAGACCGAGACACAGCCACCAAATTTGTAACATGGTGCAAAGTTTATTTTTGCCACAACAAAGCTTATGCACTGTCGCAGTGATATACACCTGTCTCAACGCCCAGCTGAGCGGGTCATGCGGTGCATCTGCTGAAAGGCCATTTGGCTGCAAATAATAGAAAACTGGATTCACACTGGCTTAAACAGAGAGGGGTTTATTTTCTCAAACAATAGAAAGACTGGAGGTAGGCAGTTGCCAACATGGATTTTAATGATTTGGGGACCAACCTCCGTTTTTCTCCTGGCCTTTGTCTTGTGACACAAGACGGCTACTTCAGCTCCAGGTGACCCATCCAGCCCAGGCCAGAAATCAGTTGGCCATTGGAAAAAGTGATCATCCGTCACTTCTGGGTAGGAAAGAGGAAAATTTCATAGAGACCCCGCCCAGCATTTTCTCACTCTCAGCCTGGACCTCTGTAGCCAATGTCCATAGCGGCAAGAGAGGCAAAGAAAGGAATTATCTGGGATTCTCTACTCTGTACGGGGAGAGAGCCAGGGGAAAGCAGGCTGGAGACTAAGTGGATCTTTGGGATGCACCAAAAAATAACACCAGTACAACTTGCAATGAGGAACATGACTATGGGCCAAGCCAGTCTCTATCACCTCCCATTCCCTGTATTTCCCGGAGCAAGTGAGACTTTGGCTGGTCGAGGCAGTAACTGATGCTGCTCAGCTAGCGACCTTGTCCCTTCAAGAATGCTGCCAAAACTTCCGAGTATTTTGAAAGCCTAATAGGCCCACAAGAAAGTTAGAGCGATTCGTGTTTTCCTGGTACTCAGAGTCACATTCCAAGCTTCCCCAGTGGTTGCATGGCACAGAGGTTTGAGGCTAAGGGCAGAATGTTCTGAATTACCTTATTCGAGGGACTGAAAATGGGACGAAAACCAGGCTGTCACCCCTCTAGCTCCTCATCCCCATGAGAACGCTCTTGTGTCTTCTCAACCTTCAAATGTATCCTGTATTGTAAGCAAGATGATACTTCTTCCCGATTTTTTCCTGCAACTCTGTCTTCCCTTGGCACTCGGCTCGGATATCTAAGCATAGGACCATTTGGCCATCACATCACCGTAAAATGACACCAGACCAGTTGTTACTTTCTCCTTTATGCTCATCTGTCTCTTCTCATTTTCCTGACAGTGAACACGTATGGTGGGTAATCATATTTTTTTCAGTTAGTTTTGTTTATTTTTCTTTTTAATGACATCAGGCATATATCAGAAAGGAAATGAAAATACCCTCTTGGCAAATTATACCTTTGCTTCCATTTTGCCCCTCTAAGGGGGACTGAAAAAATATAACCCCATACGCAGCTGCCAATCATTTGTCGAGCAGACTCAAAAAGCCTTTCAGATGAGTAGTTCCATTTGGTAGACCTCAACCCACCCCCTCTGAGCCCACTGCACAGTCTGGGGAGAAAAAGGTTAATTCCACACTGCACTTGAGGTTTATCAAACATATCAAACTTTTCCCAAACAGTTTTGGAGACAACTAAGCAATGGAGTGACCCTGCAAAGCCCTTTCCCACTTAATTTCGGAGCCTCTGTGTATTTTGATGGAAATATAATCCATATGTTTGCTTCATTTATACATCCTCGTCCACACAGATCTAAGAGCCAGCTGATTGATGGCTTAAGGCCCTCAAGACTTTCTGAAGGATTTTTTCCCCCTCAAAAAAGAGAAAGCTGCCTTTGCTGGCAGCAGCAGGAGCTTGCCTGCCAGATGTCTGAGAGTGAACCAAATACAGAAGCCAAAGGTCTGGAGAAGAAGATGAAGGGTCAGGTATCATCCTTCTCCAGAAAGGAGGCTCACAGCTATCTTCCATATCCAGTGTTTAGTAAGCATCTAGAACTACAGGATACAGCATTGGGGGTGCAGAGCAGGGAAGCTGCAAAAAAATGGCTCATCTGTGGATTCTCTCTCAGGACTTACCACTTAGACTGAGGTCAAAAACTTTCCCTGTAAAAGACTAGGTAGTAAATACTCTGCTTTTATAGATGGCTAACGATTCTAGCCAGGTGACCCCACACTCATCACTCTTCACTACCCTGCCTAAAACCCAAAATGTGCTAAATCAACCTCCATTTCTAATATGGAATGTGCAGTCCTAGGGTTGGGGCTTTATGGGTTTTACTAGCATTCACAGAAGGGAGAAGGATTGACTCCTTCGAGGATGCTTGAGAAGCATAGGAATGACTGTTGTTAAGGAGGTGGAAAACCTGCAGGGCTTATCAGAGCCTTTGACATCCTAATGGGCTTCTTGAAGTCTCCTGATGGGGATGCAGCAAGAAGCAGCTCCCTGAGTGATTTGTTCAGGAAGATCTTTGTATGTGCAAAGCATCCCTCCAAATTGTGGTTCTGGGAACTACCCTGTGGCGATACACACTTGAAGTTTCTAAGAAGACCAGCCTCCCCTCCAGACAGATCTCATTCCTAGTGGCCATGTGACTCTCCTGTGATGCTAAGAACAAGATGAGTGGAAGAAGGTGGATAAGATAGAGATTCAACCATTTGCCCAACATCTGTCCTGGACCCAGAAGAGAGGTTAAGTGGGGCTGGTCCCTGAGCAGCACTGATTGGATCACCACCACTTTCCATCTCTTGCTTTAAGGGATGTAATTTGACACCCAAACTTGAACCTTTCTGGGAGAATTCGTATAATGACATTATGACATCTTGTGGCCATTTAGAGGAACCCACACTATTCCCTCTGGGTTTCAGTCCTGAAGGAGAGAAGACCCACTTAAAGGTCACCACCCAAAGGAGCCCTTGGAGGATGTCCTTGGCCAACTGGGTCCATTTCTATCATTCAGTGTCTTGCTATTCAAAGTGTGACCCTCAGACCAGCAGGACCGATAGCAATGCATATTCCCAGGCCACCCCAGAGCCTCGGAGTCAGAATCAGCATTTTAATAAGATCCCTGGGGACTGGTGTACACAGCAAAGTTTAAAGAACATCGTTCCTGGGGTGCCTGGGTGGCTCAGTCGGTTAAGCATCTGCCTTTGGCCCAGGTCTTGATCTTGGAGTCCTGGGATTGAGCCCTACATCACTACATCAGACTTCTTGCTCAGCGGGGAATCTGCTTCTCCCTCTCCCTCTGCCTGCCGCTCCCCCTGTGTGTGCACGTTCTCTCTCTCTCTCTCTCTCTCTCTCTCTGTCAAATATAATAATATTTTTAAAAAGAAAAAAAGAAGCATCACTCTGGCTGACCTCTTTTTGTGGGTCAACGTCAAGTTTTGGTTCTTTTTTCAGTAAGTGGAGGAAAAGGGAAGCACCAAAGGCTAGTGGACAGAATGTTAAGCTAGATGCTCTTTGGTAGAGTCCTAACTATTTCATTGTTTCCAGGGATTTCCAAAGGCCCTTGGATTGGATCAATAGCTTTAGTTATATTCCTAGTATTCATCAGATATTGTTGTCAGATCCCACATTCAGCATTCTGTAAGCACTACCTTACTTAATTCCTACCAACTTTGAGGTTGAAACTATTACTAGTTTCACAGATGAGGAGCCTAAAGCTTAGAGGGGAGTTTGATTTCCAGCTAATTGTGCAGATGTTGGTCTTTGCTCAGGCCCCAAAACTCCCTAGAGGTAGGATCAAGAAAGGACAAAGCCATAAACAAAAAGAAAGGAAAAAGGAAAGGGAACACCAGCAAATGGGAAACATTAACCCAATGTAGGAAGACAGAAGAATGGACAGACAAGTGACAATGGATGTGGATCTCAGCTTTCTCCTCTCTGCTAAGTGCCTACAGGAAGGAAGCCAATAAGAAGCAGAGGTGATGTGCTGCAGAACCTTGGAAGGTTCAAGAATCTGAAGTACCAGGTACCTCTGGAGGCAGGCATATGGGATGGCACTGAAACAGGAGGGTGGGTTGAAAGTGGGTGCAAGCTTAGAGCACCAGCCTCCTCCCTAGGCCCACGTTGCCAGGCAAGTGCCCAGATCTGCAGCTGCCAGTGGGAAGTCAAGTCTCAAGAGAAGCTATGCCAGAGACTTTGGCTTGGGGACCACCGGGTCCCACTTGGGGTAAGATTGAGGAGCTGTACTGAAAACAGTGAGTCAGCGAATGTCTGTCCATCAAAGAGTATGGCTCGGTCCTTTTCTACCAACTCAGCTCCAGAATGCCTGCTGTCTAGCTCATTGACATCCTGCACCCACCCCCAACATACACATACACACACACAGCACCTTACGCACATTTATTCTCCAGGGAAGCTGATTGAGCCAAAAGCAAAGACCTAGAAGATTCAATATCTGGGGCTCTGTGGGGAAAAAAAAATGTCCACCCCCTGGTTTTCTAATCAGATGGCTTGTACCTACACTTGTACCTTGACACTTAGAAACCAAAACAGATGAAGGGGGGAAATTCTAATTGAGAGCCAAACAAAGAGCAGATAATATACCCTTTAAGCAAGAATGGGATACTCTCAGCAATGTATAGAAAATAAGGGTTTGTGGGAACTGAAAACAGGATAGCAGAAGGGGCGGGTAACCACAGTGAGACACCTGATGTGGTTGTGCTTTCTAGCCCTGGTTTCTCTGCTTCCTCCCCGTCCTGTTGAAAAAGTGCTCCCGCAGGGCCTCCTTTGCACACCGTACTCAGCCACCCACCTAAATAGCCCAAAAAGAATAAGATGGGCTGAGCTGTGTCCTCACAAATTCATGTGGGAGTCCAAGCCCCCAGTGCCTTAGAATGTGATGTATTTTGAGGTCAGGCCTTAAAGGGGATGATTAAGTTAAAGTGAGGCCCTCAGGGTGGCCCTAGTCCAAGGTGACTGGTGTCCTATAAGAAGAAGAAATTCAGGGGGTCCCGGGAAAATTCAGCTGGTTGCGCATCTGACTCTTGGTTTCCACTCAGGTCATGATCCCAGGGTGTCTGGTTCTATGCTCAGAGTGGAGTCTGCTTGAGATTCTCTCTCCCTCTCCCTCTGCCCCTTCTGCTTGTGCTCTTTCTCTCTCAAATCAGTGAATAAATCTTAAAAAAAAAAGGGGGGGGGGGGAAGAAGAGGAAATTCAGACATAGACACACGAGGGATGCCCGAGCACCTAGGAGAAGCCAGGTGAAGACTGGGGGAGGGCCTGTCTGCAAGCCAAGGAGGAAGGCCTCAGGAGAAACCAACCCTGCCAACGTCCTCACCACACACTTTGAGTCTACACCACTGTAAGAAATAAGTTGCTTTGGTTTCAGCTGCCCAGTCTGTCATATTTTGTTATGGCAGCCATGACCCAAAAAAAAAAAAAAAAAAAAAAAATTGAATTGTTTAATTAAAACTAATGTCCTTATTCCAAGAGCTGAGAAGAAAAACCAAAAAACACAAACAGGCAACTGATCCCTAAAATAGTGAATCTTTTCTCAGAAAACAGAACGCTGTAGGCATGAGTGAGACATAAATGGTCCTTGCTATTTCCTTCATCTTTCTGAGAACTGAGGATGAAAGTGAAGGACCCCTTCGGGCAAAGGAGTGAGGGATTCTGGTACAACAACGGGAGACCAACGTGGTCCCAGGGAGACCACCAGGTGGGAGCCCATCCAGGCCTAGGTTCCCTAAGCCTCAGCCTGCTCATCTCTACCCACCCCCCACTCCCTCACCTCTGCCCCCACCCAGCCCCAGGCCCTTTTCCATCTCAGAGTTTGTCTCCTAGAACCTTCTGTAGCCAGAACTAGCTAATCAAATCAACTTAGAAGGTATTTCTCATGTGGCCTGATCAGAGCCCTCACCTGGGGCAACTATTAAATAAACAGCTTCCCTCGACCCTCCCCTGCAGGTTCTGATTCAGTGAGTTATGTTTGGAGTTTGTTGCCCAGAAAATTCTAGTGGAGGTATATCAGGAAAGCAGCAGACTAATGCCTAGTTAAGAGAGGAGGAGCCACCCGGCAGCCCAGGTGGCTCAGGGTTTTAGTGCTGCCTTCAGCTCAGGGCCTAATCCTAGAGTCTGAGGATCGAGTCCCACGTTGGGCTCTCTGCAGGGAGCCTGCTTCTCCCTCTGCCTGTGTCTCTGCCTCTGTGTGTGTGTGTCACTCATGAATAAATAAATAACATCTTTTAAAAAAAGAGAGAGAGAGGAGGAAGGCCTCTCTTCCAGATCCAAGGCAATTTGAAATCCACCAAGTTGCCTTTGGAATCCTGCTCTCCAAGTGCCCCTGATGTGTGACCCCTGCCAGAGCCATTCAGATGAGGGGCAGCTCAGAGCACGGTGGCTTCCCTGAGCTAGGCTGAGCCACACTCAACAAAGACGACAGGATGGGCTTCCACGGATGCTGGCTTCTGCTCAATGAAAGGAAGGACTTGCTAATCATCAGAGCTGCTGTCCAGCAATGCAAGGGGCTGCGGACAAGAGAGGGTTCTGCTTCCATAGAGGAACTCAAGCCAAAGCTCAAAGGATGAGCTCTGAAAAGGGAGATAGCCCCTTCTGTCCAGCACAAAGGTGCTTAGATGCTTCCTGGAGCAACAGGAGGATTTGGTAAAGCCTCCATACTCAGTTTGGGCCATGGTCCAGAAGCATCAGCACCACTTAAGAGCTTTGAAAAACCTCTTTGAATGGACCCCATCCTCCAAAATTCCAGTTTCCTTCATCCAAGGTCAGGCTCCGGCATTTATGCTTTTGAAAGCCCTCCAGTTTATTCTCACATAAAGCCGAGACTGAGAGCCAGAGATGCAGGGACCCCAAGGTTCATCCAACTGTGAGATAACAAGGCTCTCTGGCTGAGCTGGTGGGGAATGAACTCACTAGAAGAGAAACACACATTAAAAGCTACAGTCTCTTTTTCCCTTTCTTTTCTGCATGCCTCAGCAGGAATTTCTCTCCCAGCTGCCTCCAAAAACAATGACTCAGAGAAGTGATGTGACCTGCCCAAGGTTACTCTGCCCATGATGGAAGGCAAACCGGACTTCAGATTCTTGGTGCAGCACTTTACTACATCCTGGGTCACTGGAGACGGCCTGCAAAGTGTAGAAAGAGGAAGAAGACAAGTTCCCACCTCTAGAGACAGCCTGACAGTTGAGCTACATCAAACTCAAAGTGTGGCAGAAGTAGAAATCACAACAAACTTCCATAGAGTATTTACATATATACACACCGGCCACTAAGTATGCTCTTTACTGATGCCACATCATTTCATCTTGGGAGTAAGCAATCCTCCGTGTAATTGTCAGGCACTATTATTAACCCCCAGTGGACCAGAGGAAACTGAGGCTCGGAGCAGGGTGGTAACTTGCCCAGGGCAGCACAGCTGATAAGCGTAGAGCTGAGACTTAAACCCGGGGTTGGGGGAATAACTCAAGAACATGAACACTTAGCCCTGTGTCTACTCCCTTGTAAGTGTGGGAGGGGCTGTCTGTGGAGGAAAGGCTTGCTGGAGGGAAGATGGCTTTGACTTTGGCCATGGGGAGACAATAACATGTTGTGGGGTGGAGGTAAGGCTGGAAAGCTGGGGACAGGTGTCCATGCTGAGCTCAATCCGGGATTCTGGAGGAAAGGGTGGGCTGACGATGCCCTTGGCAGAAGAAAGAGGAAGGTTTTGCTTTGAAGTCCTAGAAAAAATGCATTTGAAAAATGGGGGCAGGATGAGTATGTTCCTTTCAGAGTGTCATTGGGTTCTGAGCTTCTATGGGGCAGAGGTGGGGAGAAGAGACATGTGCCAAGGACATGTATCTAAGACCCCAGGAGATGTGGGGCCAGAGCACGTTTCTTCAGGCACCCTCCTCGTGCTGGCCACCCACACCCTGCCCACGTGTTCTCTGGCTTGCTATTATTATACCACTCCACTCTTCTTATTCTGAAGGAGGCCCAGGCTTTAAAGGAAATGGAGCTCAGAGAGGTCAATGTACTTGTCCAAGGCCACTTAGCTGAGAGGCTAAGCCAAGATGGAAACCCAAGCTGGCCTCACATACTGAGGAAATGAGACTTCCTGTTAAAAATGTCAGAAAAAAAAAAAAACACATGTTTTACTCTGCTCCTTTCTGAAAATTGCTAACATGAGAATAAAGGAACATTTTTATAAGTCATAAAAAAGCCAGCAAGGAAAAGGAAGCAGAAGGGAAGAGCAAGCAAAGGATGTGCAAAAAGATTTTTTTTTCCATGGGGGTGGGAATGAGGGTACTGAAAAGCAGGTAGATGAATGCTAACTAATGCATCAGAGCGAAGGAAGCTAAAGCCAAGCCTAAGGGAAAACACCATGAAGGAAGGTGATCTATGTCCCCAGAATCCCAGAAAGCATCAACAATCAGAGGCACTGGGGAGCCCTGAAAGCAAGTGGAACTGAACACAAGAAGAGAGGCAAAAAAAAAAAAAAAAAAGCTTTAAAAAGAGAATTTAGATCTCCAGGTTCCTTCTCTAACCCCAGGCAGTAAGATAACTAACCAGTTCAGTAAGGAAAAGAGGCTTAGCCTCTAGCCAGCTTTGGGCAAAGAGCCTCCGGATTTGGGGCTTAGGGGCACAATGGAGGGCCAAGCCCAGCCATCAGATTCAAAACAGGGGGATTAGGTGAAACTCAACACATTGAATGATGAGGCTCTCCCCAACCGGCTGAAATCTGGGTGACCAGCTGTCTCCATCTGCCTGGGATTCAGGGGTATCCCAGAAAGATGGCCTTTGAGTATTAAGACCAGGAAAGTCCTAGGTAAACCAAGATAAGGTCTTACCCTGCCTGTATCTCTCCAAGGGCAGAAGATTCCTTTCTGGGAAAAGTGAACAGCCCAGGAAAAAAGACCTGCAGGCTTCAAGGGAGGAAGGAAATGCCCTCATGAGCCAGTAAGGTCCCCATCTTGTACTGAAAGCAGCGTCGCCAGGTCCTGCCCCCCAGGCACACCTTGCACACAGCATATCTGATAGGATGAACTTGCTGGACTGGGGCTCAGGGCTTCAGGTGGTGCTGTCCGCCCACAGAGGGCACTGAGCTCAGAGGCTGCAACCAGGCACCTGGAACAGAACATCAGTCATGCGAAACATCCCCAGGGACACCCAGAAATACCTGGGGGAGTCTTTGCGGTGGGGCTTGTCACTGTGTGAGCAGTCAGGCAGCTGAGGGACTCTGGGTTGTATGGTGGCTCTCTTCATAATGGCCAATGGGTAGAAACAAAGTAAATGCCCATCTTTCAGATGAATGGATAAAATGGGGTCTAACCATACAAGCAGTATTACTCAGTCATCAAAAGGAACAAGGTACTGATACATGCTCCAACGTGGGGGAACCTCCAAAAACATTGTTCTCCAAAGGAAACCAGACCAAAAAGGTTTTATACTATGGGATTCCACTCCCATGAGATATCCAGAGTAGATAAATCTGCAGACAGGAGAAGCAGATGACACACCAGGAACTGGGGGTGTGTGGAATAGGGCATGACTGCTTCATGGGTATTTACTTTAAGGTCATGGGAATGTTCTGGGACTAGCTAAATGTGATAGTTTCACAACAATATGGATGCACTAAATGCCACAGAACTGCACTTTAAAATTGTTTTCTGTTATGTGAATTTTACCTCAATTGAAAAAAAAAAAAAAGATCAATCCAGCAAGAATGGAAAGACCCATATGACAGGCTCATCCAAGCTAATACCAACAAGTATGGCTTAGATTCCAAGAGCTGTTCTAATTTATCCCACCCAGGCCCCACTCTCAGGAAGCCCCAATCGGGGAGAAGGCAGGCTTGCTCCCAGAAACGCAGTAGCTGAACTGAGCCCTGTATGTCTCACCTCCCCTAGAGCCGCAATTAATAACTAAGCCCCCAAAATAAAAGGGGAAACACACACACAGAGTGCTCTGAGTTTCCTCTCCTCCTACCCCCACCTTGCCTCCAGCAGGCCCACGGGGTCCTCCTGACACCCTCCCAGGACTCTGTGAGCCCCACAGCTCTCTGGAGGGCATGAAGTCGTGCTGCTTTTCCAGAATGTTCTCATGAGAAATTGTCAATAACTGGGCGTCACAAACTAGGCTTTGTGCAACTCCAGATAGGTTTTCTTAAGAAACACAATTAGGAAGGAAAGGCACACTTTTTTTTTTTCCCTTGTTAAGACCTGGGGGAATTGTTGGTATTCAAGCCAGCTCTCTGGAGGCCTCGCTCTCCTCTGAAGGAGCATAAATACACAGCATTCCAGCGGGCCACAGGCCGACCAGGAGCGCGTTACAGATCCAGCCCAGGAATGCACGGCCCCCAAGCAACTACCAGGCCCTGTCTGCTCCATGCAGAGTTCTGGGGAGCTTGAAAACATCCCCATCACCTGACCTGGCGCATGCAATATTTCTTTCTTTTTATATATATGTATATATATATATATATTTTTTTTTTTGCAACAAAATGCTTTTTCTTTTTCTCAAGGAATTTTACTTTTGATATCTCACAAGACAAGGCAGGTTTATAAATGGAAGTTTCTCGGGTTGGTAAAGAGGCAAGGAGGGACCCTGATTTCATTTCTCCCTTATTGCATTAGTGTCCACCTCAGGGACTTCCGATGGTTCCCCAGAGCACCGTTTGTTAACCGCCAATCTGGGCCATTGTGTGTGTCAAAGAACAGTTTCCAAAAAGTTAAGAACATGACTCTCACACAAATAGAAAACAAGCACATGGCGGGGATTCCTTTGACCTTTTAAACAGAGATTTATTAATTGATTAATAGGGGAACCAGCAGGATGGGAAAGCCGACCCAAAGGCTTATGAGAGAGACCAAAGTCAATATAGCAAAAGACAGAAAGAATGCCAGAATAAGATTGCCAAGTTAGACACGGAAATGATGAATATCCTACAGGTCAATAAAATCGTATACTTTGGGGTTGTCTTTTATACTGGACAGAAATCATTTTCAGAGCTACTGGACCAAAATCATTTGCAAGTTATCAATCTTCCACAAATTAGCATCACACTTTCCAGGGTCTGGGCCCAAATCAGCAGTAAATAGTAAATCAGAGAACGCTACACTCTCCTAGAGCAGGGGTCAGTAAACCTCTATAAAGGGACAGACAGTAAATAATTTTCAGCTTTGTGGGCCATCTGGTCTCTGTTGCAACTAAGGGACTCATCCTGGTTGTACGGTGGGAGGGGTGGAGACAATACGCAAATGAACGGGCGTGGCTGTGTTCTGATAGAACTTTATTTACAAAAACAGGCAGCAGCCAGATTTGGCCTGGTCCCCGAAGAATTAGATAACCCAAGGGCGGGCCTGTCAGCCGGTGCCCTGGTGTGACATTCAAAGGACACAGAGTCATCCTTTTGCCTTCTTTCCAAGTTTTGGGTGAAAAATGAAAAATCATAACTTTTTCTTACAGAGGTGGAAACCAGAGAGG
The DNA here is from genome assembly GCF_048418805.1 of Vulpes vulpes. Lineage (NCBI taxonomy): Eukaryota > Metazoa > Chordata > Mammalia > Carnivora > Canidae > Vulpes > Vulpes vulpes. The sequence continues at coordinate 72,957,080 of NC_132788.1, read as the reverse complement.
GAAAGCAATTTGGCCAAGGGAACACAGCCCCGGCTGGCTTCGAGTCCCAATCTCCCATCTCTTGGTTCTATGGCAGTGGAAACAGTGCCGATCTCTCCTACATGGAGGGTCAGGCGGTGGGGGCAAGGTGGGGGAGCTGCAAAGTCCCCAGGGGAGCAGCCCCTCTCACCTCCCCCAAAGGGCCTTCCAGAGGGAATTTCCTTCTCTGCCTCTGAGTCTCCAAGGGGGACCCTTTTTTTTAAATTTATTTTTTATTGGTGTTCAATTTGCCAACATACAGAATAACACCCAGTGCTCATCCCGTCAAGTGTCCCCCTCAGTGCCCGTCACCCACTCACCCCTACCCCCGCCCTCCTCCCCTTCCACCACCCCTAGTTCGTTTCCCAGAGTTAGGAGTCTCTCATGTTCTGTCTCCCTTTCTGATATTTCCAAGGGGGACTCTTGAGTGAATGAGACTTCGCTCACCCAAAGCAGGTGCGCCAGGCCAGCAAAGCACAAAGCGGCCCAGATCAACGCGCCTCCACTTGACGGGAGCCACAGTTTAAATGCAAGTCAAATAGGAGAACAATTAGCTGGGGGAGCGAGGTTCGCAGCCAGGGTCTCTGGCAAATCGCAGAGGGAAAGTGAGGAAACGATTTGACATCAGAGAACTTGGAAGTTTTTTTTTTTTTTCATGCAACAGGGAATAAAAGCACTTTGTTTCCTTTTCCTTTCAAAACTCGGTGCCTGCCCCCACCCCTCCCCTAAGCCTGCACAATCGTCCCTCACTGTGTGGCCGATGCACAGAGATTGTTAATGGGATGCTGTCACGTGATGGCAGAGTCAAGCCCTGGGAGCAGGGGGCTCATTGTCTCAGATGAACAAGAAGCGAATGGGACGTGGGATGAGGGACCCCAGGGTGGCTCTGCTCCAGCAAGAGCCTGAGGAAGTGGATCTGCTGCCCTGGAACACGGCCCCGTGCTGACATCAGTGACCTCTCCACTCTCCCACCTTTGTCCCAGCGCCCGCTCATGGACAGTCCCTGAGGCCAGATCCCCAGACACGTGGCAGGTGTTATGTGATGTATCTAAGGTCACAGATCTAACAAGAGCCCACGGGGGGGGGGGGGGGGGGGTAGAGAGGCAGGCAAGTGCGCTCAGCCCCAGATATTTAGTAACTCACTGAATCCTCACCATCTCCTTGTGAGACAGGCACCTTGGCCATCATCCCCATTTCATAGAAGAAGAAACTAAGGCAAGAAGGCTGAGCAAACCTTCAGAGGGCCTCCGCCACCACCACCACCACCCCCTCCCCCCAGCTAGCAAGTGGCAAAATGGGAATTTGAACCCAGGCCACCAGGTTCCAGAGACTGAGAGTATGAGCCTTATACACACACCTTAAGCTCTTAAGTCTGCCTTTGTTCCCCCAAACTAGCTGGTCCTGAGCAGAAACGCCAAAACGGAGCCTCAGATTTCACCAGCAGAGAAGAAAACATCTGTCAAGCATCTCAAAATCCAGGCTCTATTTTTACTTTTCGTTGACTTGTTCTTAGAAAACTCTGTGAGTTGCAGGGATACAGAGAGGGTAGGGGGTGGGGTAGGAGGTCATCAGGTGAAGCTTCTAGACCAGGCCTTCGGCTCCTGCCAAGATGGACAGTAAAAAGACATTCAGTAGCCACGTATTTATTGAGAAGTGACTGTATGCCAGCAGCTATTCTAGATACGGGGCAGTTTTCTGGATTCTCCCCAAATCACAGCTTCCATGATGACCATATGGGAACACGTTCGACCTAGGCTCTCCCCGTGGACTCGCGCCGGGCACTCAGCCTTCCCTGAGGCTCCGGCTTGCCCGTTTAGGAAATAGGCCCACTCTTTTGGCTGACCCGTACTCTTACTGGTGATTCAGGGTCAGTCCCCATCTCAGAGGCTCTGTCATCCACAGCCCTGCCAGGAGCCACAAGGACTTCTTCCTTTTCAAAAAGGAAAAGATGCTGGACAGCAGAGATAAGAGAAGTGCTCTGTGCTGTTCTTCCTCACAATGCTGTGTCACTGAATATGCGGTGTCTTTCCCATAGCACTTTCCTGCCTCTCCAGGACCTGCTGGGTGTCCTATTACCCCTAACTCTGACACAAAGTACCTGGAGTCAGTGTCAGATCCCACAAGCGAAGGCAGGGTCCCACAAGACGGCCCCCGCTCCCCTCAGATGCCACTCACAAGGCCCAGGTCAATGGTGCTTCTCACTGGTCAGCTGCAAATTCAAGTGGTTCCCATAACCCCCTCCTCAGTTTGATAACTCACTAGAGTGACTTTAAGAGCTCAGAAAAGCACTTTACTTACTAATACAGGCTTGTCAAAAACGACACAACTCAAGAATAGCCAGATGGCAGAGGTGCACAGGGCAAGGTATGGGGGTGTGGGGTGTACACAGACATTCCATGCCCTGTCCAGATGCCACTGTCCGGTCATCCCAATGTGTGTACTAATGGGGGAGCTCTTCAAACTCTATCATTTAGGGGTTTGAGGTGAAGTTCCATTATGTAGGCATGGTTGATTAAATTGTTGTTGATTGAACACAATCTACAGCCCGTCTCCCTCCCTGGAGGTTGGGGTTATGTCTGAGAGTTCCAGTCCTCTACTCCTGCTTTGGTCTTTCTAGAGACAGGCCCAATCCTGCAGATACTTAGGGGTCCCAACCATCTGTCATCTTATTAGCATACAAAAAATACTCATCACCCTAGAGATTCTAAGGATTTTAGGAGCTGTGTGCCAGGAACCAGGGACAAAAACCAAATATGTATTTTTTTATGCCACCAGTGCCATAGGGTCATCTATATCAACACCGCATAGTATAAGAGCACCCTTTGCTGCCTTCAAAAAACATTCAGCCTGGCAGAAGCAATGAGATACTTCTCCCAAATGCCTGAAACATCTCTGGTAGAGAAGATATTGTTGATGGTTATTCCACATCCAGCGCCTCCTTTCTCTAGTTTACAGGCACCATGTTCAGGTCTTTCCCTTCCTCCCAAAGAACAAGTATTCACTGACACAGATCTGGAGTCCCAGCAGGAAGGAGTGGGCGATGATATCTGTAAAGTATTCATTGGTGGTCCCATCCCCTTGCCAGGGATCAGTTTAACCATGAGCCTTTGATTCAATTCAGGCTGATGAGATGTGACAGGGCAAGTCTGCTGATGGGTATCAGATAAACAGAAAGAAATACATGGGAAGAGCCCCTCTCTTTCTTCCACAGGCTGTTGTCGTGTCTTTATTAGCTTCCTGGAGCTTTGGCAGCCACTTTGTGACCAAGGGGGAGAGGAAATCAACACGGTGATGGTGGCAAAGCAGAAAGATGGAAAGAACCAGTCTTGCTGCTGAATTAACCAGCTCAACACCACCCTACCTCCAGACTTCTGCTTTTATGAAATAATTAGTTCCTTATTATATAAAGCACTTGAACCAAGCTTTTTGTCTTTCTCACAGCCCAAACACCCCAGGCCCATGTCATTCCATGGAAATATAGCGAGCCACAAATGTAAGCCATGCAGGTAATGTTTAATTTTCTAGTAGCCATAAATAAAAAGTAAAAAGAAACAGCTGGAATTCAATTTAATATATTTTATTTAACCCAGTATCTCCAAAATGCTCTTCAACATATAATCAATACAAAAAGCTATTAATGATTTAGAATTATCTGACATTCTTTTTTCCTCCCCAGACTTTGAAATCACTGTGTATCCCCCACTTGCATCTCAGTTTGGACGAGCCACATTTCAAATGCCTAATAGCCATACTGGTGAATGGCTACCTGCCCTAAGTGCTACTCTGTGCCATATTTCTCCAGTTCTTTTTTCTTCTTTTTATCTTTCCATGGAGCATCCTAGGGTTGACTCTGACCTGAAACCTCTATCACTCAAGGCCTCAGTGAGGGCTGGGTTCCCTAGGCTCTTTAATGGGGCTCCAAATGGCCCACTTGCTCCACCCCAAAGCACTAGGAGCTGATGCAGAGACAGCTGGCCCTGTCCTGGCCCATAAAGAACATCTAGTCAGGCAGGGGCAGCAAGGGGGTGGGGCCAGAAATCCCTACCATGTGAAGATGCCACAGAGAGACAGCAAGGGGAGGGCTCAATGAGGAAGAGAAAGGTAAAAGGGCATGCTCTGCACCTTGATCACAGATGGAAGGCAGCGTGGGCAGGGGGTTAGCAGGAAAGGTAGCTAGCCTGGGCTCAGATGCCAGCTGTTAGTTATTTGTTGTACGACTCCTGGGGAGCGACCTAAGCTTCCTGGCCCTCAGTTTCCTCATCCATAAAATGGGCATATTAATAGTACCCACATTCTAGGATTCTTAGGAAGCTTAGATGTGTTAATTCATTCAAGGTGCTTAGCACAGTGCATGTGGCACAATGTTTGCTGTGAATTTATTATTTTTTTAAAAGGAAGGGAAAGAAGAAAACTAAAGGTTTTTTACCTCTGGGAAGAGGTAAGAAGAGAATGGAGGGGTGAGAGGGAGGGAGTGGAAAGGAAAAGAAGGGAAAGAGGGAGGGAGATCTTCCCACTGAAACCAGGTTCGCTGCCCCAGAGACTGCCTGCAGAGCAAAATCCCAGGAGAACGTGAAATATTTGCAATATTCACTCACACAAAGAACATAAAGCAGGTCCAGGCTAGAGGGTGACGCTGCTCTGTATTAAATGCCCCAGGACCCCGAGTTTCCCTATGGGCAATTCTCACCAGTGAGGGTCTGGAAGAGCCGTAGAAGCTGGACAGAGGACCTGGGCTGGGAGGGAAGGGGCATGGTAGTGAGGAAAAGAGGGAAGGGCTGCCTAGAGAAGCAGGCCCTGTGGTCCAGGATGCTGCTACGGGGAGGTGGGAGCCTTCACCCACCTGATAGGCCCCCAAACAGGCCAGGAGAGAGCCACAGTACAGGAGTCATGGGGCTTTTTTTTGCCTAAAGCATGAACTGGGGACTTTCCACAGTGAGATGTCAACAATGGCAGGGAGGGAGGCGGAGGGCAGCAGGAATGAGAGAATGGGGGATGGGGAGAGGGAGCAGGAGGGCGGAGGGGAGGAGGACAAACAGCGGGGAAGGGAGGAAGGCCTAAGAAAGAGGGAAGGAAGGAGGAGAGGGGAAGAGGAGGGAGGGGAGGGGAAGAGGAGGAAGAGCCACTTCTGAATTCAGCCAGAGACTAGAGTGTCCAAGTGTCCCTTCTGGCCCCACCCGGCCTGTCCACACCCACCTGTAAGGGGTAATGGGAAGCCCACTCATCGCCCGCTGCAGCCCACCTGCCAGAGCCTCCTGCCCCTCAGGAGGAGTCTATCAGAATTGCTCCATACAGGGGGTGCTAAGAAAATGAGCTTTCAGGAAATTGGGCTTCCCCTGAAGCTGGGATCCAGCCCCCAAGCTCTATTCATGTGTAATCCTGGCAAGCCCTCTGTCTCTCTGAGCTCAGTGTTCTCACTTTTACAGTGAGGTCAGCGACTAAGTGACCTCTTGGCTCTCTCTCAGCCCAGACTTTGGAACCCGATCAACACGCAGTGTCCAGAATCAACCTCTCCTAGTATTCTGTGCAAGAAGTCCTATTGTAATCCCATTTCTCCAAAGTGGGGGGGTTGGGGGGGAGGTGGGGGTTAGAACTTAAATATTTTGCCCAAGGCCATTCAGCCAGAAGCTGGTGGAACTGGGATTTGAATCCAGCCCCTGCAGCCTTGAAGCTCACCTCCCTTCCCCAGCACCACACTCTAAAACCTCATCTGCCCTACGCTCCGGGGCAAATTCCTGTCCTGCAGTTAGAGCACTCCCTCCCTGAGCCCGCACGTGGCAGCCCCGGATCCAGATGACAGTGCTGTGTCCCCAGGTCCCCAGCAGCTGCGTGAGCCAGTGACTCAGTTCTGGGGTTCTGGCTGACAGGAGGGGTGAAGAAGCTTCATCGGCGACCACTGGCCATGGCCTTAGAAGGAAGGGGCCCCGCCTCCCCTTCCCCCTTCTCCTCTTCCTGCCAACACCACGTGAGTCTGGAGAAAAGCCAGGACAAGAAGGAGGGAAGTATCTAGGGGGCAAAATGTAAGCAGGTGCTCGGGCCAGAGGGTTGCACCGTGCAGACCAAGACCAAAGTCTCATTCCATTTCACTCCCCAGAGTGCTTGCTCATCTCACCCTGGTCCCAGCTTGCATACCAGGCCCTGCAGACAAGGGCACAGGCTAGGAATGGGGAGACCCCTACCCTGCTAACATCATGGAGCAGAGCCTTTGTCTCAATAATCACTGCAGCTCAAATAGTTGGGCTGAGGAGGGGGTGGGTGCTGGCCACTAGGGAGAGCAGCGGAAGGACCCGCTGGGTCACTTGGATGGCCATGTCTTATACTGTGCGGGGGCTGCTTTCTCAGCAGGGGCTGAGGGCCTGCTCTCCCCACATGCGCTCTGCCTCTCAATCCATTCTCCAAGACACAGCTGGAGCCAAATCTCCAAAAGGAGACGTGTTCCCATTGTTCTCAGAATAACACACGAAAATAGTAAACAGAGGAGCAGTTTTCATGGGCACACTAGGTCCTGCCCCCTGCAGTCCCTTCCTTCCCCCATAATCCTCTCTCTGAGATGTCACCACTTGGCCTCCTTTGCACACCCCCATCATGACATACGGTGTTGCATTACCTGGACTATCCTTCCCACACCTCTCCCTTTGTCTCTTAATCTTCTCCCCTGTGCTTCAGACCTTAGCTGAAGCATCACCTCCTCAGGGACACCTCCTGGATACCCTCTTATGCATGCCCGTGGCACCCAGTGCTCTCTCCTCACAGCTGCAGCTGTCCCTCAGTATATGCACTGAAGTCCCTATTGCTTCCCCTGTAGACCGCCAGGGCCACTGCTGTCTCATTCCCCTTGCCATCCCCTGGGTCAAGTACAGCGTCTGGTCCCTGGTGATGTTCAATAAATATTTGATGACTGAGGAAGTGACAGAAGCTCGGAGGCCATAAGGAACCTGGCACAATTAATAGGTCTAACACAGCAAAGCACCGGGTGGAGCTACCAGGAAATGTGTTCTCATCCAAGTGACACATTCTCTGACTCTCTGGTTTGGTTCTCACTATGCTACTTCCAAGGAAACCCACAGGAACTCTTCAGGGCTTGCCACCACCCTTCCTACTGCTCCAAGTCCACAGCTTCCTGACCACTATCTTCGATGGGCCAGCCACACCAGCCCTCCAAGACTCGGTTTCACTGCCAGAAAGTGAGAAAACTCATGGGATCTGCCCACAATACTTCTCAAGATCATCATGATTCTCAAGATGAGGTCATGTGAAGGAACATGTGCTAAAATAGAATTCTTTGTCATTCCCCCCACTGAAAAATGGGTCTGTTTCCTTCAGCCCTTGAATCTCTGATGGCTTTAACCCACACAATATGGAAGAAGTGATGACACGGCAGTTCCAGACCAAATCTTTAAGAGGATCCGCAGCTTCCACTCCCTCCCTTCTGAAGCCTGGCTACCATGCTGTGAGGAAGCCCAAGCAGCCATGTAGAGAGGCCACAGGAAAGAGAACTGAACTATGGCTCGAGTCCCAGCTGGTCCTGCAGCTGACAGCCTGCGATGTGTCTGTTATCTGAGTAAACCATCTGCGAAGAACCAATTAAGTTGCCCCATCAAGTCCTGCCGGAATTGCAAAACTGTGAGCAAATGTTTTAAAAATTGTTGTTTTAACCCACCAAAGGGCATTAGTACACAGCAATAGATAACCAAAGCAACATTCTTTGGACCAGTGTCATTCTTAATGCTTGCACTTATTTCCAACTCAGGGAAACTACTACTTCCCTGAGGGTGTTGTGGAAATGTCGGGGAGAAGGGACATTATGTCATTTGTCACAATTTCCAGGCTTAGGGAGTGGAAGACATTGTGCTACTAGAATTTAATGCCCATGGGGCCACGGATATCAAATGTATTAGATATCCTATAATGTTTGAGATAGTCATCCACAACAAAATGAGAGCAGAGCTCCCCATGAGAAACAGTAAGTCACAAAATTAAGGGGCTGAACAGAAAAGTGGTTTAAACATAAAGATGAAATTAAAATCTAAGGATTTGATATAAACTGCTTTCTTAGGAAAAACAAATAGGGTTCATCGTGATGGCAACTTTAATCACTTAGAGCGGTTGCCCAGAGGACTGTATTGAGAATGCCTTGGAGAATGCACGTGAAATCACCACAGAAAATGCTGTGATCAATTAGCGATGTCTGTCACTGGCAAGGGAAGGGAACGTGGTGGCCTTAATGTGTGGAGTGAGCATATAATTTAGCATCTAAACTGGAACATTCTGGGGATCCCTGGGTGGCGCAGCGGTTTGGCGCCTGCCTTTGGCCCGGGGCGCGATCCTGGAGATCCGGGATCGAATCCCACGTCGGGCTCCCGGTGCATGGAGCCTGCTTCTCCCTCTGCCTGTGTCTCTGCCTTTCTCTCTCACTGTGTGCCTATCATAAATAAATAAAAAAATTTAAAAAAATATTTAAAAAACAAATAAATAAACTGGAACATTCTGGAAAGTAAAAGGGGGCACTATTAATAAGTACACCGAGACAACACGCATTCACTGAGACTGTCCAGTAAAAGCAGGGCGTGTGGTCACCCAGCTTCCACGGCACGGATGTCATCCCTCATACATCCTGATGTGTAGCTCAGAGATAACCAACATCGAGGGGCTGTCCAGACTGGCAAGCCCCTGAAATTCTAAACGTTAATTTCTCTTTTAAGTACTCTGTTTCAGTGTGTGGTTAGGTATGAAGAATTGTTCTAAAGAATGCATTAAAAATTAATTAAAAGAGTTTCCTCTAATATTTAATCTTACCAGTCATGTACTCTGAGTGATGTATTCCCAGTCAGCGTGTCGGTTCTTGAATAATTAAAAGAGAAGGGGAGCGTGATTCAGCCCCTCGACAGGGCTTTCTGGGGTTTTAGATGCAGCACAGAACCAGAGACCGTGTCACCCAGGGAAAAGTTCTGCATTGAGTGGCAGGGTCCAATCCTGTCAAGAGTCACGATGCCAGCACGCATCACTAGAGTAACAAGAGCCCAAGTGAATGGTAGCCTCAGAGGGAAACGGAGGCAGAGACAGATTCGGCCCTGCTGAGCCATCAACCCCTGAGACGTCCCACCTTTGCATCCTTCCTCCTGGGAAGGAGGCAGGGGAGGCAGCGGTGAGTTATGGAGACCTTCCCAGGGCTCCTCCACTAGCCGAGTGCTTCTATATTTCCTCACCTCCAAGACACGTGCTTCTTCATTTTGTAACATTTCGAAAATCAAGATGTGACTTAAAATCAATCAGAGGATTTAAGGTGGTATTTCTTGGGAGATGTTCCAGAACGACGGTCAAGAGCCAGGCTCTGGACTCCCACTCTGGGCTCTGTCTCTCTCGCCCGTGTGGCCCTAAGCAAACCACATCCCCTCTATAAGGCCGGCATTGCCTCCTCTGTAAATTGAAGCTACTGATAATCGTACCCAGTTGCTAATAAATGAAAGAGAGTGGGAGTGTAGTGCCTGGCAGGTAGTGAGCTCTCAACATATGGTAGCTATTATTTCATTTTGTTTATTCTCTGCAGGCTGTTATTAAATTGCCGGTGTATCTAAAAGGTGACATCACCTTCAAGGTGCCTATAGTCGTGTCGGCTTCAGAAAGAGCTCAAAAGCAATTACTTTTGAGCTCACTCTATGACGACCACCGGAGTATTGACGATGGCCTATTTCTGGTGTAGTGGGTAAGGGAGAGTCACAATGGAGAGTAGGACTTAATTTTATATCATTTCCACTCAGCTAAACGCAGAAACGAGAAGATTCTGTGGGAACAACCCCCTCCCGACTTCCAACTTTGCTCCTTCCAGCAATTGAAGTGCTAAGCTCAGGACACAGGCTTCTTTTACTTGTAGCAGCAGGGGTCCATCATTAGGGCAGCGGAGGAGAGCAAAACAGGGAAGGTAGTTTTCATCTGGGCTCTTGTACACAAAATAAGGTAGGCGGCCACCACTCAGCAAGGCCCATGAAGAAGGTTGTTGTAGGTCTGATGAATCCAAGAGAAAGTGAAAAGCATAAGTATGGGTCCGGACAGACCTGAGCCTGCCACTCAGCTTCCCGCCAGTTCTGTCCCACATGGCCGTTGGGGTGCACTGGGCACAGCCACCTCCATAATAAGCCCCCAGGAAAGGTCAGCTGTTGCTGTCGGAACCCAGAAGTCACGCAGGCCCGTATTGGATGGGGTTTTTAGGGGCACTAAGGGAATCCATTTGGGTTTACAGAATTCATTCAGGGAATTCTGACAGTGTGCACAATCCCTGGGAGGGCTGTGGAAGGCCACTCTGAAGCTCTGCAGGGAAACGCTGACTGGCCACACACCACACCATGGGGACTTCCCTGAGAAAACAAGGCTCCCCAGTTCCTGGGGGCTCCTCAGACATACAGAACCAGAGGCAGGAGCGCCACACCTCTGCCCCTGGAGGGCAAGAACCCAAGGGCTATCTTGCCAGAAATCAGGCTCCCTTTGTGAGTTCCTCAGGGCACTGAGTTCTGAACAGAAGGCTCAGGGGGATGCTTCGAATTTGCAGAACTTTGCAGGTTATGTTCCAGAGGGCAAGGGAATCTAGCAATGTGTATTCAGTCCTTAAAGCAGGACTGAAAGTGGGGGAAATTATCTGAAATGTAGGGACAGGGTTCTAGGGTGATGGGCAACCACAAATGATCAAGTCTGCTCCTTGATTCTCTGTCTCTTGGGATTTGGGTGAGCTTGGCTTAGACCCTGATATCCCAGCCTGTGCCTGTGTGGCTCCGGGCTCCTCTCCACAATTCCAGCAGGCTGACCATCTCATTTCTGCACTCCCTGAGTCTACTATGCCGGCTCGGGTTGGTTTGTATTCAGATCCTGGCCCTGCCACTCATCTCACAAGCAATCCTGTCACATGCATGGATTCCATAGTTTAATAATTTGGGGGAAGACTTGAAGAGGAGTCCCTATGGGGATCATGGAGCCCATAACCCAGCCTCTCAGCATCTCAGCTCCCCTCTGCCATCTTTTAAGAACCCAGGCTCCCAACATAGAACTGCCCCACCCCCAACTGCCACCCCTGACCAAGTGGCCCCTGGGGGGGTAACAGGCTGGTCTTCACTCTTATTTTATGGGAGCAGTTCCATCAGACTGCCTTCTCCAGGCCTGAGTCCAAGAATCTTTTTTTTTTTTTTTTTTTGCTTTTTTTTTTTTTTTAAAGATTTTATGTATTCATGAGAGACAGAGAGAGAGGCAGAAACACAGGCAGAGGGAGAAGTAGGCTTCATGCAGGGAGCCCAACGTGAGACTCGATCCTGGGTCTCCAGGATCAGGTCCTGGGCTGAAGGCAGCGCTAAACCACTGAGCCACCCAGGCTGCACTGAGCCCAAGAATCTTGATTAACACTATTTTCTCCATCCTCATTGTCATGGATGTCATCTTTGTCTTTGAGGTCCCTCAGAGTTCCCCATCCCATAGAGGACTAGTTACTGGTCCACTTAATGCCAACATCTGACATTCCATCTGTGATCTGGAAGAGAAAAGTGGTTGCCATTTGAGTATCATTCCATGCCTTTCAGTCTCTTGGGTCTCCCCAAAAGCAGACTTGAGATGAGGCTTTGGATACAAGTAGTCTATTGAGGAGCTGGTCCCAGGAAGTACCAGGAAGAGAGTAAGGAAGGGAAGGGGATGGGAGGAGGCCCTTAACAACTGGGAACCGCTCTGGGAACCTGGCCTCAATGCCACTGGGCACCTCGGAGATGCTGTGTGGCACATGCCTCAGAACTGTTCCATCAAGGCTGAATTAGCTGGACTGTTTATCCATCCGCTCCTGCCCCTCACTGGCTACAGGCAGCTTCCTGGGGCATTAATTCTTGGTGCTTGCAGCCTGCTCTGTGACCGGCTGGGCTTCCTTTTGCATTTAGGGAAAGCCTGCAGGCACAGAGACACTGGCACTTGAGGTTAGAGACGTGCTGCACACACTGGACGGCAGGTGACCTCCAGGGTAACCCGGAGAAGGCAGACAGGCACCCACAGCACCTGCTGTGGTGAGGCGCTGTATTCTTCATTTCTGTCCCTACTGCGACAAAGTTCCAAAAACCAGGCAGCTAAAACAATGGAAATGTATCCTCTCACAATTCTGGGAGCTAGAAATCCCAAATAGAGGGGTTGGCCAAGCCTGGTTCCCTCTGCAGGCTCTGGGGAAAGCCCTTCCTTGCCTCCCCCAGCTCTGGGAGCCCTCTGCAATCCCGGGCATTCCTTGGCCCCTGGCAGCAGGATCCCACCTCTGTCTTCACGGGGCCATCTTCCCTGTCTGCCCTGTGTGTGCATCTGCCTCTGTCTAAATGACCTCCTTCACTAAGGACACCAGTCACAGTGGATTAAGGACCCAGCGATGCCATATGACCTAAACTAATTAAATCTGCAACAACCCTATTTCCAAACAAGGTCCCATTCTGCCCATTCTGAGGACCTCTGGGCGGGAGGGGTGCGGGGAGGGTTAGGGCTTCAATATATCATTTGGGGGGGGCACACAATTCAGCCCATAACAGACCCTTGATACATGTTGTATCTTCTAAGCCTGACAGTAGCCTGCAGGGAAGGGGTGATGGTCTCAGTGTCACAGATGAGTATGTGGAGACTCTGAGGGGTGAAGGGACACCCCCTGCCCCCCACTGAGGATACCCAGCTGGGAAGCTGCAGAGCTGGAGGGTGAGAAGGTTGTACCTTCAGCTGAAGACACTCCCCTGCTTTCCTCTGGACAGCAGAGTCTGTCCTCACCTATGCTCCCTTGAAGGAACTTGGGGGGCAGAGGTGTATGTGCTCAAGGCAGATCCCTCAAGTATAAATCCCACCTCCACTGCTGACCACCGGGGAGACCTTTTGCACATTCCTGAGCCCCCCACCCCCGTGAGGCTCAGTTTCCTACTCTGAAAAAATGTGAATCAGAACAGCACCTACAGCTCAGATTTATTGTGAGAATTAATTAGAGTAACAGGTGAAAAATGCCCCGTTGAGTGTCGGGAAGGTGGCAAGTGCACAGTGAATGTTAGCTGCTGCTGTATCCTCACGCTAACATTTAACTCTCCTGAATACAAGCCACCAACGATCCAACGGTAGGAAGCTCCCACTGCCACCCACCATCCAGGACCACGTGTGTCTTTTACTCCTTGCTACGGCTGCCCACGCGCTTCCCAGCAGGGACATGGTGGGCTGCCTGGCGGTGGCGCCGGCCCTGCACGCACACCCCAGCCCCCGCCACCCTGCCCAGCTGGCTAACGCCCTTGTTACAGGAGACTGTGAGGGCCGCGGTCAAAACAGCAGTCTTAATCTCCTGCCTGCTGCATGTGGCTTTATCTCGGCCCCCCTCCCTGGGCTGCTGGGGCTGGGGGGAGATGGGCAGATTAAGAGCAGCGTTTCCGACATGCCCTCCCACCTCCTGCAAAGTGGGGCCTCCGCCAGCAGATTTCCTCAAAGCCCGGCGAGGCCGCCGGAGGAATGTGCGGCCTCCCTGGCATGGCAGACATTCAAGGGAGCCCACAAAGGGGCTGTTATGAGAACCCTCTGGAGCACGGGGGAAGGACGGGAGCATTTCATTTGCAACTGGGACTGCACATTTTAAGAACGGGAGCTCGGGGGACAGAATGCATGCCTGTGAGCGCACATGGCTCATAATTAATTCATTTCACCTCCTCCTATTGAAAAAACATTGCACAGGCGGGGGGCGGAGGGGGGCGGCCCCACTGGCTGAACAGGTAGTTATTTCTCTGCCTGGGGCTCAGCCTGGCTAAGAACCAACATGTCAAAAGTGGAAGTTTGATGGCCAGGTAACCATTGTGCAGGCAACAGCCAGCTTGGTGTTCCTGGGAGCGGCCTCCCCCGACTGGCCTCGGCCTGCACTCTGTGTGGTCTTCTCGTTCTTGGACGGGATGGTCTTTTTAACAGCTGAAAACTAGAGATAGGGCTGAGGAGTGGAGTGGTGCTACCGGACACTCCCCGGCAACCCATCACGTGCTCCTGTGCTCGGGCTGCATTCGGTGAGCACGTGGGCCCCACCAGGCCCAGCACCTGGTTAGGAAAGGCCTGCTCCCTTCCCTCAAGCAACTTACAGTCCAGTGAGTGGGGAGAGGGGCAAGTCAACAGAGGAGGATAAAGTATGGGTGTGCATGGCTTACTGTGGGAGCACGGAAGCAGAAAGCCTAACCCAGCCTGGCGACCAGGGAAGCTTCCCGGAGAACAGGACATCCAAGAGGAAATGGGGAGAAGGAATAGGAGTAAGAGGGAAGAAACATTCTGGAATATTCTGGAACATGAGGTTGCAGGGTGGTAGCAGGAGACTTAGAATTAAAGGAGCAAATAAGAATTAACTATTTGGGTAGCCCGGGTGGCTCGGCGGTTTAGTGCCGCCTTCAGCCCAGGGTGTGATCCTGGAGACCCGGGATCGAGTCCCACATCGGGCTCCCTGCATGGAGCCTGCTTCATCCCTCTGCCTGTGTCCCTGCCTCTCTCTCTCTCTCTCTGTCTCTCATTAATAAATAAATAAAATATTTTTTTAAAAAAAACACAAACTTTAAAAAAAAAGAATTAACTATTTAAGGAATTACCTATGGATTTTATCACCTAAAACCAACAGGCAAACATCATTATGGGTATCTTGGACTGTGAGAAGACAACTGTTAAGTGCGCTCTCTTGTTCTATCGCTTACTTGTGTAAATAGTTACTGACCCTCACTCTGCAGCAGGGCTAGTTACCGATTTGAAGGTAGTACAGACACAATCTTGTTGTCCACTTCTAAGCACAAAGATCTATGGCCTGCTCACAAGCCTCGGGCACGGCCCATCCTCTGGGCCACTTCTTCCTCCGAGGAAACTGCCTCTGGAGTTGGGGAATTAAAACTTCAGGAAGCGTGTACCCTCTACAGTGACACTGCTCACCAGTGACACTCATCACCATGTCAGATGAGCGGAGTCATCTGCGGCATCAGCAGAATGCCGTGGGGTTTATGAGATGCTGGTGATGCAAGCATGGGGGGTGGCAGGATTGGAGAAAAAGGAAGAGACAGAGAGGCTGATAGCCAGATGGAAGGAGAGACAGGGAGAGAGGCAGAAAGAGAAAGAAAGATGGAGAGAGCCAGACAGGTGTGGGAAAGAGAAAGAGAGAGAAGGAGGAAGAGAGGTAAGGCAGAAGCAAGGCAGGCTGGTGAGAGAAGCAGAAAAGTAGGGAGGTGGAGACAGAGATAAGCAGGTAGAGAGATCGAGAGAGAAACAGAAGCAAGGCACAAACAAGACCATCCACAGAAACAGAGAAAGAGAATGAGAGACTCCAGACGGGGAGTGACTGGCTGAAAGGCCTTCAGAGAAGTTCTTTTCTAGGAAAAGCAGGCCCCAGGCTGTGCTGGCTGCCGACTGGCTCCCCCGGGCCCGGCCCCGGGTCTGCCTATGGCTGAGCCAGGAACAGGCCTTGGGGAGACACCAGGGCCCAGCCCAACGGTGTGGGGGTCAGCAGCTGGGAGGGCTGGCAGCGGGGCCCAGGAGCAGGGGCTTGCCATCCCCTGCAAGGTTCCTATCAGATTCCTCCCCACCTCAGGGGCAGGCTGGTGTGCCTGAGGACAGGAGGTTACCAAGCATCCTCCAAGGCTACCCCTGCTGCTGGCAGCCACCTGTGTGGTCCAGCCCAGGAAACAAGCCACGGGGCCTGTCTGAAGAAGCAGTCTCCAAAGTCACTGTGCTTGGCACCCCCACGGGATGCCTTAGCTCACCATGTACGGGTTGGCTGTGTGGGTGCCAGGCCCTGCTCAAGGTCAAGGTCATTAAATGCTCCCCTGCCGCCATGCATGGCACCCTCATGGTAAGACAGGCACTTCATAGCAGCCTATTGTACAGATGTGGAAAGCAAGACCGGAGAGGTCAGGGACCTGTTCTGGGTCACCCAGCCAGCACCCTTAACCAGTAAGTCCACTACTATTGTGTCTTTTTCATTCATTATCACAGAAACCCTTGGAGTGAGTATGAGGACCCCATACATAAAGATAACGAGGTCCAAAGATGTAAAGCAGCATGCCTGGGTCCATGAGGAGGACACCTGGGATGAGGACCTTGGTGTGCTTTTCTCTAAAGCTCTGTCTTGCACACCCCTAACTCCAGGACACACAGCTCTGCAGCCAGGACCTCAGCATCTCGGAGACTACAGGCTGAATGTCCTGAAGGAGTTGCACAGCGCTATGCTGGGTGAAGCACCCATCTTCCACAGCACCGCTGCAACCAGAGCCTTGCCCTCAGCCCGCTTCTCTGTCCCCAGGGTCCTTAACATGGGGCCACAGAACCCAAGGAGTCTCTAGATAGATTTCAGGGGGTCAGCGGACATGGGTGGAAAAAAAAATCAGATCATTTTCACTAACCTTTAACCTCAACTCAGCCTCTAACCAAAAACCTCCAGTAGGATTAGCAGTGCCTGTGACTTTGTCACTAATAGAAATCAACCAATTCTTTAATATCACAGGACAGCCGTTGCAGATACTGATAAAATATTCAGTATATTCATCACTATTTCAAGCTTCTGGTAGTTAATAAACTCACTGCTAGATATTACTATTTAGTGTTAATAAAGAAGCACATATATTCCAAATTGTTGTTTTTTTTTTCTATTTTGATCATTGTATTTCAAAACAACTGCTTTCCTTAGTCCCATTCTATAAAATAAAAGCATTTTCTGAGAAGGGTCAAGGAGCTTCACTGGATGCCAAGGGATCCGTAACACACAAAAGTTTAGAATTTCTGGTCTATTCCTTCTCACTCAGGTGCAGAGATGGTTCTGCACCAGGTCCCCACCTGCTCCACTGAATCTCCGGTACCAAGGGCGTGGGCTCAAGCCCACTAATCCCCTGGCTCAAAAGCTGAAATTTAGCTGAATGTCTGAGAAGTGCAAGTGAGAACCAAATTCCCCCACATTCCCCCATAAAGCCAAAGCAGAGCACAGGTGTCTGAAGGCAAGAACCCCCACCCAGCACCGGGTTTGCAGCTAGCCACCCAGAAGCATTGTTCAAAGCTGAGCCTTCTTACAGCCAAATTCATTAAGGAGCCTGGAAAGTGGAAGGCACTGGTTCTCTACCTTGGCCGCCCCTAGGAACCACCCGTAGGAATTAAGTGTTGCTGATGCCTGGGTCTCCCTCCCAGAGTTTCTAAGTTGACTTGGGGTGACACAGGAGCATCGAGATATTTTAAACTCTCCATCGGCTTCTAATGTGCAGCCAGGGCTGAGCATCTCCAGGGTACTGAGTAAAGCAAAGCCCCAGGCCAGGGCTCAGGGCACCTGAGGTCCCGTCCCGTGTCCTGGGCAAGTAGAGACCTCTCTGGGTCAGTTTCCTCATTTATAAACATCCGGGATGGGTAGAAGGGAGCTATGTTTATCAAGCACTCACCACATGCCAAGCACAAGTTTTTTCCTTTACTCCTCCAGCAGTTTTGTGGGGGTGGCAGGTGGTATTAGGCCCCGGCTCAACCTCACCCAGCTAGTAAGCCATGGAACCCCACCTATTTGACACAAAAACACTGTCCTTCCTGCTGTGCCACTTCTGCTAAACGAATGCTGCTCAAATTTGCTAAACCTGGGTGAAGGTTTAAAGATCTTGTTGAAAACGCTGATTCTGATTCAGTAATCGCAGAGGTAGGTTCTGAGATTCCGTCTCCACAGGGCTCCCAAAGTCGGCCAATGCAGCAGTCGGCAGAGGCCACTTTGAGTAGCAAAGGGTTAACTGAGTCTTTGGGGGTGGTGTCAGTTCTGATTGGTCAGTGCCTGTGCCTCGGGCCAGTTGGTTAACTAGGTCATTCCCTTTATTCTGATGCAGTTTTGTTCTAGAATCACAGACCCCTCCTCTCCTTCAGTGCTCAGCCTGGTGGCTGGGGTGATCCCAACCCTACCCCCTGGCTCCAGCCTAAGGCAGACAGCACATGGAATCCCTCTGCCAGGTGCCAGTAGATCAGGGATGGGCTCCTAACTCAAGTCAAGCAAATGGGATACCAAGATTTTGAGAATAGTTCATTTCTCTTCCACAGGAGCCCCCAGAGGGTAAGTTCTTCCTTCCCCATAACTTAAGGATTTAAAGGATATAGCAGCTATTTCCTTCCAGGAGGGGAGAGCCCAGAGAGGTGGGCTGCAAACACAGTAGCATGGAGCCTGATAATTAAGGCAGCCAGAGCAGAAACTTGGCCCTTGTTGACATCACTGGAGTGGCTGGATTAAGCCTTGCCTGAAGCTCACCTCAGAGCTATCAAGTCCCAAAGGCCATTTAACCCCATTATTGTTTAAAGCCAAACTGACTTGAATTCTATGTCTCCTAACATCTATAGTCCTAATATAAGCTCTGGCATCAGAGACTAGAGTTTGAATCTCAGCTCAGGCACTCACTAGCGAAGTGGCCTCTTTGGCAAGACATTTGGCCTCTGGGAGCCTCAGTTTCCTTAGACGTAATATGGAAGGAGCCTCAGTTTCCTTATACGTAATATGGAACTAGTAATGCCTATCCTAGGGTTGTTGCAAGGATCAGGAAAAACCATGAATGTCAAAAGCTTGGCATCTATGGAAGAAATGGTAGCTACTATCATCAAAACTAATTATTAGTCCCAATTCAGCAAGCTCTCATTCTAAAAACTGTGTATGTCAGCAATTGTTTCTAGCTGTTAGCAAAAAAAAGAAAGAAAGAAAGAAAGAAAGCAAATTAACCTCAAAGATTGGGAGGGGTCAGGGGAAGGCCTGCCTCAAGGGTTATGAGTAACATTGAGAAAGAAGAAAAAAAGAGATTGAACTCTCTAAGCAACCAGGAGAGACGAGAAAGCTTGTCCTGGCCGGGAACGCAAGGCTTGCCTGGGCTATAATTGATTTGGTCATAATATGCTCAGACCTTGGCTCCATCTAGCAGGGCGTATGGAAGCCACGTTCTGCTTCTCTGGATATTTGATGGTCTGATTGGCTCAGCCTTCCTAATTGTGTTGTATTGACAAATATATTTGTTTGGAACAAGCAAATGTATTGCAGGCAGGAAACAGACCAACTCCAAGAATTTATTTTGCTTTTTGGCGCTGCTGCACTGAGCTTAGCATTCATTATGCACCCATGTAAAACAGTCTCCAGCAACGCTGGCCTGAGTTATCTTTTTAATTATATTTATTTTTTCAGCTGCATTTCGGATCATGAACAGACTTGCTGGTGCTAAACAGGCATCATTGGGTGAAACCTCCTGCCTCCCTCAAAATCACGTTGCGAGGATTAAATGTTCAAAGACATCAGACAAACCTACGACGCTGCCATGGGCCATTATCGCTAATGGATGGGAGATGGGGTTAAGTCAGTCAAATCCCTGCTCTGAGCCCAGAAAAGTCCACAGAAACCAAATCCTGGTCACCAGATTGAAATTGAAATCAGGTTTAAGTACAGAGATGGAGAGATGAATAAATAGCAATTCCAATGGATCTCTTGGGCATCACCACCACCCACTTGACGGTACCCCCACCACAAGGGCACCTGGCATCTGTAGTGTGAAAATGCAGCCCTTCTCTCTGATTGGATGAGGAGTAAGCACCTGACCCAGAAGGGCCGAGCAGAGTCCCAGCTGGGGTGACTAGGAGAGAGAGAGAATGTGAGGGGCAGACAGACTTGACTGGTCATGCGGCAGGATCCATACCGAGAGAACTGGGACGTGTGGGCAGTCACCTTGGATGCCACGTGGACAAAATAGTAACAAAAGCCAAGGAAAGGGAACAAACCTGTCACAGTGAAGTGGCATCCTTGAGGAGAGACATGGAGAAGGGTCCTTCCACGGGTTCGTGGCTTCCCACCATCCGTGGTTCCAGTTGCTGAGGCACTCTGCCTCTCCAAGTACATTGTCCCTTTTTGTTCCAGCAAGCTCAAGTTCTCTGCCTGACATCCATACAAGGGAAAACTATGCAGCCAACCAAACAATGTTGTGGAAGAGTATTTATTAACAGGAAAAATGTACACAAGAATATTGCTGAATGCAGCAAGCATGCTTCTTTCCTTCCTCCAACAAATATTTACTGAGCACCTCCTATGCGTCAGATGCTACATACACACTGGGGAGAAAGGTCACCACCCCAGCTCCTGTCAAGCTTACAGTCTGATTACAAAATGTCAGGTAAGATCCCACCCACTCAGTTTAAAAAAAAAAAAAAGATGTGTCACCAGCATGAGACAGCTCAGGGCACACTTCCAACAGCTGGAAACCAGTGCCGCTCCAAGTGTGTTGTGGGGACCTCCAGCATGGGCACCACCTGGGAGCTGGTGAGAAATGCAGATTCTCAGCTTCAGTCCAGGCCCCTGGGGAGTGGGGCCCAGCAATCTGTTTTAACAAGACTTCCAGATGATTCTAATGCCGTCTCAAGTCTGAGAACCACTCCCTAAAGCACAATAGCTCAAGGCCCCACCGTCCCCATTAACAAGAACTTCCAGCTTTTCCCTAGGTTCTCCTTCTCAAATGCTACATGTTCAAGACCACCCAGGGATGTATGTGTATGTCAGCAAGTAATTCTAACAATCAGTTATATATAATTGTTGTGTACGTTAATTAATTGAATTCTCATAACATCTCTATAACATAGGTATGATGTACCCCCTGCTGATGAGAAAACTGAGGCATAGAGAGGTTAAATTAGTTGCCCAAAGTCACACAGCTAATAAGTGCTCAAGATGGGATGCAAACCCAAGTAGTCTAACTCTAGAACCTGTGCTTTGAACCACAAAGTTAAACCACTTGTGAAATAAGTCCTGAGTATCTTTGTGAGCTGGGAGAGATGGAGAGCTCCAGTCTTGGTGACTGGTCCCTCCCTGACCTGACCCTACTGTGTGAGATCTGTCATTAGTGCCTGGATTCCCCCATCTGGGGAGATCTCCTCGACCTTCAGATTGGAGTGCAGAGGCTCCTGTAGTTGAGAAGGGTCCTACAGCAATGCTACCTGAGCCTCAAAGCATTAGAGTCTTCGAAGAGGAGGGTACCCACTCAGCGAGGCTGGCACAGTCAGGAAGGTTCTAGGATCAGCCTTGAACCTACACAGAAGGATCCCTTGTCTCCCACTCCCCTTGGGCTGGGCATGAGTGCCAAGTCCTGGTTCCTATCCAGGTTGTCCCTTCCCTCATAAGTGTCTGCTCTAAAATCCTGTGGTCCTTTCTAATCTGGCCTTGACTGAAGGCAGCCAAATCCCAAAGACAAGGTTATTTTTAACTTTGAATTCCGAGATGTAGGCCAGAATCCTAGATTCTTTACTTCTAGGAAACTCCTTGGTCCCGGGGCCAGTGGGGGTAGGGGGAGGGAGTGGGAGAGGCAGGGAAGTGGTTTGCTAGTTAAAGAAGATAAAGGGGAGTGGCCCAGTTCACCCTACAGAAGCAACGAAGCTCCAAATGCAGATAGAATCTTTGGCTGGGAAGTGAGGCCTTCCAACTCCACCCACCAATCTTATTCCTAAACCCAGTCCCATATCCAGCCAATACATCCAGTTACACCCTCCAGAGGAACTGGGAGAGGACACTGACAATCATCCATAGAGGACCAGCTCAAGTCATTAAATACTCAGGTATTTCCGGTCTGGCTAATAGAAGTTACCTCCTATACCCCATGCATGCCACCTACCTGCCCTGGCCTCACCCCATGACCTGGCAGCTAGAGGGTTAATGCCTGACCCAGCAAGGGGCCCTCACCTACGCCAGGGCTGTGGCCATTGTCTCCACTAATGGACTAGTGCCCACACTGCTAAGATCTAGAAAGATGCACACCAACTTGTTGAAATAGTGCTTCTTTCCTAGGTATTGGGACGGCAGACCATTTTTAATTCCTTCTTGTTGCTTATCCATACTTTCAACTTTTCTACAGCAAACATGGGTTTGCTTAAGTAATGAAAAGTATTTCTTTAATTTTTTTTTAATTTTCTTTTTAAATTTATTTATGATAGTCACAGAGAGAGAGAGAGAGGCAGAGACACAGGCAGAGGGAGAAGCAGGCTCCATGCACCGGGAGCCCGACGTGGGATTCGATCCCAGGTCTCCAGGATCGCACCCTGGGCCAAAGGCAGGCGCCAAACCACTGCACCACCCAGGGATCCCGAAAAGTATTTCTTTTAAAACATGAAAGATAACAGGCAGATTGAAGTGTCCCGAGATGAAGCAGAGTCCCCTTCTATTTCTGCTGCCTCCGCCCTCACTGTTAGTACTGGCAGGCCCTCCTTACGATACAGCAAGCAGACTTGAGGGTGGTGTCAAGAGCCTCCTGAACACAGCCTTGAATATCTTCAGAAACCAGGCCCGCACCCAGGGTTTCGGCAGAAAGGCATTGTGCTTCCCTGGCCACAAGCCTACCGACTGCCCCTGGTCGGCATGACTAACCATCTAATTCTGGAGAAATGGGAACTCATTGAGTGATCTGGCTTCCTCCAGAGAGCAGCCCATTTGTTTCCTGAAGTGACTGGTCCACTGGGAAGTGGGCCAGGATGAACCTTTGAAGTGCTCAATGGCAAGAGGAGGAGAAAGAAGAAAAAGCACAATAGAGCAGCCAGGGACGCTGACAGGGATGAAAAGTTCATGTCCTTGTTAAGAACAAAGATTAGATCAAAGCTAGCAGATCCATGGCACACGTACCGCTACCACTCATCTGCTGCCCAGGGCAGACATTGTCAATCAATCACAGCACTTTATCCTCACTGAGATTCAGCCTCGGAATCCTCAGTCCTGCTCTAGGCCACCTCCCATCAACTACAAGTGTCACTAGAGCTGAATCTCATTTGTCATCCCTGCAGTACTTGGGCTGGTGATGCTAACACTCCAGATGAGTCCACTGAGACCCCTCGAATGCAGTGATCACGAGATTCCCCTGACTCTGGAACGTGGGCCAAAAGGTGCTGTAGGGTCAGTGTTGTCGTTGACTCCCTCCAGCTCTTGGAGGCATCATTCTTTCTAGCATCAGAGACACTCCCAGCTGGGTGTGGCTCTACCCTCTGCCAGATGGCACAGGAGAGGTCATCTTCTCATCACCTTCTTCTGAGTCATGGAGCCTTTTCACCAAGCCAAAACAGAGTCAGAAGTTCAAATTAGCAAATCGTAGTGGAACTACTGTGCTTCAGGAGGAGGTGATCATCCCAAGC
Organism: Vulpes vulpes; assembly: GCF_048418805.1. NCBI lineage: Eukaryota > Metazoa > Chordata > Mammalia > Carnivora > Canidae > Vulpes > Vulpes vulpes. The sequence goes on along the minus strand of NC_132788.1, from coordinate 72,933,947 downwards.
CATAGCTGCCCAGTGCTACCTCGGCTGCGGCCTTGACCACTGGAGGACTTCCTGGGAACCCTGGGGCAACTTTCCATGGGGCAGAAGATCAATGATCTTCTCCATGCCTCAGTGTTTCACAGATGGGGAAACTGGCCCAGAGAGCAGTTGCAATTGGGCAAAACTCACTTGGCCAGTGAGGGGCAGACACAAGAAACCACGAGCCTCTCGGCTTCTGATCAAACTAACCAACTCAGTGTCTAATGTTTGGTCCCTTCTTTCCTCACATGATATAGTCCCCCTGAGTTTCTGCCCCTGCTCCCCAGTTTTCATCTTGTCTGGCAGCCAGTATCTCCCATTTCTAGATCAGCAGCCTAATCCTTCATCTCATGTTCCGATTCATCAAACTGCTTCATAAATAACTCCACAGTGAGGTTCACAAGGACCCCAAACTCATCATCCATGAATCTGAACATCCCAACTTCCCCCTCCTAATCAGGTCCCACCCAGCGTTCCCACTGCCCAACAGCCCCATCAGCCCCTGCGATTGCTCAAGCCATGAAGTTGGGGTCACCCTTGATTCCTCCCTACCACAATGTGTAGTCACTGTGGCCTTTCACCTTAATCCTGACCTGACCTCCATCCACTTCTCTCCATCCCCACTGCCATTTCCTTATCTTAAGCCACTGTCAGTTCCCCCCTGGATTTTGGCAACAGCCCCTTAACCAGTCTCTCTGGCTCCAAGTTTCTCCCTCTCCATTATTCAGGATCTGGCCCACATCATCTTTCTAAAACACAAATTTGAAAGTTACTCTCTGGTCCAATCTCCCTGGCATCTTTTACTACATGCTTTGTAAGCTGACCCATTTACCTCTTCACACCCATCTTTTGGGACTCCTTGACCAGACTCCTACAAGGTGGAACTACTTTGTGTCCACACTGTGTCTTTGTGTATGTGTGTGTGTGTAGATCAAGGTCTAAACTTTTCCAAGCAGTTCCCCCTGCCCAGAACAATTTCTCCTTCCGTTTTTCCTAGCTAATCATTCCCCATGCTTCGAGGCTGTCCTTAGCTGTCGCATTTAGCAGTGTCCCTCCCAGTCGCCAAATGTCTACACTGTGGTGACCTCCATGAGTTCTCCCCTCCCCCCGCTGCCCCCAGCAACTCTCCTACCTGTTTGCACTCATGACCAAAGGGCCTTTTTTTTTTTTTAATGCCCTGTCACCCGGGACTCAAAATCCCTGAGGTTAAGAATTCTGTCTTGTTCCATGCTGGAGTTTCAATCTGTAGAAAGTGCTAGGTGCCTAGTAACTTGTCCGTGGATGGATGCATGGATGGATCCCATGACATTTTTGTTCTTGATTGACCTCCTGTTGGAATCATTGAGTCAGGAAGTCAGTGCCCTTATCTACTCACAGAGCACTGTTATTTTATGTCAAATAGAAGACGAGCAAAAAAGAAAAGAAAGCAAATAGTAAGAGCAGGCTCAGCCCTGAAGGGAGGGTGCTCAGCGCCAGGCCTCGAACCGCATGTTGTATGCACTCAAGTGGGCTCCTTCTGTGTTCCAGAAGGTGCGAAGCTCCCTGATTCTTGGTCTTTTAATTCTGACCATAGTATCTAGCGAATTCCCCCAGCGCGTCTCGGCATTAATCTCAAGGGGCAAACATCTCTCTTTCCTAAGCCAACACTACAGTCTTATTAATAGGGCCACCCCAGTCATACATACTGCTCCTGGAGGACAGGCACCTCTTAGTCCCTGCAGCATCCCAGAGCTTCCCACAGTGTCTGTCACATAGTAAGTCCTCAGTAAACATGGGGTGGGTGGGTGGAGGGGAGTGAGGCCAGAGAGGAAGAAGGGGATGGGAGACCTAGGAAAGAGGCTGCAAAGGGGGAAAGATGAGAGACATAGGAGAGGAAGGGAGTGCTCAGGGCAGGCTGGGGGCCAGCTGCTCTTCCAGACCTCAGTCCCTGGAGTGGGCCTGGCTCAGCCCAGCAGCTGTGATTCACTGGCTCCCAGCCCTTGTGACACACCTGTCTGGCAGGGCCTGGCTGTGTTTGGCAGCTCAGGTGCCCAGCCTCTTCTTGCTGCGGGGCAAATGTGAGCCAGGAACCGCCCCCCAGACTCCGGCTCTTCACCCTCTGCCTTGGGGCCTCCCTCCGCCCTGCAAAGCCAAGCACGTGATAGGCCTTTGATAAGGCTGCCAGGGATGGTAGGGAGTGTCTGGTCAGCCCGGAAGACAGAGTGACCTCTGTCCCCTTGCTCTCAAATAACAGCCCTCCTCCCTTTTTCCTGCTTTGTTTCTCTTCCCAGTGCTCACTGCGCGTCCCCAGAGCCTAGAACAGACCATAGTGAGTTGCAAGCACTTGGTTTCTTTGAATGAAAAGTTTTGACAGCCAGGAACAGAAAGGCCTAGAGAGGCCCAGTGACTGCTGAGCCACCCAGTCACTCAGAGTGACTCTGGAGGCAGAGCTCCCACCTCTTCTTGTGCTACTGTGCCATACACCTTCCAGGGCGGGAGGTGAGGGGCAGCCTGGGGGCTCAGGCGCAGAGACCAGAGCAGGGCCTCCAGGACCCTAAACTAACCAGCAGCCACACGCTGAGCCCTTCCTTGCAGGGTGGTTGCAGGTGACTGATGAGCTGAATCATTCATGTTATGTCACCTTAATTAACGTACATTTAAATTTAAAAACAGATACTCCCGTCTCCTTATCTGAAAACTTTTCTGTGGGTCTGGAGCAACTTGAGTAGGTGAATCTACTCTTTCAACTATAAATTTTATGAAATCAAAATACACATCAAGTATTCCCATGAAAATTTAGTTTCCAAATTGAAATGCGCTGTAAAAGCATAAACCAGACTCTGCATGTGGAAGGTTTTGTATGCTTAGAAGAATACAAAGGAGCTCACCCACCGGTAACTGTGCATATTGATTTTACGTTAAAAAGATCCTATTTGGGGGACGCCTGGATGGCTCAGCCATTGAGCATCTGCCTTGGGCCCAGGGCATGATCCTGGAGACCCGGGATGGAGACCGGGGATCGAGACTGGGGATCGAGTCCCACGTCAGGCTCCCTGCATGGAGCCTGCTTCTCCCTCTGCCTGTGTCTCTGCCTCTCTCTTCTCTCTCTTGCTCTCTCTCTCTCTCATGAATAAGTAAGCAAAATATTAAAAAAAAATATATCCTATTTGGAATATATTGGGTTAAATAGAGCGCGTTATTAAAATTTCATCTCTTTTTTATTTCTTGAATGTGGCTCCTCGGAAATGGAAGTTACAGAGGTGGCTCCATCGTATTTCCATCAGGCCGTGCTGGTTTAGGGGTACAGGGCCGGGGTGGAAGGGGGGTGACTCACAGGCTTGCTCCCGATGCTGAGCCCCCGCGGCTCCAGGAAGGGGGCAGGACTCTGGGCAAGGGCTGGGCTACTTGGGAGGCCCGCTGGCTCCCGCTCCGGCTCCCTGCTCCCTGCACTCAGCACACTTCCCTGAGGGCGCGGGAAGCAGCTCCGGGGATTAGCCTTCATTCTTTCCCGGGAGGGCAGATGGGGAGAAGGTTAAGTGCCAAGTGCCTGCAGCTGCCCAATTAAGCCCCGGGAGAGGGATGAGGGTGGAGGAGGGGCTGGGGACTGCTCCTAGGGATTGCAGCAGACGGGAAGCAGCGAGGGTTGGACCACCTTTATCTCATTTCCCCCCGGGGGCAGCGCCCCGCCCCCAGGCTCAGCAGGAGTGGTTCACTTTCCCAAGACCACACAGCGGGCTCAGAGCAGAATTGGACACCACTGTCCTAGTCTGCTCCGGCTCCTTAAGTAGAGAGCCTGGGTTCAAAAATAGTTGCCTGCTTTACTATCGCTCTGAGAAGAGTTGGAGGCAACAGCACGGAGCCTCGAGGGGCTTTGGCCAAGGCTGACCACGACGCTCGCCCTATGGCACCTGCTTCCGTGTATCCCCTCGGTGGATATTCTCAGGACACTCCTGCCCCATTACTACCATCCCCATTTATGGAGGAGGAGGTGAAGGCTCAGAGAGGTTCAGCAAGTTGCCCAGAGACACCCAGGGAGGCAGCTGGGAAGCCAGGGGATTTGAACACCAGGTCACCAGGGCTGCCCTGAGCCCTGAGCTTACCCACCATGTCATGTTGCCTCTTCTCCCAGGAACCTTCCGGCAAATGTCAGACTTGCCAGCAGGGAAGCCGAGGTGGCAGGATGTCTGCCTACAGTCTCCGTCTTACATGTGGCAGCCCTGAGCTGGAGGTGAGGCAGGAGGAGGGATGTCATGTTCCCCGGGCTACCTCCTACTTGCCCAGCTTAGGTGCCACCTCCCCCAGAAAGCCCTCATTGATTCTCTCCCACATTGCCTTCCAGCCTCGTTTCCTGGCATCCTCCTCACTTCCTCCGCTCTCCTGATGGTTCTATTTATCCACATACAGATAGCTAACATGCGTTGAACGTTTCACCCACGTTACTTCACTTTACCCTGGTGGTAATTAATTTTCTGTGTCAATTTAATTGGGACTTGGGGTATCCAGATTAAACATTATTTCTGGGCATGTCTGTGAGGATGTTTCCAGAAGAGATTAGCATTTAAAAACATCAGCCTGAGTAAAGCAGCTTGTCCTCCTCCCCAGTGGAGGTGGGCCTCATCCAATCCCTGGAAGGCTGTAACAGGACAAAAAAGCCAAGGAAGGGGAAATTTGTGACTCCTCGAGCTGAGACGGGTCTCCCGTCCTCACATGGGACTCACACCATCTGCCCTCCAGTTCTCAGAACACCCCCCAGCTTTCCCAGGTCTCCGAACTCCAGAGAGCAGACCCCTGGACTCCTCCACCCCCACCAGCCCCGGGGCCAGTTCCTTGCACTAAATCTTATGTATTCTACTGGTCCTGTTTCTCTGAAGAACCCTAACTAACACAACCCTCACAGCCAGCCAGTAAAGAGATTTTCTATTTGACAGTTGGGAAAACTGAGGCAAAGAAACACAGTGAACTGCTCGCATCACAGAGTTCCTAAGTAGTCACAACCCATTCGTTTCCAGCTGGAGTGCTCCCTCTGAAAAGCCATACCATCCTACACAGCACCCTGGTGGATTACCGGTGACTCCTCTCTGTCTTCCCTGCTGTCTTAGGAAGAAATTAGAAAGGCCGAGTCGAGATGCTGCTAGTAGAGCAATGATCAGAGCAGCCCTGGTAACCAGAGCCCCTAGGCATGTCTTGCTCACTACCTAGAAGCCCAGCGCTGGCATGGAGCATGGCCTGGGTGATCCATGTCATCATCGACTGTCTACTGATTGAGCACTGTCCATGTGCCCAGCACTGAGTGCCCGGCAGGGCACAAGACCACTGGGGTTCCTGCCCTCATGGAGCTTCCATGCAAGGGGAGAAAAATCAAATATGCAGATAACAATATAAAGTGATTTCTGTCAGGGCACCTGGGTGGCGCAGTCAGATAAGTGCCTGACTCTTGATTTTGGCTTAAGTCAAGATCTCAGGGTCATAAGATAGAGCCCTACATCCGGCTCCGCGCTGGGCATGGAGTCTGCCTAAGATTCATACTCTCCCTCTCCTCCTCCCCACTGTTCTCTCTCTCTCAAAAAGAAGAAGAGGAGGAGGAGGAGGAAGAAGGAGGAGGAGGAGGAGAAATAAAAAATTATGATTTCTGATAGGGAGACAGCCAAATAAAGAGAACTAAAGCAGAATAAGGGAAGAGGGGATGATGAGCAGAGAGGGTGATCGAGGAGGACCTCTGACGTTACATGTGAGCAAAGAAGTGAAGTGAGAGCGTTGAGTCCCAGCAAGATCTGGAGGAGAAACGCCCCCCACCCCCCCACCCCCAGCAAGAGAGAATAGCAAAGATAAAGACTCTGCTAGGAGAGTATGGTCAGTATGTCAGGAAACCAGAATGGTCCACACAAATGACACGTATGTTTGCAGCGGCATTATTCATAAGCCAAACGGCGAGAGCAACCCCGGGTCCGTCACCTGGTGAATGGATACCTGAAATGCGGTATATCCACACAACAGAATATTATTTGGTCACACAAAGGAGTGAAGAACCAACAACACAACCTAGGTGAATCTGGAAACATGACGTTGAGGAAAATAAGCCAGACACAAAGCCCATGTACTGTAGGATACCACGCGTACGGACTGCCCCGAGTAGGTAAATCTGTGGAGGGAGAAAGTGGACGCATGCTTGGTTGCTGAGGGCTGGTGAGAAGTGGGGTGGGAGGCGCTGGTAATGAGGATGCAATTTCTCTGGGGGTTGATGAGAACGTTCTACGTCAGATTGTGGCAATCATTGCCCATCACCATCGGCGAAGTGCTCACTTTCAGTGGGTGAGTTTTATGATATGTTAATTATATCTCAATAAAGCTGTTAAAAAGACAAGAAACAAGCAACCAGAAGAAGAGAGAGGGGGCAGGTGGCTGGAGCGGGGTGAGCGGGAAGAGAGAACCAGGCAGGGCAGGGAGGTCCTCACAGATTCAGAGCTCTAGGTTTCATTCTGTGTTTGGAAGCCACTGGGGGGTTGGGTGGCAAATCTGGTGGTCCCTGTTTTCTTTTTTTCTTTTTTTTTTTCTTTTTTAAAGATTTATGTATTTAGGACAGACACAGAGAGAGAAGCAGAGACACAGGCAGAGGCAGAAGCAGGCTCCCTGCAGGGGAGGATCCCAGGACCCCAGGATCACACCCTGAGCCGAAGGCAGACACTCAACCACTGAGCCACCCAGGTGTCCCTGGTGGTCCTGTTTTCATGTTTGAAAGATCATTCCTTTGCAGAGCAGCCTGATGTTCACCATGGATCCTGGTGCCTGGATTCCAGCTGAGCCCATGGTCCCAGCTGCATGACTACTGCCAGTTATGTCATCTGTGTCCTCTGTTTCTCACGAGTAAAATGGGATGATAATAGCACCTCCCTCACTGGAGTTCATGGAGTGAATATTCATGAAGCTCTGAGAAGGGCGCCTGGCACATAGGCAGGTCCATAAAAGTTTGGTAATTTAAATAAATAAGATAGTACTCACTAGATGATTCTTCTCTGCCTGGGGAGGGAGCCCAGCAAGTCAGATCTGCTTTCTGCTCTGCAAAGCTCTCGTCCCTCGCCTGGCTCCATCCAGCAAGTAATTGCTCCTGAGGCTTCATTCCAAATGGGCCATAAATCAGAGGCCAGGGGCTCCTGTTACCAGCGGCTGGCGGTGAGGTCCCTCCCTGGGGTAATTGGAAGCAGATGTTGCCAGCCGTCTGGCCTCCAGGGGCCTGTGTACCTGGGCTGCTCGCGTCACAGCAGTTGAGGCAAGAATTTCCATGAGCCCTGAAAGGTTGTCAAAGAAACGGCCTCCTAGGGCTTCCAGATGTTCAGCGGCTTGTTTCAAGCAGGAGGTGGGTAGCTAATGGGGGTCTTTTGGGGGCTGAGAGAGGAAGCCAAGGTCATGGATGACACTGGGGTTCTTCCAAGGGGCTGACTGGCAGGCAGGGTGTGGGGGCCGGGAGACAGTAAACTGGAAAGGAAGGGCCTTGGCTCTGTGGGAATGAGAGCCTGTTCCATGGTCTCCGTTTCTCACTTTTTCAGCCTGTGCTCTAAAGTAAAGGATGTCACCTTTCCAGACCTCTGTTTTCTCATCTGGGAAATGGGTGTGATAGAACCTAACTCAAACACATTTGAAGGGTGGGGAGAAGTAACTGAAGTTGGAGCTCCAGTACAGCATCTGGCACACAGTGGATGCTCAAAACTGTAAAGGGAGTGAGGTGCAGTGTCTGTTGTTCAACAAGCCGTTATCATCCCTGGACACTGAGCACTGAGAAGGAGCAGGTGTAGGACACCCCTTAGAGGCTCTCTTTCCAAGCTTCCTAAGGCCAAGATTTTGAGAAAGTCCTGAATATTCCTTAGCAGTCCTTCAGCTACAAGTGCATGGGTAGTTTGGCTTCAGGTACAGTTGATTCAGGGCTCAGATGATGTCACCAGGAGCCATCTGTCCTCTTAACTTCCTCTGATGGATTGCCAGATTTAGCAAACAGAAACACAGGATGTCAGTTTAATTTGAATTTAAGATAAACAAGAAATACCTTTATAGTGTAAGTATGCCCCACTAAATTTTTAAGTATAAGTTAAATACCACCAAATATTTAGTGAGACGTACTTATGCCTTACAATTTTTTAAATGCATTGTTTATCTGAAATTCTAATTTAACCAGGCTCCCCCTATTTTATCTGGCAGCCCTCAGTCTCCTGGGGTAGCAATGGACAGCAAGCCTCTCATAGCTTCTCACTGGCTCTGATTAGGTCATGGGACTCTCTCAAATCCATTACTGTGTCCCAGGGGACTTACTACCTGGTTTACCTGTCCTTTCCTTTAGACTCTGAGTGTGGAGTGAGTTTATCCCAAGCTCCTAGGAGAGTGGGTCCCTCAAAGTCCAGGTGTTACAAATTCAATGCCTGCAAGAAATAGAGATGGGGGTGGGTGTAAGGCAAGGAAACCAGGAGCCACTGAGCCAGAGGCAGAGAGGTGGGTGGCCCCCAGCTGGGATAACCAGAGCAGGTGTGAGGCCTCTTAGGGCCAAAGAGACCCCATGATTGTGCCTGGCTCTGCTAAGGCATCTTTGGATGATCCCACATCCAGGAAACCCTTCTCTAATTACCTCGCTAAGCTTCGGGTTCCCCACCAGCAAAATGAAGGTAACAAAGCAGACTTCTTGGGGTGGTTGTGAGGCTCACCTGAGGTTCACCTGATCCCTGATTTGATGCCCAGTTGGTTCTTATTCAGTGATCACAAATTCAGTCGGCATCTCTCAAAACTTCATTTCCTAGAGGTAGATGTTTCCTAGGTGGGGTCCCAGTGCTAAAGGTTTATTTCAATCCCTAAAAAAGCCAAAATGAATGATAATTAATGGTCAGTCAGGACTTCTCAGCTCAGCACTACTGATATTTGAGACTGGATAGTTCTTTGCTGGGGTGGGGGGGTGCTGTCCCGTGCATTACAGAATGTTGAGCGGCTCCCCACACCCAGCCAAGACCACAAAAATGTCCCCAGACACTGCCAAATGTCCCCTGGTTGGGGGAAAGTGACTCCCTCCCCCGAAAACAACTCTGATAAAAGAATAAAATACAAATATATACTCATATAAACATGTTTTAAGCTACTGCATCAAATGTATATGGAAAACCCTATATTCTCCATGTCCCACTGGGGAGGCTGCTTGGCTGGGCTGAACCCACTGTGGTCCCTTGAAGTCCACATAAATTGGAGTGAAGACACCACTTCTGAAGCTAAGTAAGCCTGAGTAGTCTTCCTGCCCCTAGGGACTTTCAAACTGCATTGAAAATGAGAATCATTTGTCTCAAAAATGTTTACATGTCAAGTTAATTGAATGGAGAAGGCTAGGGGATGGGCAGTGCCCAATCGTCTTTCAGCTCCCATTGTGGCAAAAGCCAAAGGGCTTCTTGAAACAACATCAGGATTTGTGTCGTGTTGGCGTCTTAAAGTCATGCCCTGCTTTCTACTATTCTTTGTTAAGTCATAGAAATTCCGGTCACAGCCAAGATTTCATCAGCCGTGGTCAGTGGGAAGGAGGGAGTCCGGGCGCCTACAGGTAAACACAAGACAGCCAAATTCAGTTGAAGACTGTTCGAGACCTTGTGCCGAAACGTGGGTTTGCCTCTCCCTAGGTCGATGTCCTTGGACAAGCTGTGTCCTCCTAACGGGGCCGGGTCCTGCGCTGTCACACGCGCCCTGTGCCCAGACGGGCCCCCCCTTGGGTGGAAGCCCTGCTGTGGCCGTCGTGAAATGCTTAATCTGTTCAGAACAAGGGCACTGTATTTTCATTCTGCACTGGGCCCCATAAGTCACCAGGCCCCATCCTGCTCTCTGAACTCCATTTTCGCATCTGTAAACCGGCAGTAGCAGCACCCCCCCTCCGCAGGGCCCTGCCTGCGAGGGTTACAGACCCACCGGGGGGGCTGACGATGCTCACCCAGCACCGCCCGTACCTGCGTGGCCATCCCAGGAGCTCAAATAAACAGTGGCTGCAATCGCTTTCAGAACCCATCTCAGAAGGAAGTCTTTAACTGCAGTCCTGAGACCATGACTCGAAGTTTCCGGAACCTTTGAAATTCTCACTGTTTATTATGTTTGTTACTCCCATCTGTTTCCTGCAGCAGTGAACTCTTTTAAATGAAAGGCCTGTGGACGTGTGTGGGGGATGGGGAGCGGGCCAGGCAGGGGGCAGTTGGGAGACTCCACCCCTGGGGCTGCGGGGCAGAGGAGCAGTGTCCCCAGGGGCAGTGAGCAGAGCTGAGGAAACAGACCGCGTCCCCAGAGCTGCTGCAGGGGAGGAAGGAAGAGCAGGCCTCTTGTTCACATTTGCACCCGTTAAGTTTTCCAAAGAGGGACAGAAAAGATGGAGTTAGAGCTGATCCTAAGGGATGCGCATGAACACCCGGCCCTTCTTACCCGTCTCTCAGCATGTGGGGAGCTAAGAGCCTCGTGGTTCACCCTGCCCTATCTCAGCGGGGACCTCTTGAAGGGGTTCAGGGGAATGGGAGTCATGAGAGGGGCTCTGTGCCTTCCATCACTATTACCCCAGGAGGTGTCCAGGTCCCAACCCACCCCTACAGTTTATGCGTGTCCTGGCACGTTAAAATGGGAGCATGCACATGGGATGATAGAACTCAAGGTCTTAGGACAGACACTGTGGCAGGTGCCCTTCTGGGCCGGTATGCTGAGCACCCCAAAATGGACCTCAGTAGCTGCCCACAGGGAGGACAACGTCTGTAGCTCCTGTGTCGGGTGCCACAAGAAGAGACTGCAGCGTATGGAGGTGCTGATGGAGCCCCACTGGGCACCCCCAGTCTCCCTTCATGGGGGACTCTTTTCTTACAGCACCTCCACCTCTCTCCCTCCCTCTAGCCCTAGAGTCCTTCCATCTCCAGGTCCAGAAGCTTCCCTCTTCCCCAGCTCTCCTCCTACATGTATTATTTATGCCCTCAGTCTCTGTCATGCACAGGGGGCCTAGGCTTTTGAAACTCCAAACCCAAGAGCTGACACTCTTCTCTCAGAGCTCCTGCTGAGTCATCCTATCCCGGAGGCAAGGAGTACAAAGCTCAAAGCTGGCGGAATGGAGGGAGCAAGGTGGAAACACAGGGAGCAGAGAACATATCACGTCCTACCACCTGTTCTCACACGGTTTTGTCAAGACTTATGATGATGATTTTTGTTTATTTGTTTCACAAGAAGTAGAGCTATGCCTGTGGGTATATGTCACCCTAGCAGAAGCATCTCTTGGGTGACAAGATGCCGGAGGAAGGAGTCGTACTCCTGCTTTGTGCCTTAAGACATCCAACTATCAAAGAGGGTGCTGGAAAAAACCCAAAGCCCAATATCGCCTGCGTTGATACCAATGTCTCAATGGTGAGACTAAGCAAGCCTTCTCAGCCCCATGCTCCTGACCTTCTCCCTCTGAGGGCGACCATCCTCCACCCTTTGGAGAGTCACTGTATCTGTGAGATGGGGTGGTAGTCGTGGTCAGGACTGATGGGGAGGTTAGATCGGCTTTGAACCCGAGCTTCTTTTGAACAGGAGCATGATTTACCCAATGAATCTCCCTAACGCCATCAAGTACCATGAAAGTAGGGCAGCCCCGGGGGCTCAGCAGTTTAGCACCGCCTTCAGCCCAGGGTGTGATCCTGGAGACCTGGGATGGAGTCCCAGGTCGGGCTCCCTGCATGGAGCCTGCTTCTCCTCTGCCTGTGTCTCTGCCCCTCTCTCTCCCTGTGTCTCTCATGAATAAATAAATAAATAAATAAATAAATAAATAAATAAACAAACAAACAAACAAACAAATAAAATCTTAAAAAAAAAAAGTACCATGAAAGTAGTTTGCAAACATGCTCGCCCAGTTGGGGAGGGCTCCCAGCCACATGCCAAGGGGAACTTCTTCACTTCTCCCCTCAGAGAGCAGGCCCGGCCATCATGTTCACCATAGTCTCCAATCTCAGGGAGAATAACTCTGCAATCAGCAGTGCCAAGATGGTCCCGAGAAGCAGTTTGCTCAGGGACGAATCTGGAAAATAACGTGCATCATCCTCATTTCGAAAATGTTTTCACCCATTGCTCTGCCAAATGGCACCTCTTTTGGTCAAATGGGCTCCTTCCAATGAATGCATTTTCAAGTTCAGAGCTGGGATGGGCCTGTGGAGGAGGTTTCTGAAGGAATGGGGTAAGGTGAGAAGGAGCCCAGAGCTGCCATCACAGAGTCCACTGGGACCCTCGTCTACCACTGCCTCTGAGTGCAAGACCAAATCACAGAGTTTCTCCCGAAGTTCTCAATGCTTCTAGCATTCCTCGGGAGTTCCTACGGCTGCTGGCTGAGATCCCACCACAAACCCATCAGCTGATCCTGGGTGCATGTTATGACCCCATCAGAGTCTATGACCCCAGCCATAAAATGAGAAGAATCGTCTTTGTCCTTTCTCATTATACAGCAAGTCCCTCCTATCAGATCATCAGCTCTCTGGGGACAAGGACCATGTCTTATTTACTTCCCACAGGGCCCAGTACAGGTACAAAAACAACAATAATAATATAGTACTCTTTTTTAAAATGTTTGTTTGTTTGTTTGTTTGTTTGTTTATGAGAGACACATAGAGGCAGAGACATAAATAGAGGGAGAAGCCCGATGTAGAACTCGATCCCAAGACCCCAGGATCACACCCTAAGCCAACTCAGACGCTCAACCATTGATCCTCCCAGGTGCCCCAATATACTACATTTTTATTGAGAACCTACCCAGTTCTAACGAGGAACGCTGCTAATCACTGGTCATACATTATCTCATTTAGTCCTTACAACAAATTTCAGTTTGCTATGGTTATTATCCCCATTTTCCAAATAAGGAAACTAAGGTTCAGAGAGAGGGACTTTAGCCTACTCAATTTTTAATACTTGAATCCTAGCTCATTTGCTGTTTCTTCTCTCCCCTGCTTCATCCCACCTCCCTAGCTACAGAGAAACGCAATCTGGTAGATGAAAAGACGCTCCACAAACATAAACTCAAATAGGTCTAGAGCATCCTCAACTCTCTCACCTCCCTCAGGATCACTGGCCATTTACTTATTCAGGAAACAATTATTGCAAGTCTCCTCTGTACAAGCTGAGGATGAAATAATAATAAGCACAAATAATCATCATGTAGCCCTCAGGAGCTAACCGTCTGAGAATTCAGTCAAACCCGCTGGATATCTCTGTAAGCAAAAGTGCTCTCCACCCCACCCCCACCTTCTGCCCAGATTTCAACTCATTCATTCTTCAACTTTTATGATTTATTGAAGTGAGATTGAGTTAGGCTGCAAGTAACATGAAATCCAAGTATTAATGGTTGCTTTAAACTATAAAGAGAGAGATTGGAGGTTTTGTTTTGTTTTGTTTTTTGGGTCTTTTTAAAAGATTGTTTTTATTCATGAGAGACAGAGAGAGAGAGAGAGAGACAGAGACAGAGACATAGGCAAAGGGAGAAGCAGGCTCCCTGTGGGGAGTCCGATGCAGGACTGGATCCCAGGACCCCGGGATCACACCCTGAGCTGAAGGCAGACACTCAACCACTGAGCCTTCCAGGCATCCCTAGGTTGGTTTTTCTTAGATAACAATGTCTAGTAGGAAATTGTTTTAACTAAAACATGTCAGAACAGAATGAAATCTTGATGGTTCTGTTGGCCTTTGCCACATGGACATGAGATGGCTGCCACAGTTCCAGCCATTAAATCTATATTCTAAACAAGAGGAAAGTGAGAAGGTCATGAACAAAAGGGCTCCTACCAGCTGAGTCAACCTTTCTTCTGTGAGGCTGTTCTGGAAGTCCTTTGCCACAACTGATGCTTTCTGTCCCTGCCCCTCCCATATCCCCTTGACCGCCATCACCCAGTCACCACAAAATCTCCTTCTACAGACACCTTCCTTTGGCCCCAGAAGCTTGCTCAGATCAACACACAGAGCAGGCTAGAAGTGTCAGAGTTAACGGTGCCCAGGGGTGGCCTCGATCAACAATGGACAGCTCTTGGTGGACAGATACCCAAGCATTCTTTCTCTTGGTGGAAACAGCTGGGGCTGTTCTTCCTAGAGGTCCCCAGTGGGATGGAACCCCGTTGTCACTACCAATAACCTCTCCCTTACCCACTCCACATTTGGCTTCTCCCTGTCTCATTTCCACACTTCCATACACACCCTTCCTGGAATCACCTTCCACGTAAACTGGCTCTTAGCCCTTTATCTCAAAGACTGTGCTTCTGGGAACCCAGCCTGAGACAGCATGGCTGGTGAGACTGCATCCCATGGCTTCCCAGGGCTGCAAGGGTCTGGAAATTCTGCTCCCATCAACGCTGGGTTTCTGCTGAAAGGAGAGAGAAGAGGCTCCTGGTGAGCATCAAACAATCTCTACCACACCTGAGTCTGGTTGGCTCTAGAATAGGCCCAGAATTATTCACGTTCGCCCCAATGACACTCCCAGGACCATGTCATGTGGAGCATCATGCTGCACATGGGGTTCCAGGGGAAGCCAGACCTGGCCTCTGCCCTCAGGGAGCCTACAGTCTGCAGGGGGAGGCGGACAAAGAACCGCTTTGATACTGCTGCCTTTGGAAAGCTCTACTTCCCAGCATGGCTCTATCCTAAGAGATTTACATGACTGACAACATTTACTTTTTCTATTACCAATACTCATATCTTAGAGTGTCTGACCTTATGTTACACTGCTCCCTGCTGCTGCAATGCACCCCGCTCTTGTGCTCCAGCTGTTTTGTCCACCTGGCCTGCTTTCCTTGGCCTCCCTGTGCATTGAGGCCATTCTTGCAGTAAGACCTGGGAGCTACTTTGCCTTTGGCTCAGTGGACCTCAAACTTGGCTGCATAGTAGAATCACTGGGGAGACTTTGTAAAGCCCCACACACTGGCCACCAAGGGATGCCCTGCATCAGCACAGAGCTGAGTGGGCACCAGGCATTGGTATTTCTGCAAGCTCACCCAGGCAGTTTGGACTTGCAGGCGGGATGGAGACTGTGTTCTAACTTCTCCCTTCTATAAAGCCTTCCCATTTTTTTTTTAAAAAAATATTTATTTATTCATGAGAGAAACAGAGAGAGAGAGGCAGAGACACAGGCAGAGGGAGAAGCAGGCTCCATGCAGGGAGCCCAACGCGGGACTGGATCCCGGGTCTCCAGGATCACACCCTGGGCCAAAGGCGGCGCTAAACCACTGAGCCACCTGGGCTACCCAAAGCCTTCCATTTGACCCAAATTTCCCCTGCAACTTTCATCATTTGATGGCTGGCTTGTGTGTATTTGTCTCATCCCCCAAGGAAAGTTCCTGTGGTATCCTTCACAGCACCGGGCAAGTGCTAAACCCTCCTTTCCACACCTCAGTCAAGATGAGTTCTCCAGGAGGCTGAGGGACACACAGCGAGTCATTTATCTCCGTCTCTCTTCTCCTCCCCGTGGCCCTTCCTGCTCAGTGGTGGCCGTCACGCCGGCCCCCTAGGAGCTGACCTCTGCTTGGTCCATATGTGGCTCTCGGTGGGGAACTCCTCAAAGCAAACGCAGAGGGCCTGCCCTACCCTCACGCAGCCTGCCCTCAACGCTGCCCGGGTCAGAGGGCCTGGTGTGCCGCGTGTGCGCAGCCGGCTGTCCCCCAGTCCGTCACTGCCATCCTGCAGCACCCCCTCTGCCTCCTGCCCTGCAGCTCTGTCCTCAGGGGGACCGCAGGGAAGAGAAACGAGCTGGCTAGTACGGAAAATATTCCCCAGAGTGGCCATGGAAATATCTCTCCCTCCATAGGCCCCTCTTTCCGCATAATCTGGCCCCACTGCCACCACGGGGGAGAGTTCACGTCCCTCCCCTCCACCTGGGCAGCCTGTTGTTTCCGCTGCCACCAGCAAATAATGGCCGATGTGACTCTAAGGCTGGGTCATGTAGGCCATTCAGCCTCCGTTCAGTTTCCATCATGGGGAGCCCACCCCGAGAACCCGTCACCTCACGGTAAGGATGCACGGGCCCCTGCAGAGGCTGTGTGCAGGTGTCCTGTGCAGCAGCCCCAGCTGAGGCCTCAGCCGACGGTCAGATGGCCTGCAGACATGTGGGTGACGCGCCCGGGGGGCTCCAGCAGGCTGCCCTCTGACTGGGTGTCAGGAGACCCGAGAGAGCCGCTGCACTGACCCAGCCTGTGAGCCATGGGTGACTGTAGTACCCACAGGATCGTTGCTTCCCACCATGACATTGACGTGGTTTCTTTTACAGCAGTGGGGAATGGATACACTGGTCCTCCAAGTGGGCTTTAGGCCCTGGGGGCAGGGCATTCTGGGGTCCCCAGAAGCGCCTCAAGGAGCAGGACTGTGAGCTCTGGGCAGGCATGTCCCCTTGGCCAGGAGACCCTCCTCTTCATGGGGAGCAGACAGATGGAGGTGAGCCAGAGCTCGGCCCTCCGAGGGTCTGGACCCAAGGGTGGCCATGTCCCCAGGCATGCACCCCCAGAGTGGCTCAGAGGTGATGGTCCAGACTGGGGGCCTCTGAGCCCATCTCCCTCTTAACTCATTCACGTGTGGAGGAAGCAGAGTGCAGGGGTGAACAAGCAGGGCTTTGCAGTGAGAGCAGAGTTATCACCCGAAGCCATGTTTGACTTGGCTCCTTGTATGGTCTCTCTCTCTCTCTCTCTTTTTTTTTTAAGAAATGTGTTGCCAACATTTAGAAACTGGAAAACTTCAAACAAAAACCTGTAGATATTTAAACATGTATTTTCCCTGATTACAGAAACAAACATGCTAAGATTTCCTCTTGAAAATCAGACAAGCTGGGGCCACTGGGTCCACCTGTCCTGGTGGCAACAAGTGGCTACAACTGACCGTGTGACTGGGCTCTCCTCTCCAGTGTGTTCCAGGCCCCACCTCTCACTGTCGCCCTAAGCTTCCCAGGCTTCGCTCATTGCATTAAACTGCCCAGCCCGTGGAGGCCTTTGATTTTAGAATTCCCAAGGCTCATTGGCTCAGCTGGCCACCGAGGTCCTTCATTTAGTAGCTGTGTGAACCAGGACCAGCTCCTTACTGTCTACTGCCTCTGGTTTCTAGCCCGTAAAACTCTAATACACCTGCCTTGGAGCAGTGGGGTGAGATGGAAACCAAAATACATAGGAAAGACTTATCCCAGCATCTGGCATATGGCAAGTACTTTATAAATAATTGTTATTGTTACCATTACAGTTATTTTTGCGATCTGGGGCCTTGGATCTAATTCCCTGCCTGCCATCTCCCATGGCTCCCGCTCAGCCCACACAAGCTGTGTCCCAACACCCCACCCTGCAAATCCATCCCCTGGGCCCAGGGGAGCCACCGGGACGGGAAACGGCCCAGAGCCACAGCCTTGCCTGCAAAAGTAAATATTAGTGTTGGCCCAGCCTGGGCGTGCTGAATGCAGAAGAGCAAGTGTGCTGGAGCCCCATGCAGCACGTCTGCCAGGAGCTGCCAGGCAGAAGGACCACCCCAGCCTGGCCCTCCTGTGCTCCAGGTTGCTTACAGGAGGTTGGGGCCAATGAAAACTCAGCTGGCAACAGTTGCACCCCCACAAGTGTCCCATGACCAAGAAGGGTAGCTTCCCACCAGGCCTGCGGTCTCTGACTACAGTGGAGTAAGAGCTGCTGCTGGTGTCCAGGGTTCTGGCTTTGACAGGGACCACCTCCAAGCAGGTGACAGAAGGGCAAAGGCTTCCCTTGGGCAGAGCAAGTCCAGTTAGGAGGCAACTGGATTATGTAGGTCAAGCTGAGCGTCTTGCTTCAGCTTCAATTATCTGCTTATTTTAAGGAAAAAGGATGCAAACTAAAAGTCAGGGGCTTTGGATTGACTGCTGCCCAAAACCAGAAACCTACCCAGGCCACGTAAAGTGGTCAAGTGTGGACAGCAAGCGTTATTGTCATACCTGGGACCCCAAGCGATTTAGGGACTAAAGAACAGTTGTGTTCTCTCAGCTTCCCTATCAGCAGCAGGACTTCAGCAAACTTCCCAAGTACACCTGGCAGAGGGTGGGGGGTCGGCAGAGGTAGTTACAGGAATGGTGGCCTTTGGGGTCAGTCAGGCCTGGGTTTGCATCCCAGCTCTGCCATTAGTAGCTGTGTGATCTTTGTCAAGACTCTTAACTTCTCTATGCCTCAATCTGAGGAGGTAGGTCCCATTATCACCAATTTACAAATGAGCAAAAGTTGTAAATTAGTGATAATGGGACCTACCTCCTAGGATGAAAGGAGCCACTCCCCCTCCCCACACCTGACCTTGAGGTGAATGCTGGTGTACCAGTTGAGCAGGACCTCGTACCCAGCACCTCCTAAACCACAGACCAGCTTGTGGACAGTCAGCCCTATGCTCATGCTGATTCGATCAACAGCCATCTACTCCAGCATCCCCGCTGCCATACCACAGGTACACAGGGGAATAGTATGCAGCCGTCTAAAGAGGAGTGAGCCCTCCCCCCCGCCCCCCCCCCCCACCTCCCGCCATTGCCTTCTATGGAGAGATAGAGCAGCTCCTCTGGACGGGCTAATGGACACCCAGGGACAGTTGATGAGCACAATTTTCTTGGCTAATCTCTCCCCCGTGGGTGGGCAGGCCCTGCAGGCTGAGGCCTATAATCTCAGCTGGGCACAAAGCCCCTGATGGCCCCAACCCCCTAGATACAGCCTCCACGTTCCCACAACAGCATCTCGCACAGATAACCATGGACACAGCACATTTCTGCTGGGGAAAAACTCCTTCTCAACTCAATTCGCTGCCAAGCCAGGCGAGTGCTCCAACTCGACAGAATTATCAGCACTGAGTTAACAGTGACAGATGACCCGAGAGGCGAGTGGGGACAGCAGGCAAACAGGTCTATTTCCCAGCTCCGAGATTCCATCTGGGCTTCCCCCAACAAAAGACGAATTTCTCTGCGGAGGTGTCCACAGGCCCTTGTGTCGGAGTGACTTTTCCTCCCCTCGGCCTTTTGCCAGTGGCCGAGGAAGGAGGCAGGCACCCAGGAGGCAAGCCCCTTGCCGCGGCCCTGAGCATCCTGGTACCCAGGGAGCTCTCCCGAGATCCCGTCCAAGGGGCCCCTGGAGGACCAGGGACAAAAGAGTCTGAGAAATGCAGCTCTTCGGGAAAAGGGATTGACTGTCTGGGGGTGAATGTTAAACGGTCAACTTCAACCCCAGGGCAAATTCTTGTTTCCCCAGGCATTCTATCTTAGGAGTATTGCCAGCCAATCTTGCACCCCCCATAGCCCTCTAGGAATTGGAACTGCTGGGGCGGGGGTAAGGGTGAGGGGGGTTTTGCAGGTCCAGCTCGGGAAAGGCTCCCAAGATGATAAAACTGTCAGGATCTCAAGCCTGTGACCTGTGGCTGCAGCCGGGCCAGGTGGTGCCCACACACGTGCAGCCGTGCGGGCTGCTGACCCCGGGGGCTGCCTCTCTGAGTGGAGGGGAGGCCCAGCACAGAGGCTTCCCGGTTCTCCCCCACCCACCCTCCCTCCCGGGCACCCTGGAAGAGCCACTAAGTGATTTCACAGCTCAATGCCTGGACAGCCCCATCCATCAAACGGGACAGGGAGGACACCCTCCCTTACAAAGCGGGAGTTGCTCTAAATATCATTGTTCTTGTGTCTCGATATGGAGTGTTTCGGTAGGCTAGACACCTGGAAGTAGAACACTGGGTCAAAGGGCGTTTCATTAAACATTTTGATAGATGCTAAAAGCTCTCCCAGTTTTCGCCCCCGTGTCAGGCAACTTTTCCTGTGTAACAACCTTGAAATTTCAGCTGCACAAAACAACAAACATTTATTTTCTGGCTTACTTGTCTGCAGCGCAGCCAGGGAGGGGTGGGTTGGGCTGAGCCGGGCTGGGCAGGGCAGGGCAGGGCAGGGCTGGGCCGGGCTCCAAGCTGTGTCTCCCATCCTCCTCCCCCTGCCAGCAGCTCCCCAGGGAATGAGGTTCTCCCGGCAGAAGCACAAGAGGAACAAACAGAAAACACTCAAGGCCTCTTAAGGTCTAAGCTCAGACCTAGCCATCATTGCTCCCACCCCCATCTCATTGGGCAGAGCAAGCCCTGTGGCCAAGCCTGACCATGGGACGGAGACATACTCCCCACCATGAAGTTAGGAGTAGGGGAGGAGGGAATGCTTGCTGAACCATAATCCAGTCTACCCCACTCCCTGTCACGTGTGTGTGTGTGTGTGTGCGCGCGTGTGCATGCTAATGCTTATGGGCGAGAATGTCCACTGCAACATAGTGATGCTATTGAGACCTCAAGGAGGGGCACCTGAGTGGCTCAGTGGTTGAGCATCTGCCTTCGGCTCAGGGCGTGATCCTGGGGTCCTGGGCTTGAGTCCTGCAGGGTCCCTGCATTGAGCCTGCTTCTCCCTCTCCCTGTGTCTCTGCCTCTCTCTGTGTGTCTCTCATGAATAAATAAATAAAATCTTAAAAAAAAATGAAGCCTCTAAAAACCAAAATATTCATCAACAGGGAGGGATTACCTAAACCACACTACACATAAGCAGAGGGATACTATGTGGCAGTCAACAAGGAATGGGGCTTACCTCCATGAACAGATATGGGAAGATACCCCAAGTCATAGAACAAGCGATTGTGTACAGTAGGATTCCTCTGAGGGAAAGAACATCCCACTGGTGTGCATGTGTGTGTGTGTGTGTGTGTGTGTAAATGGAAGGAAGACTGGGAGGAAGGCCATAGTTAATTCTATGTATAGGGAAGAACTTCTGCATTATTTTAATCTTTTACAAAGGGGATACGTTTATATACTATGTGCAAAGTTCTTTTTTTAAAACTAGAATACCAGAAGACAAATTTTAAAATAAGCATTGTGAGGGGCTTGAGACCTTATTAGATGCAAATGTTGTAGAAACTCGGGAATGTTTGGATCCTGCCAAACCAGAGTCACCCTCCTTCCCCTCAGCCATACACCCTCCTGCCCCACAAAGTCCCTTTGGGAGACAAACTCCCATGAGCGATCAGGGAAGGAAACTAAAAGTGGCCCTTTTATTATGAGCTGGGCTGAATGCCCAGGCAGGCAGAGGCCTTGGGCGGTAACTGAGCTGAAGCATGAGAGGCAGGCCCAGAACCCACGTGGGCTGCTCCAGCCCACTGAGCCCTGGCCTCATGTTCTGCTGTCTGCTTGGCCTGATAAGACCCGAGTGTCAGAGATGCCCATGAGGCCTGGAGAAGAGCCAAGACTGCCACACAGGCTCTGAGGACGTAGGCCAGGCCTCCACTGGCCATCCAGGCCTTGAGAGGAGGCAATCACACCCATGCCCACCAGGAAACTCAGTTCCCCGTTGGCATTCCCTGCTTTTGGAGAAGAATAAGCAAGGAGGCAGGGAGGAGTATTGTCTCTATAATCACGATGGTTTCTTCCAAATCTCTAGACCTGCACGTCCAGTATGGCAGCCAATGGCCCCATAAGGCTACTTAAACTGAAATTACTTTAAATCAAAGATCCAGCTGCTGAGGCACACTAAATACACATCACCTGTGCAGTAGCCACAGGTGGCTGGTGGTTACCATCTTGAGTGGCCCAGGTGGAGAGTCCTGGCAATGACGTGGGAAGTTTTGCTGGGTGGTGCTGTTGCAGGCATTGACAGCCACATGCAGTTTCAGGGACTGAGGTGTGCCCCCCCCGGGGTAAGCATTCGGTACAAGAGGTGGGGGTGGGAGCAGTCAACCTCACTATTTTGTTCTGGATATCAACAGGAATGTCACAATGTCCCCTTAGGTAACCCCCCAGGAGGCCTCAGCCGGAGGTCAGCAGTGCAGTCTCCCTCCCAGGGTCTGGGGGACCTGGACTCCCACTGGCTCATTTGTCCCAGCCCCATCCTCTGCAGCCCTGGCCTGAAACAAAGAAATTTCCGTCTGTCTCCCCTTCATCGTTGCACATAAGGAAAATGGACACCTTTTGGAACAGAAAGGACGGCTCCACACCCAGAGAAATCTGACTTCTGCCTGTATCATTACACAAACCTGCTCTGTTAAAACCCCCATGCAATCCCCTGAAGATCGAGTTTCCAGTCTCACACCGTGGTCCTCTCTATGATGTTCAGCGCTCCCAACACACTGCCTGCTTAGAACTCCTGCCTTCTGTGCCTTTGGCCAGAGAGCACCCCCTGTAACCCATTCTCCCCAGGTTCTGCCCCTAGACCTTCCCCTCACTATCATACCCCAGAGGCTCTCAACGGATTGCCATGGGCTGAGTCCGGCTCACAGACGGGGATTATTGGGTCCATACAACCCTTTAGCATAGTTGAAATAAACAGCCTCAAAAATCAAGAAATTTCACATAAAAAAAAAAAAACAGATTTCTGGCTCCCTTCAACAAACCAGAAGCTCTTACAAGCCCAGGCCTGTCTTTCCACATGGCAATAAGCCAATGGAACCCAGCAGGGCTGTGGGCACTTCTATTTGCCTCCCTGGTGCTCCCGCCTGACCCCCATGGGCATTAGAATAAAGGACTCTGTTCCCTCTGTCCACTCCCCCAAGGGACCTACTCTCACTTGCTCCCTGGGAGTTCCCAGGATTTTCTCATGCTGAACTTCCCACCTCCTCTCCTGTCCTCACATCCACCACTAATCTAGACATCACTTGGCCACCCACTTTACCGAGTACCAATATGCTATCTCCCCTTCCTCCACAGGCATATCTCCCACCGCATCTCCAGGGTCGGGAGCTCCCTGCACAGGCCAGAACACCAGGGGCCACCCGCAGACCGCATAGCCCAGCCATCTCAGCCTCTGCTGCACAGTCTGACCTGACCTCGAGTAGCTCAGTAACTTCCTCCCTGGCCTCCCTGATGGCAGCCAACAGCCATTCATTCATTCATTTGACAAGGATGCACTAAGCACCAACTATGAGCCCCAGGCGGCTCTCCCGGGGGCAGTGACCAAAACAGACAAAAATCTCTGTCCTTATGTGCCTATGTCCTAGTGGAGGGAGTAATAGTTAAAAAAAAAAAAAAAAGAGTAAGAAAAGATATGCGTGTGTAAGATGGTGGTAGGTGCCATGGAGAAAAACTAGAAGGGGAAGGAGGGTAGCAAAGGGGGCTTGTCATTTTACATAGGCGGTAAGGAGAGGCCTCAGTAAGAGAGCGACATTTCAGCCAAGACCTGAAAGAGGTGAAGAAGTGAATCGTGTGGATACCAGCAGGCAAAGCAATTCCGGCAGAGGGAACAGCAAATGCAAAGCCTCGAGGCAGGATGCGCCAGCGCAGCTTGGTCTAGGAACCGCAGGTAGCCCGCGTGGCTGGACTAAGTAAATGGCGAGGGTGCCTCAGAGGCTGAATCGAGGAGGTGTTTGATGGGGAAATTGTATAGAACCTTGCAGGCCATCGAAAGCACTTTGTTTGCTATGCTGGGAGAGATGGGCTGTTCTCAGAAGGTCCTAGGCAGACGAGAGAAGTGAGGTGCCAAGTTTCATCAGGATCTCTCTGGCGGTGGCGCTGAGCAGAAGCCAAAGCGGCCAGGACTGATGCAGGGAGACCAGAGGCAAGGCTGCTCCAGCGGGGCAGGCGGGAGGTGGTGGCCTGGCACGGGTAAGTAGAGTGGAGGCAGGAGAGAGAAGCAGTGGCTTTCTGGACCCAGAGAAGTAGCACCAAATACATCTGCAGACCTGTTAGAGTGGGGATGTGCGCGCAAGAGCAATTTGAAGGTAATGGCAAGGTTACAGCTAAGTATCTACAAGGACAGGGTTGCCATTAGTGAATTTATTGCGTTCTAACCGCTGAACCCAGTGCTTTACTAGAAGTGTCTAATTGAATCCTCCTGCAGACCTACACGGTTGGGATGAGTGCCCTGCCAGTTCGTGCATGGGTGGATTATACAGGAAAGACAGTAGGCAGGGCAGGAGCTCCTCACCGCTGGAGCTGTGGCTCTTCAGCCAGCCTGCCTGGCTCACCTTCCGGTTCGGCCACTCTCTAGAATACACGAGCTTTAAGGCTCCCCAACTTCTTTAATGAAGGTCTAAGGCTCCCAAGATGCACATCTCAAAAGAGACAGAGCCAGGAGGAAGCTGCTCCGGCATCGTGATCTGGTCTCAGAAGTCACACGGTCATCCCTATTCTACTCCACTCCTCAGAATCGAGGTCCTAATCCAGCCTATATTTAAGGGGAAGGGAATTAGACTTTGCCTCCTGAAGGGAGCAAAGAACTTGCAGGCACATTTTAAAACCATTATGAAAACTGTCCCTCAGTTTCCCCATCTGTAAAATGGGGAAGGTTATGATAATAACCTCTGCCTCAAAGGATGAAATAATTAGGTAAAGCATTTTTACAATGTCCCATACATAGGAAGTACTGCTTTTTAAAAAAGATTTATTTATATATTTTTAGGGAGAGAGAAGCACACAAGCAGGAGGGGCAGAGGGAGAGAGAATCCCAAGCAGAATCCATGCTGAGCCCAACAACGGGTTGCATCTCACAACCCTGAGATCACGACTGAGCTGAAATCACAAGTCACACACCCCACTGGCTGCACCAGCCAAGCACCCCAGGAAGTATTGTTGTTTTTTTTTTTTAAACAAATCATTGATCATTTCATTTAGATCAAACTCAAATAACTTTGAAGCCAACAACCTGCATTTCTTCCAGATCTTTGGACATCCACCAGGGTTTTGGCTTAGATGCTCTGGATTCTTCGAAGCTGCCAGCCAGCCCAGAAGGGACTTCCAGCTGAGCAGCATCTGGCTGGGCCTGGGCCTGGGGCCTTCGAGTTTCTGCTCCCCACCTGGCAGGTACGGGTTAATTCATTCTGGCTTATTAGTGAATTCAATTTCAGAGCACAAGTCTGAGGCTTCCAGCCAAGCTCCCTGCTCCCCTCCCAAGGAGCCATGTCAGAAGAGGGAAAATAATTAGTCATTAAAACGAGTGCTTCGGGAACATGACAAACGTCAAGCCCCCATCTCACAGCTGGGCGACATCCTGACATTTAAAACAGTTCCACAGCCCCCTTGCAACATTCATGATGCATCATCCATTTGGCTTTCCAAGTCATGGCCCAGAGGACCCTCAGGCTGCCCTGCTGGCTGCAACTTCACCTGCCCTGGGGTTCCATGAATAACTCACTCTTTGTCATCTCTCTGGCAAAAGTGGCATTACACAAAGAGTGCCCCCATGCCAAAAATACCAAAATCTGGCCCTTGCCTCCCATCCAACCCAACCACCAACTTGCTTGGATAAATATCCATCTTCTCACCAACCCACCCACCCATTTTTTTCATCTATTCATCCATCCTAAACCAACCTATCCATCTACCCACCCATCCTTTCATTTATTCATCCATCCATCCATCTATATATCAAGCTACCTATTGATCCAATCTACCATCCAACCACCTCCAACCCAACCCATCCCATCCATCTACCAGGCAACCCATCTACTCATCCAGCCAGGCCACAGACACTTATACTCATTCATTTCTCCAGCAAACATTTAGTAGCAACTACTATTTATTCATGTATGCATTCATTCAAGCAACATATGTAGAGAATTTAATATCTCGTTTATTTACTCAGCAATGAGCACCCACTATTTACATACTCAATAGTGTTGAGGCACCAACCACCTATTCACCTACTCAAAGAACATTTTAGCAACCGTTATTCAGTAACTCAGCAAAGAGGTGAGCATTTATTGAGCATTTACTAATGCCAGAGCCTGTTCCAATGACTAGGGATGATTAGGACAAAGCCCATGTCTTTAAGCAACAAATAGTCTAAGCAAGAAGACAGGCCCATCAACAGCTGGAGTTGTTCTGCAAGGCTGTCAGCACATTGACAAAGACACCCATGTACAAAGTCTCCAAGGCGGTGTACAAGATCTATCTAGTCTGAAAGATCTAGAAAAGCCTTCCTGAGGGAGTCATGGGAGCTGTGACTCACCTGTGGGCTTGAAACTCAGGCCACCAGGAATGCCAGCTCTGTCTTCTAGCTCTGTGACTTAGGGTTGTGACTGGCCATCTGAATGTCACTTTTCTCACCGTAGAATGGAGGTAATAATGGTGGGTGAAATGAAGATAATAGTGTTTATCTCCGTAGAATCTTGAAGAGGGAAGCATGTATGGTTCCTGTTCAAGAAGCGGTTGCTCTCAGTACTTATACTTAAAGCACTTGTAGCAGTTAGCCATTGAGAAGGGGGACGGAGGGTGCTCCAGGCAGCGAGGCCCAAAGCCGAGGCCCAGAGGCCAGAAAGTCTTGTTGAGTGCAGGGCCAGGGCACTGGGGACTAAATGTGCTTTCGGGTTGCTACGAAGTGGTGAGAGAGGAATAGGAAGAGGAGGAGGGACTGGGAAAAACATGGACCGCAGCATTTAGGACAAGGTTCTCAAAGTCTGTTCCCTGGAGCACAGCATCAACATCGTGTGGGAACGAGAAATGCACATCGTTGGGCCAGACTCCAGACCTACTGGATGAGAAACTCCGGGTGGAGGCCCAGCATCCCATATGTTCACAAGGCCTCCAGGTGCCCGTGATACACTTGAGCCTGAGATAGGGGGCGAGGGGTTATCTTGGATTGATAGTGGGAGGAGAGGGTAGGAAGGAGCCTGGCAAGGCTCCCCAGGGGAGTGTTTGTCAACAGATTTGCTTTCCTTACCAAACAATAAAATACCCTTTTAAAAAGTTGATTTATTTATTTAATAATCTTGACACCCAACATGGGGCTTGAACTTAAAACATGCTCTTGGGACAGAACCAGCTAGGTGTCCCCCGCCCCCACCAAACAATAAGACACCTTTAGTTGCGAGTTGTTGACCAGGGGAGTGAGAGGCAGGGAATGTAGGTAGCAGAGAAAACCCAGCTCTCCTGCTGGCAAAGCAATTCCCTGCCAGCTCCCCATGGAAGGGGGGTCCAGGTGTGATGAAGCACTTGCCTTGGGGGCTCCTACTCCTGAAGGCATGGGAAGCTTCTGGCTCCGGTCTGAGGGCACCAGGCCAGGGCTCAGCCAGTTCTGGGGCTCTGCTACCCCCCACCCCGTGCCCCTGCCTTCTGCCTGTCGCAGGCACGCAGGGATGTCACAGGAAACAATGTGCCTTTGCAAGCAGCCCCGGCTTTGGCAGCGGCCGGGCGTCAGGCATCACAATGACTCTCATTTCCTAGGAAACAAGGAGTCGCACTTGTACCTTTGCTGGGAGCCTCCGCATTTGGAACCATCATGTGACTCAGGGAGCTATTTTTAGCCTCCCCCAGCCCTGTGTTGTAGGAAGAATGATTTGATGAAAATACTAAACTCATTAAAAGCCTGGGGGATGGGGAGGGGAGGTGGGGCTGCCAGAGCAGGCGACTGCAGCCTCCAGGATTCCAGCCCAGGCTGAGCAGGACACAAGTAATGACCACTGGGACCTGGCATGCCCCCTGGGTCTGTGCCTGGGGGCGCGGGGGGAAGGGGGAAGGGACTACCCCAGCTCTTGGTATTGCTGGGTCTCTGCTCAACATTCTATCTGCATGGTTTTGTCTCTGCCTGACGATGCTCCTAGGAAAGAAGCCGGTCCCATTCTGTGGAGGAACAAACTGAGGTTCAGAGGGTTTTAAGAAGTTGTGTGAGGTCATTTGATAGGAAGCCGGGAATCCTGGATTGGAACCCAGCTCACCTGATGCTGGAGCTTGCCCCTCACCCATCCTACCAGAGGGAGCCCTATCTGTACCGCTATCTGCTGGAAGCAGGGAAATGGGGCCAGTTGCAAGGCCATGCCACCCACGCAGTCTTACAGGGCCAGCGCTTAGAAGGGCCCCGAGGTGAGTTTAATAAGCGCTGTTCCTGCCTTGAAATTCCCAGTCACTCTTAAACAAGGGGCCTTGTATTTCCATTTTGCACAGGGTCTAGCAAATCACACTGCCTGTCCCACTAGAGAGTTCTCCTGCCCTCTTCACATACCCCTCTGACCTGCACGCTAGATGAGTTTCTCGGCTTAGTTTTTTTTTCCCTCCTATTCAGAATAAAGGAGAACTTTCTTTTTATTGTGTTCCTGGTGAACCCCAAATCCCAGAGTCACCCAGACAGGCATTCCCATCCCAGGTGGGCCACTTACTGGCTATACGCTCGCCAGAATCTGCTTCTCCTTTCCAAGCCTTCTCCTTTGAGGTAGGTAAGCCCAACTGGACCCCTTCATAGATGCAGAAGGATGATGCTTGGAGAAGACAGTAATGTGTTCAAGGTCACAGCCGGAGAGTGACACAGGCAGGATCAGAACCCAAGCCTAACTGCAAATCCAGGGTGAATGTCAGGGGTCCCGTCCTATACTGAGCGGACAGCGTATCCCCTCATCTCACCCAGAACAGTGACCTCAGTTCCCAAGGCAGCCCCTTCTTCCAAAGGACTCGGAGCCTTTGGGGAAAGGTAGGGTAGGCAAGCCAAAAGCCAGTGGCCTCATGCCCAACCTCCAGACACCCACGCAGGGAATCTCCTCCTTGCCCCTTTAGCCAAAACACATTTTCAATGTCCTTGTGCAAACTAGCTCCTCCCAGACCAGCACACCGATTTCCCAGCCAGCCCCAACTGTTCAGAGCCTCGGGAAGGATGTCCTACTCTAGAAGCACTGAGGAGAAAGAGCTGGAAAAGGTGCCAGTGGTGGCAGGATTCCTCATGAAGGGCCCACCTTTCTTTCTTTCTTTTTTAAAAGATTTTATTTATTCATGAGAGACACAGAGAGAGAGAGAGAGAGGCAGAGACACAGGCAGAGGGAGAAGCAGGCTCCATGCAGGGACCCTGATGCAGGACTC
The DNA here is from genome assembly GCF_048418805.1 of Vulpes vulpes. Classification (NCBI taxonomy): domain Eukaryota; kingdom Metazoa; phylum Chordata; class Mammalia; order Carnivora; family Canidae; genus Vulpes; species Vulpes vulpes. The sequence goes on along the minus strand of NC_132788.1, from coordinate 72,905,213 downwards.
AAGCCTAGGACCCCAGGATCACGCCCTGGGCCGAAGGCACATGCTCAACCACTGAGCCACCCAGGTGCCCTGGACCCATCTTTCTTTGGGAAAGATGGGGACTTCAGAGGGGAGGACAGGAGGACCACAGGGGGACCGGACAATACAGGGAATCATATTGGCCTTGAAGGGCATCCAGGATCAAGGAACCCAAATTGAATCAATTGAGTTAGCTGCTGCCTCACCTCTGTCCCCTGGGCCCTCACTTCTGCTGACATCCAAAGGCTTCTCAGGCAAGCACCCGTGACCCTCTGTCCATGAGAACCCCCGGTCTCAGGAGCAAGCTTGGCCACGCCAAGAATATGCAGGTCATGCCCCCCAGGAGCAGCCTCAAGCAATGACAGTGGGGAGGTAGGGATCAAATGCTGCTGCCTCGCACCTCAAGTGGGACGATTCTGAGGTGTGTTCCACACGGTCTCCCAGGGGACCCGCTGGCACGGAGGCCAGTTGCCCGTGGCAACAACCTGCTCATTACCGTGTCTTCTCTTGGCTGCTTTCCCTTCCCTATCTCATTTCCCTACACCTCTGCCAGTGTTTCTGGGGCTCCCCTCAAACCTTTACCTCAGAGTCTGCTTCTGAGGGAGCCCGCCTCACCACCAAAAACATTCATTCATTCGTGCTACAGAACGTCTGCCATTTTATGAGCATTAAAGTCATTTCCCTTAAGCCTCTGAAAACGGGAATTGTCGTTCAGTTAAAAAAACACTCATGGGGCACCTCCGTAGGCCCAGCCTCTGACACCAGTGCCACCTCAGGTGTCTGGGAGGCAACAGATACAAATAAACCCAGAAACCTTCCCCGAGAGTGTCCCCTGCGCCAGGCCCCGAGCAGAGACCCTCCACAGGCACCTCTTCTATCACACCACACCAACCCAGTGAAGTGGCTCTGTTTAGCCTCCTTTTTCAGACAGGGAATTGAACCCTCAGGGAGGGTACGTGTTTTTCCAAGGTGACACAACAAGGAGGTAACGAAGCCAGGATCGCAGCAAGGTCTGTGGGAATCTCGAGTCTGCTGACCCTTGCCCCAACTGCCAAGCTACACAGCCGCCCATCCTCCCCACTGCCCCCCCAGACCCCCTCGCCAGCCAAGCGGCCTTTGTCACATCACCCGACAACTAGGCACAGAATCAGCTACAAGTGGAGGAGCTCAGGCCAAAAAGACTCAGCCCCAAGAGTCGATTCTCTACTCCTCCCTTTACGTGCTTTATGATCTCAGGCCAGTCAGCTCACCTTTTCGAGCCCCAGACTCCTCATGGCTAAAACGGGGTGGTAGCAAGGGTAGTTCTTTGTCCTGTGATAATGAACCAATGCCTTAGGACTACCAGAATCGGGCCCCGGCCCCAGTGGCTGTATCTAAAGAAATAGGTGGACTGGTTGGTAGGAGGCCATTTCCAGCCTCGGCCTCAGCCCTAAAAAGTGTCTGGGAGGCAGTGGGCTGAATCCCAGATCCTTTCCCATGGAAACAGTGTTCTCAGGCCACGAGATCCTCTCTGAGCCACCAGGTCCCATGCTTAAGGCCAGTTCAGAGGATTATACCCACCTCGCTCTACCACCAGCCCGCCAGCCCCTATTCCATGAGAAGAGACTAGGGCATAACAGGTAAAATTCATGAGGCCAAGAACACAGGTAAGCCCCCAAGTCAGGGGCCATGCAGTGGGGTAAGGGGGAGGAGGTAGGCAGGAGCTTCAGGACAGCAGAGACTGCTGATGTCCCCCTGAGCTGTCAGAGGTCCTAGAGGCAAGGAGAGTCTGACTCTGCCTCTGTCTAGGTAGGTGGCCTTAGGCAAGTCACCCCTCTGGACCTCCATGTCCTCGTTGTGAAATAAAATGCTAATAAGCAGTACGGGGTTGTCATAAGCATTGAACGAGACACTCTGTATGAGGGCCTCAGCCCACTGTCTGTGTAAGTGGGAGCCCCGGATGGAGAGGACGAGACAAAGTGTGGCCTCTGTATTTTCCACACATGACCACAACAGTACCTCTAGTTTGTATACACTTCTTACAATGTGACTTTGACCCTTTTCTCAATAAGCAGTAGAGTCTAGGGGTACCTGGCTGGCTCAGTCAGTAGAGCACACAACTCTTGATCTTAGGGTTATAAGTTCAAGCCCCACACTGAGTGTAGAGATTAGTTAAAAATAACATTTTTTTTTTTTTTTAAAGAGTCTATGTCTTCTCTTCTAGAATCAGGGCAGGCTGTGGCTTCTACGGAAGTGACACTATGTAACTTCCAAAGCTGAGTCAGAAAAGATAATACACCTGTCCCGGCTCTTTGGGGACAGTTGCTTTTTGAACCCAGCCACCATGCTGGGAGGAAGCCCAATCAGCCCCATGGACAGACTCCTATGGAGAAGGACCAGAGCTTTCAGCCCACAGCCCTGGCTCAGCCCCCAGCCAACAGCCAGCACCCACTTGCTGGCCACATGACTGAGTCATCTCAGATGTACACCCTCCAGCCCCAGCCAAGCTGCTTCAGTTTTTGTCACAGGGAACTGAGAAAAACTCTCCCCATTGAGCTCGGATTGCAGATTTGTGAGCAAAATATATGATGATGGTTGTTTTAAGCCACTAAACTTGGGGGTGCTTTGTTTACAGCAGCAGATCACAGATTCAGAGAGGTTAGGGGAGTCGCCTGAGGTCACAGCCCTGGTCAATGGAACTGAGCCTGAACCAAAGTCCCCAGGGTCCTGGGGCAATTCTCCCTTTCACAATCCTCATCTAATAGATGAGGAAATCAGGGCTCAGAGAAATTCGGCAACATACTCTATGTCACAAGTGTTATGGGCTGAAGTGTATCTCCCCAAAAAGATAAACTGAAATGTAACCCCCACCCCACACATCAAAATATGACCTCATTTAGAAAGAGGGTTTTCCAAGAGGTCGTTGAGTTCATTAGGGTGGGCACTAATGCAATATGAGTGGCATCCTTATTTTTTTAAAAAAGGAAATTTGGACACATCACACAGGGAAAAGACCAGGTGGAAGCACAGGGAACTTGCCATCTACAAGCTAAGAAATGCCTGAGGCTACCACAATCTAGAAGAAAAGCCTGGAACAGATTCTCCTTCAAGGGCCCTCAGACAGTCAACTCTGCTGACACCTTGATTTCACACTTCTAGCTTCCAGAACTGTGTGACAATAAATTTCATTTGTTGGAGTCCCCAAGTCTGGTACTTTGTTCTGCAGCCCTAGGCAACTGATAGAGCCAGTGAGTGGGAGTCCAACCCAAGTGGGCCCGAACTCGAATTACGTTCTACTGCCTCTCCCCTGAGGCATTCTGGGAAGGCTTCCTGAAGGGAGTGGCATCTAAGTCCTGAAGGATGCAGAGGAGTTAGCCAAGAGGTAAAGGAGGCCAGGGCGGTCCCTGCGGAGCGGTGGAGCGGGGCCAGGAGGCCTGCTCTGAAGTCCGAAGACCTCGACTGGCTGGGATGGGCTGCGTGTGGCGGCAGAAGCTGGCCCGAGGCAGGAGAGGCCTTTGTTAATCCAGCAGGCAGGCCATTTGGATGTTATCCCGAGGGCAGTGGGGAGCCATCTGCCTTTTTCTTGTGAGTCTTGTCACCCCAGCGGGATTCCTCTAAGAGCATTTCACACTGGGCCCCGGCCCTCCCCCTTGGAGCCTGGAAGTGAGGGAAATGGTGGGTTTGTGCTCAGCGGGAGAGGCGCTGTCTTCGCAAAGCCCCCTCGGGTCTGGGAAGGAAGGGCTTCTACTGCGGCTGGCTTCCACCCCACAGGCCCCTCAAAAAGTGTCCTCACTGCCAAGTGCAAATCCAAATAAAGAAAGGCCTCCACTGAGCTGCTGGGGGTGGGGGATGGGGTGGTTTGGAGGGCCCTCAGGGTGGCTTACTGAAAGCTCCCCTACAGGGTGGCCCCGTCTCAGGAGGCCCAAGGGTGAACCTCAGGTCCTCACTGGGAATGGGAAGGTTTCTAGCTTCAGATGTCCCCTCCCACCCGCAAGGAGCTGTCAGGTGGAGTCATTAAGATCCCTGTTATCTAAGCAGGGCCCCACAGGTTGAGGCAATTTGGATGCCACAAGCCTTTCTCCTAGCAACACCATGACGTCCCAAAATCCTCTTTAGTTCTCCCAGAGTCCTCCCCTACGTTCCTTTCAGATCCCAAATGGGAGTTTCTGAGGTGTCCCCAGGCCGCCACCTCCCCTCCTGCCTCCACCAGTACCCACTCGGTTTTTCACCAGTCCTAGACGAATAGATGTTGTGTCCACGAGCACCTTGTCAGGGAACTGAAAGATGGAGCAGAGGCTGGGAGAGAGGAGCGGAGTGCAGGGGTGTGCCAGGAGCCAAGGAAACAGCACCCAGCCACTCCCCGGGGGCCCTAGCAATCTTTCCAAGAAGCTTAGGGGGTCTTTTAAGCCCTAAGATTCTCCTTGGTGGAGCCTAGAAGACTGAGTGGTCGACCTGACAGGAGCCAGCCCCCCTGGCCTGGTTGACTGGGTTCTCCCCAGGGGGTCCTGCTGCACCGCCCCCTCCCGGGCATCCCGCATGGCACAAGAGAGGTCAAGAGTAGGTCAAGAAGGAAGGCGAGGGGGGGAGCGGTGTGTGAGGTGTTTAACTCAGACCTCAGTCTGTGTGTGTTTGTTTTGTCTTTGCTGCTGGGAAAGAATCAGGACAGAGCCTGTCTGGGGCTTGTTCTCAGCAGGCCCCAGGAGGTAGCCAGGCCCTCTGGGGTGGCCGCAGGGCTTGGAGACAGCCTGTCCCCACGCTGCCGTGAAATCTAGATTAGGCTGGGTTTCCAGGGGGAATAAAGAGGAATGATTTCCTAGGAAGGGGATGGAGTCAGAAGATGCTCAGGGCACCAGCAGGGGGGTGGTCAGGCTGGGGCAGATGGTGATGGATGAGGAGCAGCCCTGAGATGTCTAAGGACCGAGGTGTGGGGGAAGGCCAGAAGGGCCTGGAAGTTCTGTTCTGTAGGCCAACCCTGCAGCGAAGAGGTGGGGTGGCTCCATGGGGCCAGTCCCACCAGCCCTGGGACAGGAGCTCAGAGTCAGGCCTGGGTTACCTGGGGGAATATACAGGCCCCGGCAGCTCTTGCAAAACTGAATTCACAGAAGCATGCAGATTCCCCAGCGGAGGAAAAAGAAAACCAAAGGAGACTCAGAAACAGACAAAAGGAACCTACAGACAGAATTAGGGAGAGAAGAAGAGAGCACTTGAGGGAAAGATGATGAGAAGATTAGAGATCTACAGAAAGAGACGGGGAGAAGAAGAGACAGAGGGTGGAGGGAGGAGGAGGAGAGTCAGGGGAGGCGGAGGACCGAGAACAGGCCAACTGGGAAGAAGGGAGAAGAGAAGGGGGCAGGTGAGAGGAGGGGAAAGGAGGGAGAAAGAATGGAAGGAGGAGAGGAGGGTGGAAGGCAAGCAAGCTTCACGGGGACAGAGGGACAGTCGCAGGCCCCAGGACAGGCAGCCTTGGGGTCCCAGGCCACACAGCTCAGGGCAGTACTGCACCGCCACCCTGCCCACCCTCTGCAGAGAAGTACGCAGAGCCCGAGAGCTGACAGTCCTGAGGACCTAGCCCCCTGAGCCCCCACCCCAGCACCCCAGCTGGGGGAGTGGAGACAGAAAGGCCAGTCTCCATCCTGCCCCTCACCTGAGTGCCCAACGCGGGGCTGCACCCTCCGCCTGCTGACCCCATCCCGCAGAGACTCACCAAGCCCTGGGCCCAGGAGCCGCAGCTGCTCAGAGGAGGAGCTCTTTCCAGTTCACCAAAAGGACATCCTAAAGGCAGAGAGCAGCCCCGATTTGGGCCCTATCAGCCACCATTTAGCTATCTGTCCGCACTTGGCAGCAAGGAGAGCTGAGGAACGTCATCTTTATTTCAGGAGGCCTGGTGCCCCCTAACATTTGGAAGTTCAATTTCTAAAGAACGAAGAATATTGACAGACATTAAGCAGAGAGCATCAGGCTCCCAGAGAGAGGGAGAAGAGATCGATGTCGATAGGGGAGCCAGGAAGAAAGGGGGGCTAAAGGTGTAAGGCATCTCTGAAGGGGAAAGACCAGAGTCAGATGTCAGGGAGCAGGGCATGGGGTGCAGGGGCAGGATACACACGCGGCTTTCGGCACAAGGGGGGGTGCCCTATATCATCTCGTGGGCCTTAGGAGTCAGCAGGTTCTGGCTCTGCCCCTCATTACCGGTGGCTTTGGGCAAATGCTCCCAACTCCTGGGACCTCAGTTTCTTCCTCCGTGAAATGGGCATAGCCAGCGCACGGACTTCCTGGGTTACTGTAAGGGTGCGGTGTGAACTGTCAACAGCACACACAGCAGTGCAGCACCCAGAAGGAGCCCTCAGCCACTAGAAGCTCTGACAGAGCAGGGGTGAGTGGAACCAGGCGGAGGGAAGCCGCAGGGGAGGAAGCCTCTAGGAGCCCCTTTGGCCTGGGCCATCATTTTGCCCCCTTGGAAAAACCCAGTCCCAGCAGGCTGGCAGTCACAAGAATGCCCTGAATCCTTTCCACACTTTTTCAATTTCATCCTCCCACAGGGCCTAGGAGGTGGGATCTATTCTCATCTCCATCTGAATGAGGAGGGTGCACGGGCTCTAAACACCCAGCGTGCCCAGTGTTGTCACAAGGCTAATAAGCAGTTGAGCTCAGGTGCTCGAAGGGGTCCAGAGAGTCCTCTCTGCCAAAAGCACACCCCTTTCCAGCAGAAAGCCGCTTTAGTCTCTCTGAGATGAACATTCTCCCCTTAGGCATAGAAATCCTGGCTGGACCAGCCAGCAGGTACCAGAATGCCTGGGGAACCCTTGCCTGGCTGCGGGGAAAGCCCCAGGCCCAAGCACAGGAATTCAGTGCGTGAGACACCTCCCTCCCAGGCTTTTCCTTGACATTCCTCTCCTCCGGCTTGGAGGAGGAGGGGTTGCAGCAGGAAAAAAACTGCCCACGTCCAGCATCCAGGTCGAGGTCAGGGATGCTCATGCCAGGATGGGGATCCAGCAGGGGCCCCTGCACTGCTCCAGAGAGCAGACGGGAGGGGCCGGGGCAGAGAGGGGGCCCAGTGTTTTCTCCCAGGCTGCTTGGAACAGGATGTTCTGAGATGAGGAGGCAAGCCAAGAAACAAGGCGTGTGTGCATGTGTGTGCGCATGTGTATATGTGTGTGTGCGCGCGTGTGTAGGGAAGGTGAGTGGCACAATGGGATGTCAAGGGCAGGATGTGAACAGATGGGGAGGGTTAGGCATTTATCTGAGCAGGGCAGGTGGGAGCTCATAATGGAGGATAGAGGGGGCAGTAAAGAGGAGAGAAAGAGGAGGGGAGGGAGGAAAAGGAAGATCCCAGGGATTTCAGGGGCATCTCATGCTCTCACTGTCCCCGGCCTCCTTCCACTGGAAGAGCACAGGGGTCCCTGCTCTGAGGAAAGCCTCATGGATCATCCAGGTGGTGGGGGTAGAAAGCTGGCCAAGGTCTCCCCCATCTCCTTGGCCATCAGCCTGTGGCCTCTCTGGCTGACAAGTGGGTTTTATCGGAGTTACATGTTGGCTTATTTCCCACCCCACGCCCCTCCTTCCTGATGAATCAAGAGCAAGAGGCTGATTTGGGACCACTAGTTCTGGGCATTGCTTCAAGGGGTTCGGGCATGTTTCTGGTTCCACTTAGGGTTTCTGTCTGTGATTCACTAATGATTCATTTGGTTCTGTAAGAAGCCAGCCTGTCTTGGTGTTGATGAGTTGAGATGAGGGACGGGCTGGTGGTAGCTGGCTGGTTGTCGTTGGGATTGACCAGGCCCCAGGCTCTGGGAGCCTGTGACTAACTAGGACAACTGAACTGGGTGGATGGATCGGGCTTGACTGGCTAGGTGACTGGTTGACCAGAAGATGGACTTGCTGACTCCAAGTCTGATTGACTGGTTGACAACAACGCACTTGGTGGGTAGTTGACATGTTGGCTTCCTAATTCAAACTGACTCGAAAACTGGGTGACTAACAGTGATCTACCCAGTAGCATGGAGTGATGATCTTGCCTGAGTGACGTTAGCTGGCTGGGGGAGTGGCTGTCTTCTTCAGACTGACTGGATGTCTGACAACGACCCCAGAACCTTGACTGGTGCCCTTTAGAGCACACTTGACTCTCAACTGGCTGGCTGGCTGCTATTCCTTTATGGCCATGACTGACCAGGCTATGGACTGTAGCTGCCAATAACTATTGGTGACTGACCAACAGGCAGAAACTGACTATGCCCAATGGATGGGTCTGGCTGGGTGACAAGGCTATTTGCCTTAGTCCTTGAAAATCGAGTGTCTGGCTGCCTTGACTGCTATAGACCACCTGATGACCAGGGGAACAGAGCCTAGCTGTGAGACAGCACCCTGCCAACTGACATGCTTTAAATGTGCTGACTGGCTGACCGATTTTGATTGGCCTTTGGGTGACAGATGACTACTGGGGGCCTGGTTGGCTGTATGAGGGAGGCTGACTGACCCTGCCTCGACTGGCTGACTGGCCGGTTGGTCAACAGATTGAGTCTGACCAGAGGAGGGGGAGACCAGCTGACCACGGCTGTGACTCAGACTGTGAGAGGCCACGTCTGACCATGTAGCCCCGGCTGTATAACGGAGTCTGCCTCTGAGACAACGAACGATTGATTGACTGACTGGCTGAGCTGGGCTGGCTGGCTGACCGGCTGGCTGTGACCGTGACCCCTGGTGTGAACAGCTGTGATTGGGTGTAACTGAGTCCAACTGTGAGTCAGTGGCTGACTGCCTGACTAGCTGACTGGTGGAGGCCGGCCGGACGACTGGCTGACCGCAGCTGCTGCGACTCGTGTCGCGAGTGGCCCTGCCTCACTGTGTGGCCCGGGCTGCGGGTCAGAGTCTGACTGTGAGACCGTGACGGGCTGACTGACGGGCTTTCCTGGCCGACGGCCTCTGGGTTGGCCTGTAAACACAGTCCCTACCTGTCCCAGAACCGTGAGAGGCCCTACAGGGAGTAAGCCCAGCCTGAGGGACAGAGCGGCTTCTGTGGAGCAGCTGGGGCAGGAAGACGGAGGCAGGAGCCGCCAGAGGGAGAACGGGAATAGGCCCTGCCCAGGGCTGGGCCCAGATGGAAAGTTCTCCACCTCACCCTTGCAGGGGCTGGGTCCCTGGCGCACATTCGGTGAGCTGTGTTTTTGGCTCTAGTCTTATAGCTCCTTTATTTGGGGGGACCGGGGTGGCGGAAGGGGGAGGAAGGTTGCTGGGGGAGCCTATAAAAATATTGAGCCAATAACTCACTGACAGGACTCCGTTATAGGAGCCTGGTGAGGGGGAGGGGAGGAAGGAAAGCCAGGGGGGGCCGGCCCGCTGGTTAGGGGGCTTGGACAGGGGCCAAACTCTGCCCTGGAAAATTCAGGCCTTGTAATGTGGGGCTGGGGAAGCCTTGGGAAGGAGCAGTGTGTCTGTCAGGCACACCTCTCTTACTTCCTCAATTTTATAGCTAAGGAAACAGAGGCCCACGGCATTTCCCAAAACCCGGCACTCCTGGGGCCTCCCCATCTGAGCCCAGGATAACAGTGAACTCCCGCCCTCCCTCAGCTGCCCCAGCAGGCGCTGGGGGGCTGGTTTTCAAGGGGCAGAGTTGAGGACTTTGGGCAAGACGCTCCACCTCCTGAGCCTCAGTCTCCTCATCTGTTAAACACATTTCTAACAGGAAGGTGTTGGACAGAACTCAGATGCCTCTACCACCTGCCGTATGCGTGGTTTTGTCACCCACAAGTGCGAACTGTATCAATAATGGCTCTTCCTCTATAAACTCGAGAGAGGAGAAAACAGAATCCAAAGACTTCACCTCAGTGCCTGGCACTTAGTAAACCACCAAGGAATATGAGCATTCGTGATTATGGATACTCATCTCATGGGCACATGTAAGGATTCGTGAAGATCCTCCCTGAGAATGTACCTGGGAAGCCACAAAGCTCAGCCCCAAAGTGCTGGAAGGCAGCTGTGCAGCCTGGCAACCGCTCCTTCCTTCCCTGAGCCTGGCGAGGCTGTCCCCAGCCGCCCTGAAATGCCACCTGTCCCCTCCCCCTCAAAGGACTCCACAGACTCTCTGGGGGCTTGGGCTGCTCCTGACACTACAGCTACTGGGGCCTGGTCCCCAGGGACAGGGAGGTGAAAACAGGAAGAAATTCTCTGGGGTTCCCCTGGGAAGAGCCAAGGACCTACCTGTCATAAGGAGGCCCTCGTGGGGCATGGGGCTTCTTCCAGGAAGACCCAGGGTCTCAGGCCCTCCAGGGCCAGGAGGAAAGCCCAGGCTCTCCTCTGAACCGGGGCAGGCTGAGAACCCAGGTATGAGCCCAGAAAAAAATCCCTCCCACACTAACACAGTCACCCTGTTCTCAAAGAGCTGCTGAGGATGTGAGCTCATTTGACCTTCACAGCTACGCATAGCTGCAAATTAAAACCAAGTAATGAAGACTCCCCAACGGCACAGCCAAGGAACAGAAGGCTGCCCTCTAACTCATTCATTCCTTCGTGCGGCTTAAGATTTCCTACAAGCCTGCCTTTGAATCCCAGCTCAGCCAGTTACTGGATCGGTGACCTTAGGCCAGTGACTTCTTGGCTCAGAGCCTCAATTGCCCCCTTGGTAAAACGGGGATGACTCTAGCACCAGTCTCACAGGGTCATGGTGAAGATTTGACAAAATGCTCATTAAATGCTTTAAAAAATGTAAGACTCGAGGAGCTGAGAGTTTTCTCTCTTCGGCCCCACAACTGCTTCATCATCGCAAAATGGGACGTAAGTACCCATAAGGTCACAGGGTTGTTGGGAAGAGTTAACAGGCACTTAGCATAGTTGCAGCCACCTCTCATCGCTCCGGCGGCCCCGACTCACGTCCTAGGTGACCAGTCACGGCCTCCTCCACAGCTCTTCATAGGGCCTCCGTCTGGCACACAATGAAGGCTCAATAAACAGGAACTATTTGTCTTACTCTTATGGGCAAAGCAAAGAAGGAAACAAGCATTTAAATACGAAGGATGTGCTAGGGGCTAAGTGAAAGTGTGGGGGAAGGCAGGAAAGCAACCTCCGTTAATGGGAGAAACAGTGAAGGAAGGAGGAAGGGATAGAAGGCATCGGAGACATCTAGCGCTAAGCAGAGGGGCAGACAGCATCAGCTGGGGGGCTCCTGACAGGGGGAAAGCCCATGCAAAGACCCGGAGGCTAGACAGGATGGGCATCTGGGGGCACCCCAGATCCCAGGGGGGCAGGAAAAGGTGCCCTCAGCCCTGGTTGGGGTGGGATGCGGGCAGAACAAAGACCCTGATTCCTGAGTCCCAGAATATAAGCGGATGATCCTTTAGGCTTTGGCCAGGCCCTCAGCCAGTCCCAGCTGGGCTCCCCACTCCCCTCACACTCCAGGGCTTCAGGCAGGGGCAATCACTGTCCCATTTTACAAAAAGGAAAAGAAGAAAGAAGAAAGAAAGAAAGAAAGAAAGAAAGAAAGAAAGAAAGAAAGAAAGAAAGAAAGAAAGAAAGAAGAAAGAAAGAAAGAAAGAAAGAAAGAAAGAAAGAAAGAAGAAAGGGAGAGAGAGAGAAAGAAAGAAAGAAAGAAGAAGAAAGAAAGAAAGAAAGAAAGAAAGAAAGAAAGAAAGAAAGAAAGCTACATTTATATTGGTTTTCTATTGCAGCTGTTAGAAATTGCGGCAAAATTAAGGGCTTAAAACAGCACAAATGTATTCTCTTGCAGTCCTGCAGGTCTGAAGTCTGAAATCAAAGGTATTGGCAGGTCTGCACTCTTCTTGGTTCCTTGCCTTTTCCAGTTTCCAGAGGCCAACTCTGTTCCTTGACTTGTGGTCTCTGCCTCTTATCACTCCCCTCTCTTTCTTTCATTTGCACATTGCCTCTGCCTCCCCAGCTTCCCACCTCCCTCTTAATAAGGACCTTTGTGATTACCTTGGATTCACCAGAATAATCTCCCCATTTCAAGATCCTTCAGTTAATCACACCTGCCAAGTGCCTCTGACCTCAGGGCCTTTGCACTTGCTTTATTCATTGCTTCCCATGTTTCCCCCCAAATATCCATATGGATCTTTCCTTCACCTCCCTCAAGAGTCTGCTCAGATGAAACCCCTCATCCATGTCCTGGTAGTCCTCATTCCTCTGATCCTGGTTTATTTTTCTCCATTCCACTCATCACCAACTGGTATATGAGAGAGGTGTGTGTTTGTTTATTTTCTGTCTCCTCCGACAAGAATTTAAACTGCACAAAGACCAGGATTTTTGTCTACCTCATTCACTGCCATATCCTCAACACGCACATTCAACAAAATGGTTGAAGTTCAGAAAAATAGAGTGACTTGCCCAGGGCCACACAGCCAGTAAGTGACCAAGCGAGAGATCTGAACCCGAGTGGGTCTGACCCTGCTACATTAATGGTTTGGCTCAATGATACCCATCAGCCTCTTAAAGTTTACTTCTGCGGGTACCAGGCCTTCAGGCCCTGCCCTCTGCCTTCTCCTGCTTGATGATGGGGTAATTGTGGGCTTCTGTGTGACTCACCCTAGGAAATAACCAGCAGAATAAAAATAGTTTCTGTTGGCCCAGGGCATTAGATTTCACAACAGAATGAGGGCACCGTGAGAGCAAGGAGTGTGCCTATTTCACTCGGCATTGTGTAATCAGCACCAGACAAATGCCTGGCACATCGTTGGTGCTCATGAAATCTCTGTTGACGGATGAATGGAGTTCACAAAATCTTTGTTGACGAAGACCTGCTGCTTCCTCGCTCTCTCGCTCTCTCTGTCTCTCTTTCCCTGTTCCCCTCTCTGGCCTCTGGACCACCAGTTTTCTGCCCCGAGATCCCGGCCACCCCCCTGCTTCTCTGTACATCCCTCTGGCTTCTGGATCTCCGGATTTCATAATGCCCCCCCCCCAAAGTCCCTGCGCTCAAAGGTTAATACCTGTGACCGTGACCCCCACAGTGTGGTGGGAAAGGCCCTGCATTAGCCTTCCTGCCTCGTACCCTCAGCATTGGCCAGAAGATGAAGGCAAATGTGCTCTCAGACCTTTCCCAACTTTTCTGTCCCTACTTCTCCTGTCCCCAGCCAGGACTTCTCAAGAAAAACATACCTTTTGCCCCTCTCTGTGCTTTCTTTCCTACCAAGCTACCAGAAATTGAAGCCTACAAATCTCCTATGTTGGGAGAAAGGGAAGAAAGCAATGGGAAGGTGTAATCAAGGGTTAATTAACCGCTCCCCACCCCACCCCCCGCCCCGCCTACAGCCCAGAGGGGCAGTGCAGTGGCAGCTGCAAGGGTGTCTCCCCAAAGAAGAGGATGACAGGATCTGCAGAAGGCCTTTTGGCTTTACTTAGGGGAGGCCCCAATCACTGTCACTGCAGTATTTGTTTAGTTGTGCACACAAACATTTCAGTCACTAAAGCATCCTAGGACCAGCACTTGGTTAACTCTACTAACTCCATGGTCTTTTTTTTTTTTTTTTTAAGATTTTATTTGTTTATTCATGAGAGACACAGAGAGAGAGGCAGAGACACAGGCAGAGGGAGAAGCACAGGCTCCCTGCAGGGAGCCCGATTCAGGACTCGATCCCAGGACCCCGGGATCACACCCTGAGCCAAAGGCAGATGCTCAACCACTGAGCCACCCAGGTGCCCCTAACTCCATGCTTTAAAGCCTTTGCTTTACAAACACACTCACCCCGGATCACTATAATAATAGAGCTGCCGCGAGGGTATGGCCGGTACGTACCACCAGCCAGGGCTCTGTGCTGAGCACTTTATCTCTGTTAAGACTCAGCAATTTCACAACATTCCTGTGAAATAAGGTGTGTCCATTCCATGGATGAGAAAACTGAGGCTCGGAGAAGTTAGGTCACTTGCTCAGGGCCACAGTGTTCTTCTCATTTCCGCTTTTGTCCTCCTGCAAGGGGAATCAGCACACCACTGTCCAGAGGACAATCTAGCTGCTCTTTTCATAAAGTTTAATTGGAACACTGCCATACCTGGTCACTTATGGATTGCTTCTGGCTGCTTGGTGCAGTGCTGATTAGTCACAGCAGAGACAACACAGTCCCCCAGGCCAAAAATATTTACTATCTGGACTTTTGCAGAGAAAGATCACAACCCTTGCCCTATAATCTATTCTCTGCCTGTTCCCCAAAGGGATCCTTTGAAATGTTAATTCAAGTCATGATGCAAACTGTTTAAAATCTTTTGAATAAGGTCCAAATTTCTTCCCATAACCCACAGCATCAGCAGGATTTGGTAGCTGCTAACCTCTCCCACCCTCACTCCCACTGACTACATTCCAGCACACAGGACATTTTTCCATTTACCTAATGTACTGGGCTCTTTCTAACCTCAGGCCCCTTGCACATGCTGTTCCCATGTCTGGAATGCTTGCCCCCATCCCCCACCCTCAGCTTTTTTTTTTTTTTTAAGATTTTGTTTATTTATTCATGAGAGACACAGAGAGAGAAAGAGAAGCAGAGACACAGGCAGAGGGAGAAGCAGGCTCCATGCAGGGAGCCTGATGTGGGACTCCATCCTGGGACCCTGGGATCATGCCTTGAGCTGAAGGCAGACGCTTAACCGCTGAGCCACCCAGGTGTCCCCACCCTGGGCTTTAAGTCTTAGCTTAAATACTATTTCCTCTGAAAGGCCTCCCCTGCTGTTATTCTGCATCCCCATACCTGGTCTGCTTCCTTTCTAGAGTGATGACAGTTTGTCATTAATTTATCTATATTTTCACTTTTAATCTCTCTTTTGCCCTAGGCTGTAAGCCCCACGAGGGCAAGGGCTGTCGCTGTGTTGAGTGCTTTATCTTCTGCCTGGCTCATAGTAGATGATCTATTAATTGGTCTATGAATATTTGAGTGACCTCAGCACACGCATGCTGGCATCCAGGCCTACGGGACTCCCACCCACCTCCTCAAGCAGATACTCCTGTCCCCTTGTCCTTCCCACAAGCACTCAGGAACCAAGATTCATAAAAGTCTGCAGAGGGACTAGATGAGTCCTGAGAAGAGCACAGGCCAGCCCCTGCCCTCAATGAATTCCCCAGGGACCAGGTTCTAGCACCTGAACCTCTTCCCTTCTTTGGAAATGACTGGCCAGAGAAGAGACTCCCCCTTGATGGGTTCCCGAGACCAGCCCCCTCCCCAGGGAGGACTTGGCTGCTCCTCACTCAGGCCCCACCAAATACCCCCCAAGCTCCCTGTCCCTGAGAGGCTTTGGGACATAGCTGGGCTCCCCTGGAGATGATGACACTGCAGGACTGGGTTTGGTGCTGGACAGATCCAGATCCCAGGTGTAAGGGAGCTCAGTGGTGGTCACTAGAAAGACACGTCCGAGCCCCCCACACACACACACCCTCCCCCCCCCTCCCCCGTGGCCTGGAGCTTGTGAACTGTGATTGTGACTGTATTTGGGAAAGGGTCTTTTCAGATGTAATTAAGGATCTCAAGGTGGGATCATCCTGGCTTATTGGGGGAGCTTCTAAATCTAATGACAAGTGTCCTTTTAAGAGACAGAACAATGTACAGATAGAGGCAGAGACACGGCCACATGCCCCACAACACCTGGAGCCCCCAGAAGCTGAAACTGGCAAGGAAGGATCCTTTCCTAGAGCCCTCTGAGACAGTGCGGCCCTGCCGCCACCTTGATCTCAGATGCCCCGGCCCCAGGACCCTGAGAGATTACATTTCTGGAGCTACGGGCCGCCCAGTGTGTGGCTAATTGGTTGGGACAGCCACAGGAAACCCATACACCTGGGGGGGCAGGCTCACGGCCTGCTTCGGCCCGTGAAGGTCAGGCTTCTGAGAACCACAGAACTGCCTGCTGGAAGGGGCACCAGGCCCAAGTCACCTGACATTTGCTGAATCCAGGCCCCCCAACTCCACCTGATCACTGTTCTCACTTCCACATGCCACTCTGCTCTTCTTCCCTCGATGTGTGTTCAGGGGACCCAACCTGCTCCCCTACTCAAGTGTCTTTCCAGGGAGAACCTCACCTGTGAGTAGGGGAAACCAGTACCACTTGCAATTCATCACGTCCGCCTCCCCACCCCCACCCGAAACATTAGTGAACCACTGACTACGTCCTGGATGCCATTCAAGGCTCTGGAAACGCAATCGGGGTGACGCAGACGTGAATCCCCATCCTCATGGGCCGGGCATCCTCCTGTGGAACAGGCTGGGGGATAACTGCCCAAATAAATACAAAGCTGTTAAAAGTCACAACGTGTATTGGCATGTCCCCTAAAATCATCTGTGACCCCCAGGTGGGGAAGTGCTGACACAGCCCCGCCCTTCCCTCCCAGGGGAGCAGGGTGGAGGCAGAGACAAGGTTTGAATTCTGGGTGTGCCACTTCCTGGCTCAAGGCCCCGAGAGCCCCACCAAAGCAGAAAGCATCCAGTTCCCAGTGCTCCTGGTCCCCTGCGGTCAAGAGCCTGTGCTTCGAGGGAGAAGTGGGGGGCCTCCTCCCAGGGGTACTTGGTGGGGCTGGGGCTGGCCGGCTTGCATGTCCCAGGTGCCGAGTCCGCTGTGCCCACAGCTGGCTGGGAGGGCAGGCGAGAGAGAGGCTCCGGGAGAGAAGGGACAGCCTGCCAGAGCTCAGAGCCTGTGCCAACCCCAGCCTCCCACGGGCGACAGGAAGGGGTGTCGTGTGACTTGTGGGATCTGTGGGCAAACAAACCGTGAAGCTGGATACTCGCCCAGGGAGGACAGGAAGCCTGCTTCTGAATCCTTTGGTTGCAATAAACATCATGCATTGAGGATCAACAATTTGTCAAACCCAGACGACCCGTTTTATATGGTTTACCAGCACAACGGTCATCAGGTTTACAGATGAGGAGACGGGGGCACAACGAGCTGACACGGCTCTAAGTGATAAGGTCAGGATTTGAACCCAGGGCTCACCCTAGCCACCTCACTCTACTACCTTTAGCTCTATTTCTGAGTTGGTAAGGTGTTTTTGATTGCAAGGAACAATTATCCAATTCAAACTTAAGCCCACCTCTCTTCCCAAAAAGAATTTATTGTAAGAGTGTTGGGCTTTCAGGCACAGCTGGATCTAGTTGCTCAGTGTTCTCACAATTCTGACTCACCCCTTGGCTCTGTTTTCCTCAGGATCCGCTTCACTTTACAGTACCAGAAGTCCAAAGGTGGCTACCTGAGGCTCCAGGTTTCTACCCTGCTTTACAAATTTACTGGAAACAAGACCTTCTGTTCTAATAATTCTAATTAGCACAAGTCCTGGGTATCATTCCCATTGGTCCAGCTGGAATCACATGACCAGCCCAGAACCCATCATTTGATCAAGGGGTTTCAGCCTTCGTTCCCATTGGCCAGAAATGGATCTACCCCTGCAGTGAGGGGGTCAGGACAGCAACCTCTGGGAGGAGGTGATTCAGCACAGGGAAATCAGGAATCATTTACCAGCAGAATAGGTTCTTGGCAAGTGGAACCAATTGGCATCCATGACTGCCTGTTTCTCCCTTTAGTCTTTGGTCAAGTTCCACTGGATAATCTCCAGCCTCATCCTCATGAAAAAAGGAGGCAAAGCCTTCTCCCACGGCAGCAAGGCAAGATGGCCTTGGGGTGAGCTGCCTTTGTGTGGTGGATTGGATTGTCGAGCAAGTGGCTTGTACCTTTCCCTGAACTGATGGTATGCTTGGCCATTCGACTGCCTTTGGTCCACAGGGTGTAAGTGAGTGTGTGGGAACAGAAGTCTTAGAGGTGTTTGCTTCATTAATTCGGTCTTCTCTGCTTCTGCCATTTACCATAAGAAATCCTCTGGGAAGGGGACGCCTGGGTTGTTCAGCGGTTAAGCATCTGCCTTCAACTCAGGGCATGACCCCGAGGTCCTGGGATCGAGTCCTGCATCCGGCTTCCTGCAGGGAGCCTGCTTCTCCCTCTGCCTATGTCTCTGCTTCTCTCTGTGTCTCTCATGAATAAATAAATAAAATCGTAAAAAAGAAAGACAGACAGAAAAGGGTAACTCCAGATTGCAGAGCAAAGAAATACATGGAACATACCCAATCACAGACCCAGCCTGAAGCAGAGTTACCCCAGATGATCCACAGACCCAAGAGCAGGACATATAAATTGTTTTTGTTAGGCTCCTAAGATTTGGGGGGAGTTGCTCGTTGTTTGGCATTTTGACAGCAAAATTTGATGAACGCACTTTGAAAGTTTAGGAGGTTTTACGTAGGAGGAGACCGCGATTCTTTGAAGTCCACAGTCTTTCAGGAAGTTACTACTGTGAGCTGTGGCTGGTATGTATTCTGCTAACATCCCCTGGGAACCCAGAAAGCCACTGTAGTTTAACACAGCAGTCATACCCCAACTCCTCCCCGAGAAAGTCTCCCCAGGCCAAAAGGGGGTTCAGCATCTTTTCTGGAGTCCTGCAATTTGCCTTACTCTCCATCTGGGGTCTCTCAGGATCTTCTTTTTCTTTTTTTTTTTTAAGATTTTATTTATTTATTCATGGAGAGACAGAGAGAGAGAGAGAGAGAGAGAGAGAGAGGCAGAGACATAGGCCGAGGGAGAAGCAAGCTCCCTGCGGGGGGCCCAATGTGGGACTCGAACCCAGGACCCCTGAGCTGAAGGCAGATGCTCAACCACTGAGCCACCCAAGCATCCCTCTCAGGATCTTTTCTAGTTGCTGTGTTGCCTCCAGCAAGTCACTCTGAGCCTCGGTTTCCCCATCTGCAAGAGGGAATAACACTAATCCTTGGCTTTGGGGGGAACTAATTGAGAGAATATACATAAGACACAACTCCAGCGCCTGGTGTAGTGAAATGTCAGTCTTCTATCTTTTAAATGCCTGGAGGAGTAAAGATGTGTCCAGTCCGTTCCGCCGAGCCTTGGGAAATTCCTGCGGGAAGCATGTGTGTATCCCACAGCAAAGAAGCTCTAGGAGCCTGAACCTGGGAGGAAAGGAATCTGGAACTTGGCAAGGCAGGTTTTTCTCTTCTGTTTTGTTTTGTTTTGTTTCGGTTACTTGAAATCACAGAGCCGATTTATTTACTTTGACGGTTCATCACACAAATAAAAATAAAACAAAGACATGTGAACAGTGCCGGCAGTTGCTACAACTTGAACCCATGGGGAAGAACCATGGCGGGATGAAAAGTCTCAATTCCATTAACTGGGAAGACACTCGACTCCCATTTTTCATTTCCATTGGGAATTTCCTGTGAGGTGGGGCTTTGATGCCCATTGGCCGAGCAGCCACTGGGCCAGCCTTTATCCGGCTCTGCCTCTCCCTAGCCCTGCTGTGTGGACCTCAGAGTTAAAGCGTGGCCTTTGCTCAATGACCATGGCAAAGCAGTAGCAAATCCGGTGCTCAGCAGGTACCAGGCACTGCGTTAGACACTGGTTGTGCAGCATCTCCTTAGCGCTCACCCCATCCCCGCGAGGCTGCTGTACGCTTTACATCAGATGAAAAACAAAGACTCAGAGGCTTCAGGTGACGTGCCCACACCCCACATCCAGAGGGGGGCAGATCCAGGACCTGAAGTCAGCTCCGATTACAAAGCCTGCACCCCAAATCCCTAATTTGGGCTGTGCCGCCCAGTCCTGGGCACTGTCAGCCCCAGAGGATGCTGGGTCGGCAAGACTCACCTCAATCTTATATGGAACCCCAGAAAGAAGTTCAATATCAGGGCCTTCCTTCTCCTCATTCTGTACTTCTTGCCCCAGTCTCTGAATCTGGCCATGGCTCCATCCCTCTCCGGGGAAGGATGATCCAAAGCTGCAGCCTCTTCAAGCCCATCACTGGCCATATCTAGGAAGAGCACCCTTGAACTTTGAACCTTCCGGCCCCGCAGCAAGATCCCCAGTCCAGGCCTTGGTGGCGAGCAGATTGCTGTGCTGCAAAGCACACTGTAAGGGGGCTGCAGACCCACGTCCTGCTCTTGGCATGACCTCTTCCCAGTCGCATGGCCTCAGGCACAAATCTCCCTGGGCCTCCGTTTGGCCATCTATAATGGAGTAGCATACATTTGGCTCAAAGGTCTCCAATTTTAGGCGAGGACACCACTTGGAGAGAGCAGAGGCAGGCTTCCATGTGTATAACCACCGAGCAGCTGTTGCACACGAGAGAGGTCTGGGTCTTGGCACGCTCAGTCCTCACAGGGAGAAGCGAGAACATTACTAACCTGGCTCATCCCTGAGGCCCCATCCAGCTCTAACATTCTGTGTGATTCTTGGATCTCAACAATGCTCCCCAGAAAAGCTTTTCTTCCCAAATGCATTCATCAAGACCCTTGGGCTCCAAGTGACAAAAACTCAATTCAAATCAAGTTAAGCCAAAAGGAGGGATATACGGGCCCAGTCCCTAGAATTCCACTGCAGTTTTTTTCAGACTTGGTGCTCCCCTACTTAAAGGCCCCCTGAAAGGTCTTTTGCAGCCCCGGGGAAAATGTGAATGCATTCCTTTAGCCTCTCGGTCTCTGCGTGACCTGGCCCCTGGTTCTCACTCCATCCAGAACCTGCCTCTCTCTCATCCAGGCCTTTGCACATGCTGTGCCCTCCACCTGGGATGTTTTCCCCACCCCACCCCACCCCTGCCCCAAGCTCTTTTGTATCTGTATCTGGCTCACCCTCCCCTTCAGGCTTCAGCTCATTTGTCATCTCTTCAGAGAGGCCTTTCCTTTCCTCCTCTAACTTAGGTAGTGCCCGTGGCTCCCTTTTTCTCACCTGGCCATGTGTCCTGGCCATAGTCCGCAGTGAGATCATCCATGTGCTCACGTGCTTGCTGTCCAGCTCCCTGTTAGACTGTCCATTGCACTCTGAATTGCTCACTGAGGCATCCCTGACACCCAACACTCTACTCGCTGTGCACAAGTGCTCCATAAATATTTGGGGAATGAATGAATAAATGGTTGACAATAACTCTTCATGCTTTATCAAGTCCAGATTCCTCTGCCTCAAATTCACCATGTCCCTGCAAACCAGACCCTCTTGTTTTTCTCAGCTGCAAGCCACACCCCCTGGCCAGGTTTGTAAACCCTGGCACCTCCCACCAACCCACTCCCTAGGCGTGCCAAGTCTCCCCTTAATCTCCCTAAGCCAACGGCTTCTGCCCATCCCCACCACCCCTGCTCCAGGCCAAGCTGCTATCTCTCTCCCTCAGGGCTCCTGCTGCTGCTTCCCCGGGGTCTCTCCTGGAGCCCCTTCTCACCTCGCTCCAACCTCATCCCTGCAGCACTGCTCTAATGAGAAGCTATCAGAAGACTTCCCAACACTCAGAGGAAGCTCACCACTTTTCTGTAGGACACAGCTCTGCATGGCCTGCCCCCAGGAGCCCACGATGTGCCTTCCTCCTGCCCCTCTCTTTTTGCTCCAGCCACTATGTTCACCAGACTCCTGCTCCCAGCTTAACAGAGACCTTACCACAGTTGTTCACACGCATCTGCTGGGGCTCCTGGAGCATGTCTGCATCCTCCAGCTCACTTTACACTCTGGGGGCAGAGACACTGCCTGGCCTTGCAAGCGCAGTCCCGTTCCTGGCATTCGATGTGCTTGATAAATATTGGCTAATGAATGGTTGAATAAACACAGTTGAATAACTATCATATGCCACACGTTAAGCTAAAAATGTAAATACGTTTTCTCATTTTCTCAACAATCTTGCAATGTCGGTACTATTATGTTTGATGAATGAATCAATGACTGAAAGACCCAACAGGGGCAGAGCCACAGTCCAGAAGCGTACAGAGGTCTGGAGGAAATAGAATTTGTGAAAGGCACCTAATTTCAGGAGCTAGTGAATAAAAGAGACGGTGGCAAAATGAAGCCCCACAGTGTCCACTATAGGTTGAGCTGTATTCCCTGGCAATTCCTGTGTTGAAGTCCTAACTCCCAGTACCTCGGAATATGATCTTCTTAGGAGAGAGGGTCTTTGCAGATTAAATTAAGATGAGAGTTGTTAGTGTGGGCCCGAATCCAATGTGACTCACTGGTGTCCTTATCAAAAGAGGAAATGTGGTCACACAGAGAGACACACACAGAGGGAAGGTGATGTGCAGGCACATGGACAGAAAACAGCCAAGGAGAGGGGGCCTGGGACAGATCCTGCCCTCACAGCCCTCAGAAGGCCCCCGCCGACACCTCGACACCTCGATCTGGGACCTCTAGCCCCCCACCCCAAACTGTGAAACCATTAGTTTCTGTCCTTGAAGCCACCCCCCACCCCAAGTCTATGATCCTTGGTGACAGCAGCAGGAGCAGACTAGATGGCATCTGAAGGCATTTGCATCCAAAAACATTTTTCAACCCTGGTGGGCCAGATGAAATTCGTCTGGAGGCTGCATCCTGGGGGAGAGGGCACAGGTGGCAGCGCCGTGCTTCCCCAGTCCCAGCCACATGCTCTCCACTGGGAATTGGCTCTGCGGGAAGCGGAGGTCAAGCAGATCAAATGGGAATTCAATTATGGTTTGGAGATGAGTCCTCGAGGTCACAGATTAAATGAGGGCAGGTACTGGAGCCAGGGCCTCCCTGTGGCGCTTGTACCCCAGGCTCCAGAGGTTGGGCAGTGGCTCCCTGCAGAGCCCGACAAGGCCCGGCCTGTTTGTCAAGTATAGGGGAAAACCCGAATCCAAAAGAAGACGTTCATTGGATTAGTTTAGACATGCCCGTCGACTAATATCCCCAGCATATGGTAATCAATGCTCTGTAGAGCACATTGCTGTTTACGAGTTATCTGTTAATTGTAAAAATTGAATCTATTTTTCCCCCTCCATTTAGTTCAGAAATCTCATGTTACACGGAAAGGTTAATTATAAACCGACTTCTAAGAACCCTTTGTTGGAAGCTTCTGTTTCATTTTCTTCAAGATGAGTCCTTGAACTCCATATTTGGGAATGCAGACTCGGGCTGGCTTAGCGAAATCACTTCCTCCTTCCACAGCCCCCAGATGCAGCAAACCTCTCAGATGGCCTGATGGAGCTGGGCTGGCCAGAAACCACTTCAAACCACCCCAACCCGTCTAAAATGTGGTGGTGGTGCTTTTTCCATTTAGATTGAAGACCACCATCTTTTCAACATGTTGTCCTGGTTGCAAAAGTAAGAGGGTCTCAAGTTCCAGGACCACAATGAGAGACATACAATATTCCAGTGGCTACACCAATTAGGTCTGTTTGCTCCCAGCTCTGGAGAAGGTAAACGGTCTATTACTTGGCGGGTAATGCATACCACATGGCATTCCTCGGCCTCAAGAAAGCCTGCGAGGCCTCATTTTTCTAGTGATAACTACAGTGGCGTGGCACAGAGTAGGGCCCCAGCACCAAGGCTGAGCACCTTCCCCACCGTTAGCTGCGCCAGGAACTTCCCTGCTTGCCGTGGCCCCAATGCAGCCTTCTCAGAAGCCTTCTGTTCTCTCCAAACATGTTTAGAAACTTCCTTACAGCAGGTGTGGTGTGGACAGGTTTTTGTCTTCCTGGCCACTTTTTGCTTCCTCTGGTCTCTTCAGCTCCGTATGTCTCCACGGGGTCATTATGGTACCCAGTCCCCGGGCATCATGGCTGGGCCATTTGGAGGACTGCATCCTTCTGTTCAGGTCAAAGGTGGGCATGTGACCCAAAGTCCCTGGGACTTGTACCTAGTGTGTAAAGATGGCCCTCCTCTTGGAAAGAAAAAAATATATATTTTTCCCCGTAGGGATATACACTTGAGCTTCTAGGAACCAGTGTTCTTGCCTGATGGAGTGATCCTGGCTGCAACTGAACCACAAAATAAATTACAATGATAATAATAATATTAAATCCTTATATAGTGTTGACTCTGGCAAGCAGTATTCTAAACATACTTTGTATGTATATTACCTCCCGGAATCCCCACAACTCTCCTCTGAGGTCAGTACTCTTATCATATCCCCATTTTACATAGATGAGGAAACTGAGGCACAGGAAGGTTTAGTAACTTGCCACATGTCACAGAACAAGTGAGATTCAAATCCAGGCAATCTGGCTCCAGAGTCTTCACTCTTAAGGTTACCATCGAGTGAGCAAGGGACAGAAGGAGAGATGTCATCAGTTAAGCCCCTGGATCTAGCCATGCCTGAAGCTACAACCTGCATTTCCCAGCATCACAAACCAATTCATTCCCTTTATTTGCTGAAGTTACTGTGTTTTGTTGTCTATCTTTCACAACGAAAGGAGTCCTGCTTCATATGTCCCTCCATACATTCTGCTTGGGTGTAAGACAGGCAAGAAGAATCTCAACAAATTTCCTATAGTCTACTTAACAGCGTTCTGACTATGAACATAAAATCCCTTCTTCTGCTTCTATTATTAATCTTATTCCACAGACTATGGAACCGAGGCTGGGAGAGGAGAGGTTAAGTCAGTCCTCCAAGACTGCACAGCTAATAAATGACAGGTGTGCCTGACACCCTGTCCATGACCCGACTACTTCCATCCAAATCCATGGTGTCATTACATTGATATTTTTCTTTTTAAGTTGATTGATTGATTGATTGATTGATTGGTTTTAGAGAATGAGAGTGTGAGCAGGGACGGGGAGGGCCAGAGGGAGAGAAAGAGAGAATCTCAAGCTGACTCATGCTGAATGCAGAGCCTGTCCCAGGGCTGGACCTGGACTGAAACCAAGAGTCAGATGCTTAATTGAGCCACCCAGGCACCCCATCATTATGCTGATTTGTAATGCATAGCCCAATCACTGCCAAAATTAACATAAAGGGTCATAGCAGAAATGCAGATTATTTTTTTTACATAGTCTCTACCTCCTACATGGGGCTAGAACTCATGACCACGAGATCAAGAATCATGTACTCTACTGACTGAGCCATCCAGGTGCCCCTAAATTTGATGTTTTTTAATGACAATTTTATTTATATATAATTCCCATGTTACAGAATTCAAACATTAAAATTCACAACTCAGTGACTTTTCCCATATTCACAGAGTTGTGTGGGCATCACCAAAATCAATTTCAGAACATTTCATCATTGGGACACCCTGGGTGGCTCAGCGGTTAAGCACCAGCCTTCAGCCCAGGGCGTGATCCTGGAGTCCCGGAATTGAGTCCCACATCAGGCTCCTTGCGGGAAGCCTGCTTCTCTCTATGTCTCTGCCTCTCTCTCTGTGTGTCTCTCATGAATAAATAAATAAAATATTTTAAAAAAAGAACATTTCATCATCCCCAGAAAAACCCTGTACCCTTGAGCAGTCCCTTTACATGTCCTATAAATTTGCCTGTTCTAGACATTTCATATCAATAGAATCATACAATATATAAAATTTGTGTCTGGCTCCTTTTAGTCAGAATAATGTTTTCAAGATTCATCTGTGTGGTGGTATGGATCAGTACTGTGTTTCTTTTTATTGCTAACATTGGAAATTCTATGGTTATACTGCATTTTATTTACCCATTCATCAGTTGATGGATATTTGGGGTGGGGGGGTTGTTCGTTTGTTTGTTTTACTTTTTTGGCTATTCTAAATAATCATGGGTATGTGTTTTCCTGTTTTCTTCTTTTTTTTTTTTATTTTTATTTATTTATGATAGTCACAGAGAGAGAGAGAGAGAACGAGAGAGAGAGAGAGAGGCAGAGACACAGGCAGAGGGAGAAGCAGGCTCCATGCACCGGGAGCCCGACGTGGGATTCGATCCGTGGTCTCCAGGATCCCGCCCTGGGCCAAAGGCAGGTGCTAAACCGCTGCGCCACCCAGGGATCCCTGTTTTCCTGTTTTCACTTCTTTGGTAGTACCAGGAATTGCTGGCTGTATGGTAACTATGTTTAACGTTTTGAAGAACTTCAAGACTATTTTCCAAAATGGCTACATCATTTTACATTCTCACCCACAATGTATGAGGGTTCAAATTTCTCCGCATCCTCACCAACATTTTTTATCATCCATCGTTTTTATTATAGCCATCTTAAGGGGTGTATCTCACCATGGTTTTGATTTGCTTTTCTCTCATGGTTAATGATGTTGAGCATTTTTTCATGTGCTTATTGGTCATTTGTATATGTATATTGGAGAAACATCTATTTAGATCCTTTGCCCACTTGTTAATTACATTATCTTTTTACAATTGAGTTGTAAGCGATCCTCATATATTGTATAAAGTCCCTTATCAAATGTATGATTTGAGAATATTTCCTCCCATTCTATGCAATGTCTTTTCACTTTTTTAAAAAATATTTTATTTATTTATTTGGGAGAGACACAGAGAGAGAGAGGCAGAAACATAGGCAGAGGGAGAAGCCCGATGAGGGACTCAATCCCAGGACCCAGGAATCATGCCCGGAGCCGAAGGCAGATGCTCAACCATTAAGCCACCCAGGCATCCCTTTCTTTTTACTTTTTTGATGGCGTCTTCTGAAGCATGAAAGGTTTTTAGTTTTTATGGAGTCCAATTTATTGTTTGATTGTGCTTTTGACATCATATGTAAATAATTACTGCTGGATCCAAGATCATGAAGATTTATTCCTGTATTTTCTTCTTTTATAGTTTTCATTCTTACATTTAGGTTTTCAATCTATTTTGAATTAAATATGTATATGGTGTGAGGTAGAGCATCCAGCTTCATTCTTTTGTATGTGGACATCCAGTTATCCTAGCAGCATTTGTCAAAAAGACTATTCTTTCTGTGTTCAGTTGTTTTGTACACTTGTCAAAAATCAATTGACGGTGAGGTTTATTTCTAGACTGCCAATTTTACTCAATTGCTCTATATGTCTATTCTTATGCCAGTTTCACAATATCTTGATTATTGTTGCCTTGTAATAAGTTTTTAGTGTATGAAGTGTGAGTCCTGTAAGTTTGTTTGTTTGTTTGTTTGTTTGTTTGTTTGTTTAAAGATTGGACTATTCTGGTTCCTTTGCATTGCCATATGAATTTTAGGATGAGCTTGTCAATTTCTTCAAAGAGGCCAACCGGGATGTTGATAGGTTTGCACTGTGTTGTAGATTATGGAAGAGTACTGCCATTTTAACAGTATTACATTTCTGATCCATGAACATAGGATGTCTTTCCATTTATTTAGGTCTTTTTTTTGTCTCTTTCAACAATTTTTATAGTTTTTGCATTTCATAGTATAGGTTTTGCATTTCTTTTGTTAAAAGTATTCTAAGTATTTTATTTTTTAAATGCTGTTGTAAAATGGAATTTCCTTAATTTTATTTTCAGATTATTATTGTTGATATATAGAAATACAATTGGTTTTTGAATATTGTTCTTTTTTCCTGCAGTCTTGCTGAACTTAGTTGCAATAGCTTCATTAGTGGATTCCTTGGGATTTTCTACAAATAAGATCATGACAGGTGCAAAGATAATTTTACTTATTAATTTCCAATTTGGGTGCCTTTTATCTCATTTTCTTGCCTAATTACCCTAGCTAGAAATTCCAGTATAATGTTGAATAAAAGTGGTAAGAGCACACATCTTTGCCTTTCTCCTGATCTAAGGGAAAGTATTTAGTCTTTCATCATGTAGTATGCTGTGGGGTTTTCATAGTTGTCTTTCATTCAGTTTGAGGAAGTTCTCTTTTTTTTTTTTTTAAGATTTTTAAAATTTATTTGAGAGAGAGAGAGAGAGCACAAGCAGTAGGAAGGGGCAGAGGGTGAGAGAGAAGCAGACTCCCTGCTGAAAGGGAGCCAACATGGGGCTTGATCCCAGGACTCTGGGATCATGACCTGAACTGAAGGCAGATGCTTAACTGACTGAACCACCCAGGGGCCCCAAGAAAGTTCTCTTCTATTCCTAGTTTGTTGATTGTTTTTATATCACAAAGGTGAAAATTAGTTTTAAAAAGAGACCTCAAAACTTTCAGATAAAGACAGAGCATTGAACGCACATATCATTTTGTTCTCTCTTGGAACACCATCTAAAGTGGAGTAAAAGTTTTTTATATTGTTTTGTTTTTTGCAAAAAACCACAGGTCTGAGAGAATGAAGAGGAGACAATAGAAGAAAATATTTTAAGCTGGAAAATAGATGGGTAGGCAACCACTGCCTGCAGAAAACCAAATCTAAGCCAAATTGCAAAAACCAACAACCAACCAAATCCTCCAAAAAGTCGGGAATTCATTGCTCATGTAATTCTAGAAGTGGAGGTGAAGGGTGGGGAGAACTGAATAAAGGGAATTGGTTAAAAGCCAGTTAAAAAAAAAAGTGATGGCTTCTCACATCTGCTCCCAGGGCTCACCTCTCACTCTAGGATGCAGGGGACCCTCCCCTCCCCTACCCCCCTCCAGAAAAGAGGTTTTTCCCCCCAGGAGAGTGTGAGGCAGAGGATGTGTGACTGTCCATGATAAAGACTGAGGCCTTAGATTGCTTCCTGTATATCTCTACCTCCAGGCAGGAGTTTGGAAGGATCTGATGAGCCCAAAATGAAAGACCTAAAGACATTTACATTCCAGGCTCCCCAAAAAAGAATTCCTTCACATTCCTCTACATTTAACAAGCTCTACTCTTGGCTTGGTGTTTTTAGCCTCTTAGCCTTCCTCTCTTAAATAGGAGATTTAGAGACACCTGAGAAGAGCCTTTACCAGGATATAAAACAAGGAACTTAACAACAGCAACCTAGTCTGAGAAAAGAAAGCTTTAAATCATCATTAATTTTCTCAGATGAGGAAATATATGGCAGGCATGAAATAAGAGGTGGAAATGACAAAAAGGAAATGCACAGAACAACAACAAAAAATAGCTCTTAGAAATTGGAAACATGACAGAAGAAATGAAGAACTTAATAGAAGAAATGGAAGGCAAAGATGAGGTGTATCAGTTTCCTAGGGCTACTCTAACCAAGTTCCACAGACTGGGGTGCTTAAAGCAACAGAGATTTATTGTCTCACAGTTCTGGAGGCCAAAAGCCCAAAATCAAGGTATTGGCAGAGATCAGTTCTTTGTGAGGACTCTATAAGGAGAATTTGTTCCTTGCCTCTCTCCTCGCTTCTGGTGGTTTGCTGGCAATTCTTGGTGTCTTGTAGCTTAGAAACATCACCCCAATCTCCGCTTTCATTTTCACTCAGCATTCTATCTGTATGCAGGTCCATCCCTGTGTCCAAACTGGCCCTGCAATAATGACATCATATTGGATTAGGACCCACCTTATTGACTTCAGTTCCACTTGATGACTTCTGTGAAGACCCTACTTCCAAATATGGTCACATTCACAGACTCTAGGGATTAGGACTTCAGCATCTTTTGCAGGGCATAATGCAGTTCATAGGATGAGGTCGTTTCTTTCTAAAAAGAACAAAAGCATAAAATGAACACAAAACAAAAATCACAAGAAAATCAGAGGAGGTACAATATCTGGATAACAGAAGTTCTAGAAACAAAAAGATAAGTGAAGTCATCAGCGAACTGTTTAAGGGAATTCCCCAACACTGAATAATTTGAATTTAGGGATTGAAGGCACCCACTGGGCATTCAGCATAGTTGTGAAAACAGACCCACACCAAAGAGCATAGTCATGAAATGTCAGTGTACTGGGGACACAGAAAATCTTTGTTATTTTATTTTAGATTTTATTTTATTTTTTTTAAGGATTTACTTTTTTATTTAAGAGATGGGGGAGGGGTAGAAGGAGAGGGAGAGCATCCCAAGCAGACTCCCCACTGAGCTCGACCTACAGCTCAATTCCACGACCCTGATATTGTGAGCTGAGCCAAAATCAAGAGTCAGACACTTAACCGACTCAGCTATCCAGGCCTCCCAAGATTTTATTTTTAAGGACTCTCTGCACCCAGTGTGGGGCTCAAACTCACATCCTGAGTCAAGAGTCCCATGCTCTACTAACTGAGCCATCCAAGTGCCCCCAAATAAGCTTCTTTAAATGTACAAAGAGAAAAAAAATATGTCCAATGCACAGGATTGGGTACCAGGGGGCTTTAGGCTTCTCATCAGCGTTACCAGATGTGAGGAAGAAAAATCACTTCCAAGATTGGATCATGCCAAGTGGGTGTGAAGGAAGAATAAAGACATTGTTGGTCTTGCAAGGTCTCAAAGAATGAAGTTCTCACATGCACATCCTTTCTCAGGAAGCTACTGGAGGATGAGATCCCCTCAAATGAAGGAGTAAAGCCACAAAGAAGAAGAATGGGGTGACAGAAGGTGGGAGATACAACAGAGAAGGAAGGACATGCCAGGATGATGGTCAAGGGAGGTCTCACAGTGAGAGTATGGATGGGAACAGGTCAGGAGACTCTAGGACAGATGTCTCCAGGAAGCTAAAGCTAGGACACCTGAAGCCAATGAATCCTTGGCAAAAAATGAGAGGACGGGCCAGTTAGCCTTTAGTTTCACTGTCCCCTCTGCATTTCCTCCCCTTCCTGACCAGCGGCTTCCAGGAGGCCATCTCTGTGGATTGTAACTCTGGGCTCCCTTGTCCTCAGCTTCCTGTTGGGTTGGCTAATGAGCCACACTGGCAGAAGATGAGAGGCAAGGAAGCAAGGGAGGTCAAGTGTCTTTCGTGCCCCTCTCTTCCTGCTCTGATGCCACCATCTTGGCAGTGGCTACATTATCCTTTCCTGACCACAAATCCTGCAAGGCTGCCCCTCCTCTACAGCTCCAAATCTGCTGGGATCCAGTAACCCTATTTCTCCCTTTGCTCTTCAGGCCTGACACTGGTAATGGTTTCCTACTGTTGCTAAAGTCTAGGGGTGCCTTTCCATCCTTGTCCACACCTCTCTGAATAGACCTTTCGTGTACAGTCCTTGGATTGAAAGCCCATGTGTTGGTGACAGGCTCCTTCTGACCAGGGACCTAAGCCTGTGTATATTTGTTTTTGAATTGGTGATAAATGCATAGAGAAATAAGCAAACACACAAAAATCATTCCTCCAGAAAAGCAAACCAAAAAGACAAAGTAATCACAGTTTTGTCATAAAACTCCACCATGATGTACACTTACATATATAGTCAAAATAATATAAGTACTGCTATTAATCTAATCAAATATGACATAATAATACAGAGAGCAGGTCAGGGGCAGGGAGAAGTCCGCATTGTAGAGTGAAAATGGGCAGAAAAAAAGAGAGCTAAAATCTCATTTGCCATAGCAGAAGTCAAGAAGTACCATGGAAGATGGAAAATTCAGGAAGGAACCCACTGGGCATGATTCTTATGACATATGGAAAGAAATGCCGAAGTAATAGTGATAAAGAATAAAAAAAGAGTTTCCTCTGAAGAAGGGGAAATGGAAGAAAAGAAAAGTTGGACTGGAAGCTGGGGCTGCTGTTACTCTTAAAGTACTGGTCAGCTAGGGCTGCACAACAAAACACCACAGATTGGGTGGCTTTTTCTTTAGAACAGATAGTTATATTTTCACAGTTCTGGAGGCTGGAAATCTAAGATCAAGACAGCAGCAGGGATGGTCTCTGGTGAGGACCCTCTCCCTGACTTGTGTACAGCTGCCTTCTTGTTATGCCTCACATGGCCTCTTCTCTGTGTGTGATGAGAGAGCAACGGGTCTCTGGTGTCTCTACCTTTCTTATAAGGACCAGTTCCCTTAAAGGACCTCACTCTTAACTTTACATACGTCTTTAAAAAAAAAAAAAACTTTATTGGAGAAAGAGAGAGGGAGAAAGAGAGGGAGAGAGCACACACAAGCAAGGGGAACAGCAGAGGGAGAAGCAGACTCCCCACTGATCAGGGAGCCCAATACCTGTGAATCCCAGGACCTGAGCTGAAAGCAGACACTTAACTGACCCACACAGGTGCCCCTACATGTGTCTTTAAAGGCCCTATTTCAATAAATAAATAAATAAATAAATAAATAAATAAATAAATAAATAAAGGCCCTATTTCCAAATAGGTCACATTGGGAGTTAGAGCTTCAGCATATGAATTTTGGGGAACACAATTCAATCCATAACACTTAACATGACCTGCTGATCCAGGAGATTCTTTGGACTATGGGCTTGTGGAGTAGGGGTACCTAGGGAGCATCCACTATATGCTAAAGCATCTTTATATAAAGGCCAGGACTGAGGCATAAAGAGATGGGTAAGGGTGGACATCGGTTACACATATGCTTCTCATGAGTCCTGCCTTTGGATCACACCAGAGACTCAGCATCAAGGGCTCCAGAGATGGACCAGACTCACACAAAGATCTTCCAGAGCAGAAGCAATTACATGTGTAACTGAAATTTCATCTCTTCCCCAACCCAAACCTCAGACCACAGAATTCCCCCACTTCAGGAACATTTCCCAGTTTTCAGTTTAGAGGAATTGGACTAGAAGCAAAAGGTAAGTGGGAACATGGGGCCGTATTAGTCTTCAGCCTGGCTCTCCCAGAGTTCTACGTGCTGCCACCGGGCTTCACTTGCCTCCCACTGTTAACAATGCAGCCAGAATGGGAAACTGGGTTTTTCTGTTCAGAGTCTCTCCTTGGCTACAGTTGGGTGAAGGCATTGGAATGGGGCAAGTGAAGTTGGAGTTGGTTTTTTCTAATTCTAGGTCCATTTCTGTTTATATTCTTGTAGTCCAGCAAGATGGTGTGGTAGACCAGTTAATGCGCAAAACATTTGCTGCCCCACCCCGTGGCATCCAGCCTGGAGGATGATTATACATCCCTATCCTGTGTGGCCATGTGATTCTCCGGCTAATAAAATGTGAGTGGAAGTGAGGTGTGTCACTTCTAACAGAGGCCAGAAGGAGCCAGGCATGTTTTGCTATCCCTTCTGCCACAAGACAGACAATCACATCCTACAGCGAGCCCTGTTCCAGAGTAAAGGGGACAGGAAATGGGGCTGAGAGTGACTCTTAGCCTGGGTGAGAAACAAACCTTTGCTCTTGTAAGCTTCGCTGGGTTGAGGTGTCTTGTTACAGCACCAGAACATGGCCTGAGCTGCCTGATTTGGGTGTGGATTTCTGTCGCTTGAAGCTGCCTGATAGCTGCCCCTGAACTCATGTGCCCACCACGTTTTCTGCCTAATACACACCGTTTGTTCTTCAGGGAGAAAGTCATTTATAGGAAGTGAGAGTCATGCCCAAATTGTCTGGATCCTTCTTGGCCTGCAGTGGAGATAGATAGATGGTAGATAGAAGATAGATAGATAGATAGATAGATAGATAGATAGATAATAGATAGATGATAGATTATAGATAGATGTTAGATGACAGATGATTGCTAGATGATAGATAGATGATAGATGATTGATAGATGATAAATGATTGATAGATAGATGATTGATAGATGTTAGATGACAGATGATTGCTAGATGATAGATAGATGATAGATGATTGATAGATGATAAATGATTGATAGATAGATGATTGATAGATGTTAGATGATAGATGATTGCTAGATGATAGATAGATGATAGATGATTGATATATGATAGATGATTGATAGATAGATGATTGATAGATGATTGATAGATGATAGATGATTGATAGATAGGCAGACTCACATCTCCTACTGGTTGGTTCTTTTTCCCTGGGGAGCCCCAACTAATACATAGTGGTTTAAGTAAAAGAGTAGTTTATGCCTCACCTCTAAGGGGTCCGGAGCTAGGCAGGCACCCTGGGACGACAGACAGCTCCATGGACTCATCGGAACTGTATTTTTCAGCTCTTCTAACTCTTACAATGCAGCTTCCATCCTTAAGCTGACCTCACGACCCGTGAGGACTGAGAGTTCCCGCCATCACCTTCAAGTTCCAAGCCCCAAGTCTGAGGAATCGCGCAAACTTAGAGTATGCTCGCCTCCCCCCCCCATTATCCCAGGACATTAGGGGTCTCTACTGTGAAATTGGAAGATGCCCCTGCTTTTATATTCAAATATGGCCCTTCTCATCGGACTGATTGCACCCCGGCCGTGCCCCGGGCCACACGCGGCAAGGGCTGTCAGGGTGTGAGGCTCTTGGGGTTCCTGTTGGGTCTGGGATGGTCGTTTCACGGGAGTCCGTCGGACTCGCTCCAGGGTGGACTCTTGCAGGCAGGCAGAGGCAGGCAAAAGTGGGCCTCGGAAGTCGGAGCTCCGGCGGAGCGGGGGAGGGGGCGGGGCGAGGCCGAGGGGGCGGGGCGAGGGCGAGGGAGGGGGCGGGGCCAAGGGGGCGGGGCGAGGGGCGA
Source organism: Vulpes vulpes (assembly GCF_048418805.1). Lineage (NCBI taxonomy): Eukaryota > Metazoa > Chordata > Mammalia > Carnivora > Canidae > Vulpes > Vulpes vulpes. The sequence continues at coordinate 72,871,175 of NC_132788.1, read as the reverse complement.
GGGCGACCGAGAGGGGCGGGGCTCTGGAGGGGGCGGGGCCTAGGGGCGGGCCGACCGAGAGGGGGCGGGACCGAGCGAGAGGGGCGTGGCTACAGAGGGGGCGGGGCTCTTGAGGGGCGGGGCCTAGGGGCGGGCCGACCGAGAGGGGCGCGGGAGCCGGGGGCGTCGGGGCGGAGGGCTGGCCCCCAGCTGGGTCCCCGCCAGGGGAGCTGCGGCCTCCTGGGACGCCTGCCCCTGCGCTCCTGTGACCCCGACGGGAGAGCCGGTTCCCCAAGCCTGGGGAGGGAGGGAGGGTCTCAGGTTGCAGCGCCCGAGCTCTGTCCCTTCGACCCCAACGGCTGCAAGGTCAGCGCCGGCCCCGGAGCGCGGCCTTCCCTGCGAGCGCGGGCTGCCAGAGGCGCTCCTGGGAGGAGGCCCCGGCTCCACCTGCCAGGCAGAGGTCCCCCCTCCTACTGCCCCCTCCTTCCCCCCCGGCCCGCAGGGACGCGCCGGCAGGCTGGAAGGACGGTGCTGTGGCACGCGACAGGGCTTCCAGGTCTGCGGCTTCATCCTTCAAGCGCACGCGGCCAGCAGGACGACAGCGGGGCAGCCCCTCCTGCCAGCCCGGGGGCTGCCACCTGGCAACCCCTCCTGCCCCCTCCCCCCTCCGGGTCCCCTTCCCTGGCCTCCTCCCCGCCCTGTCCCCGGACCTGGCCCAGGTCCCATCCCAGGCCCCTCCCTCTTCCCTGGCCGGGTCCCTGTATCCCCATCCCCTCCGCGGCCGGGCCCAGGCGGCCCAGGTGAGGGAACAACGGGCGGGGACCCAGACGCAGCAGCTCCCCGCCCCCCGCGCCCCGACACCCCTCCTTGGCGCAGCCGACTCTATTAAGCCAACTCTTGAGATGCCTGGGTGGCGGGCGGCGGGCGCTTCCGCAGGCACTGAAGTGGATGGCCAGGTCGAGAGGCTGCCAGTGCATCACCTGCCGTCAGGGAGAAGGGCCGCCGGGGCCAGGGAGTCAAGAAGGACTCACTTCAGCAGGAGTGTGACTGAGATGAGAGCAGATTCCGGAGCCCACGGTCAGATGTCCCCAGAAGGGGACAGGCACGGAGGGGAAGTCCCCGAGGCCAGCGCAGGCTGGCTGGGCTGAGCCAGCTGCTGGCTGCACTGGCTGGAGAGTCCGCAGTTAGGATGCCAGACCTCCCCTCTCCTGCACTGGGGGTTCTGCTTTAGGGCCCGGAGTGGTCCTCGGATAGGCACCTGCAGGTGACACAAGCCATGCCTCTGGAAAGCTTCTGTGGCTCCATGTGGGGCCTCAAAGGTAGGAAATGGCAGGTGTGCAGGACAGCCGAGTCACCCTGCGGAACGGGGAAGTGACATTTTGTAGGTGTCTACCAGGACCCAGGAACTTACCAGCCTCACTAAATCTTTATCATGCCTGTTACCATTGTACAGAGAGAAAATAAAACAGAGGTTCAAAGAGGCTCCATAATTTTCTCACGGCCACAGGCCATCCGTGGCTGAACTACAAGTCTTTTCACAAATGCTCCCCCCTCAGAGTTATATTAGTTGCTGGAATAAGTTTTTAAAATACCATACTAAAGAAAGTGAAATGGGTTTGTTTCCTGCATGACTTCTCAGAGCCTTTCATATGCTAATGACCATCGAGAAACTCCAAGAGGGCTCCTACATTAAACAGGATTTCCACCAAATTTATTTGGCCACAGCGAGGCATCTGGCCTAAGTTGTGTTCAAGGAACATATTTTGGAGGAAGCTGTCCATTCAGGCTCTTGAAAGCGAAAAGCCAGGACTCTGGATAGGATGGCCTTGATTCGAATCCCAGTTCCTCCACTTACCAGCTGGGTGGCCTTGGGCAAGTTCCTTAAGGTCTCCGCACTCCAGTTTCCTCATTTGTAAAATAGGCGGGCAGCGATTCCTTCATTCCACAGCCATTTATCCAGCACGGACTCTGCCAGGAACCCTTCTAGACTCTGAGGGCTATGTCAGTGCTTACCTCATAGAATGTGACAGATGGCAGTGTATGTTCCAGGGAGCAGTCCGGTTTTTCCCTAGGGGGCCAGAAAATAAATATTGTAGGCTCTGTGGGCCCAGGGTCTCCATTGCAACAACCCCACTCTGCCTTTGTAGCAGGAAAGCAGCCAGAGACAATACCTGAACGAATGGGCATGGCTGTATTCCAATAAAACTTCATTTAGAGACTGAACTTTGAATTTCATATCATTTTCACATCACAAATATTATTCTTTAAAATTTTTTTTCAATCATTTAAAAGTGCAAAATCAACTCTTTGCTCATGGGCTGTACAAAAACAAGCAATGGGGAAAGATTTGGCCCACGGGCTATAGCTTGCCCACCCTGACTAATTCCATAGGGTTTCTGTGAGGATTAAGGGAGGTAATATTAAGTGAGGATTAAGTAAGGCCCTAAAAACAGTACCAAGAAAGTGTGCTGTCCTTGCTACTTAAAGTTTGCTGAAGTAATGCCCTTGCACATAGAGTAGAATGGATTCAGAGTCAGGATGAAATGAGGAATATTCATAAAGCTGAGAATAATTGATTTAAAAAAAAGGGTCCTAGGCAAGTGTCATTCCCAGAGTCTGCCACTCACACCCACCATTCCCAGCTCACTCAGTACCATTGAAGCGTAAGTTCCCACTTGGGATTTACAGGCTTCTACAGAAGAGTAGCAAGCCCAGCCAGTTGTTGGCACCCTGCCTCTGCTCAGCAGCCACCAGAGTGGTCCCCACCTCTTGCCAAGCACACAGGCGAGCTGGCCCATCTGTCCAGCAGTGGCTGCTGACTGTTCCCAGATGAATGGAGGTGCTCGCAATCCTCCCTCTTATTAGCCTATTTGTTTGCTGCCTTCGTCTGCATTGTCAGGATGATCTCTGCACGCAGGAGTCACTTCGAACATTACAGTATAATTTATTAGAGGGTCTTGCCTCTTGGGAATGCCTCACATTCACACATTTTCCACTCTGGCAGATTGTTATAATTCCAGCCAATGAGATAACTCTACTGTAGACTTCTCCAAACGGGTACAAATTCCTTTAAATGTGAAGAGGCAATGAATACAATTTATATATCTGCCTTGCTCCCATACACGGAGCTCTCCTCCTTCTGGGGCTGCTCTGATGGCTGAATCACTCAGGCTGAAAAAATGGTTCTCATCTACAATTCACTCTCCATGAGTGTATTTGTGGCTGATCTAGTGGTCTGTAGCTCAAACTTCTCTACGCTAGGAGCTCGTGACATTTATGCATGAATGAAAAATCCCATTCTCCATCAATACACATGTGCATATATACATACGTAGGCACTTATATACATATGCACAACCCACAACTAGTGCTTAGCTGCTCCTATGGTGTACTGATGCCAGGCACTCCATAATGAAGCGGATCTTAAATTCTCCCGCTGACTTGAAACTTTTTCTCTTTGGGGAATAACAGAGCAGTGAACATCATTTTAAAAAAATCAAACTTTTAATGAAGAAAAGCCATACTTGTAACACTGTAGATACAGAAACACCAAGCAGCTGTCAAAAAATACCACCGGCATCGATTTACATGTGGCTTGCACCCAACTGCTCTGGGCCAGGGGGTAACATATAAAATATAAAAAGGTAAAACAATCACAAAACGGAACAGACCTTTCTCACTCATTCACAGTGTTGACATCAGTGAAGCATTCTAGTAAATGTTCCAAGATGAATGTTGCTCCCTGTTGTTAAAAAAAAAAAAAAAAAAGACAAAATAGAAACCACCACAGGGGCACTGGCCCATTGTCCCTGGGAACAGAGAACAGGGCAGAGGAGGAGGGTTTGTTTCAGAGATGAGGAAAATGAGCTTTAAGAGGCTGACTTGCCCAAGATCACCCAGTCAGGTAGAGGTGAGAGCCTGTAGAACAGTTCTAACTCCAAGGGTGTATCTTGCTGCTTCCAGGAATCACATCCGTTTGGTATATTGCCCTGTTATTTGAGTCTCTGGGGTTGGCCGAACCGGTGTGACAGCCTGGGCAGGTCCCGGTCTAGCCTACATGGTGACACCCATCACTGTCAGCAGGCCTCTGGGTCTGGCATTTAAAGCTGCAGTGCTCCGCACTGGCCGCCTCCTCTGGTCCCATTTTGAACAGGAAAGCTGAGCCTTTTGAAGAATTGGTGTTGGATATTTAGTTTTCTTCTTTCCTCAACTCCTCCAAGCCTCTCAGCTGGCCTTCGGCTTGGAATTCCTCTGGCCCCAGGAGTGCCCCACAAATGAAGAATTGATGAAAATCAGCCTTGTAGGGATCCCCCAACTGCTTGGGGTGGGTTTGGTCCAGGGCAGGAATGGTAAATGAGTTTTACCACACAGGAACATGGGGTCATGAAGCCTGTAGAGCTGTGTTGAAGATTCAGAGTCTGAATTCAGCTGGAAAAAAAAAAAAAAAAAAAAGTCCTATAACTGATTCGTGGTACCTGGCATAGGCTCGCGATGGGGAGAACAGGGGTGGGGGCTGTCACTGGTACGCCAGGTCAAAAGCACCTGCAGGAGTGGGCCAATTTCAGTCTGAATCCACACACTCACGCACTTTGCTGTGTTTGTGACTGACGTCTGGAGGGAAGGCAGGTTTACCAGGCTGAACAGAACACCTGGATATCACTCCAGGGACTGACCAGACCGGAGCCCTTCCTTCATCTTTTCAGGCATGACTTAATGACCTTTGATAGAAAAATCAGAGCTTTCCCTGCAGTTTTCGAGGGTCCATTTCTATTGCACTTAGCAGAGCCCAGACTGCTGGGGAAAAGGTTGTGCCTTCCCGACACTCACCATTAGGAGTAGCCAGATTAGACCCTGGCATCTCTGGTAGCATCTTTTTTTTTTTTTTTTCTGGTAGGATCTTGATCAAGTTTTTCATTCTAATACAGTGGTGGTTCCGAGCCTTTCCTTCCTGTGACTTTAAGGTTCCAGACCTGCTGGGAGGTCAGGGATGAGACAGACTTAGGGCCTCCAAGATGAGAAACCCTTCATCTTCTCTTCGCTGTCCCAGGCTGGGCCTGGCTGGTTGTCCTATCGCAGGACTATGAAAGCGGAGCACAAGCCTGGGCACTTTCCAGCTTCAGAGATCATCCCATCCTTGACCAAGAGGAATTTAGCCACTTCTCACCGTGCTGTCACACCCTAGCCACAGTGTTCCTCAATGAGGAGCCTGGACATGGGTCAACGCTGGGGTTTAGCTGAGGGCAAGAGGGAGGGAGCCTTTGCCTCCTCTCTTGTCCTGACTGGGAAGGATCCATACTCTTTCCCTAAAAGAAGTCCTTGCGCTTTCACTGAAAGGGCCAACCTCTTGCTGTAGGCCTCTATCTAGGGTGAAGGGCAGTTTCCATCCTCCTCCAAAGGGTGGAGTCAGTGCCAACAGCAGCGGGGACCCTCACACAGGACTCCTGAGGCAGTAGAGAAAGCTGAAGGAGGAAGGGTACAGTCCATAGCCATCACCTGTCCATGCCCACACTGCCCTCGACCCCTTGGGAAACATGAGACATCATCTGATCCCTGCCCTTCCAACCTTCCAGGACCTTTCTGAGAGTTTTAGGGAGCCAGATTGGGTTAGGACAGAGGAGAGCATAGTCTGCTAAGTCTCCTTTCACCAGGGCAGGACCACTTTCCAACTCGGCATCCTGCACTTTACATGGTCTTCCTTTCAGTACAAGTGCAAACTCTGGACAGAGAAGAGTGATGGGTAGGGGCGGATCTTGAAGCGTCTCAAGTGGCTTCCGAGTTCTCTGGAAGGGTCCAGCAACTGCCGAGGCATCTGGGCAGCAGCCCCCCAGCTCTGTTGGTGTGACTTTTAGATCTGATGCTGTGTTTTGCTGACATCCAAGTCAGAGTAGCTGACTGCACCTGGCCAGAAACTGGTGGGTCTTCCGGGTGTCCAGTCATCCACTGAATTGTCATCAGCCACCGTCTCCTGCTTTAAATTACTGCCACCAATCTCAATACACAGGTTAGTGGTTTTTTTTTTCCCCTCACCTCAACATCCTTTTGTTCAATTACATTTGCTGCTGCCGCTTAGAGACGTGTCCTGAGACACCCAAATCAACTTTGCGCTTCTGATAAACAAGGAGTCTTCCTCCCTAGCCTCCTGTTCCCATTGGAAAAATCCCACAAGCTAAAAATCTGTACGAAAAGTGGTCATTTTCTTCAGGGCTAAAATCTATACACAAGAAAATAAAGATTTCCGTGTAAATTTTACTATTTTATTTGTGAAAAAACTACAAGCAGAATTCATAAATAGACATTTCTATTTAAAGCAGGAAAATGATAAAGTGGCTTCTAATAACATAGTCGTGCACATGCCAGTAACAGGAATATATTAACATCTTTTATTTGCTAGACAAAGAGCAGTGTCCAATATAAATTTTCCCAAAACATTTAAGACCTGTGAATTTCTGACCAGTTCACAAAACCACCAACTGACACTTTAGCATGAAGGAAAAAAACAAACCTAACAGACTGTCAGCTCTAAAGACGTTACAGAGCAGAAACTTCCCAAAGCGTTATACAAGCTGTCTTTCTGGGCAAATGAAAAATATAGCTCGTATAATACATTAACAAAAATTCACAAGATAAGATTATGTTTTGACATACTTAACAAGCATTCTCTATTTGTCTCCAACAAACAAAGCTAAGGAAATAATGTAACCATCTTTACACAGTAAATTAAGGTTACAAGTCATACACAAGAACAGAACTGCTTGCGCATTAAAAACTGTTCAGCTCCATTGTCATACTCTAAATGTTGGCTCTTAAACCATTTTCGGTTACATACAAGCAAAGGTTATTATATATTCAGCAATTAATAAATTTTCAATAATTTAAGATACTGTAGCTTAAAAAAGTAGACTGAGAATGGTCTTGATAAGGCAGGTGGAACATCTTAGTGGAACTAAACTCACAGAAGCTTCTGCCAATGTTTTTAAAGATCCAGATTGAAACTGAAAGGTTTTGATTAAAATATTTTGTGGGTGTCAAGACGTCTTTACCTTTTTTTAAAACTGCATGACTCAAGCAGAGCAAGTCAGGTAAGCTCTGTGTGTGTGTGCGCACGCACGAGTGTGAAGGATCGTGTGGTATTAAAACAAATGGAAACTTGCAAGCGTTAACACTGTGCTTTTGGTTTTTTTTTGTTTTGTTTTGTTTTTATAACCTGCTTACTGTGCCACTGAATACCAAGTATTTCTGGTCCTCTTTTAATATATATCTTTATAATCTACACTAGTGTTTTTACACGCTGCCTACTAACTGTAGGGCAAACTGCAAATGCAGGAAGTTACAGGAATTCCATTTCCAGAATACATGCCTGAGGGATGTCTTCAATTTCGGAAATTAAAAGTTTAAGGTACCTACCACCCTCACTACCTCAACAGAAGACACAACGGCAGCTAGAGGACTGGCCTGATAACATCTGTTGAGAGAAGTCCCACTGTTAGCTGCAGTTTCTATCAGAATGCCAATTTCATCTCACCTGTTCTAAAGCAATCCTCCCTTCCTTCACCCCTTCCCATTCTTTCATTTACTGATTTATCACGGAGGCAAAACTGAAAAAACCAAGACATTGGCAATGAATTAATTAGCAGCCTATGAGTAGCTGGTTAATCAGCTTTTTCCACTAATCTAGGGGTCCAATCACTTTACATGAAACTAATTTTGAAAAAGTACACAGTGTTTCTGAACAAAGTGCATACCAACACTTATTGGTTCAAAAAGCAGTGCAACCCACATGAGTTTGGTGGCATTTAAAATTTTTTTAAAAAGTTAATTAAAAAACGTAGCAATTCCTTACATCTCTGGAAAATAAATATGGCTGACTAATTTACCCTCCCTGAGACCCTTAATAAAAGGAATATTAAAACTTTAGAAGGAATGTCTTTGCAATATCCCACTAATATTAAAATGTGGATTTAAAATTCATAGTCAAATCACTATGTATTATATATTCTGATGCTTACAGAAAGCATCTGATTTCCTTTGGTTCATTAATAAATACTTTAAAAATGTATTTAAAAAGATAGCATAGCTTGCATCCCAGATACAAGCGTTATTTTAAAAAGAGGGGAACAATTGTCCATGCATTTGAGAATAGGACCACAGCAACAAATGGCACTGCTTTATTATCTATACCTTTGAGAACAGAATTTGAATTATGGTACATTAGTGACTACAGAATAGTTTTAATGTAAATGTGAAAGGAACCTTTCCTGTTGGCTACTCAAATCAAGCTGTTAATTGTTTCTTTTTTTTACTCGTTGCCTCCAGACACGTACTTCTGTTCTTAAGCAAACCAGGCTTTTCACACCAAAACGGTGGTGCTTCATCACAAATCGGCTGCCCTCCCGTGAGTCCTTCAGTATGATCAAATAAAGGAAGGTAACACCAAGTTCCCATGCCTGAAATGACTCTGAAGCCTATAAACTGTGTGGATATGAACCTTAAAGAGTCGAACAGAAGAGAGACGCTAATTTCAAACAAAGCAAAACAAAACAGTTGAAAAATAAGGAGGGAGTGGAATCGTATTAGTGGTCTTTGTTGTTTGTTTTTGCAAGACAGTAAAAAAAATGAATGAAAAGAAACTTTGAAAGAGTTTGCTCAAGCTATCTTTATGATGAGAAAGAAAAAGATCACAGGCTTGCAGGAAGTATGAGCTTTCCCTGCAATTCTGGCTGCTAGTGCTTAAACCATTCACCACTTGAGTTCCTTCCCACAGCAGGGAATTGAGAAATGTCTCCAAACACTGAAAAGCTCCATGTCCGGACTGGATGTGCGGTTGATAACCTTTGTTCAGTAAAACAAACAAGAGGAGATTTTAAGAAAGAAAAAGAATTCTCATAACTAAATTGGTAGGAGGGGGGACACGAGGCAAACCAATTTTAATTACGAAAACCATGACTGCAATGTCACGTGCCAAGTGGAAACAGGGAGTTGCTTCTTGTATGGACCAAAAATACAGTTTAGACGGTTTTAATCCTAAAACTAAGAGACGATTTATAGATTTACCTCAGTCATGAGTTGAGGTCTGGAAAATGGATGGAATTCGAGTTACATTACAGAATACCGTATTTTCATGAGTGCCTATGTAAGAACAGCAATGTTAACATGGAACCGGAACTTACACGAATACTTGGCATTCTGGAGCTAGTTTAGTTACTTGTGAATGATCAAAGCCCTCCCCACTAAACCATTTGTGATTTGTCAGTTATTCCATTGCAAATGCAGGCTATCTGGAGCAGTCTTTAAATTTGAGATCACATTGTTCAAAAAATATATATATTTTTCTATCGTCCAGTACTCTTTAGACAGATGAGAGAGTCAAGTTCCCACGTGGGTTGGAACATACTTCATGTAAGACTGATTTTAATTTAATTTCAGCACTTTCATAGAAGGGACTGTCCCAGATCTGTAACTGTTCAATGTTGTATTCACTTCACAGTGTATCAAGCACCAGCGTTGCCATGGATTGGTTTCAAATAACCCTTTATATATAATTTTATATTTATATATATATAGTTATATCAAAACTGATAGTACATAGTATAACTGGAAGAAAGAACTAAACTTAAAAGGATATGCTGAAAAGATGGCATTTGTGAACACAATAAATAAAAGTTCCCTCCCCCTCCCAACGCCCCCCCCCCAACAAAACAAAAACAAAAAACCAGTTGTAATGTACATGGAAAATTGTGCACAGCAGATTTTTTTTTTTTTTATAAAAAGTAGATTCAGGAGCACATCCAATTATAAATGATTGTTAGGAAAATCATATAAAACAATGGAATACATAAAAGTGTCAAGAGTAATCGTCAGGGTGCGAAATTCCTTGGTGGCCAGATGCCCATGGCAAGCAGAAATTATCCTGGCAGCTTCACTAAGAGGCCGATGTCCACAGAAGATTCTCCAGGGGATGCAAGCAGCATGGGCAGGTGGAGGATTTGAATTTCATACCCTGATTCATAGTTTTCACAATTCCATGTGCAATTTCAGAAAGATTCATCATTTACTGCTGACATGTCGCCCTTTGGCGTGGAGGAACGGGAGGAGCCCTTGTCTGTGCTCTCCGACCCCGAGCTGCTCTGGTTCTGCTGTTCTGACCCTGCACTGGAGGTCACTGTGGATGAGGACGTCGAGGAGGAGCGAGTCTTTTCCTTAAAGTCTGTGATAATGACGGTGACGTTGCCCACAGTCACTGCCAACTGCTGTGCGGTGCTCCTGTCCACGTTTTTCAGCCGGGGCCTGAAAACAACACCCCAGGGAACAGCCGATTAAATAAGCTATGGATTCAAGTGACTTCTGCATCAATATACAGAGACTGCATGACCCTGTGACGATGAATCTAAATTGTCACTGCATGTCCAAAGCTTACTACTTTAGCAATAGAAACCACCAATAAGCAAAGCTTTTGCACCAAAGCAATTATCATCAATTTATCTTTCTCCTGTTGTGGCCACAGTGACACAGAAGTAGCCTGCATATACACAGGCGTGTCTTCAAAGTTAACAGCCCACAATCCAGCTCATCCTCCTAATACCCATCTCAGCCTGCAAACCCACAGGCACAAAACTACCCCCGGGGGTTATTGACTAGGCAAAGTGAATAAATCAGAGCACCAATGCTATATTTCATTCTAGTTTCAAATACCTTGAGGTGTGATTCGTTTCACTGGTCTTTGTTGTAGCATTTGCAGACTGTATACTGTTTGCTTCGCTGGGAGGATCTTTCAGAATATCAGACTTTGGTCTAAGGTGGGGACACAAAAAGAGACATTTAAAACATAGTTTAAATTCATCTGCAAAATAATATAGTGTGCTGAGTTAGCTGGGAACTTACTTTGTTTTCTTGTTGGTATTTTTCTTGGTGACACTAGGACTAATTTCCTTATCTTTCTCAGGTTTCTCTTTGTCTTGCTTTTCAACTTTCTCCTTCTTCTCCTTTTTAGGGGGTGGTGGAGTGGCATACTGTTGTGCCACTTGTTGTGCCACCAGCTGAGAATTGATCCGAGGTTTTCTAAAACATTCAAGAAAAGACACATCACTCTTTGCTTTATAAATTATTTCTCTCATTTTTAAAAATTTTATCATTTTTAGATATTTTATTACTGGTATCTGGGACCTCAAAACTAAATTACTTGTTATTTCTACATTATCGTTTTTGTGCAGTATGAGTAAGTCCATGAAACTTTTCCTTTCAATCACCTCCTATATACTTATCTACCTTTAATGACACATACACATGTGCTCAAACATACACATCCCTTTGCAGTTAAAAAAAAAAGTCTTTCAGCCCATAAAACATTACAGTTTCTAAGAGTGCTGAGAACAGACTTCTTTTGAGCTGTCAAGATTATACTGAGTGACAGCTTTCAAATACTCCTGCTGCAGAGGGTTAATCTCATTTTATTAAATGGACACTGGTAATCCTTTGAAAGGAGAATGAAATTAGAAGTGTGACATTCACTCCTCAATCTAATTATTCCAACTTGGTCTGCTCCCCTGCAGCTCTGTGATTGGCATGGACAACACACATAGAGCAATAAAAGGTAACTGTGGTTCATACTAGTTCCCAAGGGGGTGAAAGATGGAGAGTCACTATTAAAAAAAAAAAAAAACAAACCTCAGACAAGTGATACATTCATTGTGCCATCAACCATTCTGTCCCCGCCAATCTCCAACTGACACTGGCTCTTAACACTATTGTTTACAAATTCTAAGTGCTGCCAAACACTCTGCACAATGCATGAGCATTCAGACTCAAACAGGAAAGGGAGAAAGAGGAGCCTATGCATTATTTCTATACAATATTCATTTCCAAAGACATTCCCATCCAGTTTGCCATTTATAATAGAATAATGTCTCCAAAAACAAGGTAGGAAACAAATACCCAGATGCGTCACTAATGAGGTGAACGACTGGCTGCCACAATGTAATCATCACCTTCAGGACAGAGAAGTGGGCTGGGAAATAAAAAACAACCAACCAGACAACATAGGTCTGGCTCATCTGTGGGAAGGCCAGTGGTGGAACACTTCAGGGGGAGCAGGGAGGACACATCACCAACAAGTTTGGAAAAACAAAACACACACCTGCTAGATACATGACATGCTGAACCCCTAAGTTAACCTTTAAGTTCCTGGAGCTCCTCAAGAGCAAGTGTGGTGTGGACAAGGAGATAAATGGCTTACTCCTGAACTCCTGTGAGTTCATCAAGGTGAGCCTGAACACAGAGGGTGCTGGGTTTGCTCTGAGTGTTTCAGTACCTGTTTGGGGCTAGTATGGGTTTGTCTGAAAACAGACCAAACAAAGGCACAATCTCAGAGCATGTTGCCTTGGTCATGGAAAGGCACACTGTGAAATCCAGTCAAAAGGTACACCTCAGCCTGGACCACAGTCTCTTGTCACTGGGCAAGAGATTCAAACACAGAGATAAAGTACGCTAGGGAAAGGGAGGAATGTACTTACTCTAAGCCCCCAGTCCCTAAACACACACAGGACACCATGTGAAAGGTCTGTTTCCACAGGTTCTGAGAAAGGTAGCAGCAACAGCAGCCATTCTAACACATGCTACTCTAAGATTAAATATGAATGTGTTAATACTTACAAAAAGATAATCACCACTACCCAAACATTTCACAAGCACTCACCGGGGACACAAACAGATCAGCTGTCTAATGGGATTACGGAGGAGTTTAAATCAGTTAGAACAAAATGCCATATACTAAATACTCAGGCATCAAAATGAAATAACTTGATCAGAGTTAATACTGTGAATAAACCATAAAAACTTTATAAAAAACTACACCTTGAGGGAGAATTTCAGTTAAGCCAGTATATGTACTTTACTCCAGAGAACTCTGAGGTGCAAAAACAAGAGGGGACACCTGGACAGGAGTCTATGAGAACCTTCAAAGGAGACAGAATCAAAGGTCACAGCCAGCCTCATCAACAGGGCCACCCAATCTGAGTTAGAGATGTCTGTCTCACTCTAGAATACCCTACAAAGTTCTGTAACCTACAACACTATACTTTAATTGCCAATCAACCATACACTCCTCAGTGGTAAGATCACATCTTAATCATTCTTGTCACCATGTCGTTCAGCAGTGGCAGGTATTCAATAAAATTATCTACTGGATGAATGAAGAATAAATGAATATAGCAGAGAAAGACAAAGTAAAATGAGGATGGACAAAGGGGCCCAAGCTTTGGTGATCAGAAGGAGATCAATGACTACTTCCAGGAGAGCAGGCCACATGAGATTAAGGGTTGCAAAGACTTGATGGACTACAGGCTGCACGAGGACTAGTACAGAGGTGGGAAACTGGAAGCCTTCTCTGAGCATCATGTTGCTGAGGGAGAGAGTGGCTCTAGCCAATATCGAAAACAGTAGGCCACACTTCACAGTTCTATAGGAAAAGGAAATTTAAATCATGTTGTATATGCTGAAAGAGTCTCAAGGCAGGCAAATGAGAGGAGTTAACTCATGGGACAGAGACAAACTACAATTGAGAAAAATCCTGAGAAAGGAATAGGGACATTTTTCTTCTGAGGCAGGAGAGGGATGCTAGATAAAGAGGGGTTATGAAGAGAGAAATTAGAAGTGAGAAGTCAGAGAAGAGATTTAGAAACCATGGACATTAGAAGTGGTGTCTGGTTCAGTGACTACAAGGCACTAACAGCAGAAAAGAGAGCTGATGTTGAGCAGAGAGAAAAGGAAATTGCTCATTTTAATTTTTTAATGTGAGTAAAGTTGAGATACAATGTCATATTACTGTCAGGTGATTCAACAATTCCATGTGTTATGCTCACCTCAAGTGTAGCTTCCATCAAAAAGTTACTTGTATATCACAAACTGCCCTTAAAGGCATGAGTGTAGGGGCCCATCAACCAGGTCTCAGCCAGCCAGACATCATGCTTGTCCAGGACAGAGTATCCGCAAATGAGGCCAGCCTGCCGAGACTCTGGGTACACTGTGGACAACAGCTTAGGTGTCTGTGTGTTTCTTCCCCTGGTGATCATTCCCTAACACTTCAAATACACTGTGAGACTTTTTTCAGCACATGCACCATGATCCAGTATCTACAGGAAAAAACCCTACATGTACTTAAGGTGAAATCCAGCTGTAATTCTTAATATGCGGCACATGTACACACAGCCATAGGACTGTTCTTACTTGCTAAGAAAATGAATATTTGACTAGAATAGTGAAGTGTTGTTCTTCTCCAAAAGCCAACGAAGCCACAACATCATAAATGAAAAGGACCCAAGGCTATTTGGGATCCAATAATAAGCAAATAATCAAGAAATATAAGGTGTCTGCTAAAAGCATCTGTGTCGTCTCAAAAATATTGCTGTTTTATGTCATATATATTCTAAAGTAACAACCTAACTCCTCGGGTACTACTTCCATCCTACACATACACACAACCTCCACAACGATAGATAAGCATTTATTAAATTACCAAAGCAGCTTTTTCAAACTCTGTCCCCCACCAACATGTCCTATAGAACTTCTAGAATTAGAGCACAGAGGATGAGGTAGGAAATAAACCTAGCCACTTTTTAAAAAGATTTTATTTTTAAGTCATCTCTATACCCAACTTGGGGCTTGAACTCACAGTCCTAAATCAAGAGTCGCATGCTCTTCCGACTGAGCCAGCCAGGTGCCCCACACCTAACCAATTTTTAAATTTTTTGTTTTTAAAGATATTATTTATTCATGAGAGACACAGAGAGAGAAGGCAGAGACGCAGGCAGAGGGAGAAGCAGGCTCTATGCAGGGAGCCCGACGTGGGACTCAGATCTCCAGGATCACGCCCTGGGCTGAAGGCGGCGCTAAAAAACTGAGCCACCTGGGCTGCCCCCTAACCATTTTTTAATAGGTGCAGTGTTTCTGAACGAAGTGCATAGTTACTGGTTCAAAAAAGTGAAGCCAACATTTTGGAAGGGCAAAGTAAAGAAAACTAGAAGGCCCATTAGTGTCAACCTACCAAATAAAAGTGCCACCCTGTCAAAACTGTTCCAGCAGCTCCTGCCACCTGTCCTCTTCTTGTTCCTAGGCTTGTGTTGTGACTGCATGTGGCAGGAGAATGTCCAATCTACAGTGAGAACAGCACACTCTGCTCCAGTGAGGCCATGCAAGCTTCTCCAGACAAGACACTGAGAACAGCCTGGAGTGGCAGAGGCACAGCATGCAGTAAGATTGGGCACAGCACCTCTACAGGAGAGATGGACTGTCTCCATCTTACAACGACTGAGGAGCAGAAAGATAAAGAAACTCATCTAAGGCTAACAAGTAGCTGAGCTGGGGGATTTTTAACCCAAATCTATCTGGACTCTTGTTGTAGAGCCCAGACGTGTGTGTGTGTGTGTGTGTGTGTGTGTGTGTGTGTGTGTGTGTGTGTAGAATGTGTGTCTATGTGTATGCACTGGGTCTGGGGTACCAAGGATGAAAAACCCAGGTCAATCCAGGCTGCAGCTTTGCTAGACAAGGGAATGCCAGTAGCCTAATTAGCCTCACCATCCTTGTTCTGGCAAGGACTACTTGGGTTGTTCTTAAAGAGGGCTGGGTCGGGGGCTGGCAAGAATGCTTTCCACTGTCTGTAGAACATTCCCAGGAAGGAGTGAACCTTTATCATGAAAGAGGATAGTGCTGATCAGTGAGAAATCATTACCTCCCACAGATTTATACTGCGTAATGTGTCTTCTAAGTGTCCTATAACAGTGCATTTAACGAACAAAACTTCTAACATGTTGCAAAAAGTCAATTCTTCCAATATGCAGCTGCCACTCCGAGTTCTTCAAAATTACCTGTTTCCCAACTAACAAATTTAAAATAAGCAATTAATAGCCTTCACAATACAGTGGAAAGCAGTAGATCAAAACACATGGCTTAAGCTTTAGATGTCTTAAGCCTTGATTTAAAGCTAATCAACTAACAAACCATGGAAAACCCTATTTGAGAAGTGCTATAAACAGGGGGCCTACTTTCCTTACAGAGTAAAGTTGACACCAACCAAGTTATCTGTATCTTCTTCAAGATTTTTTAATGGAAAAAAGTCTTCTTAATATTATTTTATAGGTTTATTGTTGCTGTTTCAATAACCTATACAAATGGAAATTTGCTGTGAAATTTCAATAAACATCAGAAAAGTATGCCTATTTATTTACATTTAACACAGCTAATATTTCAGAAAATTGTCCATTCTATAACAAGCGAAGCAAATCTTCATGTAGGGACAGCCTTAATTTTAGACAATGAAAAATTTCAGAGTCTGAATATACATGAATGAATGAGCACAAAACTATCTTTCTGAATTGTTTTTGTTATGTTTGTGTACTCATGCCATTTTGGAGGAGCACAAATTTTTTTTTTTTAATTTTAGTCAAACCTATTTTTAAGAGGTGTTTCCACCATATATACCCTTTTCTGTGTCTGCTTGTGTACTCAGAAATGTACTTCTCTCTCTTGCACTTCTTTGTATCTCAGCTACCAAACAAGCAACAAGATAAACCCATTTCTTGTGGTTCAGGCAACAAAGAACAAGAAGAAATCTCTAACAAACTATCTTCCTTGATTATGTTCAGCTTTTCCTAAATTATCATTTGTGCATTTTGCCAACTTAGAGAATTCCATCTGGTGTTTTCAATTAAAATACCGCACCCCCCCCCCCCCCCCCAAGGCTCTGGAATCAGACAACCAATTCATCCATTTTAAGGAAAAAAAAGGTACTTTACAAACTTACAAATCATCACTAAGTCAGCTTATAATGTTCTCAAGTTCTCTGGACATTTACATCTCCCCCCCAATCCTTTACTTCCCTTAGCAATGTGTTAGTTGAAGAACTAGCAACATCAAGGATTTAACAGTTCTCAGAGTACCTTTCCACTATTAGCTCATTCCTATCAGGAGCCCATGATTCTTTATGATGGATCAGCATGGTAATATAAAAGGAACCTTCACATGACCCATTCTCCTGTCCCATGTGCAAAAGGTCATCCTACACATATGTACTGAGACAGCTCAGATTCTACCCCACCCAACAGTGACTGAATTTTTATATTAATGATCCCCCCAAACAAAAATACACCAGCTCGGAACACAGCAAGGTCTGCACTTACTTCTAAGGCAATGTACATGTTGGGTCAACAACACTGTCCAAGACACACTAATAGCCCTGGCTTTGATGACTAGTATAGAAAGAGGCCCTACAAGTACAACCTGTTTTCTGTTCATTATAGACACCAGCTCCTGACCTATTGTTTTGTTTTTTTTTTAAATACCAAAGATAATGCAGAGGAGAAATGCTGCAAACAGAAACAGAAGTTAGAATTCCAGCTCCAACATCAATGACCGTGAAAACTTAAAAGGTGACGTAAGACTTTTAAAATCTAGACATGTATAGATTTAAGGTTATAAGGCCAGTTTTAGGGCTCTTCCCCCTCCACATATGCTTTTTAAAAAAAAATTTATAACAACTATTGCCTCACTTTATCCTCAACAATTCTAAAAAGTAAGTTAGAGAATAAGAGTCTCAGTTTTAAAAAATGAGAAGGCTAACAACTACAATGAGAAGGAGAATCTCCAGACTATTAGCGTGGCATTCTTTCAGCTGTATCATGTAAGGCTGAGACTTTTTTAAATAAAGGATTTTAATCTCTTAAAAATTGCTGTACTTTTACATATTTGTTGCAGTGTTATAGGGTAGTGTATAACTACTAAGAATCACCAACATGATCAACTAGCCCAATGAAGAATAACAGATGAAGAAATACAGCAGATAATCTGGTTTAAAAGTAACCCCCCCCCCAAAAAAAAATTAAATCCCAAGGGAGTTTCTACGTACATGCTTTCCTTTCCGCTATTTCAAAGGACTGATTATCTTAACAGACCACTGAACAAATATTCATACATTTAGCTATGGGAATATAAATGAAACCTAATTCCTCCAACCTAATTCCTCCTTGATGCAGGAAACACAAGACCTTGTTGGTACCAGTTGTTAGTCCCAATGATGAGGGTGCCCTTTCAAGATTGCCAGTTAGGGTCCATGTCAATATTACTAGGACCTAGCTGGGCTTTGCTCTGGAAGATCAGTACTCATGGCCTTCCCCAGAGCTGCTTGCCACATCATCAGGCAATGCTGCACCAGGGTAAAAAGAAACTTGCATGACCTACTGACCTTCACTAAAGCCAACTATTACAGTATGGACAACTTTAAGAATCACCTAACTTTGCTAGGATCACACACAGTATGGCATTATTAATTTATCTCTGCTTCCCAAATAGTATCTCTTCTTGCTGTTCTTTTCCTTCTAAATGTACAGAAAGTGTTCTTTCCTCTCTCATGTAAACACTTGTCTTCATGAAATTTCTCAAATCCTTTGGCTCATCTTTTAGAATGAACCATTAAGTAAGTGATCTAAGGTGTCTTAGTTACCAACCTAGGTTACTCCTTCCCAACAGTACACATCCTTGACTCAGGGTAACCACTCTACTCTGTACCAAAAACTAAAACTTTCAAATCTAACTCCAACTATCAGTTAAAACAAAACCCATCCCCTTCATTTCCTATATTTTTCCTTCTGCCATCTTCAACACACAACTGAAAGGGAGAGCACAGACTCTGGGATTAAGACATAGATAGGACAGCTCTTGGACTTTAAATAGGCCCTGCTACTACTACTGAGAGCTCAGTAGTCATAGTTACTCAAAATGGAAACAGGGCCATATCTAATTTAATACAGTTGAAGTCAAGACTAAAAGAGGCAAAGTTCACTTAGCTTATCAAAGTACATGTACACAGAATGCATAGATACTCAACAAAATAATTCCCCTTACAAGTAATATATACATTTCAAAGCACTACTTTTCCAGCTGCAGATGTGTCTACCACCCTTCCTCAGAAACTGGGAAGCAAATGGCAAGATTTACAAGTCAAAAAAGTTGGTAAGCCTTGCCCTAGGAAATAGCTCAAGACATAAATCCTTCACATATGTTAGTGTCCTAAAGTTAATTATGCTACTTAGCAGCAACAGCAGCACTAAGGATCCTTCATCAACATAGCTACCAATACTTCTCCCTGTCAGAGAGAATTCTGGTTTTGCAGATATTTCTTTTAAAAGAGGATGCTTTTAGGGGAAGCCACCAGACTTCAATTGCACAATACTTACGGTATTACATAAATAAACTCTCACCAGATACAACTTGGTTAGGAACAACTGGCTCCAAAAGACTAACATAAACATCATTAATAAACAGCAGATTCAGCAATGTTCTATTCTAGATTCAAAATGGTCATTCTGAATATTCAAATGTCTCTTATGCCCTGAAAACACACTTACTTTACAAATAACCGCTAAGTATAGGCACTATATAACTTTTCTAGACCTCAGAAACACATTCAATTGGCAAAAGGAGCTACAGGTTGGAGTCCTGAAAGGAAGATACCTAGTTTATAAAACAACCTGGTAGCAATAAGTGTCTTAGCCTCATGGGTCTCAAAGTGTGGTCCCGAGACTCCTGGCGGTCCTCCAGACCTTTTCAAGGAGGGTCTACCTACTACAAAGGCCAAAACTATTTCCATAATAATTTTATTTCCCATAATAATTATTTCCACAATTTTTAAGACATTACTTTGCTTTTTCACTTTCCAAAGATTACATGACATTTGACATCACTGCTCTGACACCTAATGAAATATGTTTGTATAGCAGACCCTTGAACAACAGAGGTTTGAACTAAATAGGACTGCTTATACACAGGTCTTTTCTGATACAGTACAGTACTGTCAATGTATTTTCTCTTCCTTAGGATTTTCTTAACGTTTTCGCTAGTTTATTGTAGGAATACAGTAATACGTATAATGTACAAAATACGTGTTAATCAACTGTTATCAGTGAGAAATGGTAACAGTAGGCTATAAGTAAGCAGTTAATTGTAAGTTTTAGGGGAGTCAAGTTATATGCAGATTTGATTGTGGGGGGGGGTCAGTGCCTACAACTCCTATGTTGTTCAAAGGTCAACTGTATGTAGTGTTTTGTGTTTTAAACATTTCTCAGTTTTAATTTTTGATATGGAAAATATCTATACATACAACCAATATGAGCAAAAGCTTCTTCTTGGGGTCTATAATAATTTTATCAACAGTGTCAACAGTTGAAGGAATTTCTGACCAAAAAGCTTGAGAACTGCTATCCTAGGACCATGCCAGATTTTCTAACTGTGCAAGTCTGATGTATTACAAGCAAAGAAAGAAGACACTTCAGAAGGCAGCTTCTAAAATAACTCAAGCTTAAATTCTTCCTCAACAAAACTTTAAAAAAAGAAAAGCAACAATACCTCCGATTCACGTTAAAAAAGGTATGAAAATAAAGAAAAATTTTCAACTTTACTAAACAGCAGAACAACTTTTAAGAAGTGGGCTTAAACTATTTAAACCACAGACTATAAATCTGGCTTCCTTCTATTTCCTCTCCTTGTGGTGCCTAACATAACAGATTTTTACTGTGGTCATTCAAATATTTTAAGTAAATGTCCCATAATAAATACGCCCTTTAGATCTCCCACAGCCATTTCTCAAAAGTAAGCCCACTCACTGATAAAGAATGTACTAGCTGACTTTATGTAAAGAAAACTGTTTCCTAAATTGTTTTTAAACTGGACCTTCTTCAAGATGGCTAACTGAATTTTTTTTGGTACCTCCATCATTTTCAATATAAATTTAATTCGATAACAAAAGACTTCAGTGTTCAGTCTGAAAAGGGTCTTTTACTTGCTGAGGATTTGGATTTTAGGGTCACTGCCACACTGGAGGTAGCGGATCACTGGAGCTGCTATCCATGAGACTACAGGTGTGGTGGAGACCTGCCCTGTTTAGAGGAGGATAAGGCCACGCAGGAATCCAATCCCTATTTTCTGGGCTAGCATCTTCTACCTCTCAAACCCCATCTGAGTAAAGGAGGAGAGATGTGGCATGCCTTGCTTGTGCTGTCTTCTCTCCCAGTTTCACCTCTGGTATTCTGGCTTTTGTTTTCAAATTCACTGAACATGTTTTTCTTTTTGCCTACTATATGTCAAGTCAGGGTGCTGTGCACTCAGGATGTGTGGGAATATATGCTCATTTTCCAAAGAATTGATAAGGTATGACATAATAGATTCCAGTGGCCCAGATCACTGGTGAGGGTCCTTTGTGTTTTATGGGGTGATCCTTGTCACACAAGCTGGATTATAGGACTTAACAGGTGAGATGCATAAGCTCTCCTCCTCTTTTCTTTCTGTATTTATTTTGGAACCTAACTCAGTGACCTTGGATGAGTTCAGTACCTTCTCTAAACTTTAGTTTCCTGACTGGCAAAGGAGATTTGATTAAAGGTCAGTGATCTCTTAAGGCTCTTTTAACTGAGACACCTGTATTCAATATTTAATAAGGACAACTAAAGAGAATGTTTGTTCTCAAGGTAGAGGCAAGTTTTCAGTTTATGCTCTAACTCATTTAGCTTCTTTCTTAAAAAAAAAAAAAAAACAGGATTAAACATCATGAAGTACATCCTACCAACTATACGTTCCTTTAGTGACTCTGATAAGACCTTTCTTCCTGCAAAAGACACACAAAAAATTACCTTATAAATCATGTCAATGATTTAAGAGAAATCACAGATCTCTAAGCAAACCACATTTTCAGATGCAAATAAGCCCAATGATGAACCAAGTCTTTCTCTCTCCAAGAAACACTATACTAAGGCAATCCAATCTACTCTGCACATTACTTTATAGCTGTCAAAGATCCCATTTAAAATATATTTAACCACTTTGAAATCACAGCTCATGTCACAAAACTGGGACCTGCAAAGCATACAAAAAGAATTAGTAAATCTTCAAAGGGGAAAAAGGGATTAGATAATTCAAAGGATCTGAAGTCTAACAAGTCAGTAGCCTTCCTTCAGGTCTTGGCCTCCTCACTTGTAAAATTAAAGGGTTGGGCTTAATTAAGGTAATCTTTAAGGATTCCTTCAACTCTAATCCTTAAAAACAAAACAAAAAAAAAACGTACATTACTAGAAAATAACAGTTCTAACTAACAAGCTAGTTCCTGGTCAAATTATCATGTTATAATGAGTTTCTTAAATCACTGGTAATCAAAACAATAAAGCCCACCATCACTCTGGAAGGCCGTCTACTGCATGGTTTTCTCAGCTTCTGCACTGTTATTTTGGACCTCAAAGTTTTTGCTGCCGGGGCTGTGCTTAGGCACCGAGGAATATTTAGAAGCATCCCCAGCCTCTACCTACCAGATGCCAGTAGCACCCCACCCTTAAATTTTGATAGGCAAAAATTTCTCCAGACACTGTCAAATGTTCTCTGGGAGGCAAACTCATTCCCAGGTGAAAACCATTGGTGTGTACAAGAATATAGAAAAGTAGAAATATTTATAAACATGGGAAAGGAGCCCAGATAACAACAGCACTTCCTTTAAAATTTTATCAAAAGATATCCACCAAAAACATCTGTAATGTGTTCATTATTCTAATTGTTGGGGGTTATCAGAGATTGGGATTTAGGAAGAAGCATCTGAAGGGCTTTGTAAAGCAACTGATACTAATAATCATGAGACCAGTCTGATCCATCACCAAGAGATGCCAGAGGAAAGGCTATTTGATGATCTCTATACAATTTCAATTCTGACTACTAAGATCATCTAGATTTCAGGCACTTTAGATGAATCACAGTTTTTATTTTCAATAAACGAAGGGAAATTTTAGGGTATTTCATTGCCTCAAACAGATGAAAAATTAGACGTGAAAGAAGATGAAGACTCTGAAACCACCGGTAGCTCTCAGAGAAACAAGCAATGGAGTCTGCGAATTCCTTCAACTCAGTAAGTACAATTTTGTTTTGCCGGTGCAGTGTGGGATAGTGTAGCACAGGCTGGAGACGGGAATTCAGGTATCAACTTAAACAGTATAATAAACCTGTGAATTAAATGTCTGTCCTATTTGTTACAATGAATGAAACAGATCTTGAATTAACTAGAAAATAAGGAGAATTATTTGAATAAGAATAGAAACCTAAATAAAGACAAGAATATTTTGAGATAGGCTGTCACCAGTCACATATCACACCCAAACAAGTCTAAGCAGGCACCTTATCTCAGTGCCTAAGAAATTAGTCAGGCAAGTATCAAAATCTGCTTCAGATAAAGAAAATATGTGTTGGAAAAACACTGAAAGCCACTTCTTTATAGAATGGATCCCTTGAATTCTGAAGGGCCAAAGAAAATGGGTATTTAGGACATTACAGTAACAAACATTTTGATATAAAAAGTTTAGTCTATTCACAGACCCTCCTATGAGTACTTTTTTTCCTCGAGCAAAATTCTCAGAACTTTCCTAGCAAGAAAGTGTGGCGAACCGATGTCATACAAATGTTATTATAATGGGTGCTGCCTGATGTTTTCGGTGTCAAACATACACTACTGTGTTCAGAACACCTTCTTGGGAATACTCATATATTCTCCTTCTCCTCATTTTTCATCATTACCTCAGAACACTGTCCACTTGCCTCAATCCACCCTACCCTAATCTATCTTCTCCATTCTCAGGTCTTTCTCCATTCTATTTCAGCACCTAAGCACTTCCTCCTCAGGGTCCTACTGGTAACTTTCAGTCTTCCCTCTAGCTAATCTCACATGACACTATTGAGACCAAGGGTCTGAAAAACAAATGCAATGGCTTATTTCTCGGTCTAAAAGCTCTGCCCTTGCCTGTGGTTTACAGAAGTCAGTCTTAACTCCCTAACTAGACGTGAAGGACTCCCCACATTCAGTTCCAACATTCCTCTCTAGCTCACCATTCCTCCACATTCACCACCACCTCAGCTTCCTCCTGAGTTCTAAGAGCTTAAGCCACGCATACTTTAGCTCAGCTTTTTCAGAAGATACCTTTTACCACTTGCTCTGCTTGCTTTTCTTACTGATCCCTTACCTTCTGAAATGTCCTTCCCACATCTGATGTGCAAAACCCTAATTCCAGGCTATGGCCAGATTTTCAGGGTACCCAAATGGCCCTGACCTACCACTACTACTAAATACCCTACATTATAATACCACTTTATTTACCTGTCTCTTACTAGATTATGAACATCTCTGAGGCAATACTGATATTTTAAATGTTGTTATAGTTCCCAAACTTGCTTCAAAATAATTGCCTGTTCCCTGACGGTACCTTGGTTAATGCTGGCTGCAGGAATCTATGTCCTCTGTACAACATGGTGCAGACAGGAGATGCTGTATCAGCATGTAACACAAGATTTTAGTATTATAACACTGTACTTAACAGTCTCTCTGGGGCTCAGAACTGAGGGATTTTGTACAACCCATCTTTTATACCTACCCCAAAGGACAGAACAGCTCCCAATTTAAAAGAGAGGAAGAAAGATGCAAGGAAATTAATTGGCAATGAGATGCGTCCTGGAAAGAGGCACTGTGTTGCATGTCCTGCATGTATCATTTCACAATTCTCACAATTTTTGAAGTCATCAAGGGAACCAAAGCCTGAAGGTCCAACAGTAAACAGAAGGCCAGAGTTGGTGGAGTTTAATCCAAGTTTATGCTCTTTCCTCTAACCCACACTGCCCACCCAGTGAACCTTGATTAGGAAGCTGAAGTGAACCCAAGCCAATGAAAGTGAGGATAACAAAAGGGAATAGTATACCAAGAGCGAGACTGATTCCAGTAAAGAAGAGCCAATAATATTTAAAGCTGCAGCAAACCAAGACTGAATGAATCTGCTAATCAAGGAGCTGCATTTGCAAAAGATGTTTCTCTTCCATTCCTTCACTACATTACATATATACCCCTTCACCTGTCTTCCTACCTCAAATATCCCGACTATTCCAACATGTCCAACCTACACTCACAACTATATATGTGTGAAGAAGACAGACTCTGACATTCTATTGTACAATGGCTGTTATTTTTAAATATCTAGGGCCAAGGAATTGGTACAAAATTCTTAGGAAGTCAAGCCCAAGGAACCTCTTGATCTTTTCTGTTTAGCAAAGTAAGATCTATAGGTAGTAACAAATGACTTCTCAAAGCATTGCAAAATTAATAAGTTGGGTTATTTAACTTTACAGGATCCACATTATCACAAAAGTACTATGTCATCAAGTGAGAGTCTCCTACTTCCGGCAAGCTCTCCAATTACATAGATTTATCTAAATCCTTCGCTTACATAAAAAAAAAGTATTTGTACAAATTTGAGATGATGTTATAGTGCATACATGCCAAATATCCACACTATTCCAATAGAAGAAAATGTTCAGGTTGGCACTCTACTCCAAATCAAGTATCTGCCGTCAGCATCAATGCAAGTCAATCTGCACACCTTGTAATAAGTTTCCAACGAGGTAAAGAGCCTGTAGATTTCCAAAAATGATTCTTAAGTGTCTCTGAAAGACTTTTTTCCCCGCTCTTAAGCCAAACTGCTGTAAATCTTTCTTTAAAGATTTGCTCAAAATCTGATTCACTAACTTGGAAAGATAAAACAGATTTTTCAAATGCTTTGTTTAAGTCTGAAAATAAATGTAAATGTTTCCCTTTTAACTAATTTAGAGTAGCAAAAATAGTACCAAGTTAGCATATACCTCTCACCCAGCTTCTTTCTCCTAATGTTTACTTCTTCCATAAACATGACTATCAAAGCCAAAAAATTAACACCACGGTACAATACTGTTAACTGAACTGGACATTTTTTTAAGAGCGAGTGAGCCCACATGCATGCACGTGAGTTGAGAGGGGTGGGGCAGGGAATTTTAAGCAGGGTGTGCGAGCCCAGCACAGAGTCCAACACAGGGCTTGATCCAACCCTGAGATCATGACCTGAACCAAAATCAAGAGTCAGACACGATCCACTTACCCATCCAGATGCTCCTGGACCCTTTTTTATTCTCAACACTTGTCTCAACAATGTCCCTTTTTTCTTTCAGCATCCTGTTTAGGCTCCCCGCATTGCATTCTGTTGTTACTTCTCATTAGCTACTTGGTCTCCTTGTTTTTGATGGCCTTGATAACTTTGAAAAGCACACCAGTCACTTATCTTGTTGTAATTTCATTTTTGGTTGTCTGATGTTTTCTCATGATCAAAATGAGGTTACCCATTTTGACTACACCACAGCCAAGATACGTGTTTTCCTGCATGCATCGTGTCCTCCTGCATGCATTGTATCAAAGGGTTCGTGTTTACATGTCTTAGTATAAACACTTGGCTGAGGTGGTGACAATCAGGTTTCTCTAAAGCCATTGTCTTTTTTTTTTTAATTTATGTATTTATTCATTCATTCGCTCATTCATCACACACACACACACACACACACACACACACACACACACACACACACACACAGAGGGGGCAGAGACATAGGCAGAGGAAAAAGCAGGCTTCCTGCAGGGAGCCTGATGCAGGACTGATCCCAGGACCCCAGGATCAGGACCTGAGCAGAAGGCAGCCGCTCAGCCAGAGCCACCCAGGTGCCCTAAAGGTATTGTCTTTCAAATAAAGATCCTAAAAGAGGTATCTTGTGTGTGTGTGTATATATGTATATATGTATGCATGCAGTTTCTTCTCAAACTTGCACCCGTTAACTTCAGCATCTAAACGTGTCTAAACGTGGATTATGCAAAAATTACTATTTTGTTTTGTTTTTGCCTAATGGTGGTTTCTGGTTCCGTCTTTTATGTTTATTAACTGGAATTCTCCTATAGGTTAGAGCTGTCTCCTCTCCACTTATTTATATCAGTAGAAATTCACGGATATTTACACTTTATTTTATAGGTTAAAATCCAAAACTATTATTTATTTTGTTGCCCAAATTGTCTTAGCTTTGGCTATCAGTAGCTCCTTCAGGTTCAGTTCTCTGGACATGCCCTTATCCTTTTCTGAGCCATTAAAATCCAGATTTTAGGATCAACTGTTTGTAGGACTATATTACATTCCTAAGCACTGTATCCAAAGCCATTTCAGCCCAGCTAGAAAATAAACAACTCTCATTTATCACTCACGTAAAATGATAGATAAATCATTACATCCTATACCAATCAGTGTTATATTCCATACAGAACTATTAATAGAAATTGGTTGATGTCTGAGCAAATGGGAGTGCTAGAGAGCACATTTTCTCCAAATACACTCACTAATCTAATGCTTCTACTAACAGAAAACTACTGCATTTCTAAAGACACACTTGACCATCAAACATTTTGTGGCCAGAGGTAAAATTGTCAGGAGGAATGATGATGGATTCTAGTTAGTTAGAAAGTGTTCTCTAAAACATAAAACTTCTTTTTCTGGCACTGGGGGAGGGAAGGCAGGTTTCAGGCTCTGGAAGAAACTGGAAATAGGAAAGGGTACAAAAGCCAAAGCTGAGTGCATGTTCCAAAGAATAAGCAGCTTGTGGTGTGGGAAACAAAGAAACCCCTCCTGTTCCCTCGGTGCAGCTCTATCCACAGCCTTAGAAAAAACTAGTGGCATCTCCAAAATGACTCCCCAATTGCTTATAGGTGCACAATCACCTGCCATCCAAATAGAAATCAAGGGAAGCTAGTAGAAGAGTAAAAGGTGCTGTGTTCTGCTAAGGGGAACAACTTTTGCCTAGAATGCATTTTAAGAAGGCACAATTTACATAAAACAAAATGTAATTTACAAATGTATACAGCAGTAATCACCCCCAATCATGGTTCCTTTGTGTACCGCTTCCAGATAACCCACATTCTGAGTTCCAGGAGGCTATCCATTTGTTTTGTCACTTTGGATTAAATCTGTCAGTTTCGGGACACCTGGGTGGCTCAGCAGTTGAGCGGCTGCCTTCAGCTCAGGCAGGGCATGATCCGGGGGTCCTGGGATCAAATCCCACATCGGGCTCCCTGAAAGGAGCCTGCTTCTCTCTCTGCCTATGTCTCTGCCTCTCTCTCTCTCTCTCTGTCTCTCTCATGAATAAATAAAATCTTAAAAAAAAAAATAAATCTGTCAGTTTCATATTAATTTATGTGAAATCACATGGCATATATTCATTTGTGTTTAGCTATTTTTGTTGAAAATATTTCTGAGATTCACCCATGGTGCTGTGTTTTGCTTGCTCAGTCTCTTAAAGATGGACATTTGGGCTGTTGCCAATTTTTAGCTATCATGAATAAGGTTGCTATGAACAATCATGTGCAAGTCTTTGGACATTCATTTCTTTTGGCTAAAATTCCTATGGCAAATGTATACTTAAACTTTATGGCAAGCATATATTTTACTTAATAAGAAACTGCCAAACTATTTTTCAAAGGGTTTGCACTGTGTGCAAAGTATGGGCATTCCAAATGCTCCACATCTTCAATAATTCTTGGTACTGTCAGTCTTTTTGAATCATTCTAGTGGGTGTACAGTAGTATCTCGATGTGGTTTTAACATGCAATTCCCCAAAGACTAAAAATGTTCAGCCAACTTTTTGCCTAGGATGTACTTTTATACAAGTGCAGTTGATGGCTTACCAGAAACAGTAAGATTTTATAATATTCTTGAAGATCAAGAAGTTTGCCAATGTTAACTGTTGAAGCTGGGTGATAGGTAGGGAGAATGTTGTCTTTACTTTTGTGTTTAAAATGCATTTGTTAAAAATAAACCAGAAACCTGCTGGGGTTGCATGCCAGAGAAATGTCTTAATGTTTTAATTGATATACAAGAACTCAAAGAGAATGAGGTAACGACAACCACTTGTCTGCTTTTGTCAGAGTAATGAAATAAAGCAATTTTGACTCTCTGAACTAGACATTTAAGAAACTATTATGAACGAACTCTTATAAATTACCCACTTGACCCAGATGAGTAAAAGTGTACACAGCTTGTAAAAATTAGTAAATAAGATGCAGAGAGTCAACAGGTAACAAGACTGAAAAGAAGAGCTATCAGTTTATATGACAGAATGAAATTCTGAAGAGGTTAGGCATCACCGGAGTGATGGAATAAGATTTCACACAATAGATTATTAACAGAGAAAATCTGCTTCTTGTATTTCTTAATCTAAACATAACTGGTTTAGTGAAAAGATTCTTGGATGTTAAGAAAATGGAATTTTAGCTCTGGTTCTTTTATCAATTTGCAGAATAACTTAGAAAAATGACAGCCTTCAGCCTCAATTAAAGAAAAAACACCAGTCCCACATTCCTCTCATAGGTTGAGGATAAAATGTTGGGCCAGCAAAACAAACACTCGGGGAGACAAGAATAGAAGACCTATTTTGGTTTTCACATTCACACATTTTTGCATATTCAAGTTTTAAAAACTTTGGTTTTAGTAAAAATGGAAGAATATTTCCCCAAGTTTCACCATCAATATATGCGTCAGAGGGTTGATGCTACATAAATACCCCAAGAAGAAAAAAAGGCAAGCCTTCATTGCCACACTACATTTATTGCATACTACTGGTGATAAGTCAATTTTCCAGGTAAGTAAATCTGCCCAGAATCAAACAGTGTTAAATAAATAATAATAATAAAATCAGCTTTTTAAAATTATAAATTTTATTTCTCATATTATTAAACATTACATTGGAAATAATTTAGCCTTTTGTGGATTACAGTGAGATTCCCTGGAGAAGTATGCAGAGCAGCTCCAACCCCCTACAGTCCATGCCAGTTTTCATGGTATATGCTGATGCTAGTGCCACAGTAGTGCCATCTCTGCTACTTTAGCAGCTGTCCATCATTCCTACTGTTAATAAGGAGCCATCCACACCCATGGAACCTGGAATGCACTTATAAAATAACATGCTAGAATTGAGAATACTACTGTTTCAGAAGCAGATTACTATGCATTCAATTTTTGACCATGAATCCAGCGTCTTTCCCAAAGGACTTTTCAAGAAACTTGCTCTCCTAAGTAAGTTATTATTGCATTAAATCCATCAAACACTAAACATACATTTAAAAATTATACTTAAGGGATGCTTGGGTGGGTCAGCAGTTGAATGTCTGCCTTTGGCTCAGGAAGTGATCCTGGAGTCCCAGGATCGAGTCCCACATCAGGCTCCCTACACGAAGCCTGCTTCTCCCTCTGCCTATGTCTCTGCCTCTCTCTCTCTCTCTCTCTCTCTCTCTCGTGTGTCTCTCATGAATAAATAAATAAAATCTCCAAAAAAATAAAATTATAAACTCTTCTAGTCATAAGTCACAGCCATGTTATCTCAATATGTATACACACCCCAAATCTAAAATCTAGTAAGGAAAACTTGAAAAAAACAAACACATAAATAGTCATCTTTATTCTTAGGTAGGAAATACCTCACAGGAATGACAAATACAGGAAATCAAGACCAAATCTGTTCCCTTCAAACAGCAGCTAGCAAATATAGTTTTAATTGGTAGGGAAATGGGTGAGGACATTATCAGGACTAACCATTAAAATCCTAATCATACAGAGGTGTTTTCTATCCAACACATGACCCATCTTCTCTTGAAAGAATCAGCAAATTCTTAATTATTAGAAAAGCACAAAATTAAATAGTAATGAATATTATCAATTTAACTTATTTGTTGTGCATAATAATAGAATTAGCAGCATTCTATCTTTTCATCTGCTGAAGAATGTGATAAGCCCCTTGTGCTCACCAGCTTTTGGCAAAACTGAACAAACTATCTCATGGAGTTAAGAAATATATGAACATGCTTAGAACAGAATAATAAGCAGAGCAAGTGGTTCAACTGTGTGTGTGGGGGGGGGGGGGGGGGACGGACGACACAGCATACAGCAATTCCCCCAATCCTAATTTTCTGAGTCACGAGTAGTTATCTACATTCCAAGTTCCACACACAGTCTGCAATGACTAGACTGGACAGGAGGGCTGGGCTACTGCCAACTTCCACAAGCACCCAAGCCCATGATAAGCCCATCTCTTGATCAAAAAGATCTTGCCTGAAGCCCCAATTCTGCCTATGCACAGCTGCACCACTAAGAGGAAATCAACAGCACTTATTAGGGAAAAAAAAAAAAGAAATGAGAGATACTTCAATTCCTTATGAGGGAGGATGGAAATTCAAGTCTATACATTTTTCAGGGTCTACTAATGCAAACTAGGTCTCATACTAAATATTGCAACAAAATGAGGGTGAATATGACAGGGACCAGAATGAGGTACTACAGGATATCTACCCAAAAGGTATACAGGGACACCTGGGTGGCTCAGTGGTTGAGCATCTGCCTTTGGCTCAGGTAGTGATCCTGGGGTCCTGGGATTACGTACAGCATCAGGCTCCCTTCAGGGAGCCTGCTTTTACCTCTGCCTATGTTTGAGTTAGTAGCCAATTGCCAACATTTTATACATTACAATTCCCAGAGTAATCTTATTGTAGTTACAGGATTATAAATGCCTTCCAAAATGTTAATAGAGGAGAATACCCATAGAGCTTGCACTATTAAGTTCAATACTCTCTCTTTTGTTCAAAGTGCAAAGGGTCCCTGACTTACAGTGGTATGACTTGATGGTTGGGGAAGCAATACACAATCAGTAGAGGTCATTCTTGAAATTCTGAATGTATATCTTTTTCATGACTAGTGGTATTTGGTATGATCCTCTCTTGTGATGCGAGGAAGCTGCAGGGGTCAACAACCAATACACTGACAACCATTCTGTTATTTGCTTTCAGGACAGAATTCAGCAAATTACAGGAGATATTATTATTTTTAAGGATTTTTTTAATCCATTCATGAGAGACACAGAGAGAGAGGCAGAGACACAGGCAGAGGGAGAAGCAGGCTCCATGCAGGGAGCCTGACGTCGTACTAGATCCTGGGACCCCAGGATCACACCCCAGGCCGAAGGCAGGCGCCAAACCGCTGAGCCACCCAGATATCTCATTATTTTATTTATTTTTATTTTGAAGAGATAGGGCAGATGGAAAGGGAGAGAGAGAGAGAATCTTAAGCAGGGTCCACACAGTGCAGAGCCTGATATGGGACTCAATCTCACGAGCCTGAGATCATGAGCTGAGCTGAAACCAAGAGTCAAGATGCTTAACTGACTATGCCACCCAGGACCCCTTACAGGAGGTATTATTATAAAACATGCATATCCTATAAAAAAGGCTTTGTTAGAGAGGATTTTGCTCAACTGCAGGCTAATCTAAGTGTTCTGAACATGTTTGATGTAGGCCAGGCAAAGCTGTGATGTTCCACAGGTTAGCTATTATTACATGCACTGTAGACTTAAGATATTTTCAACTCACAATGCATTTATTGGGATAGAAGTCCACTGTAAGTCAAGAAAGATCTATTCTTTTTCATAGTAATAATTTCCTTTATTTTACTGATGAACGAAGCTTAGAGGTAACTAGTAATTTTCTCAAGAATCTGAGTTTCATTTAACACAAAGTAACAACCACGTAAGTAAGTACCTAACCAAGCCTCCCAGTAAACGTTTTTCTCAGTTTATAATAGAAGGGTCACTGCTAAATAAAACAAGTCTTACTCATCTACTCCAAGGCCCAAGTGATGTCATGTTTTCTTAATATTACCAAGTGTCAAAGGGAAATTTTTACACTTCCCACTTTCTAACACCAACTGCAATGTCAACAATTTTAATATGTGTTACTATTTCAGATAGATTAAAGTATGAGAAAGTGATGTATCAGAACAGGCAAAACAGGGTATGATTTGATTTATTCCTACGGATCACTTAACACTTGCCTTGGATAGTTAACACTGTGATAGATATAGTGCTTAAAAGTAAAACTGAATTAACTTAAAAATACTCCAATATTCTAGTTCTAAAGTCAGATTGGACTCCCTCCTTCCAAAATAGTTAATACATAACCTAAAGCTTCAGGGAAGTAGCTGTTACCATATGCCTGTCAACTGTTTTAAAAAAGTACCTTAAAAAAATTAAAAATTTCCAAATGACCCAGCAAAAGTATTCTTAAAACTGATCTGCATTGGGACGCCTGGGTGAGCCTCTGCCTTGGGTCCTGGGATCAAGTCCCATATCAGGCTCCCTGCATGGAGCCTGTTTCTCCTTCTACCTATGTCTCTGCCTCTGTGTGTGTGTGTGTGTCTCATGAATAAATAAATAAAATCTTAAAAAAAAAAACCTGATCTGCGTTTTATTCTGCTGTTCTGGGGTCCAAAGAGAAAAGCAAGAGCATGGATCAATAGAGGGAGTTATGGGATATCTACAGTAATAAATTTTCCCAGAAAAAATACCAAACTTGTGTCCCTGGGACAGATTTATTCACTGTGCTAAATGTCTAGGAAACAGAAATAAAGAATACTACCTTAAATAAATTCTTCAGTACTTAACATGCATGGTTGGGTGGGGTCTTTTATGGAAGCTTTTGTGAATCTGGGAAAGTTATTAACCTACTCAGAAAAAAAGTGCACAAACAAGTAAGTATCTGTGTGCAATTCAGATTTGTAGGTCCCACTGTTACAACTGGTCCAACAAATATCAATTTATAGAAAAACAAACAAGAATAGGGAGGAGTGGCCAAGATTCCATCTGTAACTTGCAGAATCTCAGAATGTTAATGTTCAAGCTCACTGATCTTCTCTTATCCTCTAGGAGAACTACAAATTTAGCATTTAAGGTGGATCATACCTTGAATCGTATCCAAAAGTATAGCTAAACTAAAATGATTGAGAACAGCCATACATACACAAATGCCATCCTACCCTTTTTCTGTAAGTCACCTACATTATTTCCACTAAGGTCTAATTTAATATCCACACCCAAGAATCATTCCATCTTTCCTTCTTCACCCAGCCATGTCATTGCCTTTTATTACAAAGAAATTAGCACAGTTTTTATTTTTAAACTTGCTTATATATTCTAAAATTGAGTTTTTGCTTGTGTGTTTAATTTCCCTAATTATTTTGTGATCAAGAATAGTTCATATATTTATTTTTGAAATCTGAGCCTCTGTAAAATATTACCTTGAAGATGAAGGGGATTACCAACATCTAGTATCACAGGATTGAGAGAAGTTGTGTTTCTTTTCTATGACACCTTGAACATTAGCCCTGAATTCAAAATCTATACTCTAAAGTCCTCTCAAATAGAGATATTTTGGAATATATTCTAACAAGCCCTTTTTAAAAATTTATTTACAGACCTGTGTATTCATACTATATAATTAATATATTATTATATAATATATAGCACACAGCTCTGTATTATATATTATATAATAATATATATTATACTATACATATATATCAATAAAACCTTAAAGGGAAAAAGTGTAAGATATACATTTAAGTTGCTATTTGGGGGATGGTTTGTTACACAGCCATAGATGACTCATACATACATACACACACACACACACACACACACCTCCACATTTCCCAAAGAGTTTTTTTTTATTTACAGACCTGTGTATTCATATAATATATATAATTAATATATTATTATATAATATATAATACAGAGCTGTGTGCTATATATTATATAATATTATATATTATATATATTATACATATATGTCAATAAAACCTTAAAGGGAAAAAGAGTGTAAGATATACATTTAAGTTGCTATTTGGGGGATGGTTTGTTACACAGCCATAGATGACTCACACACACACACACACACACACACACACATACACACACCTCTCTCCACATTTCCTAAAGAGACAGACAGAAAGGCAAGATAATCCCAGTTCGGGGTAAAGCAGCTTTCCAGAGCAGAGATATGGCCTCTCCTGATGTCCTCCAAATGAAATCTCAACATGCCTGATAAGAGCCTACTCTTTCCCATCAAGCAGCCTTTCTTCCAGGTAAAACAGTACTCCACTGTTAACTATCTCTTCTTTTTGACCATGAACTACACTTAGTGACAAGAATCTAACAGAGTATGAGTTAAGATATTTCTGAGCTCAGAATATAAACATTGTGGCTTCCTCCTTGCTCCACTCTTGGACCACTGTGAGAAGCCAGCAGTCATGGTCATAGGAAACTTACAAAGCCTTAAGGGCAGGTTCATATGGTGAGCAACCAAGACCTCCTGCCATGCCAATCAACAGTCAGCAAGGAACTGAGGTCTTCAGCAAAGTCACACAAAGTCGTTTTGAGAAGCTGACCACCAACCTCAGTCAAGCCTTCAGATGATTGCAACCCAACCCAACATTCTGCTACCAGGTCCCTAGAGACCCTGAGCCAGAACCAGATAAACCATTCCTAGATTCTTAATTCTTGGAGAACGTGTGAGAATTAAAAAGGTGGTTAAAAGCTACAAACTTCCACTTATAAGGTTAAGTACTGGGGACGTAACGTACAACATGAATATATTAACACTGCTTTATGATGTATCTGAAAGTCACTAAGAATAAATCCTAAAAGTTCTCATCACAAGGAAAAATCTTCCCTCTTCATTTTCTTTTAAACTATATGAGGTGACAGATGTTAACTAAATTTACTGTGGTCATCCTTTCACAAACTATTATGTTATATGCCTTAAACTTACTAGTTCTGTTATGTGTATTATATCTCAATAAAACTTTAAAGGAAAAAAGGGTGTAAGATAGTATGTTTAAGTCACTATCTGGAGAATAATTTCTTACACAGCCATAGTTAACTTATTCATTCATACATACATACATATATAGACACATACCTCCCACATTTTCCAAATATATGGTAATTTAAAAAATAAAGTTAAGGGGAAAAAAGCCTTTAAAAATCTACTATTTTCTATAAAACCTTTAAGATTAAACATCCTGATCACTTCTGCTCTAGAGAGAATAAAGGTTAATCTGAAGAAGCTAGAAGTGAATCTTAAATTTAAGTAAGCCAGCTCTGATCTCATAGTCAACTCTTCAGATATTTAATCAAATACTGTCACAATAGTTACTGTATTCCTTTAGACAAGGAGTCACCCAACTTTTGATGTAAACTACATAGCAACAATTTTTGGTTCTGTAGGCCAAGAGGCAAAAATAAAGATTATGGACATGCTTATATAATCATCATTTAAAAATGTAAAGACCATTCTAAAATCCCAGGCCCTCTAAATACAGGTGGTTAGCATAGACTACAAGAAGTAGATGGTCTTTCATGTTAAAGCAATCCCAAACTTTTAGTGTCTCTCAGAGGACCTCCCCACAGGTTGCACATTATGCAAATATTAGTAAAAAAAAAAAAAAAAAAAAAAACCTTATAAAACTATAGTGGCTGTTTTTTTTCCTAAGACAGTAAGGCCATTCCCAAGTTAACAATATCTCAACACGAAAGTCAGAAGAATAAAGATAGCATTCCTGTCAAACTGGAAGAAATACAAACTTGTTTCAGTAAGAATATTAAGAACAAGAGCACAATAATGGAATATTCCCAGCAAATAAATTTATCATTAAACAAAAGGTCTGAGTAACAAAAATGACATACGGGTTAGCCAATATTTTGTGTACATACATAATTATTGTATATTTGGGAAATGTGGAGAGGTGTGTGTGTGTGTATGTATGAGTTATCTATGGCTGTGTAACAAATCATCCCCCAAATAGCAACTTAAATGTATATCTTACACTTTTTTTCCCTTTAAGGTTTTATTGAGATATATATATATAATATATAATATTATATAATATATAGCACACAGCTCTGTATTATTTTTAATATTATATAATATATATAGCACACAGCTCTGTAAACACAACTGATTTACACCAATGGGTCCCTGGAATGAAGTTAATCATATTAAATTAGCTCTCATCAAAATATAAGACTCAGGAGACCTCCAACATCTAATCCTTACACTCTGGACTAGCTGCTGAGTCTTTGCCCAGCTGTTTGTTTTCTCTGGGATTCATATTCCACGTGACAGAACTACAACTTTATTACACCTGAATCTTCTGAGTGGTTAAAAACCCATGACTGACATATATTTTAAACAAGTAAGAAGCCTAAAGTTCTGTCTCCTTAAGCGATAATAGGTGGTAAGCAAGTGTTACACTAAAAAAGAGGCAAGAAAATATAAAGAAATTAAGGTCTAGAAAATACTCCATTTGCTTAGGAGCTCATACTAGGAGAGTTCTCTAAGTCAATGTTTCCGTAGGCAATGTCTAATTCCTTACTAATTTGCCTTAAGACAATGTTTTGTCCCAGCCTCTAACATTACAGACCCAGTAATCTCCACAGAATTCTCAAACCCCCCCCCTCAACCCCATAAAGGCTTCCTGCTAAATGCACTCTCTTAAAGGAAAATATCACTCAAGAACTTGAAATCAGTCTGGCGGGCCAATCAAAGACCCTGAAAAGCCTACAGGAAAATAACAGTATCAAGTTATTGGGAAATTATATATAGTCTTACACTTAACTTGGCTACACAGTATCCTGCTTGGTGACCAAAAGCATTTGAAGAAGACATCATTATCCTATCTTTGGCAAATGGTGACAACAAGGATCTAGTCTGAATCCAAGCATACTATGTATTGAGAAACTGTTTCAAGTCTTCAATATTTTAGATATACTTAGCATAAAGTTGTAAATGTACTTAAGAGTCCATATTGAATTTTTTTTAAACTGAAAATATTAAGTGCTTTAGGAAAATTCAATGTTTTAAAAAAACATTTTCTTGAATTTATTTCTTAATAAATTTAGTGCTGCGCCATGTTTAATCATCATTTTGCAAATAAAATCTATTCCACAAATTAATGAGGGTTGAAGAAAGGAATAGAAAAGACTTAAATGTTTCAAAGTAAAGTGGAAATGAAACTAATGTTTAAATGATTTGGGACTTAAAAAAATCTGACCATTATTTTCCTTCTTCTGTGTTCTACAAAGGATGAGATGGCTTACAATTTTTTTTTTAAATCACAGATTAACTATTTGTATATTAAAAAAATATTAAATGAAAACAAAAGCAGAAAATGAGGACTAGGACAAAGAATGCGTAACTGTTGCTATACTTCATCAAACTTCAAATTTTGGCTTGGAGTTTCCCAGGGTTCCTGGGTACATCTGAAACCCACTGAGTAACAGATTCTGGTTGGGGCCACTTGATCGTTAAAGAAGAGAGTTTAAGAGTAAATGGACTAAGGGGTTTAATATTCCTCTAATTTCAGGAATTTTTTGTTTTTGTCAATTTTGGGGAGAAACTAATCAATTACAGCAGAAAATTTTTGATGAGGGCTAGCAATCAAACAGAATTTAAGTGCTGAGGTATGACAATTAAGGCACTTAAAACCAGGCCATCTACCCACTTGTGGGGTGAACAGCAGAGAAAGCTATAGGCAGTGTCTCAGTTTTTAATTTGGAGAGCCCATCTCAGCACATGGGCAAGTTCTTGAACTGACCTCACAAGAGTTTTGCATCATAGGCCATTTAAGGTGATTTTCACCTGGAAAATTTTCAGAAGAGGAGCCCACCAGCATCACAGAAAGGTCTTCAGGATACTGCCATGGATATCCCGGCTTTGCCAATGCTTTCCGGTGAGTTTAACCACTAAATAAGCATAAGCTTCCGGCAAGGCCAGTCATTAGCAGAGAATACTGATAAATCTTTGTGTATTTTATTCCCTGGACAATTAAAAACAGAAAGAACTTAAAAAAAAAAAAAAGCCAACCATGATTATAAGTTTTTCCTCGTTTATTAGGCTGTGTCTTATTTAAAGCAGTGAGGTAAATCCAGACAAAAAAAGAATAGCAGGTAACCATGTTCTATTGGTTCTTTCACAATTAGAAAATATTTACTCCAATTTCTTTTGTTTTACAGATGACAAAAATGAAATGCAGATACTTACTGATTTTCCAAATGTTATTCTCTCTCTCCTAACTCCTGGGGGTACAGTGGTCGTGCCTTTTAGTATTGCCTAACACTGCCTTCCTTATAAAATTTCATATAAATATCCTGAATTTAACATTCCTACGTATTAGAAATTTGTATTAAGACTCACCTGCCATCAATAAGGATCAAAAAATTAACAATTGGTCTGCCTTCCAATTTTGGACTTAAAATTATTTCCATCTCAAAAATAACCCACTCAATGAAGTCACACATATCATAAGCCAATAGATTCTGCTACCATCTGACAACAGTTCCACTACAAAATAACTGCTCTTTATTATTTCTCCCCTACAAGTTTTCTCACACTGACTCCTCCTTACCACTCATCCCACAAATAGGAATGACACATAACCAGCACCCATTCTCTCTCTTCCAAATCCAGAGCAAACATGAGAGAGACCAGATAAGGCTTCAGAATCCTCAAAACTACACTCCAAGAAGTTGTCAAAGAAAACCCAGTCTATTCTTTCCCATGCCTAGTATTTCCAGTTCCTTCTTTTTCTTCCACTTTAGTCTCTATACTAATGCCAAAATCATCTTTTAAAATATGGCTATGATCCTTCCTCTAAGATCTTCACTGCCTTTCAACTATCTATAAAGTCAATCCTAAAGCCCACAATGGAACATCAGTCTACACCCGGTCTTTCCCCTGACCGACTGAAGTCTGGCTACTGACTCTGTTCACCCCCTAAAATGACAACCATTCCCTTTCCTACCTCCTTTCCAAAGCTTTTCCTGACTACTCCTGTTCATGATACGATCTCCAGCCTCAGCAGTCGTCCAGCTCCTATTAGCTCTCCTACTCTTTATTTCATTCCATAGACACATATAACTAGTGGAATTTTTTTCCCAGTTACTCTGCACTTGCATTTTTCATTCATTCAACATATGCTGTATCTCAAGCGTTGTGCTAGATTCTAGAAATACAACAGTGACTAAAAACAGGCTGATTTCTGCTCTTAAAGAGTTTCATCTAAATAGAGTCATCCAGCAAATAATTACAAACAGAAAATTACAAAGGAGAAAAATGTTCCAAAGAAACAATCAATGGCATATTCAGAGAACATAGTCTTGAGGTGTGGGAGTTATTGAGGGATATAAGGAGGAAAGAGTCAAGGACAGAAGTCTCAGGTAGGGGAAACACAGAAAATGGCACTGTGGTAGAAAAAGTCTTCTGGTGTTGTGTAATACCAAGATCAAGGTGGCTGATTTGCAAAGACCAGGCAGCAAAAAATGAGGCCAGAAGAGCAGGCAGGGAGCCAGATAGGCTCTATTAATTAGGGATCATATATTCCACTCACCATGAATTCCCCATTCTGTCTATTATAGTCAAAAACTTAAAATCTACTTGCTGAATGAAGTTAAATACATCAACAGAAATGTGCTGAAATATTAAACAAAATACTCAAGTTGTTAAAGAAATAAGCAGCCTGGGCGCCAATCCTATCAAACTTGTATCACTGATTCCCAATCATGCTTACCATGATCTGCATTCTCATATCTAACTGCACATTAGAATCAATCAGGGAGCCAGCCTTTAAAGAGCAATGATGCTCTGGCTCACCAATTTAATGAGCCAAAGATGGGGGCCACCTAGGCAAATGCATTTTATTTTACCTATTTTTCCTGGTTTACATGCTTCTGTTTTTATTTATAACTGAGGTATAATTGGCTTACAGTATCATATTACATATTGATTTTGACAATTCTATACATTACTCAAGGCTCACAATAAGTGTAGTCACCAATGTTATAACAGTTTACTGACTATATTCCTTGCGCTGTCCTTTTCATCTCTGTGACTTGATGATTTCTTTTTTTTTTCTTTTTTTTTTTTTGATGATTTCTAACTTCAAGTATGTACTTCTTAATCCTCTTCATCTATTTTGCTCAATCTCCCTACCCACCTCCCTTCTGGCAACCACCAATTTATTCTATTTAAGTCTCCCTTTTCTGTTCTTTTTGTTTTTTAGATTATACACATAAGTGAAATCACATGGTATTTGTCTTTCTTGGTCTAACTTATTTTACTTAGCATAATGCCTGCTAGGTCTGTTCATGTTGCTGCAAATGGTAAGATCTTATTCCTTTATATGGCTCAGTAACCCTTCAATGTCAACATACCTTATCTTTCTCATCTATTCATCTATCGATTGACACTTGGCTTGCTTCCATTAATTTGGCTACTGTAAATAATGCTGTAGTAAACATAGGCATGCATATATCCTTTTGAATTAAGTGTTTCTGCTTCTTTGGGTAAAAAGTCAGTAGAGTTACTAGATCCTCTGGTATTTCTGTTTTTTATTTTTGAAGAACTGCCATACTGTCAGTGGTTGCACCAATTTATATTCTCACTAATAATGAATGATGATTCCCTTTTCTCCATATCCTTTGTCAACACTTGTTACTTCTTGTCTTTGATTTTAGCCATTCAAAAAGGCAAAGGTGATATCTCATTATGGTTTTGATTTGCATTTCTCTGATTACGTGTCAGAAAAGATGTTAGAACATCTTTTCATGTGCCTGTTGGCCACCTGTAAATCTTGTGAAAAATGTCTACTCAGGTCCTCTGTTCATTCCTAAATTGGAATGTTTTTTGGTGATGAGCCTTTATATATTCTAGATATTAATCCCTTAGC
The DNA here is from genome assembly GCF_048418805.1 of Vulpes vulpes. Classification (NCBI taxonomy): domain Eukaryota; kingdom Metazoa; phylum Chordata; class Mammalia; order Carnivora; family Canidae; genus Vulpes; species Vulpes vulpes. The sequence continues at coordinate 72,829,701 of NC_132788.1, read as the reverse complement.
AGACATATGATTTGTAAATACCTTCTATTCACTAGGTTTCCTTTTTATTTTGATTGTTTCCTTTGCTTTACAGAAGCTTTATATTTTGGTGTAGTCCCAGTAGTTTACTTTTGCTTTTGTATCCCCTGCCTGAGGAGACATTATCCGGTTCCATTTCTGTGCCTATTTTTGTGCCAGTACCACATTGTTCTGATTACTGTAACTTTGTACTATTTATTCTTTTTTGAGATTATAATACCCCCAGTTTTGTTCTTACTCAAGAATATTTTGCTAGTCGAGGTCTTTTGTACTTCTATACAAATTATGGAATTGTTTTAGGTCTGTGAAAAAATACTATTGGTATTTTGATAGGTATTGTACTGAATCTGTAGGCTGGGTAGCATGGATGTTTTAACCATACTAAGTCGTCTAATTCATGAGCATGGTATACCGTTCCATGTGTTGTCTTCAACTTCAATGCCTTACAGTTTGGGGAAATATGAGGTTTTTCACCTCCTGGATTAATAAAATTTATTCCTATGTATTTTATTGAGCAAAATTATTTTAAATAACTCCTAGGAGACTCTAATGTGAAGTCTAGGTAGAGAACCATTTATCTTAGAGATAGTTCTCCCAACAAACTTCTTAGAAATAGCTTTGTGTTTCTCCTAGTTCTTCCTTAAGGCATTAGACATACGCCCTCCTCCCCTCTTCTCCACCCCCCAGGTTTAACCCAACTGCTGGTGTTCCCAAACACATCTGTGTACCTACATTCCAGGAACTATATTCATTCTTTTTACACCCTTTCAAACAAGCAAGTTGCTATAAAAAGTGAAGAGCGGGTGGAGGTGTTGAACTGGAATTTAAAAACCACCCTTAAAGTAACCCAGTTCAGTCTTGAATACCCTAGTCAAAATTCTAATTTGTGCAAAAGGGGTAAAATCCTTAAGGTGGCAGACAAAATGAGATGAGTGTATTCTGTCCAAGACAAAACAATCTGCCCCATCATTAGCAAAAAAGGAAAAAACTAGAAAAGAGAAAACACTTGATTCATATTTGCTTGTTTCCCAGGCAAAGAGCTTTGAGAAACTAAAAGAACAGTATAGGCAGCAGAGTCCCAAGAAATTCAAAAGAGAGGAGTACATTCAAAATTGCTCCCAAAGTTGTAGGCATATAACAGTTACAAGAACTCAAATATGGTGACGTTTGGGTGGCTCAGGGTGTGATCCTGAGATCCTGGGATGGATTCCCACAATGGGCTCCCCTGGGGGAGCCTGCTTCTCTCTCCCTCTGCCTATTGTCTCTGTCTCTCTATGTCTCTCTATGTCTCTCTATGTCTCTATGTCTCTCATGAATAAATTAAAAAAAAAAAAAAAAACCACCCTTAAATATAAGTCAAATGTAGGTTGACTCCTACACTATTTAAAAATTGCCTGAATTCAAGGACAGAGATTTTGGCTATAGCTTTTGTTTTGTAATAGAAGAAAATTGTTAATCAATGTTACTGTATTAATAAGATTATATCCCTAATGCTGGTTATATACAAAGGTAATATTTAAAATAAATCAAAATTAAGTGCATGTTATGAACAATTTTAGATTTCACTGGCTACTCTGGATTATCTGTGCACAGGTCTTCCAGTATTGGGTTGAAGTGCAAAGCACAAAAGAAATTTTAATCACAATATAGGCAATTTTACATATAAAAAAATCAGGGTTTGATAAAATTTATGCAATCCACTTTCACCTTCTCTGTTTTAAAACTAAACCCATTCTAAGAACAATGACAAGTGACACAATGAGAAAAATTAGCTCTCTCCAAGAACTTTCTGTTCTAAGATGAACCTGGGCCAACTGTAAATCACACCATCCTGGCACCATTATTTCAAGTCATTTTCATTTATGGAATCTCACATCAATGGCAGAAGTGCCTTTCATTACCCATCCCACTTAATGTGCACAATCTCTCTTGGGTTCCACTGACCAGAGTATATAGAGCTTAGTGAGAATGCATTATTGGGCTTCTTAATGCCTTTACTTCCTATTAGCTAAAAAGGCTGAACACTTGGCAAAGCATCTGAACTATGTATATGTAGCACATGTACATTTGTCAGTCTAACATAGTTTTAAGGAGAATCTTGAATGAATGAACTAAATAAACAATGTCTGCTCAGCAAATGCCTCCCACATCCAAACTTCTAAATTTCAAACATAACATGAGATGTTTCTTTTTCTTTAAATCCAGAACAAGGGCATGGCAGGTTGCCTTTTGATGACATAATTTAAAACACATTTCAATTAGATTTTTATTTCCTTCCCCAAACATAATTACACTCTCAAAAAAAGGATGACTGAAAAAACACCATTCTGTGTTAAGTATTTCTTTTAACAATGGCTGCATTCTTGGGAATATGTTCTATCCCATCATCACCATTAAGGCAATGGTATGTCTTTGTATTTAAAATATTAATTTAATATAAATCTTAGGACTGGCAAAACAATGCAAAATTACTCTATCATGCTTCAGGCAGCATTTTCAAATACATTTCTCTTTGTGTGTTACTTAAAAATTATTTCTGTAAAGTCAGTAATTTAATTTTTTTTAAGATTTTATTTGAGAGAGAGTGAGAGAGAACAGTAGCATGAGAGAGCATAGTAGCAGTGGAGAGGGAGAAGCAGGCTCCCCGCTGAGTAGGCAGCCCCATATGGGGCTTGATCCCAGGACCCTGAGATCATGACCTGAGCCGAAGGCAGACACTTAACAGACTGATCCACCCAGGTGCCCCTGAAAAGTCAGAAATTTCATACTACTCAAATCATTTCCTCTATCTTTAGTATTTCGTCCAACTGTATGTGAAAACACACAAACATTAAACTACTACTTCAAAAAAAAAAAAATAAACTACTACTTCTTACTAAAAGCTATTTTTAAAGTAATGAGCCTGCTTACACTGGATTAAGCTCAATGCCAAACAAATGAAAGATACTTTGATTCTGTTTTGGAGATTATATTCTAAACCAATAGACAACACAAGACATTCAGGGCATTCAAAGTTAAAACACACACACACACACAAAAGATCTGGTGCAAGCTAAATAGTTCATTCAGTGAACTGGTAAGTATACAGGCAAAAGTATATTGTAATAACAATTAATATGCGAAGTATATTGTAATACTTAGCAATAGCAATATGTTGCAATAAATCCTAAAGATTTCCTACCAAAAAAAAAAAAAAAAAATTTCCTACAGAGTAGCTGAACACATCTTGGTATTTATAGGAATCTATGTGACTCAAATCTCTGGGGTTAGTGACAAAGGGTGGAGGGCAACAAGCTGATAAAAGACATTCCAGAAATAAATGCAATTAGAAAGAAGGCTTGAATAGCAGACAAATGAAGTGGATTACTGTGTAGAAATCTATACCATCCACAGAAGGCAAAGAAATGTGAAGACCTGAGAGGGAGAAACTAATCTGTTCAAGAAAGGGGGCTCTAGAATATAAAACTGACAGTGTGTGCTCAGCCAAGTACCTGAATGGCAAAAATTGCATTCTCATTTCTTCTTTGGGTGGTTAATGTAAATAGCTTAAGTTACTCAAAGTGGGAAGTTTATTACTGGACAGAGATCTTAGTTTTACTTTCAAAAGTATGTAGCTGTTATTTTTCTCCCCAAATTCACAAATTTTTAACATTTACCCATATCAGATGATCTTTTAAAAATGGTTATTATGCATTTTCAACGTAAAGATCCTTCCTCATAGTAAGACTGATGTTCAATGTAACAAAAAGACTTTTAAAGGTCTGACTTATTGAGATAGTAACTACTAAATAATTTGAGTAAAAACAAGTAATGTTTCCAAAGACATCAAAATCAGTTTCACCTTCGTTCTCCACCATATTTGGAAAGGCAAAGCCTGAAGAGGTGGGGCCGCAGTTAAGGGCAATCCTCCACAACAACACTGCGACCATTCCCCACTTTTCTCATTGTAGCTCCTTCCTCTGCAACTCAAGTCAGTATATCATACTGACTATATGTATGCTCTGGATGGGTTAAGGCTATTCTTATCTTTAAAATGAGAGTGAGGGATCCCTGGGTGGCGCAGCGGTTTGGTGCCTGCCTTTGGCCCAGGGTACGATCCTGAAGACCTGGGATCGAATCCCACGTCGGGCTCCCAGTGCATGGAGCCTGCTTCTCCCTCTGCCTGTGTCTCTGCCTCTCTCTCTCTCTGTGACTATCATAAAAAAAATAAAAATAAATAAATAAATAAATAAAAAATAAAAAAATAAAATGAGAGTGATACCAGGGACCTTCATGACTTCTGTAAAGGAGTCACCTAAAAATGCCTTTCCCCAGGCCTGGGAAACTTACTGGAGATTTATTGTTCACTCAATAGTTATTATCCCACCTCCTGCTATAGATCAAACTACAGCTCACCTGAGCTATTTAGTACAAACAAACCTCCTCACCTCTAGAGTACATCCCTTTCTTTTATCACAGGGTTCCAAGGTTCATTCTTTCATGGTCACTGATTATTATACCACTCCCTTACTCAAAAAGCATGAGCCTGATTTCCCCACACACATTATGGGGCTAGATCTAAGCTGTTAACTTCACGACCCATCCTTCCTCAGTAGCACTGGCACTTCTAGACTTTTTCCAGTAGTCCCCTTTTTCCAGACGACTCTTTCCGCTGCCCACTTCAACCCATGAGGTCATTCTTATTAATTATACCTTGAGACTCCTTTTGTTGACTTGACAAATATTTACTGAATATCCACTATATGTAAGGACCTATGTATTAGCCCCTCTTACAGTAAGGAACTGACAGCTAGAAACCTCTCCACAATTCAAACCTAGAATTTTCAGTTTCGCTACACTTCACACTTGTACTTTCAACATAGTTGCTCATACATTCAAATAATTCTCACAAAACAACAATTTCACAAATGAGAAAACTATAAGCGATTCACCAATGGTATGGACCTTTTTAAGACCTAGCTAGTGACAATGCAGGTAACCTTATTTAAATCTTCTTGGTACACCCCTCCTCTGATACTCTATTTGTTTATTTTTAGAAGACCCTGCTTGGCTTATCCTCTGCCACTAACTACATACCTGCGTTTGATGCATTATAGTTTTACACGACTAAGGACATGGTTTCATGTTCTTGTGCTCTTTTCAGGCAGTAGTAGTAGTTCTGGGTTTGAGTGGTTTGAGTGTGGTGTTACAGAAACCAAGATTGCATTTCCATCTCAATGTAGACTAAGGTGTTCTGCTGTTTGGTGCCCAGATATGCTGCTGCTGTTACTGCTGCAAAACCTTCCTATAAATGCCCACCATCATCCAGAGCCAGAGACTGGAATGCTTCAGCCAAAAGTCAACCAACACACATTAAGTGCTGACAAGTTGAACAGTACCTGCCTTCTGGAGATGGATAGGAACAGGGGTGGCCAATTCTGTAAAACATTAATTTTAAATGTAAAGATGCTGGTGAGGATACTAGGTACTGTGGCACAAAAAAAAGAGGGAATACCAACTTTGCCCTAGGAGATGAGGGAAGGAAACGATGAGGGAATCTTCAATGAGTGAACCAAGTGAACATCCCGAGGAGGGAAAAATATCTATGTAAGGGGAGAGAGACAAGTAAGTGTGGGAAACCCCCCACTCATTTGGACAGCTAAAGCACATTATCACTGAAGATTACAAAGGACTGCAGGCGCTAAGTACTTGGTTTACTGGAAAACTACAAGCATATGCCTGGTGATGATGTCTCAAGTACAAAGACCATCTCTGCTGCCAGCTTTGTTTTGCAGTGGTAAATTCACATGAGAACTACTGATTCTATCATGGTGTATTCTTCTAGCTCCATAGCCTGTCTCCACCTCAACCACACAACTCAAAAAATGACTTCAGAGATTATTTCCTCAATTCTCCCAAGGATACAAATAACCAGTATGATTCCAAATGCACAGAGAAGGTAATTCACTACCCAATGGAAGCCTTATAGCAGTGGAGCCAATTCTCTCCAGAACCGATTAAGAAAGGCTGCTGGGCTTAAGAACGCTGTGTTTGCACTTATCTTAGTACCGAACACAGAACGGATATATAACTCAACCTGAGGTTTGTACTCTTATCTGAATGCTAGTAAATGGTGAGGAATTTCCATTGCTGTTGTGTTTTTCTCTCAGAGGGGAGAGGGAAAAAAGCAGTAAGATACACTATTTTCCATAGTCCCTGAGATATCTGCAAATAATGCAATTAGTAAGCCTCAGATGATGATGTATTTATTTAAAACAAAGCTTTGTAAAAAAAAAAAAAAAAAAACACAAAAAATTACAGACTGCAAATTGGAGGATTTAGAGCTGAAAAGCATTGCTGAGCTCTAATAAGTAGAAGCCTCTCATTGTACAAATTAGAAAACAAAAGCCAGAGAAGGTGTGACTTGCCCAGAGTCACAGGTGGTGCTCAGGCAGTCCTCACACTGAACTCCAGACTTCCCAGGCATTCTCCATGTAACGACTTGTCCTCACTTTAGGAAACATACCCCACTTCAAAAAACAGACTTTATAATAAAGCAATAATTAGCAAAAGCAATGATAAGGAACAAAAAGTATTACTTTATAACACTCCCCAAACAGTATTTACATTCACATGAACACATCTTACAACAACTAAGCTTAACTGGTTGTATTTCGCTATTAGTTTAGTCTAAAAATACTATTAATGTGTTTACTCTATTACTGACATGGTTGCCCTCATCAGTGAGAAACAGATTACTACCAGAAGTATTTTCTAATATGCTAAGAACATCGAACTTACAGATACCAATTTTGTAGAAATAAAAAAAAAAAAAAAACCCACTACATCGTTATGGTTTCTATAAGATGTTTCACAAGTTCAACTGTAATAACATCTTGTGTCTCATTTAACTTGCTTTACCAGAATGAATAATCCAAGTTTGAATTTACTTGACGCAAGTCAAAGTATTGTCATTATTTCATTTATTAGTGGTTGTTACCTACCCTAGTGGTTGCTGTGATGTATTTAGAAACTTTAAAGTATATCCCAAACTACACAGACACCTCAGAACACAAACCTAAGAACAACTTACATATAAGGAAAATGATTAATCAACTCTAGCACAGATGAAAAATTCTAGAATAACAAAAATTAAGGATAATTCGGCCAATTATAAATCTGATGAGCAGCTTCCTTAATAGGTATCTTTAGAAACTAACATTAAAAGAGGATTCTCCCACATACCATGAAACCATTTCATAAGTGACCATTACTACATACACACACATTGGCAATGCTAAAGGCCAAGATCTACAGGGAGACAAAAATGAGGCTGGCTCACTATTATCATTGTCAGAAGATTCAGGATTCCAATCAATCCTTGTGCAGCTATACTAACTTGTGAATAAGAAACAATACACATTTTTTCCTGTATTGCACCAAAAGAAATTCCATTATTTGTTAGCAGGTTTACCTTTTACAGCACATTTATCCTTAAATGTAGTCCAGCAGCCTTCCTTGCCCAAACACCCTCCCCTTCCTACTCCCAAAGACACCAACAAACAAGTGTTATTAGAGAATATCTTCAAAAACAGAAAAACAAAATCCATCAACTCCAACTAAATGCTGTGAAGAAAAACTTAACTCATACAGTGAAAATGTAGCCAGTGAGCAAAACCATGGCGCTTGGGGAAAAAAATTAAAACAAGGAAGTTAATTCTAGTCACCTGCTTGTTCCACTACCCACCTTTCTTCAACAGCCTACAAACATGCTTCCTGGTTCATAACTGGGGGAAAGCATCCACGTCAGCTGGGAGCAGGACCCTATCCACTCAGTTTCCTAGACAATAGGTGGCAAGAGGACAGAATCAGACTGCCTACACAGCTAGGTGCTGCTGTGCTAGCTGCAGCCTAACTAAAAGCTTGGGGTTAACGCAATAGGACCCGTCACCATAGAAGGCCTCAAAACTGTTACCTGAAATGTTTCTGGCAAACTCCAAGATAGTAGATGTTTAAAAGATTACAGCATGCTTATTAAAACACCTTCCCATATTTTTACTTCTGTGCATCAATTACGTTGGAAAAAAACCTGTTAACTAAGTTATAGGTCTACAGAAGCCAACCCTCCATATCTACAAGATGAACCTCCACACAGCCGTGTATAATATACAGCAAAGGAGACACCTGGCAAAAAGGCACATCTAGTTCTCTGGTGGGAATGACTCTGCCCATGAGCTTAACATGTTACTCCACCCAACACTACTCCAAATGCCGCTCTCTCTCTCTCTCTCTCTCTCTCTCTCTCTCACAGAATTCTCATGTAAGAAGCTTTTCAGCGAAGCAATTACTAAATTCCTACTAAACCTCCCCTTATCCTTTCATTAAACTTGAGATCTGTAGTTTTGCTTCCTAGTACCAAGAAAAATCTGTAATTTCTGCAAGCAACAATCTGCCTGTGAAGCCAGCAGTGCACACTCCGCAGTCCATCCTATCCTGAGAGGTGATCTGAACCCCTCCAGTTTCTCATGATCATTCTCAGAGTCACTTTAACGGGGTAAGTCTGTATATATTTATACAATCCCAAAGCAGGACTGTTCTGGGCACAGAAGAGTTCATAAAAAATGGCTGATATGAGGCAGTGCTAAGTATATGGAAGAAGTACTCAAGTATCTTTTTAACTTGTACCCATTTTGATATGCACCCAAGAGGTTTACTTTTAATTTTCATCCCTGTGCTAACTTCTATGTATTAAGATGATGAATGGGTAAGAAGTCCAACCCTAATGCCATAATTAGGTTATAATTTGCATTCTTTCCCTTAAAGATTTTCCTTAACAATATTTACTCAAAAATCTGCCCTGCATTGATAATTTTACTAGTAAACTGATGATGGCAAACTAAGATGAAATGGAGACATTCAGGTATGAAGGGAAGAAAAAAGATGACAAAAAAATACCTCTGAAGCCACAATTACACTGCAATTTATTTTCAGATAGCAATTTTTAAAAAGCTTGTTGCAACAATAAAGTCTACATTAAAAAGCCTCAAAAAGGAGAAATATGAGAGCCTTTTTATTTCTTCTCCTAGGAGTTCTAAAAAGAGTGAAGACAGAAACAGTTCAAACAGAGACACTGGTTCCCCACTAGCCTGCTTTTCTAATAATAATCGGATGGCATGTGGCACTCATTCTAGAATGTGTGTGTGTGTATGTGTGTCTCTGTGTGTATATATATGTGTGTGTGTATACATATGTATGTATGTATGTATATATATATATATATATATATATATATACACACACATATATATAGTGCATCTCAATTAGGCTGATATTTTTCTTCAAGAAAATGTCCTGAACAGGCCTACGGTGAAAGTATTACTTGCTTTTTCACTGTAAACAAATGATGAAAACAAAACTGCTCACATGATTTAGAATCCATTCAGAAGGTTCTGGGGCAGAAACATAGATACTATAAGCTGTTTTTTTCATTGCTGGGTAAGAAAACTAAAAAAAAAAAAAAAAAAAAAAAAAAAACCAAGAAAAGACTCGAGGCAGTAACCCAACATCATTTTAGAAACAGTAATAAAAGTTCATGATGTAAATATAAATATATATTGTTCTTTCACTGGCAAAATTACCTTTTAATTAGACAAAAAATATAACTGGACTTCATCACAATTAAAAACTTTTGCTCTTCAAAAGACACAGGTAAGAAAATGAAAAATTATATATATTTTATATACTTGATAGATGACACAGTATATCCAGGATATAGAAAAAAGTATTACAAACTCTGAACAACACAGTTCAAGAAATGGACAAAATATCTGAATAGACATCTGACCAAAGAACATATACAAATGGCTAATAAGCATTAAGAAAAGATATTCAATATCAGTCATTTGAAAAATACCAATTAAAACCACAATACATCCACTAAAAAATTAGGCTATAATCAGAAGTGCTGGTGAGGACATGGAGAAACTGGAACCCTCCTATGTTGCTGGTATAATATAAAATAGTACAAGCACTTTGGAAAACAGTTCAACAGTTTCTTCAAAGGTTAGACATGAAATTACAAGTCAGCAGTTTATCTAGGTTATCTACTCAAGAGAAACCCAAGTCTGTGCAAATATTTATAGCAGCACTACTCTTACTCTTAACAGCCAGAAATTGCAAACAATCCTGATCCATTAACTGGTGAGTAATGAAAATGTAGCTTATCCATTCAATGAAATACTCCCCAGCAATAAGATGGACAAATATAAAAAACATTATGCTAAGTCAGAGAAGTGAGCTATCAAAGACTACACACAGAACTATTCCAGTTATTTCTATAGAGACTAAAAGCTCAGTTGCTGCCTGGAGAATAAGGACTGACTGCAAACAGGCAAATGGGAACTTTCTGAGGTGATCTAAGTATTCTAGAACTCGACTGTACAACTGTATAAATTTGCTAAAATTCATTAAAATTGACAGGTGAATTGATTAGTAAATTATAATGTAAAAAAAGATGTTATAAGTGAAAAATTTAACCCAACCCTCCAAAAAGTTAATATAGAAGCTAATTTAATTTTCAAAATATTCTCATATTCACCAAAGATATGAGGTGTTTTCAAACACAAATTGTATTAGAACTAAAAGGAATTCAAGATGATAGTTTTCCTTTTAAGGCATATTGTTTAGCAATGCCAAACACAGCAGATATTTCATTCTCATCTATACAAAACCCAATCAATACATTGCTCATACACTTGGGCATTTACTCTGGAGAAAGACCTATGTTTACATGAAAACCTGTATATAAGAGTTTATAGCAGCTTTATTTGATCATAGTCTAAAACTGAAAACAACACAAATGTCCTTCAATGGGTGGATGTCACAGCTCTGGTACATTCATATGATGGAATACCACTAAATATAAAGAGGGATGAACTACTTATACATACAACATGAACAGACTATAAGTGAAAAAAATCCAATCTTAGAGGTAATATATGATTCCATTTACAAAACATTCTTAAAATGCCAAAATCATTGAGATAGAGACCAGTTAGTAGTGGTTGTCAGAGAGGCTGGGAGCAGAGGAGGGAACTGTAACTCTGACAGAGTAGCATGGGGGTTTCTTGTGATGGGCTTATTCTGTATCTTTACTATGATGGTGGCCATCATACTACACGTATGGTAACATTACCTACAACTAAATATGCATACACACATGCACTCTCATTCTCTCTCACTTCCTCTATCTCACAACACCACAGATAGGTCCAAGTAAAACTTAGAAACCTAAATAAAGTCTGGATTGTGTCAGTGTCAAATTTTCTGGATGTAATATTGTGTTCTACAGTCACTCAAGATGTTATCACTGGGAAAAACAGGATAAAGGGTCTCTGAAATGTCTCTGAAAGAATTTCTTACAACTGTATATAAATCTACAATTATTTCAAGATAAAGTTTTTTTTTTAAGTTAAAATAATCAACATAGTATATTTGTACTGCTACTTCTTGGAATACCTATACCTCACATATTCTAAAGCTGCATTACATTTAAATGTTGCAATATAGTACTCTTTTTTTTTTTTTATGGGGTATAAACCTTCTGAACAGAAGTAGACCAAATCAATCATTAACTACTGATTTTTAAACACGAGAGAACAAAGATAGGAAAGAAATTCAGCACTTAAAACTTCTACACCAAGCTGCATAAAACAATCTCTAGAGGTAGATTTAAATTTTTACCAAAAAAACCCAGGAACAATTTCTTCAGAAAGGTATTTTCTACAGTGTGGTATAGATGAAGCCATGCCTTCAAGACTATAGGACACACAAAAAGGCACACCTTTCATTATTAATTTCGAGTTTATCAAGTGAGTTCAAATCACTAAGCTGGGTTCTTAGTGCCTTAACACCTTAAACTCCCATCTGTTAAGATGCCTGGTTAGTGGAGAGAAGTATCACAATAAACTGCCATTCTGCTTATACTTTAGTTTTCTAGGAGCTCAATTTCATCTTCATCTCTTAACTCCACATAAAGTGTGCAAAGCTATATCCCCTTCAATCTAGTAACTGTTGGCACCCAGCAAGTCTTCAAATGCAATGGACAGCTGCCAGGAAAAGGAGGGCTGACAGTAAAGATGGGAAACCTTCCTCTCCATTTCAAAGTAAAGAGCAAGAGTAAGGAGCCATTTGAAAACTGTAACATTACCTGATATTTATAACAACAGAAAGAAAAGCAAGGTGGGCACATACTGTAGTCCTTTTGCACCCTGAAATAAACAGGTAACTAAAGACAAAGGATAGAAAACATGAGAAGAGACTATAAAGGAACCAAAAGAAAAGAACACCAGAATTCAAATTATAACTCAGGGGACAATATCTAGAAGATTAAACCTTCTTAACATTCCAACATGGTTAACAAATAGAGAAGGATTTCAAACACCTAACAAACATACAAAAAGTAAACTTCTGGATAAGGGAAATGTAAACTAAAAGAATAAAATACCATTTCCCACCCTACATTTTCCACTCTCTTTTCTAAATCTGAAATCTGATAACCCCAACTGTTGGTATTATATAGGAAAACTGGAACTCTGCTGCTCGCAAAAACACTTCAGAGGCCAATTTAATAATTCTTAATGCTGAAAAGGCCCATATCTTATAATCCAATAATTCCACTTAAAGATCTCTAACCTAAAGATCTCTTGTATTTGTCACAAGATGTGTACAAAGATGCTCACAACAGTGGAATTCGTAATAAGGACAAGGAGAAGCTACCTAAACAGATAACCTGTATTTTATCCAAGGAAACCCTACGTAACAGTTCAAATGTGCAAGCTAGATCCTATCAACATGGTTCTATGACAATGCTAACTGGGAAGAAACCCCCCCCCCACACACACACACACGGTGCAAAAAGTTATGCACAGTACAGCATTTAGTCTTTCCAAACTAGAGGGAAAAAAAAGGTTTATACTGATGATGAATTCATACAAACACATACCAAAAAAACAGGCAAATATGCAAGAATAATATATATCTCCTTCAGTAATAGTTGTTGGGGAAGGCACTGAGGGAAAAAAGTCAGTAGAGGTGCTCACTGTTTAAATTTCTGCTAGATGTTCTCTAAACATTTTAATAAAAACTATACAAATCAAATATAGGAAAAATGTTAACATTTATTAAAATTAGGTGATAGGTATATATTACTTTTTGTGTTTTTCTATTATTTTAAAAGATTTTTTTTCCTAATGTTTTAAAAGGGGGTAGTATATTAAGTCCAAGAAAAAAAGGAGATACAAGTTCTCTCAGAAATCAAGAGACATTACAAGTCTTATAGGTATCAAAAGGATAAGGGAAACTTATGAACAATTAATGTGTAAGTTTGATAAAACTTTTCCGAATTACCAAAGCTTATATAATAGGTAACATAAATAGACCTATTAAATAAATAAACCTACATATATTTTAAAAACTGCTGTGTACTTAAAAACTTCAACAATTAAAACAATAAAACCAAAATAACCCCCAACCAAGACGACTTTCATTGAATTTCTACCAAAAATTTAAGAATTCTACAAATTCTTCCACAAGAAAAAGAACACTTTTCAACTCAATGACATAAAACCAGCATTACTAGAACACCAGAAATAACAACACAAGAATACTATAGAGCTCTCTCAAGAACATGGAACCAAAACTTCTTAAGAAATTAGAAAATTGAATCCAGCAATATCTAAAAAGGATAATACATGATGAACAAGTGAGATTACACAAGTGCAAAATTGTTTCAGTATCTGAAAAACAAAAATAACTCACTATGCTAATATATTAAAGAAAAACTGTATGCTCGTAGTAATACATGAAGCATCAATAAAACTCAACATGATTCATAATCATAACTTTTAAAAAGCCAGCAAACTAAGCCTTCTAGTCAATATTGTACTAGTGGCCCAGGAGTATAGAATTGGGAGGGGGGACATTACCCTCATTACAGAAAGTTCTATTGCTATTGGACTGTGCTGATCTACAAATTCAATGCAATCCTGTCAAAATCCCACCAAATTTCACAGGAGTTAAGTATGGAACAGGAAGACCTCATATACTCAAAACAAATTCTGAAAAAGAAGCACCAAGCTGAAGGACTGATGTTACTGGATTTCATGATTTATGCTGACTTCTTACAGTATTTAAAGACAGTGTGATATTGGCAAAAGGACAACAAAGTCCAGAAATATATACAAACATATATATGATCATTTTTAAACAAAGATACCAATGTAATTCGATAAGGGAAAGTCTTTCAACAAATGGTATAGAAAAGGCTGGGACGTCCATACGTAAAAATTAAGAACTTCAATCCATACTTAATCCATATATTAAGAATTAGCTCAAAATGGATCAAACACCTAAATGTAAAATTTCAAAGCTATTATAAAACTTCTGAGAAAACAAAGGAAAATCTTTAAGACCCCAGTCTATGCTAAGATTCCTTGGATCTTAAAAGCATAAACTGCAGAAGAAAAGAAATACATATGAGTTTCAAAAAACTAACAATTTCCATTCTTTGAAAGACACCATTTCCCCAGTTTTACTGAGAAATAACTGACACACATTACCGTATAAGTCTAAGGTGCAGAGCATGATGGTTTGATTTATACACATCATAAAATGACTACAAGTTCGGTTAACACCCATCATCTCATATAAATACAATAAAAAGAAAAAAGTTTCTCCTTGTGGTAAGAATTCTTCAGAATTCACTTTTTTAAACAAGTTTCCTATACACCATAACAGAATTATGGTCATCATGCTGTACATTTCATCCTTAGTATTTATTTAAAACTTGGTTATTTGTGCCTTTTGACCACTTTCCTCAAATTCCCTCTTCCCCTCCCCCGAAAGACATCATTAAGAAAATGAAAACCCAGGCTAGGAGAAAAAACATGCAAAATACGTATCTAATAAAACTGTTATTCAGAATATATGAAAACTTCTAAAAGCTGAATGCAATTTAAAAATGGGCAAAAAAAATCTGAAGTAATTTCTCCAGAGATATATGGGTGACTTACATAAACACATGAAAAAAGACTTCTCATTAGTTGTTAAGGAAATACAAATTAAAACTACAATGGTGTACCACTAACATCTAATATATTGGTTATTAAAAACAAACAAACAACTGGCAATGTCAAATACTGAGGACACATAGAGACGGGGATTTCTACACTGTTGATCACAACCAAAATGGTACTTTGAGATGATGCAAATATTGTTTTGATTGTAATTACAAGGCTAAATTTATAAAATTGACAGACCTGTAACCAAAAAGGATTAATATTACTGTATATGAGTACCTCTATACATCTGACCTAAAAAAAAAATTCTCATATTTTTCTTGTATTTCTTTCAAATTGTTTAACGTTTCAGTTTTCCAAATTCAATTCAAACATTTCTAACTCCTCTCATCATGTACTTCTAAACGGCCCCTTAAAACCTCATATAACCAAACCAGTTTGATCAAACCAACTCCAAAAGACAACCGAATGTTCCATATGACTAGACAATCTGTTTCCAATGCATAGTATTGTATAGCTAATCAGATAAGCTTCAAAAAGGATAAAGGCATGTAAAACATTCCACCTCTGCCAAAGTACTACAGGTGCTCCATAATTATCTATGAAGAAAATCATCAAGAGGAATAATCAAATAAAAGGTCTCTAAAAACAAAGGAAATCTTACAAAGGGTAAGGGAGTGTTACACATGTGATGGTAACAACAAAAAACCTCCAACCCACACTCATACATACCTCCCGCTGGGAGAAATTAGGTGAGCAGAACAGAAACGTATCAAGAGAAAGCTAATTCACACCCTGAATCCCCTCATATCAAATTTCCCTGTCATGCAAACCTAATCACAGACTTCTTATGACAACATACAAGCACTGAAAGTCTAAGATAGTTAAAACAGTTTATGAGCTACTACAGTATTTCACAAAAGTGCCTAAAGAGAGAAAAATGAGAGCTGGAAATTGAGAAGAAACCATTCTTATTTCATTATGAAAGACACATGTGCCTACCATAGTTCTTTATCTTAAATGTTAAAAACCCTAAAATCTAAGGCAGTCACACTCATACTGCATAGAGTGCAGAGAAATACCTCTAATCATCTTCCTAATGCATGGTTTGTCAGAAAGGTGGTACAGTTGGGTGGCAAGAAGACAAAGCTAGTCCAGGAGTCTAGTCCAGGTTCCATTACTACTAACCTGTTTCATGAGTTGGGGTCAGTCACTTACTTAATCTCACCGAATTCTAGTTTTTCTAGATGGAATGGCTGGATAAAAATATCTCTAAAGGCCCATTAGAAGGAAATTTTTCCATGGAGGAGGAACAGTAGCCCAGGGCAATTCAAAGAATTCTAGCTCTTCTTGGCCAGATAGGACTATAGCCATTATTAATGTGGATTTAACAATAGCTAGTTTTATAAAACTGTACATTATTTATTTCCCAACTGCATATGGACTTTAAGTAGAAAGCACAATGCTGCTCAACAAGCCCTAAGCACAAAAAAACACGTAGAGAACAATATCAAGGCCATCATAATCAAATTGCTAGGCCAGAGACATAGAGAAATCTTAAAAAGCAACAACCAAAGACACACTCCGTAGAGAAAGGAAAAAAAGGGGAATGACAGTAGATTACTCGTCAGAAATAATGAAACCCAAAAATAATGGAATAACACCTTTAAACTAGTAAAAGGAGTCCACTGAACCTAGAATTCTATACCCATTGAAAACAACTTTCAAAACAAGAACAAGAGACTGGAAGCCTCATACATTGTTGGTCTAATATAAAATGGTGCAGCCATTCTGGAAAAGAGTGGTAGACTTCAAAGAATTAAAGAGTTATCATTTGTCCCATCAACTCCAATTCTAGGTATATACCTCAGAGAAATTAAAACACGTATCAGTACAAAAATGTGTATACTCATGTTCATGGCAAAATTATTCATAATAGCCAAAAGGTGGAAAAATTCAAAATAATCACCAACCGAATAAACAAAATGTGGTGTATCTATACAATGGGGTATTATTTGGCTATTAACAGGAATGGGTACTGACACATGCTACAACATACATGTTTCCAAGGTGAGTCTTAGAAACATTATGGTAGTGAAAGGATCCAGTCACAAAAACCACATTATCATATGATTCCACTTAACACAAAATACCCAGAACCAGCAAAACTTTAGAGAGAGTTTAACAGTGGTTCCCTAGGAGTGGGGATGGCTGTGTGGTGGGGAGCGGGGGCACCCTGAAAGGTGACAACTAGAAAGTACGGGATTTCTTTTGAGGGTGATGAAATGAAGCCACAGTTCATGATTCTGTGAATATACTACACACCAGTAACTACACACTTTAAATAGATGAACTGTATAATATATGCATTGCAGCTTCAAAAAGCTGTTATCAGAAGAAAGAAAAACTTCTGAGAAGTAAAAAACCAAAGAATCACCAGCAGACCCTAACCATAAGGAATATTAAAAGGAAGTCCTTCAGGCAGAAGAAATATAACCACATGGACATCTGCACACACAAAGGAATGAAGAGTACCAGAAATTGTAAATATGTGGAAGAGTATAAAAGATTTCTTCTGTCATATTTTGCAATCTCATTAAAAGATAAGTTTGACTACATAAAAATTACGTTATGGAGGATGGCAACAGCAGTAGCAGCATAAAGGCTAGGTATGAGAAAGTGGAAGTGAATGACCCTAAGGTTCTTATACTACGGATGACACTTGAACAACACAGGTTTAAACTGCGCGGGTCCAATTACAAGTGGATTTTTTTTTCCCTCGAAAAACACAATATTGTACATGTATTTTCTCTTCCTAATAATTTTCTTAACTTTTTCTTTTCTCTAACTTGCTTTATTATAAAAATACACTGTATAATACATATCGCATATAAAATATGTGCTAATTTGACTGTTTATGTTATTGATCAGGCTTCCTGTAAATAGCCTATTAAGTACTTAAGTTTTGGGGGATTCCTGAGTTATATCTAGATTTCAACTACATGTGGGGTCAGCACCCCTGAGACCCCCTGGGTGTTCAAAGGTCAACTGGATATGTAAAGAAGTTTATCTCTTGAAGATAATCTGTGGTATTAACAATGTATACTAAAGCAACAACTAAAACCAAAGAGTTATAGCTAAAAAGAAAGGACATAAACTGGATTTTTTAAAAAACACTCAACTAAGCCAAAGACAGCAAGAAGTAAAGGGAAAGAGGATGAGTGGGAAAAATAGAAACAAACAGCAAGACAGATTTAAAACCAATCGCATCAAAAAAAATAAAATAAAATAAAACCAATCGTATCAATAATCACATTAAATGTAAATGGTCTCTTAAAAAGGGCAAAGACTATGATGTTTAACTACAAAAAAGAACCCAATTATATCTGCCTATAAGAAATCCATGTCAAATATAAAGATACAAATATGGAAAAAGATATACCATGCTAACCCTACTCATTTATTGAATCTATGTAATATAGGACAAAGTAGTATCACAGTAAAAAAAATTACCAGTGACACAGGTGATTTCATAATGACACAGGGTTCAATTCTTCAAGACAATTCTAGATTTTTATCCATATAATAAGAAATTAAACTAGAAGTAAAAAACAGAAGGATAACTGGAAAATCCTCAGATAGTTGGAAATGAAGCAACAACTGAAAATAATCCATTAGCCAAAAGAGAAAGGGAAAATCAGAAAATATTTTGAACCAAATGAAGATGAAATACATTATCAAATTTTATGGATTGTAACTAAAGTCATAGTTGAGAAGGAAATTTATAGCATCAAATGCCTATACATTAGGGGTTCCTGGGTGGCTCAGTGGTTGAGCATCTGCCTTCGGCTCAGGATGTGATCCCCGCATCCTGGGATCAAGTCCCACATCAGGCTCCCCACAGGGAGCCTGCTTTTCTCCCTCTAGGTCCCTGCCTCTCTCTCTCTCTCTCTCTCTCTCTCTCATGAATAAATATATATATATTTTTAAAAAGGCCCATACATGAAAAAGAGTTCTTAAATAGATGACCCCACTGATACTTTAGGAAACTAGGAAGAGCAAATGAAACTCAAAATAAGCAAAATAAAGATTAAATTAGAAATCAATGGAAAACAAGAGAAACAAAGAAAAAAAAACAGTAAAATCAAAATCCTGTTGAGATCAATACAATTCTGATAAGCCAGACTCATCAGAAAGAGAAGATACAAATCACCAGTGAGGAATAAGGTGATATCTCCATAGCTGCTACAGATATTAAAAAGGATGATATGGGAATATTATCAACAGCTTTACTTCAATAAAATGAGCAAATTCCGACATTCCTTTAAAGGCAGAAACTGCCAAAGCTCATCCAAAAGGAAACAAATAATCTAAATATTCCTATATACCTACAGAAATTTAATTTGTAGTTAAAACCTCCATAAAGAAACTCTAGGCCCAGATGGCTTCACTGGTGAATTTTAACAAACCTTTAAGAAGAAATGATACCAATTATATACTAACTCGTCCAGAAAAATCATGAGTTTTCAACTCCTTCTGAGACCCACATCAATCTGAATACAAAACCACATATATTACAAGGTAAGAAAACTAGACCAAAGCCCTTCATGAGTATAGATACAAATATCCTTAAAAAAAAAAAAAAAAAATCTAGCATGGATTACTGCCAAAAGAATACATCATGACAAAGTGGGATTTTTCCCAGAAATGCAAGGTTGGTTTAAAATCCAAAAAATCAATGTAACTGATTATGTACAATGTAATTGTACAATGTAATTCAGCATTAAGTATGGAAAAACTGTATGACTCTCTTAATAGATGCAGGAGATACAGAGCAGGGAAATGTACTTGTCAATTCTTTAATCAAAAAACCCTTAGCAAAATAGAAAAGAACTTCAACTTCCTCAACCTACCAAAAACTACAGCTAATACCATACTTAACAGTAAAAGACTGAATGCTTTACTCCCTTAAAATTTAAGAACAGTGCAAGGATGTCAACTCTTTACTAGTTCTAGTCAACACTGTTCTGAAGAGTTAACCTGCTTAATTAGTTTGCAAGAAAAATAAAAGGCATCCAAATTGGAAAAGTAACATTGAAAATTCAGATAAAATCATCTATGGAAAAAACCGCAAAATCCACAAAAAAAGCTAAGTAGAATAGGAAAGTTTAGTAAAGATGCAGTACAAGACTAAAAAATAACTATTTGTATAAATCATCTAAAAACCACCAAAAATTGAAATCTTTAAAGTAAAAATACTTACACAGCACAAAAAATGTGAAACACTTTGTGATGAATTTGACACAGAATATGCAAAAGATTTATAGACTAAAACACACAAAGCATTGTTGAGAAGATCTAAATAGGAGACCTACATGATTTCAGGGATTGGAATACTGAATCTAATGTGGTTAAGATGTCAGTTTTCTACAAATTCAATGCATTCCAATAAAAATCTCAGCAGGCTTTTTAAATAGAAACTGACAAGGTGATTCTAAAATTTATTTGCAAATACAAAGGACCCAGAAAAGCCAAAATAACTTTAAGAATGAACAATATTAGAAGTCCCAAAATCCCGGATTTCAAGACCTTAAACACAAACACACTGAGACAGTACAGTACCAATGTAAAAGACAGTAAACTGATGGAACAGAGTCCAGAAACATAGTACCAATGTAAAGACAAGCAGATTGATGGAAGAGAGTCCAGAAACAGCATCAAATATACACCCATTGATTTTCACCACAAAATGCCAAGGAAATTCAATGAAGAAAGAATAATCTTTTCAATAAATGATCCAGAATAACAGGATGGCTGTATGTTTAAAATAAAAAAACCATTTAACTCACCCTTATAAACCTGTACACAATTATCAGTTCAAAATAGACTATGGACCCAATATAAGAGTTAAAACTATAAAACTCCTACAAGCAAAAATCTGAGAAAATCTTGGTGATGTTGGGTTTGGCAAAGACTTCTTACAAATGACATAAAGTAAAAAATAATAAAAGAAAAAAATAACAAATTGGACTTCATCTAACCTAGTGTTCAACACTTTTAAAACATACATTGGAATCTAGAACAAAGAACTCAACTCAGTAAGTCGAACAATCATTTAAAAATGAGTAAAAGAAAAAAAAATGAGTAAAAGATATGAAAAAAGAACTTAAAATATACAGATGGGAAATAAGCACGTGAAAACAAAACAATGATCGTTATTAGGAAAAAGTACAAAACCACAATGAGATACCATCAGGCTCCCTCTATTTGCTTAAAGTTAAAAAGACTACACATCAAGGCTGGCAAAAATGTGGAGCAACTGGAACTCTCACATACTGTTTTGGGAATTTAAAATATACAACCACTGTAAAAAAAAAAAAAAAAAAGTTTGGCAGTTTGTTAAAAGGTTAAACATACCCAGTGACTCCACTGCTTTACCGAAGTGAAACAAAAGCCTATGTCTACACATATGTTCAGGAATGTAGAAGGCAGCTTTATTTTTATTCGCCAGAAACTGGAAACTCAAATGACCATCAACAGGTGAACAGATAAACAGCAAAACAGGCATACAATGAAATAGTATTCAGCAATAAAAAGGAATAAATATGGATGAACTCAAAATAAGCGCACGGACTGCAAGAGACCAAAGAAAAACCCAAAAGTACATAGTATGGGATCACATTTATACAACATTCAAGAAAATGCAAACTAATGTGCAATTGTAGAAAGCAGATTAATGGTTGACTAGGAACAGAAAGGTAGGAGGAACTACCAAGGGGCAAGAGAAAATTTTTTCGGGGGAAAGATATAATATTTATCTTATTTGTGGTACTTTTCCCAGGTTAATCTTCAAACGTGAAGTTTCTTATAGGCCAATTACATTTTAACAAAGCTAAAAAGAATTAAACCCAGATAACAAGGTGCCATGCCTTTTCTCCTGATTACAGTACTTTTTAGTTTTTCTTAAAGGACTAATACAGAGTTTAATAGAGTAATTATCCAGTACTATATAAATTAATCTATGTTTTGTTATTCATCATTTTTTAAAATCAGGAGGTCAAATCTACTTGTTTAGTACTATTTGAGAGTGCATTCTAGAAATGCTAAAAATACATCATTTTTTATAGAGCAAAGTATTTTCTCACTAGCTCTTAAGTATTTTCAAAATGCTCTATCTTCATTTCTAGTAATTTTAATTGGCAATAGTACCTAACATTTTAGCTGTAAATTTACTATCAATACCATCATTACCATTACATACACACACAAAACACACCCCATAAATTATAACATGCACCTCTTCAGAAACAATCTGTACCACCAGGGTTTCACCAAGGCATAAAGTGATTTTCCTAATGGCTGGAATAGTTCATTAACCTAACTTGTTTACAGCTTCATGTAATTTCGGGGTCACTATGCTATTTCTTATATTCCCTATAATAGAGTAAAATCCTCTTCCTGATCTCCATACCAGTATCTGGTCCAAAGATTTTTATGTCCAAAACATGTGAAAAGACAGGAAAGGCAAAAAACATAGCCAAGCTAAGTTTACTTAAAGGTCGATATTCTAGTTACCTCTTTCTTGCTTCATAGCATCTCAAAGTTTTTGTGGGGCTGGACACAGGGAGAGGTGGGTATTCTTTCACTACTTTTGAATCCCTGAGTCTTGAAAAGCCAGAGGTAAGGGAAGAAACTCTTAATTTGCCAGAAGCCTTCTTTTTTAAATTCCAGGACTTGGGTTGGTTGGTTGGTTGGTTGGTTGGTTTTTTGGGGCTGGGGTCAGGTGGTGATGAAAAGGCTTAAACTAATGATTAAAATGAATTTTTCAGGTTATGTGAAGAAAGTCTAAATCATAAAAGAACAAGTGGAAAATGGCACTAATTGCTCTGCACTCATCACTCTTAGGCCACTCTTTGCTGTAAAGCAGAGGCAGGAGGACAAGATTGTTTTCTTGATTTTGAATACAGCCAAGTGGCAAGATTTAAAAACGTATTCATTTGTATATAATAAATAGTATTCCACACTTTAATACAAATATTTGCTAACCTGAAGGTCAAATTATAATCTTCTAGGACAAATGGACCTATAGAAGAAGTCTGATTTACCTGAAAACTACAAATACTATTATTCTAAAGGACAATCCATCAGCCCAAAAGGCTGTTCACTAAAGAAAAAAAAAAAAAAAAAAGCTGCATTCTGTGATTTATTCTCTACAATCTAGATATGTTTACTCAATTATATAAAGGCAAGGGTTTTACAATGAAAGACTAAGTAGCAGCAGACACCACCACCATGAAGTCAAAGTCTTTCCTCAAAAATCTGATTTGTTAGTACTAAAGTTAGAAAAGTTAAAATGAGACAAAAATAGCCAAGATATATTTGTCATTATGTTAGAATTTCAAAGATTTTTCCACTTCACCACACTATTACTAAGACTTTGGAGACATCTACTGAATATTTAAATTTCACTTTATGGATAAGACACTTGAAAAAGTAAAGAGTTCTAAGAACTATAAGTTATAAATACAACTATCATTTCTAAAACATTGTATCATATAAAACTAGAGGGCCTGGATAAAGGAAGGAGAAATGGGATAAGATAATTAGGGCCTATTTACTTGACAAAATCAATGAACTGGAAACAAAACAAACTTCTGGTGATTGCAAAACAAAACTGAAAAGTAAAGATTATACTGGTCACAGAGAAAAACAAAGCAATATCCTTATACAATTTTCTAAGCGTGTTATGAATAAAATTAATTCTGAAAATATACCTTTCAAAACCACAAGAGGATCACAATGATTCATCAAGTTACCATTAGCTGGTTTAACTAATAGGATTAAGCCCCATACTAAATTTAGCAAAAGTTCCCCAGTTAGGGATCAACATCGTTGCTGTGTACTAAATTTATTCATGTTTGTATAGGACATTCCCTGATGCAAATGTTTTTAAAACTAAGTATGGATTTTGCAAAAGTTTGCCTGCAAATCTATTTAGAAGCCAACTTTGCAGTTCAGCATTAGTCTCTATTTTTGAGAATTTATATATTCTCAAAGTTTGTGCTCCAGTAATTAAATGCTTATTAATAGCTAACAGATTAAAGATTTTATTTATTTGAGAGAACCAGAGCACAAGGAGGGGACACGCAGAGGGAGAAGCAGACTCCCCACTGAGCAGGGAGCCCTACATGTAACTTAATCCCAGGGCTCTGGCATCATGACCTGAGCAAAAGGAAGGCAGATTAACGGAGTGATCAACCCCAGGCACCCCATTAACAGATTAATTTAAAATGTAACAAATTCTTTTTACCAGAAGATTCCAATTCATCAGATGCATCTTCTTTCATGAAATTATCAGATCAATGAGTTTTGAAAAATACTGACATATAACTAAGGATCTTCATTTACAAAACAGTACCAACTGAAAGGGAATGAGCATCTAGGACTTCAATCCTGAAAAATAATAGATAAAACACCAGTATCTACATTACTTATCAGTTCAAAAAATTTTCCAGCCCACCTCTCAAAAATCCTTTGCTAAAAAAACTCCAGCCATTCTGAGTCCTATTCAGTTGCAAAATTCCAAGACAGACTTCACCATCTTGTCAATTTTAACCCTCTTCCTCCTTAAGCCATAGTGCATCTAGACCACTCTAGTCACTTTTCTACAAACCTTTCAAGATAGCTCTGTTTCTAAAACCTTAAGCCAGCAAGCACAGAACATTAAGAGAAAGGCATTTTTTAGTTTTCCTGAGAAGGTGAACCTTTTTAAAACAGACACTAGTTCAGATGAACTCGATTTTGCAATAAACTGTTGTCTCAGCTGTGAGCAGAGGAGCAGGTATGAACTTGAAAGGAAGCTAATAAAAGGACCTATGTTAACAGACTATGCAAAAAGTAAAATTAGAAACTAAAGAGAGGAAGTAAATGAATGTTGGCAGTATTTCCAAGTCATTCAAGTGCTTTTTTTTTTTTTAATGGACATAACCTATTTGCAGAAAGGGTTAACCAATATGACATTATTTTAAAAAGGAAATATTTTAAACTGGAGATTGGAAGAATGGATTAACCTTTAAAAGGTACACCTAAAAGGGATCCCTGGGTGGCGCAGCGGTTTTGCGCCTGCCTTTGGCGCAGGGTGCGATCCTGGAGACCCGGGATTGAGTCCCACGTCGGGCTCCCGGTGCATGGAGCCTGCTTCTCCCTCTGCCTGTGTCTCTGTCTCTCTCTCTCTCTGTGACTATCATAAATAAATTTAAAAATTTAAAAATAAATAAATAAATGAATGAATGAATGAATGGTATACCCTAAAAGTACAAAGCAGTAGAGGCATTAAGATACTGCCTCTGAAGATTTAACAATGTGTCAGTGGTACTATCCTTGCCCATGAGGGCTTCGAATTTAAATTTGGGGCAACGAATGTAAACAAATTTCACTACAAAATGAAGACGTGCTATGCTAAAGAAATGCACAAAGTTCTTCAATGATCACAGGAAAAAAAAGAATCGAGAGGTTTCCCAAAAGAGTTGACTGTATCTTACATCTACGGGTGGCATTTACTAAGTAATACTAAGAGGTAAAAGTCTCCAGGCAGCACAGTGACATGAAAGAACATGCTGATGGAACACAAGTTTGACCAGAAGGTGCATGGTAAGAAGTGGCAAAGATGAGCTGGTACATAGGACAGAGCCAGATCACGCTAGGCCTCACGGGTCGTGTAAGGAGACAAGGCAATACCTCCTTGGGCAATCAGGCAGTAAGTAACCAAGGATTCTAGACAGACAAGCTACGTGATCTATGTGTTTTCTAGAGATCACTGAATACCTGGCAGACCAAAGCTACTACAATAGTCCAGAAGCAGGCCTGAACTATAGAGACTTGCAATTAATGAAGTTCACACTGAAATAAAAAATGAAATATTGAGGACCTAAAGGCGGTAATAACAGGAATACAAGAGGAATAAAGCCACAGAATTTGACATCTGACTGCTACGGCTGAGTGTCTAAAGTGATGTCCATAGACTGGTGTATGTATAGATGGTAATGCCATTTTCAGAGAAAAACTCATTAGAAACAATTTTTTTTAAAAAAAGATTTTATTTATTTATTCGTGAGAGACACAGAGAGAGGCAGAGACATAGGCAGAGGGAGAAGCAGGTTCCCTGTAGGGAGCCCAATATGGAACACGATCCTGGAACTCTGGGATCACAACCTACACCAAAGCCAGATGCTCAACCACTGAGCCACCCGGGTGTCATCATTAGAAATAATATTAATGTGAAGCTGGAAAAGATCCAAGTCAAGTGCAACTGTGCTATATAAACTCGGACTGGGGATATAAACTCTAAGCCTCATTTTGTTATCTGTGAAATGGAGATACAATATCATACCATTAAAAGGATTAAATGAGGGACACCTGAATGGCTCAGCGGTTGAGCATCTGCCTTTGGCTCAGGTCATGATCCCAGGGTCCTGGGATTGAGTCCCGAATTGAACTCCCTGTAGGGAGTCTGCTTCTCTCTCTGCCTATGTCTCTGCCCCTCTCTGTGTGTCTCTCATGAATAAGTAATTAAAATCTATTTTAAAAAAAAAAAAGACTAAGGAGACAATCCATGAAATAAATAGGCTTAATACAGTGCCTGCTATTCACCAAATGCCCATTAAATGCTGGCCCTTATCAGCATTATTATTGGGTTAGTTGCAGGTCACTGATGAAGCCTTTTAAGAGCTGTGTCCCACTCTTCTTATTAACCAATGAAATTCCTAGGTCTGTGTTCCAGTTATAGTACTTAACTCACTCAATAATGGCTGTTCAATAAATGCTAAGCATAAAAAAAGTACAAATGTACACCTGTTCTATTAGAAACAAGCTTTGCCTTGGGGCATGACACAATATTAACTCTTTCAGTAATACAAACTCCCGTCCCCCACCCCCCAAGAGAAGCATTGGAGTTTTCTTTTAATTAAATGAAATAACAAAGACTAAGAATAACCTTAGGGCTGTAGTACACCTGTCTGTAGTTAATATACCTTCTACATCAAGTGTTGTGACAGAAAGCCCTTATCTTAGAGATCCATAATAGGAGATTAACTGAATCTACTGTTTTGGTCAGTCTGTGATGAGTTTAATTTCTTAGACTGGGAAAGAGAGGGATAAAGATATTTAAGTACATAAATGAAGGATTTCAAAATAAATGCTTAACTATAACTTAAATAAGGAAATTTCAACTACACCTTCTGTTGCCAAAAAGTTTTAGCAAGATAAAGCCTTCCCATTCAGAGATTCTGAAATATATAAATATCTACTAACATATCTTGAGGGTGGAGAAATGAGACATTGCAAATCAATTATTTTCAATATACAGGAACTATGTACAGTCAAGCTTTTAAGACATCCTTAGCACGGAGAAAAAACAAAAATCTTTGAATCCTATTACGTCGAATTTCAGTCTGTCTGGAGAACCACATTCCACAAGCCTCACAACCCTTCAATGAAGGGAAAGAAAACTCTAATTGCAGAATTTCACATTGCTAAAATTCACAAAGATCAGAAGTGAGTTTTTCATATAGAATTCTGAGGGGTTCTTTTAGATAGACAAGAAGAGACGCATTGTCAGGCACATTATGCTGAGCCAGAAAAAAGAAAAGGCAGAGAGAAAACCAAGGGAACAAAGAACACTCTACCTACCTTCCCACCTCCCCCTATTATCACTCTTGTCTTGAGCACCAAAATCTAATTCTCCTTCTTATAAATACATTTCAATGATACACACCAAAAGTACATGTCAGGATAAGTTCACTGTCATACATTTTGTCCCAGAGTACTCAACAGCAAATTAGACCTCCTGTGACTCCCTCAATTTTCTTAACTGGAGGAAAAAAAAAATCCCACAAACAGACAGCCACACATACACTGAAAGCAGATTCTACATATTAGAGAACACAGATACCTAATGCCTGATGACATGTGCTCCATGAGACTCTGCCCAGGAGCAGGTACCTCCCACTGCTGCCTCTGACCACTGATTTTAAATGGCGGCATGCCAGGTTCTTTCAAAGAATTGTGTCATTTTCTGAATGAGTCACATGACAAACTACTTCAAAGTTTATTTTTCAGACAGTATATACTGCATATTCTCAGCCCATTTTTGGAGTATATTTCACCAAGAGACAGAATGAGAAAAAGTCAACGTTCTAAAAAAAAACAACAAAAAAACAAAAAAACAAAAAAAAAACACAATAAGCAAAATAAATCACCTAACCTATATAGACTTATGTTAGCCTTTTACATCATAGATAAGGTTAAGCTAATAAATCTCAGGATAATTCTCAATAAAGTGAACATTATATTATTGCCCTTATCTAATTTAAATGGCCCTGGAAAAGTATTCTCTCTTGAGACAGCAAAGGAGAAAAGGAAGGAATTAAAAGAAGCCAGTTAAAACACTTCGGTACAATATTAATTTGTCCATTTAATTATGTCAACTTTCTATTTCTTCTATTCTACTAGCTAGGTATGAAATCAACTAAGTTACTTCACTTTTCTGAGCTTCAACTTCCTCAACTGTGAAAGTGGGAATAACAACTCTATCTCAGGATTGCTTTGAGTATTACATTGGGAAAACAGATAAAAAATTGGTATGGTAAATGTAAAGTGCTATGCAAATATATAATATTTGAGAATATCATCTTAAGATTTACAGTCTAAATGTTCAAGTGCCTAGTGCAATACATTGCACATAAGTGCTCAAATATTTGTCCATTTATTCAATCATCATTTAAAACTTAGGTCCCAAAAGTTGAATTCCAGAAAACGCATGTCTCACGTACTACTTATGTATTTTCGCTGGTAATATTATTAAGAAACCAGTTGTGCCTTTAAAATGATTAGTCATTCAATCCAATACAATCCAATCCATCAACAGCTTTATCATTTTTTACAGTATTTATTGTGCTAGGTCCTGTGCCAAGTTGCTAAACACATTCACTCATTTAATCCTTATAATACCACCATGGAGAAGTTACTATTCACAAATGAAACACTGAAGCACAAGGTTAAGTAACATGCCCAAGATCACAAGGTTAGCAAGTAAGAGTTGGTGTTACTTAGGCCTGACACCAAAGCCCTGGCTCTCAACTCCTACTACTACTTTCAATATGGTAGCCACATGTGTTACTGAGAACTTGAAATGTGGCTAGTCTGAACTTGGTTGCACTGTGATTATAAAATGCACACCAAAGTATGATGGCCTAGTACGATAAAAAGAATGTAAAATATCTCGTTGCAATTTTATGCTGATCATATATTGAAATGATAGTATTCTGGATATAATGGATTAAACAAAATAAATTCTTCAAAATAATTCACCTGCTTTTTTACTTTCCCACTGTAGCTAATGAAGTTTATAATTTCATGTGGTTTGCAATGCATATACTTATGTTGGACAGCATAAGTTATGATGTTAGAACATCATACTGTATGTTTTTGTAATACCACAAGCACAAAACAGCTTTAAATTTACAAACACGTTTTAGAGTATAAATATATTTTCCAATCTCCGTTAATAGCTATTTAAATGCTAAATTAGTGTAACCAATATAAACAAAACTTTACAATCTCAATGTAAAATGTTAAATATTCCAGAATTAATTTTTTTGAACTTCCTATCACGAAAATTGGTTTTGCCAACTACAAAGTGATACCAACTAATCTACACTGCAGAAATTACAGAAAAGCACCCACACGAAAGAATCCATCGTGCTATTGCTCAGAATTAATATTTTGATCACTCATTATTTCCAGGTATATAGTAGATTAACTGGCATGAAATATATATTTTTTAAAGATTTTATTTATTTATTCATGATAGTCACAGAGAGAGAGAGAGGCAGAGACACAGGCAGAGGGAGAAGCAGGCTCCACGCAGGGAGCCCGACGTGGGATTCGATCCCGAATCTCCAGGATCGCGCCCTGGGCCAAAGGCAGGCGCCAAACCGCTACGCCACCCAGGGATCCCAGTGGCATGAAATATAAAGTGGGATCTCACTGTCATATCATTTTGAACTGGTTTTTTGCTAATATTATGAACATTTCCTCTATTACATTACATTTACATTTCCTCTATTACTCTAAAACTTAACTTTTTATTTTGAAATAAATACAGATTCACAAGACACTGCAAAAGTAGTACGAGGTCCTACATAACTTGCACCCCATTTCCCAGGCAGGGTTGCATTCTCTGGATTATAGTACATCACCAAGAAGTTCACATTGGGATGTGTGTGTACCATTCTATGTCACCTCATCACATGTGTTGATTCACGTGACCACCACCACTATCAAGATTAGATTTCATCAACATAAAACTTTCCCTCTTGGTATCCCTTTAGAGTCACACCCATCTCCCTCCCAACCCAACAGCCCTAATCCTTGGCACCAATAATCTGATAATCTGTTCTAATTTTGTTACTACAAAAATGTTAATGGTCACCTACAGTGCGTGACCTTTAGAGACTGGTTTTTTCTTTTCTTTTTTTTTTTTTTTTGAGACTGGTTTTGTTCACTCAACATCATCACCTTGAAATCCATGCCAGTTGCTGTATGTATCAAGAGTTTGTTTCTTCTCAACTGCTTGAGTAAGTAGTATTCCATGAGGTATCAACGTACCGCTCATCTACTGAAGGACATGTGGGTTATTTCCAGTTTTAGGGCATTACAAATAAAGCTGCCATGAGTATTGGTTAACAGGTTTTCTGTGAACCTAAGTTTCCCTTTCTCTGGGATAAATGCGCAGGAATGCAACTACTAGGTCATACAGTATGCATATGGTTAATTTTGCAAGCAACTGCCAAGCTACTTTCCAGAGTGGCTTTATCATTCTACATTTCTAACACAAATGTATGAAAGAACTCAAAACATTTTTTTGATCTGCAAAATATTTAGAGCTAGCCCATAGTTTTTAACAATTCCCTGCTGATTCCTATGCAGGTAGTTTTTTCTTTTTAACTTGCAGCAAGAATTACTATCAAACTCCACTTGTTGGGCCAAAGACCTTGTGGTGTTAGCAAAAGACCTGCCCCTCCTGTAGCACACTATCAACACTTGTTGAGTCCATCAGCCTGCCAGTCATTTTGTTATAATGATGATGTAATTAATATATATACACAGATATTTTTATATGCAGATCACCTAAATTCCTAGAAACTGAATTGTTAGGTCACAAGGTACAAACATTTTTAAAGGAACTGATATCAACTGTCATAATGGCCTTCAGAAAACTTAAAGCAACTTACCCAGCAACCAAGTGTCTGTGAGAATGTCCACTTCTTCCTAGACTCACTAAAAAATTTTTAATCTTTAAAGTGTGGCTTGTCAAAAATGTTGGTTTGTATTTATTTAAGTAATGGGGAGGCTGTAAATTTCTCATGTTTACTGACTTAATTTGTAGTTCTTTTATTACCTACCTATTCCTGTTCTTTGGCAACTATTTACTGAAATGTTGGTTTACTGATTGTAAAAGTTGGTTCTAGCATATTTTGCAAAGATTTTAAAAATACATATATCTGAAATCCAAATGACGTATTAACACAAGACAGTATCTGATTTTCCAATGTAAAAAAGAAACTAGTTGATATGGTAGCAATTTATAAATATTCCTATATTACACACAACGTATTTATTAAGAAATCACCTCCAATGCCAGCTCTTCATTAAAAACACGAATGTTGATCACTTCTCTTAAAATCCCAGTGAAACGCCAACACATAAATTTTCCAAAACAAATATCAAAAACTATCTCCAGTTTCATTAAGAGAAGTTGGCTTTTCTTTAGGAGAATTTAAGGTCATTCAACCAATAGTTCTGAAAAGTGTGCTCCCTAGACCAGCACCAGCAGCACTAACATCACCTAAAACTTTTAAGAAATGCAAATTCACAGACCCTACTCGGACCTACTTAATAAAAACCCAGAAAGTGGAGGATAGAGTAGGGAATCAAGTAATGTGTTTCAACAAGCCTTCCAGGTGATTCTGATACATGCCAAAGTATGAGAATCACCACTCTAGATGAATTTAATATAAAAACATTAAATCTGGATTGCTTTGTATACTTCGTTATTCTTTGCATGAAAGACTTCAGCAAAGTTAATCACACCAGATATTAAGAATTCAATGATGTACTTTCATTCTCCCCCAAATTAAAACAATTCAAAAAGAAAACTGGAAACTGGATGTTAGCTTTATTTCGTACAAAAAGGAATCCCCCAAACCATTAAGTGTTCACAAAAAATTTCCCTTAGAAGAAAAACCCAAAATAAACCACATGAAACTAACAAGTCAGAATGCATATCCTTCAAACCAGAGATTAAATGTTTTGTATCACACGCTGCCTGACATTCCTATTCCTACATGGAACTACCACCTATAGTACTCTGAAAATTCAATGAACTAGCATATTAAACAGCACGTGGAGAACTATAGTGACTCAAATATTTGTGGTCCAGAGCATGAATAAATTGGTTAACAAATAAAAAAAAATTCTGCGTGACAGAATATAGGTGGCCTTTGCTTATGTTTTTGTTTTGTCCTCAAACTTCTTATAATAAGCATGTATTACCATCTTCAGAACTAAAATAAAAGAGAACCATGATCATAGGTAATAGTACAGGAAATTAACCTATAACATATACAGATTTTTTAAATTTTACCAAAGGACTGATAATCTTTCCTTTATCTGTATGATAAAAATGTGTAAGTACCAGGTAAACAGAGTTCCAGTCACCCTGTTTATTATAGTTTGAAACTTGAACTGAATATGAGTATTACCCGGTTACAAAGGTGTGTTACTATGGTAGCTATTTTCCTATCCACTTGGTTAAGTGTTCCATTTTTCTTCAAGTAAGACTCTGCAGACTGGTTAGCCTTGGCCAATCCAACCGTCCCAACCTCCAAGAAACAAAGAATGGCCCAGGAATTGGGCAAGTTAACAGGAGTCCTGATTCCTGCAGTTGATTATGAGTTTAAATGGTATCCTTCTCATTACTGGTTATGTTAAGACAGCAAAAACAATTTTTTTAAGACCTTATTGTTTTATTTCCTTCAAAGTGAGCATGTGTGCGTGAGAGAATGTGGGCTGGGGGAGGACAAGCAGACTCCAGCGAGCAGGGAACCTGATGTGGGGCTAGATCTCAGGTCCCCAGGATCATTACCTGAGTCTCAAAGGCAACCATGTAACCGACATGTAAGCCACCCAGATGCCCCAAGACAACAAAATTGTTTTATTTTGACTTAAGATAGTTTGAGCTGAATTATTTCTTGAAACCCTGAATATTCTGGCAGACTTATGATACTAAACAACTCTTAGTTCTATAAAGGAATGAACAGGGATCCCTGGGTGGCGCAGCGGTTTGGCGCCTGCCTTTGGCCCAGGGCGCGATCCTGGAGACCCGGGATCGAATCCCACGTCAGGCTACCAGTGCATGGAGCCTGCTTCTCCCTCTGCCTGTGTCTCTGCCTCTCTCTCTCTCTGTATGACTATCATAAAAAAATAATAAAAATAAAAAATATATATAAAGGAATGAACAAGTATAAACCTTATAACCTAGGTGTGGAATCTGATCTCTTCTTAGAAAGCAGTCACCAGGACACCTGGGTGGCTCAGCGGTTGGGTGCCTGCCTTTGGCCCAGGGCGTGATCCTGGAGTCCTGGGATCGAGTCCCACATCGGGCTCCCTGCATGGAGCCTGCTTCTCCCTCTGCCTGTGTCTCTGCCTCCCTCTCTCTGTGTCTCTCATGAATAAAGTCTTCAAAAGACAAAAACAAAAAGAAAGCAGTCACCAAGTTGGTTTCCTCCATGACTAACCACCACGTACTGGTTTTAGATCCAATACAGGCTGATGAAATTAGCATCCTACATCACCTTTAATTTTTTGTCCCTCTCAAAGTGAACTTCATCTTAATATATATTGTTAATGTTCTTAAATTATAAAGTTTTAAGATTTTTTTTTTTTTTACATATCCCTTCCACCATTTCTTTTTCCAACCAAAAGATAATTTAGTTTTTCTAAATTGATGGAGGCAGGGAAGGAGAGCAGTAGTATCAAATGCTATTGAAAAATTAAAATTTCACCTGTTTACCTTGTGATTTCAACTATTCATGATTTCTAACACTGCAGTTTACTACATTCATTGCCTTAACTGAGATTTCTTCTTTTACACAACAGTCTGTGTCAATCACTGCATGGAATTGAAATTAATGCTAAATAAATGAAGTGAATGAGTCAAAACTTCAATTTAACACAAGTGATTAATCCAAATTACTCAACAGGATAGTAATATTCTCCATGTACAAAGTACAACTTCCAACTTATAGGTACGTTAACACAACTTATACAACGGACAGCATAATAATAACACCCAAAACGTTTTGTGCCCATTTTCAAACTGCCTTTAAATGCCAGCTTACAAACAAGCACACCCATCTAGTTCCCAAATGGGCACCCAAAAAGAATCGTCACAGTTCTTATTTAGGTAAATGTGCTAATGCTATAAAGCTCCAAACCACTCCAGGAAGTACTTTAAATGCACTGCGTAAAAGTTAAAAAAAAAAAAAAAAAAATGCACTGCCTACAGCGGCCAACGCTGAAGGTTCGTGTTTAATTTCCAGCACACGTTTACAAAAACAAAACCAGAAAAACAGGAATACCACTTTTAAGGACATACTTCATAAAGACAACTTTCCCCTAAACCAATAACATTACACATACACGATCCAAGCCTTAGTATGAAAGCATATTTCTTAGATAAAACTTTTTTTTAAAGATTTTATTTATTTATTCATGAGACACACAGATAGAGAGAGAGGCACAGACACAGGCAGAGGGAGCCTGATGTGGGACTTGATCCCAGGTCTCCAGGATCACACCCTGGGCTGAAGGCTGCACTAAACAGCTGAGCCACCCTGGCTACCCTAGATAAAACTTTTAAACTGGAACAGTTTTAAAGAGAACTCCAATTTAAACTCTTAGTCTTCATTATTCTATATACATTTACTGAGCCCCTGTCAAGTGCCAGGCACTGTACTAGATTTTCAAGAAAAATAAAGCTGTGAAACGAAAGGTCCTGCCCTTAAGGGGCACCTAACTGAGCCACTTAAGTATCAGACTCGTGGTTTCCGCTCAGGTCATGATCTCAGGGTCATGAGATGGATGGGAGTCCCACAGGGGTCTCTGAGGCTGTGCGGAGAGACTGACTGCTTAGATTCTCAATCTCCGTCTCTCTCTCAAATTAAAATTAATTAATTAAAGAAAGAGAGGTCCTGTCCTCCAAAAAGGTGAAAACATAGTAAGTGATCAAATAAAAATTCTGTTCAAGTGTTACGATGAGGTACACCTGGTTGGAGGGCAATGGAAAGGCCTCCTGAAACATCTAGAAGGACAAATAGAAGTTAGGCAGGACACAGAAGCAAGGGAAAGCACTTCAGAGAAAATCAAGAGAAGGGAAGGTGTGAAGGTATGGAAATGAGATAGGCCCATGCTTGGGAAACAAGCAGTTTGGCATGAAACACACACATGCTGTATGTGGAGGGCAGATGGGGTGTGGTGGCAGTCTGCTTCCAGAAATCCTAAAGGAACAAGAAAGGACTATTGTGACGCTCAGCATTTGGACTTTGTATCTTGAAGGCAATAAGAATAGGAGCTGATATAAATTGACCAAGTGGAGAGGCCCCAAAACCAGTTGGATTTGATAGCCATGAACATGCATGCATAAGGGTGGTGATGGATGGTTAATAGTGTATGAGAATTACCAGTCTGTGGGGAGAAATGGAAAGGTATGGATGACATCTGAAATGAGGAAGAGCTGAAAAGGATGTAGGAGGGAGCAAACAACTTCTGTTAGCCAGTACAACAAACTCTACCGAATCATAAAGGCCTCATTTAAATTCCAGATTCAGTGAGGCCTTTCCCAATGTACCCATACAGACCTTTCTACCATGTGCTCATTCATTCCATGCCTATCACCACTGGGTGCTTTACATCACTGAACATCTTTTTACCATCTTACCTTTTCAATATTTGTTAGGTTTTCTGAAAGCAGGAATTTTCTGTTTACTTAACCAATGACTTGAAATATAAATGACTGATAAACACTACATCTGATGAGAAGCAAAAGTTTACTCCATTTCTGTACTGTAGAAAGTTCCACACACCAGGTTTTATCCTTACACCTAATGATGTGTGAATTTACACTACAGCTGAAAGAAGACAACTGTGTTCAACTAAATAGGTAATAAAAAGCTATCAGGGAGAGATCCTATCTCTAGAATGTTTAAGGGTCTACATGCAGAGTTGAGCTCTAAGATACTCTTAGGATAAAACAGCAACACTGGTTGAAAAAACAAGAACCACATACACTAACATGGATGAATCTCAAGAAGCCAGACACAGAAGTGAACATAACTGTATGACTTATACGAAGTTCAGAAACATGCAGAACTCCTCTCCAGTGTTAGAAGTTAGGACGGTGGGGATCCCTGGGTGGCGCAGCGGTTTGGCGCCTGCCTTTGGCCCAGGGCGCGGTCCTGGAGACCCGGGATCGAATCCCACATCGGGCTCCCGGTGCATGGAGCCTGCTTCTCCCTCTGCCTGTGTCTCTGCCTCTCTATCTCTCTCTGTGACTATCACAAATGAAAATTAAAAAAAAAAAAGAAGTTAGCACGGTGGCTGAAGTGACCGTCCTAAGAGTGTACAATGGACTCTGGGGTCCTGGTAATGTTTTCTTAACCTGGGTACAAGATACATGGTGTCTTCATCCTATGAAGGTTCCTCAAGCCTTTTAATTATGATTTGTGCACTTCTCCATATGTACGCTACAGTTCAAAAAGTTTACTTAAAGGGGCACCTGGGTGGCTCAGTGAGTTAAGCATCCATCTCTTGAGTGGCTCAGATCATGATCTTAGGGTCATGGGACTGAGCCCTTAATCCCACTCCGTTAAATCAAGTGCGCTCTCTCTCCTTCTGCTTTCTTTTTTTTTCCCCCCACTTTCTCTCAAAATAAATAAAATCTTTCAAATAATAAATAACCCCCCCCCAAAAAAAAAAGAAAAAAGAAAAAACCTCTTTACCTAAAAAAGAGGAAGGGAACATTTCTGATGGGGAGGATAAAAGATGCCACAAACAAAAAAAGGCCCTGGTGACAGAGCCAAAGAGAAAATGAGAGCCAGAAAGACTGTAGACTGTTTTAGTTCAAACTGCAAAGGAGACAGAGACCCACTATTACCTGAAGTACTAATAATGAACTGAGTTAGTGCCGACAACTTCCTCAAGTAGCTGTTGTTTACCAAAATAGTTTTTATTAATCTTGGCATTTCTTCAGCATTGACAGCACAGGATAAATGTATGCCACATGAATAATCCATTCAAAACTCCCATCCCAGTAACTAACAGGATATACTGACAAGTTAGCTGGCCTGGCCTCAGTATAGGGCATGCAACTAAGGAAAAGCTGAGTAGCCTGTACACAAAGGTTCCAACTCTAAACTGTCCCCAACCCAATGAGCTAGATGGCACAGGCTAGAGAAATAACCTACAGAAATAACTATCCCCTTGTTCCAAAAGAAAGCAGCATGCATGCTGCCTAAAAAGGCAAATGTGTATCTTAACACTGTCTAGAAAGCAGTCACTCCCCCAGTTCTCATCACTCTATAGTTCCACATTCTGCTCTAATTTCTCAAAACACTTGCCACTGGCCAAAATTACTTTATTTTTCTGTTTATTTCTCCTCTTCTCCATAGTAATTCAGACTCTATGAGAACAAGCACCTTGTCTGTCTTTCCACTACTGTATATCCAGAGCCCATTTAGCTGTGAGCTCAATAAAAACTTGTCAAATAACCACAACTACCCAGGTAATTTACTTTAAGGTCACCAAGTATACATAAGATCAAGTTAGTACCAATAAATCAGTAAGTCCAATGTAATAGCAAATACAAAATAAATTATCACTGTTTCTGGATAAGAGTGATCTTTAAAAACTCTACCAGCTTTGAGGCCGAAAGGTTTGGTAAGGTTTGATGGTTCGGAAGACAGGTAATTTTTCCATGTATTTTATGGAGAAATTCTGTGAAAGACAAACACTACAGTAAAACCAATGTGACCTAAGGAGCAAAACCACTGTGGTGGATGATCCAAAACCATAGGAAAGTGGCTTGGCTCTGCTCCAGATTAGGTACACCCCACCCCTGCTTTCTGGGAGTTTTCCTATCTGAAAAGTAACTCAGGGTGATGCACTTTTGAAGCGAGATCGGAACTGCCACAAATCATGTATTTTTTCCCCTAAAACTGAAGTACTTCATGACTATTCAACGGATATTCAGTTATTAGGCTATCTGAACTTAAGGAAGAGAAAACGTCCAAATTTACAACTTTGAAATACGAGTTCTTGAACAAGGAAAAAGCATTTTACAAATGGAGTACCAACTTTTTTTTTTTAATGGCATGATATTATTACATATCTAAAGTAAATTCCTCACTTCTATGATATTATTACATATCTAAAGTAAATTCTCACTTTTGTCTGCAAAAGCTCTAAAAACAGTACACTTTTCAGGGGGATGGTATTCAAAAAACATGATTTGAACCCAGTATCAGGATAAAATCTGGCACTAAAGACTGGATAAGTTCTAAATCTATGGTAACTACCCAGAGCAAAAATCTACCCATTTTCAAATGAATGTCATTTAAGCGGTAGCAGAAGGTCAAAATGCAGCACTATGATCAAAGAACCACTCACCAATCAGCTAGAGTTGCAGCAGGGTCTTGGCAATCTGTATCTCCAACAAAAACATGGTTGGATTCATAAAAGTAGCAAAACCAAAGCTAAGTATATTTTATTCATCACCAAGTATAGGAAGTTACTCTGCTCAACACTCAAGAGCTTCAACTTAACAAAATGGCTAAGTAAATTTGTTAATTTGCAGGCGTTTTTTCTTCAGAAAACTGGTGGTTATCATCTTTCATGAGACTGGCAAACAAGGTTGGGAAATCCCACTTTATCTTCAATTTATCACCTAGGAAAGGGATAGTGTTTCCTCCCCACCCACAGCCACCTTATATACACACTCCTTTATTTCCTATACTGAACGGCTTACTCTGGAGTTCTCTCAGCACGGGGAGGAGGCTGCAGGTGACCCCTCTAATCTCTTAAGTTGTATCACAGAACAGGCAGGAGAAAACCATATGATATGAAGAAATCTTCTAAAACTGGTTTGTGGTGATGGTTGCACAAGTCTTTAAGATAACTAAAATTCAATGAATCATATATACATTAAAATTAGTGAATTCTATAGTATATAAAACTCAATGAAACTATTAAAAAAAAAATCACCAGCAAAAGGTAGAGAGCGGGATGATATAGGTAGAAAAAGGAGTGTATCTAAGACCCAGAGACCCTCCATATAATTGACACATCCAAAATACAGATCTCTATTGCCCCCTGAGCCTCCAAGTAGCCTTTCATTAAGTATCTCTTCCTCCTTCCCCTAACATGTTCCTTGGGAGCATCTGACCCTCGACTTTCATTCTGCTCTATGCTGCTGCAAGAAGAAAAGGCCTTATCCATCACTTTCACAAATCTACCTGCAGAATTCAATATATAACATACACGTGACAATAACCATAAAAATTTGGCAGGTGATTTTTTAGAAATCAATTCCCTTTTCAGAAGAAATGGGGAGAAGGAATCCTTCTAATGGATTCCCCAACTCAGACTGCTCCAATCTCCCATAGCACTTCACTCATACATCTCTCAGAGCCTGTATAGCTTGGATTCTGATCATCCTTGTACATGTCCAACCAACCCTCCCACCCCTCGCCAATTATCTTGACCAGTATTTCGCATCTTAGGAGCTTAATAAACATTCTTTGTAGAACACTCAATATTTTCCTCATCAAATTAAGTAACATCAATTCTATCCTCAAAGAGTGCATACAGTTGTGTCCAACCAGACCTACTAATTAAAACCTGACTTCCTTGGTTGACTTGGTAGATAATGGCAACAATGACAAAAATGATGAACAAACTCCAAATGACCACTGGCGAGGCCACCAGCTAGGCTGTATAAGACGAATACCAAACACCAGCTCTGAGCAATAAAACCCAACTTCTATACCAGTCAACACGGGTTAACAAAGCCCTTTTATTATTTTTAAAAGTTATTCTAAAATCACAAATTTCTGCCTACTACTCAGCATCCAAAACCCAACAAGTTTTGTACTGTCATCAATACCAGGTCTGGTTAAAACTATGCAAGGCAGAAAATGTTAAAAGTCTTTGAGGTACCAAATACAGTACAAGAGTAAGACCCAGGAAAAATCACACAGCAGTAACTAGTATGGCAGAGAAATTAACCAACAGTTTTCTACACCTGATAAGCCTGAAGGAAGACCTGTGATATTCGCCTTTCTACATGAAACCCATTCATACTGTAAGAAAGCCAAAATATTGTTTACTTTTTACTTAATGATGCCTTCAAGAATAGATCTTAAACATCCAAACACTGATAATAACCAAGATGAAACAAACTTAGGCCACATACAGGTATCACAATTTGATAAGCGTTTAAGTCCTTGGATCTTGGAAATCTGTGTTCAAATTCTACTCAATAAGAGACCTCAAAAAACTACAGGAAAACCCTTAAAGAGAAAAGTATCCTGCTCCTGAACAGACTTTAAAATATTTCGTCTTCAATTTGTTAAAAAACTGAATTTCACTGTCATCATCTGTAACTCTGAAAAAAACTTTATAAACATTTCTATTGCTTTTAAAATCAAAACCTCCCACATATTTCCAAAAAGTTGATAAGTCAGATTTTTTAAATACACGTAGAAACTGAAATGCATTTCATTATAAGATAATCATTCCCAGCAATACATCAGATGTAAACTTGAATTTGGTTTTGCTCTTCACCAGTAAAGTTCTCAAGTTCTTAGGAGTTTCCTAGTCATTTACTTGAACATCATCTACGGTAACACTCAAAGCAAAACCACAATAAAGAGGTTTGGCCCCTGAGGGATTCTACATGTAAAAAAACATTACTCATAAATATAATACAATCACTATTGCTTTAAATAATAAATACATTTCTAAACTTTCATGCCATTTGATGGAATTCCCTGTTTCAGAGAGCAAAACAAAATCTATTAAGCTCCCAATAAGTGCTTTTTATTTTAGCTAAATTTGTTCTATGGTTAATACAAAAATGGACATGAACTTGCTGTAAAAACAACTTCTGGAGAAATATTTTTAGTTCTTGAGTACTTTTTTTCAAAGCACTCATTATTTAAGTAGTGGAAGTCACAGAACTGCTCCACCAGTAAAGTAATTGGACCAATATAATTCATCCCGGAATTAAATTCTTCAGGTGACCCAATATTCCTACGTAATCCATAAATAAAGCAAGGAAACCCTAACAGGACGCCTTCATTTAGTCAAAGAATAACATCCAGTTAGAACTATGGAGTACTACTACACAGTCATATTGGAACACCACCAACTCAGAAACAAGTACCTGATGAAATGAGACTTCTGGCAATCAACTTAAGCCTTCAAGGATCCACTAGGAACTCATTCCTTCTCCCCAGCTTTCACATACATATACCACAATGTCTTCCCATTAAATGAATATCAAGAATAGTTTAACTTCAAACTCTAACATCACCGACACAAACTCCAGATTCAGTTTAAAAGATGACCCGAAGACTACAAAATCCAGCTTTGACGTTTTACCCAAATATATCTAAATGTTAAAATGTGGAGCAGTTCAATTCGTTTTGATACCAGATGGGATTTACTACCTTCCCAAGAAGGAAAAAGAATTCTTTCAACATTCTTTGCATCGTAATAAAGCTTTAAAACACACACACAAAAAAAAAACTTCAAAACAGTCTATCCATTTCACCATTTTGCAAAATCGTCCTTCATCACCATTCTGCATAAGCTAATGGGAAAAAAAAACCACACAAATTGACAGCTCGACCTTCCAAAAAAAAAAAAAAAAAAGCACTTTATCAATCCCCAACATTTATTTTCAAGCCCAAGAAAATAACAGACGTTTGCAGCTCAAGGCAGAAAAAACACACACACACACACACACACACACACAACAACCAGCATCCTCAGATAACTATAAATGGCTCAGAGAAGAAAAAAATAATTCAGTTCAGGCAAATTAAAAACATTCTACACATGGCAAAAATAAAAGGTCTAAAGTCCTACAATCCATAGCAAAAGCACTGCTTCCTCTCTTTTTGAGCCAATACCAATAAGCCAATGGATACAAGTGTCAAATAAATCCAGCCTGTTTGAAATAAGACGAAAACCTGGAAAAATTCCCTCCCATAAATCATTCAGTGCATAGGAGGCTTTGCACCCAACACGAAATACACACAACCAAGACCACACATGACCCACCCCCAAATGCAAAAAAAAAAAAAAAAAAAAAGCCATAATCAACAAGTTGGAAAGGGGGCACCAAGTATAGCTCTGTACCCTCTCTCCCACCTTTAAAAAAAAAAAACAAAAAGAAAATTAAGAAAAGTCCTTCAACAAAAGCTAACACAGATCCTCAAGTACCTGGTGGAGGTGCCTTTCCTCACATCGCAGATGCTGCATTTAAAGGCTTCAGCGCTGTTTCTGAAGGTGCAGACGCTACAATCCCAAAAGCCTTCGTCTGCGGCAGGTTTCGCTTGTCTTTTTGGCCTTCGAAGGGGTGAGGAGTGGGGGGACAGGGGAGGCGAGAGAGACGAGGAGCGCGGGGGGGGGGGGGGGGTGGAGAAACGGCAAAAAAAAAAAAAAAAAGAAAGAAAAAAAACACAACACAGGCGCTGGTGAGCCGTCGCGATTCCGCAGGGATCCAGCGCTGGAAACTTCGCTCGGGCGACCACCCACCCTCCCTCCCTCCCTCCCTTTCCGGGGACCGAGGGAGGAGGGCAGGGGGCGCCCCCGCCGCCGGCACCCTGCAACCTCCGGGCCGGGGCCGGGGCCGGGGCCGGGGCCGGGGCCGCGCTGCCTCGCTCGGCAGGCGGCGGCGGCGGCGCCCCGGGAAGGGCCGCGGCGGGCGCAGGAAGCGGGCGGACTTGTGGACTTGAGCGTGGGGCTGGGGGGGCCGGCAGGGGAGCCGCGGGCCGGATCTGGAGGGGGCGCGCAGGGGCAGCCCGAGGCCGGCGGCGGGGAGTGGGCCGGCTCCTTCGCTCTCCCCTCCCCTGCTCGCGCCCTCCCTCCCTCCCTCCCCACCTGGTTAAATCTCCCTTTGTCTGGGAGGAGTGGCGGCGGCGGCGGCGGCGGCGGCGGCGGCGGCGGAGGGCGGCCGAGGAGGAGCCGCCATGGCTGCGGCGCGCACGGCCGCCGGCCCCGAGCCGGAGCGACACCGCCTCCCGCCGCCGCCGCCGCCGCCGCCGCCACCGCCCGCCGCCGCCGCCTCCCCCCGCCCCCGGATCTCCATCTTAGCAGCGCCTCCCCCCGCCCCGGGTGGCTCCGGGGCCTAGTCGTCGCCGGCCCCCGCCCGCCCCCAGCCCTCCCGCCCCTTCCGCCCCCTCCGCTCCGAGCAGGTACCTGGTCGGGCTCTTCTTGTCGCCCATGGTCATGGATGGGCTGTACCCCCGCCCCCCCCAAAGCCGAAACCGGCGCCGCTCGGAGGAGAAACGCCGTCCGGGGA
Organism: Vulpes vulpes; assembly: GCF_048418805.1. Lineage (NCBI taxonomy): Eukaryota > Metazoa > Chordata > Mammalia > Carnivora > Canidae > Vulpes > Vulpes vulpes. The sequence continues at coordinate 72,785,922 of NC_132788.1, read as the reverse complement.
GTCGTCGCGGACCGGCCCCCCTCCCTCCCCCGCGCCCGCCCGCCCGCCCTCCGCCGCTGGGGCTCGAGCTCCGGCCGCCGCCGCCGCCGCCGCTGCCAGTCTCCGGACGAGACTAGTCCCCGCCAGCGCCGCCTCCGCCGAGTGACTGACGAGGGGCGGGGCCGGGCGCCGCGCGTCACGCGCCGGGCGGCCAATGGGAGCGCGGCGGCCGGCGCCGCGAGGGCGGGGGCGGGGCGCGGGGGAGGGCGGGGCGTGGCGGACGTGGGCCGGGCCGTCGGTGTGCGTGCCCGGGAGTGTGTGCGCGCTGGGGGCGCGCGTGCCTGCCGGTGGCCCGGCGGCCCGGCGGCCCGGCGCGGCGGAGCGTGCGAGCCCGGCGGGGCGCACGTGGCCGCGCCCGGGGAGCGGCGCGGGGCTGCAGCCCCGGCGCGCCCGCCCCGCGGGGCTGTCGCGGGGACCCCGGGCCGCCGAGCCGCCCCCGGGGAAGTAGTTGGGCGCAGTAGTTGGCGCACGCCGCGGGGGCTTGCACCGCCTCGAGGCCCGTGCGTGCCCCGGGAGCTTTGCAGGGCCTCTTTCTTTGGGCCCGCGTGCCCCCGCGCCCTTCTGCTGCTCCGCCACGCGGGGCTTTGTATCCGCCTCTGCTAGAGCCCCGGCCTCCTTGCAGACGCTCCAGCCCCGAGCCCCCTCCCCGGCCCCCGACGCAGGGGAGAACTGTGCAGAAAGGGTGTGGCACGGCCGGAGGGTCCCCCCCCCCCCCCCCCCCCGCCGCCGGAGCCTAACTAGGGCGTTTCCCCAGGGAAGTTGCTGTTCAAATCCCCGGCGGCCACGTGCCAGCAGCCTAACCTTGTGCCTCAGCTCCTTCGCCTGCCTGCAAGGTGAGGCTAAGCAACCTTCCTCCCGGGACCGTTTGGGAAATTCGGGTATAATCCACCAAAAGCACGCGAGTCAGTGCCTGGCGTTGAGGAAGGACCAGTGCAAAGTATTGGGTTAAGAACCATCGTTAAGTGGGTCTGGGTTGAGCACCGAGCGGCTCCCCCAGCTTGAGAAGATTCCTGAAGGCGAGGAACAGGTAGCATAGTAAGTACCCTTTGCTTTCTGCCCAGCTCCAGGAATGCTCGCCAAATTGCCTTGAACGTGACTCAGGCCCCTTTGCCCTCAGGGAGTCAGGACCCTAGATGATTAGATAAAAGGTTCGGCTGGGCGGAAGCTCCGGGTAGGGGGTAGGGAACTGGTCAAAGAATGATGCCAGAAGTTGGGAGGTGGGGATAGGGGTGTGGAGGGAAGATAAGACAGGCCCATCTACTGAGATATATTTATATGCAAACACAAAGTGGGTTATCAGGACTGCCCCCTGGAAGGGAAACATCACCCATCACCGAGGGAGGCGCGAGACCAGACCCGGGGAAGCTCACTGAGACCGAATCACCCAAGGAGCAGGAAGTCCTAGGATCATTCCAGGGAACAGAAAGGAGAATAAAAGAGGGAGGGAATGAATGTGTCAACGATAAGCTAGATCAGCACATGCTGTCCTTTGCAGGCAGGCACACCCTGGAGAGCCAGGAGGGACAGCAGGATTTAGCAAGGGTCAGCAACCTGCGGGGGGCCTCCCTGGCTTCCGCACCCCTGCTTTCTGAGGAAAGGAGGGAGAAAAGGAGGAAGAGGAGGGAGACAGAGGGCCAAAGGGGCCAGAAAAAGCCAGGGGGCATGCACACAAGCCGTGGCCCAGTGCCCACAGCCTTGGCCTCTGGTGTCTGCCTGGCTTCCTCCCAGGACTCCACCCCTGGTATGAATGAAGGTAATGAAAGGAAGGGGGCATTAAGAAATCCCTAGAGGAGTGGCCTCTGTGTAGGGGAACTGGGTAGCTGGGAGCTGAGATAGTGGAAAGGAGACTGACTTTATTATAAACACGAAATAAAATGCATACATCATTTTTCAGCTCCGTGAATTTTTATAGATATCTACTATACCTCTGTATCCACCATCCGGATCAAGATATAGAACGTTTTCATCCTCCCAGTAATTCCCCCTCCCCTCAGGCAACCTCTATTCCAACTTCAGTCACCAAAGATCTGCTTTGCCTGTTTGAGTGTCATAGACATGAGTTATATGATATGGTATTCGTGTATCTACTCAACGTAATATTTGAGATATTCCTCTATCTTGTTGCCTATTATCAGTAGTTCCCTTTTATTTGCTTGCTTAAGTATGTGGAATTCCATTGCAAACAATGTAGTTATCCCTAAGAGATTAACTTTTCTAGTGCATTTTTAAAATTCTTTGACCTGTTTCACCTTTTGGAAAAACAATGTTTTGGTTTTTTTTTTTTTTTTTTTAATTGTCTTTAAAAAAGAAGCTCCAGAATAGAGAACTAATTTCTAGGAACATATCAGACCCACACATCACCATGTGGTTGTAACTGTAGAGGCTCTAATTTCGTTCCCTTGTTGGAGGTAAATATCTACTGAAAGTCTCCTTGTAGGTACAAGAGCCAAACAAGACTACTGGAGCAGTGTGCTATAAAATACCTTGGCTCAAGGCAGCACCACTACCACTCTGTGTGGGGAACAAATCTTCCTCTGTGGTGTTGCCTTGAACCCCTGTGAGGTGTAGGGATGACTGGGATTTGACAGACAGCACCTCCCCTGCTCCTCTGTTTCCTATTTTGAACTTCCATTTCCAGTTTCATTTGAAGGAAAGGTTCTACTGCTTTAAAAACTATTTGAAATCCATGGTCTTTAGAGTAGACACTGGTTAGAAGCACTCCCCAAGAAGTGTCCGATGCAAATGATTCCACAGATACACAAGACAGGAGAAAAGACCACTGGCTTCTTTTGCTGTTCCTGGAGCACTCATGTTCCCCAACCCAGGGCCTTTGCACCTGCTATTCTGTCTACTTGGAATGCTCTTTCCCTAGATAACCACATTCTTAGCTGCCTCACTTCCTTCAGGTTTTTGTTCAAAAGTCACATTCTCTGTGAGGTTTTTCCTGCGCACCCTATCTAAACATATCGCACGCCAACCCATAACCTGAAGCCTTAACTACTTTACTTTTGTCCCCCTTGACTACTTGACTTTCTTCTCCTTAGCACTTACCACCATCTACGTACCATGTAGTGTACTTATCTTGTTTAGCAGATCTTTGCCCAGTAGAATATAAGTTCCATAACAGCAAGGATTTTTTTTCTTTTTGTTTTTTTTGTTTGTTTGTTTGTTTTTCTCCTTCCCACTATTCTACATAAGTGCCCTGAAGAGTGCCTTGTAAGCAGGCATTGAAGGAGTAGGGCCTTTATCCCAAGTGCCATGGAAGCCACTGACGAGTTTACCAAGAATATTTGTCGCACCTGAGACTGTTTGTAGTTTGCCTTAATAAATGAGATGCTCGGAGAAAGCAGCATCCCCCTGGAGGGGGAGGTCGTGAAGGACCTTTAAATTGGCTTGATAGTTGGAGCAGGAGGGCAGCTCCAACAGCTTCCTTTCTTTTGCTCAAGAAAGAAGCAAAAATAACTGGTCCTCACCAAAGAAGGGTCTGGAATGTTATCGACTCTGCTGCCTTCTGCCTTTAAATTTGCAAGTGCTACTTCTAGGCAGAAAACCTACATACTCACTAAGTGTAGGACTTTGAACCTTAGGAATATCCAGTAAAGCTATTATAAACAAATAAGAGAAAAAAGTCTTTCTCTAAATATCTCCCGATTTATCCCACCCCATCCATGTTTCACATTCTGGTCTGAGTCCCAAACTGGGTTTCCGTGTGAGGTTTTCACCGGTCTGCAGTGAGGGAAAATAAGTAAACTAAGGGCAAATGTATGAATACTTTCCTATATCCAAGTAAATTATCAACAATTGATTATTGGGAAAGAGTATTTTTTTATAATGAGATCATGTCCTTCCAACTTTTTTCTTTTCTTGGAAGGTTGAATAATGCCCCCTTTCCTCCCCCCACACCTTTTTTCTTTTCTTTCTTTTTTTTTTTTTTTTATATTTCTAGGTTTATTAACTTTTTGGCTTGTTTATAGTTGAATGAGAGCATCAGATTCATGCACTAGACCAGTGTAAGAAAGAATTCGATATTTCTATCTTGAACTAAAGACATAATACTCTTGTAGAAATAGTGCCAGACCCCTTCAAATACTCTTGCTTTTTTCTGTTTCATCATTCTTGATGTAAAAAATAAATGCCTTTTTTTTTTAAATAGAGGCAATAGTAGACATTAGTTGTCTTTCTTAAAATGTTCTCAATTGGCCACATCACAAGGTGACAATTCTATGTTGACTTCTTTCTTTTTAAGTAATCTCTACACCCAGTGTGGGGCTCAGACTCACAACCCCAGGGATGTGCTTAAGGGAGGGTTTCATCCAAGAGAAGAACAGCAAAAGGGAATTTGGGGAGAAGATGGAAGCAATTTACATCTTGATTGTGGAGGTGGCTACTGACTGCTCTACTGACTGAGCCAGCCAGGCACCCTTATGTTGACTTTCTAACCTTCTCTCCTCACCAATTTTATTCTTGACATTTTTTTTTAAATTGTTTTTTTTTTTTTTTAATTTATTTATGATAGTCACAGAGAGAGAGAGAGAGAGGCAGAGACACAGGCGGAGGGAGAAGCAGGCTCCATGCACCGGGAGCCTGATGTGGGATTCGATCCCGGGTCTCCAGGATCGCGCCCTGGGCCAAAGGCAGGCGCCAAACCGCTGCGCCACCCAGGGATCCCCTTATTCTTGACATTTTAAGCATACCAAAATCTAAAGGATTTTAATGAAACTTTCAGTGGGAGTGTTACAGAGAAGAGGAAGGAGAAAACAGCATGATTTGGTGACTAACAAAGCCACCCAAACAGGAGAGAAACTAGGAAGGTTAAGATTTCGACCCTAGTGGCTAAGATTTAATGCCCTACTTTGCACTCAATGTTCTTCAGTGCTTAAGAGAAAACATTGTTTCTCAAAGGAACTAACTGCACATAGTGTTTCAGGAACTGGGGAGAACCTAGCTTATTTCACAGAAAGACTCAGGCTTGTGCTGGTATCACTGGGGACATCTGCAGAGCGATACTAAGGATAGGATTAATGTCTGAAGAAACAGCCCTGGAGTCAGAGAGAGGTGGAGCTCCTCTGACCATCTGTGTTTGAACCTTAACCAGATTTTGCAACCAGCCAGTGTCACCTGTGCACGTGCTTATCAGAGCTATGAAGTTTTATTGATCTGCTTCTGGCACAGTAGGAAATATCACCAGTCAAAATTGTCCTGGGTTATAGCTCATGCCATTAATAAAAATTAATTCCAAATAGATCATAGACCCAAGTGTAAAACCTATAACTATAAAACTTCTGGGAGAAAAATACAGGAGAAAACCTTTGTGCCCTTGGATAGACAGAGATTTCTTAGACGTGATACATAACATGTGATCCATAGAAGAAAAAGTTGATAGTTCGGACTTTATCAAAATTAAAAACTGTTCTTTTTAGAAAGATACTGTTAAGAAAATGAAATGCCAAGTCAAAGACTGGAGGAAAATATTTGCAAAGCACGTATCTGATAAAGGAATCATATGCAAAAATATATGTAGAACTTTTACTATACACTAAAAGATAAGCAACCTAATAAAACATGAGCAGAAGATTTGAATGGACATTTTGCCGAGAAGGATATGTGTCTGGCTAATAAACACATGAAAAGACACTCAGCATCATTATTCATTAGGAAAATGTGCATTAAAAGCACAATTAGATACCACTGCACATTAGAATGGCTTAAATCAAAAAAAATCCTGACAATCCCAAGTGCTGGGGAGGAAGTGCAGCGACCCTCACAATGCCAGTGGGAGTGCAATATGGTACAGTTCCTCTGGGATGACGGTTTGGCAGTTTCTTATAAAGTTAAACATACACTTACCATATGAGCCAGCAATCCTACTTCTAGAAAGTTACTAAAAGAAATAAAGACATATGTTCACACAGAAACCTGTACTCAGATATTTATAGCAGCTTTATTCATATCACCCAAATCTGGAAGCAACCCAAATGTCCTTCAGCTGGTGAATGAGAAACAAAGAGTGGCTCCATCCCTACCATGGAATACTACTCAGCGAGAAAAAGGAACAAACCACTGACATATGCAACACAGATGAATCTCCAATACGTTATCCTAAGTGACAGAAGCTGGTCTCAAGAGGTGCCGTACCGGGTGATTCTATTTATATGACATTCTGGAAAAGGCAAAAGTCTAGGGATGGGGAACAGATCCGTGGTGGCCAGGAGTTGGAGGTGGAGGGAGGTTTTGATCCAAGGGAAGAGTGGCAAAAAGGGGTTTGGGGAGAAGATGGAAGCAATTTACATCTTGATTGTGGAGGTGGCTACAAGAGAAAATGCACCTGTCAAAACTCAGATGTATACACCAAAAAAAGTTTCATGATATATAAATTACACTGACTAAATCTGACTTTTGATGCCTCTGTCATTCTAGAATGGAAAATTCCTCAAGCCTCTCCATTCCATATTGCTTGCCCCCATTAAGAATATTAACCACAGGAGGTAGCATTTCGTAGTTGAGCTGTGTGCCTAGCACTGTGGGTAATCCTGTGCTTTCCTGAGTGTTCTCCTTAGTCATTCACCTAGTCAGGCCCTGATTCTTAGAATCATCCTTGACTCCTCTCTTAACCTTATACCTAACATTCAGCCCATCAGCAAATCTTACACACTTGATCTTCAATACACATTCTGAATCTGACCACTTCTCATTGTGTCTGTTGCTATCACTTCAGTCCAAGCTAGGATCACCTTTCAGTCACCTAAATGACCTCCCTACCTCTCCTCTTGCTCCCTGCACCTGTCTGGATGTGCTACGTTATGCTCAGAAGTGGCATGCCCACTACAGGCCAGCTGCAGCTCTGTCCCGTAGCTCATCCCTCTAGAACCCAGGCTGATGGAACAGTACTTGAGCAGTGCTGGTCACAGAAACAGGGGGAAAGGAGTTCTGGAGAGAATTGTACTGACACCTAATTAATAAGTGACACTCCTGACTTCTGTTCCCTGGTCACAGCTCATGGCCCCACTCAGTGACAAGAAGTGCAGCCCACCACGTGCCCAGGAGGTGGAGAACAGGAAGCATGTGTCCGTCAGCTTCATGATAACGATATTTCTTCAGTCTCTTCTCCAAACAGTGGTCAGAAGGCTGTCCATGACAAAGGCAATCCCCTGCTCAAAATCCCCTAAGGACTTCTCCTGACACTTAGATTAAAATCAAGAATCTTGATCCTGGCCTTCAAGGCTTTACTGATTTCATCCAGTTCCCACCAAGCTCCAGGCACACTGGCCTCTTGTGGTCTCCTGCCAAGCCCAACCACCTCCTAGGGCCTTTCTATCTGTTTGCCCCACATATTGCCATGGCTCCATCTTTCTCATTGTCTAGATGTCTGATAAATGTCCCCCCTTCAGAGAGGACCTCCCTGACTGAGATAGCGGACACAGCAGAACCCCCAGTCAGTTTCCCCCATATCCTGCTTTATTGTTCTTTCCATCATCGCTATGCCCTGGCATTACATGTTGTATTCTTTGTTTTTGCCTGACTCTCTCACTAGAGTTTAATTTCTATCTACCAGGACAGTGAATTTGCTTTGTTTCATTCTGTATCCCTAGTGCCTAGAACAGTATAGAAAATGTTCCTCCACATAGTATTGTGGAATGAATGAAGCACTTTTACATCTATTACCCCCTTGAAGCCCCAAAGGACCCAGTGAGGTAAGAACTATTGTTATCGCCTTATTGGACAGTTGAAGAATCTGAGTCAGGGAAGTGATTTGCCTAGAGTCAGGGACAGGGTTTGAGTTAAAATTCAGCATCTGATTTTGCAGCTCCACCTCTTTTTTCTTTATTTAAAAGATTTTATGTATTTATTTATTTATTTATTTGAGAGACAGAAAGAGAGAGAGAGAGAAAGAGAGAGAGAGAGAGAAAGAAAGGAAGAGGGGAAAATAATCTGAAACAGATTCTGCACTGAGCACAGAGCCTGATACCAGACTGGATCCCAAGACCTTAAGATCATGACTGAAACCAAGAGTCAGACACTTGACTAAGCCACCCAGACACCCCCACCTCTACCTCTTAATTTCTGTCTTCACTGTGCTGCTTCTGAAACACAGCTTTCATTGACAAAGAACCAGCCAGTTTGGGAGGTTGCCTGAGGAAGGTGAAGTTCAAGCGACCCTTTCTGACAGAAGGTCCCAGGGTCCTCCTAAAGACAGAGAGATTTTCTGGCTCTGGTATGCCTAGTTCAGGAGCCCACATTATAGTGAGTTCTTGCCGAATCAGACAAGACATGTGTGCCAAAACCCAGGGAATGAGTGATGCACTTTGGCACTGCTCCATTTGGGGCCTTAGGAATATGCAGAGTGAGGGTTCCCTATGATAGTGTGATTTCCTTCATTGATTTGACAATATCTATTGATGCCTTGGACACAGAAATTGCTTCCCTAGCAGCTTGTCCTTGATACTTTCTACCTTTAGAATCAGAGTCACAGAATCTGGAGGCTAAAATGGAGAGTCAAGACAATCAATCTAGCTTCTTGTGTCCTTTTAGCTCAGAGGCAAAAAACCTGGGGCAGGGGTGGGGGGTATTGAGATTACAGAGGGCTTTCACACATGCCTCTCCTCCGTGAGAGTTACCATCGTTCATCTTAGAATGAAGATGTGCACACTGAGGCTCATGCAGGACACATGACTTGCCTAAGGCCATAGACCCATGAGCAGGTTTTTTTGTTGTTGTTGTTTTTTATTCATGAGAGACACAGAGAGATAGGCAGAGACATAGGCAGAGGGAGAAGCAGGCTCCCTGCAGGGAAACCAATGGGATTCCGGGATCATGCCCTGAACTGAAGGCAGATGCTCAACTGCTGAGCCAACCAGGTGTCCCCAACGAGCAGGTTTTAAACTTTCAAAACCTGCTTTTCTGATGGCAAACTCCCTCCACTTTCCCACAGAGGGAACCCATGGAACCCAAACATCCTGGAATTCATTAAGAATTGAATTAAGAACGAGGCTTTGGGCAGCCTGGGTGGCTCAGGGGTTTTGCGCCGCCTTCAGCCCAGGGCCTGATCCTGGAGACCCGGCATCGAGTCCCACGTCGGGCTCCCTGCAGGGAGCCTGCTTCTCCCTCTGCCTGTGTCTCTGCCTCTGTGTGTGTGTGTCTCTCTCATGAATAAATAAATTAAATTTAAAAAAAAAAAAAAAAAACGAGGCTCACCCACAGGAACATCTAATGTTGGAGGTCTGTTGATACATTGTCATGGACTGAATTGTGTTCTTCCTCAAATTCATAGAGTAAACCCTAACCCCCCAGGACCCCAGAATGTGACTGCATTTGGAGACAGGGCCTTGAAAGCAGTGATTAAGTTAGAATGAGGCCTTTACACTGGGACCTAATCCAATGTGACTGGTTTACTTACAAGACAGGAGAAACATGAGGGATGTATGCACACAGAGGAAAGGCCATATGAGGACCTAGTGACATAGAGGCTGTCTGCAAGTCAACCAGAGGCCCTTGGTGAAACCAACCTTGCTGACCATCATCTCAGACTTCCAGCCTCCACAATGAGAGAAAAACTTCTGTTAAGTCACCCAGTCTGTTGTATTTTGTTACAGTACCCCATGCACACTAGTAGGACACGTGTCATGAGTTTGTAGGTGGCTAAAGAGAGGCCACCCATGGGATAGTGATAATCAACCTGTATGGAGTGCTTGCTCAGGTGTGCTGCTGAAAGCTTCAGATGCTTTCATGAATGAATGCTAACAAAAACCCCATGAGATGAGTTCTGTGAAGGTGCCCTTTTTATGAATAAGGAATGTAAGACAAAGTAGAGTCACAGCCCTGAGTTGCACATCTGTAAAGTGGCAAGGCTAGGATTCAAATCCAGGCAGTCTGGGCTCCCAAGCCCTTGTCCTAAAGGATCTAGTTGAGTTAGTCATCATTCCCATCTGGAAGATGGGAATCTGGAATCTGACACTCAGATACTTGTCCAACATCCCAGAGCCAGGGCATGGTGGAACCAGAATTCCAAGTTCTTTGCATTTCATCACAAATGGAATCCCTGGAACTCAAGAATCCTGAAAGTCATTCAGTGGAGGAAGGGAAGGGACCCGACCTGAAGAGCACAAGCAAAAAAAATCTATATATGCACAAACTGAATTTGTCGTGGGAGAGGCATGTGATAATAGAAGTTTGGGCCAACTGAAGGGTGAGGGGAGAGGGTAACATGGAGCCAGAACCTGGGAAGCCTGGGAAGAAGGGAATGTAGAAATCAGAGACCTTTGAGGAGCACAGAGTCCCCCAACCCCTCTCTATGCCCTCTCCCTGTTGCTCCTGCCCATGCACAGAGAAGTAAAGGATTTTGCCCCACGCCACCTATTGAGGCAAGCATATCGAGCTGGCAGGATTCATTCAGGTGTCCTTGACTTTCAAGACCACTCCCCCTCTTACTTTCATTTTTAGCTTTGATAGCTATTTACAAGGCACCTCCTATGGGCCTGATACCAGAGGCTGATAATACCAGGATAAAGGACATGGCAGGCCTTGGCCCCTGGAGCACACAATCTGGAAGAAATGGGTACACATGCAGATCATTTCCAGGGTGGTAAGCACCCTGATGGCCAGGTGATCATAGTTATCAGTGTTCTTTTTTCTCCTTTCCCAAGCAGTTTATTGGGCCTGTGCTCTTTTAAGGAAGAAATCTGACAGAGTAGAAGAAAAAAGGACCTGTCAGTCTCGGCCTCTTGTGTTCCATAATTCCAAACTCACAAAGTTCCCCTGGGGGCAACCCAGGGCGGGTAGGGGGATAAACAAATGTCCCGAAGAAGGAAGTGGAGGGGAGCGCTTTTTTCTAGACAAGAAAACTCTTCACAGGTGCTGGCGGAGGGAGAGAAGACAAGGAGTTAATTAGAGGGAGAGAGCTGAGGGCCAGAGAGCAAAGGGTGGGGGTGGGCAAGAAGGCAGCAGGACCTCAGAGCAGGTGCAGTGGTGGTAGTATCCATGCGGACAATGCCAAGGCTGCCTTGCAGATTCTAGGGACCCAGTATAGACTAAGCATTGCCTCTATGACTCCTCAACTTGAAGGGACCATGAAGACTAGGAGTGTCTTTATGGCAACCTGTGATGAACAGATGCCCCAAGACCAGGCAGGAACCCACCTCCCCTCAGCACTGTGACACTAGAGTATCTAGAACTTAGATTCACCCCTAGAGAAAGGGGAGCCCCAGACTGATGGAGACTGACTTGGGATGGGGTTTAAAATACAAATCAAGATGAAAGAGATGAAAATAAGGAAAGATATGCCTGAAATGTATGCCCGCTATGTCGTAGGAGAGGCAAACCAAGGTGCACGAGAACATGCTGGCCAGTCAGGGTAGTCCAGGGAAGCCTCAGAGAGGGCATCCCAGGCCCAGGGAACCATACTTGCAATGACACTAAGGGGCAGTGGCTCATGAACCACAAGGAAATCGGTGTGTTGGAACTACAATGATCAGAGCAGAGGAGGTGACAGTACAGAGAGGTGAGCCCTGTCTTGATGCAGCTTACACACCTTGCACATTGGCCAGAGTTTATCTTGAAGATAAGGGTAGACTATTGACACATTGTAATTAAGGAAGCTAGAAGATTAGTACCGAGTTTTAAAAATCTCCTTGGGAGCAATATAGACAGTGGTGACCTCTCAAAATGAGAAAGGGTGCAGAAGGACAGCAAAGATGGCAAAGAACTGGAAGGGACAAGGAGAGGGTTAATGGGAAGAAAGAATAAGACATCTTCAAGCAGAATCTCTTGGACTTTTTTTTTTTTTTAAGAAAAATAAGAGATTTGTTTTCCTTTTTTTTTTTTTTTTTGAAAGAGAGAGAGAGCATGCTTGCAAGCAGGGGAGGGGCAGAAGGAGAAAAGGAGAAGGAGGGAGAGAATATTAAGCAGATTCCATGCTCATCGCAGAGCCTGATGCAGGGCTTGATCTCATGACCCTGAGATATGACCTGAGCCAAAACCAAGAGTTAGAGGCTTAACCGAGCCACCCAAGCGCCCCCCCAATATTTTTCTTGATTTGGACCTCCCTACTCCCACCCCTTCCAACTGAGCTCACTTCCTACCATTAGTCCAAAATGAGGACTCTCTCCACCGGGCATTAAAGCACAATCTACCACCTGCCCCCACCCTGCCCCCCCAGTTCAGAGGAAATATTGTTGGGCCTGAGGCTCAACAGTCTTTATCCTAACCTGGTCCCAACATCAGATGCACAAACATGTGCCTTCTCTAGTCACTGGAGACTTTTAAACAGCACCAGCTGGTGCTCTAGCTGATTGGGACCTTAAATGCCACTACCCATCAGAGAGGAGACTCTGACTAGATTCCAAATCTGTTCTTTAAATTATTTTTCAAAAATATTTTTTTAAAAAGAAATGTATTAGGGGGTGCCTGGGTCGAGTCAGTTAAGCATCTGCTCTCAGTTCAGGTCATGATCCTGGGGTCCTGGGATCAAGCCCTGTGGCAGGCTCCCTGCTCAGCGGGGAGGCTGCTTCTCCCTCTCCCTCCAACCCCTTCCTTGTGCTCTCAAGCCTGCTCTCTCTAATAAATAAATAAAATCTTAAAAAAAAAAATAAGGCCATCCTAGGAATATTCTCAAGTAAAGTCTCTAGTGAGATTTTGGCTGATATATGAAATTATAGATAACACATAAGACCTCCCCCACCAGGTGTGAGACTAAACCCCAGCTTGGGGCCTGGCCTACAATGTTCAGAGAGATATGTTGCCTTAAGGAGTTGGACTAGTGATGTTGCAGCCCTCCTGTTCTCTGTAAATGAGGTCTTGCCAGTCACCAGCGGACAGACACACAGCAGCCAGCTTCAATCCTTGGGCCCTTCCTTTTACCGGGATTCGCAAGCAGGATCCCTGTTAGGGAGGAGCCCGTACTTCTGTTTGAGGCCGAATGATATCAAACTTGCCAGGTATAGACATGTTAACTTGACTTGTCCAAGCAATACTCATGGCTCTGGCCATCCTCAATTAGTCCCCTATCAATGATCAGGGACAGGTGAGGGCAGAAGTACAAGAATTCCAAGACATTCTGAGAACTGGCCTAAAAGCTGAGGTTGGCACTGATAATAGCAAATGGTGCTCCAAACATCTGGGCCAAATCCTACATGAAGAAATGGTCAGGAATCGAGATGCCCATAAGAGAAATAAAGGGGTTCAGGTCCTTAATGAGCTTCTGCAAACATTGCAACACCAGGGCCACTGGTCTTGGTAGAAAGTCTTTCAGGAGCCCCTCAGGTACTCTCACATAGCATAACCTGAAGATGTCGGCCACTCAGCCCAGGCAGATGGCCAATGGCTTGGCCTTGCTGTGGCTCTCTAGGCGGTATGCAGTGCTAGCCATACAGTATTTTGGTGGGGATGGCCATGATGGTGCTGGGGCACAGCTTGGCCATGGCAGCCCAAAGTACCTTGGTCTAGAATGCACGATCCTGGCTGTTGGTCCACATGGCCTGGCTCCTGGGGAGCTGCAACAGCCAAGCCCTGTCTCCCACTACCTGAGCAGGGATCTGCACATACAGAGGAGGACAGTTAACTGTGCTCAACCCCAATATCGTCCTCAGCCACCTGCAAATCTCCTGGACTTAATTCATGATTGGACTTTGGGGGTGAGGCACAGGGAGGAGTCAAGGATGATGCCCAGGTTTCTGACATGGGTGAATGAGTCAACCATGGTGATATCAATAGAACTAGAGTAATAGGAAGGGAGGCTGTTTGGAGGAGGGGATATTGAATTGAGCTGTAGATATGATGAATTTGATGTACCACTTAGGAAGCTTTTAGCAGCAAGTAACAACAAAACAAAACAAAAACCCATACACACAATAAGGAAATGTATTATTTATAATATAGTTGGAAGCCCCTATCCTAGGTGAGATTTAGTCAGCTGGTCATTAAGGACCCAGTGCCATCTTCTCTTGTTGAATTTGACCTATTTCTCATGGTTACAGATGGTAGTCATGACTCTAATATTACAAGGCACAGCAATATCTAGGAGAAAAGAAGCCATCATTCATGTGTCTATTTAAGAGAGAGAAAAACTTTTCCTAGGCATTTGCAGAAATCTCCCCTGCAAAAAAAAAAAAAAAAAAAAAAGAAAAGAAAAAGAAAAAAAGAAAAGAAAAGAAAGAAAGAAAAAAGAATTCTCCCTTGCCTGAGTCACATGCTACTCCTTAAGCAATCATTGGCTTCAGCCAATCATCCACCACCCCTACAAGTGACTGTGGCACATGCAAATGGAGATATGTTGGAAACGGTTGGAAATGAGGAGCAGAGGACAGATTTTGGCTGAAGATAGCATAGAGGTCCTATGATGAAACCTGTGGATGTGCTCCTGTGGGCACACAGCAGAAAGAACAAGGAGCCAAACACAGAACTTCAGAGAATACCTCTATTTAAGGGGCTACCCGAGGAAGAAAAATTGCAGCATTAACGGTTGAGAACTTGACTCTGGATTCAAACAGACCTAGATGGGAAGTCCAGTCCTGCTGCTTATTAGCCATTGACCTAAAAGGTGAAGATCACTCTGAACCTTCATCACTCTGAGCCTTACTTTTTCTTGTCTATAAAAGGGAACCAGTAAGTACCCCCTCCCAGAGCTGCTGTGAAGAATTGATAAGAAAATGCCCACAAAACCCCGCATGACCACAGCCCACAGCAGCTGCTCCTAGCCATTGGTGTAGAAGTGAAGCCTGGAGAGTGTCTGAGGAGTGAAGGGGGAAGCCGGAGGATAACCAGGATGGGATGGGGTCATGGAAGGCACAGAGCAAGAGGGTTTCAAGGAGGAAAGAGTGGGCAATTATGTCATCTGCTGAAGAGAGGTCGGGTCAAAAGTGGACTACAAAATGCCCTTTGGATTTAGCAATTAGAAGGTCACTGGTACCCTTGACAAGAGCACTTGGAGTGGAGTGCTGGGGTTGGGAGCCAGGAAGCGGGGGGTCAGCAGTCAAAACCAGAATTCAAGTTGCCTGGCTGCCAACCAACATCAGCGTTCTCTTCACGATGCCAGGAGCTGCTTCGTTTTGAAAATTCCCATTTTAAGTCATGCCTCAAAAATACTCATTTGGAGAGCAGTAAACAGTAGGATTCTACAATCTGTGAACGAAACGGCCCCTCTTCATCATTTTTAATTTTTTTGTGGATAAAGCGAAGGTGGTTGTTTCCTTTCATTAGAAATATGTTGCATGCTTTTGGAGGATTTGTGTTTACGTTACCATTTTATTGCTATATGGTTCTTTTTTTATATAACATATTTTGCAACCATAAAAACAAACAAACAAAACAAACAAAACCCAAACAACATATGTGCTTTGCATTAAATTCAGAAAGTTCAAACCCCTCACTCTGTGCACATATTCGAGGCAAAGTGTGGGACTAGGAAAACCCTAGGAGAAACATGCCGTTTGACAAATCCCCCTTTAAGAAATGATTAGCAGTTGCTTTTGAGACCGGTTTGGTCATACGGATCATGTTTGTCAGGGCTGTCATTAAAAGCCTAATATTTTTCCCATTGCAGAATGTCTTCAAGTGATTCAGACGTGGGCAGAGGCTAAGCACGGTCAATTTCGTGACCTCCCTCGTGCTACCCACCCCCTGTCCTGGCTATCTCAACTCCCCAGTGGATGATCTCTTATCCCTAGCAACAACTGCAGCTGCTACTGTTTCTTGACTCTGGCGAGGAAAGTGGGCTTAGGGCCAAGTCTACTGTCCAGGGCTCCCCGTGGAAGATGCTAGAAGAGAGCATACGCTCTCTCACCATCAGTGACCCAAGTTCATCACCTCGGCCGCACATCTGGATTGCAACACATGGAGTTCAAAGGTCCAGCATGTGTGTCTGCACCTGGCCTAGCTGTTTAAACGGAGCTGACCTCAAACCAAACACCAGGTTCTATGCTGTTATTTATGCGGAGGCTTGGATGCCAAATATAAATATTCACTTCGGCATCTTCTCCCCACAGGACTTTGTGACTAACGAATGCATACGAACCATCTACGTGCCCAAAAAGCTACCCTACTCTTCTCTGAGTACAGAACTCCTCTCAAAAGAAGGCTGATCTCCTTTCTGACCATTGTGAATGTTTATTTGTTTAATACTATCCCGGCTCCTTTCCACCATGGAGTTTGCTATAGCCTCTTGCATTTCAAGCCATCGGGTGGTGGGCATGTTGCAGATGTGGTGCTTCCCATCCCCAGAAGAGGCTTGTGAGCAAGGACCATATGTTATTAAGACCTCTCAGAACTCATTGCCATTGCTGGGAGCACAGTCAGGGAAGAGAGAGGCAAAACGGGGCCGTGAAGCAGATGTGTGGGTCCTCAATGCCCAGCAGCTCTGAGCTCTTCCTCCTCTTTGAAGTCGGCTAAGGAAGATGGATGAGTGTGTGTGTGGTGGGTGTGGCTGAGAGCAGCCAGGGGCAGAACAGGTGTAGTCATTTAAGAAAAAGGTAGATCATGACATTCTTGGGCACAGGAATGGCCCTAGTTTTTCTGTTTCTAGAGAGAGACCCGAAGATACAGAGAGCACAATTTTTTTTTTAATTTTTAGAGACAGAAAGAGTATGAATGTGTGAGCAAACCATCTGGGAGGGTCACAGGGAAAGGCGGAGAATCTTAAGCAGACTCCGTGCTGAGCACAGAGCCCAATGCAGGGCTTGGTCTCGCCACCCTGAGATCACAAACTGAGCCAAAATCAAGAGTCGAATGCTTAACCCACTGAGCCACCCCAGCACTCCCAGGGAACATGATTTCATTTCCACAAGTATATATTACCAAATTGATTCTAATATCCAAAGTAGTAAGTGCTGGGGGGGGCAGGGGCATGCATAAAATACTATGGAGTTACGAGAAAAAAAGACTCTAACCTTGACTGGGATACTAATAAAAGATTCACAGAGAGAGAAGCATTTGAATGGGATGATTGAATCATTCCTTCCTTCAACAAATGTTTATTGAGCCCTGTATGTGCCAGCACCACACTGGGCACTATGCAGAGAACAGACAAGGTTGCTCCCATCAGGGAGCTCAGTCTTTCATGAAGCTATACTATATGCCTAGTGGGTGCCAGGCCCTGGGAGATGCCCTTTTGGAGATAACATTCTGTTGGAACAGATGAGACAATCAGACAAGTCACTTCAAGACTATACCAAGGGTATTATGATCAGAGAAGGACAGGAGGCTAAGGGATGATAAGGGGGGGACTTGGTTTAGTTCAATGGCTTGCAACCGGGGGAGGGGGTGATTCTGTCCTCTGGGGAAAATTTCACAGTGTCTGGACACATTTTTTTGGCTGTGGAAACTGGGGGAGGCGGGTACTGCTCACATCCAGCAGGTAGAGGCCAGCAATGCTGCCAAACATCCTACAACAGAAAATTATCCAGCCCGAAATGTCAATAACGCTGAGGCTGAGAAACTCTGGTTTAGTCCTTGGCTCGAGGAATGCTTTGGGGAAGAAGTACAGCTTGATTGAGAGCTGGAGGATGCTAGAAGTTCAGAATGCTGGGGAATAGGAGTCCAGCATCTAATCGGAGTTTGAAATAATGAGGAGAAAGAGTCCCACCCAGGAGCTCTAGCTGAGAATGCAGGAAAGGTAGAGGGGAGTTGGTAGGAGATAGAACACAAAGTCCAGTCAGTTCCCAGAGTAACTAGAAGGTTTTTTGTGCCGTTTTGAAGTGTGGACTTTATCTGGAAGGTGTGATGGCTAATACAATCTCCGCGCCCTCCCCCCCCCCCCCCCCCGCCTCCTTGGAAAATTTTAGATCTGGTGACATGATTCTGTTTGTTTTTAGAAAATCCACTCTAACAGCAATGCAGATGATTAGAAAGGGGGTGGGGGGGGTTAGAGGCATGTGAGAGACTTTTGCAATACAGAAATGATGACTGGAGGCCATGGCAGTGAACATGGGGAAGCTGCAACAGACTCCTGAGAATAGAGACATTTTTATTCTTGATGATTAATTGAGTGTTGGGAAAGAAGGAATTGCTTAGGATGACTGAAGTTTCTAGCTGAGGGCTAGTGTGAGTGGTGAGGTGTGTGACAGAGGAGAAGTAATTTGTAGGGGACATAGTTCAGTTTACAAATACGGTGTCGATGGTCCTGTGGGGACACCCAAGTGGACACATCCTGTTCACTGGGAGAAAAGCAGATCTGGAGACACAGATGTGGGAATCACGAGGGCCTAAGGATGGTAACTAAAGTCTTAAATGTGGAGAAGGCACTCAGGGAAAGTACCTGGTAAGAGATGAGAAGACAAAGGGCAGAATGTCGGGGTTCACACAGAGTTGAGGGGCAGAAAAAGAAGAAACCACAGAGGATGGACTGGAGGTATAGAAAGAGCAGTGACACCCACGGAGGGAAGGCCTCACTTTAAGAATAAGAAAGTGGTCAAGCTGTCGCTTTTCACCTCTACCTATAAATCTCACTATTTTGCAGCAGAGGTTAAGCAGGATGTGAAATTAGATGAAGCCATTGGACATGTCAATCAAGAGGTCACTGGTGACCTTTTCAAGAGCAGTTTCACTACAATGGTGAGGGTGGAATTTGTTTAAAAACACTCGATTACCCAAATGTAGAAGAAGAAAATGGGAACAGAATGTCTTTATATCTGAGGAAGAATTTGAATAGCAGATATTCTGCAGGGTTGGCAAACAGAAAAGGAGAAACTCAATTAAGCAAAAAGCCAGATTAACAATAGGCCAAACCATGAGAACAGTTATTGTATACCAGAAAAGAAGTGTGGAGGCAAGCAGCCTCGGAGTCAATCTGGCAGTTTAGCAATGTCTTCAAGAATCTCGACTCTATTTTTTTTGCTCTATCACTCTCATTCTAGTAACCACATGGTCACAAAATGGCAGCTGCAGCTCCAAGCATCACAGCCTCACATGACATTACCTAAAGCAGGAAGAAGGTGCCAGGGACCAAAATGAGGATCACATCACACTCCTCTCTCCTTTCATTGGGAGACTTTCCCTTCTATCTTATCACCTGCCTTCTCTTAAACCAATTAAGATGAAGATAAACTGGACTGCCATAAGCGGCTTGCACTAATCATTATTCTTTCCTTAGGGTTAGGCCTATGGTTGCTTGAATATAATTGGTATTCTGTTCACAAGGAAGAAGGGGGACTGGTAGTTGGGGTGACAACTGGTAGTGTCTTTTCATAGGGTGGGGGGCACACACCAGCCGCCTTACAGAATGGGACAAGCCCTTTAGGGAGCTTTGAAAAGAATGATTAGCTTTTATAATTAATATTCACAGCTGAGACATGATAATAATATCCACCACTTATTGACTACCTAAAGGCTGATTATTCCCCAGATCTTATATACTCAGCAATATCAAGATGTAGGTAATAATTGCGATGACAGTGCTGGCAGTGAAGTACACTTAATGAGGGCTTACTCTGTGCCAGGCACCTTACGTACGTTCTCTCGATTTTCGAAACATGAGTGAGATGGACAGATGCTACTAATGTGCCCATTTTACAGAGGAGAAAACTATGTGTGGAGGTCCGATGATTTGCCTGAAGTCCCTCAGCTGGTAGCCGCCAACCCAGGACTGTCTCATCCCAAAGTCAGTGGCCACATTGATGACACTCTACCACTGCCTCTGATACAAAGAAGCCACTGGGAGGTTTCGTTACACCCCTGAGATGGAACCAGTTATATGTGAGAATGGAAAATGTGCTGCCCTGAACTTTCCTCTTTACCAGTGTCCTGAGATTTCAGCATTTCATTTTCTACACACAGCTTCGCAACTAAAGCACATCCAGCAGACAGCCCATTCCTTCCAGCTTCACACCCTCGTTAACCAGCTCACTGGTCTTCCACTGCACCTCCAGGACGTCCCGGAGGCCAAGGCGTGCTCACGGGCCAGGTGCTTGTCATGGCAACCAGAACGTCTCCCTGGTGGGAGCAAAGTTGCAGATGACTTTGGGGGGGACTAGGATTACATTCTGAGGGCATTCATATGGAGTAAAGGAGGACTACCAATAAAAGAGGACAGAAGTCTCGGCTGTTCAACAGGTTTTCAACTGGAAATTTAGGTTCACATCTTGAAATGAGAGCTTACAGTGCTGATTGCTCTCCGCTCTGTGCTCAGCATTCCACGGGCAACATCTCACTGAACCTCACAGTGAAGTTATGGAGAAGAGACTTATCATCTCTGTTTTATAGATGAAGAAATGGAAGCTTGGAGCATTTAAGCAATTTACTTAGGGTTATATAGCTAGTGAGTGGCAGAGATGAGATTGAACCCACCCAGATCTGTCCCTCCAGACTGATCATCTCTAACCACAACGTCTTACTGCCCGGGACTCCCTAGGTACTGCCTGAATACACAGCTCCCGGTACTGAGTGAACCCAGGGTAAAGGCAGGAGGAAGGGGTTCTTGGAACTCACCATCTTCTGTTTCTTTAAAATCCTATTTCTGTTCCAAATGCATTCCAAAGTGCATATATTTCAGGATGAGCACACATACATATTAAATCATGGCAGCATGTTGTTGGAAAGGCATTTTAACAGTACCACAAATAAAAGTAAAGAGGCCATAAATACTATATCACCCCTTAGCTAGGCCTATAGTGCCCTGGGTGTTGGGTGAAGGGGCTTTGAGATTTTTCAGAAAGAGAGAACCCTAAGGCAAGCCAGCCTTTCTCTGCGTTAATATAGGCTCTAGATTGGGCCTTCACCAAGTTGTTTTGCTAACCACGTTCCTGTTTCATTCCCCACCATTCCCAAGACTGCTAAGATTGTCCCCTGTGGTATGGGTTAAGGGCTGTGTCTACAGAGCTGGAGGACCAGCTGAGAAGTAGCAGCGAGAAGACCCCACCCACCCACCAATAGGTGGGAACCCAGTTCTGGCACCAACGTCAACCCCTCCCTCCCTTGAAAATGGCTAACAAGATTTAGATTCCTCTTGCTAGACGCGAGGTATGATCTAGAAATGGCATTATCACAAGTCATAATCAAAACTTAAATCAGAGGGAATCTGAAACAACGTTATACCTGTCTGACCCTCCCCTAGCACACAGTGCACCCAAAGGGTGGCCTAAGATGTGAATTAGAACATGGCACCTCTTCCTCCGAGCAATACAACCTGGTGCCAGGATATAATACATAATGCGTGAAGGCGGCCTGGATATCAGCCCTCACTGTGCAAAGCACAAGGAAAAATGGCAGCACTGATTCAGGTCTTGTCTCAGATTCCCAGAATGTTTTCTAGGGTTTAAAAGCAGAAAGGTGGGGAACACATTCTCACCTAGCTTAAAGGGAAAGAAAGAATCTGAGAACTCTTTTCTTGTTGCATTACTTAAATCCAGCAGCTCAGCTTAGGAAGACTCAATTAAGAGGAGTTGTTGGAAAACCTCAGAACCATGAAAGGCCCAAGGCCGTGTTCAAAAAGCTTTCAAAAACTGTTAGCACAGAACAATTTTATTTAGTTCACAAAATTGGCATTGACCCAGCCAACACCTCTCCTCTTAGCTTCATCTCTCAGCCTCATTCCCAACTCCTCATAACAGAGGTAGAAGGGAAATGAAAGGCTTTGGAGGGTGGGCTCGAGGTCTCAGTTTAGAATTGGCCACAGTACTTTTGAGCTGTGTGACCCTGGGCAAGTTACTTAACTTCTCTGAACTCCAATTTTCTCACAGGTTATCATAGTGGATAAGTGAGATAGTGACACCTAAAGCACTTTATATTATGCTTGCCCCTTGGAAAATGGAGAATACATAATAGTTACTATTAACCCAAGCAGTGCTAGAAGAAAGAACTCCAGAGTAGTCATCCCATGTGACACCTCTTTTCTTCTTGCCCCAGCACCCAGCTGAGGTGGTCAGCATGTTAAGAGCCATGTATGTATGACTGGAAGTGAGCATGACCAACTTTATCTTTTTTTTTTTTTTTTTTTTACTTATCGAGAATCTATAGATGTGGTATTGGCTTAAGTATGGTGGTGAAGATAAAGACGAAAAAAAAATCCTCCACCCTTAAAGAGTTTGCAGATTGGTAACAAAAGACATGGCAAAGGGGCATCTGCTATTATCAGTTCAGAAAAAATTCTGGAAGAATCTCTCATTTATTTCCTCCCTGCTTCATCCATTACCTGGAGGGGCCAGCCCTTCTGTCATGTCTTATGACACCTGACTCATCCTGGGGACAGCTGACTGGACCAGAGCTAGACCACTGACCAGACCAAGCCAATCAAAAATTCTTTCCAGGGAATTTAAAAGTGTCTTAGAAATCAGACTCAGGATGAAATTAATCATGGTGGTGAGTACAATACCAAAGGTAATATTAACTCGAGACTGCTAGATTTCTCAGCACACCAGTGGGTAAGCAGAGAATTCCAGAGCAAAGCAATGATGGGAGGCCAGGTAGCTCTAGAAAGACACGAAAGAGATGGAGGGAGTAGCCTTTTGGTTCCTAATAGCTATTCAGTTCTTATGAGGCTCAACTACACTTTTTTCAATGGGGTTTCATGAGTCTTCTCTTCCAGTAAACCCCTTTTTACTCAAGCAATTGATGCTCCCTGGTTCCACGGAAGAGCTATATGTGTGAGACCCACTGACTGGAGATAAGAAGCTGCCAAAGGCCATTCAGATACGATTCCTTTAATCAAAATAACTGCCTCTTGAAAGCCTGATTAAATTAACCGTTTGGTTTTAATCCAAACAACTGTTTGGCAATTGAACTCATTTGAACAGATCCAAGAAAACAGGAGTATCATCTCCTTTTACTCAGAGCACCAGGATGTTATGTGATGGGAGACCATTCTCCAGAATTCCCTAGAAAATACATACTTCTGGGGAAATAAAATTCCAAAAGTTGTAGATAAAAAAGAAATGCAATTAACACAATTCTTTGTAGCCCTGTCTTGTGATTTCTCAGGGGAGCCAACCACTTGTTTTGAGGTCTTTGGCTTCTAGGTGTGTACTTATTTTCACAATGGGCTTAAGGGACACTTTATGCCCATACCACCCAGTGTATACAAGGCAGGGACAGCTGGTCAACAATCCAAACACGATGCCCATCCAAAAGATCTTTTTAAAAAGCATAAACACAATTACTTTTTTCCAAGCATCCTTTCTGAATATCCTGGGCTTGCCGGTACATTAGCAACATTATTTTGCCATCACTGAAGCCTCTAAAATTTAATTCAGGGAAGTCAATGAAAGGGATATTGCGTTTGAGGAATATGTATATTGCCTGGACATCAATTGGCATCTTGGGACTGCTCTGGGGCACTGAGGTCAAAGTTTAGTGATGCATGGAGTTGTCGTCCTAATGGTAAGTATTGATCAGTAGCCTCAGAAACAAGCAGCACGCACGCAGTCTTGCCCTAGCCAGATGCCAGGCTCCCGAAAAATGAGTGTCTTTCCCAGAGATCCCTGAAAAACAATGCATGGAACACTCAAGCCTGCAATACAGAGAGGTACTAAGATAGTGAATGACTGCTTCAGCAGGATAAGTGGAAAATGATAAATAATACCGTGCACCATCTGCATAGCTATGATACCTGGTGGGAAGGGACTGAAAACCAATAAATATCTCATACACATAAATACGTTCATTTTCTATTGCTGCCATAACAAATTACCCCAAACTTTGTAACTGAAAGTAATAGAGATTTATTATCCTGCACCTCTATAGATTTGAAATCCCAGTTGGCTGGATTGGTTTCTCTGCTCTGGGTTTCAAAGGCCAGAATCAAGGTGTCAGCAGGGCTGCATTCCTTTTTGGAGACTTTGGGATGAATCACTTCCAAGCCCATTCAAATTCTGGCTGAATTCAGTTCCTTACAGATGTAGGGTTGACATCCCTAGTTTCTTGCTGGCTTCAGTTGATTGCTGGTCTTTGCTCCTAGAGACTGCATTCAAACTCATGCTTTTCACATTCCCCACCAAGCCTTTGTCACTGGTGGGGTCCCTCTCACACTTGGAATCTCACCAACTTCTACTTCTGCCAAATCTCTATTACCTCCAGCCAGAGAAAGTTCCCTGCTTTTAAGGGTTCATACGATTAGATTGGGACCACTTGGATCATCCAGGGTAATCTATTTTAAAGTTTTTAATCTTTTTTTTTTTTTTTTTTCTGAAAGAGAGAGAGAGACCATGAGCAGAGGGATGTGTAGAGACAGTGGAAGAGGGAGAGGGACAAGCAGATTCCCTGCTGAGCAGGGATCCTGACTCGGGCCTTGATCCCAGGACACTGAGATCATGACCTGAGCTGCAGTCACATGTTTAGCCCACTGAGACACCCAGGAACCCCTAAAATTTGTAATCTTAATTACATCTGCAAAGTCCCTTTTACTATGGGACATACTGTATTCACACATTGCAGGGATTAGGATGTGGACATTTTGGGGGACCTATTATTTAGCTTACCAAAATATATATACAGTTTTATATCCTGAAAAATGGGATTGCAGCCAGTGCCCTAGTGGGGTCTGCACACACTACAATCTCACTGAGCAAAATGCATTTGATAGTGTATGAATTATCTATTGCGGCATAGCAAATTACCCCAAAAGTTAGCAGTTTAAAACAATGAATCATCGTGATGCCACAGCTTCCGTGTGTCAGAATTCAGATGCAGCTCAGTTGAGTGCCCCTACCCCAAAAGTTGATCGTGAGGTCAAGCCGTTTGTGAGGGCTACAATTTATCTGAAGTTTCAACTGGGGGGGTTAAAGATCCACTTCCAAGTTTATTCACATGGTGACAGGCCTCAGAGGACTCACATCCAAGTTCACTGAGATATTACTGGCAGGCCTCTGCTCTTCACCTGATGGGTCACTCCATAGTCTGCCTGAGTGTCCTTCCAGCATGACAGCTGGGGATCTGAAAGATGGCATGCGCTGGAGGGCCACAGAGGGGGTGGCGTATCAAGAGAGAGTAAGAGCCTACAATGGAAGCCACAATTTTTTTTTTTTTTTGAGAGAGAGAGCATGTGGTGAGGTGTGGGCGTGGGAGGGGCAAAAGGAGAGGGAGACAGAGAATCTTAAGCAGGCTCCACACCCAAGACAGAACCTGATGCAGGGCTCAATCCCACAACCCCAAGATCATGAGCTGAGTCAAAATCAAGAGTCAAGACACTTAACTGATTGAGTCACCCAGGCACCCCTATGATTTTTTTTTTAACCATCTTAACCATTTTTAAGTGCACAGTTCCGTAGGGTTAAATATATTCACATTGTACTCAGATTTCCAGAACTTTTCCATCTTGCAAAACCAGCACTCTATACTCATGGCAACCCCCATTCAACTTTCGCTCTCTGTGAATCTGATTACTCTATGTGCCTCGCATTAAGTGGAATCATACGGTATTTTTCTTTTGGTGACTGGGTTATTTCACGAAGTATGATGTCTTTCAGTTCATCCATGTTATAGTATGTAATAGGATTGCCTTCTTTTTTAAGGCCAAATAATATCCCATCATATGCATTACAGCACATTTTCTTTATCCATTCATCTGTCAATGGGCATTTGAGTTGCTTTCACCCCTTAGCTATTGTGAATAGTGCTGCAGTAAACATGAGTGTGCAAATATCTCTTTAAGATCCTGCTTCCAATTCCTTTGGGTATATACTCAAAAGTAGGATTGCTGGATCAGATGGTATTTCTATTTTTAATATGTGAGGACCCTCCATACTGTTTTCCATAGCAGCACATCTGAGTGCAGATGTGTTCTAATTTCTCCATATCATCACCAACACATTATTTTCCATTGTTCTGTTTTGTTTTATAGTGGCCATCCTAATGGGTGTGAGGTGATTATCTCACTATGGTTTTGATTTGCATTTCTCTACTGATGAGTGACATTAAGGGTCTTTTCATATGCTATTGGCCATTTGTATATATTCTTTGGATGGAAGCCATGATCTTTTCAAAACCTAATATTGAAAGTAATATCCATCACTTCTTTTGTACTGTAATCATTATAAGTGAGTCAACAAACCCAGTCCACACTCAAGGGGAGCAGAATACTAGGAGGCAGGGATCATGAGGACCATCTTAGAGGCTGCCAACCACAGATGGAGTGCCAAGAGTCCATGCAGAGGATGGCTCAGGCCTTCAGTGTACCAAGGAACTTTTCTTTTTTTTTTTTTTAAATTTTTATTTATTTATGATAGTCACAGAGAGAGAGAGAGAGAGGCAGAGACATAGGCAGAGGGAGAAGCAGGCTCCATGCACCGGGAGCCCGACGTGGGATTCGATCCCGGGTCTCCAGGATCGCGCCCTGGGCCAAAGGCAAGCGCTAAACTGCTGCGCCACCCAGGGATCCCACCAAGGAACTTTTCTTAAACTTCTCTTATGATAAGGATCACATAGGGCATTTATTAAAATCAGATTCTTAGGTTCTTCCCTAGAGGTGCTAACTCATCAGTCTTGGGTAGGGTTTAGGAATCTGCTTTTTTAAACAACTGCCTAGGTATTTTATTTGTTTCTTCTTTCTTTCTTTCTTTCTTTCTTTCTTTCTTTCTTTCTTTTTTCTTTTTTCTTTTCTTTCTTCTTTCTTTTTATTATTATTTTTTTTTTTTTGTATTTTTTAAAAAATATTTTGTTTTTTAAGTAATCTCTACACCCAGCCTGGGGCTCAAACTCACAACCCTGAGATAAATAGTTGTGTGTTCTATGGATTGAGCCAGCCAGATGCCCCTGTTTCTCTTCTTAAAGATATAATTCATATGCCAAAAAACTCACCCTTTTAAAGTATATAATTTAATGATTTTTATATATTCACAAAGTTATACAACTATCACCACTTTCTGAGAACATTTCATCACTCTTAGAAAAACCTCTATCCATTAGCACTCATTCCACATTCCTCTCTCCCTCCAAACTCCTGGCAACCACTGATCAAGGTTCTGTCTCTATGGATTCCCCTATTCTGGACATTTTGTATTAATGGAATCGTACACTATGTGGCCTTTTGTATCTGAATTCTTCCACTTAGTAAAATGTTTTCAAGACTTATCCATGTTGCAGCATGTTATCAGTACTTCACTTCTTTTTATGGCTGAGTATTATTGCATTGTATGGCTACATCACATTTTATCCATTCATTTGTTGACGGATTCAGGATGTCTTTATCATCAAAGAGCCTGAGAAAGGCTGCATTTTGTTTTGTTTTGTTTTGTTTTGTTTTGTTTTGTTTTTAAGTAAGCTCTAGGCCTAGTGTGGGGCTGGAACTTATGACTCCAAGATCAGACAGAATCACATGCTCTACCCACTGAGCCACCCAGGTGGCCCCGGAACCTGTATTTTAAACAATTATCCCGGAAATAATTCTCTTGCACAGTAAAACTCAGAGCAGCAGCGAGGTGAGGTAGGTAGTAGGAAAAGTGAGGAAAACTATTCTAAGAACATTAGTCCCCAAAAGTACCTTTTCAACCTTTTTTAAAGGTAATGTGATAAGATGGCTATTCGACATTTAGCAATATAAGTGACAAAAAAACGAGCAGGGGCCATATGATCACAGAATCTTGAGACATGTGCAGGAGGCAGTCAAAGATGACAGTTCTTTTGTGAGTGTTCCGTTTTCTGTTTTATCCTTCGGTAGACCCAGCCCTCTGGCCAGGCCCTGCCACTAGACCAGCTTCTCCTGACAAAGGAATTTAACCAACTAGGTCTAACGTCATAGATTCCTAGAGTGGAGAAGGATGTAGGAGCTTATCTTGTCCAATGGATCACATACACAGTTAATTTCCCAATCAATTTTAGGATTCTTTTAAAAATCCTGCTTTCTAGGGGCACCTGTGTGGCTCAGTCAGTTAAGTGACTGACTTGTGATTTCAGCTCAGGTCATGGTCTCACGATCTCATCGAGCCCTGCTTCCGGATCCCTACATCGAGCTCAGCGTGGAATCTGCTTAAAGATTCTGTCCCTCTGCTCCTCCCCCCTCTCTAAAATAAATACATCTTAAAAAAAAAAATCCTGCTTCCCAACACTGCCTCCCACTCTTCCCCACACAGACATATACAAACACTCCAGAAGTTTCAACTGGTAGCTCTGGGGCCTTGAAATCTGTGGTTTTGCAAAGCCCTCCAGGTGAATCTGACGGTCAGCCAGATTCAATAACTGCTGGTCCAACACCCTCATTTTTCACAGCAGGAAACTGACCCAACATCAGACAACTCCAAGAAAGAACATTGCCTAGAACTTCAGTCTGCTAGATCCTCATCAATATTCTTTCAAACCCGTGTTGTCAAGATGTCTAATCACCAGAGTAAAAACCATATGGAATTTGAGAATTCAGTGTTGACACTGAAGTACAAGCCTGTACACAAATATGCTGTCAGAATTTAGGTCAG
This sequence comes from Vulpes vulpes, assembly GCF_048418805.1. Classification (NCBI taxonomy): domain Eukaryota; kingdom Metazoa; phylum Chordata; class Mammalia; order Carnivora; family Canidae; genus Vulpes; species Vulpes vulpes. The sequence goes on along the minus strand of NC_132788.1, from coordinate 72,757,564 downwards.
TTCTTGGTGCCATGAATGTTAGCTGGCCCACATTAAATGGTAAGAGACTGAAGGGCAAACAAACTTGTCATTACCAAGTTAATACTGTTTGGAATTGGCAGCCAGTAGTATTTCAGTTTGGTGGGTAAGTTATCTCCTGGTGATTTGATCATCATTAAGATTCAGAAATTAGAAAATTTGGACTTTAGCCATATCATAAATATGGATAAAATGCTCACTCACATTCATTTACTATAAACCTGGAAATAACAACTTTCCACTTCAGTAGTTCTGCAAGCTCACTGTGTATTAGAATCACCTGGGAGTGTTTAAAAATAAACCATTGCCCAGCCCAGACCCTCAAGACCTCAAGAAATAGAATCAAGGGCCAAGCCCAGGCTTACCTATTTCTAAAATAAAACTCCTAAATAAAGCTCCCCAAGTTATTTGGATGCATAACCAGAGTTCACAACCACTATTCTGGTGACTTACATGTCTATAAAGTGAGAATAATTTAAAACCTTTAAGTTTCAGGATGTCTGGGTGGCTCAGCGGTTGAGCATCTGCCTTCTGCTTAGGGCATGATCCCCCGGACCTGGGATGGAGACCCACATGGGGCTCCCTGCAGGAGGCCTGGTTCTCCCTCTGCCTGTGTCTCTGCCTCTCTCTCTCTCTGGGTTTCTCATGAATAAAAAAATAAAATCTTTAAAAAAAACAACATCTTTAAGTTTCACATTATATTCTTGAGAAACATTTTCACCCTGAATGGGCTCATGAAGGATCTCATTCTGTGATCCTACAGCCTGGAAATTATAATCAGTAACATTTGTGCACTGCTTAATAATTTGGTAAGTGCTTTCACATACATATCACCACCCAGTTATGATTATTTATTGTGTCTATCATACCTTTCCTGCTAGAAGTTCAAGGTGGTGGATTCTCCTGCCCATTCTAAAAAGAACTCCATTAATGAGGCTTTTCTTTTAGAACTTTAAACAAAGGAAAAAAATACCAGAAAACTGGGAAGAAAGTTCTTCCACCAGAAAATTGTGCTGTATATAATGACACCAGGACTCTTGAACATTGTATGTTGAGATTGTGCTAAATTCAGTCTCAGAGGTTCACAGACTCTTGGGGTTGAAATAATGATGAGAAAGGAGACGGGGCCAAGGGGGTGGGGTGGGGTGGGAAATGTGAGTTCTAAACCAGTGCTTTTCCAATTCTAAACAGCATATGAATCAACTGGGGATCTTGTGAAAATGGAGATTCCATTTCAATAGGTCTCAGGCTGGATTTGAGATTCTGCATTTTTAACAAACTCCCAGGTGACACTGATGCTGCTGGTCTACAGCTCACATTTTGAATGGAAAGATTCTAGAATTAGGCACAAGCAGATAGAAAGAGGTCAAGAGAATTGTCTCCCACCCCCATTCTCCCAGGTCCTGAGACTTGGGAGAAGTATTTTTGCCTTCAAAATCTTAGATTTCTCATTCATAAAATGGAGCCAGGCGATTGGTATAGATCAGAGATAATAAATACTGAAACTTTATGACTACTCCCCCAGACATCATGGAAAGACAGAAGATCCTGGAGGCAGAATGGGCACGATTTCTAGTCCTACAGCCCAGAAAATGCAGGCAGTATCTTCAAGAAGCACCTAGTTTGATGTAAATTGTCACATGTTGCAAACAATGACCCCCATAACTCTTTCATATGAGTCCTATTGTCAAAACAACTAGGTTCAGAGAGTTGGTCCAGGTATGGATAAGTTTTGATGGGGAAAGAAGTTGCCATAGTGAGAGAGTGAGAGAGCTTGAAGCACCAAAAGCCCCTCTGACAAGGAAGATGCCACAAGGGAGGAAAGGAGTCCAACAGGAGACAGGTAGAGGAGCCACAGGGCACACGCTTAATCGATTCCCTAGTATCCCGGTCCTTGGATTATATGTGGAACCTTGGTCTTTCTAGGATTTCTACTTCAGCCCAGAAAACCTGGACTCTTAGCTGGGAAGGGACCTCTCTGGCCCCAAAGCAGAAGAAAAAAGACCCCGTTTAGGGACAGCCTGTGCACATACTTCGTTAGGACGCAGGTATCCTTTCCAGCCTTGACTGGTCCTGCCTGGTGCTGGGAATGTGTTCCTGGGACTCCTGGGCGGGCCCCCTCTGCCTCATTGCCTGGAGTTGTGCTCTAGCATCTCCTAATCTCACAGGGAGATGGTTCTATATCAGTGAACAGAGACACTCTTCAGTGGGCAGCCATCCATGGGCAGAATTTATCAATTTATCACTCCTCATGCAAATACCTTGGGGGCTGCATAGCTGTCACTACTTTTAGACTTTCAAGGTTAAAGATTTTCCCCAAGGGAAATGATATATATATATATATATATATATATATATATATATATATATATATTCTTAAGACACGATGTGCCAAAGCACTACACTAGCAACTTTCACTTTTACCTCATTTAAGCAACACAACACTGCACATTTAATATTCCCAATTCACAGATGAAGAAAATGAAGTTCAGAGAGGTCAACAAAACTCTCGCAGCTCACACAGCTGAAAGGTAGATGACCTGGCATTTGATTCCTGGTTCATTAGACTCTAAGCCTGTTGCTCACAACCCTGCCCCCTACTGCCTCCTAGACAATGTACTTGAAGGGAGAAGTCTTTAGATGCTGAGACCAAATGAGGGTGATGAAGTTGAGTCAATTTCCTTCAATCTTTCAAGTTTGAGACAAACAAGTGTACGATACATTGGAATGCTTCTTGCAGTTCATGGAAGAAAAGACATGGACCTGGCTCTTCTGTTTCCTCATGTAGGCGTCCTCCTGAGTTACAGGTGCCTGGGACTTGGCAAACTGTGAGCCCCGTAACTCTTTCAGAGGAATCTGATTGTCGAAACAATTAAGGGTCTAGTTCCTTCTACATACAACGTATGGATGCCCTTAGCAGCTATCTTGTGCATAACCCCCAATTCTGCAGTCCCCCCAAACATGTTTTGAGTAGTATAACCTACCAGACAGTGAGACAGGTGCTGGAAGTTAGACATAGGTGAGCAAGGCAGATGAGATCTCCTCTCTGGGGCTCACCTTCTGCCTGGGGGAGGAACTGGGGAGATAGTCACGTATAAGACATTTCATGTGTATGAAAAATGATGAGGGGAATCTCGCAGTGCCCTGGGACCACGCAAGGACTCCATCCCTCAGCAGAAGGCTGAATAGATTGAATTAAAATTAATCAACTTTCCCCTGCCTATAGGAACTTGAACCAAACTAGAGGGCAGGCCACTTGTGTCACCTGGAGTCACAGCTGCTCTGCCTCTCGTTTGAAGAGACACTTCTCTACTAAGTTGTAATAAATTCCCTGCCAACTTGGCTAATTGCTGACATGCCAAGCCCTCTCTTGGTCTGGGCAGAGAAGTACTAGGCATGTATACATGTGTGCACACAAGCACATACACAGCCCGCTGCACTCATGACTTTCACATTTCACATCCTTTCTCCCTTCAGGTGAAGCTTGAGGATGGGATTTCCTTCACAGTTTGCCCTGGAGATGCCGTTAATGCAATGTACTTTATTTTTTTTTAATTTTTGTTTATTTATGATAGTCACAGAGAGAGAGGCAGAGACATAGGCAGAGGGAGAAGCAGGCTCCATGCACCAGGAGCCCGACGTGGGATTCGATCCCGGGTCTCCAGGATCGCGCCTTGGGCCAAAGGCAGGTGCCAAACCGCTGCGCCACCCAGGGATCCCTGCAATGTACTTTAAACCATTTCCTTTGTTCTTACAGGAATACACTAAGATTTTAACAGTGTAGGTTTGGGTGGGTAGAATTATAGAGGAATGTCTTTTCTTTTTTTAAAAAATTTTGTTTTGTAATTTTTTTCACAATGAGCATGGATTACCTGTGTAATAGTTGTTTTTTGTTTCCAAATAAAGATGAGATCTCCTACACTACCATTGCTTTCTAATCCACATTTGCCCTGGAAAATAAGGAGGCATGCGGTGTCTTTGAGGCTTGTTGGCATGGTGTGGTATGAGAACAAGGACATTGGACCAGGAACTACAACACAAGTTCAGTTCCAAGCCATCCAGAACTTTCTAACTTTGGAACACTGGGCAAGTCATTGAACTTCTCTGAGCCTTCATTTCCTCATTTGCAGCATGAAGCAGTAATAGCTCCCAGAAGATGAAATTGATGCAGTAATGTCAAGTGGGATCATCATTACAATTATTCATGTAACTTAAAATTGGTCAATTTCACACTCACGTAGAAAATAGAAAAAAACCAATGATTCTGGGAGTTGTAACATGGTCAGTTTCAGTTGGTACCAGAGTGGGAGTGGGGGAAGGTGGAAGTCAGCCTGAGATGGTCCCCTGTGGTTTTCACCTCCCAGTATTTATGCTCTTGGATGGTCCCCACCCCCAGTGAGTATGGCTGACCTCTATGACACGCAGGACATTGCAGAAATGACAGCATATGATTCTGAGGCTGGGTCATAAAGGTACTATGATTCTGCTTTACTCTCTCTTGGTTCACTCATTCTAGGGGAAAGGGGGAACTAGCTCCGATGTCATGAGAACAATCAAGTGAGGTCCTTGGGGGCAAGACACTGAAACCTCCTGCCAAATGCCAGCACTACCTTGCCAGCCACATGAGTGCACCATCTTGGAAACCGGTCTTTCATCTCCAGACCTTTAGAGGAGTGCAGCCCCGGGTGACATCATGACGGTAACTTCTTGAGCAACCTCAGGCCACAGCCACCCAGCTAAGCCACTCCCTATTTCCTGACCAAACAGAAATTGAGTGAGACAATAAAAGTGTACTGTTATTTAAAGCTATTAAATTGTCTGGAGATCTGTCAGGCAGCAGTAGATGATCAAGCCCTTCAGCTGGCAGCCATGTAGGAGGGTTAGGGACCTGAATGCGTGGCTTTGGGAAGAGTAATTCATTGCAAGCCCATTTAGCTTCCTTTCATGATGAAGTGACCATGGATGTGGATGGAGGGGGTGTGGACAATAAGTGTATCTCTCTGGTTTCAGGAGGGCCTTTAATTGGATACTGCATGCCACTCTCATCAACGCAGAGGGAGGCAGGGTATTAGCAGTGGTTCATTGATTTGGCCCCAGGAGAATGGATGCAAGAGCTATTCAAGACTTGAGGGAGGGGAAGGAATATACCAATACCAATACGAATATCAGTAATAATAGTAATACTCTTCACTACAACTCATATTAACACTGCTAATACTTGTCATCCAGATACCTCCCCCTTGGAGAGCCCAAGTTCTTAGAAGTCCAGTAATCATTCTTTCCTTTCATAAATAAGAAAAATGGCTTCAACCTCCACTGCAGTGCTTTGAAAAGTTTCTTCAGAAACTCTGCAGATTTCTAGAAAGTTCTACTCTGGTCAGTAGGGACTGTAGCCTTGCTCTCACCTGCTGCTCTTGAGGCTGCTGCATCGGGTCTCCCCCTCTGTTACTGCCAGGCCAGCTCACTTCCTCCATGCTTCAAAGCATTATGAACACAAGGCTGGGCCCTAAAATTTTGTGGATAATGGGAAGGGTATTACAGTCCTGCATAGTAGACTGATCAAAATGGAATCTCTAGCAGCTTGGTCCTCAAGCTCCTCTGTGGTTGCTGTGACAGGGCTTTCTGTTGCTCTGTGCACACCCTTGCCGACCACTGCTGCCCTGAGTGGCCTCCATTTTAATCTGGACCCCCTCAATCTCTCTTCCTCCCATTCCCAGCCACCCCTCACTTCCTTCTCCCAGGATTGCCACTCCACCTCCAAAAACCTGTCACCTTTCCTGTACAAGCTACCTGTGTTCCCTTTTCCCATCAGGGTGGTCAGACGTGGTTAAACACATGGGTTGTGTCGCAGGACAAGAAGGCCCCCGTTGCATTCCCAGCTCTGCATTATCTCTTTGAATCCTTCCCATTCCTGTTTTACAGGTGACAAAACTGACTTCCAGGGGGATTAGGTTTTGTATGAGGACCCAAGGTGAATAGAAAAGATCTGGGACAACTCCCAGGCCTATTCCAGGCAGAAGGAGAACTAGGTTGGAGATCGTTAGTTGAGGGCACCTGCAGAAGCTAAATTGAGCCTGCCTAAAGCTTAGGAGGAAGGAAATGTATGTAGAGTTAGTTCCTAGAGGGCTTATAAATAGGACCATTGCTCATGAGTCCTGAAAAGTCCCAGGGCCAGCCTTCCAGAGGAGAGGGAAGGGGGTGGGGTCACGTGCCCTCCTGAGGTCATTTCTAGCTTCATGATTCAGGCAGCAAAATCCCAGTGTGGGTTCAGCTCCCCTGAATGTACTTTCATTTTGCATTATGATTTGCCACTCAAGCTGATGAGAACCCAAATTGATGTCATTTCCCTCCCAATAAGCTCTTGACCAGAAAACATCTATTTCTCCATCTAACAGGAAGTTTTTTTCCCACCCAGTTTCTACAAAATCATGCTGCAGTTTGCCTCAGTATTTTCCTTCTTTTTTAAAGATAGCATTTGTCAGGACTTCTCTTCTGGTTATAAAAGTAATGTACATGTTCACTGCAAAAGAAGCTGGAAAACGTAGAAAACTAAAGGAAAAAAAAATAGACATAATGTCACACCCATAGACAAACATTAAAAATCGTAGTATGTTTTCTTTCTGTCTTTGCTGCATGTGTGTCATAATTTTTTTTAACCATAATTGGATCAAATGCCTTTTTTAAGACTTCTATTAAATGTAGGGGAGGGAAGGATTATACATTCTGGCTTTCGTGAAAAACGAGTTTTATTAATAGCTTACACTTATCAAGTACTGACAATGATCCAGGCACTTTAGAGGCATCGCCTTAATGCACATAAGTGCTTTATATGTATTGCCTTACTGAGTCCTCACAACAACCCACTGAGGAAGATGCTAATACCATGCCCATTTTACAAATGAGTAAACTAAGGCTCAGAAAACTTAAGTCACGTGCCCAAGGATCACTAGTTCGTAGAGATGGCAGGTTTTTTGTTGTTGTTTTTGCCTCTTCAGCCTTTATAGTATATAGAGAGTGGATCTCTTTTTTAGCAATAACTGCCACAACTGGAAAGGCCATCATGGAAATGCTGGCATGCTTCTTATCTAACTGGGAATATTTTAATGGAACCACAATACATTCATGGAACAAAGACCATGCTGCCTGCTGACCTTCCATAACACTTTGCTCTTAAAAGATACAGGTAGAAAGGAAATCCAAGGAAAAGGTCACAAGTTTATTAGCTGGTGCTACTACAAGCTTACACAGGCTTTCCTATAAGCTGTTGCTATTTTAGTATTTGATGGCCATCTAACATGTCCCTGGGCACAGGGGCAGCTGACAGATGCCAGGGCTCAGCACACATGCTGTGAAATGACTGCTCATTCTTTTTATGGCCATTCATTGAGCACCTACTGTGTTTCTCTCAGGCACAGAGCTAGGCATGGACTCCAAATGCAGTCTGTATAAAACCAGCAACCATAGGTTCAGCCTAAGGGGTGAAGCGGTATTAAAATTACCCCCCACCCTCACCCCAGAGTCAGGAAATGAAACATTATTTCAAAACAATAGCTCAAAATGTTATATTGGTTAAATAGCATATCTGTCAGGGTGCTTTGATGGCAAGCAACAGAAACTGACTCTGGCTGGTCTAGGCAAAAAAGAGAATTTCTTGGAAGGATATTGGAGAGTACTCTAGAGCAAAGGGAAGGCTAAAGACTCAGGCATAGAGCCATCAGGCACCCAGCATCTCCAGAAGGTTCTTGGCAGCAGAAAATGCTCAAAAATCTCACCCAGCTGCCTTGGCTGGAAAGAGAACACTCCAACTGTTCTCTGTTTTGGGCCTGAATCCATGCTTCAGATTTTAGAGTGGGAGCCCTCATTGGCCTCGCCAGCAGTCATGTGCCGGGAAGAGGCGGGCACCTGGCTAACCATTCCGTCAGACAAAAACGGAGAGCCATTAGCTGAAGAAGACAGGCTAGAGGCTGGGCAGCTGACAAACAATGAATATCCTTGCATTTCTTGAGAATGATGGGGGCCAAGTATCCAGGCTGTGTTAGCAACATCCCCAGGTGGTTCTGATGCAGGTTAAGTTTGGGAAGCACTCACTTATACACTTTCCTCTGCCCTCCTCTCTCCATTTCTTTACAGTTCAGCTCAGTTTCTCACCAACCTGAAAGAATCCCTCCTCTTCGGCAAGAGGGAGGTGATGGGCTGTCAACTGCAAGGTTGCCTCTGGGACAGTGAGAAAGAAATGAGAACACTCATATGCTAATAATTTTTGTCCTGTAAACAAGGACCAAGCAGACACAGTCTGTGACCTTGGAGTGCTCCTGTTCTAGAGGGGAGGAGCTGGCTAGGCAGTCCAAATGGATATTGAGGGCTTCCAAGAGCCATGGCACGGTTCTCAGGGCTGAGCTGGCTTTGGCACAGCCTGATCTGGTGAGGATCCCAGGGACAAAGGGACAGAATGGGAAATTAAGTTTACTGGGCTGCACAGACACATTGGGAGGTACAGCGGTACTTGGAGTGCCCTCCCAAATGCCATGCTGAGATACAAAACTGTGCCAGGGTACTCATGGCTGGCCTCTCTTCTACTCAAAGATAGCGGGTCCCCAAGTGTTGCACAGAGGGGTGTCAGGGGCCTTCGAAAATACTAAGTTTTGAATATAGAGTTTTGAGAGCTCTAGAGTTCAGGTACTATGTGGACTCCCATCATACTGGTCTCCACGACATACAAATAAAGCAGGCACGAGATTTCCCCCCCGAGTTAGCAGTCTCCTGTGAGTCATTTCGCAGGAACTTGGTGGCAGCCACTTGGCTGAAAGCAGCTGTGAGGAGGAATGTCCAGGCGGGGTGGCCGCAGCCACGGGCGTGGCTGGCAGTGGGGCCGGAGCCCTGGGACAGGCTGTGGGCGTGGCCAGGGCGGGGGCGTGGCCAGAGCCCAGGGAAGGCTGTGGGCGTGGTCAAGGGCGGGGGGCGTGGCCGGAGCCCTGGGACCGGCTGTGGGCGTGGTCACAGGCGAGGGCGTGGCCGGAGCCCGGGGAAGGCTGTGGGCGTGGTCAGGGCGGGGGCGTGGCCGGAGCCTGCGGACAGGCTGTGGGCGTGGTCAAGGCGAGGCCGAGGCCGGAGCCCTGGGACAGGCTATGGGGCGTGGTCACAGGCGAGGGCGTGGCCGGAGCCCGGGGAAGGCTGTGGGCGTGGTCACCGGCGAGGGCGTGGCCGGAGCCCGGGGAAGGCTGTGGGCGTGGTCACCGGCGAGGGCGTGGCCAGAGCCTGAGGACAGGCTGTGGGCGTGGTTGTCAGTCCCATATCATTAACCCGAGGAGGCTGCAGACTGGCCTCATCTCAGGGACCCCAGGGACTTAAAGATTTGTGCCCTTGGTCCCCCGGAGCCGGTAGAACTCTAGGCAGAATCAAGGCAGAATTGAGTCAAGGGTGGGGACAGGCCCGAGGGGGCCTGGCAAAAGAGCAGAGGTCCTGGTCACACACCTTGCTGTTCCCTGTGTCTGCCGTGAGAATGGGGTCTGGCATGCACGTGACCCGAAGCTACTCGGAATCCTTTCCGGAGGGCATGTGGGTTCAGGAAGCCCTAGCTGACAGTGTGTGTGGCAGAGAACTTGACGTACGGTTGCCCCTCCCCTGCATCTGGCAGCAGTATTCTGCAACACTGTCCTAAGCTTCCTCTCGTCATTCAAATCCCTAAGGCTGCATGAAGGGACCTACACCATCCGGCTGTCTTCCTCGTCTTCTGTCTTCTTCAGGCCTCCCAGTGCAGAGTAGTCTTGTCCCTTCGACCAGGAAAAAATAAGCAAACCAAGCAACAACCCTCGCGCCCCGCCCCCACCACCTCCGTGCACCCCCCCCCCCCCCCCCCCCCGTCGTACCAACCCTGTGGTCTCTCACCAGCCACCCCCCTCCCCTTGTCGTGCGCACCAACCCTGTGGTCTCACCAGCCCAGGCTGTCCACCAACAGCAAAGCTCAGAACTCCGTTTAGGCTCAGCTAGAAACACACTGTCGTGGTGTCCAATGAGTTAATGGTTGCAAAAGCTTCAGAAAAAGGCACTCTCCTGCTCATGGAGATTATGATTTACATTTCTTTGACATTCTCCAGTTTCAAAAGCCACTTGCAAATGCCAGTGCTTCTAAGTTTTATTTCTGATACTTGTACCTATAAAGAAAGGCACTGCTCATAAGAAGAAGAAAAAAAAGCCCCTTAAACCATGGCACTTGAAGAAAGGAGAACAGAAAATGCAAAAAGTGATACTGATGAAATAAAGAAGCAAATTGGTTTGCGAAGCAGCCGCAGCCACAAGTCCATATTTCTAGGACCTCCCTAGAGGTACCCTCAACACTGGGTACTTAACTTAGTGCCAGGTACTCTTCTAAGCACTTTACTGATATTATCTCATGAGATACTTAAGTGACACAACCATTTCCTCTCAAATGGAAGTTCTATTGCCCTTCCCCTCAACTCCAGGGAATATTTGGCAATATGTGAAGACATTCTTGCTGCTCATAACTTGAGGGGAGGACGCTGTTACTAGTGGCATCTAGTGGGTCATGCATCCTATGAACTAACTGGCCCCAAATGTGCTGAGGTTGAAAAACCCTGCTGTGAGAGACAGGGGATCATCACTCACCCATTTCACAGACAAGGAAACAAGTACCAAGAAGTACTTCCAGATACTTAGGTTTATGACCAAACACAACTGGCAAATGAATGCAAACAAGGGATTGAGAAATGTTTGCCAATATCTTAGGTGAACTAAGAGAGGGAGGAAATGGGAAAGCATTAGCTCTACATCTGTCCTGTGATGTTCTTTGTCAGGATAACATGAATCCACGGATGCTACAGAACTGACACGCTGAAACCGTTCACGTGCAGGTTGACGCGCCTCACTTCCAGTGAGGCAGTAATACTGCTCTCCAAACTCATCACGTGCTTCCCTATTTACTATTACTCTGGTTTCCAGTTTCACAGCTGCACTTCTCATTCTTTCCTCAATTTGCAGCCTGTACTTCCACCTTGTTAGGTCCATTTGTGATTGCTCAGTCCAGGGGTGATGGAGGGAGGCATCTGCCCTCCTGACCCAGCGCATTCTCACATTAGACAGGCTGCATCTGTCCGGAGATTGTGGTGGATAGGGTAGATGGCCAGCTGTCTCCAGGTTTCTCCGGGGTAAAAGCTTCTCAGAATCATCACAGATATTAGCTTCTCAAGGAACAAGGCCAAAAGGAATTAAAAAGAAGGAAAGAAAAAAAAGGGGGGAAGGTAAGAAAAAAAAAAAGGGTGGTAAGATCCTTCCATATGGACTATGATGAAAAAAGGTTCATGATATTTGAAGTGAAAAAGCCAAGTACAGGAGTGCCTGGCTAGTTCAGTCAGTAGAGCTGGCCAATCTTGATCTTGGGGTCGTGAGTTCAAGCCTCACATTGGGCACAGAGCCTACCTAAAATGGAAAGAAGAAAAAAGAAAGAAAGAAAGAAAGAAAGAAAGAAAGAAAGAAAGAAAGAAAGAAAGAAAGAAAGAAAGAAAAGCTAAGTACAAAATTGAATGTACCTTGATGAGGACTTTTTAAAACCCTTGTACTTTTGAAGTCCCATTTTCTAAATAAACAGATGACTTTTATCAGAAATAAACAATAATTACTTCAGCAAGAATTCTTTAAAAACCCACGTAACAAGAGAAATGAGTCGTGTCCACAAAAAGGCATGAACAAAAATGTTCATAGCAGCTTCTGTGTGTGATAACTAGAATGGAAACCATCCAAATGAAGTGTAGAAAGGCAAGATAAATTGAGGAGATTTTGCCACAACAGAGTACTACGTAGCAATGAAGAAGAACAACCAGCTGCCATCCAAGCTACATGGATGAGTATCAGAGATATGAGGTTAAGCAAAGGAAATCCGGACATAAGGAATACATGCTGTAGTGTCTTAATTATAGGAATTTCAAAAATAGGCAAAATTAATCTGTGGTGATGAGTACAGACGGGGAAGGGGCAGCTAGAAAGGAATTATCAGTGTTTCCTCCCCTTTATCACTCAGAGCCACTGGGCTGCCTTTGTATTTGCATAAGCCACTCAGCAGAACAAAAGCCCTGGAAGTAACATGAATCTGCTCTTTTAGAAGGCAGTTTAGCCACAATTTATTCAAGTATGCTGATAAATTCCGTTTATTCAAACTTAAGTGTGCTGCTGCCTTGAGGTCTTACCCACCAACCCCAAACCCATAGTGCACCCCCCCCCAACACACACACTGCCAGAGGGGTTCCTATCATTACAGCTGAATTGGGGATCCTATTTCACCAAGGCTTTGCCTGTGTATTTTAGTTTCCCACTTGAAACTATTTTCTAGCTGCTTCCCGGCTCTAGGGCTGAGCCAGGAGGTTTAGAGCCCTAGGGAAAAGGAACGATCAAAGAATAAAGAGCCCATTGATCAGCATTAGTCTCCAAGCTGAGGTTCTTGACCTCTGCAGACAGACAATGGCCTTGAAAGCTAGGCTTTATGGAGGATGAAAGATATTTCTCAACTACACAGTTCCCCTCTAGCAAAGTCTGGCTGGAGGTTCTAGGGAGGACTGCCCCACGAGAGTTCCTCCATGCACCCCAGGGGACTTGGTCTCCACTGCTCTTGGAATAGCCTAGTAGGGTCTTGGTGACTGGGGCCCACAGTTCTTCAGGACAGCCCTCCAGGGCTCCAGATTCCCTCCAGGTCACCCAGTGTGCCATACACATATTATTTTCTAGGTATGTTACCAGAGGAAAAAGGTAGTCAAGTGCCACTCCAGATCACTGAGTTTTGTCATTCCCAGATATGCTCCAGATCTATTCATGCCACCCCGGGAAGATGGTGGGAAGGAAAGGAAAAGCTGAAGGCCATTGATAAGGACAAGTGTCTCGAGGGAGAAGAGATTTAGAAACATCTAGAAAATGAGGGGGAAAGTGTGAGAACACCAAGGTAAGTGGACCACATCGCAGGGTAGAGTGCAAGGAAGTCGGCCAGCCCCTGGGGGACCTGCTCTGACTTAACGATCACCCTGGGTCCCTCAGCCCCGGGGCAATGGTGTGCAGGTGGTAGCCTGTACGTAGAGGAATCTGAGGAAGATGCCCAGGCCCTCTGTAGCCTGACCCAGAATTTCCCATAGGCGCACTACGGGACTGGGGAGGTGGAATGAGCTCTGGCCTGTAATCAGGAGCAACAAGCTGCCACAGGCAAAGAATGCAAAGCCAGGAGCGAATAACCTGGACTCTGGGTGCTGGCCAGGGTCTGTCCTGGCCCACAGAATGCCTTTGTGCTAACTAGAAAAAAGCCTCCTTCCTCCAACAAACACAGCCCCACGGGTTCAAGGCTTAGTTAGCAAAGCAGTGGCTAGATTTCAGCCCCTTGGTGGGTGTGCTTGCTCAGGGAAGAATCCCACACCCATTAGAGATGGCTCTAGTTTCAGAATAGCTACAAAAAAGCTAGGTAAACCAATAGCCCTTGGAGTCCCCTCAGGCCAGGTAGCCGCTCACACCGATCATTCCTTACAGGAAACCTATGAAGATCTTGGTTCCCTTTCCACTTCATACTCATCCCTGGTACGCTCAGGTCCCATCTGAAGGGGTGAGGAGGAGGGTTTGCAGTGATGGGGATGGGAAGACGAGGCTCAGACCTCTGGCCGCGCTTCTCCCCGTGCTCAGCCAGGCGATGATGACTGAGCCATCTCACAGTTTAACCAGGCTAGCATAAAATCTTATTTCCCCCTTTCACTATCTAGCCAGGTGGAGAGACTCAAGGAAAAAGACCTATTCCAGAAAAATGTAAAAAGTTACATCTTCTTTGCCCTTCCAAGCCTAGGGCAAGGAAAACTGAAACCCTGCTAAACAATATTCTCCCTCTTGTTACATTTCTGGAAGAGGTGATAGCACCTATTACAGCTGGGGTGACTGAGTGTTATAGTTTGCACTAGAACTGTGTTGGATTTTGCTGATTCCCATGATCATTATTATTTAGTACTCTCAGAAGTGTCTCAGTGTGGACGATAAATTATGTGGTCACTTACTAATAAAGACACAACAGATGTCAGGCCTGTCTGAGCTGTCCTTCCTTCTAACCTAATGCCACGTAAGAAGGACAGGCATGGTGACTGGACTCAGAGAAAGGGACATCACTCTGGGCTGGAGAATGCAGGCAGGAAGAATTTGATCTGAGCCTTGAGAGAGTGAATCTGGAGAGGAAAGGAGTAAGTCTCCTGCATAGACAGGTGAATGTATAAATTACCTAGTGCTGCATCACAAATTACTGCAAAACTTAGCAGCTTAACACAAACAAATCTTTGCTTGCACAGCTCTGTGGGTCAGGAATTTGAAAGCAACTTGGCTGGGTGGTTGTGGCTCAGGGTGTAGTCAAGATACTGGCTGGGGAGGTTGCTATGTGGAGGCCTGACTGGGGCTAGAAGATTTGCTTCCACTCAGGCTCACTCACACGCCTGTTGGTGGGAGTTCCTCACCATGTGGATGTCTCCACAGGGCTGCTTGGGCATCTTCACAACACGGCTGCCATGTGGCCTCCCCTGGAGCATGTGTTCCAAGAGACAGCAAAGCAGAAACTGCCATGACTTCATGACTTAGCTCTCGAAGCCACGCTCCATCCTTTCTACGATATCTCATTGATTACATAAGCCAGCCCTGTACAAACATGTGACCATGAAGAGGATCATTGAGACTATGGCTACCGCAATGAGGATGCACTAAGTCACAGAGGCAGAAATAGTGTATGCTCAGAAAGTTAGTGACTGGGCAGTTGTCTGGAACATTTATTGACTTCCCATTATACTCAACACCAAACAGTCCTCTCCAGCCAAAGTCCAGCAATCCAACCTTGGAGAATATTGATCTACTGATGTGTTCGAAGAAATGAGAATTTGCAATGCCTTTATCCAGAGCTGAACTCCAGAGCAAAGCACTAAAAACATTTTAGTTTTGCTAGCAGGAGAAATGCACTGTATATAAAGCACATTGTGGCCCTATACAGGAGTTGAAGATTACACTCCTCGGGGGGAAAAAAAAACAACCATAAAAAACAATCTTTGAAAATTCATTTTTCTTTTTTACTTATGGGCATTTTTCCCATTTAAAAAAGTGATGTACTGCTTGTGTAATTTTTAAAAGATTAAAAAGCATTAAAAAAAATACACTCTGCACAGAACTGCAATCATCCTCCTCCAATCCCTGACTCTTCTGAAATGAGAGAGAATGAGTTTCCAGGAGTCTGCACTCAAGACTGAAATGCATCTGAGGCTGAGCCAAGGTGGAGAATCCACTGTGCCCACTGGCTGCCGGTTTCTGGCTACTCAGTAGTTGTAAGCAGGTTAAGGTTAGGCCCGGGTGGGTACTTGGGTTTTGGAGATACAACTGGTTTTTGCTTTACTCTTTGATCCTAGGAATATTAGCCCTTTTCTAGATTTCTCTCTATTCTTAGCTAATGTGTTACAGGTCTTATATCCTCATTTTAAAATGTTTCAAAGTATGATTACATGAAACTGGCTAGGATGTCCTTTTCGAGAAAAGTTCCCCCGTGTTCAACATGTACCTATTGAATAATTATCTCTTGGTAATTCCCCCCCAGGATACCATGATGCCCATGGCAGACACAGCCCTGCCCACATGGACCTTCCAATCTGGTGGGCAATTGCCTTGCAATTTCATTTACAGAGGATGGGCCTGAAGGGAAAGCCTGTTATCTCTAAATCTCGTGGGTGGGTTTTAGAGTTAACTGGAAGGTAGCATATGAACACCATGTCAGCATACCAAATAGCCACAGAATCTCTGGCATCATTTACATCTTCTATCTCTCTGAGTCCCTTTTCTTTTTCTTTCCTCTATTTTCTCTTCTTTCTTAGACTTTATTTACTTTTAAAGGATTTATTTATTTGAGAGAGAGAGAGAGACTGGGGTGGGAAGGGTGGAGAGAGAGGGAGAATGAGAGAAGCAGACTCCCCGCTGAGTGCTCAGCCCTACCTGGGGCTCAGCTCCATCTCATCACCCTGAGATCATGATCTGAGCCGAAATCAAGAATTGGAGGCCACCCTTGCACCTCTATTCTATTTCTATTACAAAGATGTGATGCAACTCTTTGAGCTATTAAGAATACATCCTTTTCCATGTTGAAAAAAATCTCATGCATGTACTGAGTCCTCATTATGTGCCAGGCACGGGGCTGATGGCCTCACTTATATGATCTCAGTTAAGTAACACAGCAAACTTACCTATGGGAAGTTCTGTTATTATTCTTATTTCACAGATGAGGAAACCGTGCCTCTGCAAGATCAGTGCCCAGGTTCTCATAGACTCAGGGATTCAAATCCTCGTGAGCCTGAAACTCTATGTCCACCATGGTGCCAGTTATAACTTTTGGCTTCTTGTTGCTTAGGGAGTCTGTTTTGACATCATCCCGAACTGAACTTTAGCTGTAGCTCCTATGAACTGAAACGGCACACTGAAAAAGGGGAAAGAAAACAGCTTGAAACCTGTTTCAGACCCTGCGTGAGATGAGAAACAGAGTCAGCGGAAATGAGAAGCCAGCTGGATTCAGCAAGTCCTCAAGTAAGGGGGGGGGGGGGCACGCAAACCAACTTAATTGGATGATTATTTCAATTATCTAATTAAGAAAGATTACAGCTGAACAAAGACAGAGAGGGCCTCCAAGGTGATAAAAAAAAAAAAGTTGATTAGCTGGGTTGGCCCTTGGCAGCACTGGGAGGTAGAATGGACTCCCCATTGGAAGCTGTGGCCCTTGGGACAATTAGCCACAGAGCTAATTGTCCCTCCTCTTTTCCTCCTGTCCTCCCCAGCTGAAAGCTGTTTTCTACCTTACTGTTTGATGCTCGAGTGGTCAAGTAGCCAACATTCTCTTCCCTTCTTTCTTTCCTTCTTCCTTTCTTTTTCCCCTCCCTATTTGTTTTTGTACTGGTTTTGTAACCAAAAGTCAATATAGATTTCCTTGCACAGTGTAGTACAGAGGCTATAGTGTGGTTACCACTACCCTCCACAGGAACCCCTCCCTGCCCCCATGTATAGCCTGTGCACTTTTTAAAAAGGTAAATTATTCACCAATATTTAAAAGTCCAGGATTTCACATAAAAGTCCATATCTCTGGCTTTATTTGAACAGATCAGATCTGACGACACTGGATCCACCTTCTCGGGGGCCAGATTCAAAATATTTAACAGTGCATATGGCTCGGTGCTGTTCTATTAGAACAGATGCCAGACACGAGCCACCCATGTGATCCCTAGCTTCCAAGGCCTCATCTGTCCTTCTCTCTCTGTGACACTGAGGTGAAGGTCACCTGCCATTTATCATCATACCTGCTGGACCCACTTACTGTAAAGAGGGAAGAGACTGTTTCCTTAGCTTGATCTTTGTTTCTCAGTTATATCATCAGCCTGGCTCAAGTTGGTTTTGATCTTATGATCCTTGTTTTAGGGAGCCTAGGGCTTTTATTTTTTAATTTAACAAATATTGGTTGAAAGACTTCATTATGCAATACAATATAGCAGAGCGATTAAGAGCAAGGCAATGGAGTCAACAGTTCTGGGCTCAGGTCCTACCTCCATCACTTATTAGTTGTATGACCTTGCCTCATTTCCTGATTTCTAAATGAAGAGATTTAGAACTTGTCTAAATGCCTAAATTTTCAAAACACCTGTTTCCCAATACAGCTGTGAGCTATACTGTGAGGCCTCAATGGGAAGATGTAATAAAAGGCCTAGCACTGTGCTTGGCAAACACTAAATGGCAGCCAGTTTAAGGGAAGAGTACTAGCTCTCCTGATTGTATATCTATGACATAATAGGCACTGTGATGTGCACCAGGGGTGTTATTCCATTCAGGCCTCATGAGCTCCCTTCTAAGGTGAATAGCATTACTTGCATTTTATTTGTATTTATTTTTTAAAGTTTTATATATAGAGAGAACATGCATGTATGAGTGGGGGAGAAGGGACAGAAGGAGAGAGAGAGAACCCCAAGCAGGCTCCATGCCCAGATTTGGCATTTCAAACAAGGCCCGGGGTGATTGCTTTCCTGCTGGTTCATGGATCACACTTGGAAAAACAAGTTAGCTATGGCCAGGGCACTGGCCATACTATACTATGACTAACGGGATAGTCATACTATCCCGTTTCTTTAGCCACAGTGAGTGGTTCAGGCACAGGCATAAGAACCAAACTTGGCCAATTAGAGTTTCTCCTGGGAATCTCCGTGACTATTGGGGGAGAGAAGCCATCTGTTTCTTTTAGGGCCATTAAGTCGGAATGAAGAAACCCTGGGTTGCCTCTAGCTGAGCTAACCCATACTGTATAGAGAAAGTGTCTTTGTAGAAGGAGAGAATGAAGACAGCAGAGAGAAGCCACAAAAGAGAAACCAATAGAGAGATGAGAGAGAAAAACAATCCTGATGACATCATTTGACAACATGGCATCCCTAAAGTTAGTCTCTGGTCTCCCCAAGTACAGGACCAATAATAATTCTCTCTCTCTCATTTCTCTCTCTCTCTCTTTTTTTTTTTTTTTTTTTTTACCAGTGAGGTGGATTTTTATCACTTTCAACTCAAAAAGTCCTGAGTAAATATTAATATTAAATTAAATATTACTATTAGTTACTTTAGTATATTAGTTATCTAGTACCGCTTAACAATTACTCCAAAATGCAATAGTTTAGGATAATAATAAACATGTAGCATCTCCCACAGTTTCTGTGAATCAGGAACTGGAGAGGAACCTGACTATGTGGTACTGGCCCTAAGATCTGTCATGAGGTTGCAAATACAATGTCTCCCAGGTCTGCAGTCATCTGAAGGCTCAGCTGGGACTACAAAATCAGCTTCCAAGGTGGCTCAATCATATGGCTGGCAAGTTGGTACTGGTCGTTGGTGATAGGCCTCAGTTATTCCTTAGCAGATTTCCCCATAAGTGTCCTTGAAACATGGTGGCTGGACTGAGAGGGAGAGAGAACCAGGAAACATTATGTTCTTTTTAGGACCCAACCTCAGGAATCACATAGTGTTACTTCCTCACATTCTATGCTTCGGAAGTGAGTCACTAAGTATAAGCCCATATTGAAGGGGAAGGGAATTGCACTCCAGCTTTTGAAGGGAGGAATGTCAAAGGATTTGTGGATGTATTTGCAGACATCTTTTAAACCACAATATCTAGCATGTCACATGGCTGGTTTATAGAACCAGGATGGGAATTTTGTTCTGGCTTTGCCACCAATAGACCAGGTGGCCCTGGGAAGGTCATTCCATGTCTCTGAATCTTGGTTTCCTCATCTGGCAGGTGAGGAGACTGGATTTGACCCATTTAGCCTTAAAATCCTGCAGTGTCTATACCAAAGAAACTTAAGGCCATGTACATTGATGGCCTACTAGGAGCCTCATTATCTTTGTCTTCTGCTGGGCTTCTTGTCTTCTGGAAAAACAACTCTTGGACATGGAAAAAATGAATTTAACTTTTTTCAACTCTGAATGTAACTTGTTTCATATCACAATCCCAAACTTCATCAAGCAGGACTTGTTTCAACTAGTGACCTCATTAAACAAATCTGACCATGTAAGAGCCAGAGGAACATGTGTGTTTTAGCCAGGGCCATTTGGGAATAATTACCACCACACTGTTGCTTAATGAAGTCAAGCTTCAGGTGGTGGAGATTACAGGATGGGATAAAGGATGAGCAGCTGCATGACATCCCAGTTTGTGAAATATTTGAAGGCAGACCCTGCTACTGTTAATAATAACAATGATAATGATAATGTCTTTAATTGAGAGATTATGGACTACAGGTACTGTGCTAAACATGCCTTTTATCTCTTTTTGCCCATAACAACCTTATGAAGAAGGAAATATTAGTGCCATTTTTATGGGTAAGGAAATAGACATTAAGAAGAGTAGGATGAATTGTACAAATCCACATAGCTAACAAGGGGTGGAGATTGGATTAAGCCTGGGCCCCCTGGATTTATAAGACTGTGCCCTCTATCATTATACTTAACTGCCTTTTTCTTGTAGAGGGCCAAATAGACTCTCAATACCCAAATAAAATGGGTAAAACAGGTTTGATTTCTTTTTTTTGTGGCCATTTTCAGTTTCTTTTTTATCATAAACTAAACTTTGACCTACATTTTAAAGAAAGATTAAAATCTGAGAGTTACTCAACAGTATAAAACCATCATGAGGCTCTCCCATAGCGTGGTGACCAAGATAATTAAATAGACTCAGCCTTAAATGCATCTACTTAAAATAATCAAGGGAAGACCAAGATGGTGCCATGAACTGAATAGGTGATGCCAAAGCAGTAGGTGACTCTAGAAAGGAAAGGAAAATTATTCGGAAGAGTCAAGGCCAGATGGGTAGCCAGGAGGCTTATGAGGAAGGGAGGCACATGAGGGACCACCATTGGCAAATATCATAAGGTCCTGGATCCAGGGGCACCTGGAGAGTCAAGAGCTGGGTGAGTAGCTGGAACCCTATTATACCTAAGTCAGCAGTTGGAATAAATAACCAAACCCAGTAGTGGTTGGAATAAACAAGTGTCAAGGCTCAGGACAAGTTAAAATCAAATTTAAGGCTAAAAATTAGGAGGATAACAAAATCAAGATCAGGGCAAAGTTGTCAGAAGACACAGGCAAGAAAATGCCAGACCCATGGACAGAAAAGTCAGGTAGTGAGGACCCTGAAGACACAACATAGCAGTGAGAACTGATACTTGGGGTGTGAATCCAGTTAACAAGTTCCTGGGGAAAAAATAACAACCTTTTATTTATTTTTTGAAGATTACATTTTTAAAGTAAACTCTATACCCAACATGGGGCTCTAACCCACAACTCCAAGACCAAGAGTCGCATGCTTCTTCAACTGAGCCACTCGGCCAGCCACTCCCAAGATAACAAACTTTAAAACTGACTCAACCAGGTGCCTGGGTGGCTCAGCTGGTTAAGCATCTGCCTTTGCTCAGGTCATGATCCCAGGATCCTGGGATCGAGCCCCACATCCAGCTTGCTGCTCAGCAGGGAGTCTACCTCTCCCTCTGCTGCTCCCCCAGCTTGTGCTCTCTCTCTTTCATTCTATCAAATAAATAAATAAAATCTTAAAAACAAAACTGACTTAACCCATTTCCTAGCAGCACACTAGCCAAAAGACAGAAGCCACCCAAATGTCCACCAACAGAGGACTGGATAACAAAATGTGATAAACATGCAATGGAATACAAACTCAGCCATACACAGGAAGGAAATTCACATCACATGCTGTGATGTGGATGAAAGTAAGACCCATGAACAGAAAAGTCAGGTAGTGAGGACCCTGAAGACACAGTTGAGTCACTGGCAGAGAACTTGGCCATGAGACAAGGAAAATCTTTCATTTCTGCTCATGGTGTGTTAGGCTATTTGGACCAGCCCTCCTTTGGGAAACAAGAAAACTTGCTGAATAAATTGAGCATCTTACACATACTTAAACATTAATTATATAGTAAGATACTACCAGGCAAAAATTGAAGGGAAAACAGGAACCCAAAAAGATAAGCAGAACATGGATGTCTTCTGAACCAAGAGCATTAGCCAATTCCAGCATTTTTAACTTTTGTTTTGATGGCCTTGTGGGATAAGGGAGTCAGAAATAAAAAGGGCAGTCGAATTAGAGACCCTCTCTATAATAACAGGGACCCCATGGCCCTACACACTCAGGGAAAAGGTGAACAAGAAGTTGCCCAGACCTTGTGGATTTGCAGCCAGGATTAAGTGTCTGGTGGTCCAGGCAACCAAAAACCTCTGGAACCTGGTTTAAGGTGGTCCCCAAGCACCTGACAAATGCAGACACACATCCTCTCTGGAGTAAGGTATCTTTACCCAAGACCTCAAATTACTCTTACAATTATTCTTCAGGTGCAATGAACAACATACAGTCAAAGATAACCAGGGATAAAAAGAAATAAGGCATGATGAATAAGAACAAGCAGAAAGAGCAGACAGCAGAAGTAGTCTTGTAATATATAGTCTTATATATTAGAATTATCAGGAATAGATTATAAACTAGGCATGCATAAAACGTTTACAGAAATAAAAGAAGGTCAAAGATAGCTCTATGGGAGAGGAAACTATTAAGCCACCCAGTAGATTTGAAAAAAAAAAAATCAAATAGAGCCCCCAGTAATTAAAAAAAATACAAACTAACATTTTAAAAAAAAACCTTTATTTTAGAGACAAAATTATATTCTATTAAGGAAACTTCTTGGAATCAAGTGGGAGACAAAGTAATAGAATGATTGGGGGCTGCAAGAAAGAAAGTACCAGAAATTGCAAGAAATTAAAAGTGGTTTAAACGATAAAGACTGTTCACCGTTTTAGAGAACAAGAAATCCAGTGATTGGGCTGTGCCAGGATTATTTCTGCAGAGAAATGGTGTCACCTAGGACCCTGGATCTTCGCTTCTGTTCATATCACAATCCTCAGTTTGCTGGCCTTTGTCTTAGACATGGCTCATCATGATGGCAAGGTGGCTGCAACAACTCCAACCATCATGTCTCTATATTGCCACATTCGAAAGCAGAAATGAAAGAGACATTCCCCTGTGCATCTCTTTTTTAAAAAAATATTTTATTTATTTATTCATGAGAGACACACACAGAGAGAGAAAGAGAGGCAGAGGGAGAAGCAGGCTCCATAGAGGGAGCCTGACATGGTACTCAATCCTGGGTCTCCAGAATCATGCCCTGGACTGAAGGCGGCACGAAACCGCTGAGCCACGCGGGCTGCCCTGCATCTCTCTTTAATCAAGGAGGAAGGACCCTCCCAGAAGCAACTCCTCCACAGTCCCCTTGATGTCTAACTGGTCAGGAATCGGTCATGTACTCTAGCTACAAGCAAACCGGGAAATTTGTGAGTCACATTTTCAGCCTTTAAGGCAGGAGGGAGATTCTGCAGCTTTGGAGAAGGGGAAGGAACGGCTGTGATGTTGACTCTGTGTAGGAACCCCGAGAAGGGGGATATGGTGATGGAGAGAAGAGGGAGATTCGAAAAGTGAAGCAGTCTGTCTCCAGGAGCTCTGGCCAAACCCCCGCCCCCCATCATATCCCATTTTCCTTCTTCTGGAATCTTTGCTGTACATTATACACTCCCCTAATCTATTCTCCTAAGATACATGAGGTCGTTTTCCTTGTGATGAAAGAGGGTCCTAAAAGCAATTCATCTAGGAGTTTACATTCATTGTCTGCATGACCTCTTCCGTAAGAAGCATGAAGAGGACACTCGGGAATCAGTGCCACAGTGGTATCCCAGATACCGTTGGCTCAGTGAGTGGTAGAGAGCAAGATAAGAAGGATTTGGGGGCAGTGAAGTTAGGGAGACACCGTCTAGTGATTTGGGAGTTATACTTCTAAGCAGCCCGGGGAGTTACCTGCCTGGCCTGACGGCAAGCTAAGGTACCACGGAGGCCACGAATCCAAGAGCTCCAGTCCTGAGCCTGAGGCCTGCGGTGCCTGGCCTGTCTCACAAGCCATTTTACTCATCAAGAAAACAATAAAATTTGGCCCGATAACCTTTAAAGACCCTCTGGTTCTAACACAATCACAAAACCCAAATAAAAAAGGAGCAGCAGTTACAAAAGAGAATTCAAAAGAAAGGTGAACAGATGCTGTTGGGATTCCCTCCTTACAGATCTGCTTCTGAGTATTGGCTTTATTTGCTCCCCACATTAGGAGAAAGGGGGGAGAGGCAGGGGGTCGAGGGGAAGGGCCTTAGAAGGACAGGGAGCTTCTACCCAGAGCTCCAGACCTTCATCATTTCACTTCAGCAGAGGAACGACAGAGGGTCTTTCTTCCAGCATTTACATACAAAATCCTCAGAAGGAGCCCTGCCTGTTTTAGCAGCCACGCCTGGGCCAGCTCAAGGAACGGAGAGGTGGCAGGTACTGGATATCATTACTATGACCAGCACCTCCACCACCACCACATGAAATAGGATGTGCTATTACCAGAATATGTAATTAAGGGGGCAGAAGAAGAAAAAGGGGGAAAAAAGATGTCTACGTAGTATCATCTGCCCCATTTATAATGACTAAGAAATCAAGATCCAGAGAAGTTCAGCAAGTTGCCTGAAACACGCGGCTAGATTCGATCTCAGATCTTTCTATCCCTGAGACCCAGTCTCTTCCACTGTGCCTCAGTTCATCCTCATAATACCAAACTGTTTGCTTTGCTTTACTCTAAATGAACATTCTCTGTCATCGTTATCTACTAAACTAAATCAAGAGATAATTACTATTCATTTGTAGGTCACCTCCTGTGACTGGTAAAGTCCTTCAATTAACCAGTGACGTGCTCAGCAAGGACGGGGAGGGTGCAGGCACAGACATGGGGCTGAGCACTAACTGAGCAGGGACTGCCAAGGCCACTCATACCGTGCTGGTGAGGGGAGATGGTCAGCACAGAGAGGGAAAGGGGGAGGGGGTTTCCAACAGAGTCATAATGGTCTGGGGTTCCCATAAAGAACTCCGTTGTCCGGAGAGGAGAAAAGCATGATAATGCATGGTGAGTTTTCAACAGACATTCCCCAAACCTGAGAGATGACTAAATAGGGGTGGAGGGTGGGGAGGGGTTCAGGCAGGATGTAAGTGTCATGAACAGAAAAATCTCTGCTAATTGTGCAGAAGATATAGACCTTGTTACCATCGCAGGAGACTTCAGAAGCAGAGGGTGCATCCTCGCCACTCCTTGGGACAGCATCCAAATGCTTTCTTTTATTTATTTTTAAAGATATTACTTATGCATCTGAGAGAGAGAGAATGAGTGGGATGGGGAGGGGCAGAGGGAGGCAGAGAAAAGCAGGCTCCCTGCTGAGCAGGAAGCCCAATGCAGGGCTTGATCCCAGGACCCTAAGATCATGACCTGAGCAGAAGGCAGATGCCTAACCGACTGAGCCACCCAGGCGCCCTTGCTTTCTTTGATTCACTAACATCTATTTAACCCACGGATCTCCAGTCTCGAAAGTTGCACCCTGCTTGTGTTCGGTGTTCCCGGCACCAGTCAGGGAAACATGCCTTTGTTGATGAGGTCAGCTTTGGAATCCATCCTTTCCAGTGACCAGAGGTAAATTCCAGCAAGCAGCAAAGAGTGGTGGGAGAACAGGACTGGTCACGTGGAAAGAGAATAACCCAAGGTGTAGCCCATGGTGTCCTGTAGTTTGTCCACAGGGATTTAAAGGGTTTTATTAGCCAGACTGCTCCTGCAGTTCTGAGTGGACAGGGGAAATGTTAGAAGGTCTTAACCGGGAGTGGAGAATAAGACCTCAAGTAGCCTTAGAATTGCTGGCCCAAGCATGTGCATGCATGTGTGTGTGTGTGTGTGTGCATGCACACACATGTGGTAGCATGACAGAGACCAGAAGGCAGGCCAGACCCCATTTTTCAATAACAATCGGTTAATAATTACTGAGCACTTTTCAGAACCAGATACCTACAGTGTCTTCTTCAATCCTGTCTTCCTTTGGATTTCCCCAAAAGCAAAGCCTGACCAGAGTCTAGGTACTGGAAGTTTCTTTAAGAGGTGATCTTGGGAGCAAGCAGAGGCAGTGGCAAGAATAAGACAGGAGTGGAGAAATGATACAAGGTGAATTAGTGAGGTCACTGCTCCGAGCCCGTGGAGATGGGAGTGCCTTCCAGAACTGGCTGCCCCCAGGCCCAGGGCTGCCGGGACATCTGTCATCCAGGGCCTGCGGTCTCTGATCCGAGGTTGCTCCTGGGGGTGGGCGCTTGCAGCTTCCCAGGAGGCCTGCGCCCCAGCCCTGAGGAGTGCCTGAGGCTCCCGCATGGTGTCCGGGCCAGCTACAGCCCGACAGCCCGGGGACCCTCAGCACATGGTGAACAGCAAGTGCCTGCTGTTCCCCTTGCACACCTAAGGAACCAGAGGCCTGGAGAAATGGATCTGCTAGGACCACCCCGCTGGAGGGTCCAGGCCGGGCTGTCTGTGCTCGGCCAGTGACATCTCAGGGCACTCAGGAACATTTCCTGGGCTCCCGCTTATGTAGACAATGTGATTTCACTGCCCTGGGGGACCCACAAACCTGAGGGGTACATCCCCAGCAGACCTGAGGAGACCCCAAAGCAGGGGGACAATCTGCCTGGCTCCTCGGGGCCTTGTTGGGGCTACCAGGACACTCCAGCACCTCCCTTTACCCCAAAAAGCTCCTTTCTTGGTATCATTCAAAGTCAAATCTAAAATTCCAGGTCTGGAACAGAAAAGCAGCACAGCCTCCAGAGCCTGATGGGACAAGACCAGCTGTGGGGGATGATGGGAGCCTTTCACTTCACTCGGTCCCCTTGCCACCCACCGCGGGATGACCCTGTCCACACGCCTGCCCTTCTAGCATCCAGCCTTTGCTGGCACACGTCCCCTAATGAGGAGCTCACTACCTCGCTTAGCCAATCAATTTTCACACATCTCCAGCTGCATCTCCTTAAAGGGTTTTCTGCGACAAACCAATCCTCAAGGACTCCCTGGGGGCAAGAAATGGTTGGTGGAGAAATACACCTGGGAAAAGCTGCGGGTGATAATACCTGCATAATGATTTATACCACAGCGGTATATTCAGGGCTCTAAGATATCTGAGCCTTTGAGAAACTTGTTGAATTTTGCTTAACTGATAGTTGCTCAAATCTGTTTCACTACAGAACACTTTCTTCAAGAATCTATCATCTAGGGGGGTGCCTGGGGGCTCAGTCATTTAAGTGTCTGGCTTCAGCTCAGATCGTGATCCCAGGGTCTTGGGATGGAGTCCCGCATCAGGCTCCCTGCTCAGTGGGGAGTGTCCTCCCCCTGTCCCCCCCACCCTGGTCTCTCTCTCTCAAATAAATAAAATCTTAAAAGAAAAAATCTACAACCATCCCACAGAACCTTGTATCCTGGAAGTGCTGGGTCCGCAAATTTCTCCTGGGGCTGGAGTCCCTCTTTCCTGAGGTTCTAACACCTGGCTTCGTCACTAAGCCCCGGGGTGCAGAGAACAAGCCTGGCCCCGCCACAGCCTGGAATGACAAAGGTCTAACGCTCGCTGCGCACTCGTGGGAGCCAGGCACGGTGCTGAGTGCTTTTCATAGGTGACTCCACACCCTTGTTTAGTGGATGGGGAAACTAAGGCTTGGAGGGGTGAAGTGCTGTCACACGGCTAGTGGCTGGCACAGCTGGAAGGCCAACCCAGCACGGAATAGGTTATTTAGAAAAACACCTGGAGGAATGTCTGGCACAGGATAAGTGTTCAATAATGTCATCTGTGTTGTGTTTTTGTTGCTACTAATGTCATTATCTGACGGAGGAGGAAGTACTCTTAACCGCTCCTGGTGCCTTGCTGGAAACTTCTGTTCTCTGGATTAAACATTCCTCACGTTTTCCCACGTCCGTTTGATGTCTCTTCCCCACTGTTTCTGCACGCTGTACAAACCAGGCAGGACTAAGCACCGAGGACGGGGAGCCTGTCCTAGCTGAAAGCAATCTTCCATTTGCTGTTTCCACAGAAGGACTATTTTCTCTGTCAAATCTTCTGAAATGAGGTGGAAATAAATCCTGTAGGAAGACCAGTGAAGGAGAACAGAGGGAGCTGGGGAGAAGCCGTCAGGAGGAAGATCATCTCCTAGACCAGGGGTCAGCAAACTCCAGACCACAGGCCAGATCTGACCAGCCCACTGCTTTTTGTAAATAAGGTTTTGTTGGAACACAGCTGTGCTCATTCATAGATGTATTATCTACAGCTGCTTTTTGCACTCAATAACACAGTAGTTTCAAAAGAGACCTAAAATATTTACTATGTGGTTCTTTTTACAGAAAAAGTTTGCCAACTCCTGTTTTATCTTGTGGAGAGAAGAAAGGTAGGCTGAAGAGTTTTTTGATGAGCCAGGTGTCTGCCTTTTCTTATGTTCCAGATGCTCTTGGAAAAGCCAGCCGGAAGTTACTGGGGCCCAGAACACTACAGCTTCTAAGAACTGCAAGTAAGAAAGACACAGCTTTCCACCGAAGGTTAGCTTTAAATCTATTCATGACGGATCAGAGATAAGATATGTGGAGTCCTCTGAAGCCACCGTATCCCTCCAAGGCTAGGTATGTTGGCTCTCAGTGGATCAAGGTATTGGTCTAACTAAAGAGAGACTAGTCAACAAAGTGGGGTTTGGTCAGCTTTGTTCACTTAGAGAAGAGAGGTTATGCTGGCAAGACCCCAATCAAGTGCTGCTCCAAGTTGAGGGAGACCTCCAATGGATGGAGTATCTCAAGTGGCAAAGTCACTTATGACATGTTGTGGGAAATCTTAGCCTAATGCCCTCGAACATCCAATTCCCCTAAATAACACCCTACTTCCAATTCCATGATCTTGAAGCAAACTTCTGGGTATAACTTGGCTGCTTCCCATAGAGTTCTGCTGATAGAGGGGGATATTCTGTACCCCACACCCCAGATGGCTTTCAGGGTAACTGAGAATCCCTGAAATTATGTGCACGATGTTGTGTGTGTCTGAGAAAGCCCACTGTCCTGAGGCCAGGAACCTTCACGGTCATTATAGTCTCAAAGGCTCCAACACAAAGGGACCTGACATTGATCTGTGCGAAGGTTTCTATTAGGGGTTCCTTCTACCTCTCAGGCAGAGGGCAGGAGCTCTGTTTGTTACATGTGCCACTGTTCTTCCAGCTATCAGCCCTGTGCCTGCCTCATGGGACGTTCTCACCAAGTATTCATCAGAGCAGGAATGGAAGTAAGGGAAAAGAGGAGAGGGCAGGAAGAGGGGAGGAAGGCTTAACGTGCAAACATGAGTGTCCTGGGCCCTGTGATAGTTAGAATTTTCATTGTAAATTAATAAACTGACCTTCTGGTTTATGCAAGAGTCTCTCATGAGTGTGGTTAATAGATTTTCCCTGGGGCATAGATTGCTCCCGGTGTGCTGCCTACAAAGTTTATGACCAGAACCCGGACCTGGTTGAATTCGCAAGTCACCTGTGGGGCTCCTTTGAGACAGACTGCTGGCTTTTTCACCAAATGGAAGAGGGGGGCTTTAGCATTCCCATAATTGCATTACTACTGCCACAATGGCATTTGCTCTCTTCCAGTGGCGCTGAGGACAGAGCCTCATCCAAGGCCTGGGCTGGTGCTGGCACCCAGTATTCTCATCTAATGTATATTGAAAAAATGGATGCTATATTATCTTAAATAACTGAAAAAATGTAGATTGTACATTTGTTTTTATTATAAATCTAAAAATATGATTGGATAACCCACAAGATACTTGTTAGAGTCTATAACTATAGACTTTCTAAAGCAATAAGGCTAACTAGAAATTAAAAGAACAGTTATTACTAATTTTAAAGCATAGGGCCTGTTGGTATATATAGGAGTCCAATATGGCCCCAACCCCCCATTTTGAGGGAACGCCTGCCCAGGCTTTGCCTCACACAATCTTGGTGGCAATTTACAGCTTGCTAAGCAGCAGCTTCCAGCCTTAAAAAAATAACAATTTCAACTTAAGATTTAGTTGAGAATTTCCATGTGGTTAGGAAAATAACAGAATACTCTGTGAGGACTGAAAGATAGTCATGTCTGCCTTTGCTGACTTCGGTAGAACTACATTTTATTCTCTCACTCTCTTTTCAAGGCACACACACACACTCACACTCATCACACATACACATATATGCAAACCTTTATTTCTCCTGGGGAAAAAATAGTGCTAGTTATACGGCGATATATTAGTTATCTATTCACTGCATTAAAAAATCACCTCAAAATGTCAGCTACTTAAAGAAACAAACATTATCTCCCAAAGGTTCTGTGTGGGTCAGGAATCCAGGAGCAGCTTAGCTGAATGGTTCTGGCTCAACATCTCAAGAGGCCTCATGAGGGTACAAACTGTCTCCTGAATCTGCAGTCTCGTGAAGGCTCAGTGAGGGCTGGAGGATGTTTCCAGCTTGCTCGTACAGCTGTTGGCCTGCCTCAGTTCCTTGTTGGCTGTTAGCTGGAGGCTCTAGTTCATGGATCATGCCATAAGGCTGCTCACAGCATGGCTACTTGCTTCCTCCAAAACAAGGGAGGCAGGGAGAAAGAAACAAAGTGAAAGAGGTTGAAAATTTTAAGAAGTGACACACCATCACTTCTCCATAGGCCATTGGTCAAAGAGAAGAACTGTGATAGAGTATAGGACAGAAATACAAAAGGTGTGAATATCAGGAAGTGAGGATAATTGAGGGGGCATCTTGAACCTGACTACCATAGAAAATTTAAAAATACATCTACAGATTCTTTTGTATTCCCACCCCCACCTTTCAAAAAGTAGAAACGAATTTTCCTCCTTTTGAATAGAACTGGACCTAATGACTTTCTTATAAAAAATAGAATGAGGTAGATAGATAGCATGTGATTTCAAGGTCAGAAAAAGTACTGTGACATCCATCTTTTTCTCTTGGGTCATTCTCTCTCTCTGGAAAGACAGCCTACATGCTGTGAGAAGACTCAAGCAGCTGTATGGAGAGGCCCACACAAGAGTAACATGGTCCTCTTGCCAACATCCAGCACCAACTGGTCAGCTATGTGGATAAGTCATCTAGAAAGTGGATCATCCATCCCCAGTCAAGCCTTCAGATAATGACAGCACTGGCCAACAAATTGACCACAACCTCATGAGAAACCCTGAGCCAGAAAAACCCAGCCAATCTACTCCCAAATTCTTGACCTGCAGATAGTGGGATGTAATAAATGTGTATTATTGTTTTAAGGCTTTAAGTTTGAGGGTAATTTGTTATATGGTAATAATTGATGCAATATGCTTGTTGAATTTCAGGCGTCCTAGCTGCAAACAATAGAATCTACCCCACCTAGTTTAAACAGAAGAGGAATGTATTTAAGGAACTAGGTAGTTCACTAAATTCTCAGGAGGACTAAAGAATGTGACTTGATTTAACAAACCCATGACACCTCCTGTGGAGAAACTTCTGCTGCCATTGCTAGCACAAACCCAATATACTCAAACAACAAAGTCCTTCCACTGGGACTGTTGCCATCTTGCCTATGTGAGCTGGGTGTCTTCACTACTACCTACATGAAGAATGGGTTTTACATGCACTTACTTCCAAACCAAAGCCTGTGTAAAGATTAGGTCAAATGTCTACACTTCATTGTGATGGTTAATTTTATGTGTCAACCTGGCTGAGCCACAGTGCCCAGATATTTGGTCAACCATTATTTTGGATTTTTTTGTGAGGGTTTTTTCAGATAAGATAAACATTTAAATCAGTGGTGTCTGATTAAATCAGATTGTCCTCCATAATGTGGAGTCAGGCCTGATCTAAGCAGTTGAGGGCCTGAATAGAACAGAAGTCTGACCACCCCTCCACCCAAGTAAGAAAGAACTCTGCCAGCAGTGGCTTTGGGACTTGAATTGTAGTACTGGCTCTTCCCTGGGTATCCATAATCATGTGGACCAGTTACTTAAACTCCTTCCTTCTCTTCCTTCCTTCCTCTTTCTCTCTCCCCCCACCTGTCTATAGATAGATTGTATCTGTACAGATATACTACATATATATAATATATGTAATATATATTTTAACCTATTGGTTCTGTTTTCTCTGGAAACTCTGATTACTATATCTAGTTACAAATGAGGTTTAGAAATACTCAGATGAGAAATTTACAAATATAGGAAAGGTGTTCTAGTTGCCTAATCAATACCTGTTATAGTTATTAAGTAACCAAACATTATCAATTTCTTCTATCAACTCAAATTATTCCTGAATAACCACCTCTCTCCTTAATCTGCAGAGAAAAACACAGGTAATAGTTTGGTGTATATTCCTCAAGCTATTTTTTTTTCCAAACTGTAGACTTTATTTATTTTTATTTTTATTCTTTTTTCTGTTTTTAAAGTAGGCTCTGCACTCGCTGTGCGGCTTGAACTCACAACCCTGAACTCAAGAGTCGCAATGCTCTACCAACTGAGCCAGCCAGGCACCCCCAAGTTGTAGACTTTAAATTAATGTGTTACAGGTATGCACCTGGTGAGATTCCAGGGAATTGTACTTATATTTAAGCCTTTGCTCTACAGTACAGTCTTTCTCCTGTATATAACTTCTTCCTTTAATTATGTACATTTGTAAATAATGAATGACATTTCCCTCAAGAGATTTTCTAATTTTATCTGTTGATCCAAATTAAAGTCTGACCATAATTCCTTCTCTAGGGAATGATATTGTAAGCCTGTAAGTAAAGTTATAAGCATCATAGACCCATGGGAGGAAGGTGGTAGTTCTTTCTTGGCAAGAAAAATCCCATGAAATCTCATTAATTCAGATTCCTTAAAGTTGGAATTTGTGATTATTCAACCTTCCTTAGTTTGGAGTTTGCCTTTGCCTTTTCCCTGGGCAAAGTGATTAAATAAAAAAGTCCAATTACAAGGGGAATGTTTCAGTAGTTACAGCTTTAGAAGGCTTTAGCACACAATTTATTTGGGTCCAAATGGGATCTGCTATACAGAAGTGATTATTTTTTTCCTAAGTTGAAAGGAGGTATGATGAGGACTGGTTCTATCATAGACCTTTAAGAGTTTTCTGACAACATTGCCGTAGAATTTTGTTCCTTGCTTTAAATAGCAAAGCTGGAATCTATGTGGGACTTTGGACTCTTCTAAGAAATAGCAATCA
Source organism: Vulpes vulpes (assembly GCF_048418805.1). NCBI lineage: Eukaryota > Metazoa > Chordata > Mammalia > Carnivora > Canidae > Vulpes > Vulpes vulpes. The sequence continues at coordinate 72,724,866 of NC_132788.1, read as the reverse complement.
CCTAGGATTATGATTTAGGAACAATCCATGATCTAATGAAAGAATCTAAGAGAAAGGACATCCCAGGAAGATTGCCAAAGTTGTTCTTTAAAGGGAAATCTACTAAAAAGAGAGAAGCAAAATTCAGGCAACAATAAGCATGTAATTATAAGTTCTATGAGTATTTTATTTTGTAAATATTTTTTTAATTTATTTTGCATAAGTGGGGTGAGAGAGGGGCAGAGTGAGGAGGAGAGAGAGAGTCTTAAGCTGGCTCCATGCTCAGCACACAGCCCAATGCAGGGCTTGGCCTCACAACCCTGAGATCATGACCCTAGCTGAAATCAAAGGGGGACACTTCACCAACTGAGCCATCCAGGCGCCCCTAAAGATTTCATTTTTAAAGTAATGTCTACATTGAACCTGGGGCTCGAACTCACATCCTCAAGATCCAGAGTCACACATTCCACCAACAGAGCTGTCCAGGCACTCTGTAAGTTCTATGAATATTTTAAAACCAAAATAAACATCTGTAATCATGTTAATCAAGGTTCTGAACTTTGAGATAGATCCAGTTCCTTAGGCATGAAGAAGTACTTAAGAATCCTGCCTTTTCTCTCTCTCTCTCTCTTTTTTTTTAAAGTAAACTCTATGCCCAACATGAGGCTCAAACTCATAACCCAGAGATCAAGAGTCACATGCTCTACCGACTGAGCCAGCCAGGTGCCCTGAGGGATCATATGTTTTCAGTAGAAAGAGCCTTTGTCCTATAACCATGGCCTGCGGTTGCTCAGTAAATGGATTCCATGTAAATAAATTGATCCCCTTGGCTCTGAGGAGAATTAGGCAGGGTCTGGGGCCAACAGAGTGCCCAAGAAAAAGCTTCTGGCTTCATGGACTTATTTCCTTCTCCTATGAGCTGTACAGACATTATCATCCTTCAGCTGCCCTTACAAGACAAGCAAAATGTTGGGAAGCTCTGTAGGAAAGACAGCAAGGCAGCCCCTTCTTTGCTGAGTAGCCCCAAGAGTCATCCCTTTTAGCAGCTACATGGAGTAACAGTCCTCCAACACCTCATTTTACAGGCTATGGGCATGTGCTGTTCCACAGGCTTCTCTGGCCACACGGTTCCAGATCTGCAGGGTTTTTTTTAAATATGAAAAGTGATTCGTGCTTGCTTTTAAATGCAAACATTCTAGCAGTTAATAATTAAAAAGTGAAATCCCCTACCTCTCACCCTCGAGCCTTAACTATATGAAGACTTGAGTGTGTATCTTTTTGATCCTTTTCTTCATGCATGGACAATCAGTAACTTGTATCTTTTCTATATCAATCAGCCTATGAGCCATCTAGCTATCATCTGTCTATTTGGCCATCTGCTTATCTATCCAAAATCTACTCACATCTGCCAGTAGTGAAGGAGGTTCATATGCCAGGCAGTGATTAGTCTGAACATCCAGCTGTACAACCTAAGATTCTTTCTGGTGCAAGAAACATAAAACATACAAATGACAGAAACTTCTCAAGAAAAAGAAAAATCTATAGGCTCCTCTTCCACACAAGTTTGGGGAGCACATCTCACTTCACTTACAGCATGATTCGGAGGCTTCAAGGATCCTCAGGACCCTATTTCTCTCTCTCTCTCTTCCTTTCTCCCACATTGACTTTATTCTCAGACTCCAAGGATGGGCAAGGTGGCTGCCAGCAGTCTGAGGGACCCATACCCTTCCAAGCTCAAGTCAGGGGGCAGTGTGACCCAACACAAGTGCCACTGCCTCTCATTGACTCCAGCTACTCTCTTGAGGAGTCCATCTCTGCTCCTGGTTACTCTTATATTCCCATTACCCTATTTTATGGTTTTTTTTGTTTCTTAAAAACACTCATTATCGATCGAAGTTATGCTGAGTATTTGCTACTTGTTTATTATCTGCTTGCCCCCACGAGAAAATAAACTCCACCAGAGCAGCATCCTCACCTTCTTGATCCCTGTTCTATGTCCCAACTCCTCTCAATAAACATTTGTTGAATGAGGGGTGCCTGGGTGGCTCAGTCGGTTGAGTATCGGACTCTTAATTTCGGCTCAGGTCATGATCTCAGGGTCCTGGGACAGAGCCCAGCTTTGGGGATCTGCATTAGCGGGGAATCTGCTGGAAATTCTTTCTCTCCCTCTCCCCCTGCCCCTCTGCCCCCACTTGCCCACGAGCACTCTCTCTCTCTCTCATTCTCTCTAGAATAAATAAATCTTTAAAAAATATTTGTTGAATGTGTCACTGTGGCCAGGGATATGTGCTGAGTTAGTCACCGTAGCCAGGGAAATACCATGCACTCATTGGCCAGGTTTGGGTCCTGTGAGCTCCCTCCCAGACACCTGGAATGAGACTTGGGGAGTAGGGAGAGCCCCAGAGGAGTATCAGTGTACTGTTAGCAGAAGAAAGGTGACTGGAATGGATGTGTTGAGTGGCAAAAACCACAGAGGTCCACCACGTCAGCGAAGCGTTATACATGGATTTCCCAAATGTGAGACAAAATACTGTAGTGCTATATTTGAATGTGGGGTTTGCCACTTATTAGGTGAATGACCTTTCACAAGTCACTTTGCTTCTTTCAGCCTTGGCTTCCATCATAAGTAAAATAAGAAACAGACCTAACTCTTCATGTGGCGATTAGAAATAACATACGTAAAGTGGCCAATAAATAGTATATTCAGTAAATTGTTGTTTTTACTATTTTTGAGGCTCTGGTTTCCACTCCTAGTGATCTTATCCTTTTGATATTTTAGACAAAATCCAATGAAAACACATTTCAAAAGCCCCAAGTGTGAGGGAATGAGAGGTTGGTTAAATGGCCACTCCACTTTTTTAAAGCAGTTATCAGAAAATTTAACCCTAGTGTGGTGTCAGTCAGATCCTGGAAGCTGCTAGCGAAGAATGATTTGGCTGAGTGATTTTTAAAAATATTTTTTTTTATTTTTTTTTATTTTTAAAAACATTTAACAATGGGCCAAGCGGGGCATTAGCCAATCAGAATGGTCAAATGAGTGAATTAGAATGGACACTGCTTTTATGTAACATGTCCAACTGTCCTAGGTCTAGCCAGCAGGAGTCACTTTGGTCCAACCATCATTGGCATCTGATCACACGGCTTCACATCAGGCATAGTCAATGGCTCCTCTTCATCACCACGTGGGAAAATCTTTTCCACTCTAATTTATGGTTAGGATATAACTTGGCATTTGTTAGGCTGTGGATGACAGCAGCCCATCCCATTCTCCAGGGCTTTCCCACAGGCAACCAGACATTGGATCTTTCCAGTGTGCGTGCTTAGCTGACCTGACCATACAGTCATTCACAAGGGAGAGTGCACACACTTGGTGGCTTGGGGTAGCCAAGAATTGCCCAGCAGCTTGGGCTAATACTCAGTCCCTAAATGATGTGGGCAATGGCCATAATTCCAGTGGGTTATTAGAAATCGAGCAAATTTTATTAAAATAAGGCTTGTAAGCACAGCATGCAAATGATGAAAAGTCAGATCATGGGTGATACAACTATGACAGCTCTGACTTTTCCTTTAGACCATTCTCTTGGCATTATTATAAAATCACTGAACTAGAAGAATCAAGTTTTTTATTTCCCAGGCAGACCTATTCCTGAACCTTCAAATACCAAACACAAACTCTCACTGCCAGTCCAGAAGCTCCATATCGTCTCCTTATCAGTAACCACCTGTAAGCATGATAATAATCATGCAGGCTTAAGACATTTTTTCAGTTAATAGAACTCTTTGCTGCTAAAATTTGGCTCCTTTGCCTACTATTATGACTTTTCAACTATTTAAAATTTAAGTCATTTTTTAAAAATTGTAGTAAAACACACATGGCATGAAGGTTACCACTTAAACTATTTTTAAATGAGCAGTTCAATGGCATTACATACATTCACACTTTGTGCAACCACCACTGCCACCATCTCCAGAGCTTTTTCATCATCCCACAGTGGAACTGGTCCCCATAAATAGTGACTCCTATTGCCTCCTCTCTCCAGGTCCTGGAAGCATTGTTCTACATTCTGCCTCTATGAACCTGACTGCTGTAGATATCTCATAGAAGTGAAATCACATCATATTTGCCCTTTTGTGACTGGCTTATTTTTTTTATTTAGCATAATGTCTTCAAGGTTCATCCACATCACAGCATGTGCCAGAATTTCCTTCCTGTGTATGGCTGAGTTTGTATTCCATTGCATGTTTATCACGTTTTGTTATCCAGTCATCTGTTGGTGGACATTTGGGTGGCTTCTGTCTTTTGGCTAGTGTGCTGCTAGGAAATGGGTTAAGTCAGTTTTGTTTTTAAGATTTTATTTATTTATTTATTTGATAGAATGAAAGAGAGAGAGCACAAGCTGGGGGAGCAGCAGAGGGAGAGGTAGACTCCCTGCTGAGCAGCAAGCTGGATGTGGGGCTCGATCCCAGGATCCTGGGATCATGACCTGAGCAAAGGCAGATGCTTAACCAGCTGAGCCACCCAGGCACCTGGTTGAGTCAGTTTTAAAGTTTGTTATCTTGGGAGTGGCTGGCCGAGTGGCTCAGTTGAAGAAGCACGCGACTCTTTATCTTGGAGTTGTGGGTTAGAGCCCCATGTTGGGTATAGAGATTACTTTAAAAATGTAATCTTCAAAAAATAAATAAAATAAAGGTTGTTATTTTTTCCCCAGGAACTTGTTAACTGGATTCACACCCCAAGTATCAGTTCTCACTGCTATGTTGAACGTTCACTACAATGCCCTCCCACTAGGTTTTATTTATACAGGAGTTTAGAGATGTGATGGGAAGTTTATCCTACAGTTTAAATCCAACAAGATCCCAGATGGCCTCTTTCAAATCCTTTCAGGTGTCTCCCTGTCACAGCATATGTTCGCTTGCAGTTCTTGTCCAATGGTGCACCAGAAAAACAATCCTTACTTTTTCCTGAAACAGAGCAGCTTTCATTTTGTCAACAGTTGGTCAATGAGAGGGAAGGGGGAAGATTTTAGAAATGGGTACCCAGTGGATAATTTTCATTTCCTTTTTCATACTCTGGTATGTTCCAAATTATCTACAATGGTCTTGTATTACTTGCCTAATGAAAAAAGAAAATATTGTTTTTTCTTTTTATTGGTTTTTAAAAACAAAGTTATGCATGAATAAATCCCCTTCTAAAAGAGGGCCAGCAAACTTTTTCTATAAAGAACCATACAGTAAATATTTTAGGTTTTGTGGCCCATGTGGCCTCTGTCACAGTAACTCAATTCTGCCTCTGTAGTGTGAAAGCTGCCACAGATAAGATAAAAACAAATGGGCAGGAATATGTTCCAATAAAACTTTATTTATCAACACTAAACTTTGAATTTCATGCAGTGGGTACTTTTTCAATTACTAAAAACCATTCATAGCTTATAAACTGTACAAAAACATTTGGACCACTGGTCATAGCTTGAGGACCCTTGCACTAGAAGGAAAATAGTATAGATAAGCAAAACGCGGCCTTTAAATTTTGTGCCAATCGTAGTCTTTTCCAGGCCTTCTTGTACGTTTATTGGTTGGTTTGTTTTTTACATTTTATTACGGAAAATTTCAGACACATAAAAAAGCAGAGAGTGACATAAAAATTCCCATGTATCCACCACCCAGCTTCAACAATGACCAACTCATGTTTAACCATGGCTTATCTAAACTGCCACCCACTCCCTGTTCCCTCCCATTACCTGAAGCAAATCCCAGACATCAGTATTTTATCCGTAAATATTTTAGTATGCATTTCTAAAGACAATACTTGTCACACCTAAAATAAATAACAATAGGGGCACCAAGTGGCACAGTCAGTTGAGCATCTGACTCTTGGTTTCAGCTCAGGTCATGATCTCAGGGTCCTGGAGTCAAGCCCCACATCAGGCTCTGCACAAAGTGGGGAGTCTGCTTGGGATTCTCTCTCTCCCTCTCTATCCTTTATGTCCCTCCCCCTGGCACTCTCTCTCAAATAAATAAAATAATAAAATAAAATAAATAACAATCATTTTAACTTTAAACATGCTGAAGCAGCATCTCAAAAATGTCTTGCCAACAAAACATCACCAATGGCATTTAGAAGTTCATTATAGCATAATGGTTTAAAGTCTAGAATCTAAAATCAGACACCACTTAGTAGCAAGGTGATATGGGGACAGACACTCTACTTCTCCATGCCTCAGTTTCCTTATCTGTAAAAGAGAGAATGCTGAAAGCATATACCCCATAATGTCACTGTAAGAGTGAGATGGGCTACTACTCATGAAGTGCTCGCAAGAGTGCCTGGTGCACAGTAAGCATTAGCCAGTGTTAGCAGCTACCATTAACTCTCTGCTGCTGTTTCTACTTTGTTCTCATGAGGGTTCTTGTTGGAAAGCACAGAAGTACCCTGGACTGCTTCAAGCAAGAAGGGGGTGTGTGTTCGGGAGGCAGTGTTAGTCTATAGGGATCTCATAGAAACTAAAAACAGGAAACAAAGTACAATCGACCCTATAGGAATGAACTGGAAAATCACAACTGGGACTATTTGGGGACTGTACCTCCTTTCTCAGTTTCCTTTTCTCACGTTAGTCCCTGCATTTGCCATTCCCTATTACAGGGCAGCTGTCTTGCATTGGCCTTGTGCTTGGCCCAACATGGCTCAGTCCAAAGTGTCCTTCGTATCCTCTTAACTGTAGCTACTACTATGGAATGCCCATCGTCCCTGTTATCTCTTGGCATTCTGATTCCTGAGAAAGAATCGATGGACTGGCCTTTGATCAGAGGCCAATGGCTTACAGTTGGGTGTAAGAGGCCACATCATAGGAGCACATCAAGTGACCATTTCTAGAGACTCTGGTAAGCAACTTAATTGTTCCAGGTAGGCTAGCTTATGCTGTGAAAACAAATAATCTTTGTGGCTTGAAGGAAAGGCAGCATATTTCTTGTCCACAAAAACATCCATCAAGGATGGGCTGGGGATCTTACTCCCTCTGGAGCCCAGTCCCTGGAACCATGACAGAGAGGAACAAGTCTCTGGGGAAAAATCACACTGGCTCATAAAGCTTATGCTTTAAACATGTCACTTCTGCTCATATGTCATTAGCCAAAGGACATTCCATGACTGTGCTTATCTTCAAGTGGGCAGGCAAAACCAGTCCTATTGTGCGCCGGAGAAAAGCTGAGTGGAAGTGTTTGTGGACACGTCCTGTACACCACAGAGGGGAAGATACACAGCTCGCCTGTGTCCTCTTCTTACCACCCGATCATGTGTATAAAGGCATTGAGGGAGAGCTATGCCAACTTTACTGCAAAAGGATGCCAGCACTTTCCTTCCTGGACTGCAATACCCATTCTACAGAAAGCAAAGTCTTTTGTTACAGCAACAACAATCCTAACTCCATTAACTTTTTCACCCTGGGCTCATGTTTCTTTTCCTAAATCATCGAGATTATTTGATTTGAGATCCCTCCAAACGCCTCCCATTTTTCTTAAGAGAAACAAGCTGAAATTAGTCAGAACAGCTACAAAATCCCTTGACCACTGCAGGGTGACTAATTGTGCACCTTTCTGAATTAGGCTGGTGTTTTCTTTGACAACTGTTGCACCGCCGACTTCAATTCTGTCAGAGTCCCCTGTGAGCCCAGCTCTGCCCCCCCAGTGGAGGTGTTCACTCAGAATTTCCACATCTTCTGAATAGTTTCCCCTGAACTCATCCTGTTTTTAACATACCACCTCTCAAATCTATCTCTTTCCAAGTTGTTGGTGCTTAATAGTAAGGCAACAGCTGGTCTACTGCCTCAAGAAGCCTGAAGCCTGTTCTGTGCACCACTTTTTCTCTTTTTTTTTTTTTAATTTTTATTTATTTATTATAGTCACAGAGAGAGAGAGAGAGAGAGAGAGAGAGAGAGAGAGAGAGAGGCAGAGACACAGGCAGAGGGAGAAGCAGGCTCCATGCACCGGGAGCCCGACGTGGGATTCGATCCCGGGTCTCCAGGATCGTGTCCTAGGCCAAAGGCAGGCGCCAAACCGCTGCGCCACCCAGGGATCCCTGCACCACTTTTTCTTATCGGAAAGTCATAGTAGCAGGGCCAGAATTTACACTTTTCAATTCAGATATACCAAAATGTGATTAAAAAAAAAAAAAAAATCTTCCAGGGGCACCTGGGTGGCTCAGTGGTTGAGCGGCTGCGTTTGGTTCAGACCATGATCCCAGGGTCCTCAGGCCCAGTCCCGCATCAGGCTTCCCTGCAGGAAGCCTGCTTCTCCGTCTGCCTGTGTCTTGGTCTCTCTCTCTGGGTCTCTCATGAATAAGTAAATAAAATCTTTTAAAAATAAATAAAAATAAATTTTAAAAAATCTTCCAATTCCTGACCTCATTTAACTGTGGAGTCCCCGTTTCTGTAGACGGTAGACAAAATGTAAACTTGACAACTGAAGGTCATTCTGCTGCTTCTAGTTTCAAATGGTCTCTTTCAGGGTCAAATTCCCTAAACGGACTGTTTTCTCATCTTGAGAGGTTTCCATACTTTTTACTCTTTCTCAAGATGGAAACTCCACTCACCCCAAATATCCTCCAACAGTAGAATGAACACATTATGCTTTAATCGTACATAAATCGTGGCATAATCGTACAATGGAATAGTACCCAGCAGTGAGGAAAAATTGAACTCCTAATGCAACAGCATGGATGAATTGCCAGTGGTTGAATACTGAGTGAAGAAAGCCAGACAATGAACACCACACACTGTATGATTCTACTCATGTGAGGTTCAAAAGCTATGCTTTAGAAATCAAGTTAAAAAGTGACTATCTTTGGCGGGGCTCATTGCCTGGGAGGAAGCTCAAGAGAGTTTTCTAGGTGCTGACATGATCTATATCCTAATTTGCGTGGTGGGTACATAGGTGTCTCTGTGGGTAAACATTCATCAAGCTGTACACTGACGATCTGGATAATTCTCTGGGTGCGTGCGACGTCTCAACAAAACAGCACCAACAAAGATGGCATCCGGATGTGGGGTAAAGCTTAGCTAGCTCTGCCTGGTGGGGAAGGAAGTGCTCATCTGTGGAAATTCACTGGCCTTCTGGGCGGTGGCAGTGTGATGTAAGTGAGTCCCTCGAAAGTATCCATTGAGGAGGATTTGGTTCCACTTCTCATAGGAAGGCCCACAGCTGAAGTCTGTGTCTTACCTAGCCTCCCATCGTGAGCTGCTCCCTGAGCATTCCAGCCCCTTCCTCCCCTCCAGGTGGGAAACCCTCAGGCCCTGGGAGAAGGTGCCTGCTCTCAGGCCCATTGCTCTGGCTGCCTCTCTTAGCCCTTTCTACACCACTGACCTGTCACCCACTCCAATCACAGCCTTCGTTTCTGCAGTGCCAAAAAGGGCTTTTTGCTTACCCTTCCTGTCCCAGAGTGACTGCCGAGGACGCTTCCTGTCTGGGGCCAGCTCCCTCCTGCTTCCTGGGACAGTGGTGAGAGATGCGCTCCAGGTAAAGAAACTGCATTGACATTCAGGGAAGGTACATTGGCAGGCATTTAGAAATATATAATACACATTACTTCTGATTTCTTTTACACCGAATCTCATTTCTTTTCATCATGTGACTCGGATGATTCAAATCCATGCAGCTAGAATAGAATCACAGTATTTTAGCAATGAAGCGGTTCTTAATTATCATTCCAGATTCTAAGTGGGACAGTTTCTCATTGTGTGGTCTTAAGCACTGAATACATTTAGCATCCCCGGCTCCACCCCCCACAACACACACACAAATGCTACTCATCAATCATATGTCCACCAAAAATACCTCACCCTCCCCACACACACACACCCCCATCATTCTACACTCCTGAGTGCAGGGTTTTAGTCCAAATTGTTTATTTTATAGTTAAGAAACTAAAATCCAAAGGAGAAAAATGACTTATCCAAGTCAATGACAAAGCCAGCCAATGACTCGACCCTGATCTCCTGATTTCCAGTACTGTGAGATTTTTATGACACCCCACTGACTTTCAGTTCCAGTTTGAGGAACTATAACAAGGCACTGCCAGAGAACTTCTGTTTCTTACTGGATTTCTGCTTTTCTTTCTTGCAGTGGAAGCTGCCCGTCATTTCCTCTTTCCTTTCCTTGAGGTTAGCAGACTTTGGAAGGTCCAGAGTCCTCGGTTCTCTTCACAAGGGCAGCAACCGCAACAAGTGTGAGAACTCGCTGGCAGACATAGGCAGAGTGGACCTCTCTTCTGTCCATACTTCCCACCCTGATCCGTTCATAGAGATACGCAAACACGCAGCCGAGCTATTCCTGCACTGCCCTCTGCGCCCCACCAAAGATTGATAAAAGGAGGCAAGGACACCTATGTCAGATTTATTCTACCTTAGATGCAGAGGGGACTCAACTCAGATGCCAAGTGATGCTGGCAGGTGCGGAGTAAAGTGAGAAGGAAGGGGATCCCTGGGTGGCTCAGCGGTTTGGCACCTGCCTTCAGCCCAGGGCCTGATCCTGGAAACCTGGGATCAAGTCCCCCCTCAGGCTTCTCCTTCTGCCTGTGTCTCTGCCTCTCTCTCTCTCTCTGTATCTCTCATGAATAAATAAATAAAATCTTTAAAAAAAAAAAAGTGAGAAGGAAGTTTAGCAGCGTTGCTGAGGATACAGGAGTTGGAGCCGTTCATTCGTTTATTCATACATTCATTTTTCATTTTAGCATTTATTTAGCACTTGCAGTGACTAGCTCCATTCTGGGCATCAGGTAACACACTGGCAAACACAGCTTTCCTACCCTTGTGCATCTTATTCTCTGTAGTCTTAGTTCAAAACCTGGCTCTGCTATGTGACCTTGGGTGAGTTGCTTAATCTCTCTGAACATCTACCTGTCCCTCAATAAAATGGAAAATAGGATTGTGATGATTAAGTGTAAAAAGTATGGAAAGGGGCCAGCCCAGTTCCTGACACATAAAAGGTGCTATGTAAATGACAGCTACTATGATTACTAAAAATTGAACTTCCTATAGGAGAAATCCCTGAATTCCTATACCCATAATCTGAACATGAAGCTCTGGCTAAGCATTCTCCATCTTCCCCCAAATTATATATAATCAACCTACTTTTTCCGAAGCTGTTTAGTTGTAGATCAGAAACCAAAAATATGTATACACTATATATTTATGTTTATATTTAAATTTGTATTTATATTTAAATCTATATTTATGGTGACATTTATAGTGTGTGTGTTTCATCCGGCCTTGTAGCACAATTTCTGTATCCTAAGGTGAGGACAGCAATGATTTCTATTTGTAGCATACTTTTTTTTTTTTTTTTTTTTTTTGTAGCTTACTTTTTAAAAGAGCCTCGGGTAAAGAAAAACATGACATGAACCATGAGTTTTTTAATATTCTATTCTTCTCTTCCCTGGGCCTCCACTCTTGACAGACACTTTACCTTATTTAGCCTCTGCTGCCTGGTCTTCAAACCTCTAAATAGATCGGTTATTTCAGGCTAGCCAAACCCTCGAAATTATTTGCCAGCAGCCCTTTGGAAACATATCCTCTTACTGTGAGCAAGAGCAGCCAAAGAGGACTGTGTGTTTGCTCTCAGCCCTCTCCCCTCTAAGCCTAGCTTCCACTGTCCAGCCTGCAGAAGGAAGGGCAGATGAAGGAAGGAGCAGGGCTTTGAAGTCATTGCCAAGTTTGTGATCCTTGGTAAGCTGGAGAGCCTCAGTTTCTCCACTGGTGAACTTGGGGGCATATATTTAACTTTGGAGAGTTATTGGGAAAATTGACTAATGATTAAAATAGTCATGGATAAATGATAGTAAGACTATAGGCCATGAGATTATATGCCAAGCATTAGCTTTTTTTTTTTGTTTTCTTAGGGATTTTATTTATTTATTCACGAGAGACACAGAGAGAGAGGCAGAGACACCGGCAGAGGGAGAAGCAGGCTCCATGCAGGGAGCCCAACATGGGACTTGATCCCAGGACTCCAGGATCAAATGCTGAGCCACCCAGGCTTCCCAAGGATTAGCTTTAAAAGCAAATTCCCTGGGGCACCTGGGTGGTTCAATAGGTTGAGCATTTGACTCTTGGTTTTGGCTCAGGTCATGATCTCAGGGTCATGAGATTAAACCCCACAAGGGGCTCTGCACTCAGCTGCAGAGTCTGCTCAAGATTCTATCTCCCTTTGCCACTACCCCTTCTCATGCATTTTCTCTCTCTAAAAATCTTAAAAATGAAATAAAATAAAAGCAAACTCCCTGGGAGAGGTGGTGAGTTTTATAGTCAGAGGATGGTGTAAGTCCAGGTGGGCCGTGGTCAATTTCTCTAAGTCCTTTTCAAGGAGGCGAGGAGTAGAGAGGCCTCTCCAAGCCTTCAGGTGCAGGAAGGGCCTGAGATAGAGAGAAGTACATCACTGAATTGGCTAGCACCCCAAGGAAATGACTAGAGCACTTCCATCATGGTTGGCCTTGTCTCCCTTTGGTGCTGGCAGGGTTCCTTAAAGCCCATCACAAACCAATAGAATAAGGTATGGTTCTAAAAAGATGCCTCTCTCAGCAATGCTGAACATTTTAGGTGTTTCAACTTGCTGAATTCAATCTATAGACCTTTCACATTGTTCTCCAGATGGCCCAGAAACTATGTGCACACATTTATGCCTCTAGGTTTCTATACACTTTGAAAAGGCCTTCTTATATGATTTGATTTTCTCTTTCAACAACGTTCATTGAGACTGAACTACATCCTAGGTGCCATCTTTGGAGCTAGAATCCCAGGAGTGAGCAAGCTAGACGTACCCCTACCTCTCTGGGCTTGAACTTCTGTGAGGAGGCGAGGGAGACAATCCATGGTACATGTATGATAATATGAGGTCATAATAAGCTCTATAAAAGAGCAGGCGTTAGTGACAGTGTCAGGGGAGGCTCTCTGAGGAGATGGCATTTGAGCAGGGACCTGAATGAAGTGAGGAAGTGAGCCATGCAGAGCTCTGGTAGGAACATCCAGGCAGAGGGAATGGCAGTGCAAAGGCCAGGAGGCAGCAGCAGGTTATGATTCTGACTCTACACACAAGGACACTGAGGCTCCAGAAAATTAAGTAACTGCCCAAGACCACCTGACAGGTAAAAAGAAGACCATGATCTTAAACCCAGTTATCTTAGAACTCTTAGCACTCAACCAAATTATAGTACCCCAATTACAAAGTTACTTGTTCCAGGTTTCTTCCCAACCAAGGGTCATCTATCATTGCTTGAGTAATCATTATTATTAATGGCAAATATGTATTGAATGCTTACTATATGTGCTGCCGAAGCGAGCACAATTGAATGCTTACTAATACCAGGTGCTATCCTAAGAGTTATACAAGTTTTATCTCATGTTAGTCTACTAAGAAATCCATGAGACAGGCACCTGACTGACTCAGTTGGCAGAGCATGCAACTCTTGATTTTGGGCTTGTGAGTTCAAGCCCAGGGTTGGGCAAAGAGATTGTTGTTGGTTTTTTTAAAGGAAAAATTTTAAAAAGCCATTGAAAAAGAAATCTATGAGCAAGTACTGTTAATATCCTCATTTTACAGATGAGGAGATGAGCCTGGGGCTTTCCACTAAAACCAGGCTCCAGGAAGCCTTTCAAGGCCCAGGGTTGGGGCAAAGTTGGCAGTAAGGGAGGTGGGAAAGACAGTGTTCAGATGAAACACTGGAAGACGTACAAACAGCATTACAAAGGCCAACTCACAGGATTGGGCAGGGAAGCAGAAACTGGGTACAAGCTTTAGAAAGAATCAGAGACCCCAAGCTCAAGCAACTGTGGGGAGAGAAAAACAGGGAGGCTGGGAGAGAAGTGCTGAGGGGCTAGACAGAGGTGTTCAGAGGCTACACAGCCTCACCTGGGACCCTGAGAGCCATCCGCTCTGCTACTTACACTGGGCTTTCCCTCCATGTTCACCTTGGCTTTTCCCCTCTACTCTTGGAAGCAGATCCTCCTGCTTTACAAGTGGGCTTTCAGAGGTACAGAAGGAAAGTTATCTTTATTCAGGAGGGCTCCAAGAGTAAAAGACAATTCGGCACATTTTTGAAGTTTTTGTGAAACCTTTGGGGTCTGAGAGTTAGACACAGCAGGGAAGGACAGAGGCTTTGGAGTGAGACAGACCTGGGTTTGAATTCCAGTTTTACTTGGGAGTTGGGAGTATTGTGAGCAAGTCATTATTCCCTTAAAGCTTGCATTTGCTCCTCTGTAAAGTGGAGATTAAAAACATGTACATTAGGGGTGCCTGGGTGGCTCAATGGTTGAGCCTTTGGTTTAGGGTGTGATCCCTAGGTCCTGGGATTGAGTCCTGTATTGGGCTCCCAGTAGGGAGCCTGCTTCTCCCTCTGCCTATGTCTCTGCCTCTCTCCCTGTGTCTCTCATGAATAAATAAATAAAATCTTTAAAAAACAAACCAACAAAAAACATCTACATTAGGGGCGCCTGTGTGGCTCAGTTAGTTGAGTGTCTGAATCTTGGTTTTGGCTCTGGTCATGATCTCCCAGTAGAGAGATTGAGCCTGCTTCTGGCTTCACCTTCAGCAGAAACTCTGGTTCCTTCCCTCTCCCTCTTCCAATCCCTCTGCTCACGTGCATGCACACACTCTCTCTCTGAAATAAATAAAGAGAGGACCTCTGGGTGGCTCAGCGGTTGGGTGCCTGCCTTTGGCCCAAGGCGTGATCCTGGAGTCCCGGGATCGAGTCCCACATCCAGTTCCCTGCATGGAGCCTGCTTCTCCCTCTGGCTATGTCTCTGCCTCTCTCTTTCTCTTTCTCTCTGTCTCTCTCTCTCTCTCTCTCTCTCTGTGTGTGTGTGTGTGTGTGTGTGTGTGTGTGTGTATCCCATGAATGAATAAATAAAATCTTAAAAATAAATAAATAAAGTTGTAAAAAAAAAGCCCACATTATAAGGTTATTAGGGTTGAGTTAAATGAGTTATTATATATATCAAGTTCTTGGTCCAGAGCATATACTCAACAAATGAAAGATATTATTATTACTACTACCACCGGTACTATAGTTTTAAAAGCATCTTTGGTAGTTTGGTATTTTTTTTCAAAACTAAAACTAAACATAATTTTATCATACAATCCAACTATTGTACTTCTTATTAGCTCATATAAAATGAAAACTATGTCCATACACAAACCTACCCATGGGTATTTATAGCAGCTTTCATAATGCAGTTCATAATTGACAAAACCTGGGACCAAATGAGACGGGACGTCTCTGAGTAGGTGAATGGATAAAGAACCTGTGGTACATCCTGATAACGGAATATTATTCAGCACTAAAAAGAAATGAGTTAGCAAGCAATGAAAGGACATGGAACTATCTTAAATGCACGTTAGTAAATGAAAGAAGCCAATCTGAAAAGGTTACATATTAGATGATTCCAACTATATGAGCTTCCGGAAAAAAAAAAACTGAAACTATGGAGACAGTAAAAAGGTCAGTGGTTGCCCAGCAGTAGGGATGGGGAGATTGATAGGCACAGAACAGGGAATTTTCAGGGCAGTGAAAATACCTGTATGATACTAGAGTGATGGATATATTTGTCTAAAGCCACAGAATGAACATCAAGAACGACCCCTCATGTAAGTTATGGCCTTTGGGTGATTATGATGCATCAATATAGTTTCACTGATTGTGACAAATGAACCATTCTGGTGAGGGATTTTGCTAACAGGAGAGGCTGTGCATGTGTTAGGGTGCTGGGTAAATGAGAATCCTATATTTCCTCTCAGTTACCTGTCTCAAAAAATAAAGTCTATTTTTCTAAAACTCCAAAAAGCCTAAAAAATGTAAAATAAAAATAAAATAACAAAGGTTACAGTTCAAAAGAAAAAAAAGTATCTTTCAATGTAATCTTCTCCATGAATCCACTTCTGACCATCCCAACCAGATTATAACATGTATTTCTCTTTTTCAGAATTCTCACTGCACTGCAACCTGGCTAGCAAGTACCATTGTGGTTACACTAAAATTATTAGGGGACTTATCTTATTTCCTTTACTATAATATACTGAAAGATTCTTGCAGGAATGATAGCATACTACTGAGTTCTTTATCTTGCACAGGGATGGTGCTTAATGAAACATAGTTGTGATTTCTAGCACTGTCTGATAAAGTATTAAAGAGCCACATATGACTATTTAAATTTAAAACTAAATTAGTTTAAAATTAAACTTAAAAATCAGTTTCTCGCTTGTACTAGCCACATTCCAAGCTCTCAATAGTCACATGCACCTAGTAGCCACCATATTGGATAGCTCAGATACAGGATATGTCCATCATTGTAGAAAATTCTATTAAGCAGCGCTATTCTAGAGCATCCTTGTTCAGCTTTTTCATAGAGTCCTTGAATTAAAATTGTATATTATTAACACTTATACTTTATTTTCAAATTAAATAAAAATCATTGTCTTAAAAACTGGAACTGGGATCCCTGGGTGGCACAGCGGTTTGGCGCCTGCCTTTGGCCCAGGGTGCGATCCTGGAGACCCGGGATCGAATCCCACGTCGGGCTCCCGGTGCATGGAGCCTGCTTCTCCCTCTGCCTATGTCTCTGCCTCTCTCTCTCTCTCTATCTGTGACTATCATAAAATAATAAATAAATAAATAAATAAATAAATAAATAAATAAATAATAAGTAAAAAAAAAAACTGGAACTGCCCAGACTGTGCTCTCTAAATACCACTTACTGCTAAAGAAAACCAAGCTCTTTAGAGAAATGACTGATTTCAAGGCTAGGGCAAGAAATATTTAAGATAAGCCTGGCCATCTACTCATATCAGAAAACAAGGAAGCTATCAAAGGCTAATGGAGTCATGTCAAAAGGATTCAGGAATCAATTTAGAGAAGATCCCAATGGCCAACAATGGGACCATTGGAGGATTAACAAGAATTAGCCACAAAGGACTGAATCACACTGCATATGTAAAAATTCATGAGCTCACAAAGACTAAAACAAAAACAAACAAAAAAACCCCTTCTGTCCTTTTGGAAGATGACAGGGAAATAATTTATTATTTTGAAAACTGGTAAGTAAGGGGAAGAGTCAAATCTTTATCCTGTCTTTCCCATATGAATTGTCCCTCAGGGTAACCACAAATAGCTGTCTTATAGAACCAATTTCAGCCAGTAAATAAAGAACAAATGAAAGAATTAAAATGTTCCGTTTTAAAAAAAGAAAAAAAATTAAAAATAAAATAAAATAAAATGCTCCATTTTTGCAAACCCCTACTGGAATAACAGATGGGGCAAAACATCATCAATGTCTGTTAAGAGCGCAGAGAGACAACCAAGCACGATAGGCCTCCTGCTGAAGGAACATACACCTTGACTAAGTCAAAACTAAGCTACACGAGACCCCAAGACCAAGCCTCAGGATTTAGCAGCCAATCATCAGGATATGCAGAGGATGAGGAATGTGCTCAGTGGCCCCAGCAAATCCAGACCTTGGGAAACTTTACAGTGTAAAGGGGGAAAAATAGAGGCAGAAATCTGTCAGTGAAAATAAAATTTAAGAGACATCTGACATAGGAACCAAATGCAATAAGTAGACTGTGTTTGGATCCTGATGTAAACAAATCAATTGTGAAGGAAAGAGAGAGAGAGACAGAGGGAGGGAGTGCATGGGGTGTGAGAGCACGCACTCACACCTGGAGGTGGGTGGGAAGAAGTGGAGAGTTCAATAATGAGATATTTGGTTATATTGAGGAATTATTATTGATTTTTAAAGTATGATTATGTATTATGGTTTTGTCTTTTGTAAAAGAATTCTTATCTTTTAGAGGCACACACTGAAATACACAGATTAAAAATGCACAATGCTGGGATATACTCAAAATAATCCAGGGGGAAGACAGGAAGTGGGGGCAGGGGACAAATGTGATTGGCCAAGAGTTGGTGATTGCTGTAGCTGGATTTATTGTATATGTGTTAACTTTTTCCTAATAAAAATTCCATCTCTTTGATTCAGTCTCGTTTTCCCCAGCTCCATCCTATAATCTTTTAAAATAAATTCTCCAGGAGGGGATTTTTCTGTTCTAATTTTGACAAGTGGCGGGGTTTAGGCATAAATGTTCTGAGGGAAAAGCAGTCTCTGAACACATCAGAGGGCTGTTACATTAGAAGCCTTAGCAGCAAGTTCCCCCCCAGTGGCAACCACCACCATGTTACAAAGTCTCACTAACTGCTGGGGTGCTCTCTCTCTCCAAGTATTCTAATTCACCAACCAGGATGTCATTCAGGTCATATGCAAATTATATTATTCCAGAAATTTGCAAGGCAACCTGGATGGGTTTTGAAGTGCAAGGGGAGGTGCCTCTACCTTCTTCATCTCCCTGCCCACCCTTCCACACTTCCTCTCCTCTCCTCTCCCTCCCCCTCCTCCACTCTTCTTTTCCTCCTCCTTTAACAAAATGTAGAGAAACTCTTTTTTCTATGTATAACTGATGCTACCATCTGGGAAAGCTCCTTGCACCCTTCCTCTTTCCCCTTCAGCAATAATTCAGGATCAAGAGCTAGAAGTACAAACCCCTAGCTGGAAGGAGGCTTCTTGCTCAAGTCAGACTCCTGGGCACAGGTGAGCACTGTTTTCTAGGAGTCTTTCAGAGAGGTTAAAAGACCTCAGTGGCAAAGGACTAGTTTCTTTTTAAAATTTTTTAAAAGTAGGTTCTATGCCCAGTGTGGAGCCCAACACAGGGCTTGAACTCACAACCCTGAGACCTGAGCTGAGATCAAGAGTCAGATGTTTAACCCACTGAGCCACCCAGGTGCCCTTTGGTATCTATCTTCACATTTTCTTTCAGGAACCCTGGCCTTTCTTCTTGATACTTATTCAGTAAATTATAATCGAATTCCAGACCTACTACTGTGATTATTCCCAATGAGGCCATTGAGGTTTTGGATGTTCTGGAACTCTTCAGTTACACATTTGCAGTCTCATGGTCTCTCTCAAGGATGGCGCAGCAGACTACTCATTGTCCAGAACCCCCCACCACCCATTCATCCTGTCCTTTCAGTATAAAGACTGCCTAGGTAAGGACTACATTTCCCAGCCTCCCTCACAACTTGGCGCGTCCATTAGACTAAGTTCTTGCCAGTGGGCTAGAAAGCGCAACGCTGGTATCAATTCAGAATCTTGTCTTTAGAAAAAAGTGGATGAGTGCTCTTGCTCCCTTCCCCCTTCCTACTGGTTGGGAGGTGAGAAATGGACTCATAAGCAAAAGCCATGTGTTGAGAATGGAGGGATCCCACCCACCCTGAATTGCCACCTCTGCACTGTGACATGAGAGAGAGATTACTTAGATCTTGTATAAGTCTTGGGAACTCTTTGTTTGGCAGCTTACCCTGTGTCTTCACGAACACAGATGGCTGTTAACAACCACTGGGAACAAATTTTACTTGGACAACTCTAAACACAACTTTATTTCCAAGAACCCGAAGCAGCTCCTCCCCATCACCTTCTTGTCCCAGTTTGATGCCTGTGGATCCATGCAGTGCGATGCAATCGATTTGATGATGGGTCTGTCCATGGCTATAAACTCAAGGATCACTTTGGGAGGCAGAAATTCCTCCACTGAGTACTTCACACTAACAACTTCCCTTAATAGTCAAATGACAAGGAGGGTTTGGAAAGATCAAGAAGCATCAGGCTCTACTCCTATTTTCCCAGGTTCCCTAGAGCTCGTGTCTTTATGGCTCTTCCTTGGAAAGAGCATTTCCCACCAAGAGCCAACAGCTCGGCCAACCCTGGCAGACATACTCCATTACAAGTAATAATGGGACTCAAGCACTTTAGAAGCTTTTACTAATTGAGCTGCTGAATATCCCTGTGAAGTAGGTAACTATTATCATCCCCAATTACTGTCAAGAAGCAGAGCTGCAGAGACATTAAGTGGCTTGCCAGAATCGTGCAGTGGAGTCACAAGCAGAATGAGTTCCCCGGTGGAGGCTGAATTTCAGCCCCAATCAAAGGAACTAGAATTGTCCTTAGAAGTCGGGAGACCTGTGTTCTGTTAGTGACTCAGTCATCGACCATTAAGTCAATTTCCTCTTTCTATGCTCAAGTGTGTGTGTCTGTGTGTGTGTATGTGTGTGTCTGTGTGTAGTCTAAATAATCCACCCACCCTCTGAGTTTTTCACCACTGAAGATGCAAGTAGAGTTTCAAAGGAAGGGACATCCCACTGCTGATTCTCCTAGGAAGAAGTTATCCCAAGACAGGAAATGAAGATTTAGAGGAGAAAATTTTCTCTTTATTGGGCAAGACTCCAAGGTGAAGAAAGGCCTATGTTAGGTCAAAGTGTGGTCCCCAGGGTGTTCCGGGAAGTTAGGAGCTGGCCCAGGACATGGGGAGGTGAGGGATGGCGGGGAATTCAGTGCCTCTTTCCAGGCCAAGGCGTGGCTACTGAGGAAGGTGTTGATTGGAACACAGCCCAGCCTGGCAGTGATCACTTGAGGCCACGTTTATGGAGTAATAGGGCAAGGCCAGCAGGCCAGAGATGAAAATGTGAAGGACTGTTCTCAGAGGTGCAAAGTAGTACCTTGGCAAATGTTCCCCGATCCACAGGGACACTGAGAAGAGCAATTTTTCCCAGCATGAACCCTGTGTGGGCTGTGCTAGTTCAGGGACAAACAGGACTGCCTGGCTGGCTCAGTCGGTAGAGCATGTGGCTCTTGATCTTGGGGTCATGAGTCTGAGTGTAGAGTTGACTTTAAAAAATGGACAAAAGAATAATTTGGGAACAAATAGAAGTCCCAGGGGGTGTCTGTAGTCTCTCCCTTCCGTTCCCAACTTTTGTTTTAAAGGAATGAAAAGGGGATCCTTGGGTGGCACAGCGGTTTAGCGCCTGCCTTTGGCCCCGGGCGCGATCCTGGAGACCTGGGATCGAATCCCACGTCGGGCTCTGGGTGCATGGAGCCTGCTTCTCCCTCTGCCTATATCTCTGCCTCTCTCTCTCTCTCTCTCTCTCTCTCTGTGTGTGTGTGACTATAAAAAATAAAGAAAAATTAAAAAAAAAATAAAGGAATGAAAAGGAAGTAAAGTTTGGCTGATTTGCTGTAGTGCACACTTCAATGCACTGTGAGAAAGGGCACCGCTATCCCAGTCAAGATCTATCCCCCTCGAAAGTTCTATCCCTCTAGAGAGTTCCCTCAAACTCTTTCCCTACTCTTCAACAAACAGCCAATATTTTTATTTCTATCACCCTAGTTTAGTTTGTTCTAGAAACTGCTAGAGGTGGAACCATGCTGTGTACTCTCTATCCATTTTTAATATGTAAATGGTATTTTCGATTACATGCCATGAGTAAACACACCATGCCCAGAAGATGCCTTGCATGAACCCAGGGCTACACATGTCCCTCAGGGCACCTGAATGTGCAGACCACGGTGGAGGAGTTCAGTCTCTGCCAACGTGAGTTGGCCAACAAGAGTTCAGTCTCTTTTGCTTAGTGTCCAGGCTGATCTCTCCCTCACTCCAAAGTCCTGAAACCTCAGAGATTGCCTTGCCCTCAGCTCCCATCCGCCTGGCCCCAGCACGTAGCAATCGCTGTACACGGAGGGTCCCGGCACCTTGAGAGATTGTATACTGCGCTACAATAACAATCCCTAATGCAGGCACAGTGCTAGTCCAGCTTCAGAGCTAGTGTTTGCTGCCATTTCTTGAAGGCTATGACACCATGCTTTCTGTTTGCATCATCTCATGGAATTTCCACAGTCCCCCACATCTGCATTATTTTCATTTTACAAATGAGGAAACTGAGGCTCAGAGAAATTAGAATGGGGCTTCCAAAATTTTCCGGTGCAAATGATTCAGCTGGGGGTCTCGTTAACATGCAGATCCTTATTTTAGTAAGTCTGGGGATGGCCTGAGGGTCTGCATCTTGTAATAAGCTCCCAATTGCTGCTGATGGTGGTGGACCATACTTGGAGTGGCGAGGGATGATATAAGCTTTGTAAGGTCAAATTTTAGCTATGAACCCTGAACAGCTGCCTCCATAGCTGGTGCTCTTAAGAATTCCGCTTATGTAGTTGGGAGGAGGAGGAGAAGGAGAGTAGGAAGGGAAGGAGGAAGCAAGACAAGGAAAGAGAGGAGAGGGATGGGGAGCAGAGGGAGAGGAGAAAAGTGAGAAAGCGGGGTGGGGAGGAGGAAAACTGGCCAGAATGCCTTTTCAAGGAGACAAGTGTTTCCACTTAGCAAAACTTCTTGATGAGACATTTAGGTTGTAAAAAGCTCTCCTGCATGCTAGGCAAGGATGGCCTAGAGAGGAGACAGAGAGCTAAAGAACACTGGGGTGGTGGGGTGGTGGGCGGACTGAACAAATGAATCTGGGGAGGCCAGGAACTAGGGAGGAGAGGGGAAGGGTAGCAAGAAGGTGGGCTGTTGGGGTACAAATGGAAAAGAGGACCGGCAAGCAGCCCCTAGAAGTGAGAAGGATATACACACTTACCGGCAGTTTAGAGGTGTTTGCTGTGTTTTGCTCCAGGCCTGTGATATCGCTCTGACCTTCAGCAGAGTCTATCATCCACATAGCCTTGAGCTTAAACCGCTGCGGGTTAGGCCAGAGGAGAATTGGGGTACGATAGAGCATGTGTGGTAGGCTGATGGAAAGTCAGAGCCAGAGATGCTTAGGGGAGGGGAGTTCCCCTCTGACACTGCACTGCCCTGGTCTCCTGAAAGAAATTCTGGGTCTCTCACTGTTCTTGAACTGGGCATTCCAGCTCATTTTGTTTATAATTTTAAAGGCAGTTATAAGACTTCACATCTGTTACTTCATTTATTACACATAACAGTCTTGGGGGCCAAGAGGCTAGATATCATCACTCCTTTTTTAAAGACTCAGAAATCAAGGTGGGGGGGTGGCCATGGGAATGTTCCCAAAGTCACACAGCTGCAAGGTGTCAGAGAGGGGCCCAAGGTGTGCTTCTCAACCCTCTATGTGAATCAGAATCACTTGGGGGTGTTTAAAGAGGCCCCATTGATCCCTGGGTGGCTCAGCGGTTCAGTGCCTGCCTTTGGCCCAGGGTGGGATCCTGGAGCCCCAGGAACCAGTCCTGCATCAGGCTCCCTACCGGGGAGCCTGTTTCTCCCTCTGCCTGTGCCTCTGCCTCTCTCTCTGTCTATCATGAATAAATAAATAAAAATCTTTAAAAAAAATAATAAAGAGGCCCCATTGGCTGAATTTGCACCAGCAACCTGATTCTGTTCATCGGGAGTCGACCCCAGCATTAGGACAGCAGCCCTCCTTATCTATGGGGGTTGTGTTCCAACACCCCAGGGGATGCCCATAACCACAGACAGTACTGAGCCCTGTATCTACTATGTTTTTCCCTGTACATACATACCTATGACAGAGTTTAATCTCTCACTGTGCCTAATTTGTAAATGAACAACAATAACTATTAATAAAATAGAACAATTATAACGATATACTTTAATAAAAGTAATGTGCTTGTGGTCTCTCTCTCTCTCAAAATACCTTATCGTACAGTAGTCACCCTTCATATTGCGATGATGAGAGACGATGAGATGCCTGAGCGAGGAGACGCAGTAAAGTGAAGGTAGGCATTGTGACCTAGCGTCAGGCTACTAACTGACCTGATGATTGGTCAGAAGGAGGATCATCTGGTTGCAGAACACAGTTGACCCTGGGGTAACTGAAGCCACAGAAAGCAAACCACGGATAAGGGGGAACCACCATATTTTTCAAAAGATTCTCATTGATTCTAGCGTTCAGTCAGGGTGAGAGCCATACACTAGATGATACAGTGCTCAGCTCAGAACCAGGCGCACAGAACCACAGCTAATGTCAGCTGCTGTGAACACTTTCACCATACAGACACCATACAGACTCCAACCCTGTGACACCATGCTGTCAACCATGGGTTCTCAGACTCTACAGATCATTAGATTCACCTGGAAGGCTTGTGAAAACAGATCCCTGGGCCTTACACCCCACAGCTTCTGACCTAGTAGATCTGGCCTGGGAACTGAGAATGTGCCTTTCAGACAAATTGCTTTTCCTGATGCTGCTGGTCTGGGGGTCATCCTTTGAGAACTGGCTCTGCAAACAGAGTAAGGGAAAGTGACTCAAAAAGGAGAGTTCCATCTTTCTGGTTGAAATGGCCAGGCTGGGGCTCTTCCAGTGGCCTACCATGACAGGTGGAAGGGTCTGGTGTCCAGGTTATCTTTCACCAGGTACATCATCTAGGAGGTGTGACTAGAAATGGCTCACTAGTGGCTCACCTTCCAGGACAGGGCCTTACATCTGATGGCTGAAGGGAGGCTAAGCCTGAAAGAAAACCCCTCTAGCCTAAGCAATGCAGTCTGGCTCACATGATTAGAGATGACTTGAAAAAGAGAGGAGTGAGGGTGTAAAAGAGAAGCTCTGGTGTCAAATATTCTGAACATTTGAATGCTTGTATAAACTCTCACAGACACAGATAGACATAACAATATACTATATATTCTTTCCACCTGGGTTAGAAGAGATGAGCCAAGGGGAATATTCTAAATCCTCATTGGGATTTTCTGTTCTGAGGGAAAAAAACAGGCACTGTCCCATTTGAAGCCATTAGTTGCATTACCTGCAACTTCCCACCATCTCCACCCTGACCATGATCTGTTTGGACCTACTAGCCCCAAAAGGCCATCCATAGACCTAAGGTTGCCCAGCAGCCAATGAGGAGACTTGGTGTAAGAACTCTGACCAATAGGGAAGACAGTGGCTAACTGTCTGAGTTGGAACCTACTCTCTGGAGGACACACCAAGTGAGGGTAAGGAAGTAGCAGTTGTTAGGAGGTGAGACAAAAACAGGAGGAAGGCTGAGAACATGGGGACAAGTCTTTCTACCAGTAGAAATAAATGGAGCCCCCTCTTTTCTCTTACATCAGGCAGGATTGGCTAGGCCTGGTCACAAGTCTATGACTGCATCTGCTGATGGACTGGTCAGGCCTGGCTTTTGTTCCCACCCCTGAACAGAGAGTAGGCAAGGGCTGGTCCCCAAAGGAGTGTTTGGGTCCTTTTATCAGAAGAATGGAGAATGAATGCTGGAAAGGCAAAACCAACAAATGCCTTCTACAGTATATTCCTTAGTTTTGTTCTCTCCACCTTTACCTTTTCTGGGAAAAGGTGGTCCAAAGCAGGACTTGGATAGATTGATGTCTTGGTCAGAAAAACCATCTCCTTAACACCACCCAACATCACCAGTTCCTATGAGCCTGGCCATGTGCTTGATGGCATGGATTCTCTTCTATCCTTGCTTCTTTCTATAATCTAGAACACAAGTATAAGATTCAAACATACCCTTGCCAGTTCCATCTCTAATTTATAGGATGACACTCCACCTTCCTGACATCTATCCAAAGGGGCTGAAGACTGCCCCCCAAAACATGATGTCAGGGCACAAAGCATATGCTTGCCAAGGGCCCCTGGAAGCTCCTCCTTTCCCATTGTCTCCTGGGTAATTCCTTGGCTTCCTGGTAACATTTTTTCCTTGAGCCGCACCCCGAAGTTTGTAAAACTACAGGGGAAATCCAAGATCTAAATTCCAAATACTGTTTGCCTTTCTCTTTTCTACTGTAACATAGCTGAGAACAAAGGCAAAGATATAAGGATTCCTTTTTGATAAATTCTTCAAGATAATGCCTTCTATCTATCCTGAAGGAATTAATCATGCATATACACAAAGCATATTAAATTACAAGTATATTAATTCCTCTATCATTTATAATGGAACAGAGTTGGAGACATTTAAATATCCAACCATACAGGAGTCATTAAACAACTAATGGCACATTCAAACTGCCATTATGCAGCTATCACATAAGGAATACTATGCAACCAATAAAAATATTGTAGAAGTCCATCAAATGATGTGAGAAAATAGGATATGATGCTAAATGAAACAAAATAAAGTCCTACTTTTAAGTTTTAAAAACTTTTTTTAAAAATTAAATTTTTAAAAAGATTTTATTTATTCATGAGAGAGAGAGAGAGAGAGAGAGAGGCAGAGACATAGGCAGAGGGAGAAGCAGGCTCCATGCAGGGAGCCCAATGCGGGCCTTGATCCCCGGTCTCCAGGATCAGGCCCTGGACTGAAGGCTGCTAAACCACTAAGCCACCTGGGCTGCCCTAAAAATTAAAAATTAAAAAAAATATTTTATTTATTTATTCATGAAAGACAAAGAGAGAGAGAGGCAGAGACACAGGCAGAGAGAGAAGCAGGCTCCATGCAGGGACCCCGATGTGGGACTTGATCCCAGGACTCTAGGATCATGCCCTGTGCCGAAGGGAGTGCTCAACCACTGAAACACCCAGGTGTCCCTAAAAATTAAATTTAAATAATAATAAAAAAACTGCTATAGACTGAATTGTGTTTCCCCCCAAAACCATAAGTTGAAGCCCCAACCCCAATGTGACTATTTGGAGATGGAACTTACCAGGAGGTAATTAAGGACTAGCAGGGTCATAAGAGAGGTATCCTAATACAATAGGATTAGTTCCTTATAAGAAAAAAACACCAGGGGTGCTTGGCTCAGTGGGTTAAGCATCCAACTCTTGATTTTGATTCAGGTCATGATCTCAAGGTCATGAGACTGAACTCCAAACTGGACCTGGAGCCTGCTTGGGATTCTCTATGTCCCTCTCCCTCTGCCCTTGCCTCTTCCTCTCTAAAAAAATGAAGAAGAAGAAGAAGAAGAAGAAGAAGAAGAAGAAGAAGAAGAAGAAGAAGGAAAAGGAGAAGAAGAAGAAGAAGAAGAAGAAGAAGAAGAAGAAGAAGAAGAAGAAGAAGAAGAAGAAGAAAGAAGAAGAAGAAGAAGAAGGAGGAGGAGGAGGAGGAGGAGGAGGAGAAAAGAGCCAGAAAACTCATGCTCGCTCGCTCTCTGCCACATGAGGACACAGCAAGAGGTGGCCAACTACAAGGCAGGAAGGGAGCTCTCACCAGAACCCAACCACCCTGATCTTGGATTTCATTAGAAGCTCAGCTGGAGAAAATCTGCTTTCACCTACCTTCAGGTTGTCGGCAGAAAGAAGTCTCTTGAGGTTTAGAATTAAGATTTCAGATTCTCACTGACTGTTGGTCAGAGGCCACCCTCAGCTGCTAGAAAACACCACACCACATGGTGTGTCCTTGCCACAAGAAGTCCTCTAGCATGGATGCATGCTTCCTGCAATGCAAGCCAGCAAGAGATGCAGAGACTGTAGGAGCATCTTATGGATGGTCGTCATGTACATGTAATCATATGTTCTGTTGTTTAGAAGTGAGTCACAAGTTCTGCTCTGCCTCAGGGGGAGGGGATCCACAAGGCACAACCACAGGTGGATCATGGGGCCTTCTTAAGCATCTGTCACAAATGCTATCTTTAATCTTATCATATTTGATGTATTTGAAAGAATGAAATAATGGAAGATCTTTCATATTCTGTCTTAGACAATTATTTTCACAGGGCTTTAATTCTATATCATATTTTGATATTTCATATTTTGAGATTCTCACTTATTTTCTATTTATATTATTACATAAAATTTTTAATGAAATATAAACATATCTACAGAAAAGAGAAAAAATCATAGGTGTATATAGTTTGAAGACTTTTCATAGGGGCACCTGGCTGGCTTAGCCAGTGGAGCATGTGACCCTTGATCTCAGAGTTGGGGGTTCTAGCCCCACATTAGGTATAGAGATTACTTAAACAGAAAAATCTTTTTCTTTTTCTTTTTCTTTTTTTTTTTTTTTTTAAAGACTTTTCATAAAGTGACAGCACCCACATAACCAGCACATGGATCAAGAATCAGCACATTCCTGACTGGAAGCCCTCTCTTGCTTCCTGGCAGTCACTGCGAGCCCCACCCCCAGGGGTGCCCCGTCTCCTGGCAGGCTACCTTCTCCTCCTCTGTTTTTTCATGCCTGTCGACCCCACTTATTAAGTTGTCCCAGAACAGGGATTTTTAGGCTTAGGAACAAGACCTGCTCAGCCAACCAGGACCAAAAAGAACCTCTGCTGCAGACCCAGTGCTGATAGAAATGATGCTTTGGCTCAAGCAGGATTGAGCCACTGGCATTTACAGGCTGATGGCATCCTCCCCACAGGAGAAATTGGAAGGAAAAAAACTGTGTTGGAAGGAATCAAAGACTAAGAGAGGACAAGCTACTGTTGGGGGGCTCCTTTACTCCTGGAAATAAGTCTTTGCTTCCAGACTCACATGAATTACTCCCCAAGAGGTGAGGAAAACTTGTACATGTGATGGGGAAACTAAGGCAGCGCTGTCCAGTAGAAATATAATGCAAGCCACATTATGCAATTTTAAATTTTCTGGGGCACCTACGTGGCTCAGTCAATTAAGCATCTACCTTTGGCTCAAGATATGATCTTGGGGTCCTGGGATTGAGCCCCACATTGGGCTCCCTGCTCAGCTGGGACCTCTGCTTCTCCCTCTCCCTATTCCCTTTCCCCTGCCTACCACCCCTCACCACTGCCCAGCCTCTCCTTGTGCTCTCTTTCTCTCTCTCTCTCTCAAATAAATAAACAAACCTTTTTTAAAAAGTTTTAAAAAAATTTCTGGTAGCTGCATTAAATACTGTAAGAGGAAATAAGCTTTAATCATTTTAATGATTCAATATTAAATAATAATATAATCTTAATAATATTTTAATTAAATATAGCCAAAATATCATCTGCACCTGAATCAGTATAAAAGTATGCATGAGTATAAATTTTAAATACAATGAGATATTTTACTTTTTTTTTTCATACTAAGTCAAGGAGATCCAGTGCTTTATGTCTAGTGTTTTATATGTCAATTCAGACTAGCCAGTAGTATATGTGGCTCAGTAGCATATGTGCCTGGTAACTATCATAGGCTGGTGGAGTTCTAAGGAATCAAGAAGAGTTGCCAAGATATGAGAAAGAAAAAAAATGCAGATTTTTCAAACACTTCCAAAGGAGGTTGCTATGATAAGCAACAAACATGCATTCATTCATCAAACATGTTTGCATGTGGGAGATAGAAAGAAGAACTCAAAGCTTCTGCCCTCAAGGACCTCATAATCTAGCAAGGGAGAAAGACCTGAACTGACCATTCTAACATCAGGTTGCCGTGCCAGAAGAAGCTCAAGGGAGTAAAGAGGGGGACTATCTACCTGGGAAGTTGACAGGAAAACAGGCATCAGGGTATTACCATCCCTTATAACTGGCTAAAATGCCTGAAATACTCATCATTCAATGGATTAGGTATCATGCAAACGGCCTGGTTCAGATGCAAATACCTACTCAGGCAGGGGGAACACATATACTCACATTTACATGCATTATTTTTTGAAACCAGGTTTATTTGTGTTATTTAGTAGAAAACAAAGCTGGAAGGTGGAAGAGAGATCTAAGACCTAATGGCTCAAGTGTGGAGCACTCAGATCCTTGGAGGCTCAAAGGGGAGACAGTAAAAGGGGAAAGTGCAGATTTAGATGTCGGGAGGCAGGAAACTGCCCTGCTTTCCACACTGAGAAACTAGCCCAGACCAAGGTCTGTTCCTTTTCCTAACATGTCCTGTCCACCGAAGTATGCATCCCTAAACAATAGACGATTGTGCTTTTGAAAGTCTCTTTGTTACAAGAGAACTGACATACAACAAATGGCACAGATTTGAGGTGGATTTCATTGTTGTCTTCATTTGTCAGATGAGGACATTGAGGCCCTAGAGAGGGGAGGTTGGCACTTCCAGGGTCCCATACCCCTGAAGGCAGATTTGCCTCCAGGGCTCCAGCCTAGTAGTCCCTGCTCCCTGGCTCCAACCCCCACTCCAACTCCAACATGGAAAACCATAGGTGATACCCTAATGGCCCTGGGGAGGCTGGGATGGGAGAGCTCCAGGCTGGCAGGAAGACTCAGGGGGCCTGGGGGGAGCTGCAGTATGGGTTCTGAAGTCTGGGGCAAGAGCAGACAGAAAATGAAAAAAATTAGTTTATGTTTGGGCATGATTATGATTTTCACATCAGAGTCAAGGGAAATTTCAGCCTCCTTCCAACTAATTTTCCTTGGCCCTTCCAGCCCTCCGTGTGCAGGTAGTGGAGTGTAGACACGATGGGAGGCACCCAGGGCTAGAAGGTTCTTAGAAGGTAAGAACCACTCAGATCCTTATTCTCCCAACTGAAATACCAATAAAAATCTATTATGGTTTCACTAACAGAGGAGTGTGAAAACATGTTGAGAATTCCTGATTGTCCTCATTCAAAATATGCTCACAGAGAGAAGCAGTGGAGTCCAGTAGTTCACCATCAGCCTGTGAGTTCAAATCCCAAGAATGTCCCTCTCCTGTGATGACCTCATGCAGAGTCATTACTTCCCTGATCTGGCTCAGTTTCTCCCTCTAATGTGGGATCATAGCACTACCTACTCATGGAGTGGTTGGGAAAAACCACTGAGATGATGCCTGCAGGGCATTTGGCTCAGTGTCTGACCCCATCGCTAATAAAAAATAACACTCCAGGGGCATCTACGTAGCCCAGTTGGTTGTGTCCAATTCTTGATTTTGGCTCAGGTCATAATCTCAGGGTTGGGAGATGGAACCCCCACATGGGGCTCTGCACTGGGCGTGAAGCCTGCTTAAGATTCCCTTTCTCTCCCTCTCCCAGTGTTCACCCCCTCCCCGGCTCCTGCTTGCACATGCATGAGCTCTCTCTCTCGCTCTCTCTCTCTCTCTCTCTCTAAAATTAAAAAGAAAAAATTATATATCCCATGAGATAGAAAACAAGAGGGGAACTTGGCTTTTGTAAAACCCTCAAGTGTGTGCCCCACTGCTGTTGTTCTGGTGTATTCCAGCAGGCGTGGAAAGTATTCTCATGGCCGTGATATCATGTCAGGAGGCAGCGGGCTCCTCGGGAACTTAAGGCAGAGTCCTCAGATGAATCAGGGTCAAGGGGCATGGACACAAGGGGAGGGGCGGGAGGGGGCAGGCACAGTCTCTCCCTGGCTCCTGCTCCTCTGATACCACTGCTCTGGCTCTCTCCTT
Organism: Vulpes vulpes; assembly: GCF_048418805.1. Classification (NCBI taxonomy): domain Eukaryota; kingdom Metazoa; phylum Chordata; class Mammalia; order Carnivora; family Canidae; genus Vulpes; species Vulpes vulpes. The sequence continues at coordinate 72,693,842 of NC_132788.1, read as the reverse complement.
CCTTTGACTCTGCTCCCCTCTCCTTTACCCTTCCTTCCTCTCCCTACTGGTCCTTTCTCCCTCTCCAGCTTAAGAGTTTATGTCTCCTAGGATGAGTTAGATTCCCAGGGATGCCGTAATAACTCACCACGAACATTGTGGCTTAAAACAACAGAAATTTATTCTCTCACAGTTCTGGAGCTAGAAGTCTGAAATCAAGGTGTCTGCAGAGTTGGTTCATTTTGGGGGTTCTGACGGAGAATGGGTGCCTTGTCTTTCTCCCAGCTTCTAGAGGCCATCAGCAGTCCTTGGCATTCCCTATGACTTGGCAGGGGAGGGGTGGGGGGACATGTCCCTCATAGTCTGCCTCTGTCTTCACATGCACACCCTCCCCTGTCTCAGTGTCAAAGTCCCTGGAGGATACCAATGGAGGATAGCAGTGCCCCTAAACCCATGGTCACCTTGTCTCTGGATATTTTACTTAATTATATCCTTTTTCCAAATGAAGTCCTATTCTGAGGTCCTGGGTAACTGTATATTTTGGGGGCTACTATTTAAGCCACTAAACCCTTTCTCTGTCTCCTCTCCACCCCCCACTTTGTATATCCACCACACCTTATATCTCCCCACTCCTTTGCCCTCTGCTCCTTCCTTTGCCCTCCCCTCCCCCCTGCTCTTCTCTCTCTCCACTGCCTTTTTATTTTTTTCTAACTTTTTTAAAAAAGATTTATTTATTTCAGAAAGAAAGAAAGGGCAGGGCAGAGAGAAGTGGGGGAGACATGGAGAGAGAGTCTTAAGAGGACTCTTCGTTGAGTGTGGGGCTGGATCTCACGACCCTGAGATCATGACCTAAGCCGAAACCAAGTGTCAGTCTCCTAACAGACTAGGCCATCCAGGCACCACTCTCCATTGCCTTTTTATTTACTTTTTAAAGATTTTACTTATTTGCTTATGAGAGACACACAGAGAGAGGCAGAGACACCGGCAGAGGAGAAGCAGTTTCCACATGGGGATCCTGATGCGGGACTCAATCCCAGGACCCGGGGATCACACCCTGAGCCAAAGGCAGACGCTCAACCACTGAGCCACCCGGGTGCCCCTCCACTGCCTTTTTAAAATAAGACTTCTCTTCAGCGCTTCCCCACCACTTAGCTGTACTGACCATAACTTCACATGAATTGAGAGATGGGGTGCCCAGCAACAGCCAGGCTAGAATTTTTAATTTAAAGCTCTTGGGAGGAAAGTTTTGGCTGGGTCAGCCTGATCAGGTGTCCAATGACCTGTGGGCCGAAGGGCCAGGTTAGTTACCAGGTGTTAGTCACCGGATGGTTAGTGACCAGGTGCAGGCAGGACGGCTGGCCCGCCGGGAGGACCCACCTGTCAATGGGTGCACTGTGCACTGTAACCAGGACTCGTCGCCCAGCGGCTGCGGGTCATGGGGCATCAACAAAGCTTTAAGATTCCTTTCTCTGCTTAGATTTTTAAAAATCCGCTCCATCTGGGCCTGCATTCAATGCCGGGAGGCACAGTTATTCAAACTTGTTGAATTGTGAGGTGTTCTGTTAAAAACGTAGATTCCCAGGCCCCTTCTCTAGTCTCTGCGTCTTAACACTCAAGGAGATTCTCAGACAAAAAATCGTGGAAGATAGAACCACGAGGCTTTCCAACATCTTTCCAACGTCTAATAGTCTGTCTCACTGTTCCCAGCAAACCTGTCTCCCAGTTACACATTCCTGTGAAGTTCACCCAACCTGGGGAGAAAATGTGGTGGCAATGTGCCGTGCCAGACCTCAAAGTGGGGCATGGCGTGGCTGAGAATGTGGGCTTTACGTCCCACTCTTGATTTCAGCTCAGGTCACGCTCTCAGGGTCGGGCTTGGTGCTCAGCGCAGAGTACCCCTCCCCCTAGCTCTCTTTCTCTACACCCAACATGGGGCTTGAACTCACAACCCCTAGATCAAGAGTCACATGCTTCATTGACTGAGCCAGCCAGGCGCCTCTCTGCCCCCAGGGTTTCTTTTTTCAACTAATGAATAGCATTAAAAAAGAGGAAACTGTTAACGATTAAAGCAGACTGGAGCAAATGCAGTGTGGGGATGGAGAAAGGAATTTAGTTCTTGATTTGGACAAGCCAGTCATAAAGCTGTTTTTGAGAAGACCGGGCATATTTGAAGAGGGACTGGTTATTAGCTGATAATAGAGGACTGCCATTAGTTTGGGGGGATATTATAATGGCATGCGGTCAGCATTATTGATTAAGTCCCAACTGGCATTTCTTTTGACATAAACACACGAGGAAAGACTCTGGAGTGAATTTCCAGAACTTGAGCCCAGTCTGAGCTTCGCCAGTACATTGCTGGTTGTCGGGCCTCAGGGTTTTCATCTGCAGCCCCCACCTTCTACCACCCAAGCCTGGACGATTTCAGGTCCAATGTCATCTCCACCCTCTTCATGCGACACCATCCTCAGGTCTGAGAGGTCTTCTAGGATGATCTCATGATTTACAGAAACCATGCTTCTATTTATGTGTCATTATAACTTAATTATTTTTAGAGACAACATTATTGATTCCCATTGAGCTTGTGGGCCACTCTGAGATTCTTATCTTCCCTCACGCTAAGAGCCTGCCTCTGCTCAACCTGGATCCAGGGAATGACACTCCTCTCTATTAAATGCCTCTCTGATTCCCATCTCCCCACTTTTCCACTTTGTCAAGGTTATTTTAGCTAATATGCCCCATTTATTATTTATTATTCAAATAGCCGTGGTTGCTCTAACTCAGGATGGGTAGATCCCAGCCTGGTTCTGGTGGCCACAGGCTCACAATAATAAAAATGCCTTCCCATTCCATAGAGCGACTCAACCTTTTAAAGGACATTTTCATGGATTATGGGCTCCTTTTATACTCACTCTAGAGTTGACAGGATAGGCATTCTTATTCCCACTTCACAAACTGAGTAATTAAGGTTCTGAAAAATTGAAATAGCAACTCAAGAGTCAGGAGCTTGGGTTCCAAGTCAGGTTTCTATCATTAATCACCTTTGTGACCTTGGGCAGGGCTTGATGCCCCATCGGGCCACTGTGCAATCGACCACACAAGGGGATTTGCTCAGGCTAACCCTGGTTTATACCTGCTGAGCCTGTGTGATTATCACCTGTGACACCTTGCACTCTAAAAGGTGTTCCAGGGGTGCCTGGGTGACTCCGAGGGTTAAGTGTCCCACTCTTGATTTCGGCTCAGGTCGTGATCTTAGGGTTGCAGGATAGAGCCCCACATAGGCTCCACACTCAGCAGGGAATCTGCTGGACTCTTTCTCCCTCTGGCCCTCCCCACCCCCCACTCTCCTCTCTCTGTCTCTGTGTCTCTGTCTCTTTCAAATAAATAAACAAATCTTTTTTAAAAATGTGTTCCAGCTTGGAAGATAAAATACATAGATCTCAATCTTCAGCCGTGGAAGGTGAGGAGCATGGACTAAACCAGTGGTTTTCAATCCTGGTTGCTTAACAGAATCACTGGGAGAGATTAAAGTTGCAATGCTCAGACCTCACCCTGAACCAATTAAGTCGGAATATTTGTTGGGGGTGGGGCCTGGAATTGGATGCAGTTCCAGCTCCCCCAGGGGATTCTAACATGCAGCTGGAGTTGCAACCCCAACTGATGCTCTTACTCTGCAACAGCAGCACCTGAGAGTCCCCACATGGAAGCTCAGGTCCCACCCTCAGACCCACTGCCCGAACCAGAGCCTGCGTTTACACAGCATGCCTCGGGCATTCCCACGCACACTGTTTGAGCAGCACCGCCCAGGAGTGCTTGGAGCTGACTGCATCTAAATGACTTGGCCAGTAGCGCTGGGCTACTGGAGCCTCACCAGGGCAACAGCTGCCAGTTCCCTGTTACCTCAGCAGTTCCCCATGGTTCACGGCCTGGTTCACGGTGAGGGCTGAAGTCTGGATAAACTGCGATGTAGGCTGGAAGGGGGGCCTCGGGGTAATGAAGGCATAGCACGACTCACTCACTCTCCAGAATGCTTGCAAGAGCAAGAACGTCAATGATCAGCTGACCTGACCATCTCTAGCAGCTTAAGACATGGATAAGGACACATTGGTTCTTTATTTTTTTAATAAAGATTTTTTATTTATTCACTTGAGAGAGAGAGATAAAGCACAAGCAGGGGGACAGGCAGAGGGAGAGGGAGAAGCAGACTCCCCACGGAGCAGGGAACCTGATGTGGGACTCTATCCCAGGACCCTGAGATCATGACCTGAGCCCGAGGTGGAGGCTTAACCATCTGAGCCACCCAGGCACCCCGACACATCATTTCTTAATACTCACATTATTGATTCCAAGCTTCCTCCTGTCTGATTAGCAGCATGCCCATTACCTCACCCTCTCTGTTGCCCTCTCTGAACCCCCTGCCCCTCTAAGAACCCCAGGCCCTTAACCACTCCAGAGGGATCAAACCTGTGCCTAAGCACCCCCCCCCGGGGGGGTGGGGAGGAGGATACAGAAACTGACCCGTCTCTGCGAGTCCAGGTGGCACAGTTTTCTCTTGGGGGGTTGATGTAGAAAGACAGTCCTGCCCAATGGGCTGTGTCTTTGGCTGTTGCTAGAACAAGGCCTTGGTGATCCAGGCGCCCACACCAGCCTCCCCGATTGGTGAGAGGTAGTATCGCAGTGTCCATGCAGTCACTCCTGGGCAGAGAGCCCCAAGTCAGGATTCCACGTTTATAGAACCGAAACTTAAACTCGCAAAGTGGCTGACAACCCCTTTTGCCCCAAGAGGATTTCCTTTTGGGGGGCCCTTGGCATCTTTCCCGGGAACTGACCTCAGGTGGTACCGCTGCCATCAACATAATGTTTACCACTGCTAAGTCTCTCATTCTCCCAAGAGGCTCCATAGGCCCTCATGCAAATGTGCCTACCCACTCCCTGGAGCTGAGTGTGCTGAGAAGTGCAGAGGGGGGCACACGTTACCTGTCACACAAAGGCTCTGGCTCAGCCCTGGCAGGGGCATGCGGTCCATGCTTTACATTCTTCAGAGGGGCCCTCCTGTCTCCTTCCAGACACGGTGCTGCCTGCTATAAAACTCTGGAGGCCTTATTCCAGGCCAGGCACGCTGCTGATCCAACTACAAGCTTTATCTCTCTGACTGAAGCCCTCCAATGGCTGCCCATTCTACTCCAAGTAAAACCCGAGACTGGTGTCCCCAAGCAATCTCCCTGCCATTTCTCTCTGTCTGCTTCTCCTGCAGCTCTTGCTTCATTCTCTCCTCCAGACACTGGGGCTTCTCATCTTCTCAAACACACCAGGCACATTCCCATCTCAGGGCCTTTGTCCTGGCTGTCCCCTACCTGCATACTCTTCCCTCAGACACCCGCAATGCTACATGCCACCTCTTTAAAGTCTTGCTTCAAATATCATTTCATTAAGACTTACCCCAACAAGATTACATGTAAAACTGCAACCAGGACCCACACTGCCAGCCTCCCTCTACCCTCCCAATCCTCCTTATCCAGATATATCTTTAGTGATTGCACTTATTTTCAATCACCCTACATAATTTTCTTCTATTCATTCTTCATTGTCTGTATCCCTCTGGAAGAATGTAAGCTTCATAGGACAAAGACTATTTCCCCTGCGTTTGCTTGCTGACATGTCCCCAGTGCCTAGAACAACGCCTGGCACACAGTAAATATTCATGGAATGGACAAATTTTCAAGGCCTCTGGATACAGGCAGAATTATAGCACCCACTTTACAGAAGGGAAAATTGAAACTCAGAGAAGTTAAGTGACTCCTTGGAGGTCATGGAGGACCCAGTTACGAGCACCAGGTCACCCAGACTTCAGAGCCAGTCACTGGGCAGTGCAAAAGCAACATGTGGATACTTTAGGTAGAGTCCAGGGAAGAGGAATTTAATTAAAATGTGCTTTGTTTTTAAGGGTGGAGGTGGGAGATGCTGGAAGAAGATTAGTGAAAGAAGGATGTATGAGGGTTCTGGTGACCTAAAAGTTGGGGTACGCTTTATCATTCTGCCCTTAAAAACGGATTTGGATCATGCAGCCTAAGGTGCTCGACAAAAAGAAGATAAGACTGACCCTCACCCTCTGGAGACTTCGAAGTAGTCCCCTGTGGCTGGAGGGAGAGTGTGGCAATTGAGGTCAGCAACCGGGTACAGCGCCAAGACGTACTGTAACAAAGCACCTTCACACGTGAGGGTTTATGACAACAAGCCTTTGTCACTGGCCACTCAGCCTGTTTGTCCAAACGAGGCGTGCCCGGCGATCTGGGCCCAGGCCAGCCGATCTCCCTGGGCCCGCTCAGGCCGTCTGTGTGGGGCCGCCTGAGGCTGAGCCTGTGTGTCTGGAGGCCGGGGCGCAGGGGATGGGCCCTGGGGCTGGGGGTCCCATGTTCCAAGAGGGGAACGGAGGCCCTGGGGCTGGCTGAACCAGAGCAAAGGCAGCCCCGGCCCATCGGCTGCAGGCTACTAATCAGGTGGCCGCCCGGGCTCTGGGCTCCGGGGGTGGGGAAGTGCCTCCTCCATCGGATGTGCTGCAAAGCAGGGGACATGGTGTCCATTTTTTAAAAACCACCTACTACAGGTTGGCCTTGGGTGCCTGAGGCGCCCTATGTAAAGCACTAGGGCCAAGCAGTAGGTGAAGAATGGGGGTGAGCGAGAGGGGGCGGGCGGAAGACCTCCTGTGCCAGAAAACGAGCTGATTCATCCCTCCAACGAGTGGTCAGAGAGCATCTGCGGCAGGTCAGGCCGGGGACCGCACAGCGAGAGACAGACCCGGGGTCGGGCCCCTCTCGGGGTGACATGTGAGGGCCAGAGACCAACGAGGACCTTCAGGCACCCCTCACGGCGGGGACACCTGACCTGTCGGGGTAGGGGAAGGATCCAGGGATGGCCTGAGGGAGGCGAGCTCTGAGGAAAGCCTCTGGGCACTGACCTGAGCCAAAGAGAGGTGGGGGAGCAGGGGCGCCCGAGGCGGAGGAGCAGGATGTGCAGAATCCAGATGCCGACAGAGACATCTGCATCTGCACATCTGGCCTCGCTGACCAGTGTGGCTGGAGTGAAGGAAGATGGCAGCTGAGAGAGACGGATGGAGACGTGTGCAAGAGAGGCCAAGGAGTGGAGACTTCACAAGGAAAGGTTTGGTGGTTTTTTTTTTTTTTTTTTTTAAAGAATCCACCCTTTATTTAATTAATTTATTTTAAAGATTTTATTTATTCATGAGAGAGAGACAGGCAGAGGGAGAAGTGGTCTCCATGCAGGGAGCCTGATGCAGGACTCAATTCCAGGACCGCAGAATCATGCCCTGAGCCAAAGGCAGGTGCTCAACCACTGAGCCACCCCGTGCCCCCCCAAGGAAAGATTTTTTTTTAACTAAGTGATGACAAGAGCAGGATGGTGCCTTAGAAAGACCACTTACCCATCAGTGCAGGAGATGGGCAATTGGTTTTGGCTCCAGGCAGTGGAGGGGGCCTTGCGGTTGGTGGGTTGGTGCGTGGAGGAGCAGGGTAAGGAATGATTCAGGAAGTCCAGTTAGGCTACTTGAGCAATACAGGCACAAAAATGGCAGGTGGACAGATTAGAGAGAATTTCAAAGGCAGAAAGCTCCCTGATAGTAACTGCCACAGTGAGACAGAAAATTCTAGAATGTTGTCTGGGATTTCTGGCTACAGCCAGATAAATGGATGGTGGTACTATTTAACGAGATAGAAAAACTTGGCTGAAGGAGGTCCCCTTAATTGAGCACAAAATTTGATTCTAAGCTTCCCAGCAGCAAAGGCAAAAGCATCCAAGATAAATAACCTCATTTCACTGTTTCCTAACAGGAAGTACAGCCATGCATCATGGAAACCAAACCTCCTCATAAGGTGTACAAGGGGGATCTACCAAAGAGATCTCCATGGAAAGTACCATGGACCAAAAAAAGACAAGATCTGTATAAAAGGTGCGGAAACATTCTTTGCAGGCCTGTTCTGTATGCATATCGACCCCAATAAGAGCTGAGAGTCAGATATTATTTATTATTATTATTATTATTATTTTGTGGAGGGAAGTGGAGGGTCAGAGAGAAAGAGAAAACCTTAAGTGGGCTCCTAGCCCATCGCGGAGCCCAATGTGGGGCTCGATCTCACAACCCTGAGATCATGACCTGAGCTGAAATCAAGAGTTGGATGCTAAACTGACTGAACCACCCAGGTGCCCCCAAGGGTCAGATATCAGATCTTAACTCACAGCTGTATAGAGTCACCTGTGCGAAGACCGTGTAATGGCCTCTGGGTATCTCACTCGCTCAAGGTCTTTGAGCTCCTTCCATTTGAGGAGTGAGAGACTGGACACAAATGGAAGGAACTTACGGATACATTTTATTTTATAAACTTGAAATTAAGAGTCTACGACCTTAGCGTATAAATTAATGACCCAGGATCACTTTAAAGGAAACAAGATGGAAGCCCCAATTCCAGCAAATGCCATTAACAACACAATCAAATAACTTAGAGCTTTGTTTTTAAATGTTGAAGCACTTAGAACCAACCTTTGTGGATTTTTTAAATTACATTCCCGCCCCCCCCCCCCCCATTCTAAAGTAACTCAGGTTTACTAGAGAAAATTGGCAAGTTCAGAGACGTAGAAGAAAAAAAATTAAAATCACCTCTAATCCCAGCAAAGATGACCAACTGCTGTTAATATTGTGGTGTATCTGTCTTTCTCAGCTGTTTTTCTAGGTTTCTGTATAATGACATATTTTTCTCTTTAAAAAGTTGGGATAAGGTAAGGCTGGATCAACTGCTTCATATCCTGCTTTTTTTTTTCCACTCATGTTTGCCCGTGAGAAACAGAAGCCTTTGTTTTAAGGAAACCTAGTGTTCCAATGACCTCTCTTAATGTCTCAAAATGTATATTCTTTTGTCACTTGTGCAGACTTCCATGTACTTGCTCTGCTTGTCCTCACAAGCTTCCTGAAAAAGAGAAGAGAGGTTGGTGAACTTGACTTTTTCTTGCCAAGGACTTAATTGTGTCATTTATAATAGAGATCTTGGGGCCTGGCATTTTAGCACAGAGAGAAAGAAATATGCTAATGCGTTGTGCTTCACGGAGAGTACAAGAATAATTAGCCACCCCAAGGCCATTCCTGAACAGGTTGCGGCCTTGCTGCCTCCTTTCCCAGGGAACATTCTCCTCTGGTAACGGTTCTGCAGGGACACAACCTCCCTTCTCCCTTTCTTTAACCTGCAGTGTCATTATGGGAGATGGCAAAAGGGCCACAATGGTTTGTTGCTGCTCCCATCAAGAACCAAAGTCTATTTCCTCACCCCTGAATCAGGGCTTGGGATCTGCTTGGATCAATGGAAGGGACCGATGTGACAGTGGGTCAGGTCTGAGTCCAGGACTTGAGAGGCTTTGCAACCTCTATTCTATACCATGTTCTCAAGAACAAATGCAAAACAGGTAGCCTTTCTTTCTCTAATCACTGAGCAAAAGTCCAGGTTATCACTCTAATCGGTACTTGAATGAATCCCTGCGGCAGAGGAGATGACATTACACCAAGGAGCTGGGGCTGTCTCGATCCTATGCAAGCCCGAGCTGCCACACAGCAGAGCTGAGTGGACAGGTGGTGGGGAGGCAGCCACAGTGCTCATTCGGTGGATTTCAGAGGCTGTGGCACTATCTACCAGCATTGAAACAATCTTGTATTTCTCAGAAGTCCTAGTTTGATATAGGCCATGCTGTATTTCCAGAATTTTCTTCCAACTCCTTCTCCAGGCATGATTGAGCCCCTGTGAGTTCTGCCTGGTCCTCTTTTGAGTTGTGAATCTGACACTGAAATATGCCAACTCCATGTTTAAGAATCACAGAAAATCAGAACAGGAAGGGAGTGGTTTGAAGTCATCTCATCTTCATTTTTATAGAGGGGCTTCCCACCTGGATTCCATATTCAGTGCTCCGCTCAGTAGAGGACAAGCCCCAACACTCGTGGAAGGGACATGGGGAAGCTGAGAAAAGCTCTAGAGCAGGTGATACAAGGGTGTGGAAGGCTATCCTAGGCAGAGGCATGCAGGTATGGATTTTTGGGTGCTGGGGAGGAAAGGGAAACATTCTGTGTGTAAAGAAGCAAAATGCTGGAAGATGGGAGCAGGGGGAGGGGTGAGGCTAAACATTTCAGGTTTTGTGAGCTTTGTTAAGGGCTTAGAGCCCCCGTGGGGAGGCAGGGCAAAGGGTACCTATGCACAGGTGGAACGTCAAACAGAACTCCTCTGCGCAAACATAGTTCAGGGCCTCCAGCAAGGGCCTCAGCCTTGTGGAATCTCAGATGGCCTGGGGACAGCTGCCCGCAGAGTCTGGCTGGCTCTGACCAGAGGACTGGCTGCAAGAAAACAACATCTTCTTCTGGAAGAAGTCAAGCTCGCTTGTCCAGGGCTTGGTTACTAAGTGAACAGTGTAGCCCTATGAAAGATCAGTGTGGAGACTGTTTACTCACATGATTGTTTTCTATTGTTGCATCACAAAAAGCCCTCAGCCTTGGAGAATTCAAACAAGACATGTTTACTATCTCGCAGACTCTGTGGGTCAGGAGCTTGAGAGCTGCTCAGCTAAGTGCTTCTGGCTCAGAGTCTCATGAGTCGCACTCAAGGCCTCTCCTGGGGCTGCTATCATCTGAAGGCTTGACCGGGGCCTCCTGATGGCTCGCTCACATGGCTCTGGGTGGCAGGCCTCAGTTTCTCCTCACAGGGGCCTCTCTGTAGGGCTGTTCTTCTGACCTGACAGCTGGCTTCCTTCAAAGATGTGAGCCAAGAGAACAAGGAAGAGGCCATGTGCCACTATGCACTCATCTTATTACATCCTCCACTTTCTATTCATTTTAGGTCAGTCTCTGAGTCTGGCCCACACTTAGGGGGTGGGAATTAAGCTTCACCTTTTCAAGGGAGGAATATTAAAGAATATTGAACATACTTTAGGGACACCTGGGTGGCTCAATTGGTCAAGCATCCAACTCTTGACTTCAGCTCAAGTCATGATCTCAAGGTCATGGGGTCATGCCCTGTGTTGGGCTCCATGCTCAGTGAGGAATCTGCTGGAGATTCTCTCTCTCCCTTTCCCTCTGCCCCACCCCCAACTCTTGCTCATTCTCTCTCTCTCTCTCTCTCTCTCCGTCTCCCTCAAATAAGTAAATCTTTTTAAAAAAAGAATACTGTACATATTTTAAAACTACCATAACCCAATAGGGATTTTGAGAATGTTCCTAGTTGTTCCAGGTAGAAACAATATCTCTAGATAAATGGTCCTCAGATTCTGGTGTACATACAGGTCATTGAGAGTATGCCTGTGAAGAGTAAAGATTTCTGCATCCACCTCCAAGAAATTCCATATTAGGAGCTCTGGAGTGAGGCCCAGAAACTGGCATTTCTGGGTAAGTCCCCCCAGGATCCTCTAACACAGGTTACTGAGGTCCGGGAATCTGCATTTGACAAGTCCCTAGAGTTATTCTGATGCTGGTGAGCTGTCATATTCCTGCCCCTGGAATTGGTAATAACTGCCCAGTGGAATGACAGCATCAGAAATTCCAATGCAACTGGGAATAACCACGTGGATAGTCTGGTCAAGGGCTAAAGCAGGCAGGGGGGTACACTGGGGCACAGTTCCCCAGATGCACCCCGGTGACAGGCAGAGCTCAGCAATCACAGCTCATTCCTCACTCTCTTGGACAGAGTCCCAGGGCGCTTCCTGACCCAGCACAGCAGACAGCCACCTCCCGTCACTCAGAGACGAGAAGCCTATGTGCTTTACTTGATCTACAGCCACAGGTCCGGGAATCTGCTTAGTTCAGACGCAGAACACTGATTTGGAAAATCTTGGCAAGCAAGAGATTTCTCCAGCATGCACGGGGAAAGCGCTGAGCATAGCTATTATCTATTCTGTAATTGAATGGGGATGGTGGGATGGGAACGGGGAGGGGCAGCTGACCAGCACTTAGCCCTGGGAACCTGTGGTCTGATTCAAAGGTTGGAACACTCCAGAAAGGGGCTCGGCACAGAGGCACATGCTTCCCTCTTGATGAGGAGCAGGGTTTATGAGGTGGCCCTGGGGGTGGCCCTTTGTTTAGTGCTGTCTGGTTCTTCACCCGGGCTTTCAGGAAACTTGCCAGGAGCCCCTCTGAGTTTCCAGCCATTGTCTGGGGCCCCTCTTGCCCTCTTTATATGGGATGGTTTATGTCTGCTCCTCAGCCCTGGGAGGGAGCCTACACAAGAGCTGCTCAGCAGCTGTCGGGGCCTTTCTGTTTTAAGCTGGGACACTATTGTGTCTCTCTTTATTTCCCATAAGGAGCCGTGACCCAGGTGGCTACAGAACTGCCGCTCAGTGCGGAATGGGGCAAAGAGCAAACAGAGCCATCACACAGCGTGAGGAGCAGGTGAGGGGACTGCCGCCTGTCATTAGCGAGGCAACAAAACCCTGGCCTCGCGCCCTGTGCTGGGGAAGCGCCTCTGCAAGTTCACCTCCACCGCTGCGCCCTGACCTCCCCAGGCTGGGCGGGCCGCCCCTGCGGGGACTCCAGCCCAAAGACTCATCGCCCCGCAGGTGGCCCCGGGCTGGGTTTTTACCCAGGCTTCGGATCAGAGGAACCCTTAGAGGCGAGGCTTGTCGGCGGCACAGGGCATCAGCTTGAACCCCCGCCGCCCCCAGAAAACTTCCCCCAAACCTTCCTCCCCTCTGCTGCGCATCTTCAACTGAATTGTTTCTCAGGCAATTGTCACTAGATGACACCCTCCACCCCGATGCACGCACACACACTTAATCACGTTCCTTGTTTACCAAATAAGTTAGAAAATAGATGGGAAAAAAATTCACTTTGTACCTAAAGATAACAATCGTTATTCTGAAATATTCCTTGTAGGCTTTTTTTCTCTCTGCATGTGTATACATGTTTGTGTATGTATGAGTGTGTAATACTATTGACATTTTGCATGGGATGATTCATTGTTGTGGGACTTATGCTGTGCATTATAGGATATTTAGCAGCATCCCTGACCTCTACATTTGTGATAACCAAATATATCTCTAGACATTGCCAAATGCCAAATGTCCCCCCCCCCCCCCCCCGCCAGGGGCATATCACCCTCAGTTTAAAATCACTGATTACATGCACACACATACACACAAACACACAGAATGCAATCATATTGCAAATTGTGCCTTTTTTTCTTCTTCTTCCTTTTTAAATTAACTATGCCATAAACTCCTTCCATATCAACTGTTAGAAATCCACAGCAGCACTTGTAATGGTGGCAGGGCTGTTCATGAGCTGGCTCTTATGTGACACAATCTATATTACCAATCCCCCATTACGGGACCTTGTGTTTAAAACTTAAATGATCCCACACGTCCTGAGTTCTAAGTTGCTTTTTAAATTTAAGATGTCACAAACGTCTTTGCACATCACAGCTGTTGGCCAAATTATTCCACCTCTCTGAAACTCCATCTCTTCATCTGTAGAATGGGATGCGCTGTGAAAATGAGTTATCAGAATGGGTACCTGTGCCCCACATGCAGAAGGCCCTCAACCCAGGGCTACAGCTGTAGGTAAAATCCTTGTTATGTTTACTATGTCTTGTTTTTTTTTTTAATATTTCATTTATTTATTCATGAGAGACACACAGAGAGAATGTGTGTGTGTGTGTGAGAGAGAGAGAGAGAGGCAAAGACACAGGCAGAGGGAGAAGCAGGTTCCACGCAGGGAGCCTGATATGGGACTTGATCCTGGGTCTCCAGGATCATGCCCCGGCTGAAGGCGGCACTAAACCACTCAGCCACCCAGGGATCCCTATGTCCTGGTTTTTAAATGACTTTTAGTGCCCATCCTTCACATAGAGCCACCATATGTTATTAGATTTGTCCCTATTGATGGACTTTTAGGTGGTTTCCTAATTTCCAGGACCATAAGTGACCTTGCCATTAATATAATCATAGTTTTCCTTGACATCTTGGGGAACCAATGAAAGAGAATAAGCTGAGCCACCTGTCCTAACCAGGAACCTACAAAACAAAAGACAAATCATTGTTTTCATGGCCTGGTTTTAGAAACATTTCTAAACGTTAAGCCCCACCCACCGTGACCTTCAGGCCTGGCCAGGCATTATTAGCCAATCTGGTCCCTAGTCAAAGTGCTAATTCCAGGCTCTTAGGCTAAACCCAGGATTTTTTTTTCCTGCTTTATATCAAGCCTAAGCCCCCTTTTTTCCTGCCTTGAGATACCCCAGGGGTTGTATGCAAACACCTGTGAGATTCCTCTTCTATTTTTTTTTTTTTTTTTTAAGATTTTAACTATTTAGTTGAGAGAAAGAGAGCACATAGCAGGCGGAGGGGCAGAGGGGAAAGGAGACAAACCCAAGCAGACACTGCATGGAGCACAGAGCCTGACGTGGGGCTTGATCCCACAAACCTGAGATCATGACCTGAGCCAAAATCAAGAGTCAGACGCTCAACAGACTAAGACCAAGCACCACTATTCTTTTCTGTTTTTAAGTTATGGATGTGAAATATTTTGATGTATACAATGTATGTGCACATGTGTGTGTGAAAACATATTTGCCCAGTCTTTTTTTTTTTTAAGATTTTATTTATTCATTCATGATAGACATAGAGAGAAAGAGAGAGAGAGAGAGAGACAGAGACACAGGCAGAGGGAGAAGCAGGCTCTATGCAGGGAGCCTGACGCGGGACTCCATCCTGGGACTCCAGGATCATGCCCTGGGCCAAAGGTAGGCACTGAGCCGCTGAGCCACCCAGGGATCCCCCATATTTGCCCAGTCTACTGAGGAACAATAAAATGAATATTCCTGTATCTATCACCCAGGCCAAGAAATAGTACATTTGATACCCAGAAGCACCAAGGCACATGTTTGTCTTTCTTTCTTTTTTTTTTTTTGGTCTATGAATTTGCCAAAGATTATTATTTTTTTAGTGTATATATATATATATATATATATACTAAATATATGTATTCAGTATAATATATGTACATATATTTAGTATATATAAATATATATTATATATTTAATATAATTGAATATATATATATATTTTATTGGTGTTCGATTTGCCAACATATAGTATAACACCCAGTGCTCATCCCGTCAAGCTTGTCTTTCCTGCGGGAGCTTTCTCCAAGGAGTATGGAGCAGAGGGGCGGGTCCACTGGGAAAAGTGGAGTCAGCAATCCAGATCCCACCCTGAATTCCATTCTGCCCCTGCTTGCCCTTTGAGGTTCTGAGGCCTTGGGCACATTACTTAACTGTGAGAGCTTCGCTTGGAGAGCTTTTCGGTTTCTTGTCTTTGAAGTGGAAGATTGTTATGTAGATTAAATGATATGCTTCTTTTGATAAAGTCCAGAGTCTGGTGTCTGGTACCAAGTAGGTGCCAAAGCAAGAAGCTGTTGTTTTTATTATGGTGAGAGCTTTTGAACAGGGAATTCAGAAACGTGGTCCTGGGGCTCTGCTAGTCAGACCTGTGATTCAATGCAGGACAAGTCTTGGGCCCCAGCTTCCTCGAGGGGGAAGGAAATAGGGTAGACTCCCTAGAAAGGCAAACTTCCTTTCTTTCCAGCTCTAGCCCTTTGTAATTCTACGAATCATTAAGCTAAGGAGAATGGGCTGTGAGGAAGAAAGAAGGCAATACAAGGACTCAGTGGCCCGAGGTCAGTCCATGCCCAGAGGGTAATAATCTGGTTAATAATGACAATATTTTAAGCACTTATTCTGGGGACCCTGTGGTGAAAGCTGCACGTGGGTCATTTATTTCACTCTGAGGACAGCACGATCAGATAGATCCTATTCTTGTATGTCCATTTTACAGATGTGGAAACTGAAGCTCAGAAAGCTTAGATTGTCCACAGTCCATGGCTTTTCTTTTCTTTTTTTTTTTTTTAAACTTTTTTTTTTTAATTTTTATTTATTTATTATAGTCACAGAGAGAGAGAGAGGCAGAGACATAGGCAGAGGGAGAGAAGCAGGCTCCATGCACCGGGAGGCCGACGTGGGATTCGATCCCGGGTCTCCAGGATCGCGCCCTGGGCCAAAGGCAGGCGCCAAACCGCTGCGCCACCCAGGGATCCCAGTCCATGGCTTTTCCACTGGCAACTAATGTGTCTAACCAGCGTGTCTCATTTTATTTTATTTTTTAAATTATTAAGATTTTTTTTTTAAGATTTTATTTATTTATTCATGAGAGACAGAGAGGCAGAGACACAGGCAGAGGGAGAAGCAGGCTCCCTGCAGGGAGCCCGACGTGGGACCTGATCCTGGGTCTCCAGGATCAAGCCCTGGGCCAAAGGCAAGTGCTAAACTGTTAAGGCACCCGGGGATCCCGCGTGTCTCATTTTAATGTGTACCTAAATCACAGAGGGATCTTGTTACGAGGCAGATTGTGATTCTGCAAGTCTGGGGTGGGGCTCAGCACGCTGCGTGTCTAACACTTTCCCAGCAGTGCTCATGCTGTTTTTCTTCTCACCATCTTTTGATTAAGAGGCTAAAACCTCCATGCCACCCTCCACCCTTGGAGCCAGGCTGAGAAGGGGCCCAGGTCCTGCAGATTCCTTGTTTTATTTGTTTGTTTGTTTGTTTGTTTGTTTCTGGTTAACTTTAAATATTTTATTTATTAATTTGTGTGTGTGTGAGAGAGAGAGAGAGAGGAAAGAGAGAGAATGTGATGAGGGTGAGGGGTAGAGAGAGAGGGGGAGAGAGACTCTTCAAGCACAGTCCCGGCTGAGGATGGAGCCGATGCGGGACTCCATCTCATGACCCTGAGATCATGACCTGAGCAGAAACCAAGAGTTGGATGCTTAACTGACTGAGCTACCCACTGCCCCCCAGACTTCTTGGTTTCAATGAGCATAAACTTCAACTTCTGGAATCTGCATCTATTTGGTTACTTGCAAAGACCAGGTGAAGAATGGAAGAGACTTTGGTGATACACACATGGATTGTACAAAAGTAAAAGCAGAGCAAGACCATGATTAACTGAAGTGCAGGGCTTTGCCTTCTATCTCTCCTGCCCTGGCACCCACCTATCACCAGCATCCAGGCACGGAGCACATCCTCAGGGCTGGCCTGGGAACAAAAGCAAATTCCCAGGACACAGGCTATGTACAAGTGCACTCAAAATGAGCTCTGCTTCTGTTTCCAGACTGGTCTGGGGCCCACCTGCCTCAGCATGTTAACTGGACACCATCTTTCTATCCAGATGAGACAGGGATACAATAATCTTTTGAAATTTTAAATATTTATTGTTTTAAACATTTACTATTTAAAATATTTATTATTTTAAAATCTGTAAAATATTTATTAACCATTTCCACACCATACCCTGCATCCATTCTCTCCCCAGGACAGCACATAGGAGGTGTCAGTAAGTTTGGGATAACCAGCAGATTGAGTGTTGGGGTTCAGCTTTCATTTGACATTGGCTTCCCTACTCTCCCTCTCCCAGAGTATAAGAACCTTAAGGGCAAGGAGTCTGCCTTGCTTTTTGAAGTTTACCTTAGAGCACCAGCGTGGCCCTGCTAGGTGCCCAAGAAACACAGGACTCTGGCTAACATGGCCATTACATATGTGGGAATCCGGAGCTAATGACTGTGCGTGCCATCTTTTCGTGGCATCCCTGCCTCCTCCTCCCCACCCCACTTCCTCTCTGCTTGCACCTTTGTCCTCTGCAGCCTCTGGGTCTTCTGAGGGCTGTTGGTTTCTCAGTGCTGGAGTTCAGATGGGGAGCACGCCTCTCCTTTCATAGGATGGACTTTCCACTGTACGGTCTCTCCTAGCACAACCCTGGCTCTCACTCGCACATCAGCTATGAACGTGTCTGCTCTCGCTCTCCGGGGCTTAACTGCCCACCTTTCCTGAAGTCAACTGGCTTGCAGAGGCAAAGGACTCTCAGGTATTGTGGAGGTCGGCCAGGGGCCAGAAAGTAACCCTGTGGGTAGAGGCTCCAAAGGAAGAGTCTAGAGGCCTGGGAAGGTCTTGCTGTGGATCCAGTGATCACATGTTTGTCCCCAAGTCTCTCTTCACTCTGAATTCCTGGAGGCCTCCCCTTCTCTGTTCCAGACACCAATTCCTTCCCGTCCCGGGGAGAAGGATAACGTGTTGGAGAAAACAGTAACGCGACTTTGCAAAATTCCAGCTCAGAGCAGCCTTCGGTTGATTATTTCTCTAAATAGTGGTGATGACGCGGGGAGGAAGAGTCATTTCTTTACACCCAAAGAATGGCTATTTTTATGACATCCCAAGACAAGAAAAATGAGGGCTCTGCACACTGCTCCTGACTGCTTCTGACCGACCAAAAAGGAAACGTTTCCTGTGGACGAGAAGACGTTTTGAGTTTCTCCTGCTGGCAATGTGTACTTTTTCCAGACTTTTGTTGAAATCTCTGATTCGTATGGCTCCGTGTTGAGGACAGGGACTTGTGACAGGAACTCACAGTTGCTTTTGGACCACACACCTGCATGAGGGTGCTGGCCTCCAGCCCTCCTCAGAGTCTGATCAGGGCAGGGGTGCGGGTAACATTTATTTTGGCTACTACCGCGGGTCTCTGCTTCTTGGTTATAAGCAGCAAGTCTGGGGGTGGGGGGAGTGATTTTGCATGAAGGCTGTTACAAGAAAGGCAGTCTTAGGATCACGTGTAGTGTCCAGAGGAAGAGCAAAACATTCTTTTCCCCAGCACATCATCCTCTGGTGCATAAGAAGGGACATTTGGAACCCCTTATCACTCTGGTCTCCCTGGATCCCCTCCCACCCCACCCCCTCCTGCTTCCGCTCCCAGCCCTGCCAGGCCCCCCAGTTACCCCCCCTTTTTCTATCTCCCCCCTCCCTGCGTCCTGGCTTCACACTGAAGTAGTGGCAGCAATTCTGTCCTTTAGAGTCCTTGGAGGGAAAACAGCTCCAAGGAGAGACGTGCCTTTCTTTTACCAAACTGCGGGGCGTGTTACTGTGCAGACACAGACTCTGCAGTCTCCCTTTCTGGGAACCGTATCCGTGCAGAAGGGAACTGGGGAGACGGAACACCTCATCTTCCCCTGACACTGCTGCTGCCCTGCTTCTGCTACATTCAAAGCAATGTAGAGGGAAGGGAACAGGATGCAGCTTGCTGAGGAGTAGCAGGGAGGAAGGGCCTTGTGTCAAACCAGCCCTGCTGGAAGGGGCCGTAATGGTATGCAGGAGAACGTTTGTCCAATGAGGATACAGAGGAGCAAGGTAACGGCAGGAAACAGCCTCAGATCTGCCCTGGGCTCCAAGGTGACAGAGTATGTGACAACCGCAGAGGCCTTTATAAGAACCATAGTGGTTCTGGGGTACAACTGCTGCTGACCAGTTGGGCTTTGGGTTAAATCACTGAGTTTTAATTCTGCAAGACTTTTAAGCCTTTGGTCAATACTCTTTGCTTTTGGTGTCCACCTTCAAGCTCAGAAGGGCCTTCAGTAAATCCAGCCCGAGTGCCAACAGGCCGCGTCCACATGCAGGTGTCCTGTGCAGGGCCCCACTGTTAGAAAGGCCCTGCAGCTTGGTGAAATGCTCTACTGTCACTGTTTGAAATTCCTAATAAGTTTTGAACAAGCGGCTTATATTTTCAGTTTATATCGGGCCCTGCAAGTGATGTAGCCAGTCTTGAAAACCATGGATAGCCATCGGACTTCCCTGACCTCGCTTTCTGATGATGTCTTCGTTTCCTTCCAATTAAAACAAAATTCTGGAAGTAGTGGGACCAACAAAAATTAGTAACTGGACCGACAGGTCCAAGCGTGGTGGGCCCAGAGAGAAGAATTGTCCCCTGGCCTGCCTCCAGGGCTCTCTGGAAAGGAGTCCAAGGAACCAAGGTTGGGGGCTATGATGGGAGCCAGCTGTGCACCCTCAGGTATCTTTGTAGGATTCAGGGAGCCCTCCAAGGCCCCATACTCCAGTGGCAACATTTGTCCCTCCACCAGAAGCACATGACTGACTGAAACTTCTCCACCTCCTAATGTTTGGGAATCTATTCCATTCTGTCCATTTGGCCTGAATTTAATGGCTATTCACTGTGTCCACAGGATACTGTGTTAGGGCCAGGAGGGGAGGGACCAGTGGTATGGGATATACACAGTCCCACGGCTACAAAGGATGTTATTGGAACAAGTGGTGGAATTTGAGTATAAACTGTTTGTGAGATAGTATTATTACACCAGTGTTAAGTTTCTTGGGTGTGATCATGGAATGTCTGGTTACGAAGGACAGTGCCCCTCTTCCTGGTAGACACGTGCTAAAGAATTTACAGGTGAAGTTTCATGAAATCTGCATCTGATTTTCAGATGATTCCAAAGGAAAAAAAAAAAACATATATGTACATAGAGACATAAAAGGTATCAGTGTTTTGTAATAAAAAGGCATGTTTATCATACTAATGTTTCCCGGAGTCTAAATACCTGTTTCTCCTGAATATATTATATGACATAAGAAAAGTATAATATAGTTACAATGAACAAAATAAAAGTATAATATAGTTATATGTTATATAATTATAGTATTTATAAAAATACAAACCTATATATTGAGAAAGATTAAGATAGAGGGAGAGAGCAAAGAAGAGATAAAGCAATTGTGGGAAAATGTTATTGATTGGTGAAACCGGTTGAAAATGTTCAATTTTCCTTTGGTTTGCTATTTTTCTAGATGAAATGTTGGGAGGGAAAGTGCACTATCTATCCCGGTGAGGTTATCATCACAGGGAGGCAGGACGGCATCCATCTGTCTTCCTTTGGGTCTCCCCAAAAGTAGATCCTGAGATAAAGCTTCAAGTGCAAGTCATTCATTGGGGGGTGATCGTGGGGGAAGGGAAGCAAGACGATGGGAGAAGGCCGTTAAAAAGAATGTTACCAAGCCAAACATTACTGGGGGACACTGCAGCCAAGTAGAACATCCCAGAAGAGAGCCGGGGTGTACCTACGCTAGGGCAGTCACAGGTTGTGGGCTGCCCCATGGGTGTGGGCAGGGGAGGCCACAGCAGCCCAAGAGAGGCTCCGCAGGAGTCAGCATGCGGGTTGGGCATGGCCACTCACCAGGAGGCCTGGCTTCTCCTCCTCGGCCATCCAACCACCCGGTCACTCAACCTCGGGGTCAGGCCCCTGTGCTAGGCGCTGGGGAAATAATATTCATTAAGGCAGGTATAATCCCCACTCCCCCAGGGGAATATGAAGGTGGGGGGAGACAAAAACTAAGCATGCAGAGATTTACAACAGTGGGGAAATTACGATCCATCCATTCATCTGGTCCTCAGACTTTTACTAAGCACCTACCATGTGGTGGTCACAATTCTTAACATGGGGATGAAGCAAAAATTATGAGTCTTCAAGCAACTGTTGGTTTTTTCAGTTTATAGGATTTTTTTTTTTAATTAAGGAAAAGAAGTCCTTACTGCTCCAGATGGGTGATGAGGCTTTGAAATCCAGCTGTAGGGAAACTAACAAACGAGCCCATCATTTACATATGGTTAGAGAAGCCCCTCTCTTCCCTCTCCCCTTACCCTCACTGTACCCAGGATGTTAACTCAGCCTGTGAACTGACCCTGAGGAATGTCCTTCAATAAACTGCATGCCCCAGAAAGAAATGCAGCAGAAGGATGCACTGTGGCTCCAATTCTGAGACCTTGGCTTTTCTGGGTGGTGTGGCACCTGCAGAGCCCTGACGCCCCCAGAGGGAAGAGGGTGCCTGGGTCCACCTGCAGGAATCACACCCCCTTCCATTTCTGCCCAGCTACCTCTGGCAGCCCTGAATGTTGCCCCCTTAGTGTGTTTTTAAAAAAAATGGAGACATCCACACAATCTGGCTCAATGCCCTCCTCAACACCAAATAAATTATTTGTATGAGATTTGTCATTTAACTGATGTTGGCAGAATGTGATGTGATTGCAGCATCCACTGCTAGTTTTCGGTCATAGCATCTGTCCGTCGGGAAACAAAGACAGTTACCCCTGGGGCACACATTACAGACATCAAACCCTGGACTTTAGGTTGTTATTCAACAACAACAACAACAAAAGAGAGGCAGAAGGTACAGCTTCGAGGATTGCAGACCTATTTGAGTTGGTTTTTTTCCCCACGTGGTGTGGAGCGAATCCTTTGCTTTCTTTTGGCCACATCTTCCATGCTTTGCCATCGTTTGGAGTGGAGGTGGGAGGGATCTAGCAGTTTTGAAAAAGAATCTTGGGGAGAGCCATCCGTCTGGGTCAGGCAGTGGTCTCCGCCTGTGCTGGGCTGGTGGCGGGACAAGCAGCAGCCCTACCCTTCGTCGGGCCAGCTCTGCGCAGCCCACACCCTACATTGTTTTGGGCTCAGTGGTCTCCTCAAAGCTTTTCTTGTTCCTTTGGCAAACAATTTGCCTTGAGTCCTGCGGGCCCTGCATCTACCTGTTCAGGGCCACCCCAATGAAGCTGAGATAGGACCTGTCACCTGGAGCTGAGTGTCAGCAGCAGCCCCCAGCTGGGCCTCACCTCCCTCTAACCTCTGCGCACAGCAGTCTGGGGAGCCTCTTGAAATGCACAGCCGCTTCTGGGGGCTTTCCTGCCGAACACTTCCAGAGTTTCCTGTGCTCCTTGGGATGAAGCCCTTACTCCTTGGCACAGCATCGAAGTGCCCCCCACCCATGCCCGCGCTCTAGCTCCCTTTCTCCACCTCTGCACTCAGGCAAACCCAACTCCCTGCTCTGCCCCAAGCACACCAAGACATCTGCAAATGCCCTTCCTTTTACTAGGAAAGGACTCCTCCCTTCCAGTCCCTCTTTCGACCCTAGACCACTCTTTCCATTGAACCAATTTTTCCTCTTCTTTTGAGACTTGGCTTAGATGCCACCTCCTCCAGCTAGCCTTTCCTGAGCCCTTACACTTGGGTGAGATGCTCCTCCCACCAATGCTCACTATCTGGTCACAGTGGCCTTGCCCCATGAGTAGAGCATGCTTGTTCCCATGTCCACCCTCCAGTTGATGGGCTCTTTGTCTTATTTTTAACTGGCACTGTTTCAAAGAGCTCCTGGTGTGGAACACAGGCTCCATAAACATGTGCAGGATAAATGGGTGCATAAATGAATGAAGGGTAGGCATTCAGTCCACCGCTGAAATGAGGGTTCTACGTCAGTGCTGAGTGGACTGTGCTCTGCCCACTGGTTACCAGTTTGCAACAAATTAAGTATAAAGGGACACCTGGGTGGCTCAGCAGTTGAGTGCCTGCCTTCGGCCCAGGGTGTGATCCTGGGATCCAGGATAGAGTCCCACATCAGGTTCCCCTCATGGAGCCTGCTTCTCCCTCTGCCTGTGTCTCTGCCTCTCTCTCTGCGTCCTCATGAATAAGTAAGTAAAATCTTTAAAAATTAAAAAAAAACCAACAAATTAAGTATAGAAACTGAGAATAAGTGTTCAGAAACCTTTACAACAATTTAACTGAGCACTGTCGTGCCTGTTCAATCTAACAGCAAAAATGTCCAGCTTGTATTTTGCATGCCTTTGTTATGTATATTCATATATACATTTTTTTCTATTTTATGGATGAATTGGTCTGCAATGGATAGAATCTTAAAAAAAGTCTTTATGCAGATATTTTGAGGGGCACTGTTCTACATCCTTCTGGGGATGATGACATGGAAGCGGGAAGGGGGCAGATAATGTGGTGTGTGTCTCTGTGTGTGGGTGCTTGTGGGGTGCTTGTGGGGTGGGGAAACAATAGGAAAGGGAAGAATCAACCTGACTGAATATGAGTTTGCAGGGAATGCTTTTCCCATATGATGCCATCAAAGAAAGTTTCTCAGACTCCAACAGTTCAGACAACAAACAGCTCATAGAACAGTCTGCTGAACCCTGAGCCCCAAAAGGAAGAATAAATTGTGGCTATTAAGATCATCCTATTCCACTAACTGACCCAGACTGCCCCGTGTCAGGGGACCCACACCATCAAAATGGGTCCCTCTCAACCACACCGGAGACATGATTTTTAAATTTGTTTCCTCACTTTCCCCAAATCTGGCTTCCATTAGAGAACTATTTCCCAAATTAACCTTTGTGCCCTTGCAAGTAAAGAATGCAGGAGATTTCCACCAACTATTTTCTCCTGTTTTGAACATGCCATGTGCATTTAAAAGGAGGCAGAGATTTCCAGGACAGAAGTGGTAGCGAAGGCATCGCTTCTTTGAAAATCCGCACAAAATTTTTGTAATGAGAGGCACCTCTTTGCTCCCCAGGTGGTCCCTCATGGTTCCATCCCGAGGCCAGCATTTAATTGATGCTAAGGCATTTCACATTAAATCACCTTCCAAGTGCTGAGCAAGTAGAAAAATGATGTCCATGGAGCCGAGAGGCTATGTGGTTGGGGACCCAGGTAACGGATGAACTTTATCTGTGTTCGTGAGGAGAGATGGAATGAGTCACTGGTGGCCCCAGAAACACTGAGTTATCATTCTTCACACTTGTTAAGAAAAAGGTCAGAACACAAGGTAGTGATCATGCATTCGAGGCTCACGTTCAGTCTCCTCAGAAACGCTTTTCTTAGCTGTGGCCTCCAGAATCAGACACATTGGGTTAAACACATGTTAGTGGAAAAGTTCAAGGCCCAAGGTGTAATTTTAGAAACTCTGAACCAAGTTTCCAACTCAGGCATTTAGGTAAATGGACACGGAGCATGAGCTTGGAATCCGATGCAATGCTATTCCCAATAGGCTGCCTTTCCCAGTCCTATATCCACATTGGTCTGTCCTAATCTGGGTGTGGCACTGACACTTGATTTGACCAACAGGACAGGAACAAGTGTGACCCAACTAAAGATCTTAAAAGTGCCTGTGTCTTGACACTTGCTTTCTTCTGCTACTCTTTAGAACACATAGGCTAGTCCCATGTAAACAAGCCCAGGCTAGCCCACGGGAGGCTATGAGGCCATGTGGAGCAGAGATGAACCATCCCAGGCAAAGCCCTTCAAGATCAACTCGCCTGAGCTCTGATAGATATGTGTGTGGCCATGCTAACCCCAGAAGAGCCTTGGGAGAGTAGTCAGGCCAGCCCAGACAAGATGAACCACCCAACCGACTCACAGAATCATACAAAATAACAACCGTTTGTTGTTTTAAGCCAGTCAGGTCCTTTGTTACCTAGCAAAAGCTAACTGATACACAATCATTCATTCATTCATTTGTCCATTTATTTAGTTGACAAATATTTGTTGAGTGTTTCCTGTGGGATTACTGTGCTAAGCACAGAGGCAAGTGAGCTTCAGCCATGAACCTTTTGAAACCAAGGATGTAGCTTATTTGTATCTGTATCTTGGGCCTAATGTACAAAAACTTTGTCTTATAAATACACGACTTGGAATAAATCCCAGGGGGAGAATTATAGATCCCAAACTTTAAAAGCACATATTGCTTGACTCAGCAGTCCCACTTGTGAGAATTTAAGGGAATATTTTCTGATGTGTGCAAAAATTTAATTACAAAAATGTCCTATCATAGCCTTGTTTACAGTAGCTTCATTTGATTTGGTTGAAAACATATTGGTTCCAATTGTGGTTTCATCTCTGACAATTTGGTTGAAAAGAATATCACCAATCATGGGTAAGGATAACTTTGATTCACAGTAAGGTAGCTTTATGACTTTTGTGTATCTGTAGACACAAAACATGTAAATATTTTTTCAGAAATATTAGGGTCTTATTTTTTTCTACTTTTAAGATTTCTAATTCTTTTTCAGCCAATTAATCATGCTTCCTGCTCTGCTAATAAGATGAAGCAGAAAAGCACACTCTGTGTCTATCAGTTAGGATTTAATTTACTTTATTTTTTTAAAGATTTTATTCATTTATTCATGAGAGGCAGAGAGAGAGAGAGAGAGAGAGAGAGAGAGGCAGAGACGAAGACCGAGTGAGAAGCAGGCTCCATGCAGGGAGCCTGACGTGGGACTCGATCCCTGGTCTCCAGGATCACACCCTGGGCCGAAGGCAGCGCTAAACCGCTGAGCCACCCGCCACCCGGGATTGTCCTCAGTTAGGATTTAAAAGGCCACACAGTCATAAAATGAATGTGTATCATTATATGTACCATGGTAGAGCTGTGGTGGGTAAACGTGCCTCTGTTTACATCAAAAGATAATCAAAGTTGCCAGAGAAACAGAAGAGAGGAAAGGAGGGAGTGCAGAGTGAGAGGTTTTTAAGGAGTTGTTTCACGTGATCTGTGGGAGGTTGCCAAGTCTGAAATTTGTAGGCCAGGCTGGCAGGCTGAGAAGCGAGGCAAGATTTCTACGTTAGAGCCTCAAGACAGAGTTCCTTCTTCTTCAGGAAATCTGTTTTTGCTCTGAAAACTTTCAACTGATTGGATAAGGCCCACCCAAATTATCAGGGGAAATCTCCTTAAAGTCAAGTCCTTGCAGATATGAATCACAACTACAAAATCCCTTCAGAGCAGCATCTAGACTAGTATTTGACCAAACACCTGGGCTCCACAGGCTAACTAAATTAACATATCAAATGCAATCATCACTGTCATGATGTAAGTTGAAAAAAAAATCAAGTTACCAAATAGAATAAGTCAGACCTATTTTTAAAGCTTAAAATAATAATATATACATACAGAAAAGAAACCAGGAAAGGTGAACACAAATATGTCAACAATTGTTGTCTCAGAGAGGGTTGGATAGTTGTTGGTCTCTCTTTTTTCCTGGTTTGGTTTTGTTGTTGTTGTTGTTGTTGTTAGTTTTTTGTTTTGTCTTGCCAGTAAAGAGAAGGCTTTGCCTGAAGGACAACAAATACAGAAAAGAAACTCTGAATTAAAGAATCTTGCCAATGTCTTTTATCCATAGCCCACCAGGAACATACCTGTCACTGAAGACGGTGCATCTACCCTTGGATGGCTCAGTGGTTGAGCGTCTGCCTCTTAGCTCAGGGTGTGATCCTGGCGTCCAGGGATCAAGCCCCGCATCAGGCTCCTTGCAGGGAGCCTGCTTCTCCCTCTGCTTATGTCTCTGTCTCCCTCTGTGTCTCTTGTAAATAAATACATAAAATCCTTAAAAAAAAAAGTAAGGTGCGTCTACCATTGCAGTGAGGAGAAACACAGACTGTGGGTGTTAGAAAGAACCTAGTGGGGACGGCTGGGTGGCTTAGCAGTTGAACGTCTGCCTTTGGCTCAGGGCATGATCCCGGAGTTCCGGGATGGAGTCCCACGTCGGGCTCCCTGCATGAAGTCTGCTTCTTCCTCTGCCTCTTTCTCTGTGTCTCTCATGAATGAATAAATAAAATCTTTAAAAAGAAAAAGAAAAAAAAAAGAAAGAACCTAGTGTAGGATTTGGGCTTCAGATGGGTGATTTGGGGGAAGGTGAAGGAAGCCGGCTCACTCAGAGAGCAGAGGCAACTCTACCATTGGGCATGACAATAAATCCTATCTCTATGGAAGGTGGACAAAAGCTATAATGGATAAAGCAGCAGCAGTCACTCCTGTTCCTGAGAGAGGGACATGTTCGGCATTTTGTGGGTTGCACAGTGACCATGTGTTTTGATTGACTTTATTATGGTCACAGGGTGACCTCGTCTGATATTGTGTTCTGTGAGATTGTGTCTGTCCAACAGGAGAACAATATAGCCTCGCTGTAAATGTCAGACCAGTTCCCGGATGTCAGAGTTGCTTTCTTTTCTTTTTTTCAACCCAGATAGGGAAGAGAGTAGGAGCTTTATTTGCACTTTTAAAAAAAGATCAGGTTTATTTTTAGCCACTGATTCTTTCTCTGCTTGTTTAGCCATATTTTCCTGAAAGTTTTTATTTAGCAAACTGAACACCACGGCTAATTTTTTGATCACTGGAGCACACATCATAAACTTTGAGGGCTCTACACAAGACATACAATGATGAACACTTAAATTGTTTCCAGCATGCAGGTGATGGTAGTTTATGTTGTTTCCTTCTTAATCCAATCCCAAACAGAGCATCCTTGATTGGAAATATGGAGACATTTAAAAGTAGAAAAGTATGAAACAAACAAAAAACTTCACATAAAAAAAAAAAGTACAGAGAAGAATTGCTGAGAGATGCATAAAAAGCTGCAAAATCATGCCAGGCAAAATTTCCCCGTGGCACACAAAAATCTTTGCATAAACATAATGACTAAAACTTTTCATTATCAGAGAATTCAACATCCTAACCACGCTGGCAGCTTAATGAATTTACTTTTTGCCAAATTGCTTCTGACCAAATTGTCTGCTCTGATGTATAATAGTAAAATAATCTGAGATAACCTAAAACATCCAGCAAGGTTAGTAAAGAAAGCGACATAAATCATGGCTCGTCAGTACGCGTGCCATGTGTGCGTTTAAAGCAGTGTAAATACACATTGATTTTGAGAGGAGGAAGTGAATCCTTGTAAACATTGAAGAAGCAGTTACAGGTACAAATAAGCCCAAAACAGTGGACCATGAGGCCAACTCTAGGACTTTGGCCAAAAGTGACAGACACTGTCTTCTCTTAAAAATCACTCACGTTTCTACTGTTTATTCAGTTCATCAAGCCTAATTATTCCCCATCAGGCTGGCTGTTTCAGAACGTAAGTATCAAGTGGAAAGCAAATCCACTTAGTGCTGAAAGGATAAGGGTGACTCCAAGGATATACCACCCAGTCAAGTCTCCAGGAAGAAGAGGCTGAAGAGTCCACTTGTGTCAACCCAGGAATGAAGTGCTTTCTCCCTGAGAGAGATTTCACTCTTTAAATAAGCCATAATGCCCTCCTCCTCCTGGACTTCGGTTCAAAAGATTTTTTTGAACAGCTTTATTGAGGTATAGCTGACCTACAATAAACCACGCATCTGATGAGTTTTGATCTCTTGGTATACTGTGTAACTGTAATTACTGTCAAGATAAGGAACATATCCATTCCCTCCAAGAGTTTCCTCATGACCGTCTATTCTCTCCTCTCCACTCCTTCAGGCAACCACTGATCTGCTTTCTGTCACTATAGATTAGTGTGTTTCCTCTGGAATTTTATATTGTTGCCAGTGTCAGCAATTCATTGCTTTTGATTGCAGCATACTGGTACCTCATAGGGATGCACCACCTTTTATTTATGTATGCACTGGTTGATGGACAATTGGATTATTTCTAGTTAGGGACTATTAGAAGCAAAGCTGCTAGGGGCACCTGGGTGGCTTAGTCTGTTGAGCAACTGACTCTTAATTTTGGTTCAGGTCATGATCTCAGGGTCCTGGAATGGAGCCCTGCATCGGGCTCTGTGCTCAGCCAGGAGCCTGCTTGAAATTCTCTCTTTCCCTCTTCCTTCCTCTGCCCCTCCCCCTGCTCTCTCTCTCTCTCTCTAATAAATATAAAAATCTTACCAAAAAAAAAAAAAAAAGAAGAAGAAGAATAAGAAGAAACAAAGCTCCTATAACATTCATACACAGGTCTTTGTGTGAACATATACTCTCCTTTCTCATAGGTGAACATCTAGGAGTAGAATGGCCAGATCATATGGTAAGTGTGTTTAACTTCTTAAGAAACTGCCAAACTGCAGGGTGTGAATGTCTTGACTTTGTAAAGTCTTTGGTAAAGATTTTATTTATTTAACAGAGTGAGCACAGGCAAGGAGAGCAGCAAGCAGAGGAAGGAGAAGCAAGCTCAATGCAAGACTCGATCCCAGGACCCTGGGGATCATGAGCTGAGCCAAAAACAGATGCTTAACTGACCTAGCCACCCAGGTGCCCTTGACTTTATTTTATTTATTTTTTTAAATTTATTTTTTAAAAAGATTTTATTTATTTATCCATGAGAGACACAGAGAGAGAGAGGCAGAGACACAGGCAGAGGGAGAAGCAGGCTCCATGCAGGGATGCCGACGTGGGACTCCATCTGGGACTCCAGGATCACGCCCTGGGCTGAAAGTGGTGCTAAACCACTGAGCAACCCAAGCTGTCCTTGACTTTATTTTAAATCCAGGTAGAAGTCCCTAGGAGGGCTGCCCTGTGCCTAAGCATCTTGAAGAGTAGAGCCGGGTAGAAAGGGGCTAAAATGGTTAGGAGGGAACCAGTGGGGTGGTGGGCCCTGCATCCAGGCCATGCTCCTGTGAGCCCAGCCTGCATGCACATGTGGAAGTGGACAGGCATGAGAATTCCAACAATGCAGTGTTGCTGGTGTCAATAAATATTTGTGGAATTAATAACTGAGCATCAGGGGAGGCTGAACAGGAAGAGGTAGAGGGCTCGGGTTCTGAAGACAGAGGAAAAGAGCCTGTGAGAGAGAGGAGTGGAAACTCATTGGCAGGGCTGACACCAACTGTCATTTGACAAAGTGCCTTGCATCAGGATTGCAGTGCCTTTGCAATGCTGGGGAAGTGACATCCCGAAGGCTTGTGTTCTCAGTCCTGCCAAACAAATTGCTGTTTTTAAATCTCACGGTTAAAGAGGTATTTGATGTCTCTTGAGCATGTGGTCAGTGGGTTTTCTGATGAGAATCCACAAACAGATGTAACACAAAATAAGCCAAATAAAGAGGCGACTTGCCAGGCTCTCTTCTCATGCACAGCCCACCCTCCTCCCTGGCCCACCTTCCAGACCCTCTGCACCCTGCAGTCACTTTTCCCTATCTTTCCTATTAGTTGGAATCACTGGCTCTGGTGGCTCAGTCCAATCAACTTTCTCAGAGCTGGTTCTCCTGGTCTCATGGCATCATTTGGTCCTGCCACCTAACCCCTCCTCTCTTCCCAAGGCTTGCAGCCACTGTCCTCCTACCTAGTTCTACGCCCACAAGCCGATGGCCCTGGGAAGCCAGACTCTGAGGTGAAGAGGATGAGGGAGTACTCTCAACACCAGCCCTCCTGGAAGGG
Organism: Vulpes vulpes; assembly: GCF_048418805.1. Lineage (NCBI taxonomy): Eukaryota > Metazoa > Chordata > Mammalia > Carnivora > Canidae > Vulpes > Vulpes vulpes. The sequence continues at coordinate 72,663,011 of NC_132788.1, read as the reverse complement.
AGGGGATGGGGAGAAGGATTAGCCCGGGAGAGAAGTGGATCTGTAATTAGGCTCAGCAAAGTCCTCAGCCAGCCCCATAGGGCACTAGAGAGCTGGTGAAGACATTCAGGGCCTCAAGGTGAAGCAGAAGAGCCAAGTCCTTACAGTCCCTATAGATCAACCGCTGGCTGGGGGTGGCCTCTGAAAGCAAGCAGGGGCTTGAGTGAGCAGTGTTTTTTAGCTACAGGCCATTCTGGCAGCAATCCCAGCAGCGGGGAGAAGCAAGTCTTCCCTAATGGGGGGGATGTGGGTGGTACAGGACAGCTTCCACTGTACCTATCTTCTCTCCAACTGCTGCTTCCTGGTCATGGTTGGTCCCTTAACCCTGGCCGCCTATGGTCTTCTGCTCTTCTCTGTTCCCAATCTCCTTTCTGTAAATCACTACCAAGGAGAACCAACCAGGAACACTAGCTAACATGTATTGGGTGCCTGTTATGATAGATGGCAGGCACTGCACTCATCACTACCCATATATCATTTCATTTAGGTTCTCAGAAACCCAAGGGTTTCAGTGGCATTTAAACTTCATTTTAGGGGCACGTGAATGGCTCAGTGGTTGAGCATCTATCTGCCTTTGGTTCAGATCGTGATCCTGGGGTCCTGGGAACGAGCCCGTATCAGGCTCCTTGCATGGATCCTGCTTCTCCCTCTGCCTGTGTCTCTGCCTCTCTCTGCGTCTCTCATGAATAAGTAAATAAATAAAATCTTTTTAAAAATAATAAACTTCATTTTATAGTCAAAGAAAATGCTGGAAGTCTTCCTACAAAAATTGTTTCACCCATGTTGCCTCCTACCTCACACACCCCTGATGGTTCCCACCTATGGGCAGAATAAAAGCCCAGCATCCTAAGTCAGCATGTAGCCGTGTACTATTTGCCTTGAGTCTCCTTTTTTCACAATGCTTCCTTCTTCACTCCTGCCGAACTGCTCCTTTTGCTAGTCCCAGCTTATCTGGGCTGTTCCAGCCTGCTTCTAGACTAGCTCGGCTTAGCTGCTTGACCATGCCTATCCATTCATTCTTCCTTCTTTCCCTTACTCATCTGCTTGTTTACTACAGACCTACCATACATGAGGCTGTGTGCTAGGTGCTGGGGACACAGTGCTGACCAGACCTGGCCTGTCTGCCCCTTTGGAGTCTTACAGGCTAATAAGAAACACAGACATTATTCAAATGTTTGCCAAAACTTTGACCAGGGAGCCTCAAGGTGTGTTGAGAGCTTTAAAAACACCCAATAGAGCAGTACCAAGCACCTCCAGGAGCTGGACACTCTTGGAAGGCCACGGATATGGCTGCTTATTTCAACTGCCCCCTGTCTTCATACCCCACTTTCTTCACGGGCTCTACACATTCCCGCCTTTTGGGTCCTCAGTGTCCTTCTCCAAGCATCTAAACCACTCAAATCATCTACAGCCTTGCTTTCTTACTGTAAAACACCGTCTTTCGCAGATCAATTTTAAGAGTCTTGTTAATAATAGTTATTAATCTGAGGGCTCATTCTGTGTCAGGTTCTCTATATGCATCAGCATTGCTCACTAATTACAACAACCCTCACAGTAACCCTGCTTCTCCTCATCATTGCCCCCCTCACTGCCTCAGCCGATCCTGAGCAGGGACTCGGGTACAAGTAGTTTATTCAGCAGTTGGAAGAAACAGGGGCAGAGCAGTGGAGAAGACAGTCAGTAAAAGGTGTGGTTATCAAGCAAGTTAACCTCCTGGGAAGCTGGAGCTTAATCCTGCTGGGAAATCCTGGGAAATGGTGTGGAATGCACACACCTCAGGGTCATCAAACACAAGGGAGTCAGGGTACTCACCAGTTCCCATCAGACGTTGGCTGGTGGAGAGCTGTGAGTGGGGGCGGGGTGGGCCTTAATTCCTGGGCACTTCCAGCCCCTGCAGGGCAGGTGAAGTGAGGGTGGGCAGTCAGAGAAAGCCCTCAGACAAAGAAACACAAGCACCGGGTGCACCAAGGTGGGCTTTTTGCTCCCATATTACAGATAAGGAAACTGAGGCTTGGGGTAGCTGGCCCACAGGCACATGGCTAGGAAGTGTCAGCGCTGACACTTGCTGGAGTCTTTCTAGTTCTAAAGCAACGTAACATGCCCCTCGAGAGGCGTTATCCTGTCTTATCCTTCAGGACCCTTTCCAGCCCTTTGCACGAGGCTAAGAACCCAGTGGAGATTCCCCAACTGCTTCCTGACTGATGAGCCTTAGCGGCGGCGAGGAGCTTATTAGACCCACAGAATAACAAGCTCTTAAATGTGCCTCCTTCCTTCATAATGGCCCGTTTTATCTCCCGCTTTCTGAACCAGCTCCCGTGCTTCTCAGATCCTTTCTTACCCTATCACCTCTGAGACTCTGTTTGCAAACAGGGAAACTGAGGCACGCAACTGTGGATGGCTCCCCCTCACGCAGTGGGAGCCAGAACTGAGTTCCTACTCCTGGCCTCCAGCAAAATCGAAGTGCCCGGCCAATCCTTGTTTTTCCTCCATGAAATTCCCCTAACTCGATTAAAGGAGAAAAAAAAATCAATCAATTTACATGGTAACAGAAAAGGACAGGGTCATGTATAAAATATTCCCCCATCTGTACGGGAGGGCACGGCTTACACGCTTCAAGAGCACAGCCGAAGGCTCTGGGGATTTGTTTTTCTTCCCCTGACCCGAGGACTCTGATCTCTCACTTAACCTCTGACCTCTTCAATTCAGATAACCAGGGAACTGGCAGCTGGGGCTAGAGGCGCTCGGAATGCCACCCTGCTCCGCCAGGGCCGTCTGGCCTGGGAGCCAGAACAAAGGGAGGCAGAGCCCCCACCTCCTGTCCCCCACGCCCCCACCCCCCCAGCACTTTAGAGCCCTGGCTCCCAGGACTGCAACCAGCCCATAGGGACCCCAGCCCATAACCACTTCCCCACCAGGCCCCCCACCTGGCAGCACAGGGGGCCACCTCATTACAGCTAATGCCATTTAGAGCCTGCTTTGTGCAGGAGGAAAAATAATAAACAACACGAAGCCCTGGCTTTGACTCCATTTTAAAAACCCAAGCTAAAACAGGCTTCACCAAAGATCCATGACCTCCCTTCCTTGGTCTTTTTTTTTTTTTTTCCCTTTCTCAGGCTTCATTTAAAACAAGGCCAGAGCCTGGATTTTTAACAGCAGCTACTTAGAGGTGGGTACGAGCCACTTGTTTGAAATTGAATCAGCCGTTTTTATTAAACCATATATTTTCATTCTTGCCAGCAAAGCCGGGAGAGGACTTTCAAGCCTCTCTGGTGTACTTTCCCAGTGTGTCTGCACTGGCGGGGGCCTGCAGAACCAGCCCTGTCCCCCCAATTAGCCAGCTCCAATCCCATGGAGCGAGGGCTGGAGCCAACTGTGTTGCAACCCAAGAAACAATGCATTGGAAAGACCTCTTCCCCAAAAACTCACTTCTAAATGGCTCCCTTTGGCTCCCTTCCCCCACTCCCAGCCCCTACTTCCCAGCCCCTCCATCCCTGTGCGGTTGCTACCGGAGGTGAGTTGCTACTGATGACTACTGACTACTGAACCTCTGCTTTGGCAAGCGGCTATTTGCTGCCTGCTAGACAATGAGACGTCTTAGTGACAGTCATTTCTTTGGAGCCTCCAGTTTCCAGATGCATGCGGTAGGCCTTTTGTGCATTCACTCATCTTAGACGGGTGCCTGGGACTCAAGGACAGCGCATCTGTAGGTGTCATTCACAGCCAGCATGTACCAGGGACCTCCTACTGGGTGCCAAATAAATGAGCCCTGGCTCCTATCTTCATGGAGATCGTGCTACCAGAATGTGGTTTTCTACCCAGCCAACACATCGGAATCACCAAGAGAGCTTTTAAGAAAAGTTGATGCTGGGCCCTATCCCCAGTGATTCCAATTTAATTGGTCTGCATTCTTTCCAATGCTTGATCGGGCCTAAGAAGCACCGCTCTCCAGGGAAGGGTAGACAGCAAACAGCTACGCCCCAGGGTGAAGAGGGCAGGAGCAAGGGATTGTACATCTAAGGAGAGTGGGGGGTCTAACTACGACTGGAGTGAGGAAAGCTCTCTGGAGGAACAAGACCTGAAAAGACAAAGTCCATATGACAAAGACCAAGGTATTGGGAAAAGAGAAAGGGGAAGAAGATTCTAGGAGATGGGAACAGTGCTGAAGGTGAGCATCGCAAGTAGACTTCCCAGGAATTGCGTGTGGCTGGAGTTTAGAGGGAGAGAAGCCGGAGGGGACGAGGGGGACTGAACTGGAAGGGTAACTGCACAGGGACTAGTAGGGTCTGTCATCCACACAAGGGCTTTGAACTTGCCCCAGGTCAAGGGGGAGCAAAGAAGGGAAATTACCAGCTTTGCATTTTAGAAAGCCCCATGGCTACAGAGTGGGTTGGAGGGCAGCCAGACTGGAATCCAGGTGAGAAATGACCGTGGCTGGAACAAGTGGTATATTGGTCTGACTTGGGTAGGGCAGTCCCAGGAGCAGATCATGAAAGACAGTGTAGGCAGGTGTCAGAGTTGTCCCACCTAAGGAACAAAGAAGCTGGGGTATTTACCCACCAACTCCTGTCTGGCATTAGTCCAAGGCTGATCCTTGTGGGGTTAACTCCCCAGCATTCTGGCTTGCCCTGCCCCTGTTTTCAAGAGCACTCTGGCCAAAGAAAGCCCCTGGCAGAGAGTCCCAAGCACGAGCTATAGGAAGCCATCCGTGTATGTGAGAACAGGGAGTGCCAAGGGGATACGTGCAGAGCTGCCACAGTGCTGTGACTAGGTCTTTATCCGAGGAATTAGGGAATGAAACATTGAGGCCGATTACTCCTGGGAGAGGCTGGTGAGTGTGGGATGATGGGTGGGATGGCAATGAGGAGGCAAGGGGAACCACCAAGGGGAGGAGGGCAACCTCACATGTGCTGGTGGAGAGCATGAGCAACTAGGGGGGAAGCTGAAAGCGCAGGCTCAGAGTAACACAGAGGGGTACAGCGGCCCAGCAAGACCCCTCTGGGTGTCAATGCAGGGCAGGATTGTGGAATTCTGGCTGTTTGAGCTTCCTGGACTCTTGGGTTTTCAGGAGAGAGGAATTTGCATTATTTGCAGCAGGTTCATGAAGAAGTTTAACGGGCTATTCTGAACCAGCTTTAATTCTGGGTCACTCCCCCAGCCCCAACCTCATGCCTCCTCTCTCCTCTCCCCATGATATCATCCCTGACATCATCCTTGGTCCATTTCTCTTGCCTGTCCAATTTCTCAAGCCTCATCAAATCGGCTGCTCTGTTGCTTATGGATTAATTCAGGGCAAGGGAAAGATATCTATTCAAACTAACTCAAGTCCAGGAGGCCAACTTATTGGCAGGAACAAGGGCTGGGGAAGAAACTGAGGACAGGAAATGCAGTCTAGCTGCCTGAAGGTTCAGAAGCAGGAACCACGAAGACCCCTAAGAGGAGAAAGCAGATCTTTTTCATTTTTCTCTGATGCCCCCTGGACTCTCGTCTTACCCTTCTCCCTGTCCATTTGTTCCATCTCTCTCTTGCTCTTATTCCTTTCTTCTCTCTCTCTGGGATTTCTGTGGAGGTGAGCACATGGCCACTCTGACCTTGCATCACTGGCTTTAGTTTAAGCCAATATAAATGGACGTTAGTCTTTGCCTCAATTCCTAATTCTCAGGAGAGAGTAATCTGATTGGTAAATAATAGAAGAACCAACTCAAACTGGCTTTAGGACAAAAGCAAATTAATTGGCTCAAGTAATTTAGCAGTAGATGTAGGCCTCACATCCAAGGGCTCAAACTCTTTCACTGGCAACTCTTAACTCTTAGCCCTATTTTGCTTTGTGTGGGTTCCATTCTCAGGCAAGCTCCCTCTAAGTTTGGATCCTCCAGTGTGGCAGTCTCAGGAGAAAGAGGACTTCTTTCTGCCAGAAGGTCCAATCAAATTCCTTGGACTGACTCTCGTTGAGTGGGCCAGGATCACAACCTCATTGCTAAAACCAGTCACTCTGTCCAGGGGATGGTTGGCCAGACCTAGTACCAGGTGAACTCTGAAACCAAGTGGATTGAGAGTGGGAGAAGCATGTTCCCCCAAAGGTAAATGAGGGGCTGGTATCAGAAGAAAGAAGCATGGATATGAAAAGGCCAAAGTAAACAGCCAACATGGCCACCGGGGTGACGCCATGCCTTCAGCCTACCTGAGAGCTCTGAATAAGGCAGTTTCCTTACGATGAAGTGGGAACCAAAGCAGTCACTGAACCTTCCTGTCAATGTTATCTGAGCAACTTCTCTGAAATCTGCCTCTGCCTCTCCAAGCCCCGGGCACCAGCGAGTGCTGCCCACCACCACATATGCACTGATATGGCCATTGTCATTGCTACATTATTGCACTATTGCTCTATCTGGGGTAAGTAGCCACAGGCCCGAGTCCTCCGACCCAGGCCACCCCACGCCTCTCTCCTGGAATCCCCAGACTGCAGTTGTCTAGCCAATCAGGAGTTCATGCCGAACACAGCAGGGCCACCAAGACCTCATTCCAGCCCCTTCTGATTGGCTGATCTCATAATCTACTGTCTCCTCGCTCTGCGGCCAACAGTTCAATATTTCAGACTTCATCCTGGTTCTAGCAATAGTTTCCTATCTGTTCTCCCTCTTTCCACTCTGTCCTTCATGCCCTGTAGTCTGTCATTCACACAGCTGCCAAGAGCTCCCGAAACCCTGAGCTGAGCTTCTCACTGGCCTCCTTTCATCCTCCCAAGCACCAAGTCCTACCTCCGTACAGGTGTCTGCCTGGCCCTCGTGATCTGGTGGCAAAGGCCTTTCCAGCCTCTTCCTCCATCTGCTGGCACCCAAAGTGCCTTCCCTGGGTGTGTGCTTCTCCCTGTGCCTCTGCCCTCTATCCTCTACCCGATAGGCTTTACACAACTATCCATGGTGACACCACAATGCATCCCACATGGGCTTGAAGGAGGAGACCGCAGCAGGAAGCAGAGAGAAGCAAGAGAGACCAAGAGAGCCGCTCTGAAAATGCAGACAGAAACTCCGCCGTAGGAGCCACTTGACCCCAACTCGAGGAACCCCCTGGAGGAAGACTCCTGGAGTATGAGCAGAAAGCACAGGGATGAATGCAAGGAAGCTGCCCTGATGCACTGTGATGTCAGGGAAATCAGTCTCAAGCAGCCTTCCCTTTACCGAGTACCTTCCACATCTGGCCTGGGAAGCACAGACCCCTTCCCCGCCTGATCTCAGTCCTCACCTCCACCTTCGTCTGCTAAGAGTTCTATGCCCATCGTGAGGAAATGGGCAGGATCTAAGAGGACGGGCGAAGAGGAAGAGGAATGCCCTGGCTTCCCTACCAACCTGCGGGGGCAGCAGGTGGGTCCCCTCGGGGAGCCCCTGGCCACACGGAGGCTGCAGCTTATACACAGGTAAATACGGTAATTCTTTTCGTCCACCTCCCCAGTCCCAGCAGCAGGGATATGAATTGATTGTCAGAAGCTGTTTAAGGGCCTGTGATTGAGGAGATGATCTGAGATAAGCTGCTCCAGTGAAATAAAGGCCAACAGCTGCCTGCTTCCACGTCAGCCGCTGCGCTTTTCTCAAAGGCTGCTCTGTGCTTGGGGCCGCCCCCACCCGCCCCACCCCCAGGAGGCAGGGAGCGCTTGGCACCCTTCGGGGGAGGGAGGCCCGATCTGGTGACACACGAGATACTGAGGACTAAACCTGAGGGGGTCGGAAAGTGCATCAGGGGCTGGGCATGTGGGCTTCCTTTTCTTCCTCGTAGGCGGGGCCTCGATTGTGAATTAGAATGTCCTGAGAATCTTGCCACTGGAAGGAAGAAGGAGGGACTGGGGAGACCCAGCCCTGCCCCAAGCCAAAGCATGTGAATTTCCTAACTTCACGTGGAACATTTTACTCAGGATCAGTTCTTGCATCTGAACGGCCCATCCATCCATCCATCCATCCACCCACCTACCCACCCACTTATTCACTCATTCAACATGCACAAAATGTGTGAAAGCTTGGGCTTTGGGAGTTGACAGATGCATTCCCCGGGTTTGGTCACTTCCCAGCTATGACCTCAGGCAATTCACCCAACCTCTGGGAGCCTCTGGGTATTAGGACTATTGAGATAATGCCCCCTAGAGACTGAGCTTGGTGCCTGGCATACACAAGTGAGCAATTGCAGCAGTGTGTCAGGGAGTAAAATAAGAGTTACAGGAATTTCAAATCAAAATCACAGAGCTCAAAAAAAAAAAAAATCACAGAGCTCTTTGAGGAGGCTCATGGTTTAGGACACAAATAACTATGCCGTAAAGGAGGATATTAATGTTATGAGAGGCACAGGAGAACCGGCATGGCAAGAGATTTCTTCCCACTGAAAGAAGAAGTAAGACAAGGGGATTGGGAGCGACATTTGAGCTGAACCTCAAAGGATGCGTAAGGAGAAAGGGTCTTTTTTGGGAGGATGGGATGGTGCAAATAAAGCCATATTCTTAGAACTGTTGCTTGGCAAAGTAGGCTTCCTGGACAAGCAGCCCCTGGGAGCTTGTTTGAAATGCAGATTCTCAGGGCCACCTAGAACCACTGGATCAGAATCTGCATTTGAACAACCAGGAGGTGCAGGTGCAGATGGGTTTGAGGAGCTCAAGCCTGGTGATCTCTCATCTCTGTGAAATGCCCTTTTGGCAAAAAAAGGAAGGAAGGAGGGATGATCTCCCTGCATGTTTGGGCTAACGGCAAAGGCAACACGGCAGGTCTTTGGCTGGGGTGTGCTCCCAGAACCAGGCATGTGGGGCGTCGAGCCCCAGAGGCACTGGAGGGCAGCTATTTCGGGACAGAATGTTCTCTGATGCTGCATTTGAGCCTGCTGGCTTAGGGGACTGGGATGCAGTCTTGGCCATTCACCTGCTTACTCTTTTACTCCACAAACTTTTGGGAGGCATTTTAATGGGCCAGATGCCATGCCAAGTTCTGCCCTAGTGATGGTGTGAGCCCTCAGGCACGTCACCTTCTTTCTTGGTCTTCAAGTTGTCTTCATTTGTCAAATCCAGACCATTGTGCCTTATTACCCAAAGTCGCCTCCACCGCAAACATTTCTGTTCCCCACTTTCTTTCTTTCCCAGCATTTCTGTCTTCCCTCTCCACTCCTCCCCCACTACTTTTCGCTCCAGTTTTCTTCCCTACAGCAGGGAAAATCCCCATCCTTCTCTGTCTTAGACTGGGTTCCCAGAAGCAGACCACGAAACGAAGATTCATGTGAAAGTGACTTATGAGGAAGTGGAGGCGGTGGGAAATGGGACCGGAAACAAAGCAACTCTGTCTTGCAAGGAGCCTCTCAGGGCTGTCCTTATTGGGACTGCCAGGTGAGGGAGCAAGGTGGGCCACAGGTTCGCCAGAGCTTCCCAAGCACTTCCAGCTCTCTGATGGCCCAGACAAAGCTGACTCCAGCAGCCTGAGGACAGCCCAGGAGCCCTGTGAGGGCTCTGGGGCAGGTTGGGGGCAGTGAGACCAGGGACCTCACTGGTGTTCAGGAGAACTGCAAAGAAACCGGGTGTATGGAGATCGCATGACTACCACCACTCTGTTCTCTAAGTAATTACAGGCCAGGCTCAACCGAGGTTCTTAGGGCATAATAACTATAATAACATTAAACTGAAACTTCTCCTTTATTGAGCACTTGCTTTGTGCCAAGCACTGCCCTACATAGTAACTACACAGTTCCTCATTTAATCTCTGAGGGCTTTTCAACTTTCCTAACTCCCATCCCACCCCCAGCCCACACAAGGCCACTATTTCTTTGATCTTGCCAATTGTAAACAAAACAATTAACATGTATGACGACTGTAGAAGCTTACTATGAAACCAGAATGGAGAAAAGTCTTCAGGCAAGCCAGAGCACTTGAGAAATCTTCACCCCACCCACCCTACAGACCTCCACTCATTGCCAGGGTTTTGATAATTATCTGGAAGGCAGAATGATTTGACTTCCCAAAAACTTGCACTCAGATTTTCCATTGGTCCTTTAACGGGCTTGGAAAATTCTGTGCAGCCTTGTAGATACACAAAATCACATAGACTAAATTTTATGGCGATTTAAGTCATTTTTCAAGGGTATTTTGGACCATACATGATTTCCAGCTGACTTTAGAATCCAACCCTGTGTTAAAAAGTAAGTCTGTGGCACAGTCAGTATTTCAGCACAAAGATAAGAGAACACAGGCACAGAGAGGGGATGTAACCTGGTCAGGGTCACACAGCTCATCAGGGAGACAACAGAATTGTAAACTGTGGCCAAGTAGGTACCAGCACTGTGTTCCTGATCGCAGGGCCACACTGTGCTTGATGCAGAAGAAAGAGGGGCACTCGGTACTTTCCGGAAACCGTAAGGGGCCTGATCACTCTGGACAGCGCTCTGAGCAGCCTTTGGCTCTGCCCCTCCTTGGCTCCACGGAGAGGAGATAATCCCTCATCCATCTTTACCCAGCCTCCTGTGGTCCCTATTGGCAGCAGCTGCCTGACACTGTCTCTGAAAGATGCTTAAGACTCTGCCAACCCAGTGTTTAATGCATGCAAAGCCTTTTCCAAAGAAGTCACTTAAAAAGATTACAGAGGACAGGATTGCCCCTCCCGCCTCCAGCTTAGGGAGACTTTGCAGCTGGCCTGGAGCTAAGCTAAGGAAGCAGAGTCTTTAGCAGCCTGAAAATAAAGTGAGCCTTCATTTGAGAAATCACTCAGAATACCAGCTGCAAGGGCTCAGTTCATTGATTCACTCGCCAACTACTTGCCGCACATCTACCCAGTGTGGGCACTGCACCGGGCCCTGGGGATAGACTAGGGGCGTGGCCCCTGCCCTCCTGGAGCCTATGCTCTAGGGGAAAGTGCCCACTCTGTCAGGAATCCCAACTTTGCCATATGCTTCCCCTTGGGGTGTCGGTCTTCTGTCCTGCTCTCCCATGGAGAACAGCTCAGATGCCTCTTCACTCCCCCAGCTCTTTGGGGAAGCACACAGGTTTGGTCAGGCCCTGGGGAGGGCCTCCCTCTTCCTATCTGGATGGAAGAAGAGGGGGAGAGGAGGGGAAGGAGAACAATGTGCACGCAGAGAGAGGGAAGAAAGGAAAACAGTGGAGTGTGAGAGAAAGGACAGGAAACAGAGAAAGGCTCAGGATGATGGCTCTTGTGGCCAACTTGCTGATGGAAGCTGAACGTGAGGCTGAAAAGGACTGGCTGCCCTCTCCCTTCTGACAAACCACTCCAGGTACCCAGCGCATTAAGAATGGAAGAGAAGGCGGTGGACAGGAGGAGACTGAGAAGAAGCATAACCCAACCTTGCAGCTACATTCCCCAAGGTCACTAGTCCACTCAGATTTTTTTTTAGGATTTAAAAAATTTATTCATTCATGAGAGACACACAGAGAGAGGCAGAGACACAGGCAGAGGAGAAGCAGGCTCCCTGCAGGGAGCCTGATGCGCGACTCGATCCCAGGATCCCAGGATCACGACCTGAGCCAAAGGCAGACGCTCAACCACTGAACAACACAAGCGCCCCTGATTTTTTTTTTTTTTTAATGTGATACAATGAACACTCCTGGCCACGTGCGCCAGTGCCCTAAGCCAGGGGTTAGTAACCTCCAGCCTGTGGGATGAATCTCACCTGCTGCCTAATCTTGTAAATAAAGTTTTATTGGAACATAGCCATGCTCATCTGCATATCATCAATAGCAGCTTTCGCCGCTGCAGTGGCAGAGTTGATTAGACGTGACAGAGACTGTGTGGTCCGCAAAGCCTAAAATATTTACTAGCTGGCTGTTTACAGAAAAAGTTTGCCAACCCCTGGGTGTTATTTCTAGGATCTCCAGCCTTCAGAGTTCTAAAATTGCTTATCAATTCTTCAGCACTTCCTTTAAATTCACTCATCAAATATTTATTAAAGCCTACAGTATGAGGATACTCTCTTTTGGTTGCAAGTGATGGAAAATTCAGCTCAGGTGGGCTTAAGCCAAAAAGGGGGAAGAAGATTATTATCTCCTGTAGCTGGAAAGTCCAAGGATTGTACCATAAGCAAAGCTGAGCCCAGAAGCTCAGAAAAATAGCACCCTCTGCCATGTGGCTAGACGCGACGTGCTTCTAAACAACGGAACGCAGCAAAGGTTGAGTCACTTCCACGATTACGTTACAAGAGATTGTACCCTCTGCCTCGCTAACAGACTCTACTGCCTTTTCCCCTTGCACACTTGGATGATGTAAGCAGCCCTACTGGAGAGAATATTTCCTTCTTTGTGTGGCACCCTCTGGCCAACAGTCAGCAAGGAACTGAGTCCCTCGATAAAACGGCCCCCAAGGGAACTGAGTTCTGCCAACAACCACGTGAGTCTGGAAGCACAGTTTGCCTCAGTGGAACCTTCCATTGACCCCAGCTTTGGCTGACACCTTGACCGTAGCCTGGTGAAAGAGCATGAGGGAAAGGACCCAGGAAAATATGCTCAGGTCCCTGACCCATTGGAACTCTATGATAACAACTGTGTGTTGTTTTAGGCCAATCATGTAGGGATTTGTTACACAGCAACAGATAGCTAATGCATTCCCCAATCTCCAAGGGAGGCTGGGAAAGCAGTTTTTAGTTTGGCATGTTGCCAGTACCAACTGGCTTTCAGTTATCAATAAATGAAGAGGAGAAAGCATATTTTTGGTCAAGTAGCAGTTGTCTCCTAGAAGCCATGGAAATATTCCTAAGAGGAGAAGCTGACATCGTGGATTGGGATTGTGGCAGTGGGAATGACAGGTAGCAAATGGATTCCTGACCCCTTACTACTTTTAGAACTGGATTCCTTTAGCTCAATAACAACTGCTTATTACCAGTCTGCAAGGTCCCCTCAGTCCCTCTCCTACATGACCTGGTTCCCGCACAGAGTTCCTGAACAGGAGCTCAAAGAAGAAACACAGGCGTAGCAGGAAAACAGACTGTGGACACAAAGCCGTGGCTAGTTCAAAATCACGCCTTTCCTCTTTTTCCACCCTATTGATCTCATTTCTTGTAGGATCCGGTGGAGAAGTGACATCTATTTCCTGGACAGTGTGGAACGTCTGGGATTCCAGAGGCGGAAATGAAACTTCGCCTTTAAGGCATCTGCAGGAATGAAAAGAAACCCACATCCCTTTAAACAGTCCAGATCTGGGGGTCTGGACGTGAACTTTACGGTTAAAAATCCAGCTAGCCCAACCCTTCTGAGTCTTTACTTGGGGAGTTTGGAAAATGCATAATTTTAAGTGAGGCTGAATTTATGAGCATTGTAGTTATAGCAACAGACACTTCAGCTTCTGGGAGGCAGGTCCATGAGACTGTTATGTAACAGTCAACTTCGTGGTAAAAAATGCAGGAACACCAGGGCTGCTAAAAAATATATAATAGGACCCAGAGAAAAGGGAAATGGCAGGCAAGAGGGAGAAAAATGAAGGCTGGAAAGGCCTTTTCAGAGAAGAACATGATGAATCTTTTTGTGAAGGAGCAGGGGCTTCATTTCGCAGGCTCACTGCTGCCAGCTGAGGCATGTAGGAAGAAACTCATCAGACAAAAGAGCAGACAAAACTATGGATGCAGCGCTCGGGGCCTGCCAAGCTGAGGATTAGGAAACAACAGAAAACACATGGATGGTGGAAGGAAGCGCTGTCTTGGATCTTTCAACCAGAGCAGACCAAAATGAAGGCACGGGCCATTCTCGGGGTGCTTTCTGCCCTGCAGCTGCTATATTGGCCTCTGGCTTCCCTGATTCTGAGGTGGTCCCCACTGTCCTGGTGAACTTTTCCCTTGAGAGGAAGGGAAGTCAAAGAGTCGTGTTCCCCAAACTGCAGAAATCCCGCGCCCTGCCATATGAGCCTTGTCTCCACACTGGCATGCAGTTGGAATTTCGCAGTGATGTCAGCATGGACAGAACAGTCTTTTAAATCAGGCAGGAGGGTCCTGCCCCAGCTCTAGGTTAAAGGGCCCCTCTGGCCTCCTGCCTCCCCCCCCCCCCCCGAATCCATGGGAACAAGCGGATGTGCCCATATGTGTCCTGCTCCTTCCACTCCCCACTCTGGGTATCTGGGATTCTAGGATTTCCCACCCAGGGGCCCTCATCCTATTTCTGGGATGTGAGTGCACCCTTCCCTTCTTTCTTTTTTGGGAGACCAACCTGCCAACCAACAAGGACCCTCCAAGCCTGGGTTGGTTACAGAGCCGCTGGGAGTGTCCACAAACAAGCAAGCGCATGAGCAAGGCTCTCCTCACCATGTAGGATGGGGCCAGGGGTGAAACAAGATGAGTGGGCAGGGCGCTAGGGATTGGTTCTTCCCTAGTTCCATATTCTGGCATGGAACAAGCCAAGGATCCTGAGAAATCTAAATTCAGTGCTGCAGGGCTTCAGGAAGGCATTATCTGTCAAGGTCGGAGGGTAGCATGTATTTTACATAACATTTTGCTAGTGAGATTTACATTTTTAGAATGCTCAGACATACTGTATGCGGGCCGTCATTTGTAGTCTTGCTCCAGGATCCACACTATCAGGGGCCCAGCCTGGACACAGAGCTTGTGGCTCTGCTCTGCTCTGCTCAGCTGCCATCATCCTGGCAGGAGAAGGAAGGGCAGTGGAAGTGTCAGTCCTTTTCCCACTGTGAGGCTAGACACTGAAGGGTATTTTGTGAGCTATAAAAAACAAAAAACAAAAAAACCCACTGGCCCCTTGGTTGGAGAGCAGCAGGGCAGCTTCTTCACAGCCATTCCCCACTGCACAAGACTCAGGATGGCTGCAGAGTCATTTTCTTGCTTCTGACACGTGCCCTGTGCCCTCTCCTCCACTGACATCAGCCCAGGGCCCAGGCTCTTGCAAAGGAGTTCCCCCACACGATCCCCACCCCCAATCTTCCCGAGCTGGCCCACGCAGCTGATGCAAAAAGCAGTCTCTTGTCTCAGCCTAGACCCTAGCAAGAAAAATCAATAGCAATTTGGCCCCTGGCCAGCCTCCCATTACTCTGGAGAAGCCAGTCTGCTTTGCCATCCACCAAATGAAGGCGGAGGGTGGGAGCCTTCAGACAGGAGGCAGCCCCAAATTCTCTTCCTGGGTGATCCCAGCATGGCCTGATTTACAACTTCGGGAGCTGTTCTGGCCTCAGGTGCCCTTGCTGGGCTGTGTCTCCTGTCCTAGGGGGAATGGAGGTATATGTCTTTAGTTGTTGGTGGGTGTAGCCATGGCCCAGGCTTGAGCCCCAGCCCTGTGAGTGTGCTTGGTAAATTGATGGGATGGGCCTCTGGAAGTCCATTTGGTCCTGAGCTCTGAGAGCCTCTGGGAGATGACCCACCCGAAGGGACAACAGAGCTGGGAGCCTTAAGTCTGGCCCCAGAACAAAGCTTTGATTGTTCAGAAGGGCACGGAGACCAGGAGGTCTTGTAGGTTTCATATTCCAGCCGGGCATCCCATGGGTTTGTGTCAGTCCTGGGATAGGAGGGGGCAGGGGGTAACGGCTGTCGGGGTAAGGCCTTTCTGTGGGGAAATTCTTTTTAAGCCTCCTTTCTCATACCTACCTCCCTCAGAAGACACAAATGAAGAACATTTAGTTAATGCTGACACTGTGTCCGGCCCTCAGCTAAGAATGTAGTCCCATTTCCTCATTTAACTTTTACTCCTACAACCTTATGAAATGGTACTTTTTTCATTAAGTATGGAGGAGGAGGAAACCAAGGCACAGAGAGTGTCACCCAAATAGTAGGAAGGTCAGACCAGGGTTTGAACCTGGGCAGTCTGGCTACAGCCTCTGAGCCATACAGATCTGATTGGTCAGCTCTAGGATCTGCCCAGGTCTGATTTACAGTCCAGTGGGTTTACAAAAGATCATTAAAAGATCAGGACACGATTGTAATTCCTATCTTTCTTTCCTTTCATGTAGCAAGGATGCAAAAAAATATCAGACTTGAGGGGCGCCCAGGTGGCTCAGTCAGTGAAGCGGTCAGCTCTTGATTTCTCAGGGTCCTGGGATCAAGCCTCATGTCAGGCTCGGTGCTCAGTGGGGAGGTGCTTGAGGATTCTCTCTCTCCCTGTAAACTCTACCTGCCCTCTCCCCCAAATAAAGAAATCTTTTTAAAAAATATATCAGACGTGGGTACCAGTAAGTAGTGAGGAGAATTAAAAGGGGGGAGAACCCACCAGTTGTTCTGGTTTGAAACCTAAGGAGTTTGAAACTTAAATAGTGTTTTCCCCCATATTCATATCTACCAAAGCCTCAGACTGCAAAGTTATTTGGAACTAGGGTCTTTGCAGGTGTAATTAGTTAACGTGAGGTCATACTGGATTGGGTTGGGCCCGACATACAATAACTGGTTGTCCTTGTAGAACAGGAGAGGATGCTCCAAGATACACACAGCCCAGAAGACCAAGTGAAGACAGACGCAGGGATGGGAGTGATGTCGCCGTAAGCCAAAGAATGCCAAGCACTACTGGAAACTCCAGAAGCTAAAAGGAGACATGGAGGCAAAGAAGGATCTTCTCCTAAAGCCTTCAGAGGAGGTATGGTCTGCTGACACTTTGATTTCATATTTCTGTGAAGTCTCCAGAGCTCTGATAGAACAAATTTCTGTTGCTTTAAGCCCCTTGTGTGTGTGTGTGTGTGCGTGTGTGTGTGTGTTTTAAGCAGCCCTGAGAAACTAATCCACCAGTTTAGAAAAAAAAAGGAAGGTGTTTCATATGGTCCAGCTGAGCTGCTAGAGTGGTCTGTGTTATAGTCTGGGACATAAGCCCCAGGTACCAAAAAGTACGACTTTGCTTCCTATTGGCCATTATTCTTCATGCATATATCTCTCTTAGATTCATGAATAGACATCAATTTCTGGCTGCCCAGTATACATTTTTCATTCTAGGCACACCAAGATTTCATCTTCTCCTTGATGCAGGGAAATTCCTAATAACCAATACCCACTACAAAATTCAAAGGGATAGGCTTCCCTCTTGCTATCCTAATGTGGCCAGAGCACAGGCTCACTGTGTAAACTCAGTCCATTGGATTTTCTTTCTTGAGCTACTGCATATGAAGGATTAAGAGGGAGAACATCCGATGCAGAGTGGCATGTTAACACAGCCCCTGCTTGGAGATTGCTCTTGTAATTCATGCTACCAAGCCCCACTCAGTGTCCATATCCACATCTTATCCTTCGGCTCAGAATCCATTTTCCATTTTAACAACATCCAGATTTGCCTTTGGAGATTTACCTTCCATCATTCTCCTATATGTTAGATAGAATTGATTCCTGTTGCTTGCAATCACAAACTGTAACTGATAAACTCAAGAGGCTGAGGGAGAGGGCCAGTTTGGTCTGGAACAGATGTAAGTATTTGAGGGACCCCTGAACAAAAATAAAAACAGATCCTAATATTATACAATTTTTCCCCAAATTCCTATACCACTGAGAATGTAAATTGGTACAATCACTTTGAAAGCCTTGCCAAACTTAGTGGATACAAGCACTCAAACTTAGTGGATACTAAGTTTGGCAGTGTCCACTAAAGCTGAATATATGCACAGCCCATGACCCAGAAATTCCACCCCTCTACACACACAAAATGCATACATTTGCATATATATATATGCAATATCCAGCTAAAGATATGATTATCATAGCAGCACCATTCATAATAGAGTCCAAAAGTGGAATCTATCCAAATATCCATCTACAGCAGAATGGATAACTGAATTGTGTTTTTCATACAATAGTATACTATACAGAAATGAGAAGGATAAACTACAGCTATACTCATTGATATAGATACATTTCACAAACACAGTTTGTGAACAAAAGAAATTCGACTTTTGGGACGCCTGGGTGGCCCAGCAGTTGAGCATCTGCCTTTGGCTCGGGGCGTGAACCTGGAGTCCCGGGATCGAGTCTCACATCGGGCTCCCTGCATGGAGCCTGCTTCTCTCTCTGCCTGTGTCTCTGCCTCTCTCTGTGTGTCTCTCATGAATAAATAAATAAAATCTTTAAAAAAAAAAAAAAGAAATTCGGGGATCCCTGGGTGGCGCAGCGGTTTAGCGCCTGCCTTTGGCCCAGGGCGCGATCCTGGAGACCCGGGATCGAATCCCACGTCAGGCTCCCGGTGCATGGAGCCTGCTTCTCCCTCTGCCTATGTCTCTGCCTCTCTCTCTCTCTGTGTGACTATCATAAACAAACAAACAAACAAAAAAAAATAAAGTTGTTTAAAAAAAAAAGAAATTCAACTTTTAAAAGTCTATGCTCGATGATTCCTCTTTTTTTTTTTTTAATGATTCCTCTTTAGATCAAGTTCATCAAGAGACAACATGAATGTCTAATGTTAGATGTCATAATAGTGGCTACAGCTGGGCCGAGGATAACCTCACTAACTGGAAGGGGACCTGAAGAAGGGTCTGTGGCTCCAGAAAGGTTCTGGTTCTGGATCTCAGTGCTGGTTATATGGTGGGTTCATTTTATAAAAAATCCTGGAGCTGAACATTTAGTTTGTGTACTTCCCCATATGCATGCTACACTTCAGTAAAGATTACCCCAAAGATGTTATCTTCACACTCTCCACTTCCATTTGGCCCTTTGAGGACTGTGGAAAATGCAGCAGCTTTGGTTCCTTGGAGAACACCAGCAAACCAGACATAGGGGTAAGAGCACCCTCCACTCACCAGGAGGAAGCAATAATGGTACCTCGTACTCCAATGGTGCCCAGGAAAAGGGGCCCAGAGCAGAAGGGACATAAAATGGCTTATGCTATGAAGTACTGACTGCTCATATTCATGAGCACATGTACATGGTGATTTCTATGAATGCTTCTTAGGAGAAGATTCTGTAAGAAGTAGGGTCCTGACTTATAAACAGGGGCCAGAGCTGATAAAACCCTGGTACCTTTCGCTACTGCTGGCCTGGCAGCTGAAGGCAGACATGAGCATCAGTGATCTTTGGCAATGCCATTCCACATAAGTTAAAGATGATGATAATAAAGAAAACGTGGTTAGTTCCAGTAAAACCACAGCTTCCAATGGTTCAATCCCTGCAGGTAAGTAAGTATCTAATGTCTCCATGCATATTAATGCATTTGATCCTCCCAGCAACTCCATGAGAAGCTATGCAAGGTGGAAACAAGAGCCCATCATTAAGTGGCAGGGCAGCCTGTTAAAGAATACATATGTTGAAATTATACAGACCTGAGTTCAAATTTGACTCTATTGCTTATTAGTTATGTGGTCTTGAACTTGCCCCTTAATTTTGTTAGGTCTCAATTTCCTCATCTTTAAAACAGCAACAATAACATTACTTACTCCATTAGATGGCTGTGAATATTAAATAAGATAATACATATAAAGTACTTAGAGGTGTTCCTGATACATAGAAAAAGACTCCATAAATGATAGCTATTGCTTGTATCCTTTTTCTTATTATTGATAATCTTACCATTTATTATTTTTTATTTTATTTATTTATTCATGAGAGGCACAGAGAGAGAGAGAGAGAGAGAGAGAGAGAGGCAGAGGGAGAAGCAGGCTCCATGCAGGGAGCCCGATGTGGGACTCGATCCTGGGTCTCCAGGATCACACCCTGGGCCAAAGGCAGGCACTAAACCACTGAGCCACCCAAGGATCCCTCTTACCATTTCTTTTAAAGAGAAACTATAGAAAATAAAGAATGTTATTGTCTTTTGTCTCAGACTCAGAGTCTGCTGAGTACCGTTCTTTGGGATGAATATTTTTGAATACATTTTTATGCTCATGTAACTTTTCAGAGTTAATGAAAATAAAATTTCACACATGCCTAGGACACAGTATCTTGAAATACTGTCTTATATCTGCTGGATCAAAATTGCTTCTTTCTGTTAGGAACTCATCTGGTCATTAATCCCTAGGGGAAGGAGGGAGGGGAAGGGCATGACCCTTTTTCCCATTGGTGTCATCTGTGATAAGAGGAGAATGAAGGCCCCTAATTGATTCCTACTTTGGAGACTTCAGGATACAATGGAAAAGTGATTAAGGACATCGTAGAGGAAAGGTATGGGGTCAAAGTATCCTTTCTCCTAAAAATACATAAAATCTGGCAAATTTTGCATCTGTTTTGTAATGCAATCTCCAAGAGAATAGAATATATCAAGAAAAGACAACTGAACATTTCAACTTACCATGTGACCTCATTTAATTTGGATATTCTTTTTTTCTCTTTGCTAACATCCCTAACTCAAATGACCCATTTCCAAAGAATAACCAGAAGGTGTAATTATGCAGATATAATACACTTCTTATATTTCTAAGACGCAGCATTTCTCACTTTCTGCTCTGCAGACATAACTCTGCAAAATGCTTTCTGAAAACAGGGTTCTAGGATGAAACAAGTGTTAGGACATTGAATGCTATTACCGAGAACATTTTGTGGTCGTCTCTCCAGCATCTATTCTCCACTCTTCTATTTTTTTAAAGTTTTTATTTATTTATTCATGAGAGACACACAGAGGCAGAGACATAGGCAGAGGGAAAGGCAGGCTCCCAGGGATGCGGGACTTGATCCCAGGACCCCTGAATTACGACCTGAACCAAAGGCAATACTCAACCACTGAGCCACCCAGGCGTTCCTCTTCAATTGTTGATTTAGGACCTACTAAGGAACCTGAGTGTGCTGTCATTCCTCCTTCCTGAATGGAGCTTGTGGTCTGGGCCTCAGCCAATCAGCAATAATGATTGGATCACAGGTGGGCACGTGACACAGAACGAATGATACACAATAGAGCTTTCTCCAGGCCTGCTGGAAAGATGGCAAATGCTCTTTCCCATTGGTATATGTGGTGAGGTGTGATGCTGGAACTGCAGCAGCCCTCTTCTCATCGTGTGGGGCGCAAGCTGCCTGAGTACGGAACCAGCATAGGAACAGCAAAACAGAAAAAAGGAAAGCATGTAGTGGCTATGAAAGTGCTCCTCTCAGATCCCCTCCTGTGAGGAGGGCCATGGACTGATGGGCCAGCTATTGCTCTCTGAATCAACCACCACCTTGTGCCAAGACCTCCCTTCACATGGCTGCTCCAAGCCCATACCTGGCATGGCTGGGACACTAGTATGGGCTCATTTTTGTGGAATAGGGGCCCATTGCCACATCACCCTGCAAGGGAAGCTGAAGAATATGGTGTGTCTCCTGGGCAACCATGGGCCTGGCTTGAAATGTTGAGCTTTTATACTAAAGAAGAGGCAAAAGGATACCGTGGACAGCCAGGAATCTCGGTCATTGTTATCTGGTTCTTCCCAACTTTTAGAGCACTCTTCTGGATATATTCACAGAAGACTCCTCCCTCTGCTTCCCACTCTGGTGACATCTAATTACTCCTGGGCAGTCTTTCTCTTCCATGTCCCTTATTCCCCACTACTATGTCCCCATTCCATACTACTGCCCAAGTTCATTCTTTTTCTCCTGTTGTAAAAATTACCTCTTGCCTCATCCCTTCTGTGATAAATTCATCCTCATTAAACCACTAGTTGAAACTTCTTAAACACCACTTTGTACACTTCTCTTCCCATTTAAGCCACTTGTCTATGGGTGGGGGTGGGAGGGGGCAGGGAAACTTTTGTCTTGCTTGCCCTGCAGGCTTTCTGTGATCTGGCATTTTCTAAACCATTGAAGCTCATTCTCACCACAACCTGGCAAACTGGGGCTATTTCTCTTCACTAACACACTATTTCTCATTGGCTTCTCTTTTCATGTCTATTCTCTCTTGTTTATCCCATGTACTCTCTCCTTCTTGACATTCCCCTGGACTGTTGTCTTTTGAAGACAAAGAACTTGACTATGCCAAGCCATGGTAGGTGGGGAGTGCCTTGCAAAGACACATACGGCACAGTGGGAGCCAGGGATCTTAAGAGAGCCCAGGAAAGGTGAACTGTTGAACCTCATGGAGATTGGAATGGACTTTGACATTTGGCAAAACAAGATGATTTATTGGTTAAACTGTGGGCTTTGAAGTCCAATGGGCTGGGTTTGATATCTAGTTCTTCCACTTACTGGTTGTCTGAGCTTGGGCAAATGAATTACGTTTTCTTTCCACATCCTCTACGTATCCATAGAGGATAAAGATAAAACAGACTCTATAGGGTTGTTGGGAGGCTAAATGCAATGATATATGTAAGCCACTTAGCCTGGTACCTGGAAAATGGAAGGTGCTCAGTAAATGCAGGTAGGTTTTGTGCTTGAAGTTCATCCAGGAACCAGATCATCTAGCCCTAACCACAGTGTGAGTTGGTGGATCCTCATTCATTACCACCATTTCCACTACTCATTTACTCTATCTCCATTTCTCTTTGTCTTCTCTAGGGTCTCCTCTCACTACCCACTGAATCTTTCCATATATTTCTCCTTCAAGTCCTTTGGATTGGCCACGGCTCATGGCAGCATCTCTTAGACAGCATTTCCTTCACCTGAGCAGCTCCTATTGGCTGTCCCTTCTCAAGAGTGCACTTTGGTCGAATCAGCCATGGCACACAGGACAGGGCACCTGTGGTACACCCATTGCCATGCCCCTTAGTGGGGTGGAGATAAGGGAGAAGGGGCCTGTGGGCATGAATTGAGCCCTTATGTATGTGCAGTATCACAGATGCCGGTTCTTCACTTCTACTTCCTAAAGCACAGATGGAAGAAAATGAACCTTGTCTGGGTTCTACCCTATATCAGACCCTGGGCATTTACACATAATCTTCACCCATTTGGGCCTGCATTAGAACTCTTGTTGGCCATTCCTCCATTTTAAAAAATGTTATGAGTTGTACTTTATAACTGCATTATTATCAAGATGAATATAATTTGGGCTGGATTCATCATTATATATTTAATATTCTTTATTCCTCTCTTCTGTTTTTATTCAAGTTGCAGCATTATCATGGGCCCCTAACAGTTTCTGGGCCCTAGCTACTACATCTATTGGGCCTAATGGAGAGGTCAGCCCTGCACCCATTACATAAATATTTATTGAGCATCTACAATGAGCCGAACCCTTCTCTAAGTACTGATTATACAATGGTGAGAAAACAGAGTCCCGTCACTGGGCTAATTTTCTAGCATAAGCTCCGATCATTCCTCAAAACTTCCAAAGAAGGAATGGAGTTTTCTGAGGATTTTTTTTCCCTCTAGTAATTACAGGGAACCAGGATTAGAAGGATTCTTTCTTTGTTCCTTTTATACTTGGACTTTGGAGGAAAAGACAGAGTCACTGGACATGCTTGTTGAAAGGGCTGTGCCCAAGCAAAGCCGAAGCACAGTTCATTTCAGTTTCTGAGAACAATGAGAAGCAGCACACATTTCCATCCTCTGGGGCTCCCTTCTCGGATGGGCTCCTTTGGGAAGCAGTGCAGGGCACTAGTTAGGCAGCAGACTCCAGAGTGTTCAGATTCCAGCCTGGGTCTTCCAGGCTGTGACACTTTAGGCAAGCTACCCTCACTCCACCTCAACTTCTATAAATGTAAAATGTTCCCAGAGTGCAGGATCTTTATGAGGATTAAAGGGAAAAACTCATTTGTAGCACAGTGAGATCTCAAGAAATATTAGCTATTAATTAATATTAGTGGCTGCCAGAGACTGAGAGGCTGTCTGCACACGAGGGCAAAGAGTGACCTGGTCCATTAGCAATGTTGGCCAATGACAGCTCATTAATTCTATATCTACTACCCCAAGAAGAGGCTCAGGGTAAGACCAGCACACCCGAGAGGAGGATGACATTAACAATAGCCTGCCTTTGCTGAGTATACCGTGTGGAGGGGTTCCGGGCTGCTTACCTGAATCACTATTTTCTTTAATTCTCTCAAGTCAGTGGCAAGATAAGCATTATTATTCCCATTTCTGAGCCGATGTAATGGTAGAGGGGAAGGATTGTCCTCCCTTTGGCTCTTCCCATTTTAGCTGGAGGTGGAGGTGGAAGTGGACATAAGTGAGAGACACCCCGGACTTCAGGGAAAACCCGGCTTGGTGTTAGTACAAATTAATTCACACATTTCCCAATTCTGTGGGTAGGTACTTTGTGGATACATCACCAATCCAAGGAAAGTGGTTTCTGGCTGCTGCTAAAATAGAATCTAGGACTTCCTGGGTACATCACATTTCTCAGACTTGGCAAGAGCAGTTGAAGAGCTGTGAATAGAGCTTAACCCTTTCCCCTCTTTCTTTGAGCCATTGAAGCCAGTGAGTGCTTGCTTTCACCCAGCTTTTGGAGTGGTTTTTGTCACAGCTACGAGGACAATAGCAGCAGCCATGGAGAGATTTCTAGAGGATGTTCACATCTCCACCTCTCAAAATGGTAAATACCAAGCTCCTGCAAAGCACGTGGCATATCATTCAGAAGCCCTTGCACTGGATCTGAGTCTGGCCTTCACCCACCTCTCACAGCTCAGCCCCAGTTTCTCTCTGCTGGCCTTTTGCTTTCTATCGATATTGAACTGCTCCTAATTCCTCAGTAGACCATTCTGTTTTTCCTTTCTATGTGGCTTTTCAAGACATACCTCTCTGTGGGATGCTCCTCCTCCTCAGCTAGCCATCTGCTTTTCAACTTCCTGCTCTCAGGTGCCCTTGCTACCTACCAGATACCCCTCTCTTCCAGAAATCTACTGTTGCATAACAAACTACTCCCGAAGTTAGCAGTTCAAAGCAATAATTTATTACTATTGTTCATGGGCAGTGGATTGTCTGAGCTCAGCCAAGTGGTCTCTTTTGAGGTCTTTTACGCAGTGGCAGCCAGATGACTCAGGTTGGCTCTGTCTGAAGGCTCAGCTGGCCTGAGCACCCAAGATGGCTCCTTCATGCACCTGTCCATTGCTTGCTGAGATGGCTGCTTGGTGGGTATCTCAGTCTTCCTGTGGGGCCTTCACAGGGCTAGCCGGGCTCCCTTGCAGCATGGTGGTCTCAGCATACTCAGACTTTTTACATGACAGCTGGTCTCTCCCAGAGCATGTATTCCACAAGACCATTGCAGAAGCTAGTTTTTTTTTTTTCATCCCAGCCTCAGAAGTCACACAGG
Organism: Vulpes vulpes; assembly: GCF_048418805.1. Lineage (NCBI taxonomy): Eukaryota > Metazoa > Chordata > Mammalia > Carnivora > Canidae > Vulpes > Vulpes vulpes. The sequence continues at coordinate 72,637,975 of NC_132788.1, read as the reverse complement.
TCCACTTCCCCTGACTTCTATTGCTTACACTGGCCAGCCCAGATTCAATACACAGAGGGCCTACACAAGGGTGTGAATGCCAATGAGTGAAGGTCATTGAGAGGCTATCTTGAAAACTGGCTACCACACCTCTCCTGTCTCTCCCCTTCTCTGTGTTCCCATGGGGTCCAAGTATATCCCTCACTCAGCATCTCTCTCGTGGCACTATGCATGCCTTCTTTTTTGTCTCCCTGATCTACTCTGAGTACCTTTGGTTGGTTGGTTAGTTTTGAACCTTTGTCGTCTGGTTTAGCGTTTAGTGACTGGACCTCAAGGATCACAGCTTTGCTTTATGGACTTGAACTATAGGCTGTGATCTAAAGCTCAATCCACCTCCAGTCTACTCAAGGCCTCAATCATATGGTGCTCTCACCTCCCAACTGAAGAGCGCTTCCCTGAAATCCAGACTCAGTCCAGGCCTGTTACTGTCCAGACAACATAGAACCAAGCATTTCCATTTTTCTTTTTTTACAAGTTAATTCAGTTCTTGAAAAAGACACCAACTGACAGCCCCACAGATTGAGGAACATATGTCTTCCTCCAGAGGGGCCCCTGTACACTGAGAAGCATGGGCATGTGTGGAGACCCAGCTGTGGACCTCAACTCCCAGGGACCAATCCCACTCCTCTAGAAAGAGCCAAGTGGGGAGGATATTTCTTTAACAAAATCACCTCCAGGCACAATCTGACAATTTGACAACCTGCTGATTTCAGGCTTAAGTTCTGCTTAAGCTTTCCCATCTTTACTATATCTAAAGTGGATTGGAGTGGGAAGAAGAGTGATGAAAAAAATCTATCTTGATAATAGAGACCAAAGGAAGGATTATGGGATGAATTGGGAAAGAACATGAGAAAAAAAAATGTCCTCCTTCAATAGGCTATTAGGAAAATGCTGGTGAGGTCCTGCCCTTAGAAGCCACACTCACTCACTTTTCTCCAAATCATGGTCCCAATCTTCTTCTTTACTAGCAATAATAAATATAACAAGAGTTGCCAATCAGCAAGTATTTACTATAGGCCAGGCACTGTGCTAAGCACTTTTTGCATCTTACCCCCTTTAACCCACACCATTCAGGGAAATTGTCTCACCTATCCCCGCTCCTCCAGTTTACAGAAGAAATTAAGAGATCTTTGGAGAAATAGAGAAATTTGGCAGAGATCGAAGAGCTTATAAGTAGCAGAACCAAGTTCTTATCCTGGCCTGTCTGCCTCTAGAGCCTGGTCTTACAGCATCAGCATCACCTGGGAACTTACCGTAAATGCCAATTCTCAGGCCCCACATAAGACATGGATCAGAATCTGCCTTTCAACATGACCAGGTGATTCTTTCATATTGGAATTTGATCTGCATATTGAACTTCTGATCTGTAGAAGGATGCAGTCCTGAGACCATTGGCTTGGCATACCAGCATCACTTGATGATGTATTGAATCAGCTGACCAGCAGCTGACTGGTGACTTTTACTCAGCACATGTTAGCAAAAGCACATGTGATTGGGGCCTAAAAATACAACAGTCCGTGGGTTGCAACTATCAGGCATTGTTATTGGGATGGCTCTTTCAGCAGCCCCTCAAGATAACCCTACCAGTGGAAAGAAACTCCCTTTTTTCTTTTTTAATTATTTTTCTAATAATGTATAATTTACATGTAGCAAAGCGCTCACATTTTAGTTTTGTAACTACCACCCAGATGAAGACAGCAAACACTTCCAGCACCCTAGACAGCTCCCTTGCCCAATCAACACCTTCCTTAATATTCATTCTTCTGACCACTATCCTCCTAAGTCCACTTCACCTGTCTTTGACCTTCAAATAAACAGAATGATGCAGGATGTTTTCTCCTGTGTCCATGTAGCCATGAGATTGTTATCTCGGCATTTCATTCCTTGCCATTGCTTAGTAGTATATACCAGTTTACTTGTCTATTCTAGTGTTGATAGATGTTTGGTTGTTTTTGTTTTTTTTGCTATTATTTTTAAAGATGCTATGGCCATTTTTGTACATGTGTTCAAGTGGACAAGCATACTCATGTTCTCTTAGGTAAGTGCACAAGTATCAAATTGCTTTATTCAGCATACAGTAATGTGACAGTGTACTGTCAAATAGTTGCCCAGAGTGGCTTTGTCAATTTATACTTGCACCAAAAGCAAGTGAGAGTGATGACTCCTTTTTTTTTTTAAGATGTTATTTATTTAGGGATCCCTGGGTGGCGCAGCGGTTTGGCGCCTGCCTTTGGCCCAGGGCGCGATCCTGGAGACTCGGGATCGAATCCCACATCAGGCTCCCGGTGCATGGAGCCTGCTTCTCCCTCTGCCTATGTCTCTGCCTCTCTCTCTCTCTCACTGTGATGCCTATCATAAATAAATAAAAATAAAAAAAAGATTTAAAAAAAATAAATAAAAATCATTATTTAAAAAAAAAAGATGTTATTTATTTATTTGAGAGAGAGAGCACAAGCAGAGAGGAGGGGCAGAGGGAGAGAGAGAAGCAGACTCCCTGCTGAGCAGGGAGCCCAGTGAGGGGCTGGATCCCAGGACCCTGAGATCATGACTTGAGCAGAAGGCAGATGTTTAACCAACTGAGCCACCCACACACCCCAAGAGTGAGGACTCCTTTTTATTCCAGTCACATAGCTAGCCAGGCTTCCATTATTCTGTACTGAGTTGTTCTCTTTTAAAAATGGGAAGGAAAGATTTGTTACTAACTTCCTATCTAAGAGATGATGACACTACACATCATCTGAAATCAATAGATTGCCCGTGCATGTTTGTTTGACATCAGATATCAGATGCAGAGCCTTTTTATGGCACACAAGAAAAGACACTTGATCCCAACAAGCTGCGACAATTGAAACTTTATAGCTTCTGCTCACATTAGAAAAAGGTCCCAAAGATATAATCAACCTTTACAAACATATGGGGCAAATTTCAGGGCAGTGTACAGGGAATTCAGGTCACAACTCACATTAATGATAACCTAAAATAATAGGAGCTATGTGGATAACTCCTGCATGGCAAGCAGAAATTGTACCCCTGAGGTCTTCTCTACTTCAGAGGCCATATATCAACACACGCACTTCCCCTCTGGGACCCTCAGGTTTACTGAAAAGAGCCAAGACTTGGATCTCAGAAATATGGGATGGGGCACAATGTCCATGCTACTTGCTCACTGACCCTCGATCAGCCATTTAGCCTGTTCATGCCTCAGTGCCCTTTCTAATAAAATGAGCAGCCCAACCTTCAGACTTCTCTGTTTCCCCTCCCTAACCCTTAGCCTATAGTTTCTTTTTCTCCACTCATTTAAAGAATCGTTTTATTTTGAAATCATTTTAATCTTACAGAAGAATTGCAAAAATAGAAGAAACTCCCTTATCCTGTGTTCCTAGGTTCCATGGTTAACATTTTGCCATTTTTGTTTTATTACCCTTTCTGTCTAACCAGAATTTTTCCCAGAAACATTTGAGAGTTCATTGTAGACACCATGCCCCATTACTCCTAACACTTCACATCAATTAAGAGAAAATGGGATTTTATCTAATAACAATGCAACACAATTATTTAATATACAGCCTACATTCAAATTTCACTGATTGTCTGAATAATGTTATAGTACTCCTGCTTCTCCCCACCCAGGACTGGTTCGGAGGCATGCATTGCTTTTACTTGTCATTTTTGCATAGTCTCTTTTCATCAGAAACAGCATTTGGGCCTTTCTTTCTCTTTAATAATAGTGACATTTTTGAAGAGGGTAGACCAGTAGTTCCCCAGAATGCCCTTGGACTTGCCATTCTATACTCTTACCATGCTCAAATTTACACATCCAGAGAATGCCCTTGGAGTTGTCACTCTACACTCTTGCCACACTCAGATTTGAACAAATCCCCAGAAATTATGTTTTCTTTCCACTAGGCTTTTGTTTGAGCTAGCCCTTCCACCTGGAATGCCCTTTCTTTTCTCTTTCAGTGGGAAATCCCCATTCAACCTTCTCTGAGACGTCTCCTATGGCCCCCTAAGGCTTAGACAGAAGCTCCCTCAGTGGTCTCCCATAGCTCCCCAAATGTAGCCTATCTGAACATCTACCAAACTGTGCTGGGCTGTCTGTGTGACGAGAAATTGCTGAATTACCCTACTCAGGACTCTCACATCTGCACAGGTCAGGCATCCACTAACAAGTATGGACACAAAGGTTTGCACACTAGCCCTCTACTACAACATCAACCACTACATGCCAAGGGCCCCTCTTTGACTTAGGGCTAACCTGGGGCATTATAGGACAGAGCTCTCTGGGTTCTGTCAGAGGGGGCATGGCTAGCCAATATCAGGGAAGCCCTCTGTAGATGGAACAATGCTGCAGATAACCGTAGATCAACTGAAGTATGTGTGATGATGACAAAAACAAGAGCAGGAGTTTTAATAGCAGGCACGTAGCACTTACTCTGTGCTATGTCTAAATTATTTACCAATAATAAATCATTTACTGCTATGAGGTAGATATTTTGGTAATGTGTTGGAGGTGACTTGTACTGGTTCATGAGAGCCAATTGTTAAATATTTATGAATTTCACCATCTGGTGTTTAAACCATTGATTGCTTGCAATTGACCACTGTGGGAGTATTTATACCACAGAAATCAGCAAATGCTAAAAATTATGGCTTTGGGGGAGGGGGGAGGGGGAGGAGAACTGATTTACCAGCATGCTGGATATTGTTATTAACCCCATTTTATAAATGAGGAAACTAGGACATAGGAAAATTATCTACCTTGCTGGAGGTCACATAGCCAGTATGTCAGTTATCCAGTGCTGCATGACAAATTGTCCCCAAATCTCATTATTTCACACAAAAATAATTATTATTTCTTAGAGTTTCTGTGGGTCAGGAGTTCAGACAGGGCCTAGTAAGGGTGGCCTATCTCTGCCCCATGCTGACTGGGGCCTCAGATAGAAGCCCAGAAAGCTGCGGCCTGGAAGGATTTGAAGGCTTGTTCACTCACATGCCTGACAATTAATGCTGGCTGCTGCCTGGGGCCTAGTGAGGATTGTTAGCTGGAATGCCCGATACAGCCTCTGTATGTGGCCTCAGCTTCCTTACAACATGGTGGCTGGGTTCCAAAAGCAAGTGTCCCTAGAGAGAGAAATTACCAGGTAGAATCTAGATCCTTCTTATGACTTACCCTTAGAAATCACACAGCATCCCATCTGCCTACTCCCTTGGCCAGAGCAGTCACAAGTCTCTGTTTGCGTCCAAGGAGAGGGAAGAGAGTCATTCTTCTTGGTAGAAGTGCCAGTCACATTGTGAAAAGAGCCTGAGGAGTAGGAGCGGGGTTGCAGTCATTTGGGGAAGATATAATCCAACACCGTAAGGGATAAAGCAGAGATGTGACCTAATAATCAGGCTCTGGAGTTGATGCTCTTAACCAACCAGTTGCACTTGCTCCAGAGAAGGAGAGCAGTTGGCTGGAGAGAACTGCGGGCTAACAGAGCTCAAGGAGCACTGAATATAGGACCAGTGCCCCTTGCAGGGCTCCATCTCTTGTCTACCCAACACCACCCGAACTCCTCTCCTGAACATCCATCCCAGGGCCCCAAGCTCACTCCAATCTGTCCTAGCATCTCTCTTTTAACCACATCCTAATCCTGTTTGTTTATTGTTGTTTCTTTTCCCCAATAGACCTTGGGAACTATTGAAACCAGAATCAAAATCATTAGTTATCGGAAAGCTATCCCTGCTTTCCCTTCTTCTACCACTCTTTTAAAAAAAAAATTATTCAAATTCAATTAGCCAACCCATAGTAAGTCATTCGTTTCAGATGTAGTGCTCAATAATTTATCAGTTGCATGGAATATAACTCAGCCATCAGAAAGGATGAATACCTACCATTTATATCGCCCCAGATGGAACTGGAGGGTATTATGCTGAGCCAAATAAGTTCATCAGAGAAAGACAATTATCATATGGCTTCCTCCCACAACTCTTGCACTGAGATGACATACTTGCCTGCACTCAGTAATAAGTGGCTTCCTGGAGAAGGGTTTGCCTTCCTTCCTAAAACAGGCCAAATTCTTCTAATGTAGTAAAGAAAAAGAAAAGCATAAAGTTGTGGTTTCCTGAGGGCAAGTTGAATAAATGTGTTCTAAATTTTTTTCCTCACTATATTCTATGGGTTTTACTTACTCATCTTGTTGCCTCAGGACCTGCCATGATGTGGGTGCCTTATTTATTTTACCAGTGAATTGATAGTAAGAGCAAATTGGTTTTGAAGGACTGCTCTGTGCCAGGTACTGTCCTAAATGCTTTACAAGTATTGGCTCATTTAATCCTCACAGAAACCCCACAAAGCAGGATAAAAATAATCTCCATTTTACAGGTGGGAAAACAGACATAAAGAATGATTTATCCAAAATCACAGAGCGAGTAACTGGTAGAGTCCACCACACTCTCTTTCTTGACAAAAGGGAAGGAGGAGGGAGGGAAGAAAGGGAATGCATTATAATTTTTATCCCATGCCAAGGCACTCCCCTGCTGAAATGTGAATGTTGTTATTTTGAGGGTCACTAAAAACTTTTCCTACCGTAGTGTCTGAAGTTCCCACCTTTGCATTCATGTCTTTGGATCAAGGTCCCCAGATTATAAATGTCCTTTAACAAGGACAGCTTCAAGACCATGGCAAGCTCTCACATATGTTAGTACATTCTACTTTGCACACTCTGGCAGGGTTCCGAGACTTTGGACCGTCAAAGTGGCAAGTATGGGGACCTGGAAGGGAAAGCATCTATCCTTGGACCAAAGTTAAAGAATAAGACCAATGCTTTGTAAAAAATGAAAAAGATTTAAAAAGGAAGCCCAAAACTCTCTGCTTAGATGAGACAACACCTCATGCGACAGCCCAATTACAAAACATTCCTTCCTAGGAGGATTACAAAAAAATGCAGGACTCTTGGAGAAGGGTAAAGAGAATCCCCAAACTCCAGCTACACCATAGCTTCCAGGCTAAGGCTGAGGAGCAGACGCTGCTAAAGATTTATTGGTAAGAGTAGCCTAGAGAGGAGACGACAGGATTGGAAGAGAGGATTAACTCAGGGACAGAGTGACAAGAGGAAAAACAAGGATTAGCCATCAGTGACAAGTCGGCCTTGGCGGAAGTCTCACATAAACTGGGCAGCAAAAGAATGAGAAACTTGGAGGCCAAAGGTTGAGTTGCCAAACCCAGGAGGCACAGCCAAACTGGCCTCAGAGAATTCGCAGAGCCTGACCTCTGGTTACCCCACGTCAAATAAGAGACTTGTTCCTGAAAAGTGGAATGCAAGTCAAACTAGAAAAAAGGAGGCATATTATAAACCCGAAGTGAGTGGATCACTGCACTGGTGTGGGTTCTCTGAGAAGCAACCCCCGAGACAAGGACTTAAGTGCAAGTGGTTGGTTGGGAGGTGAAGGGGAAATGAGCAGGGAAGTGGAGAAATGAGACAGGCAGGGCAGGCAGTTAATAAAGGGTGAGTTATCCATCAGCAACCATGGTAGGCAACTGAAGCTTGATCCCACAGGGATTTCTGCAGGTGCTGAAAGCCTACAAAAACCACACTCCTAAATGCCCAACAATAGGGGATTATATAAACAAATGACAGGCTATGCTCTCAACCGAAAGCCACAGAGAAAGAAAGAATTTAATAGTAATTATTTACAAGTAATTTTTCACACCAGGTAAAACTTTTACCTATCGGCTCTTTTTTTTTTTTTTTTCAGATTTTTCCATAATGCACACAGATTACTTGCTTGACAAAAATGATGGGCATTCTCAAAAAAGGAAAAAGTACAGTTCTTAAAAGTTATAGGAGAATTTGCCAGATAAAGGAATTCTAAGGCAAATCATTCTGAAAAACAGAAGCCCCCTCCAATTAGGTCATCATGGCTCCCCAGTTTATGTTTGGTAAAAAAAATAGAGTTTTAAAGAGGGGTGAGATATTTCCATTCCAACAGTTGGCTTACAGCCAGGTGCACCTCTACCTGTTACCTGAGAAAGCCAAATAATTGCTGGGTTCGGCAGACATACAACCCCCTAGTCTAAGCTGTTCTCCTGGTTATCCCTTGTCATCTCAAGATAAGGCACCACCACTCTGTGTGCCCCCAGTCTAGATGTAACATCCAAAGAATCAGTCTGAGGCCCATCTTGCCCTACCTTTCCCATCAGGCCTGCAATCGGGGCCCAGTGTGGCAAGCTGGAGCCTGTTCACCAAAGCCTCACTGAGTGGAAGCCTTGATGGCTGAGTGATTGTGACAGATCCTGTTGGGCAGGGCCAACCTGATAGTCAACGTGCTTAGTGTCACTACGGGGTAGATTCTTCCCCCTGAGAAACCAAAGCTATGTGCCCCATGGGAGTATGGGAAAATCCCAGCTCCTCCATCATCCAGGGCCACAGAGTTCCTTCCTGTTGGATGGTGACCATGGTGGTTTTTGAATATTCCTGCACAGTCTAGGGGGGCTTGAATCATCTGAGGATCACGATGAGTGGGGTGAGTTTGGAGGATGCATTATTGTGCACCAGACACAACGACCCTCAGCTCCAGACACAGTAGGAAAGCAGGCCCAAGTGCCTCTTGGCTCTCCTCGCACCAAACTAATGGGTCTGTTCCTTCATCCAGGCACCAACCTCCTTGCTTCTTGATCCCCCTCCATTCCCCAAGTGTCCAGTCTAACCTATCCCATTCTTACACATATACATTGTATCTCCCTCTTCAAAAATTTCAATCAAATTGCACATTTTCTCAGTGCCTAGGTTGAGCCTGATATTCACAGAAGAAAAAGATCTAACCGACCAGTTCATACTAAGTATTAATGAATAAGAACATCTAATTTATTAAGCCAAAGGAGTGAATCTCCAACAGCTAAATTTTACCATTGGGTGGCAGGTCGGTAGGCAGAGATTTGCTTTGTTTTGTTTAATGCCTTCGTAGAAAAAAAAATCCCAAACCAGATCACCTAGCAACAGACAACTGGGTCCTCAATTAGAGTAAAAACAAACACTGCCAACTAGAATCTCACAGACACATAGCCTATTGGAACTTTAAGGGAATTTAGAGACTACATACTAATAACAACAACAATAGTAAACATATATTGAATAATTTTTATGCTATACCAATTTATTTGATTCAATCCATACAACAATGTTAGGAAGTTAGATGCTGTGATTCTCATTTCCTTTTGATAGATGAAGAAATTGGAGAGGTGCTTGGAGAGGTTAAGTAATTTTCCTAAGGCTATAGTGCCACTAAGGAAGCTAAGGTTTGAACCCTAAAAGTGTGACTTCAGGCTCTAGGCTCTTCTATTATGCGTTATTGTCTTCCACCTACTCTTTAAACCAAGATTGCATGGGATTGGAGGTGGGAAGAATGATGAGTGAATGGCCAAGTCCAGACTCTTCTTCCTTCTCGGCATGATTTCTCTTTCACCAGAAAGCAGAAAGTGCAGTTCTATGAGTCACAGAGGGCACAGGGAAGCAGAGATCCTGACAGTTACTTCTATGTAATCAGTATTTAAATGTGTTTTTACCATGACAACTTTTGTTCAAGTGAAATGTTACTTGGACATCCAATATAATCTGCAGATAGAAGTGAGTTACTCTGGAAAAAAAAAAAAAAAAAAGAAGTGAGTTACTCTGGTTGAAGGTGGGAAAGGCAGCCCAAACTTAAATCTTGATCTTACTTTGGCTCCTGAGACTCTTCTATGGAACCCCTACAACTTGAGAGGCACATTTTGAAAATGACTCCCTGTTAGAGATTAGACTATAGCCCAGAGGAGTGGAGTAATTTGCCCAGGTGCAACAGCAAAGATGTAACAAAGTGAGAATTCAAACCAGAGCTGTCTGTTTCCAGAGCCCACAGCATGAACTAGTAGGCATGGGGTTCTGAAATCTTGCCACAGACCACTTAGACTGTGCAAAAGATTCCATGGCTCTCAGATCTACCATTCTCACTTTCTGGGGGAGGAAGAACTCAGTGACAACAAACAGAACTTAAGAGAAATAAAACAACAATTAAAATGCAAAAAATGCAGACTCAGATGATCTCCAAAAGCAAAACTTAATAATGACCCTACAAATACATTAATTAATACAAGAAGAGCAGCGATTAAAAACCACAGAGACTGCAGGATGATGCTCTTTCCATCAAGAGGTGGAGTCTATTTCTCTGCTCTTAGAATTGGAGCTAGACTTGTTTTCAGCAACAGAATTCTGTGGAAGTAATGTCATGCTAGTTCTGAGTCTAGGCCTTAAGAGACTACATTCTCCTGTATTTGCTCTTGCAATCCTTCCACCACCACAAGAGCAAGTTCATGCTGGCAACTGGATGACAGAGCCCATGTGGCTTCAGTCATCCCAACCAAGGTCATCACAAGCCAACTCACCAGCTGACCATGCCCACCTGAGATTAGCCAAGCCCAGCCCAGACCAGGGGATGATCAGGCGATGGATGCCCAAAATGCTGATGTACCAAATTGTGAGCTATGTAAATAGTCTTATTTTAAGCTACTAATAAGTTTTGGAGTGGTTTGTTATGCAGCAACAACTAACTGATACAGTTCCCTATGGAAAAATCTCAAAATGATGCCATGACCTTCCTCTCCAGTCTCAAAATGTGGGGAAATGGTACAGCAAGGAGTCCTCCCCAGAGCAATGCTCTAGCATTACCAATTCACCTAGGCCCGAGGATGTGATAGGTAGAGACACATGTCCCCATCTGCTCTAACTTCAAACAGAATTACAATCATAGAGAGAAAAAAAACCTAACAAACTCCATTACTTGGCCCCAACAGGGCTAAACTTCCATCTAGAGAATTCTGTTCAGAATCCACCTATGTGGAATAAGAGAATGTCCCTGTTTTCCAAAGGTGCTTCCAGGCTCATGGCATTCTCAAAGTCTCGGGTGGGGGAATAAGTGGCAGAGAGAAGGATAGAAAGTCTTAAAGGTTAAATCCAGCACATTAAAGTTCCTCAGAAAATGCCAAAAAAATGTAAATGAAAATTTTCAGCCACAGTGGGAGAAATCCAGGCCCAAGGCCCCGAGTTGATCTTTCAGACTGTCGGGCACACTGCAAAGCTGTCTCCATTTATTTACTTCTAATTGAAAGCTGGCGTGCTGAGGGTTACTCCACCCAGGCGTGAAGTGTAGCCATCCGTGAAAGATTTCCCAAGACCTCTCCCTTTGCAGAGCATCCTTCATGTGCTTAAAAAGGAAAATGTCATGGGGACACTAAATTAAAACTCAGTTTTGTCTTTGAAAAATAGATTCAATCCTCAGTAGGATGTGGTTGGAGAGATACCAGCATTAACATAATTCCTTAGTGTACTTTATAGGCCAATCAGAAAAAAAGGATATTCAGAAATCTGTCAGAAATAAAAAGGTCTCACGGGGGCCACACATGCTAATTCTCACAGATCAACACTCTTGGGACTCACAGATGACAATGGGTGGTTTTCTCCGGGAGATTTTACCTCTTACAGGGTGGTTTTGACACAATTGGTCAGCTGGTAGTAAATACCATACAGGAAAAACAAGTTGACTTGCTTTCAAGATTGTTAGCTGTATACAAGTTCATTAGTTCACTCATTTGCTCCCTTCGTTTATTCAGCAAATGTTTATGAGATCCCTGGAGGCATGCAAGGCACGGTTTTGGCTGCTAGACATACAACGGTGAATAGGATAGCCCCCCTCAAAGCCTACAGTCTACCAGGAAGGAGAGACAGGCAAACAAGTTAAGACAGTTTTCCATTTACATAAGGACTCCCTCTGGAAAATCTTCTGTGAGTCAGTTTTGGACATAAGCCAGAATCATTTATAACTCTGGACCCATTCAGCAGGTGTCCATAGAGCGGCAGTGGAGCTGTCTGAGCACATACAGGGCTGCCTAGTTAGGCTCCTGCCTTTCTTCTTAGGCCAACTTTACGATTAGCATGTAGAGGTGAAGAACGTGGGCAATGGAGTTAGGCAGACCTCTGCCTGAGTATTGGCTCTGTCTGACCATCGGTATGGTCTTGGGCAAGATGCCTGACTTGCAGACCTGTTTCCTCATTGGTAAAATGAGGACATAGGCAGTAGCATAGCAGAGATTGCCTACCTCATATTATTCTTCCCTTTTTTCTTAGTAACAGAGTCTTGGCATTACTAAGGGCACAGTGAGCCCAGCTAAAAGACTACCTTGACCAGCTTCCCTTGTAGCTAGGTGTGGCCATGGGAGCAATCTCTGGCCCATGAGATATAAAGGAAAGTTGTTGAGAATTTCTGGGAAAGTGCTGGCTGAAAAGTATGTTCATATAGCAAGCTGGCACTTAAAAAAAAAACCTGTTGGATTTCCTCCTTTTTCTCATTGTTAGGAATATAGACATAATGGTAGGTGCTATAGCAACCATCCTGGACCAAGTGGTAACCTTGAAGTTGAAACCAATGAAAAAAAGCAGAAAGCCTGAGACTCTGATGATCATGGAACTACTATTAAGCTCATGGCTACCAAGTGTGTGTGACAAAAATCTGTATGTTTTAAAATAACTATTGTTTCTGGTCTCTTACTAAGAAACTGAAGGCAATTCCTAATACAAGTAGCCATAAGTATTACTATGGGAATTGAAGGAAGTCTTTCATGTAGAGCAGTGAGCTCAGTGCCTCACCCACAGTGAGTGCTCAGAGCAGGAGAGTTCACACTGTTGTTACACACATATGAAATATTTACCTTGTCTTGGCCAGCTCGGGGTGCTATAACAAAATACTAGACTGAGTGGTTTATAAAACAGGCATTAATTTCTTACAGTGCTGGCACCTGGGAATTCCAAGGTCAATGTGCTGGCCAATTTGATTTCTGGTGAAAGTCCTCTTCCTGGCTTGCAGATGGCTTGCAGATGGCTTGCAGATGGCTTGCAGATTTCTTACTGTAGCCTCACATGGTAGAGAGAAGGAGAGAGTTCTGGTCTCTCTTCCTCTTCTTATAAGGACACCAATCCTCTCATGAGGGAGGGCCACAGTCTCAAGATTTCATCTAAAACTAATGATCTTCCGAAGCCCTCATGTCTAATATCACGACATTGGGGGGGAGGGGGATTATGAATTTCTTGGACATCAGTTCATAACACACATGGATCCTACCAGGAGCTTTAATTACAGCTGGTTTGCTTAAATTAGATTAACATGAATAGGAAACCTCCTAGATTATAGTTAAGAGTCATGAGGTTATGATAAAGGGAAGTCAGGATCCTGGATAAGTGAAAGTTCAATGTAATGACTGGGGATTGGAGATTGTGTCCATAAGCCATTATTCCTACTGGCACTTAGATGGGAGGGCTCACCATTCATCAAGGCCACTACTAATTCATGAGAGTAAAACCACATCATCTGATTAAAGAAAGAAGAACTCAAATAATGAAATCAATGGTCAAACCACACACATCCATCTTGTGTTTCCTTCTTTGCTTTGTAGATGACCAAAACAACAACAGGAGACTGTATGGAGTACTTGCTGTGTGCTGGGCTCTGTTCTAGGTCTTGCCTTGGAGTGAGTCATTCAGGCCATCAAAAGCAGAGTGCACATTCAACATGGGAATTTTGAGAATTCAATAGAAAGACCATTTGCAAAAGTGTGGGCAAGATATAGAGAAACCACAGAGAGAGTGCAGCCCCTGGGAGTCAATAACAATGGGACTGTCACCCCCCTCCCCTAGCCTAAAGCTGTAAGGACACAAGGCAGTTACCAGATCCCGTAAAGAAGGCCACCAGGCAAAAGCCAGGGTCTTTAATAGCAGGACACAACCAGCTCACACTGACCCTGCAGAAATGAACCTGACCTCATTCCTCTTCTGTTCCAACTTCATGTTTCTCATGGGCTGAAACCTTTCAGAAACCTAAAAGCAGTGTCACCCATTGACCATTCAGGTCAATCTTCCAGACACAGCAGGATGTAAAAAAGTGGAGAGTGAATTTGGAGGGGCCATGGCCTTATTCTTTTCATCTTTCATTATTACCTCCATTTTACAGAAGAGGAAATTGAAAGAGAGAGAAAGGGAGAGAACCATTTATATACTTTAAATATACAATTTTGTAAAGATATACAACTTGGATTCCCCAGAATGAGACAGTAAACTCCTATTACTTAAGCTACTCAAAATAAGGTATTTCTTTTTTTTTTTTTTAAATAAGGTATTTCTATGGAAACATACACAGGTCTACATCAGAGTTTAACAACCCTTACCCTTATAAGATGCAAACCCTGATTATCTCTATTTAATTTTGAAGAAGCAGAGGCTTAATGAGGTTAGGTAAATCAGGTGACTTCTAGGATCCTCTGGAATCAAACGAGTCTTTAATTCAGTCATTACTTAAATCATTACTTTGGCCTTATAAAGGAAATTACAAAAAGCCCCACTCACAGATCAAAATGGAAGAAATAAAACTGTAACTATTTTTAGAAGACATGATGGGCTATGTAGAAAATCCTAAGGAATCTAGAAAGACCTCCTACAATTAGTAAATGAGTTCAGCAACTTCACAGGATAAAAGATAAACATACAAAATCAATTGTATTTCTTTATACTAGCAACAAAGACATGTAAATCAAAATTTAAAATATACATGTAAATCACTAAAAAAAGAAATACTTAGTATAAATACAACTAAACATGTACAGAGCTTTTATGTGAAACTATGAAACACTGAGGAAAGAAATCAAAGAACATCTACATAAATGAAGGACATACCATGTTCATGGATTGGGAGACTCAATGTAGTAAAAATATCAATTCTCTCCAAAAGGATACACAGGGATAATGCAACCTCTATCAAAATCCCAGGAAGACTTTTTATAGATAAAGGCAAGCTTATTTTAAAATTGATATGGAAAGGCAAAGAAACTAGAAAGATAAATCAATTTGGAAAAAGATACAGAGAGAGGAATCACTCTGACAATATGACTCATTATATATCTATATATAGCACTATGGTTGATATATCTATATCAACATTTGAAGATATATATTTATATCAACACCATGTGCTTTATTGATCCATAGATCAATGGAACAAAATAGGAAATCCAGAAATAGACCAACACAGATATGGCCAACTGATTTTTTACATAGGTACAAAAGCAATTCATTGGAGAGAGAATTTTTTACAGATAGTGCCGGGGTAATTGCATACCAATAGGCAAAAAGAAAAAAGAAAAAAAAAAGACCTTGATCTGTATCTTATACCTTATATAAAAATGAACTCAAATGGATCTCATAAAACTCTAAAACTATTAGGAGAAAATCTTCAGGACGTAAGCTTGGAGAAGAGTTCTTAAACTTGAGATGAAAAGCACAATTCATAAAAGAAAAAAAAATCAATACACTGGGCTTCATAAAATTTAAAACGTTTGGTCTGGGAAAGACCTTGTGAAGAGGATGAAAAAGACAAACCACAGGCTAGAGGGAAATACAAGCCACATTTCAGACAAAACTCCTATCTGGAATATATTAAAGAATTTTCAAAAGTCAACAGTAAAAGAATAAATAAGCCAATTAAAAAATGGGCCAAAGACATGAAGAGAAATTTCACTGAAGATGATATATGGGTGTCAAATAAACACATGAAAGGATGTTCAGTATAACTAGCCATTAGGGAAATGAAATTAAGACCACAATAAGACATCACTACACACCTATCAGAGTGGCTAAAATAAAAAATAGTGACAATACCAGTTGTTGGCAAGAATGCAGAGAAACTAGAACATGTATTCAGTGCTGTTGGGAATATAAAATAGCAGAGACACTCTGGAAAAGTTTGGCGGTTTCTTCTAAAATTAAACGTTCAACTACCACACAACCCAACAATTATACTCTTTCTGACTGATCTCAGAGAAATAAAAATTTATGTCCATAGAAAAGCCTGTAGCAGCTCCATTCATAATGACAGCAGCTTTATTCCTAATAGTCAAAAACTGGAGGGATCCCTGGGTGGCGCAGCGGTTTGGCGCCTGCCTTTGGCCCAGGGCGCGATCCTGGAGACCCGGGATCGAATCCCACGTCGGGCTCCCGGTGCATGGAGCCTGCTTTTCCCTCTGCCTGTGTCTCTGCCTCTCTCTCTCTCTCTCTGTGTGACTATCATAAATAAATAAAAATTAAAAAAAAAAAAACTGGAAACAACTAAAATCTCCCCTAATAGGTGAGCAGTAAAACAAATTGTGTTATATCCATACCCTGGAATACTACTTAATTGACACATCAAACAATTTAGATGGATCTCAAGGGCACTGTGCTAAGAGAGAAGAGACACTTCAAAAGGTTATATAGAATATACTTCCATGTACATAACATTCTTGAAGTGATGAAATTATAGAGATGAGGATAGATTAATGGTTGCCAGAGTTTAGGGATGGCAGGAAGGTGGGGAAATGTGACTAAAAAGGTAGCATAAGAGAGATTGTTCTGATGAATGAGTGACCATTCAGTCTTATATGTTGATTGAGTGGTACTTACAGGACTCTGCACAGGATAAAATGGCTTAGAACTGAACAAAGCTTATACCAATGTCAATTTCTTGGCATTGATATCATACTATAGTCATAAAAGAAAGTCTCCACCATCAACAGGAATCTGTGCTGAAATTATAAGACTCTTTCCAGCAAAATGTACCACTGCAGTTAGTTCTTCTATTCAGGGACACTGAAGTTGTTGACATTAGTAAGAAGAGCAGGTAATCTAAAATCAGGCTCCACCATATTCGGCCCTCCCAAGTGCACTCCCAGCCATCATGTCCTAAATTCTGCTTTTCATCCTGCTTTACATCCAAAACTTTTTTGGTGTGAAAAGCAAAAACTTTCCCTAGAGCCATGACACTTCAAGTATTATTGGCCATCGCATTAGTTGGAATTCTGTTGGTACAACTAGTAGAAATCCAACTCAAAACAGCTAAAGCAAAAAAGGAAATCTATTGGCTCACGACCTGTGCTAAGGCTGACGTCGTCAGGTATAGATTGATTTGGGGCCCAGAGGATGCGACAAGGAAGTAGCTTCTCTCTCGTGTTGGCTGTGCTCCCTGCTGTGAGCCCCATTCTAAACTCCATGTGATTGCAAAGTGACATCAGCAGTCACTTCCAACAGCAAATCGCCAGAAAAACAGAATTCCACTTCCTCAGTAATTCTAATGAAAATCCTAGAATTAAGTCTCTTGGGCTTTGACTGGCATGGAAAGGATCATATGGTCTCTATGGCCAAGGGAATGTAGTCTTCCAATCAGCCAGGGTGGGGTTGGCTCCTCCTACATGCGGGCCAAGGCTGGGTAAAGGAAGCTCCCACAGAAGTATCTGGACTGCTGCTCAAAGAAGGGGGAAGAACAAGCCCCTGTCCACCATAGTCATCAATACCATCGTCAGAAAGATGAACACAGGATTTGGGGACATGTATGATACCTGCTCTCTCCACCTCCCCCAGCTGTCCCCTCCTGCCAGTGCCTTCCTTCTAACTTGGGGAAGGTATGCAAAGGTGGAATACATGCCCCTCAACACAATCACCCGCAAGTTTCCATTCGATTCCCAGAGAACTTTCCTTGTCCTCAGACTGAGTTGGGATGTCACCTTCTCCATGAAGCTAGCCATTTCATTTTTTTTTTTAAGATTTATTTATTTATTCATGAGAGACAGGCACAGAGAGAGAGGCAGAGACATAGGCAGAGGGAGAAGCAGGCTCCTCGCAGGGGGCCCGATGTCGGACTTGATCCCAGATCCTAGGATCACACCCTGAGTTGAAAGCAGATGCTCAATCTCTGAGCCACCCAGGTGTCCTGAAGCCAGCTATTTCTAAAGAAATCCACACTCCTCCACAGCTGCACCAAAAACAAAAATTCTCTTCTCTGGACTCACAGTACTTTGTACATACATTATCTCCATTAAAGTGTTTTTTCATGTATCAAGATTCTTTATTTACATCTCATAATTTACATTCACACTCACACCTAATCAATTAGAAGCTGTTTGAGAGCAGAAACTTGTTTGGTTCATTCTGAGTCCCTAACATGTTGTTTAGCATCTGGAATGCTATTCAGAAATGGATGGATGGATGGATGGATGGATGGATGGATGGATGGATGGACTGATGAGTGAATGAATGGTTTCTACAGCTCTTGACCATCAAATACAAGTAGCAGCACTCAGGTGGGCATTTAGACCATCAATATTATTTAGCAAACTCCTATTGTGTATACAACAGGCACAAGCAAATTATTGAAAATAAAATTAAGTCAGTTAGGGAGGCGCAATCATATGCATATTCTGCTTGTTTTAAAATAGAAAAACATAAAAAATTTTTTTAATTAAAAAAATAGAAAAACCTTGAAATAAAGACAATAGGCATTGTTTATAGATTCTCATGAGGAAGTAAAACCAGCAGCAAGGGAAAAGCACGCCCAAAAGGGCTAAGAAGACACAGAGATATCTGGAAAAATATTTGCTAAGTTCATTCCCTTGAACACAAATGTCCAGCATGGTCCGAGGGCATACCCATGAGTGTGAAAGGACAACTAAGAGATCCACTCGAAGAGACAGAAAGTCCTGGGTTTGAGTCTTAACTCTGCCCCATACAACAGGATCTGTCAGGTGATTCAACTACTCTGGGCCTCCATGTCCTCACCTGCAAAATGGGAATGATTACCTCTGAGCTGCCCAGGGGGCTCAAGCCCTAATCTCCCTGCTGTCCCTGATTCCTCCCTCTCCTCCTTCATGTGCAAGCCCACCAGCAAAAGATTTCCAGAATCCAAGCACATCTCTCCTACTTCCCTGCTGACAGATGGGTCTGAGCCACCGTTTACTCTGAGCATCCATTGGATACCCTTGGCATCCATTTCCTGAGGTGCCATTGGTGAGTGGTGGGGTCCCACTGCAAACAGTTGTCTGTTAGTTCCCGCATTTGGAAGGGGAAGGAGATGCACACCCTGGGGTCTGCCATCGATTCCTTGCTTCCTATCTTATCCTTCCAACCTCTTCTGCACCCAGACCCTAGACCGATAGGGTAACACAGAATCTGGGCCTGGCTCCTGCTGCCTAAGCTCCAGAGGCTTCCACTGTGGCCCACAAAACCTTGGGTGCCTGGCCCAGCTCCTTTCACCTCCCTTCTCTGCCCGTGCATACCATGGCCCCAGCGTGCTGGCCCTTAGTCTGTGCCCTACAAGTGCCATATGTGTTCCCCCTTTGGGACTTAGCCCTCATCCTTCCCCCTGTATCTTTGCAGCTTGATCCTTGGTGCCCCTCAGCTCAGTGAGGACTTCCCTGACCACCATGCAAATAAAACAGGATTGGAGTCAATCTGCCACCTCTGCCTGTTTTATTGTCTTCACAATAAGACAACTTGAGACTACTTGAAGCTATTTGTTTGCCTAATTGCACGTAAACTAGAATGTATGCTCTGCAGACGCAGGGATGTAATTTGTCTTATTCACTAATGTTGTCTCCGGACCCTAGAATAGAGCCTGACACATGATAAGTGCTCAATAAATATTTGATAAATAAAAGAAGGAAGGAAAGGAGGGAGGAGGGAGGTGGGAGACAGAGACAATCATCCTTCAAAGGGTGATTATAAAGATCCAATTAGGAAATTCTCATAAGCCACTTAGCACAATGCCTGGCACTCAGGAAATACTTAATACATGGTATTAATTATTCAGTTATTAGGATAGAAGAGTTGGTAGTGTGTGCGAGCACACACATGCACACACACGCACACAAACACGAAAAAGGACAGCAAAAGAAGTCTCCTCCTTTTGCCTGGATTCACCTGACTTCTGAAGAGAATATTTGAGCCCTCTGACTAAGCAACATCCCCCTTAGCTCCCCTGGAACTAATGCTTGAACCTAGTTCAGACCCTGGGGGTTTGGAGTTCATTTTCTTTTGGCAAACTGTCGCCTTTTCTTTTCTAAGGGAAAAAATAAAATACAAAAAGACACTCACATAACATCTTGGAGATCAAATGGCTCTTGGAAAACTGCATTTTGATGAGTGAGGGAATCAAAACCATATGGATTAAATTCTCCTTAGATCTCCTAGGGGAGAAAGGGGGCGGGAGCAGGGTAAGGGTAGGGATGGCTGGAAAATTCAGCATCGATTTTTATGAACACAGAGCTAGTTCATGAAGGATGGTCTGGGATGTAGCAGGTCCTTCAAAGCAGTTTGTTGACCACATGCCAGCTGACTCAAAAGAGAAGGAAATATGAAAGGTTTTTTTTTTTTTTTCAACACTCCTGTTTCTTTTCTTCTGGTATTCCCTCCCCTAAGGGGCTGACGTTGGGGTCTTGTCAGGGACTGAGAAAGAGTCGTGGCTGGACACGAAGTTTGTGTAATTTCTCCCAGAAAGCAACCTCTCAAGTCTTTCCCTGAGGAAAGAGTCTGAAATATCTGCTGAAGCCAAATATTTGTAATCAGGTACTTAGATGAGTGTCAGTCCTCCTTTTTTTTTTTTTTTTTTTTTTAATGGTTGTATTTCTATCTGCATTTTGCTGATCTGGGCAAGTTGTAGCAGACAGACTAAGAGACTGCACGCAGCATGATTCACACTGTCATTTGCTGGGAGAGGAAATCAAGAGGCACAAGTGCTTCCAACATTTTTACTTACATCACAGAGAAACCTCAAAAGCAGTTTCCTCCCTTCTTAAGCTAATCTCTTGAAAGCAGGTGACACTGCGGACCACCAGCCTGGGTGAAGCCCTGGTTGAGCATTTACACGGTCCTCATCTTATGTCATCTTCCCCAACCGCTTCAAGGGACGTGCTCTTAACTGTTGTCATTTCACAAATGAGGAGACAGGCAGAGAAGTGAAGTGACTGAGCCAGGGTCACATAGCTAGTAACTGGGCAGAGCTGGGATTTGAACCAAGGTTCTGCCAATGCCAGAGCCTGCAATCCTAACCATTATTTCCCTCCAAATACCCTGCATGCACTTTTGGAATTTGTGTCTTTGCTTTTGTTGTTCCGTCCGTCTATAAAGCCTTTCTTGCTATTCCTACCTTTCCTCCCAGGAACCTGACAAAAATCTGTCCCACCTCCCCGTGTCTTATGTGTCCGTGGAGCCCTTTGGGAAACCCCCCGATTGGTTGGTGCCACCTCTGAACTCCAGGAACCCTGGTGCCTTCTGGGGTTGCCCAGCCCATTCTGTGTCATAAATTCAGCCAAGCATGATGGTTAGGCATCTTGGTTTTAAATGATGAGACACACCTGTACTTATTCCCCTGCTGGGACACCTTAACTGACAAACCACTCCAAGATTCAGATTCTTCATCTGAGGAAAAATGAAATGACCTGATGTGAGCAAGCCAAGAGCTAATATATGCAGGGCACAGAGCAAGCACGCGATTCATGTCGGCTACTGTGTTCTAGTTCCTTGGCTGCCTGTTTGAGCTCTCCCACCTGACTGCAAATTTCTCCAAGGAAATGTAATAGTCACTGATTTAGGCAGTGATTGCATTAGGCATTTCACTAACTGAGTTTAAAGAAGAAGAGAGGAGAGACGGGAGTGTAGGGGCAGCAGATGGAAAGATGGCTCAGAGGGAATAAGGGAGCCAATGCAGACTGAGCGCTTGTCCTGTGCCAGAGATTCCAGGACTAACTCATTTACTCCTCCCCACAACCCTGGGAGGTAAGTGCTATTATTATCCTCATTTTACAGATGAAGCAACTGAGCCCCAGAGGGGTTCAGTGACTTGCCCATAGCCATGGTAATGCAGAATCAGGATTTGAAGCCCAACATTCTGAGTCCAGAATCCAAGGACTTACCTGCTAAACTAGACAGTCCCTAAAAAAGGATTTTAAAGCATTCAAATAGCAATTAGACAGAAAGGCTGGAATCATCTAGTCTGGGTTGGTGGGTATTTAACGGGTACAAATGTTGGGTACCAGTTTACCAACACTTTACTGGGAGTTCATCCAGGGGGAGGAAGGCATTGAGGACTCCCGCAAGAGCCATGTGGGCTTTGTGGTTGCATAAAGAGTCGACAATAGAACAGATAAAGCTTCGGCAGAGGTGAGGATTCAGCTGGGATCCATGTATATATTTTATCATGCTTTAGTCATTTCATGGTTTCTTTTGGAGGACTTGATTTGACACATACCTCAAGGTGAGGTTTAGCAAATAAATTAAAGACTGGAGAAATCTCAAGATATCAAAATAATGGTGAACCATTTAAATCAGTCCTCAAAAGGTGAGAGATCAAGGAAGTCTTCTAAGAGGAAGGGACAGCCATACTGAGACCAGAAGGGTGAGTCGGATTTGGCTTAATGAAGAACACACCATGGGTAGGTTCACTCCATAGCCATTTCCAAACCCTTTCTCCTCTTGTCTTCCACAAGAGCTAATAGCTTTCCAGCCTCTGCTGAAGCCAGAGGGGTCGACATGACCAATTTCAGCCAATGCAACTCCAACAGAAGTCTGTTGAAGGTTTTTCTGAAAGAAACGTTTTCCTTTTCTCTCATGAAAGAGACAGAAAGGGCTAGTTTAGTCCTTCCCCATTCTTCCTGCCTTGAATGTGGGTGTAATGCCTGGAGCTGCAGTAGCCACTTTATGACCATGAGGCAACAAGTTGGAGACAAAAGGAAAGAAAATGGCACAGAACCAGCCCTGTCATCGTCATGCTGCTGAAGCATGCTAGGGGCTGCCTACCTCTTGTTATGCAACCAAAAATGAACCACTATTTGAACTTCTAAGTCCAATTTTTTTCATGACTTGCAATCAAAAGGATTTCTAACTCATCTACTAGACAAAGTAGGAAAATAATTACAAAAAAGGATGAGGTATTCAAGACAGAGGGTCCAGTATGCAAAACTTGGAGGAAAGAATGATGACAGTATATTTGAAGATGAGAGGTTCAATGTAAATGATGTATATGTTGTTGGTACTGGTGCTGAGTACCTGTGCTGGGTCCTGGGTGCTGATTGCTAGTTGTAGTGAGAATGACACTGGAGAATCATACATGGCTACACATGCAGAGCCTTTTACAGCTTGTTAGTTTAGAATATGGACATTATCCATAACAATGGGGCACATGGAGTCTTGTGTTTGTGAACAACTGAAATAAAGTTATATTCTAAAAAGCCCTTTCTGGCCTGCCTGGATGGCTCAGCAGTTTAGTGCCACCTTCAGCCCAGGGTGTGATCCTGGAGACCCAGGATTGAGTCCCACATCAGGTTCCTGCATGGAGCCTGCTTCTCCCTCTGCCTGTGTCTCTGCCTTTCTCTCTCTGTGTCTTTCATGAATAAATAAAATCTTTTAAAATAAAAAGACCCTTCTGAAAAAAAATAAATAAAAAGACCCTTCTGGAATGAGTTCATTCATTCAGTAAGTACTTTATAAGCATGGAAAAGGAAATCGGTAGAACCCCTTTGGAAAATTGTATTGAAGAATCTATTAACACTAAACATCCACGGGACCCCTGGGAGGCTCAGCAGTTGAGCATCTGCCTTTGGCTCAGGGTGTGATCCTGTGGTGAGGGATCAAGTCCCACGTCGGGCTCCCTGTGGGGAGTCTGCTTCTCTCTCTGCCTCTGTCTCTGCATCTCTCTCTCTCTCTCTGTCTCTTGTTAATGAATAATTAAAAAAAAATCTTTAAAAAAAACTAAACATCCACTCCTCTACACCCCAGCAATCCCACAGCTAAGTACATATCCAAGAGAAATGAAGTCACATGGCCACAAGAGTAGAACTCCAAGTATGTCCATAACAGCTTTACCCATAATAGCCAGAGCTGAGAAATAACCCAAATGCCCATCAAGGCGAGAAGAGCCGGGCAGCCCCAGTGGCTCAGTGGTTTAGCGCCGCCTGCAGCCTAGGGCCTGATCCTGGAGACTTAGGATCGAGTCCCACATCGGGCTCCCTGCATGGAGCCTGCTTCTCCCTCTGCCTCTGTGTGTGTGTGTGTGTGTGTGTGTGTGTGTCTGTCTGTCTCATTAATAAAATAAAATCTTTTTTTAAAAAAAGGCGAGAAGAGCCAACTGACTTTCAGGCATCTTCATGCAATGGAATACTACATAGCGATAAAGAAGAAGAGTGAATTGTTACCACACGCACCGACATGATAAATCAGAGCCCTAATGATGAGCAAAAGAAGCCTACAGAGTAAACAGTTGTGTTAGTGTTGGCCTCCAAGGAGATGGAGGGAAGGCTGGGACCATGTAGGTCTAAGGAAGCTGGTCAAGGCTGGTTGGGAGTCCTTGAGCCAAAACTGCGGTCAGGAGAGATCCCGATCTCCCAGGAACCACCCTGCACGAGGTTCCCGCCACACCCAGTCAAAGGAAGGAGCAGCCTGCGGGAAGTGTGTTCTCCCAAACAGGAGGTGATATATTTCAAAGCCCAACAGAATCGGCTGTAGGTCAATCTCTACAAAGATCCGAGAGATGCATTTTGATGGCAGAACAAAGAAAATCAATGCTCAGTGATAAAAGAACGGTGGTTACTTCCAGAATGAGTATGGTTGGGGCTATGAGGGAGAGAGCACAAAGAGGCCTTGTGGGCTGGCTGGAAGCCTTCACTGTCTTGATGGGGGATGGCAATTATGGATTAAATACCTTTTGGGCAGCCCAGGTGGTTCAGTGGTTTAACGCCGCCTTCAGCCCAGGGCCTGATCCTGTAGACCCGTGATCGAGTCCCAGGTTGGGCTCCCTGCATGGAGCCTGCTTCTCCCTCTGCCTCTGTGTGTGTGTGTGTGTGTGTGTGTGTGTGTGTGTGTGTGTGTGTGTGTCTCATGAATAAAAAAATAAAATCTTAAAAAAAAAAATACCTTTTAGGGTACCACCTAAGGCTGTGCACTTTGTAGAAAAAAATAAGTTCGTACTGAGCAAGTGCTATCAAATGCACATGTGCTCAGCCGTGGGCAGGCAGGGGCGACTAGAGCAGACAGGGATGCTGTCCCCAAGGGCAGCGGGAAGCATGGTCTGGAACACAACCCGCAGTGTCCCCGCTGAGGCGAGGAGTGGCAGTGAGCCTGGGGCATACAAGGATGTCTACAGACGGTCAAGTCCAAGGAGCACTTCATCAAAGACTCTTAAAAAGAGAGAGTAAAGCAAAATGACAGACTTCGCAAGAACTGGAACGATAGCTATAAAAGCAAGTCAGGAACCATTGGAACTGCTCACAAAAGAAAAACGGTTTTGGAGAGATCGGATAGGGAAAAATTCAGCGTGACTGCTAGGACCTTCGGGAGCCCCAAGCCCTGGGAACTGCACCTTCCCTGCAGTCATGCTCTTCTCTGTACCCAGTAATCAGTGTCATTTGCTTTCAAGGGATCCCCTGGGAAATTATGTCTGATATTTTCCAAAGCCCATAAAGGGTTTCACACCTTTGTGAGGGCTGCTGGGAGGCAGGCAAAAGAATGCCGCCTCTGGAGGGAAAGGGTGCCTATTAGGGCCACTTAGGACTAAACTGACCGGCTCATTTGGCAGCCATGCAAAATAGAACGCACCCTGTTCTGGATAACTGAGGATTTCTCCCATGAGTTCATTCCCTCACATTTTCTACAGAAAAGTGCTGCTATCCATCATCCCTTAGGGAAATTTTTTAAAAAAGCAAACTCATCCCAAATGACTTTTGTGTTTTTCCAGTGTTTCTAGTATCAGCCCTTAATTTCCAACCATTTTCAACTTAAGACGGTTGATATTGACTATCAGGCTTTGAAACAAAACATGTAAATATATATATATCTATTTGAAATATATATAGATCATCATGCCCTCAAAATGTGAGCTCCCCTCAGCTTTCCAGAAGGAAGAACTATGAATAGAACATTTTACACTTGTCTAACTTTTCCTAGGCTTTTTTTTTTTTAACTGTCCTATCTTCTCAGCCTGTGATAAATGCAAAGAAATTAAAAAAAAAATAAGTATCTCTCCAATAATTTACTGTGTTGAGATGGCAGCGTAATTGAGTCACCCAAGTTAAGCACTTTAGGAAAATTTCCATCAGGTGCCATCATGTTCTCTGGCCTAAGCTTTATTTAAACTCACTGGATCAATCTGAATCAATTTGACATGTACACACTTCAGGGCATGGTTAGTTTCAAATCAATTAAGCTCCTTATGACTTTATGATTAAGAGCCCAAGGTTATAAAACATTAATATAAAAATCACAAATTATAAAGTGAAAAGTAAAATCTCCACCTTACATTTCATAAAAATCACCAGAATCATTAGGTAAGCTTCATTAAACAAACAAGGTAAGAGTAATTAGGTGGTAAATTGAGTACAGTGGTTTCCAAAGGCTCTAATTGGGATGGGCCCAACAGTTTCATAAAAGTGAGGAAGCCAGGGTCAAGTGCAGCCTGTGGCAGGATGTGGATCTGAGAAGAATTGCTCAGTGGTCTGGTGGCCCTTGCCGCAGGAGCAGCAGAGAGCTCCTTTGAAAAGCAGAGAGTGGGCTTAACACCTTCTGGTTCTTCCCTGACCTCGGCCAGGCAGCCCGCACCACCACCCGCAAGATAAGGATCTGCTCTTGCCTGGAGCCAGCAGGCAGCCACGTGAAAGTATTTTAAGGATCTCAATGTAATGTGATTCCTACCTTCTAGAGTTACTTGAAATTTTTCTCTCCTGGTTCTGGAGCTCAGGGAAAGGAAGGAAATAGGAGGGACTCAATTAGATTTTCCATTAAAATAATGGGGACTTCTAGGTCCCTTGATAAGTTTGATCATTCTCATTTATCCTTACAATTCCCATGAGAAGGAGGTGGGTTCCCTTAATTCTCACCCCGTTTGAGACACTGAAGCACAGAGAAGTTAGGTAATTTCTCCCAGAGTCACACAGCAAGGGAGGGGCAAAACCCAAGCCTGTGTCACTCAGAAAGATGAGTTCTTCACCTCTGCAGGATGGAGAGGCCTCTTGCATTCACTTATTCAATATGTATCAACTGGGGGCCTTTGCCTCCTCTGTACTAGGTGTTCCAGGGCTAAAGATCCAGGGCAAACCAAACAGCCAGGTTCTTGCCCTCATGGGACTATCACTCCAGAGCAGGGCTTTAGTGAGAAGTAAATAACTTGATAAAGTCAGAGGGATACTGCTCTGCAGAGAGTGTTCAAAGAGTACTGTGAAAAACAAAACAAAACAAAACAAACAAACAAAAAACCAAAGAGTACTGTGAGAGTGACTGGTGGCATCTTTCATTCATTGAGTGGTCAACTCTTAAGAGAGGGCATATGAGCTGAGATCTGAACGGGAAGAAGGTCCCAGTTATGCTGAGTTTAAGGAGAGGGACACCCAACGCCAAGGGGAAGACAGGTGCAGAAGCCCCGAGGAATAAACAGAAACTCTGCACCTGCCTCTCCTCTTCATCTATTTTCCTTCCCTTGAATCTGTGTGCACCTCGTGACTCACTTTGACCATTAGAATGTGGTGCAGTGACAGCATTTTGGTTCCGAGCCTAGGGTTCTGGCAATTTCCTCTTTCAACCTCCCGGAGCCTCTGACCCAACATGTAAAGAGATCCAACTACATTGCGGGCGAGACCTTCCAGAGAGAAAAACCCAGGAGGCTGGCCCCCAGCTAAGGAGTCAGGCATGTGGGAGAAGGTCTTCAGCCCCAGCAGAGCTCCCAGCCAAATGCAGCTACCTGCGCAACCCCAACTGACACCTCACTGGGGCAGACAGGAGCCTCCCAGATGAACCCCGCTAACCCACAGAACTGTGGGAAAGAACCATGGTGGCTGTTGCCAGTCAGCACACTTCAGGATGGTTTCCTGTGCAGCACCACATCATTAAAGCAGCCAGTGTGACTGGGCTTAAGTGGAACAAAGGGGGGTGAGAGATGAAGCTGGACGTCATTCTCCACCAAGAGCTAGATCTGATGAGACCTATGAGTCAGGGTAAGCAGTGGGGATGTCACCCATGTGATCGGGTGCCACTGGAAGGTTTAAGGGGCATGACATGATCTGATGGTGTATATATTTTTAAAGCTTATTCTGGCTGTTGTGTGGTGAATGACAAGTGGAGTGGGGAGAATAAGAGACGCAAGGATACATCAGACAGGCAGCCACTGTGAGAAAACAGGCAAACTGAACCAAGATGGTGGCAGTGGAATGTCAGTGAACTGATTCACGTCATGTTTTGGAGAGAGAGAGTCAAAAGTACATGTTGCTGGATGGAGGTGTTGGGACTGGCTGACCGAGGATAACTCTTTGATCTTTGAGAGTCAAAAGGTACAGCCACCTCAGGGCTGCCTTTGGGGCAATTCTCAGGAAAATTACCACCTCCACAACACCACCATCACCTCCACCATTGTCAGCTCCACCATCATCTTCATCACCTCCATCACCATTACCTTCACCACCTCCAACTCTGTAACCTTCATCACCCCCACCATCACCTGCCTCATCACTTTCATCACCTCCAGTACCTCCATCGCCACCTTCATAACCTCCATCACCAAGTTCATCACTTCCATCACCATCACCTTCACTATCTCCACCATCACCTCCACCATCACCTCCAATACCCCCGTCACCACCTTCATAACCTCTATCACCACCTTCATCACTTCCATCACCTTCATCTCCCTCAATGCCACCACCGTTACCACTACCACTGCTGCAGAGAGAGAGAGGAAATAATTTTGTGGGGCAGTGCAGGATTTTTGAAGAGAGGCCCTTTCCTTTTCCTTTTCTTCCTCTCAGTGAGGAGTTTTGTTCCCACCTCCAGAGCCAGGAAAGGAAGCCCTAGAGAGAAGACCTCCTGGTGACTGCAAGTCTCTGTAGGCGAAAGAGATTAGTATTCCATTTGCTAATTGGAGGATCTGCTGGCATTCCTTTGTGTACAGAAAGAGGATGATAGAGTTGGAGTAGAATGGCATAGTAGAGTCTACCAGGAAAGATGGGGCCAGGAACACATTGCTCTAGGTCCCTAGTTCTTGAGAAGTACAGCAGTTGGATGTCATACATGCCCAGAGGCCCCGAAGTTTGCCAAGGGAGGTAGAGAAGCAAGGATTCTTTACCATAGGGACCAAAAGGTCCCCATACAGTGTACTATGATGGAGTCAACTAAAAGTTGTGGCCAGATCCAGGAAGAGACCAACAGCATGCAGGGGGGTGCTGAGAAATAGGCTCCTTGCCAGGCTAACTGGACAAAGGCCACATTGAACTCTGGGGTGATGGCAGCACTGAGCAACCAGGGAGAAGTCTGCAGGTTCACCAGGTGCAGGGAAGAGGCAAGGGCCTTGCTTCCTCTCCTTTCTCCTGCCCCTCCCCCTACACAAGCCAATGCAGGGAGGGAGTGGTGAGGGCAAAGGTTACGAGAGAACACCCTCCCTTTCCCTCTAGGCCCTTAACATCATAGTTCTGATCCAGGACAAGAACAGGAAAAGGGCTTTCAATCCAAAATGCGACTGACATTTTGAAATGTACAGGACAGAGCCTTAAAAAAACTAAAGTGATGGTTTTAGTAAAGGAAGTGGTAAATTACAGAAATCAGCTGAACTTCTAAAGACATGTTTCCCCATGGAAAATGCCAGGTAGCTGGGGTAGGGGCAATGATTAGAAACAATAAAGTCATTTTTTACTCATCCTGCCATTGAACGGAGACTTCAAAAACACAACTTACACGGTAGTGAGGAGCGGCCCCGTGTCAGGGCCTGAGAGGGGCCTCATCCTCACACCACCCTGTCTGGTCCGCACAGTCAGAGCCATTTCTACTGTCATCTCTGTTCTGTTGATGAGAAATGGAGGCTCACACCAAGGCCACATAGCAACTAAATGACAGAGTTAAGGTTCAAGCCCAGGGTAGTGTGACTTGAAAATCTAATCTTTTAACCCTGCTTCCTTCAGAATGCCTTATTTAATCACAACAGCAGAAACCAGAGCACACTATTAAGCATGTAAAATTGCAGGCTGCAATTGAAAGACTATTTCTCCAGGTTTTTTGACAACCCAAATTAATTTCTTTGTCAGGCCTCCAATCCTGGAGGTGGCAGAAACAAGATGGTTCTCTTTCAGGAATTTCTTGACTCGCCCTTAGGCTGATTGCCAGCTCTGGAGAGCCCTCAAGAGTGCCAAGGCGCAAGAGGCAGGTGTGGTTACAGCCTCCCCGAGGCTTCCATGCTCCATTCCGTGCTCTCCCGGGCACCCTGAGTCTTTCTTGGGTTCTTTCCGCCTAAACTCCCCGATGCGCCAACTCTACCTAACTGATTCTACACTAAGCTGGGCATGGGAACCTTGGGGTCTTCCCTCATCTATCCAGGGAATGGCTAGGGATTCAGCCTCTGGAATCATATTAGTTATGTGATGCTGCTTTGTGCCTCAGTTTCCCTATCTGTAAAATCAATGGTCTAATAGGGATGTTAGAGGACTAGAAAATAAAATATTTGTAGAATGCTCAGAATAGTGGCTGGCCCATCACAAATGCTTGACTAAAGTTAACTGTCTTTGGGGGTGGGAAGGAAGAAAACACTGACTCTCAGTGAGCTAGTCTTTGTCTTATGCTTGGACAGTAGCTTTAAAATTCAAAATGCTGAAACTTTAACTCTTTAATTCCCTGGATTCTGTAGCACCCCTTCTTTCCTTAGACAATAAAGGCAAATTGTCTGGTTTCACAAAATTGGGGAGCTTGGGGGTAGGGTGGGGTTTAACGTCTCAAAAACCCACCCTGCCTAGTCACAGGTGGACAGTTCTGTTCAAGACCCTCCGAGTTGTCCCGCAGTAACCCCACAATTCCCACCGCCTTCCAACCCCTCCACATCCATCACTACCACCACCAGCTCTGTCTACAGGGTAGAAGTCTATGGCCTATAACTCCCCTCCAACAATTGACACAGTTTATCTTGCAGTCACACCCATTCATTGGATCTTTGTCATGGATCTTTGGAAGAAAGAAGGAAAAAAAAATCTGAATTGCCTCTCAGCTACCATCCTTTTTCTTTTAGCAAGATTGCGCGTACTCACAAATTTGTTCGTAATTGTGACACTTGAGTTTTCCATTCTACGGAGGCATATATACAGATTAGAATGGAGTTCGGCCATGTGTATCTCTTGGCCATATGTCCAACGTGTAAACATATTGCCCCTGTAATCAAATCTGCTAAAAAAATCTTTTTTGCATTACAGAAAACTTCAAATATATATGAAAGCAGACCCACCAAGACTACAAATGTCCAGGCACTCAGTATTTTCAACTCATGGCCAATCCCACTTCATCCATCCCTACTCGTGTATTTTGAAGCAAACCTCAGAGATCATATCATTTCATCTGCAAATACCACTGTGTTTCTAAAGACAAGGGAGCGCTCTTTTACAACGTAGTACCATTACCACAACTTACAGAGGAAAAAGTAGCGATGATTCCTTAATATCATCAAAAAAGCCAATCAGTGTTCCACTTTTCTTTTTTCTTTTCTTTTTATTTTTTTATTTTTTTTTAGCAGCATCCAGTCTTGATACATCAAGGATGATATTTGCACTTTGCAAATTGTTTTAGGGAACAGCCTGAGCCTGTCCGGTTGAATAATTCCATCCCTCCCTTTTCACAGATAGGAACGTCATAGCCAAACCCACAGCCGGTTTTGCCAAGAATTCCAAAAAGACGATCACGTGTCAAATAACCATGGAGACGCGGTTACAAAAGGAGCACTTATTCCTTGCTCCCTTGTTTAGACAGAGCAATCTAGAAGCTGCTGAGCGCGGAGGGAGGAGGCAGCGCTGCCTGCGGCTGCACGCACCTGCTGCGGGGCGGCTCCAGGGTGGTCAGGGCCGCCGCCAGGGCTGGTCCAGCCGCTGTCAGTCCCGGGGATTAGCGCGCTCCTGGGGGAGTTGGGCTGACCGCAGCGCTGGACCAATTAGAGTCTCCAGACTTGCCTTGTTAGTAGTTTCTTCTAATGGTTCAGCAGCAGTTTTGATATGAATCCAGGAGAGAACTCATCTGAGGTATTATTATTATTGTTATTATTATTACTACTACTACTACTATTATTATATTTCATCCGGTTCCAAGGCTGGTTATTTACATGTTGAGCCTTGGGATACCAACCTAAGGGCAGTTCCAAGCCTGGTCCGTTGAAGTGACTGCATTATTAGATTTGTGGCGTATAATGGCTTTCCTTTAGACACCTTACATAAATCAAGGTGCCAGTAAATCAACAATGAAGTGATCTTATTATTGCTTTTAAAAAATATATGCACAGAAATAGTCTCATAACAGATGCTCTGCTGCTCTGCCCCTGTTCCTTGGCATTCCTGCGTCTGTGCCTTCCTGCCCAGGCCTTTCCAAGGCTTCAGGAGGTGGGCAGACCCAAGTCAGAATTAGCACTCCCAGTATCAGCCAGTGAGGGACTCATGTTGGTGGAGAAAAGCCCCCCAAGTGGGATACCTCTCATGGGTGTTTGACAGTGCTCCCTACAGGTCCCAAAAAGGCCTGAGTCCTAGCTGTCCACAGAGCTAACCTATTTATCAGCTGCCCTTCCTGGCTCAACTCATTTCCTCCATGCTTGATCAGTGCTCCCTGGCATTACCTCCCACCATACAGTGACCAGTTCGTTCATCCTGGGAACCCCCCAAGTCCCAGATAAACCAGGACAGTAGGATACATTACCTTCCCAAAAAACAACAACAAAAAAACCCCCCAAAAAACCATTTGTACTCAAATCCTAGTCCCAGGGTTGGTTTCCATAGTACCTCAACTCAAGGCAATCCATACTGACAGAAGAGTCTGGAATGAGATGTGCCTCTTATCTGGGTATTCTTTGTGAATAGAGCCCCCTGGAGTTGGGCAGTACTAAGTTCCTTAGATATTTGGGGGTAGGAATATATGAGAATGGGTTTTTCACCAAACTTGTACTGGATACATCGTTTGTTTACTTTTTAAAAAGCACATAATAAAAACTTGGGTTTTTAAGAACAATTAGCAAATATTTGTTTTCTAATTTTTAAGGAATCATTTTCATTTAAATTTTTTAAAAGGAAGGAAAGAAGCCAGATTTTTGAAAGTGTTTTGTGATGATTTTAGGGCAGTGCTTTTCACATTTTTTAAGCCTCCAAATCTTTTTGTGATGCAAACCTACATGGCTCCTCCAGTGATAGACAAACCAGGGAGCTGCCTTAACTAAAACTGGGTTCTGGGGCTGGAGCCCCATCTATTTAGCTGTTCCCTCCAGCACCCCAACTTCCTCCCCACCTCAGGTGACCACTAAGCACTTCCTAAGAACCCTGAGGCTTTTGCGGGAGCCCTTTGTGAAAACCACTGTGGTCGGGGATTATTTACTGGCATGAAAAAATATCACTAACTTTTTTACTTTAAAACCTGTTATAACATGAGGGGCACCTGGGTGGCTCAGTTGGTTAAGCACCAGACTCTTGGTCACCACTCAAGGGTTGTGAGATCAAGTCCCTCGTCAGGTTCCACACTCAGCAGAAGAACCTGCTTGAAGACTCTCTCCCTTTTCCCCTCCCCTCAGTTGCTCTCTTTCTCTCTTCTTCTAAAATAAATAAATCAATCTTTCAAAAAACAAAACAAAACAAAACATGAGAAAGGCAGGTCAAAAATCAGCACATAAATGCTATCTCAAGTTTGTTGGGGGAGAAAATAACACCTGTATTCGTATACCTTGAGAAAAGGCTAGAAGGAAATACACCAAAGACACTCATGATGGTTATCCCCAGGATCTTTTCACACTCTATTCTGTGCCAAAGCCGTATTGCCTCCATTTCCTACAATGAGTAGGAATTATTTTTTAGGCAAATGAAGACACAACACATGATTTTAAGGAGGGGAGGAGAGCAGGAAATATTAGTCTAAAATCTCATGCAAATAATAGCAGCATCGGACTAGATTTTCATCACTCTTAGTCCCTGATCTGAAGAGAAGGGCATTACTCAGGTTTAGAGGGTTTAGCCACTGAAGACTGCGTAATGCAAGTTACAGCCTGTCAATTTCAAGCTCAGCAAGGGCTTTGAAGTTTCTGATAATGATAGATGAGCACTGCCTATAAAATAAGCAAAACAAGGGGTAACTCTCCTGCCCCCATTGCAATGGAGAGGCTCAGGCTATGAAGTAGGCAGTGCCTCCCACAAATGTGGGTGCAGTCAAGTCAGACACATGACCAAGGAGCCTTTTTCAAGCCCGAGGCTATAGTAGACAATTTGTGGTTAAGTGTATTTCCCCCACTTGGCTGCCCATCAGAGTCACCTGGGGAGCTTCACAAGGTTGAGTTTCTGCGGGGGCACCTGGGTGACTCAGTCGGCTAAGCGTCTGCCCTTGGCTCAGGTCATGATTGTGGGGTCCTAGGATGGAGCCCTATGTCCAGCTCCCTCCTGGGGAGACTTCCCTGGGAAGTCTCCTTCTCTCTTCTCTCTCTGCCCCTCCTCCCTGCACTTTCTCTCTCTCAAATAAATAAATAATTTTTTAAAAAAAAATTGGGTCCCCTGCATGCCTGGGTGGTTCAGTGGGTTAAGCATTCGACTCCTGATTTCTACTCAGGTCATGATCTCAGGGTTATGAGACTGAGCCTCGCAGTGGGCTCTGCTACTAGGTGTGGAGCCTGTTGAGGATTCTCTGTCTTCCTCTCCCTTTGTCCCTCCCCCTCCTGAAGAAAATCGGGTTCCTGGCCCTACCCACTGATTCCCTGACACCTCCTGAATGGCACTTAGGACCTGCATTTTTAAGAGACACTCCAGAGGATTCTCATGCGACACCTCCATGAAGTTCATCATCACAGCTAGGTTTTAAGTTCTAGGTAGGAAATGTATGTGCCTGTTGGCTGCTGTAACCTAGACACTGTGTGCACAACCCCCGGTGCTCTAACTATCCAGGGAGGCAACTATTTATTGGAAGCTCACTCTGTGCCTCATTTTGCTAAGTGGTTTCAAGTCCATTCACCTTAATTACTACTCAAAGTATGTTTCTATTCATTTTGTCAATAATGAAACAGATTCAGCGAGGTTAAGAAACTTGTCTAAAATCACTTAGAAAGAAAGAGAAGCAGCATTGGAATCCTGGTCTAAGGCTCAAATGCTAGCTCATCTCAATTAGTTAAACCACTTCTAGAAAGTTCCATGGCTTTTTTCCTTCCTTTTCCTGGGAGAAAAATGGTACCAGAATTCTCCACTCACCTTCTTCACCTCCTATCATCTAACTGCTCCTCCATTCTACACGTGCTTGTGTGTGTATATGTGTGTGTGTGCCCACCCGTGCACACACACATGCACATACCCTCTTTTAAGTTTTACCTGCATCTAAAACAGTACCAGAATTCTACCCCCAGGACATTGTATACAGAGGTTTATTCTCACAATTTTCTGACTTCTTGTTATAACATGTCTTTCCTAAGCTACAGGAAACCAGTTATTCCTTGATTCCATTGTAATTCTCTTACTTATTTGAAAGCAATCACTGCAAACCATCCTAAGCAATTTGGCTATTCGAGTTATAAGTTATTTGATGGTGGTGTCCACATGCTCCACTAGTTAGAAGTCCACGGAGGCTACAGGTTTGCTCCTCTGACATCCTCACCAGATGGTGTGATACAAACAGAGCCCATCTCAGCCTGAATTCCACCAAAAAGTAAACAGTGATTAGCAAGCAGACACATACACAGCCCTTCGACCCGTTCTGTGAGCCTGGGGACATCTCAGGGAGCTGTCCTTTTAGACACTTCAACAGCCTCTCACATGAAAAGTTCATTTGAGGCAGATGTGACAGTACTGTCAGTGCAGTATTTAGCTAACCTACTCAGGCAGGTGATAAAATCAACCTTTTAACAACCAGACACTGGACTGGTTGGACATCCGAGCACAGTGCCTTTCCAAGAGAGCAAGCAACTGGTCTTGCTAGATTCATTTGCAAAGTTCAGGCAAAGCAGATACACCATAAACCTTTCTAGCCATCTACTTTTCCTGAATGTCATTATTTTCATCAATGAAAAACCATGTTAGAAATCCATTATGCTAATTAACACACCCATGGGTGCTAGGCTAAGACAGATAATTGGAGCACTTATGGTAACTTCCTCTGGACTGTGGGACTGTGAGCTTTCAAATGTTAGCTAACTGCCCCTACAATATCAATGAAAGCTAACACACACATGCACACACGCATTCTTGCACGTGCATGCAAGCACACGCAACATCTTATCTATGCTTTAGCTTTAGAAAGAAATTCTAGACAACATATCAGCATAATAGCCACCACCGAATAAGCACTAACTGTATTCCAGGTACTGTGCTAAAGGTTTGAACAGAAAGAAAACTGATCTCGTTTAATTGTCACTGAAACTGAGGCCCCGAGAAACCCAACTAGAAAGGATGAGCTGGACTCATACTCTGGCTGACTCGACAGCTATGAATCTTAACCCCTCCAGGAGACTGGCTGCCTGTAAGTTCCTCTAGGCCTCCTGGGAATTCCTCAGTCATCATCAACAATATTTTTTCATTCTTGGCTCAAAACTTTGAACAATAAATAAAATCCCAATCCCTGGGAAATAGTGCACAGCATGACTTCTGAGCATAATTGGTTTTGAAGCAGGCTTGGGAACTCCTCCGGGGTGATAACTGTGTTCTACCCAGAAACGTATAGGGGAGCTGTCAGAGCCAGCTGTCAGACCAGGGTGGCCAGAGTTTGAGTCCTGCCCTCCTTTACCTGTTAGGCCTCAGTATAGAAGTCTCCCCTTCTGCCACCCTCCGCTTGGTGTCTGAATTTGAACACATCCAGTGCCTCAAGGGGTGAGGCACTGAAGCTGAGGAGGAGGGGAGTCAGTCACAGCCCAGGAACACCCTCCCTCCCAATGGCTACAATAAACCTGGGAGTTGCCAGGGCAGAGAGGAAAGACAACACACTGGGGGGGAGGGGGGGGTGAAGCACCATCAAAGGCTGGATACTTTACGAAAAGAGAGTCAAAAGAATTTGCTGATGGATCAACATAGGGTCTCCAAGAAGAGAGAAGTCAAGGCAGACCTTAAGATTTGGGGCCTGAGCCAAGAAAAAGCCAGTTGTCCTCAACCAGATGGGGAGGACTATGAAGAGCAGGTCTGAGGGGGAACAGCCAGCCTTGTGAAGTTTGAGAAGCCTATTAAGGATCCCCCGTGTATTGATTTCCTATTGTTTTGTAACAAATTAGCACAAATTGACCAGCTTGAAGCAACACCATCACCAGACAGTTCTGTAGGTCTCGGTCCGGGAGCACCTCAGCTGGGTTTGCTGCTCAGGCTAAAACGTTGAAGTCGAAGTGCCCATTGGACCATGTTCTTGTCGGAGGCTCCAAGGAAGAATCCACCTGCAAGTTCATGTTCGTCATTGGGAGAATTCAACTCCTTCCTGTTGTAGGCCTGAAGTCCCTGGTTCTCTGCTGGCTGTGAGCCGATGGCCGCTCTTAGCTTCTAGAAGCTGCCTGCATCCCTTGCTACTGGGCTCCCTCCATCTCCAAGCCAGAAAGGGTGGGTCAAACCTTCCAGCTTTGAACCTCTCACGTGCTCTCCTGCCACCAGCCAGAGAAAACTTTGCCTTTAAAGGGCCCTTGTGATTGAATGGGACCACCAGGATTATCTCCTTTTTAATTGTATCATGTAACTCCATCTAATTGTGGTGGTGTCATCCATTACATTCTCAGTCCTAGGGATCCTGTGGGGAGTGCACACGGGGGTGGGAGGTGTGGGCAGAAAATCATGGGGGCTTTCCTGGAATCCTGCCTGCTACCCAAATGGAAATGAGGAGGAGACAGTCTCTTTCAGAAACTTCCAAGGCTGCAGGATAGAGCAGGGGGGTAGGGGGACGAGCCCATCTGGATCTCTTTAGCCGCTGGAACTTAAAGCAGTCAGGAAAGAGGGCCTGGCCCTTTGAAGGGCCCCATAAAGCTGCGTCTCTGAGCCCCACCATGGGCCTGCCCTGCCAATCCTCCTGCCTGGGCCCCGGGGCATCTTGGCTGCGGTATCCCTGTGTCTGGCAGGTGAGTCAACATTTGGCTTCTCTCCTGGGCTTTCTTAGAAAGGGCTACGTTCCAGGTTGGCAGCTGTGCTGGCTGGGAAGGAGGAAAGAGAAAAGCCAAGTTCTGGGGGCCCTGCTGCCAGGCAGGACACCTGGGCCTTCTCCCCCTCAGCCACTGAGAATAAAGGGAAGAAATTTCACTATCACTCCAGGGAAGCCAGAGTGACAACAAAACAAGGTGGTAAAACTCTCAGGCAGTGGAATCAGATCAGTGACCTAGCCTCTCAATTTCACCATCTGTAAAATGGGGATAATCATTAGTAGCTACTACCTAGCTACCACCTAGGGGTTTGTGACAATTAAACAGCATGTTTTCTGTAAATCATTTACCACAGTGGCTGGCACATAGCAAGTACCGACCAAAGCCTACACAATGAATGCTGTTAACGCAAGGGTAAAGGCCTGGGGAGAGAGGCTGCTCAACCAGAAGAGATAAAAGGAGGAAGGGATCAGATAAAGAGGTCAAGGGGACAGCTAACCCCCTTGATAAGAAACTTAATATTGAAATGCAAGTTAGTTATGTCTATAAAGACCTATGAATTTACCAAGGACAAGTGCTAAATCCCAAGGCATGATGGATTTTGATTGAGCCATGCAGTAAATCTGGATATGGTGTTTCCAAGGCTCCTGGATAGCCAGATAGGGCTTCTTTTTCCTGTAGAAATTCAGGAAGGAAGAGAGGGACAAGCAATGGGCAGACTACCATGTTGTGTGTTGCACACCACATTTGGTTGCAAGTAACAGAAATCCACCCAAGCTTAGTGGGGTGGGGTAACATTTGAGTCATTAACTGCAGTTCACTCAGCCCTTCTGTATACAACAGATTTATCCCTGCTGCATCCCGAGGACTGCATTCCCTACCTCCACTTCCCAATCCAACTCAGCCACACTTGAGCTGCTTATTCCATCAGGAAACACAGCAAAGGCCTCTTATACTCAGGGCAGCACAGTGGGGAAATGAAGATCACAGCCTCTACCAGCATTGCTCCAAAGACCTGAGAGTTCCTTGAGTCAACATCGAGGCATTTCCCTTATCTGACAAAGACCACCAAACCCTATTGATCATCCACTTTGCAAGGATGTGTCCCAGGGACAACACCCTTTCTCCAACCAATGGCCAGGACAAAAGCTTCCCAGGACAGAGGGGCCACGGGGACCTTTAGATCTACCAAAAGCAGGCAGTGGCATAAAAACAGGTCCCCACCTCTGACCAAGGTGGATAAGCTAGGACCAGTTTGGAATCCCCCGAGTGGGAACTTGGAACATGCTCATTCTAAGGCTGCAACAGGTAATCCCATGGACAGACACCCAACAACAGGAAATTAAGGAAGCCAGGCCCTGCCACTGCTTGGGTGTCAGCTCATTTCCCCTTTCCCTTTACAGCCTTGCATACTCTCGTTCCTCTTTCTTAAGAAGGTGAACATGGCATGAGAGTCCCTCAACCTCCTTCTCCGTGTTCTTTTTTTTATTTTAAAGATTTTATTTATTTATTCACGAGAGACACAAAGAGAGAGAGAAAGGCAGAGACACAGGCAGAAGGAGAAGCAGGCTCCATGCAGGGGCCTAACGTGGGACTTGATCGCGGGTCTCCAGGATCATGCCCTGGGCCAAAGACAGGTGCTAAACCACTGAGCCACCGGGGCTGCCCAGCCTCTCTGTGTTCTTAGTCCAAATACTGACCATTATCTAACTGGAGGGGTATGTCTCTCAGTTCACATTTTTAAAAGGCAGAAGTTGGTTGGAGCCTATGGATTGATACCAGTTCAGTTTACCTGGGATCCAGTTAGTGGTGAGGGGTGGAGTGTGGGAGTCACATGGTATAGGCATGGCTGCTTAGACTCACCTCTTTCTTCCAGTGGGGTTGTGAGTGACTAGATACTCAGAGGAGAGGCAGGGCATAGCAGCTACCCTGAATGTATCCACCACAAACCACCCCCAACCTAATTCAGATTTCACAAGTCCCCTCTTATACATCATTGCAGAGTTCTTAGAAATCTAGAAATAGAAATCTAATCTATTCCAGAACATTCTCAGATGGACCTGGAAGGAACGAATGCATCTTTGTATCCTCCCTTTCTTCCAGAATCAGACTTTCGATATTATTTGGAAACTAGATATACAGAAATCCCATTCTGCAAAACAAAATCTTTTGTAGTTAATTAAGTGATTATCTTCTACTTTTCTTTTCACCAAGTCTGTTTTCATAGGTAGGCTTGCTTACTGTGGGGTACACCCATACAACTATTTCTCTGGCAATAGGGTGTCAGGGAAGAAGCCAATTAATTACAGGAGAGTTAATGGCCTTGTCCAGGTTAATAGTGAAGCCAAGTGCCACTTGCTGAGCCTTCAACTCTTCATTAACTCAAATCCCAGTTGTAACTTTCTGCTGGGGCCTGGCGTTCTGAGTTTCCTTAATCCACCAGATAGAAGCAGAGCAACAGCAGAGGCTGTAAATACTCTGTCAGGGCATGAGGAATAACAACAATAAGGCATTCATATTAGGAGAGGAGATTCATTCATCACGGTTTGTTTACCCTCTCAACAACCCAGTAGATTTGCTGTTGCTGTCTCTGGGGAAGCAGCTGGTGTAAGGAAATCAGATTGCAGTGAAAAGAATGTGAGCTTTGCAGTCATATGGGCCTTATTTCAAAACCTGGCCAAGGCCCTTTACTTCTTAGATGGGACAAACCTGTACGGCAGCTCTGATTGGTCAGTGCCCATGCTCTAACCCTAGTGAGAGAGACTGAATGTCAACCTGCTTCTTTGGTCCTCAGTTTTTCTTTGGCAAAGTGAGGAATAATAATAATACTGTTTTCATAGGATAATTGTGAAGATTACCTGAGATCCCATATATGAAAGCCCCTTGTATCTGGTAGGTGCTTATTATGTTTGCTTCTTTCACATTATAACGGACTTTTCCCAGGTTGGGCTAATCTTCTCTTAAGGTTTCAGAGGGTTTCTTCTAAGGTTTCATGACTGACCAATGCGAAACAAAGAGAGCTAATGAGGAAAGCCAGACTTTCCTCATTCTTGTGGGGAAAAAAATCTCCCCTGGTTAGATCCTGCCTCAAAGTGGCTTGAAGTTCAATCTCTTTTCCAGATCCTCCACTCAATGTGGCAGAGGCTTCTCACTGTTCCCTAATATCAGCCCTCCTCTAATTCTATAATTATACAATCCTCACAAACACACCAACTATACACTGAACAGATGGCCAATGAGAGAGACTACATTTCTGAGCATCCCTTAAAGATGACCATGTGGCGAAGTTCTCACCAATGGGATGTGAGAAGAAGTGAACTGTGCACTTACTGAGACTGACTGGGCTTCTCTTTTCTCTTCCCTACTAGCTAGAATGTGAATAAGGTGCTGGTTAGTTGGCCCTGACCACATAGATGAAGACAATGAACTGAGCAACAAGATAGAAGGAACCTGGGTCTCTGGACAACTTCATGCAACCCAGCTGTCCTGGACCATCCACCTACTTCTCATGTTGCATGAGAAAGAAACACACTTCTGTCTGGTTACAAATTCTCTACTGGAGGAGTCTCTTACTACATCAATTTTCTCTACTCCCTAACTAATACAACCACTTTACCTTCTCAGAATTCATCTTTACAACTTGCCTTGAGCAAAAACCATCTGGAGCCAAGATCTGATCTACCTTTAGGATAGATAGATCAGATTTCATAATCTGGCCACTTGTAAACCAGATCCAGCCCACAGGCATGCTTTGATTTATTCCTACAGTGGATTTTTAAAATTTTAGATTTGTTGTCAACATTTTGAGAATTGAGAAGTTTCACCTAAAAATCAAAATGTTCAGCTTTTCTTGAGAAATCAGAAGGTCTGGCAACCTTGGGCCACATTCTTGCTTGGAAACATTCGGCTACTAGCCTGCTTCAGTTCATCATGGTCCATGCCTGTCACACACATTGTTGTACCCTTGGGTCTCGCTGATTTGGGGCCCAATGACCTGACTTCTAAGTCCCAGAACTTATGTCTCTTTGCCTGAAGGCTTTCTCTGGTCCTCTGAAAACTGCCTAGCCAGAGGGGCTAGAGAGTAAAAGCACTACTACCTCCAAAAGACCCCAAACAACAACTTATAGGAGTTGATGTATAAATATCCCAGTTTCCTTCCTCAGATGGGATACCTGAAGGGCACCTTTCCCAGAGTTTGCGTCCCAGCTGTCCAGAGCAGGAACTCACTCCGTAATGCACCTTTTATTGACTGGCTGCCTTCCCTTCTCTGTCCTGGTTCCCAGTTCCCTCCCAACATGTCCCAGAGTCATCTTCCAAATAAACTACCTGCTCTCAAATCCTACTCTCAGAACCTGCTTCTGGGGCAGCCTAAGTCACCAGCCCCTTTAGTCTTCCATGTGAAAGTAAGCCTTTATCACCATGTACTGTCATTTTTCTTCTGCTGAAGAAATATTTTTCTGTATTTGATTTTTATTAAAGGTGAAAAGAAAAGAGAAAAATCATTCTGGAAGACAATGTGTTTCAGAAAAAAATAGGGGAGAGTCTGTCTTTGTGGGAGTAAAGGATATTCCTGCATGTTTAACATGCAAATATTGGCCTGCTTAGTTCACTGACATTATCTCCCTGACCCTCAGCCGTTCATGTTTGTGATCCCTGGTTTACAGCATGAGAACTCTTGTTAAAAATTCAGGAGTTATTAGCCCCTGGCTTTGAATGAGGCTCTGAGATTAGCTAAGCAGCCACAGGGGAGCATACTGAGGGAAGAGGCAGGGAGGGAGACACATAAGTTGCAAGCACCAAAGTTTGGAGGAAGGGCCAAAAGCACTGGGACCAGGCAGGAGGGCTCACCATGGCATCAGGGTAGGGGGCCTGAGGAGAGCTGAAGCATTTTCCTGATCCTGTGAAAATCCCTTCCCCCACAGGGTCCCAGGGGCTCTGCATCCACATCTTCCACCAGATCTTAGCTCTCCTTATTCCAACACAACTTCTGGCTCTGGCTCTCCTGACTTGAAAGGAATTCCTAGAAGGTGGAAACCATTCTGCTCTTTATCCCCAGTGCCCAACAGAGGGCTTGCCATACTGTGGGTACCTAATAAAGGTTTGTCTTAAATTTCTGTGCACCAGCTTGACCCTCCAGTGAGCAATCAGAATAGCTTGTAAGCCAGGGGGCGCTGTGATTCAATGTTCATTTCTTAGTTGGGGAGCTGGAAAGGTTTTTTTGGCTGCACTGCAGTGATAGTGAACTAGCTGGCCCCACACTAAAGCCAAGAACATGGGCATTTGGGGAAACTAGCTATCTCTTACCTCATTTACACTCTACAGGTTTAAGAATGTGGGCTCTGGGGTCAGACTGTCCGGGTTCAAATCCCAGTTCCCCCACTTATTAGCTGTGTTACTTTGGGCAAGTCACTGAACCTCTCTGTGCCTCCTTAATAGATGAGAATTAAATGAGCTAATGCATGCAGAGTGCTTTGCACTGTGCCTGCACAGAGAAGACTTAAAAATATGTTAGCTATTATTGGCTCTGATTGGGGACAACAGGATCCTGGTTAAAAAGAAAGCCAGAGTAGAATATTATCTAGAAGGATATGTTAGTTCTGGCATTCAAAGCCTCAAAGCTAGACATTAGGCACAAAGCATATATTCCAGATCAGAGCTTCTGAGCTTTCCTGTGGCATTCATTGAAGTGATGATCCCTTTCAGAATAGTTAAATGTACAAAATAAAATACATCAGATTACAGAGAAAAACAGTTATATGGCTATCAAAATATTAAACAAATGTGCGATATAATACTGGTACTCCTTTATTCACACATTTAAAAAAACCAAGATCCAGCAGCAGGTCTAAGTACTACTGTCATTTTTAAATAGAGATGAGCATCAAATGTCATTTTCTAATATTTGTGACACCTATAATGTGATATGAAAATATCTCTGACTTCAATGTATGGCAAAGTCATCGGCACTGCTAATATAATCTTGAACAAAAAGAAATGCCAACTTTCATTTCTAGATTAGCAAACATAAAAAATAAATAATAAGGCTTTTTCCCTGCCCAAGGTAAGAACCTCTTTCCTAGGGAGAGCCAGAAAGAGCCCAGGAGGGCATCTGGGCATATTAAAAGATGCCCAGCTTGGCCATCATTCCTCCCTTCCTTCCTTCTCTCTACTTTGTACAAATGGACATAGGGAATCTAAGCAGGACTGTGATTTCTGGAAGGGGGAGTGTGTCTCCTTCATGAAGTCAAGGGAGCAATGCTCCAGGAGAGTAGCTTATAGAGACAGAGTGTGCTTGCAAGGGGAGCTGGGGGCCTCATTTCCTGGTTGGACTGCCATGAACAAAAGGAATTTCAGATCTATTCAAGAAGGGTAGGGAAAGAACTGGAGTCAGGGAGGTGGAGAAAGGGTAAAGTCAACCCTCCCACCACCAAGGGGGACGAAGGGGGAATCTCCTTTGGCGAAGAGGAGCCCACAGGCTTGAGTCTTAACCAGGAAGGCAGCCCCCAGGCAGGACCCCAGAAGGGTCCTCTGGGGGCAGAGGCTGAAGGGAAAGTAGGAGGATGTCAAGCAAGGGTGGTTCTCCAATGTTGGAAAACTGTGCATTGAGGAGAAGCCCCCCACATCCCACTCTGCCCACATACACCCAAACACACTTCAAAAAAGTCACACATGGAGTCATGTGG
Organism: Vulpes vulpes; assembly: GCF_048418805.1. Taxonomy (NCBI): domain Eukaryota; kingdom Metazoa; phylum Chordata; class Mammalia; order Carnivora; family Canidae; genus Vulpes; species Vulpes vulpes. Next base: position 72,593,348 of record NC_132788.1, on the reverse strand, counting down.
AGTTCACCGGGCCTGCAGAAGAACCAGTGTTTCCTGAGAGAGGACTCCTGCAGTTTTGCTTGAGTGGAAACAAACCTGTTTCTTTCCTCCAGCACTTTCCCCTGTCCCAGGACACACGGCTGCCACAAACTCCAGGGAACAGTCTTCACCGTGTCTTCTGTGCAAAGGCTGTCCCCGGGCTGAGCCACAGGGTCAGGGATGCTCTCCGGAGTTGCCTGACCAGAGAGGAGGGGAGGAGAAGGGGGAGGAGGAGGAGGGATCCTTGGGATAGAGGAGGCTCTCTCTTCAAACCCCTCAGGTGCGTCCAACCTGTGCAGGGCGGGGGTGGGGGAGCAGAGATGAGACTAGAAATTTAAACTGGACCTTTCTGTAGCCAAATTGAGCAGAGACATTTGGGATCCATCCAGGGCGTCATTAAGGTCCCTTAATGGAAGGAGTCAGATGGGTTGGAGCAAGATGATCAAATTCATGTTTGCGCTTCATCATCTTCGGACTTGTCAGTACACGGAGTCCCGTGCCTTTCATTAATTTTGCAGTTCAGACACCACCCAAAGGCAGTCAGGGGCCCTGGAAGTCACGGGGAGACAGATTCCTTCGTCTCACTTGAAAACATCAACATCCGCCTCGTGATAAACGGATCTCCAGAGACAGAAACGCACCATAGAACTCCCTGGCTGAATGTCCCTTTCTTACAGGGGACCCAGCCGTCCCTCTGGGAGGGACACCCGCTGGCTGGAGCCTGTCTTGAGGGCAGCAAAACACCTTAATAATCAGAGACTTCAAAAGAAGATAAAGAAATGAAGAAGTCCACACCCCAAGTGACAATCTCCACTCCGGGGAGTCTGGAACATGTCACTGAACTGTAGCAAACGTCTGTGGCTCTGATGGAACGTTCCACAGCTATTACTGAAGCTCTAGCACTATAACCACGCTTTTCTCCAAAGCCAGGAGAGCCTACTTATTGCACAGGCATAGACAGAAGCTCAAATTTTCCAATGGGGGGACAGGAGTGGCAGTCAGTGTCCCCTCCCTCCCATGGGACAATGCAGGGGGTACATTCCGTGTCTACGGTTCCCTGCACATTACCCAGTGGGTCACCAAAAAATAAGGCATATTCTCAGGTCCTCTCCCTTCCCCCTCACTCCCCCTCTTTCCTGCTTCCTGGATCACTTCCCAAATAAACTAGTGCACCCATCTCAGGGCCAGCTTTTGGTGGGACCCCCCAATTAAGACAGTAATCCTCCTTCTAGCTGAAAAAAAAAATCAGACTCCCTTCAAGGGTGCCCCACACACCTGCATGGCTTCGGGGCTAAGAAAATGAAAGTCATGGGAAGAAAGCCAAGGAGTGGGGGTGGAGAAGAATCATGGCAAGTGAGGAAAATCATTTAGAAATTATAAAATTAAGTAGCTTTAAAAAGAGCAGAAACCTGGTTGGGAAATCACTGGAAGAGCACAAATTGAAAAATGCGCTCAAGACAGTTGAGAATCTGTCAACTGACAAGAGAGAGCTTTGGGAAGAAAGCGAACCAGAGCGGGGTGTCAGGCAGACAGATTGGCCCAATTAAGGACGGAGAAGCTAGGGAGGTGGAGTGAGTTATGGCGTGGCCTGTGGGGGGTCGAGGAAAGCTATTCCCAGCAGGATAGATGGGCCCAGAGAGGAGGCCCGGAGAGAGTATCTGGGGTGTCTGCTCTGCCCCCATTGTCAGGAGACTGTGCATGAGTGGGGACAAGATGCTGTGTCTCTATGGCCTTTGAGGCTGGAACACTGATTACTTCTGATTCTCTGGAATAAAAGGGGACAGGGCGGGTGCTCTGTGGGAAGCCCATCTTGGGGACTCAGTCATTCAACAAGTGTTCGTGGAGTGTGCTGTGCGCTCGGTGCTGTACACAGGACCACAGCAGGCTACGGATGATGCTCCTGCCCCAACAGCACTGCAGTCCTTTGTGAGGAGCGAGCATTAAATATATCAGCTAACATCCGCGACGCGGTGGGGGGCTAGTCTAGATGCTTTGGATCCTCATTTAATCTTTACAGCAACCTCTGAAGTAGGAATTACATGATCGTTATTTCAGAGATGAGGAAACAGAGACGCAAATGGGCCGAGGTGACAATGCCGGTAAGGAGTGGAGCCAGGATCCAGACCCAGAGAGTCTAGCTCTCAGGTCTGCACCCTGTCCCACTACAGTATCGTCTCGCTTATATTAAAGGATCTGACTAATTCCGCAGGCAGGACCAGCTACATAATGGGCGGGACCCAATGCAAGGACTGGCTGGTGGTGGGGAAGTGGATCTCCCCTTCCCATGGCGCTCCAACCCACAGCAGGTGAGTGACCCCAAGGAATTCCAACCTTCTTGGTACCTGGGTCAGAAGTAGGTGACAGGCCCCCACCAAGCTGCCTGCTAAACGTGCCATGGTGCTGCCAGCCCAGCACTGGGATAGCTGCCGCCTTGCCCTGCCCTGTGACACCATGGGACAGGCACTGACTCTAGCCCCTGGCCCCTGTGGGGGAGGAGGGGGGCAGAGGGTGGCAGGGTGGGTGCTCTGTGGGAAGCCCATCTTGGAGACTCTGGGCAGCCCAGGTGGTTCAGCGGTTTAGCCTTCAGTCCAGGGCGTGATCCTGGAGACCCAGGATCAAGTCCCAGGTTGGACTCCCTGCATGGAGCCTGCTTCTCCCTTTGCCTACGTCTCTGCTTCTCTGTGTCTCTCATGAATAAATAAGTAAAAAAAAAAAAAAAAAAAAAAAAGAATGGGGCCTCCCTCCTATGCCCTTGCCAATGCAAACCAGTCGCTGTTCTGAGCTCTGGGTTCTGGGTATCCTGGTGACATGGTCTCTGGGCAGGGCAGAGGGGAGCCAGGGGAGGGAAGCTGGCAGGTGAGAGTTCACCCTAAGGAGGCAGGAGAGGTGCACACTTGTGAGGTGAGATGCCAAGCCCCTGGCACAGACTCTATTGTCCCATCAAGTTTCACTTACAAGACATCTCTTCAGGGGAACCTGGGTGACTCTGTTGGTTACACATCTGCCTTCAGCTCAGGTCATGATCCTAGGATCCTGGGATCGAATCCTGCATTGGGCTCCCTGCTCAATGTGGAGCTTGCCTTTCCCTCTGCTGCTCCTCCACTCTGATTCATGTTCTCACCTGCTTGCTCTCCTCTCTCTCTCTCTCTCTCTCTCTCTCTCCCTCAAATAAATAAATAAATAATATTTTTAAAAACCCCACATCTTCAAAGATAAAATTATTAAGAGTTTCGAGACAGCAGCTGCAGGGCATGAAACCCCAAGTGCAGAGTCCTTCTTAGCAAAGGGTCCTGTGTGGCTGCTCTGGCCACACAGCCATGGAGCTGGTCCTACCTGTAGTCGTGGAAAGTGGAAAACAGCTGGACTTTACTCAGTGCAGTTCTCCATACTCACTTCAGCATAGAACCCCTTTGGGGGCTAACAGCCCATGGTGCCAGTGTCCCATGGACCTCCCTCTTAGAAATGCTACAGCAGCTCATTCGAACCTAGTCATAGCCATGTGATTCATGGAAAACCAGGGTTGTTGCCACATTTCCCAGAAGGAGAAACTGAGGCATAGAGAAGCAAGTGTGAAATATGATAGGTATTGGTAGGGACAGTAGGAATTATGGTAGGTAAGAGGCAGGGCCGGCTCTCAGACCCAAACATTCAGCCTCCAGGTCCTGTGCTCTATCCCTGCAATGCACCAACCTTCCCAACCCTCTAAGATGCTTTGCACATCCCTTGTTTGTCACTCAGGAGAAGGCTGTAACACTGGCAGGTTGCCAACCTGAAGCTAGTATTTATTAGGAAATCTCCAGACGTGCCAGGAAATTACAGACCAGCAAATTAGTTTAGTCGTTTCACTAGTTTAAGGAACTCTTTGCAAGCTCTGAAGAAAAGGCCTTTCAAGCACAAGTTGGAGGGGGTATTTTTGGTGCCTTGAAGATGCCATGTTATCTTGAGCATCCAAAGGCCTCCTTGAGGAAGAGAATTCCCATGAGACTAAGAAGAAACTTCAGTGACACTTAAAAATACCATCACAGGGGCACCTGTGTGGCTCAGTGGTTGAGCACCTGCCTTCAGCTCAAGTGGTGATCCAGGGATCCTAGGATCAAGTCCCACATCAGGTTCCCAGAAGGGCACCTGCTTCTCCCTCTACCTATGTCTCTGCCTCTCTCTCTGTGTCTCTCATGAATAAATAAATAAAATCTTTTTTTAAAATAAAATCTTATAAAAAAAAATACCACCACAGCCTTCACCAATGACCCCTACCTCAGTATTCACATCTTTATGTACTCTCTCCCACAATGAATAGAACTGTCCTGTATAATCAGCAGAATATTGCATAAATGATGTTCATGATTTCAAAGATGGGGTCATAGAAATATTACTTCCATCTTCCTCTCTCTTAGATCACTCACTCTGGGGGAAGCCAGTGGCCATATCGTAAGGACACTCAAGCAACTCTGTGGATAGGTTCATGCGGCCAGGACCTAAAGTCTTCTTCCAATAGCCATGTGACTAGGCCATCTTCTAAGTGGATCCTCCAGCCCCACTCAAGCCTTCAGATGACAGCAGCCTTGGCCAATGTTTTCACTTCTGCTTCATGAGAAGAACCACCCAGCAAAGCTGTTCCATTGCATCCTTTACCCCCAGAAGCCATGAGATAACAAATCTGTTTGCTTTAAGCCACAAAGTTTGGGGTTTATTACACAGCAACAGATAATATATTTTGTAAAAAAAGATCATGGGAAACAAGCTGCTATGAAGTAGAAGGTGAATGGTCTAAACATAGTCATATCCTTCAGGACATTGTGTTCTCTTGTTGCTATCACTGTCACTCTAAGAAAGCCCCAAGGGACACAGGAGTCACAAATTTCAGAGGGAGAAAAGGAACTCAGGTCACTACTGAGGCTTTTATACAGGATCTTTACATGAAATGGGACAATATGAGACCACACACCAGAGGGGGAAGCAGTACACACTCTAGTTATGTATCTTAGAGCTATGAATTGCTATCAAAACAAAAACCCTAGCTAGTAATTACTGAGTACTCTACATAGTAGGCACTTTACGTTTGCTTTTGCTGCAGTGACATGGTGCATTGGTTACAACACACCCATTGTGAGTGACAATACCCAACTCAAATTGACTTAAACCAGAATGGGCTATGATGAGTTCATTAACTGAGTAGTGCAAAGGGTGTTTTAGGCTTCAGGAACTGTTGCCTCCAGGGTGTGAAAGTTCTTTCTCTCTCTTATTCTCCTCTCCCCTCCCTTATTCTCATTCTCCTCTATCCCTCCCCTACTCATCCCCCTGATTTTTTTCCCAGGAAAGTTAAACTCCAGTAGTTCAAGTCTATGCTCTTATAGTTCATATATATATGAACTATTATATATATATTATATGTATATAATATATATATATATATATATATATATTTTTTTTTAGAGAGGAGGGTAGAGAGAGAGGGAGAGAGAGAATGTTAAGCAGGCTCCACACCCAGTGCAGAGCCCAACACAGGGTGTGATCTCATGATGCTGAGATCATAACCTGAGCCAAAATCAAGAGTCGGATTGAGTCACTCAGGTGCCCCATCTTATAGCTCATACTCTAAAACCAAGACACTCTTCTCCTCCAACAGCCCATATCAGATCCCATGGAAGGTCTTCAATTGGCCCTACTTGGGCCACTCCCTTAGACCAATCCCTGGGGACAAGGAGATGGGGCTCAATGATTGGTTGGGCCTGGATCATGTGTCCAATGGATAGATGGGACACAGCGATTGCCAGTCCCACCAGAACCACATGCAATGGTAATTGCCTAATTACCATGAAAAAGGGATGATAGACAAAAAATCCTCCCACATTTATTATTATTATTATCCTCATTTTACAGAGAAGGAAACAGTCTCCACAAAGATACAAACCTGCAGGGTCTCGTAGCTGGTAAACAGCAAAGCCAGATCTGGCTGACTCCAGGTCCACAGTTCTTAGCTATGCTCCTCTACCTTCCTCATCTGATAGTGTCCTCTGACCCACACAGGAGGTCTGCAGGCAGGATAACCTCCCTTTGGGGAAGCCAGAGCTGTTACCGGACTCCAATCCAGGCCCTGAGACTAATGCTGCATCTGACCCAATCTGCTTCTTCCCAGCCTACCTAGATCCCCTGAGGCTACAGAAGGCTCACCCAAAGAATCTTCTGTCCCGACCTTGACTGCACCAGCAGCCAAACCAATTATGACATCTCCATCTCCAGGTGAAATTCTTCAATAACATCCCCTTGCTTTTGAAGTTAAGACCCCAACTCTCACCCCAGGTAAGAGCTACAGACATCTGCCAACTGCAAACCTCTGGCTCATTTTTTTCCACTCTCTGTCCCAGCCACACTATTCTTGTCAAATTCTGTGAAAGTGCCTTGCTTCCTCTCACCCCAGGGCCTTTGCATATTGTTCCCTCTACTTGGCATTGTCATTCCTCTTCTGCCTAGAGAAGCCATCCTTCAAATCAGCTCCTCAAGGAAGCCTCCACATCTCCATAGTCAGAGTCACTCCCTCTGCCCAAATCCCCATGGAAATTCAGAGCTCTCACTGAAGTCATGAGAATACATTCATTTCTGATTTGTGGTGAAAATCTGTCTCTCACACTAGACTGTCAACTCATCAGAGCACAGATGATGTCCTTTTTTCTATTTACTATGTCTAACACTTAGCCCAGGGCTTGATGTGAAAATACCCTCAAAAAAAATTATTGAATAAATGAAATAAGAGAGGGAAGGAAGGAAGGGAGAGAGGGAAGAGGAGGGAGAGAGGGAGGAGGGAGGGAGGAGGAAGGGAGGGACTTGCCAAGCCTCAAATTAAAGCTCACAGAGTAAATCACAAGTATTTCGAAGATGTTGATTAAACTCTTAAACTAGGATGAACGTGAAGAACATGAAACTATTACAAGCATTAGAGGATTTATTGGCTGAGCCTGGCTGCTTTTCAGTATGATTTCCTTCCTTCTTGTTTCATTAGAACCAGAGGGTGAAAGTTGTAGGGAGAGGAGGCAAGCGGAGGAAGAAGGAGGAAAAGAAGGAAAGACAGAAGAGGACAGGGAGGAAAAATAAATAGGGGGAGGGAAAGAGGGAAGGAGGATGAGGGGGAGGAAGAAATGAGCAAGGAAGAGGAGGCGGGAGGGAGATGGAGACAGGGAGAGGAAGGAGGGGGCCAGAGGAGGTAAGTAGAGTAAGTCAGAGGGAGGAAGGAAAGAAAGGAGGGAGGAGGGAGGAACCCACCTAAGCCTGATGGTTCTGAATGAGCAGGGATAGGAAATCATGTGGGGTGTGGCAAGCCTGGCACTGCAGTGTGCAAGCCCCACCCTCCGGGAGACATCACGCTGTGGGTCCCTGCCAATGGCAAGTCTTCAAACTGGAGGCTGGACAGAAAATGTGATCCATGGAACTGAAGCCTTTAGGTAGGAAGTAGACTCAAAAGAAAAAGAAAAAAAAAAGAAAGGAAACCAAGATCACAGCTGATAGGGGAGGGAGGAGGAAGAAATTGGAATGTGTCATTTCCTCCCTCTGCCATGGGTGACCCATGGAGTCCCCTCATGGCCTCCAAGACTCCTGGATCTCTGTTTTTCCTTCGGGTCGTGTTGACAGGATGAAGGGATGTTTATTGCTAACACAGCAAAACGTGGTCCAGCAGCTGGGAATCTCCCTGGCATGATTAATTTGTGTTCTGAACAAATGAACACGAGTTTGCACTGTTGGAGTGGCTGTTGTACACTGGGGGTGGTGGGGCCAGAGGGCGGGGGATCTGGAATGGGCACAGGCTGTCAGCACGTCACTGGAGGCACAGACACTGCACACCGAGGCAGTCCCTGCAAATGCCCCATCCCCCAACATGCTCTCTGGGAGCATCTCCTGTGGAAAATAATAAGCATGTGTATTGCCTCTGGGGATGAGAGAGGGCTTCCAGCGCAGCATCCATGCACTTCAGTAATGTTTCTGAGAAGCCATGGGTTTACAAAAAGGTAGGAATACAAGTCCAAACAATGAAGCGGCTGACTGCAAAAAGGAGGGGAGATTCCTAAAGCAGGAGCAACGTGGTGACTGAAATGTCCAGTGAAATGCCTGAGAGAAAATCAAGTAAACCTCTTCCACCAAGCCCATTCCCCAATTCCATTTCTTGGCAGTTTGCTCCTGTTGGGACCACTCATCTAGCACTAGAACTCTTATAGCCCTTTCTAACAAAATAAAAAAATTTTAAAAAAAGGAAAAAAAAAAAGAGGGGGAGAATTTACTGGCGCAGGTAACTGAAAAGTCCAGGGATTAAATGTCTTCAGGCGAGGCTGGATCCAGGAGTTCAAGAATGGTCACTGAGATTGTGTTTCTCTCTGTGTCTCTGATTTATTTGCTTTCCTCTGTGCTGGCAGGCCGTCTCCAAGTAAAAGCCCCTCCTGCCTAAAGAGTGCTTTTCTTTCCCAGTAGTTCCCAAAAAATCTCAGGCCTGAGTCTTATTGATTGGGCTTGGGACATGTGCCACCCGTGGAAGCAAGAAGGGGTCAGCCTTCCCCAGATTGGGATGCTATTAGCCAAATGCTGATAAATGGCTATTGTGCAGACAAAAACAACAGATGTGACCACAGAACTGCGTTGATGGCTGAAAAATGAGAGCACCCCTCCCCCAAGAATTTAAATACAAATGCTGGTTGCTAGGGAGGGATGCCGAGGACAGCCCACACATAGGTTATTTTCTGGGACAGTGAGAGTTGAGTGGAAAAGATCCTTCCTGGCTGCTCTTCTTTGGGAGGTGATTTGACAAATCCATCCCAGTGTTTCCAGAATTACCAGACCTGGAAGGAGGCAAGTCAGGAGTTCACCAGAACGCTATTCATTCATGCTTTCAATTCATTACCCTCACCTCTTTATCCCACGGCTCTGTCATCTGGCTTCTTCCTGTCTTTTTCAGGGGAACTGTCCTTGTGAAAGTTGCCAATGACTTTTTTGTTCAATCCTGTGGACAATGTTGTTCCTTTCCTTCCGTGATTTCTCAGATGACTGGGTACCCCTGACTGCCTCCCTCTCAAAAGCTGCCTTCTCCATGGCTCTCTGCCCCTCTGTTGCCCTCATTCTTCCGCTGCGAGCACATGTGCTCCTGTGGCTTCAGTTTCCATCTCTCCATCGGTCCCCAGTCCAGATTCACGGCTCAGCCCACTCTGCTGAGTTTTGGTTTTGTGATTCAAGTGCCTCCTGGAACTTTCACTCAGGCGATCCCCCTGGCATCTTGGACTCATCATCCCCCAAATACTGAATTCCTCGAAGCCCCACCTGAAGGCTACTCCTTTCCTAGGGTTTCATGGCTTGGGGCCAGGTACCTCCACCCACCCACTTGCCTAACCCAGAGACCAAGAACTGGCCCAGTCCCTCTCCCAGTCCCACATCCATTTCATCAATCAGGGTTCCTTGGAAATATCTATCCACTTCTCGCCATCCACACTGAGGCTGTGGTCTCCATTATTTTCCTATCAGGATTTTGCCAACCATGCTCCAGCTAGCCTACCACGTTGTCCCACTCCAATCCATCACCCACCCTGCAGATATGCCCTTCTAAACACAAATTTGACTGGGTTGCTTCCTTAATGGCTTCCTACTGTTCTTAAGGGGTAAGTCAGACTCCTTGGGGTGGCACTGAAGTCCTGGTCAAAACTCAGGTCCTGCTTGCCCCTTTAGCCTCACTTACCTTTTGCCATTCTTCTCTCAAACTCTACCTATCTGCCACACCAAATGATTTGCCTCCAATTTGCATAGGCTGTTCCCTCTGTCTGGAGTGCCCTTCCTCCTGCCTCTTCCCTGAGCTTCCTCTTGCTCATCCTCTAGGCCTCCTCTCACATCCATCACTCCCTCCAGCACAACTTCTCTGACCACTTCAAGACTTAGGTAAGCACCTCTTCCATGGGTCCCAAACATGAATGAATAAATGAATGAACAAATTAATCAGTCAATCAATCAACTCTCTAGAGAAGATGGTGCTGGTATTCAAGTTCTTGATGAAAAGGAAAGGTCACAAGAGGAGAAAGGAAATCTACGAGTCTATTTTTAGCCAATAAATACTTTCTCTTTGACACTTATTTTCCAAACAAAAATGTACTAAGTTCATACCCTGAGTCAGTTGCAGCTGTGCTGGACACTGAGATATATTAGCAAATGGGACAGACACATATCTTGCCCTTTAGGAAATTATAATTGAGCAGAAAAGATAGATCCTAAGTAAACAATTCAGCAAAACTTAATGTGTACTAGCCTTAACCCTCTTGTAACAGTGAATTTTCCAAAGATGGCTGTACCAATACATATTCCCTTCAACCTCACAATGTAACTGACACTCCTCCATTGAAATGTGGGTTCTATCCTCTGTCCTCTTAAAACCAGGTGGACTTTGTAAAGCTTTGACCAACAGAATGTTGTAGAAGTAATACAGAATGACTTTTAGGTCTATAAAAAGCGACACAATTTCCACCAATTCCTCAATCCATGTATCTCTCCCCGCTCCCCTCATCACCCTCTCTCAACTCTTCCTTTGGAACCCAGCCCATTATGTTTGCAAGAAGGCCCACAACACATGGAGAGGCCATGTATGGATGTTCTGGCCAACAACAGGTCTCAGACCACAGACAGCATTACCCTCTACTCGTTTGAATGAGTGAGACTTTAGATGAACCCACCCTTAAGCCTTTGGCTCTTCCAGCTGACACCACGGAGCAGAAAGAAGCCATCCTCATTGTGCTCTGTCAAATTTCCAATCCACAGAATCCATGAGCATAACAAGTGATTGCTTTATGCCACCAGGTTTCGGAGCAATTTGTTCTGCAGCCATGGCAACTATATTATTTCTCTAGGCTTACTTGCAGAAAAGAATACTAGGCTAGAAATAAAGAGAGAGCAAAATACATCGCCATTTCTGTCTTTTAATAGCTATTGCTATGCATTGGCTGTGTGAACTTGGGCATGTCATTTCCCATCCTCTGGGTTCTTAGGCTTCCCATGTATAAAGTAAGGGGATGGGGCTAGATGATTTTGAAGACCCTAGGAAGCTTGAAAACTCTAACAGAGATTCATTTATGGGATGACCCAATCAAAACCATGTCAGTTGATATGGCAAGAGGTGAACTCTTTAATTGAAATTCCTGATTTTGTCTAAAAATCTTTCTAGAGGGTGAACTCAACTCAAGCCATTAGAAAAACAAAAAGATTCCTCTAATGTATAATTCATGAAAGAAAAGTGGGTTTGACCCAGCAGGTCATTTGGAATAAAAATGCCATAAAAATAAAATATGTTATCCCTCCCCTTCTGCCTCCCTCATCCCTTATACTAGCTAATGGAGGGGAAAGAGTGAATTAAACTGGAGTTCAGGTCAAAGGTTTAGTTGATTCATTCCAGAATGGTCATTCCCTCCAGCCGCTCTAGTAACAGACAGACACTGCAGATGTTGAGGTAGGGTTTGTCCCCACCCCTGGGGCCCCTCGTCCTCAGTGATAAGGCCTTTCCTTCTTCCCCAGGGAGATGACCTCACCTTCTAATGGACTGCCCAATTAGGAAGCACATGAGACTGTTAAGAAGACACCCTGTCCGCTTCAAAAGCTTTGGGGAAATTCCCCAAGGGGCCAACCTGTTTCACAGAGCAAAGGGAAAAAAGTAGACAGCCTGTAATTAGTATAATAACCTGTTCGGATTCCACCTGCCTGTGATTTCCCCAGCTTGTTCATCCATTCATGTATTCATTCACTCAGGCAACAAATATTTACAGAGCAGCTGTGATGTGCAAGCCCTGGTGATACGACAGGTCCCCCAGAAGGAGCTAACGATTTGTGTGCAAGCGATTGATTACGGAAGTGCTCCCACGGGCTTCTGGTGGGGAGATGGAGGGAGGGCAGGACAGGGAGAAAGATGCCAAATGAAGGTTGATTTCAAGCAAGTCCAAACCTCAGCCTGGTCCTGCAGGGAGCTCTGAAGTAAAAAGTATGCCTCAGGATTTGTCCCAATTCAAAGCCAAGGAGCTGGGCTTTCACACCTCTGCATCTGTTATTGGTATGGGCTACCCCCCTTCTCCCCGCAGGAACAGAAGTCCCAGGCAATCTGGTACTCTGTGCATGCAGGCAAAGTAGCTCCAATAGACTGTGGACAGTCCTTCAAAAAGTCACCGGTGCAGGCCAGCAGAAGTGAAACACCACAGAAGCCAAGAGCAGATGTGTTCCATCCTGCCATTCGCAGTATATCAGCAATATCTCACCTCATGGTTGCAAGATGGCTGTAGCAGCTCCAGACTTCCCACCTGATCACGACAATATCCAAAGGCTAGAAGGACAGGAAAGAAGCTATCCCCCTACAAATGTGACTTGTCAGAGGAAGGAAGATTTCTCCTGGAAGCCTCCAACTAGGTATCATGTCCTATTTGCTAGAATTAGGTCAGTGCTCACTTCTAAACCAATCACTGCCAAGTGGATGGAATTACTGTAAATGGTTATCTGGATGGAGGAGGGGTCACTTTTCCTGAGCATCTTGCCCACCTGCTTGGAATATGATGGGTTTTTGTTAGCAAGGAAGAAGAGGGAACAGCTTTGGGGTGGGCAATGAGCTATGCGTGTGGTATTAACCAATCAGAAAGCACCAAGCTCTCTGGACTACAGTGATTGATTCACAGATGGGCATATTACTCAAGCCAAGCCAATCAGAGTTAATCCTGAGAATACCACTTTAATCACCTGGAAGGGGGGGCTTACTCCCTGAAAACATCTTAGGCCAGAGTTGTGACAGCCATCCTAGCATCATAAGGAGCATGAAAGTAAAACTATCACAAGGGGGCAAATGAAGTGGAATAAAGAGTGGTTGAGAGATCAAATCTGAACTCAGAACCCCTGAATCCAGGCTTTCCCAAAGCCAACTCTAAACTTGGGCAAGAAACAAAAAAGTCCCTTTTTGCTTAATAGAGATTGGGTTGGGTCGGGTCTTCTGTTCTTTGCAACCAAAAGTTTCCCAGGAGATACAAGTGGTGAACAAGGCAGACCCAGTCCCTGCCCTAATGGAGTTCAAAGTCAGACCAGGGAGGCAGGTTCTGAGCAAGAAATTGCATGTATAATCTGGGTGACAAAGGTCAAGTGCAGAGGCCTGGCACACCACATAAGACGGAAGGGCCAATCTGATCTAGACTCGGAGAGGTCCCCCTGGGGTGGTGTGGTTCCAGCTGGGATGAGAAAGGAAATGGCTGTGTTTCCCAAGTGGACGCCTCCACTACCCTTTGGCTTCCCAGACAGCGCAGGAAGCAGGGCTCGCTTGGGGAGCTTGCTGATTTCCTTTCTCTCTGACACACCCCTCACTCTTTAATCCATTCTTCCAGTACACTAATTTGTTCAAAAGCTGCCAAGAACGATCAGGGTTTTTTGTTATTTGTTTTTTTTTTTTTTTTTCCTGCTCCTGTAAAAGCCTTTATTTCTGGAGAAAGACTGTGATTTCTTTCATGTTCAGGAGTGTTTTCTTTTTCATTCCTTCATTCTCTGTGTTAATTGGAGCAGTTGAGTCAGGTCGTGAGGAGGGGAGGGATATAACGAACTCTTGGCCCAGTGCAGGTCATCAGTGCAGACAAGAGATGCTGTACGTGGGGCAAACCCTCCAGGAAATGTGGAACCTACACCTCCTCAGAGAAAAACGCCTCTCTGCTCTCTCCTAATCTGGCCCAGGGATGTTTGTTCTCTGGCATCATTTGCTGACTCAGAAGGGAGAAAACCTCCAGGTTCAAATGTCCCCGTGCCATTGTCTCTTCCTAGCTATGTGGTCTCAAACAAGGCTCTGAGCCTCAGCTTCCTAATCTGTGAAATGAGAATAATAAAATCTGACTAAGTGAACTACCTCAGCGGGCCCAGGGGAGCACCAGAGGCTTTACGGTCAGTGAATGTGCTGACAGGCAGGTTCTATCGAGTCAGGACCCGTGATGGCACACCTTTGCTCAATAGTGGTCCTCAGGGATCCCTGGGTGGCGCAGCGGTTTGGCGCCCGCCTTTGGCCCAGGGCGCGATCCTGGAGACCCGGGATCGAATCCCACGTCGGGCTCCCGGTGCATGGAGCCTGCTTCTCCCTCTGCCTATGTCTCTGCCTCTCTCTCTGTGTGTCTCTCATGAATAAATAAATAAAATCTTTAAAAAAATAGTGGTCCTCAGGCCCCTTTCTCCAGCCCCAAGCAAAGGGTCCGAATCTCCTCATCCCCTCTTTACTGTGCCCTGATCTTGTGTCCAGCATGGAAGCTTCCATAGCACACTCTAGGCCAACATAGCTAAGTGGAAGGGTCATTGCTGTGGTTCACCACCTCAGGTTGGGAAGACTTGCATTTCAGGCCATAGTTTCCACTGTTTGATGCTGAATTGCTCCTCTGGGAGAAACTCAGCCACCAGCACCAACACCTTGATTCCAAAATGGAGGAGCTGGGGCGGGTCCTTGGTGCTTCATTATCCACTTTGTAATACATGCGAACCGCTTCTGCAGGCCGACTCTGTTGACACGATGTGAAAGGCTTCCCTGGAATTGTGCCATTCAGCTGAGGCCTGATACGTGAACACAGCTACTCTGCAGAGCTCTGCCGCCACCATTTGAGCCAGTGGGCCTTTTAACACATCAGGGCAACCCCGAGAAGCAACACTAGGTTGGTCTTTAAAAGTAAGAGTTGGGAAGCCAAGGCTGAGGGCCTATGGGCAATCTTGGCCTCTGCTCTTCAGCCATCGCTGGCTTTCCAAATGGTGTTTCCAAGGTTGTGTCAGAGTCCCAGAGAGAGGCAGGATGTCCAGGTGGGCCCTGCCTACACAGCCCCCTCCACATCCTAACTTCAGGGAGAACACCCCAACTCCTCAACATTGTAGAAGTGGGATTCTAAATAAGGATGTGTTTCAAAGAAAGGAAAGAGGAGAGGAAGCAGGGCAGATGATTAGGCTAGTGGGTTGTTAAAGCTCATCTCCTTTTTATGTTTGATGGCTCGCCCTTAGCCAAGAACCTCCGACTGACACTTTTGTTCTAATGACTTTGAGGAGAGAAAGTCCTTTCACGGCTGATGTAGGGTAAATGGATCAGCTGTTTCTCTCTCTCTCTCTCTCTCTCTCTCTCTCTCTCTCTCTTTTAAGATTTATTTATTTATTTATTCATGAGAGACACACAGAGAGAGAGAGAGAGAGAGAGAGAGGCAGAGACACAGGCAGAGGGAGAAGCAGGCTTCCTTCGAGGAATCAGATATGGGACTTGATCCCAGGACTCCAGGATCACAACCTGAGCCGAAGGCAGACGCTCAACCGCTGAGCCACCCAGGTGTCCCGGATCAGCTGTTTCTTAATCCAAAACAATGCAGGTGGTTCTGAGGTAAAAGGCTCCTCAGAGCAGGGTGCCTGGGTGGTACAGTGGGTTAAGTGTTGAACTCTTGGTTTCACCTCAGGTCATGATCTCAGGATCATGGGATCTAGCCCTGCACTGGGCTCTGTGCTCAGCAGGGAGTCTGCTTGAGACTCTCCCTCTGCCCCTTCCTTGCTCTTTCTCTCTCTAAAATAAATAAATAAATCTTTAACAAAAAAAGATTATTCAGAGCAGCAGTACTTCACTTTACTGTGCACACAGATCCCTCAGCAGCTTATTAAAAATCCAGATTCCTGAGATCCTATATTCTGAGGGTAGAAACTTTGAGTTGGGGCCTGGGGCCAAGGACAGAGTCTGGTGTCCCCTCTGCCACCTGCAGCTCTGTAACTGAGACCATGCCAGTTAATCCTCTGTGCCTCAGCCTTCATCAGGGAAGTGGGTACAATCATGTACATACCCTAGGGTTTGTGAGGAGAAAATGAGCTATTGAGTATAAAGCACTTAGAACAGTGGCCAGTACATGATATATGTTCAATAAATGTGACTTAATATCACAGTGGAATCCGGGAAGCCTGGGGTGACTGACAAGCAGTGATTCGGAAGCAGAAGATCCACAGGCCACACTTGGAGAACCACAGACCTACAAATACTCAGACCAGCCTTCCTTACCTGCAGGCGACTCCTTTCCCTTTGGTGAGAAACAAGAAGTAAGACACTTGTGTGCCACCAAGCCATCTGTGTGTCTGAAGAGGCAGCAGCTATTTTTCCCTCAAATGGAAATAGCTTGTTATTCCAATTAGATGTGTAAAACATGCTAATTACCATCCCCCAAATCAGAAAGGTCAGAGATGGAAAGAAAAAAAAAAACTATAAATAATCCCCCAACCCAGAGAAAATAACTAGTAATGTGTAGTTTCTATGCCTACACACACACACACACACACACACACACACACATACACACACACACACATTTTAAATTTTTTTTCTTCTACCGTAATCACCGTTTTCCCTTTAAATGTGACAGGAACATCTTGCTGTGTCAATAAACACAGCCCTGTAACATTCATTTTCATGCTACTCAGTATTCCAAAGTATGGACATAATGCTATCAGCCAAACCCTAATCGTCAGACATTCAGGCTATTTCCTTTCTGGCCGGCTGATGAAGACACTCGCGGGAATATCTGAGTTCCTGGGGTGCCCTGCACTTTTCCCGCAGTGACGGTGACAGTGACAGTGGGCACAGATAGGCTTTGCTGGGTCAGCCTCACCTGCAGTGCTGAGTCTCAGAGACCGAATGGTCACGGGTTTACACTCTCAGGTCAGATCCGCTGGCTTCCCCTCCAGCTCCGCTCCTTAGCTCTGTGACTTGGGGCAGCGAATGAACTGCCAAAGGCCGCGGGTTCCTGTCTGTAAAATGGGGACCCCTGAGCTGTGGGTGAGAGAATGCGTGAAGTCTCAGCGGGGTGCCTGGCACCTGTTGGGGCTTGGTCACTTACCAGGCACTTACCAAATCTTTAGTGAACTGAAATGTCACTAAATGTCGTTGCACATTAGCCAAAACTCCCCCTAAGTTCCTAAGGTCAGAACGGCCACACTCTTAAGGACTTCATTCATGCTATCCAGTTAGCCTCCAGAAATGCTGTTACCACCCAAAAGATATAAGAATTCTGGTTTCTGGGGATCCCTGGGTGGCTCAGCTGTTTAGCGCCTGCCTTTGGCACAGGGCGCGATCCTGGAGTCCCGGGATCAAGTCCCACGTCGGGCTCTCGGCATGGAGCCTGCTTCTCCCTCTGCCCGTGTCTCTGCCTATCTCTCTCTCTCATAAATAAATAAATAAATGAATAAATAAACAAATAAATAAATCTTTAAAAAAAAAAAGAATTCTGGTTTCTCTTGGCCCTCAAAAACAGGTGCTTCCTGAGCTAATCTGTCCCACTCTTGGTGGGGAAAGCCTGGAACTGTCAGAGCAATTCCTTGAGGCCACAAAGGTGAGGCCTCTGGAGTCACATCTCTGTAGGAAAGAGCAAGACGGCTGGTGTCCCGGAGGGGCAGGGAAGCATCCACCCTCTCTCACTCTGTGACTAAACCACATTAACCTTGCTTGAGCGCTGGAGTCACGTCTGCCAAAGCGTATCAGCAGAATATTCGGGCATCTCTATCCCGGGGCCTGCAGAGGCCGCCCCTGCCTCCAGCCTGGCTCTGTCTCTTAGCGCATCCGCGACCAGTGGCATCCATCCCGAGCAAGGGCTGGTCTGGCAGGGATGCTTCCTTGGGTCTCCAGAGATGCAGCCCAGGCCTCCTTCCACGGCCTTCCATCACCCTCAGCTGTGACCAGCTGGTCTGTTTTTCAGCCGCCAATGGCTAATTCCAGGATTACACTTTCTAAGTTGATGAAATGTAATATCCACAGTGTAAAAGCTTTCGACTTGCTCCCAGCAGTGAAGCATGGGGCAGTTCTCCAGGGGCCGAAGATCGCGTTTAGACCATGGTAGAGCATGGTCTGCATGGCTAAACCCTTTCAGGACACACGGCCCCGTGAAAGGGAGGGAAAATTCTGGCCAAGAGGTATGAACTTTATTACAACATGTTCTTGGTTCCTGAGGAATTGAAGAATCTGCTCTTGGTCACGTTCTCTAAATGTGTGGAGAAAGGACAGGGGGGAAATTTCTTCCAGGTGGTATGACATTCTCACCCCAAAGTTTTTACCCTCAGAGTAGACTTAGAAAAGGGGATTTGAAGAACATAGAAAGAAAATGAGCATTTTCAAAAGAGGGAGTTATTTTTCATTTTCTGCGGGGACTTGACACCTATCACAAAACAACTTCAACCCACAGAAAGACCTGTTTAAGCATGTTTTTAAAATCTCTTCCTCAGCTGAAGAGTAATGACATTTCCCCCAGATTGTTTAAAAAACAAAACAAAACACAGGCATTCAGAAAGATCTAAGAAAAAGAGATTATTAGTAACAAAAAATAGTAACAGTCATGACAGCCATAATTCATGAAGCACCTAACATTTTTGGGCAGTTCACTACCACATTCACCTTTATTAAATCTCTGTAGAGCAATAGCAATGTAACAAAGGCTGCATTATCCTTATTTTATAGATAAGGAAACCAAGCCTAAAGAGGCAAAACAATTGGATCAAAGTTGGCTAATGTGTTTCTAACCTTTTATTAAACTATGCATTTTAAAAAAGTATACAGTTAGGGTCACCTGGGTGGCTCAGTCGGTTAAGCGTCTGCCTTCAGCTCAGGTCATGATCTCAGGATCCTTGTATGGAGTCCTGCATCAGGCTTTCTGCTCAGCAGGGAGTCCGCTTCTCCCTCTTCCCATGCCCCTTCCCTGTGCTCTCTCTCTCTCTCTCTCTCTCTCTGTCTTATATAAATAAATACAAATTAAAAAAAATAAAAAATAAATTGAAGAAGTATACATGATAAGGGTACACATTGCCAGCTGGATAGATTTCACCAGATAAACACATCCATGTAACCAGTAGCTCAACTGCAGATCTCAAGAAACAGAACATCCTTACCAGCCCGCCAGGAGCTCCTCTCCTGTTCCTGCCACTCACTAACCCCGAAGGACAACCATTGCCCTCAATTACACCATAAAGTCATTTTGCCCATTCTCAAATGTGCATAAATGGAATCATGACATATTTACTCCTCTGTCCATAATTTGCTTTCTGTGGCGCCGTGTCTGTCGGATTCATCCACGTTGCTGCATGTGGTCCTCGTTTGTTCATGCTAGCTGCAGCATAATACTCACTGGTATGGATATCTGTTCTGTAGCTGAATATCTGGGTTGTTGCCAGTTGGTGGCTCTTACAAATGGGGCAGCTATGAACATTCCTGAATATGTCTGCTGGTACATGTACGTGTCTACATATACATTTCTGCTGTCCAAAGTGGCTAGGCCCATTTACACTCCCACCACAGTGTAGAAGAGTTCCAGTTGCTTTACTGCCTCAGTGAGACTTGGGATAGGCTCTTGGTTTTGTACTAGACATTCTGCTGGGTGGATGTCAGATAACTTTTAGGTACAGGGGCCGAGCATCAGACCCAAACATTTCTAGAGCCATGCCTCGCCTGGTGCTGCACACTTGGAGGGTACTTGAAGGATATCTATTGAATTAATAAATAACCCCAAAATGCTTGTGGTGTTTTCTCAACAGGGTTCTGCTGTAGCCTCTCCCTCAGTCCCAGACTCTGCATATCACAGGCTCTGCTTTCTCTGAAACTACCCAGAAAAACAGCCTGACATAATACCTTCTTAGAAACTTATAGTCAGTAGTGAAAGGAAGCCAAGGCAGGTTGTGAGTTGACTCAGGAGGACACAGGCACAGCCACAGGGTGGTGGGGTCTCAGGTGGTAGAGCAAGACAAAACATCTCAGGTGCCCACCTACAGCCAGAAGTCAGCAGCAACTGTTCCCCTCAAAGAACGGTCCCTGGAGTAAAAGGAGGAAGAAAAACAAGAAGGGAGCTGTGCCAACAACACCACACGTGTGCACTAACACAGCATATAGGAGAGAGGAGGTGGGGCATTCTATGAGCTAAGGACAGAGAGGAGTCTCTTAATTCCCTCCCAAACCATGTAGGTTCGTTAGAGCAACTCAGCGGAAACCAAATAAATAACTGTTCCAATTTCAAATACCCTCCTGAGAACAGGATTAAGTATGATTAAGACAATTCTATTTATTGGGAACAAAAGATGTTGCCCAGGGCCCACTGCCCTCAAGTGCACATGGGCTGAGAGCTTTCCTCTGCCACTTCTTTGTGATCCCACTGGCAAAGTATGGGAAGGGAACTGTAACAGCGATACTTAGCACTTCTGAGTGCTTACTAGATACGAGACCCTGCCCCAAGCACCTCTGCTGGAGTTGCCTCATTGAATGTTCACAAAGCCCACAAGGCAGGGACTGTCCCTGTCCCCATTTAAAGTCCAAGGGAGGGGTAATAGCCGAAGATTAGACTGCTGGTTAGCAAGTGATAGAGAAGGGACTTGAACCCTAGTGCCCCAGCTAGCCACAGCTATGTAACAAATTACCCCCAGAACGTAACAGCTTAAAACAACCACCATCTGGGCAGGGGTAGGCTCCATGCAGTGTTGACTGGGGTCACTGTGGGTATTTAGCTGGTGGAGGGGTTCATCTGGAGGGTTGGAGACAGCTTCTCTTGCATGCCTGCTGCCTTGGTAGGGAGGGAGGCTGGGTGGCTAGGCAGGGACCATCACCAGAAGAAGAGGTGTGATCTCTCCAACGAAGCCATCTCAGGGTAATGGGGCTCTTACACAGCAGCTCAGGGCTCACAGAGGGAGCCAGGGGAGCAAGTGGAAGCTGCCTGAGGCCTGGGCCCACAGCCAGTATAGCATGGCTTCAAGCATGTCAGAGAGCCCAGCCAGGTCCAGGGCAATGACACATATGTGACCTCTTGGTGCGAGGGGTATCACAGACTTTCTTCCATCTATCATATTTTTTGTCTTTGTTGATTCCAGAGCCCTGGGCCATAACCATGAATGTATACTCCTTCTCTGGTTATTGTTGGGTGTCTCCTTTGTGCATGGCATTTTACTCACCTCCTAAAAGAAAAAGTAAGAGAGAAAGAGAAAGAAGAAGAGGAGGAGGACAAGAGGAAGAAAGGAGAGGGAAAAGAAGAGGAGGAAGAGCAGGAGAGGAGGAGGAGGAGGAGAGGAAGAGGAGAAAGAGAAAAGGGGAGGAGAAGTAGAGGAGGAGGAAGAGGAGAAGGGGAGGAAAAGAGGAGGAGGAAGAACAGGAGAGGAGGAGGAGGAGAGGAAGAGGAGAAAGAGAAAAGGGGAGGAGAAGTAGAGGAGGAGGAAGAGGAGAAGGGGAGGAAAAGAGGAGGAGGAAGAGGAGAAGGAGGAGGAGCAGAGGAGAAAGAGAAGAGGAGGATGAGGAGGAGGAGAAGAGGAGGAAGAAGAACAGGAGAGGAGGAGGATTTGAGTAGGAGAGGAGGAGCAGAGGAGGAGGAGCAGAAGAGAGGAGAAGAGAAAAGGCGAAGGAGAAGAGGAGGAGGAGAAAAGGAGGGGGAGGGATCCCTGGGTGGCGCAGCGGTTTGGCGCCTGCCTTTGGCCCAGGGCGCGATCCTGGGGACCCGGGATCGAATCCCACATCGGGCTCCCGGTGCATGGAGCCTGCTTCTCCCTCTTCCTGTGTCTCTGCCTCTCTCTTTCTCTGTGACTATCATAAAAAAAAAAAAAAAAAAAAAAAAAAAAAAAAGGAGGGGGAGGAGGGAAAGGAGAGAGGAAAGAAGGGAGGGGAGAGGTGAGTCCAGAAGAAGGGAAGGGAAGCTAAGAGACAAGCATTTCTCCCATTCTTAGATGAAGAAACCCAAGGTCAGAGAAGTGAGTCCTGGCCCGAGGTGCCATGGCTCCTGAGGGTGAAAGTCAGGATGCACAGCCCCCCCTTCTTCCTTCCTTCACCCCTTCTTCCTTCTGGGCCCAGGAATGCTCCCCCCTGGCAGGTCTGCAGCCCTACTTTCCCTTGACCCTTCCCTTTTGGTGCAAAGAACCCCTGGTTCCCAGAAGAGGCCCTGCTGAAGCAGGTGCTGAGGCACCACCAGAGCGGCCTCCCCTCCGCGGGGAGCGGAGTCCTGGCTGCAGCGGCTCACCCCTGGGCCCAATTTTCTCCAAATTGCTTCAGGGAGACCCTAGCACCACAGATATCACGGGGAGACCACAATGTAGGCCCCCGCGGGGACCTCCACGCAGTGGGCAGCGGGAAGGATGTGCGTGGGGGACCCGGACCACCTGGGAGACCCCACCATCTGCCTGGGGGGGAGATGCCTGCCCCTCCAGAAAGGGCCCATCCCTCACCCCGACTCGACCCCATTCACTGCGGTCATGTGCCAGCGTGGGCAACACAACGCAGCCACGAAAGGCTTCATTAGAAAAAGGAATCTTTTCAAGACATTTTCATTCACTCCTTTTTTTTTTGGTCTTGACAAGAACACACACACACACACACACACACAATGTGAATCTAGTTTCATTGGGTGGGGGGGCACTCAGAATTATGGCTAATGTGATTTTCCTAATGCCCTTGGTTCGGTCTTAGAATTTCAAAAATTTCTGGTTGAGATTTTTGTTTCGCTGGCAGCAAAGTAGCAAGGAGGTTGAAGGTGGGAGTTCTAGAGACATCCTGACTGCTTTGAGTCCTGCCCGGACCCAGCAGTGGCTGACAGGCCCCACACCTCACACCTGGGCTCAGTTTACTCAGGTCTGATATGGAGAGAGAAGTAGACCCTCCGGGGATCCCTGGGTGGCGCAGCGGTTAGGCGCCTGCCTTTGGCCCAGGGCGCGATCCTGGAGACCCGGGATCGAGTCCCACGTCGGGCTCCCGGTGCATGGAGCCTGCTTCTCCCTCTGCCTGTGTCTCTGCCTCTCTCTCTCTCTCTCTCTCTGTGACTATCATAAATAAATTAAAAAAAAAAAAAAAGAAGAAGAAGAAGTAGAACCTCCCTCCCAGGGCTGCTATGAAGTTACAAGAGGCAGATATGAAAACACCTTACTCTAGTACCCAGGACTTACATACTTAGTGTTCATGTTTATTAAATATTAGATATTTCCGTTTTGTTATTATTAAGTAGCCCAAAGAGTTCACACATCTAAAGAGTCGCATACACGATGTAGATGTGTGCATCTCTCAGTGTAAAATGACCAGGTGTATATGCCCCTGCCAAGCACCCTTAAACATCTGAATAATTACAAAGGCAATTTGTTTATTGTAGAAGGTTTTTCATATAGAAAAGTAGAAAGAAAAAATAACTGCCACCTATTAGTCCAAGGACCTACAGAAAAACATTTTTCAACATTTTGGCCAATATACTTCAAGTGCTATTTTGTGTGCATAAACATATTTATTTTTTCATAAGGTACTTGCCTTCTTATAAGTCACTCTACTCACTGGTGATATATCATAAATATAGTCACATGTCCTTCCTAGACAGCATCCCATGAAACATCTGTGTAATCTTCCATCTCCTGAATATGTTGCTATTTACTGAACTTATCCCCTGCTGTTGGATATGTGGGTTGCTTTCATTATTTTTGCAATATTAAAGACAACAGTGAAATGAACATTCTTGGAAATAAGATACTGTACACTTCCATGGTCTATTTCCTTTGGAGAAACTCCTAGAAATAGAATTTCTAGATCAAAAGTTCTGCACATTTTTAACGTTTTAGGTAGGACTGTTGCACCCTCCAGAAAGGGCTCATCACTCCCCCCGGTGGTGAGTGGATAGTTCTTTCCCCTATATTTACCACCCCTGAGCAGTCCTTGTTCAGTCCTTTCAACCATTTTTTTGTTGAGCACCTGCTGTCTCCCAAGCACTGCTGAAGTTGGCTGGAACAAGTCCTTTTCTCCTATGCCTCATCTTCACAGGTTTCATGTACCCAGCTCTGAGGCTCTGGTTTCAGTGTGGCCCCTTTCCCTCTCTACTTGACTGTCAGAGAAGTGGGACTGCCTGGCCAGGGGAATAGGGTTGGAGACAGAGCTTTAGTCTCTGGGACTATGAAGAATCTGTTCTTCTGCCCTTCGGCCAGGAATGTGCCAGTTCTAATGCCCCTTCCCTACTGCTCTTGTGTCCTCTGCGTCTTGGTCTGTCTTCTAATCTAAGCCTGCTCCCTAAACCTGTGGCAAGGGTTTACAACCCAGACAGGAAGAGAGGTTCAATGTAAACACCGACCCTCATGGATTAGTAGTGATGACCTGGCTTTCTGACTGAGGACTGAGGCTAGGTCTGAGATCATCTGAAAGAATGCTGCCACAGGCCCAGAAACAGAGGAAAACGGTACGTATGCCTATCAATTCGGTTACCTACTCCATTTCCAGGCTTTGTCTGTCCTTCAGTCGGATCCTGCTGGATTCATGTGCCATTTCCCCGTCCTTTTGCTTTCTTTTGCTCCTTTCTTCTTCATGCTCTCCCTGGTTCACTTTCTCTTTCTTTGTTTCCACACTTCACAGACCTTTCTCATCTCTGTAAATTGTTTCCTACAGACTACATCCTTGTTGTACTTAGCCTGCCAAGAGAGCTCTCCATTGCTCTCTCTCTCACTCCCTTGATCTCTCTTTCTTGCTCTGCCTCTCTGTTCCTATAGAGAGTTTACCTGTTTACCTGTGTTGCCAGAAGCTGTTGGTGGTAAACAGTACTCCCGGGTGGACAATACGTATCTGATGGGCTGACCACAGGAGGGGCTGTTTCCTTCAGGAAGCCAACAGTGTAGGAAGGAGGGGTCTGGTGCCCTGAGAGAGGCACCAGGAAGCCACCCCACAGGAAGCAAAGCACATCGGTTATGGTGTTTTGTTCATGGTAAAGCGCTGCCTGACTGCCTCACAAGTTTCCAGACATTGGTGAAATGTCACTTGTAGAATCAAGTCAGTGCTGCCCCAGCCCTGTGGATAGCACTGAAACCCACTCTGACAGGGTTAAGTCTCTGGGCATAGTATTACATTTCCCATAAATGGTATCCCCTTACTCAGCCCTAACAAAGGATCAAACATTGTGCTGAAATGTCTGCACGTGTTATCTTTCTAGAAGGTGGTTACCAGCATTATTCCCATTTTACAGATGAGAAAACTGAGGTCCAGGAATCTAAGTAGCTTGCCCTAGATCTCTCCACCAGGGAGCGGAGGGACCTCCAACTGGGTCTGTGCAGCTCCACAACGTATATTAGTCAATATAATATACACCACTCCCTGGGTGGGGATGGAGGAGATGAAGGGAGGGCAAGATGTCCCACCCATCCATCCCAGTGCACCAGAGAACTTGGAAGTAAGGAAGACAGAATCACCATCTGGGAGTTAAACCTTAGAGTCAGCCCATACAGGATCAAATCAGCAAACTGCAAGGCGGTTCTAAAGGATACTGTGGCATCTAGGTCTGCAGGAATGAAAGAATTTGCATATTTAAAGAAAAAGAAACTGTGTCCCTTTGAAGGAAGCTTAGCTACAAGTAGTGGAAGCTCTCAAAAAGAGGATTAAAAAAAAAAAGATTTAAAGGCTGCCTATCCATGCGCCACCCAGGAGAGAGGTGGGTACACCAGGTCTACTGCCCAGTGGCAGTCGCTGTTAGGCTACTCATTCACTAACCTTTTATTTCTGGAGCACCTGCACTGTGCTGAGCCCACTGTCCTGGCCCTGGCGGAGCTGATGTCCTCATCAGGAGGCAGATTCATTGTAAACTAATGAAGTCCGAGCAGCGGGGCCCTCGCCCACCTGTGCCCTTCCTAAGAGCCCTTAATAAAGTGTGTCCGCGTGGCCCCATGATTTTGTGAATTTTGCCAGCGTAAGACACTTCAGCAGCAGCAGCTAAGGCCGCCATCTCCACTTCTATTTCTTCTCTCTATTGAAAATAAATATTCCCTTTTGTGCTGACTTAATTTGGACCCCTGAGGAAGTAACCCCCCGGGACAAGGACGAGAGTAGACTTGGGTTACTTGAGAGGCGCGGGAGACCCTGGCACTGGAGTGGGAAAGGCAACCAGTGAGGGCAGTCGGCCAACAAGCGGCCAACAAGCCAACAAGCGCCAGCTCCCTGTGTGAACCCCTGGGGCTTAATCCCATGCAGGCCTTTGAGGGACAGGCTGCCTTAAAATACAGGCTTTCTTATTGTTCAGGTATGGAAAGGACAACAGATCAGCAGACAACTGCCATCGAAAAGACAGCTTGTTTCTCACAGTTCCCAAAAGGACAGGGCACACCACTCCATGATGGGCCACATGAGGAGGCACCTCAGGGGGAGTCTTTATTGTGGTTTCTACAGCAAAGAAAGGGTGAGGCAGGATAAGCAGGCTTAGGACGGGCTGGTTGGAATAATCCCTGGCAGGCTTTGGTTGCGCTGTCCCTGGTTGATCCGTACCTGGCCCTCAGGAGGTTAGGGCACGTGGATAGTGGCCTGGAGCATCAGAACCCAATTAAGGAGGTGGTTGGTGGTATGGGCTCTGGACTGGTTGGTCTGCATTTGAAATTTATACGCCAGGGTGAGTATTTCTATCATTTGGCTAACCTTGGGAGGGCCAAACCCACCAGGGTCAGCAAGCTCCCAGATGGCAAAACAGTGGCAACACACTAAACAGAAACCGGACCGCAGAGCCGTCCCACCTCCGGGGCAGGGAGCCACTGGCTGAGGGCTTCTGGGGGTGGTGGTGGTGGGGGGTTATCTCCCCAGCACTCCTGGTAGGCAAGAGGCTTTGGAGAAAGAAGGAGGTCCCGGCAGCTGAAAGGGCTGGAACATACTGAAGTGCTAGGACCTTGTGGGACATGGGCAGGACACCAGCAGCTCTGTTCCCTGCACCTAATTTTACATCTATAACTGATATTATTCTTTATCCAGAAGGTCTCCAACATGGTGTAAACTTTGAACTCTACAAAAGTAGGTCTGTCCCTGTGGGAGACAATCAATCAATACCTGATTGTCATGGGCTGGATTGTGTCCCCACGCGAATTTGAATATTGAAGACCTAACCTGCAGCATCTCAGAATGCGACTTTGTTTGGAGGAAAGGTCTCTAAGGAGGTGATCACATCAAAATGAGGTCATTAGGTGGGTCTTAATCCAATATGACTGGCATTCTTCTAAGAAAAGCCAGACACACACAGAGGAGAGGCCATGTGAAGACACGGGGAAAAAGTGGCCATCTGTAAGCCAAGCAGAGACCTCAGAAGAAACCAGCCCTGCCAACACCCTGACCTTGGACTTTTAGCTCCCTAGACTGTAATAGAAATACCTTTCTACCGTTTAAGTCACCAGGCTGTGGTACATTGTTCCGGCAGCCTGAGCAAACTCATACACTCATTAAGATGTGATAGGCTGGTAACCGAGCAAACTGGTGTCCAAGAATCTCCCTTTACTGGATCCAGCCTTCCGGGTGGCTGTGGGGCTATTCAGATTTCCCACAGGGCAGGTGCAGGCTCCAGCACTCTGGAAGGCTCCTGTTCCTTCTAAAGAGGGCAGCCGTCCTCAGCTCCAGCTGACTATAACCACACCTGCTTTACCAAGGGAAGCCAGAAATCTGCCTTCTGTAAGAAAACTCCCTATTTCTAAAAGTTGGTAATGAATTCAAACATTTTTTAAAAAACATTCTTTGAGCCAAACAAAACAACTCTGCAAACAGATGAGACTCGCATCCACAGTTCGTGCCCCCAGGGTGTATTTCTTCCCTTCGGGGAGCTACAAAGTTCCCATCTACTGGGCACTTCTATTTCTGAGTTGTCACTGAATTACCTGGCATTGACCTGGAAGCCAGACCAACTGGGTTAAAAACCTCAATCCTGCCACTGACTAGCTGCAGGAGCTTGAGCAGGTCACGTCACCTCTCATGCCTTGGTTTCTCATATGGAGAGTGCCTGTCACCAAGGTAGATGAGCACGGAGTCAGAGGCATGATCTGCAAATGGCTGGGTGTGCAGCAGGTGTCCAAGAAGTAAAAGCTCTTCAGGCTACCCTCATCGGTTCGCTTCCTTAGCTGTTGTCCACCTCCCGGGAACACTGCAACACGCAAGACTGAGTTTCTGAGCCCACAGGGCCTGTGATAACTAAACTGCAAGGTCAGCATCTCCTGATCATGACCTTGTCAGGCTGCGTGCTGTCCTCTCCTGGGGATGACCTGACCTTGAGACACTGTCCTTTCCAGTGCCTGCATGCCAACATAAAATCACTGCTGTGGTTTGCTCTTAAAGGATCCATAATGCTGAGGGCTACAGGCAGGCACCGTTGTCCCTAATAAAACTACCATTCTTTAAAAACATACCCCCTGAAGCTCACTTCCTAGGTATCAGATCACGACGTCAAGGGGCTCCAGAAGGCATCCTGGAGTCTGCTGCTAGACTCACTGCATCACACACATTCATTTTTAATTCCCAGCCAGGTATGAAAAGACAGGAATATAGATCTTGGGAAATGAGACACAAAAGAAGCTAATCTGTCCACCCTGGGCCCCATTCCGGCAGGTGGGCTAGAACAGCTGACAGAGCCTACATCTTCCTTTTGTTGTATTTTTCATAAAGTAAACCTGACACCTGGCCCAGGGGTCAATCTGAGAACACAGGCAACAGCACAGCTTCGACGAGCACGTTTTTACATGAATCGGGGGATATTCTTGTTGAGCATTTTGTCTGCTAGGAGGGAGATGGCATAGCCAGGCTTTGGAACTCAGTGGCAATCCAAGCGTGATTATTTCCTAGCCGTGAGGACTTTCAGCAAGCTACTTAATTAACTCTCTCAACCTTGTTTTTCTGATCTGTGAAATGGGCACACAGTAATGCCTGCCTCCTTGATAGGGTAAGAGGAATAAACAACAGAAGGTGAATCCTTAGTGCAGGGCTGCACTTAATTGCTAAAATGCACCCTGCCCCAATCTAAGCGCTTTACATGGATTAAATAATTTCATACTCCCAACACGCTATGAGTATGTGCTCTCATTGGCCTCATTTTGCCACTGACAGAATGAAAGCACAGAGAGGTGATGCAAGTCACACAGCAAGTAGATGGGAGAGCCAGGATTTGCACCCCAGCGTCTGGTCTCAGCGTGTATACTCTTAACCATAACGGGAAGGTATTATTTTCATAAATTATCATCGATTTATTTATTTGTTCAGCAAATAGTAAAATAAATAATTGAAAGTGTACTGAATATATAAAATTTTAAACATTTAAGTCCTAGATGTGCTGTAGGAAGAACAAAGAGATCTGACTATGGCCTGAGGAGCTAGGAAACACCTTTTTGGTCACAGAACTGGCTAAGCCGAGATGAGAATACAGAGTTTTAGCTAGCATGATGCTTCCACATTGATGTATCAGAGTCCTCCCTGTCCGGTCTCCCACCCCCGCCCCCGCAGAGGGCCCCATAGTGTGTGACTCAGTCGAGCTGGGGTATAGTCTGTCTGTGCATTTGCATCCCTCCCTCTGCCCCCAACAAGCTGGTCTGGGGAGCACACTTAGAGCTTAGAGCTTAGGAAGCAAAGAAGGAGAGGAAGGTAGAAATGGCTCAGGGAGAGGAGACTGCAAGGCCAGAGGTCTCACCTCCTAAATGACCCCAATGCCTGATAGTGTTCGCCCCCATCTGGCAAGTGAGAAAATCGGGGTTTAGAGCAATGAATTCACTTGTCACAAAACTTCACAGTGGGGGAGGCAGGATGCAGAGCCAGGTCCAGGACGGACATAGAGCCACCCCCAAGGGTCCCTAGAGGCCAGGCACAGTGAAGGAGGACTGTGGCACGCTGCTCAGCACCCCTGGCACTCCCCTGCACAAACAGCCTCAGGCCGACTTCCCAGCCCCCCCCGCCCCCCCAAGAGAGGCAGAGCAGGTGGGCGGAGCTGAACAGAACCAGTTCTGTCCAGGCTGCCTTTCCTGCTTGCCCAAGCTGCTCCTTCCCAGGGCTCTCCCCTGGGGAATGCTGTTTGGAAGCAGGATTCTCTGACCCTGGGATTGTTTATT
The DNA here is from genome assembly GCF_048418805.1 of Vulpes vulpes. Classification (NCBI taxonomy): domain Eukaryota; kingdom Metazoa; phylum Chordata; class Mammalia; order Carnivora; family Canidae; genus Vulpes; species Vulpes vulpes. The sequence goes on along the minus strand of NC_132788.1, from coordinate 72,563,522 downwards.
CTGTCTCTTTCTCGCTTGTGAAGCCAAACAGCTCAGAATTTCCAGAGCAGAACAGCTCCATGAAGAGTGTTATAGGAGTAACAAAAATCTGGGAAGAGGACAGGGGTACGGACAATACCACCCTCTGATCCTTGCAGATCGAAGCTTCCAGAGAGGAGGCTGGTCTTGCTAAAATCATTACAATAATTCAACAATCTCCATCTCTTTCAGTAAAAACAACGCAAGACGAAACATTCACATTGTAATCAGACACTAATGGGTGGTCCAAGGGTTCACAGTCAATAACAGTAATTACTGGGTTGAGGGCGGTGGGTTCCTAAATGCAGTGCTGAATATTTTTTCCTCATTATCTTGCATAAATCTCATGATCATTCTCAAGGGTGGATGCTTTGTTATCCCCATGTTACAGAGGGAGAGACTTGAAGCTCCAAGAGATGGGGTACCTTGTCACAGACACAGTTTGCAATGGCAGAGCCAGGCTTCAGGTGGAGCCGACATCAAGTCCCTGCTCTAGGTTTCCAACCTGCAGAATCTTCCAAAGTTGACATCCTCCTGTACCAAACCCCTCTTTCTTCTCTCCTCCTCCTCTAGAGCTCAATGGCCAAAGGAGTGGGCACAGTGGACTCTGACCTAGGTTTGAACCCACACTCCTTGAGCACATATTAGCTGTGTGACCTTGAATATACACCCTTGAATTAAACACAAAAGGGAATTTTCTGGTGGTATTAACTGAAGAATCCAGGGATATAGCAGCTTTCGATCTGGTCTGATCCGGTGGCTCAGATCTGTTTTCTCCATCTCTTAGACTCTGCTTCCAGACTGTTGGGTCATTTCTAGATGGGATATCCCTTCATGGAGGCCACATGCCTGCCACAGGATGCCCTACATCCTCCCAGGTTCCTACGTGTTCGGAAAGTGTCTCAGCCCTAGCAGGCCCAGTAGAAGTTGTGTTATGTTTCAGTGGCTCTACTGGGGTCTCTGGTGAACCCTGAGCCAATCCTTGGGGTCAGAGAAACTTGATATACTGACTGGCTTGAGCCAACTCATGGCCTTTAAGTCTGAGTTGGGGATAGAATTGCCTCCTAAGTACACTTGCTGACAGTAGAGTGATTCAAGGAAATTAGGGAATAGTTAGCACAAGTCTGAATAAATTCCAGATATGCTTGATGAGAGAGAGAGCAACTGCTCCATGTCTCAATCTTCCCTTGTGTAAAATGGGAATTATTGTAGTGTCTCAGCTCAGGATGTCATAACAGAATACCACAGACTGGGTAGCTTAAACAACAGAAATGTATTTTCTCACAGTTCTAGAGACTGGAAGTCTAAGGTCAGGGTGTCTGTCAGCCTGCTTGGGTTCTGATAAGAGCTCCCTTCCTGGCTTGAAGATGGCTACCTTCTCACTGTGTCCTCAGTTGGTCTCTCTTATGTGCACACAAGTGGAGAGAAAGATCTCATGTTTCTTCCTCTTCTTGGAAGAGTACTAATCTCATCATGGGCACCTCACTCTCATGACCTAATAAAACCCTAATTACCTCCCATAGGCCCCATCTCTGAATTCCATTGGAGGTTACATCAACATATGAATTTGGGTGGGTGGGGGGACACAATTTAGTCCAAGCTGCTAGCACCTATCCTATTTAGTTAATGTGAGAATTAAAAGATAATTCCGTGAAGTCTTTATAGTATTTGGTCCTTATTAAGTACCAGTTAACAAACAGTAGCTTAGAGGGACATCTGAGTGGCTCGGTGGTTGAGCGTCTACTGTTGGCTCAGGGTGTGATCCTGGGGTCCTAGGATCAAGTCCCACCTTGGATTCCCCACAGGGAGCCTGCTTCTCCCTCTGCCTATGTCTCTGCCTCTCTCTGTGTCTCTTATAAATAAGATATAATAAATAAATAAATAAATAAATAAATAAATAAATCTTTTAAAAGATAAAAATAAATAAACAGCTTATAGATTATACACTTTTTTGTTTAAGTACAATGACATTCACCTATTTTAAGTACAGTGCTTGATTAATTTCGGGAATTCTATGCATCAGTGTAATCACCACCACAATCAGAATATAAGAGCGCCTTCAACACAGAGCTCTTTCAAGGTCCTTTGTAGTTGGGCTTCTCCCATGACCCTAAGCCCCAGACAAACCACTCATTTGCTTTGGGTCACAGTAGTTTTGCCTTTTTTAGAATTTCATATAAATGGAATCACACAGTACTTCCTGTCTTTTGTGGTTGACTTCTTGCACTTGGCATAGTGATTCTGAAATCCATTCATGTTGTTATCATGTATTAATCTTTTGTTCCTTTATATTGCCGTGTAGTATTCTATTGCATGGATAGACCACAGTTTGTTTAACTGTTTGTAATTAATGGGACTGTTTCTAGCTCTTGGTTATTATAAATCAGCTGCTAAGAGTGATCAAGTGCAGTTCTGTATGTGAGCATACGTCTTCTATTTTTTAAAAAAAATTTTAGAAAATTTTATTTACCTATTTTAGAAAGAGAGAGAGAAAGTGCGTGTGCACGAGCAAAGGGAGGGGCAGAGGGAGAGAGAATCTCAAGCAGCTCTGTGCTGAGTACAGAGCCCAACATGGGACTTGATCTCAAAACCCTGAGATCATGACCTGAGCCAAAATCAAGAGTCAGACACTCAACCAACTGAGCCACCAGGCTCCCTGAACATGTGTCTTCTGACTGTAAGATTTTTATGGGAGGTTCTTTGGTTTATCTCACAGTGTTCTGAAGATGTTTAAAAATTATTTATACCAATACCTGCTAAAACATAAAAACCACACACTACACCATCCTATTTATACAGAATGTTGAGACTGGCAAATATTTAGAGATAGGAAGTCGATGGGTGACTGCCTGGGGCTGGGACCCTGGGGGAAAATGAATGCTCATAGGTGTTGGGTTTCTTTTCAGTGTTGAAATGGTCTAAAATTGAGGGTGGTGATGGATGCCCAACTCTGAAAATGTCAAAACCTACTGAATTGTACACTTTAATGGGTGAATTGTATGCTATGTGAGTTCTATTTCAATAAAGCTGTTAAAAATTATTGGTTAAATGAATGAATGATTAAATCATTGGGTGATTCCATGTATGAATGAATATTCTTGTTTCCTGACTGTTTAATCACTCCAATACCCTTTGGTATTTATTTGTAATTCAACACACGTACTGGATATCTAGTAAGTGCCAGATATGGTGGTAGGGGCAGAGGGTTCAAAGACAGACGAGACAAGGGATCCATCCTCTCAAAGACACACACTTGAGAGAGGGAAACAGAATATAACTGCGGCTGTGATTGCTAACCCTGACATATCAGTCACAGTGCTATGTTCACTTGTAGCTATATTCTATATTCTAATTATAAATAAATATATATTTTCAGTTACTCTTCATAGCCACCCTGCAGGAAGGTACTACTAGCATTATTTGTACTCTTTAGATGTGAACATTGATACAGAGAAGGACAGGAACTTGCCCAAGGCTACCCCACTAGAAAATGGTGCAGCTGGGACTTGCAGCCCAGGAAGCCTGGCTCAGTGTCCACGGCCTTTACCGCTGTGCTCCACTGCCATTCAGGGTGATGGTGCTCCAGTGGCAAGGGCCACAAGAGGCACAGGAAAAAGGTCACGTGAGAACACAGTGAGAAGGCAGCCATCCATAAGCCAGGAAGAGAGCCTCACCACAAAACAATGTTGCAGGGACCTTGATTTTGGACCTTCAGACCCCAGAATTGAAAAATAAATTTCTGTTGTTCAAATAACCCAGTCTGCGGTATTTTGTTATGGAAGCCCAAGTAGACTAATACCTCGCTACATACCTGCTCCTCTCAGAATGGAAGAAGGTCTGGCCCTGGTTGGGAGAGACAGTGACCCTGGAGAGGAAAGGTCTGAAATATGGGCCCTTCTTGGAAATCTCACCTGACAGAGGGCACTGGATCTGATCCCCTCAAACTAGGGCTGTGCTGTCACTGACTCATACATACCTGAGAGCTGACTATAAGATTTTCAACAAGCACAGTCATTATTAAAAAGTGAATTACATAAACTTTTATCAAATACATCACATTAAACATAAAGGCAATAAATACTCAAACCCACACCTTCATATGTATTTTACTACATTTTACTATCACGTATTACGTATTTACTACATTCTATCACATATCACATATCTTCATATGTATTTCACTACATTTTACTATCACATCATATTAAACATAAAGGTAATAAATACTCAAAACCACATTTTACCATCACATATCTAGACAAGCCATAAGATGGTGTGCAACTGTACATCACTTCCCAAATCCCCATTCAGGGACATCACCTCGGTAGCATAAAATAGGTCAGGGTGGGTGTATTTACACCAGAGACATTGGCAAACACTTTAATTCAAAGCCTAGACTTAGGAAAGTGATTGGGAAAATGTCAATAATTGAGTGCTTCCTATATATAGATATTACATGGTGAATGGCACAGAAATCAAGGACGTGCGCTTGCAGTTATTCAAACACTGCTCTCCTATTCAGCAGTACTCATGCCCCTGAGATGAAAACAAATGTCTTCACTGTTTCACTTCCATCTTAGTCTTTAACATAAGCAAAACTATCAACCCATATTCATGCTGTAGCTGCACTCGTTTGTCAACTACTGGTTGGATACTGATGTAGGCGTTGGGTGAAAAATCAAAGCATTTTGTGAAAATCATCTGACATGTGGAATGTATAATATTGTCTCTTTAATTTATGTTAAATTGGACAGTATACTTATACCCGATACTTGCATAGAATATTATATTTATTTGTACTAAATTGCTTAGTATACACCACTAATATTAATAAAATGTGTGACAAATATGTAATATGTGCGAGCACATATATATGTAGATATGTACTTTTGGGGGCAGAGGAGAGGCATTTATTTATTAGGTGTTAAACATTTGGTAGCACATTGCTGTATCAGATCCCTCCTATTTGAGGAGACTGAGGCCCAGGCCGCAGAGCGTCTACCCCAAGTCCTACACACAAGGCTCCCGAACCCCTACCCTGTGCTGCTGCACCCGCTTCATGACAGCACCCTGTGCGGTTATGAAAAGGCAATCTGGCGAGACAGGAGTAGTCCCTGGGATTCCATCATTTCTATTTGTTACTGAAATCCTCTTGGTGCCATACAAATAGCTAAGCTATAAATCCTAAGAGGTGCATAATTTCATTATTCTTATTATGCTTAATTAAAAAAAAAAAAAACGCTGAGCCTGGGTTAGTGATTAACTTTCCCTCTACCTCCCTCAGCTTCCCATTAGGGTAATTTGTTTCTGAAACCTTTGAACAAACATAGGCCAAGATTTTGTTTTTCGCTACTTTCATTATTCTTTATGATTTCTTTTTTTTTCCTTTTCTTTTTTCTTAACCCTTCAAGGCAAACTTATTTGTCAAACTTGTCCATGCAATTCCTCAAGATGAATTTTACTCGAGAAAATGGAAAGGACAGAAGGGCAGATAGACTTTGGTTCAAAAGCAGTTCTGACACCATTTAGGAAATGAAGAGGCCAGCCACACATTGGGAAAAAACAAAACAATCATTCACATTACATATGTCCAACAAAAATTGGCATATGTAAAGAATTCTTTTTTAAAAAAGATTTATTCATTTATTTATGATAGAGAGAGAGAGAGGCAGAGACACAGGAGGAGGGAGAAGCAGGTTCCATGCCAGGAGCCTAACGTGGGACTCGATCCCAGGACTCCAGGATCGCGCCCTGGGCCAAAGGCAGGCGCCAAACTGCTGAGCCACCCAGGGTCCCCTGTAAAGAATTCTTTAATCTCAATAATAAGACAGACAATTCAATTAAAAATGGGCAAAAGATCTGAACAAAAACTTCACCAAAGAAGATGTACTGCTGGCCAAGAGGCACATGAAAAATATTCAGTATCATTAGTCATTTGGAAGATGAAAAATTAAGCTATGGTGAGACAATTCTGGATATTCACTTCAATGTTTGAACTTAAAGAGTTTAATTTCGAAGGAAAAAGACTGGCCATACTAAATGTTGGTGAGGGTAAGGAACAAAAATCTCATGTACCGCTGGTGGGAATGCAAAGTGGTGCAAACACTTTGGGAAACCATGTGGCCGTTTCTCATCATGTTAAACAGAGTGAGCATATGATGCAGCAATTTCACTTCTAGGTGTTTACCTAAGAGCAATGAAGACATATGTCCAAATGAAACTTATACCTGAATGTTCACAGAAGCTTTATTTCTAAGAGCCAAAACATCTCACATGTGCATCAACAAGCAAGTGGATAAAGACATTATGGTACAATCATTTAATTGAATACTACTCAGAACTAAAAAAAAGGAATACACTGTTGATACATACAACATCATGGATGTATCTCTAACAATCATTATGCTGAGCAAAAGAGCTAAGCATAAATGGGTACCTGCTGTACGATCCCATTTTATACCACATTCTAGAAAAAGCAAAAGAATAAGGAGAGAAGACATAACGGGCTCCCAGGGGCTGGAGGACACTGACGACAGAGGAGCACAAGATAGCTGTATTGGGGAATGAAAAAGTTCCACATCTTGCATGGGTGATGGATACATGGGTGTATCCACTTGTCAACTCTATGTTGAACACAGGTGTATTTTATTATATGAAATCTATCCCTCAACAAAATGGTTTTTAAAAGTACTAATCTGGGGATCCCTGGGTGGCTCAGAGGTTTAGCGCCACCTTCAGCCCAGAGCTTGGTCCTGGAGACCTGGGATCGAGTCCCACGTTGGGCTCCCTGTGTGGAGCCAGCTTCTCCCTCTGCCTGTGTCTCTGCTTCTCTCTCTCTCTGTGTATCTCTCACGAATAAATAAATAAAATCTTTAAAAATAAATAAATAAGTAAAAATAAAAGTACTAATCTTGGTCAAGTGATTCTACTTTTCTGGGCCTCAGTTTCCTCATCTGTAAAATGGTGATAATGACAGCTGTTTTAAGGATTAAAGAAAACTATAAATGGCCACATAATAGGTATCTATTCATTCATCCATTCAATAAACATTTAATAAGTACCTACTACATTCTCAGTCTTGTTCTAAGCACTTGAAATATGCCAGTAAACAAAGATTCTTGCCTTCTTGATATTTAAATTCTATTAAGGGAAGACAAATAGCAAATAATAAAGATAACAAATAAGTTATATATTAAGTTAGAGTTAATTATGGGGAAAAAGGAAAAAGAGAAAACAGGGTGACAGACAGAACTAAGGGCTCACACAGGTTGCACATTTTTAAAAGATTTATTTATTTATTTGAGAGAGAGAGAGAAAGAAGGAAAGATAGAGCAGGAGCCAGAGGGGTAGAGAGAGAGAGGAAGAGAGAATCTCCAGCAGACTCCATGCTGAGTGCAGAGCCAGACATGGGGCTCCATCTCAGGACCCTGAGATCTCAACCTGAGCCAAAATCAAGAGTTGGACGCTGAACCAATGGCACCACCCAGGCACCTCGAAGGTTGCAATTTTAAGTAGTATAGCCATAGGAGGTTTTAGGGAGTAGATGATGTTTGAGCAAAAACTTGAAAGATACATACTTTTTTTTTTTTAAATTATTTATGATAGTCACACAGAGAGAGAGAGAGAGAGAGAGAGAGAGGGGCAGAGACACAGGCAGAGGGAGAAGCAGGCTCCATGCACCGGGAGCCTGACGTGGGATTCGATCCCGGGTCTCCAGGATCGCGCTCTGGGCCAAAGTCAGGCGCTAAACCGCTGCGCCACCCAGGGATCCCTGAAAGATACATACTTATAAGACAAAGGAAAAACTACAAGTGGAGAGGCAGGGAAGGAGGAATCATAATTTCCCAAATTAATTATTTGTCAACTGCCTACAACTGATAAGCGTTAATCCTACAGGGTAGGGTTGGAGAAGGGGGTGGTCATGCTCTTTCTACGCTTACTGGTTTGATTATACTGAGAAAGTGACAACTGAAGAATGTTTGCAAATCACAGGCAGGTATGTTGAATCCAAAATACCTAGATTCAAAAGTCACCTCAGCAGCCTACTAGCTATATGACCTCTGGCAGGTCATTCAACCTCTCAGAGAAATAATGGTCCACAAAGAGTGGAATAAGGATTAATGGAGGTAACATAGGGAAGGTCCTACCCTAATACCTGGTGCCTTTCTTACTGAGAGACCATCTGGATCTGTGTGGTTGCCCCACCTTGCACGGCCCCCTCATCTGACCACCAAAGCTCTAGAAACAATTACTGCTCTGCTCTCCGCAGTGCCAACACTGCTTCTCCGACTTGCCAATTAGCATGTGTAATTTCCACACTTTTCCAACTAGATGATTTTAAATTCCATATTCAATAATTTATGGAAATGAATGCTGATATTTCCCCCTCCTTTTCTTTTTTTTTTTTTTTTTTAAGCACTTTAAAGAGATGGCCCAATCTTCTGACACTTGACACAGTTGATGAGCAATCTGCCCGGTGGCAGAGTGGTTCCACTTTTGCTGGAGCTTGGCCTCCTGGGGAGACCCAGGAGAAAAGAAAGCTTTCTAAAACATTTCAATTGTAAGTGGAGTTCATTAGTTTAGATCCCATTACAATAAATTATTATCTACGGCTTTAAATCTTCACAAAATGGACACTGCAATGATTAGAGTCTCCTCTGTTTGTAGAAGGACCCTATAATAAACCTACACTTGATGATAACAACAGCAGATTGGTCCTCAACCAAACCAGTTATTTGTCCCAAAAGGGAAAGCCCCCCCATTTGAGAAAAAAATAGGAGTCAAGTCTCTGAATTTTCTCAGATGAACATTAGCACCATGTCCACAGGCAAATGTGATCATGGCAGTTGCCTACTTAAAATCCTCCAGTTTCTCATCACTCTTAGGAGAAAGTTCTGTCAAAGAATAATGTTCCAATGATAAAAACCCAACTCTTTTTCTTCCAGTTTTACTGAGAAGTAGTAGTATTAGTTTAAGATGTACAACATAATGATTGGATATTTGTGTATACTACAAAATTGTCGCCACGGTAAGTTTACTTAACATCAGCCAGAGCTCATGCATCTTAAAACTGAGAGTTTGCACCTTCTCAACCACCTTCACACATTTTGCCACTTCCCACCCTGGCAACCATCAGTCTGGTCACTGCTTCTGTAAGTCTGGTTCTTTCAGATTCCACACATAATTGAGGACATACGGTACTTGTCCTTCTCTCTCTGGATTATTTCCCTTAGCATAATGCCCTCAAGGTCCATCCGTGTTGTCATAGATGGGAACATTTTCTTCTTTTATATGGCTGCACAGTATTCCACTGTACGTGTGTATTACACACAATGTATGTAGACACACCAGATTCCCTTTATCTGTTCATTGGTCAATGGACACTTAGGTTTCACGTCCTGGCTACTGTAAATAATGCTGCAATGAACATGGAGGTGCCTTCAAGAGAGTGATTCCTGAAAACCCAACTCTTACACTGATAAAGAATAAATATGTGTCAAACACTTCTTTAACTCATTAATGAGAGAACAAGGAATATGGAAGGGCTGGTTCAGGTAGCATTTGATGACAGGGGTTTAACCCAGTCCCTCAGAAAAGGTGTACAGAAATAAGTTTTAATTTCCTTGCTTATCTTCCAAGTTAGAAATAACACTGACTGGAGTCCTTCAGGATGATGAAGTGATAACCGCTCGGCTTACTTTCTCCACCTGACAGAAACCACTGGCTTCTCCCCAGGCGGACGGCCACCTACAGACGTACCCGTAACCTCCCAGAGATCAGCCCAAATCGGTATGTAGCAAAATCAAACAAAGGCCCAATCCCATAGAGAATTAAGTCATCCTTGGGTGGGCCCGGTAGATAATGCTGTAGTCTGAACCTGAAAGAATCTACAGTCTTCCTTTCTGCCAGATTTCTAAGTTTGGGACAAATTTTTTTTTTAACAGTTCTAAGTCTTCAACATGGCAGATGAAATGAGCTGCTTCCTGTGCCCCCAGCCCCGTCTGGCAATGCTACCCTCCTGAGATCAGCTCCTTCCCCTGTCTAGACCACACAGCTGCTTCCTTTGATGGAATCACAAGCTCTCCCTTCCCCCACTTCCACTCTACTTAAGGCGTCAGTTAAGTCATTTCCTCAAGGGAATCTTCCTAACCCCCGCGGACTAGGTCAGATCCCCTGTACACACTGGGAGGCAGCCTTCCATGGGCCTCCCTCCTGGCACTTGTCACAGCTTTGGTTAACTACTTCATCGTTAGCTAGTGGTTGAACGTCTGGCTCCCTGACTGGAATAGGAATCCCCTGAGGTAAGGGTGGGTCTGCTTTACTCATCACCAGACACCTGGGGCAGAGTCTGACCCGGACAGACTAAAGCAGAAGATGAGGGGGGACAACAGCGCCCCTGGCTCCTGGGCCTATGGCTCCACTGAGGGCCCAGAGGACCTGTCCCTGAGGGTCTTGCTGTGCCCAGGTCTGGCCCAAAGCCTGGCTGAGCCACTGGTGCTCCGGAAAGTTCACGTGAGGGCAGGCTAACAGGTCACAGGGACACGTGGGACCTCTCAGCCGGGCCACCTCCTGGGCCAACGGGAGGAATGTGACTTGCCCTCCCTGGGGCCCATCTCTCCATCTCATATTTGGGCTCTGGAGCAGAATCGGGGAAAGCAGTGTATTCTCCCCAGGACAAACGCTGGGTGAAGCTCATGTGATTAGGACTATGACAGATTGCGATGAGACACCACAGGATGATTGAGGGCTTCCTCTAATCACACCAATTGATATAAATTACTACGGCGGCCGCCCGGAGCGGCATCTGTGGGATTTACACCTCATTAGGCCGCTGGTGCCAAAGGAAGCCACGGGGTGAGCGCTCCCCTCCCTGGGAGCCGGTCCTGTTGGGGCGGCCAAGGTCACTGGGAGCTGGAGAGTGACATCCAGACCCCTCAGAGCGCAGCAAACGGAAACTGACCTAGTCCCAGGTCTGCGTGGGGGGTGGTTTCTGATTTGAATCAACTCTTCACCGTCTGCCAGGCCCCCTAAGTCTTCCTAAGGTCACCCGCCCCAGGACAGCAGAACCGCAGAACCAGGTGGCCTGGGGGCGGTGCTGACAAGGGCGGGACTCCGAGGCCGGCCAGGGGTCAGCAGAGGCAGGAACGGGCTTTGAGGGGGCCGGGCCAAGCGTGGCTTGAACCTCCCGTCACTTCCACTGGCCACCCTCAGGAATAAACCAGCTGCGACAGGCACAGCTTTCAAGGCGCCCCCAGGCCCCCGGCCGAGCCCCGGCCTGGGATCCCTCCAGAGCTGAGCGTCCGGGCTGCTACCTCCCGCTCCTGCCAGCCCTCCGGAGCCCTGGGATCAAAACAGGAAGGCGGGAGGCCAGGAAACCTGGATTTCCTTCTGGGCTTCCAGAGGCGGAGCGGAGGCAGAGAAAGGGGCAGAAAGCGAAGCCAGGACGCTGGAAGAGGCACACACATCGCAGCCAGGAACGGATCCCAGACCTGATTATAAGGTCGGGAGGCTTTGTGTCATGATGATGTTTTAGCAGTGGTGGGTGTTTTGGGTTTCTTCCGGAAGGAATCCCGGTTTAGACAGTGGGAGGACAACATCACAGGTGGATGTCTCAGTTGATGGATGGGGACTAGGTGGCAGACAATAGTTCAGCAGATTAGATCCAGCAGGACAGAAGTCAGGCTCACCCACAGGATGCTTAGGGACAACGCGAGCCCCACCCTGCCCCGGTGCCCTCTGCACGCACCTGCCACCACAGCAGCTCATCAGAAACAACTGTGACCATAAAGGAGTGCCTTCTGCCACCCGGGACACACAGCTTGCCTGCAGGGCCAGTGGGGGAGCCCTGGGAAGCAGCCCCCTTGATAACTAATGGGGTGACTCAGGCAATGTTCTCGACTGTTCCCCAATGGCGTAACCATCGCGATGCACACCTGAATGGTTTGCACCCCTTGCCTGTCTTCTTCACTCCCTACCAGTGCCTCCTGGCATCACCTCCCAGAAGACTCACTTGCATTCCACATCTCCATCCACGTCTGCCTCCAGGAAAACCCAAACCAAAGCAGTGCCTCTGTGAAACTTATTAAGGGGCACCCCTTTGGTGGATGTGGTCTCAGGGATGTAGGGCTTGGCAAGCAACCCATCTCTGATCTGATGAAGTCCAGCACCAGGGCACTGACAGGCAGGTGACACGTGGGCTGGATTTCAGCCCTCACCTGACTACTCCCCTGCTGTGCATCTCCTGTGCTGTGTCCGACAAAGAAGTCCCTTGGCAGCCATTGACATATCCACCACTTCTCTCTTCTTGGGTTCAGGAAGTAACAATTTACCTGGAACAGACAACTCATCTATTTTTGAGGCATATCAGAAATTTCACCAACATACTCTTGAGAGTCTGAACATTCCTAGGAATTCAGGGAGCAAGCAGGGTGTGGGAGAAGCAGAACAGGCCTTGAGTGTGAGTGCTCTGAGCTCAAATCCTCCCTCTGCCCCTTTGGGTAAATCAGTTCAACTGTCTAGAATTCCCATTTCTGCAGCTGAAAGAGAGCACATGCTGGCTTGAGGCATAAGGTTAGGAAGCCAATACCAAACAAAGGTGTAATGTCTGGCAACCAGAAGATGTCCTCTCAGACTTAGTTCTTCTTGTCCCTCCTGTGCCCCCAGTAGCCTACTGGACTCCTGAAGTGGTCAGGGCCTGGTGGAGACCCATGGGCACAAGTCTCTGGGTCCCCTGACATTCACAACTGGGTCAACCCTGCACTAGTGTTGAATGCTGGCCGCTGTTGAGGGCCAAGAGGGAAATATGTTAATGGAGAGGAGGCCACCAACAAGGCAATGATGATAAACCTCACACCCCACTGGTCACTCCACTGGTCGTTGACCTCCCCCCACTTCAGGTTGGGCCTGAAAACAGGCCTTCCTATTCCTTTGCTGAGTAAAGTGATGCATGAACCAAGGCCCCCTGAGAGACCCCACACCAGGTGAGAGAACCAAGCCTTCCCTTTCCATTTTGTGATTCTTGTGTCCTGAGGGTTACATCCACAGTTGTCACTTGACTTCTTAGCAGAGCCTAGTGGGTTTGGCACCACCCTAGGTCCTCCTCACCTAAAGGTGCTGATTTGCACATGCCAGCATACCTCCTTACCTAAGCACAGACCCTACCAAGTTATTTTGGCAATCAAAAGAAACAGCCAATAAGACCTGTGAGACATAAGACTCTAGAAGCCTGGAGACCTTGACAGAATCTCCTTCAGGCTCCCCATCCACTCACCCCCACCCAGGCAAGGATGTTTTATCCACTAGGACACACACGTGCACGCATGCGCACACACACGCATACACCCCACTCCACACAGCCACACCTTCCAGGTCTCATAAACATATTAGAGTCCAGGAAAGAATAAAAGGTATCAGCTTGAAAATTTTTTTAAAGATTTTATTTATTTATTCATGAGAGACACAGAGAGAGGCAGAGACACAGGCAGAGGGAGAAGCAGGCTCCATGCAGAGCCTGGGACTCGATCCCGGGTGTCCAGGATCCCGTCCCGGGCTGAAGGTGGTGCTAAACCGCTGAGCCGCTCGGGCTTCCCTTGAAATATTTTTTTAAAATATGCAAAATCAAAATGAATAAATGTTCAACTAAATGTCTATAAACATTAGGTCCACTTTGTTCACTGTCGAGTTTAGTTTTCATAAAGGCTTTATTACTTCTGATAACAATTCATGATTTGGTTACTCTGTTTTGTGCGAACTTCTACATATGCAAAATGACTGCTTACAAAATAGAACCAATAGTAAATTAAATGAGTTACTATTCATAGCCAAGTAAGTTCAAAAGCAAATCTTAAAAATTATTTTTTAAAAATATATAATATAAATACATATATATATATATCCCTATATGTGATATGGGGCATTATGATATATAATAAACATAGAATACAACCTATATATGCATATTATATTTATATATAAATATATATACACATATAATAATGGCACATTATAATGTTTGATAGGATATATACTGTAAGGTCAGGTTCTACAACTAAGAGTAACTAGGGCCAGTGAACATCTTACAATGGTTTGCTACATGGCAATAGTCACAACTGTTACTCTAGTAGACAGTTACCAACGAGGACCCCTCGTTTATTTTTTAACCCTGGATATGCAGATTTGAAAGTCAGTCACTGGTCGCTAAAGATGCATACAAATAATTCCTGGCTTATTATTTTAATGGAGGAAAAAGCCATTTTGCCCCTTAGAATCAAGGGACTTTGTGACCACCAACCTATATGTTTTCCTGCAGCCTCTTATCCTACAGATATGCTGTCACCTATTTCCTCCAGAAATTTCAGGAAGCTGGCTGGGTTCGTAGGCAACTTGACCTCTTTTTGAAAATCTCTGAGAACTTGCTGCCGTCTCCCTGGGGAGCCCCTGAAGTCTCCCCTGAGCAGCCAGCATGCATGTGCAAGCTGTCGTGGCTACCCCATCCTCCAACCTTGCTTCCCAGAGGCCGTACCCTGTGGGTGAAACCACCACTGCAAGGCCTGTATTCCCCACAAAGCCACTTCCACCCCATCACGGCTCCTGCCAACCTCTTTAGAGCAAAAGATGTGAGGGGCCATTAAACACAGGCCATTAACAGAGACTGAGCCGAGTGGCACCAGGGAAATCCCCTCACAGCGGGCATCTCTTAGACTTTGGTTTTCATGCCACTTCAAGGAGCAAATTGATTTCAAATGCACACTTTAGAGCCTCTTGCTCACCCCATCATCTCTCCAATTAAGGCAAAAGCCTCAGGGCAGCTGAATCTTCATTATGAGGAACCTACGGGCAGGCCTGGGTTGGAGGTGCCTTGGGTAGCTTCTGGGCCCAGGGAGATGCCAGCAGCTCGACTGGAGACAGATGGGTGTTGGGTTTGTCAGTGAATAATTCACACCCTCTGAGAGCCCTGCTGATACTTGGCATCAAAGAAGGATTCTTTCCAAGCCTGGCCACGGTGCAGATGGGTGGGAGCTCCCGGGCAGAGGCCAGGACAAGCTTGTGAGGGGTTTTTGCGGGGAGGGGAGGGAAGTTGCATTCACTGATTGCTCTTAGGACCCTCTTCCAACATCTCCAGCAACAAACCAGCTGCTTTCCCAGGCTGGGTGGCAGGAGTCCTTAGTAACTTTGTAAGCCAACTCAGCCAGACTCTTAGAGGACTGTTGAATGAGACAAGATTGCATCTCTCCCCATCTTTTTGCAAAGCTTTGCTCTTGGATTCTCTCCTCCTCCTGGTCCCAACCAGCCTGTAGGAAGTCACTGCTGGTCATATCTGACAGCATCACAGATACTACCTTTGAACTCTCCCTAACATAGGACATGACCAGGAGGAGTTCTAAATTGTAAGGTGTGCATCTGATCCCTTGTCCTGTGCTGGCCATGATGACGGCAGTGAGTACTGCCCAGAAGGGCTTTGGGGGACAGTACCCGGCATGGATTTCCCAGCCTACAGGGATGGCTCAGCTTGGATTCAGTAAGTGCCATGGGCTCCTTGCTGAGGTACTGGTGGTCTAGAGCCAGGGTTGGTTTAAGCTCAATACCACAGCTCAGTGTTTTCCCTAGCCATGAAAAAGGCCATGGGGTGATAGATAAGATGCACTCCTTTAGCGCCTTTCAAATACCTTTTCCACCGTTTGTTGTGTATCAGCTTTTGTTGCCTAACCATCCACTTTAAAACTGAAGTGCTTTAAAACCTCTATCATTTATTTAGCTTGCAATTCCTCAGGCTGGATAGCTGGGCTGGGCTCAGGTGGGTGGTTCTCTGGCCAGCCTCATTCTATTGGCTACCATCAGCTTCCAGTGTGGCTCGGGCTGGCTAGTCGATGGGGCCTCAGCTGGGACAGCTCATTTGGGCTCTACATATCATCCCAAAGGCTAGACTGGGCTTGTTCAGATGATGGCAGAAGGGCTCAAGAGTTGCCAAAGAGAGGACAAGCCCCACTGTACCTGCATCACATGTGCAAACATCCCAGTGGCCAAAGCAGCTTGCTGTAAGTCCAGAGTCAGAACATAAGGGCGCTGAAAATTACATGATAAAGGGCTGTGAGTGCCGAGAGGCGGCATCCAACACTCCAAGGTACCTGGTGAAACCCCTACATTGCTCAGGAAGTAACTGGATACAAGTAAAAGAACACTACCCCAGTCAGCTAAATTTTTTTTTAAAAGGTCTTACTTATTTATTCATGACAGACAACACAGAGAGAGGCAGAGACACAAGCAGAGGGAGAAACAGGCTCCATGCTGGGAGCCTGACGCGGGACTCGATCCCTGGTCTCCAGGATCAGGCCCTGGGCTGAAGGCAGCGCTAAACTGCTGAGCCACCCGGGCTGCCCCCGCTTTTTTTTTTTTTAAGGCAATTTACCAGCTTGGGTAATTGATCCAGGGTTGAACTAGCTTCAGGAATGGTTGAATGCTGAGTTTGAAATTATGTCAGATCTCGATCTCTCTCTTTCTGTCAGTCTCTCCCATCTCCTTCTTTCTCTCCATCTCTGCTTTCTTACATATGATATTCATTTTCCAGGAAGGCTTTACCCATGTGTTTAAAAAGATAATTATCAACAACTCAAAAATAGCTTTCTTCCAGTTTACCAACTGAGAAGAAAAAGTATCATTCTAATAGCTCTGGCCAAAGTTCTGAAGAGGAATTTCATTGACATCACTCCATCCCTAAACCAATCACTATGGCCAGAGGAACAAGATATTCTGATTAGCCAGACCTGGGCCAAGGGTCCAACTCTCTGGTGGGATTACAGGGTAATATCAAGCCCTTCAGATAGGCAGGGAAGAAGCAGCATTATTACAGGGGTCAGGAATGGTTTCCCTAAGAGGATGCCAGAAAGACAAAAGGTAGCCCAGGTAATTATGGGAAGATGCTTAGGATGACAAGGTTTCTAAAATGCTCAAAAAAGAAAACAGTAGATGGTCACCCAGGATAAAAGGCAATAAGGGTGTATTCATGGTATATGGAAAGAGACCCAAAAGTCGGAGAAGACTGCAGTATATGTTACACTTTCTGGTAAGGCATCGCTGGTAGACTACTTACCTCTTGATCAAAAACAACACACTGGAACAGGCTTGACCTGCCAGGTTATCTGTTTCTGGAATATGAAACCTCTCAGGTTATTGTATGCTGGGCTGGTCTCCATCTTTACTGCGGGATCACCAAAGGATCACAGCTTTTAGAGATCACAGCTTTTAGAGTTCGGTTGGCTGAACTCTACCATTCCTAGTCCTAGGAATGATCAGGTAAATGTAAGGTACCTCTCAAACTGAAAAAACAAGTGTGTCCTTGGCTGGCCCCTGTGACAGCTCTCAATGGGTTTCTTTCAAATGCAGGCTTTGTCCCCTTCCCATAAATTCTCCCTCCCTCCAGATTGCCATGCAGGGGCCTCACCCCACCTTCCTGCAAAAATCTCCCTCACAGGGCTGGGAAAAGCCCAGAAGCTATAGGCCTGGCATCCAAGACACTACTGAGGAAGCATCCATATTCCACTTCTCCTAACCGAGGAGGTTAGCAAACTTGTTCTCTTAAATGGCAAATTGTAAAGTATGGTAGGCTTTGTAGGCCAAGAGGCCAACTCACAGCTATCATGTAGGTATTTCTGTAACAAGCGAGAGAATAAATTTCTACAAGTTCTTTTCAATCACTTTAAATATACATTTAAAAAACATAGTCCATTTGTGGGCTGCACAAGAACAGGTGGTAGGATGCATGTAGCCCTCGACTGCTAGTCTGTCGACTCCTGCCCTAACTGCTCTAAGTGGAAGGAGCCACAAGGCAAGTGGAACTCATACTGGAAGGGAAGACGGTACTATAGGATCCAAATCATAGACACTGAAATGGAGAAGAGGGGAAGAGGGGGAGGGAGGAAAGCTGTGAGAGTAGAGTCTGAAAGAGAGGCTGAGGAAGTCTGGAGGGAGAAAGGTGACTCTGGGCAGTGACTATGATAAAAGAGTGACAGAGGGCGAGAGAGTGAGGTTATGCAAGAGAGAACGGGAGAAGGCTTTACAACATTTGCTTTATGATGAAATTCACAAAGGACTGCAGTAAATATTCAATCACTTTTCAGTTATTGTGGTCCTGGGTTTTTCTTCCTCCTTCTCTCTACATGATCTGCATTTGCGTTTGGGTCCACAACTCTATGTGGTGTTCTGTAAGCTACTGCCCAATCCGGGAGCTGGCCTAAGCCTCCCCCTCTGTCTCAATCATCCCAAACAATCTGGTTCTCTCACCCATCACATCCTTCCACCTGAGATACACTTTCCCCACCCCCACCTCCCTCCACTTGACCAACTCTTGTTCATCCTTTCTACAGAGATCTTTCACGAGTCCTGGGGCGACCACTGCCCGGTGTGCTCACCCTGCAAAAGCCTGAGTGCCTCTCGGGTTCCTCATTTTAAAATGGGACCTCCCCTGGCTGTCCCTGTTGGAAAAGAGGCGAGGCAGACGGAATCACTTTGCAAACTGTAGAGGGCGTGGCACATGGGAGCTGGTATCGGCATCCCGTTCCAAGGGGAGCCTAATTTTGGTCATCTCCTCTGTGCCATCCTCCGCAGGTGACACTTCCATGGACCCTTCGAGCCAGATCTCCGCACGCAGTGTGACTGGGAGAGGAATAGCACGCCTGTGATTTGGGGACGGGCTTCGCCAAATGACAATTTAGTCAGCTTGGGAGGAGCCGCGGGGAGGACGAGGCGGGCTGACTTCTCTCTTAAAGCCTCTTCACACTCCAGGTGATTGTTTTTACATATCGGGGAAATCCTGAGCGAGCCAGTCTCAGTGAAAGACGCAGGTGTCTCCCCTCCCCAGCAGCTTCCAGCCAGCCACCTTCCCGAGCTCGGCTCAGAACTCCATCTGAACCTGTCTCCTGGAATTCTTAAAATGAAACAGCCCCCTCCGTCGACAGTAATTAAACAGAGACTGCGCCGCGGCGAGCTTGGCATCCGCACCTGCCGCGGGGATCCCCTTCCCCCAGGCACCTGCGCTCGGAGGCCGGCCGGCCCCGCCCCCGCTCTGGCCCCGCCCCCGCCCGCCCGCGCGCACGCGCAGTCCGCCCGCCCGCCCCCCGCCCGCCCGCCTGCAGCCTCCCGCGGCGCCCGAGGAACAGATGGAGCAATCATGCTCCTCATTCCGCCAGAAGGGCCCCGCTGCTCTGGGGGGAGTTCTGTGGTTGTAAGACACATAATTAGACACGTCAGTGGACAATGCGGCGGATTAGAGGGGGTGGGCTGGCATAACGGAGAACAGGCATCCTCATTGATCTGCGGCGCGCGGGAACGCCCGGGCTCCCAGCCGCGATCGCCTCCGGGGGGGGGGGGGGGGATGGGGGGATGGGGGGGCTCGGGCGCCCGGCGCCTTTGCTCTTCCTTGGGGATTTACGTGCAGGGGATGCCACTCCTGCGGACGTGTCACCTGTCAGGTGTCCAAGCACGATAAGGCGGCAGTGGATCCCGCAGCCTGCGCGGCAGGACAGGCGGTGACCATCTCAGCTCATCCACCCACAGATCCCGTCCCTGCCCCCCCCACCCCCACCCCACCCCAGGTGACTGCTTCAAGGAAAGCCCAGCAGAGGGGACACACGCTGGAATTCACCCTCCTTCACCCCCTGGGGAGCTAAGCGAACTCGAGCATCGCAGGCCACCTCTCCAGGGCTCTCTACAAGGGGCAGCGCCTCGTGTTGGCAAAGAGCTGGGGCTGCCGAGGGTGAGATGGGGTTTGCACGCAGGGCTGCCCCTTGCTGCGCGGGTGACTGGCAAGTTACTCCGCCTGGAATCCTGGTCTCCTCTTTGGTTTCATGGGAAAGACCCCCCCCCCCCCCCGCCCCCACACACACAAAGGCACTTGTGGGGCAAAGTGTGTTTGAGCTAAGTTCCTTTGTAAAAATCAGAGGCTCATTCCAGAGTAGTTGGGATAACGGGAGTGTCTTCTGTGGGTCCTCTGGGAAGCAAAAGCCCCAAGAAAGGATTACAAGTGCAGCCTCTTTTGCTTCAAGTGCATAAGAAAGGAGCAGGAGAGGAGAGCCCAGGGCAGGGAGGAGGATCAGCACTTGGAGGGAGGGGGGAAGACTGGGCAGGGAGACCCCACACAGCTAACTCTGCAAGCTCAGAAAGTCTGGAAGGACAAGAGGGAGCCTGGAGCAAAGAGCCAGTGGGAAGGATCCAACACTGGGCAGGAATGGCCCCATTTTAGCACCTGTCTGTGGCTGTCAGTGGTAGGAGCAGCCTGGAGAGAGTGTGGCCTCCAAGTGAACACCGTATCTCCTTCATGAAACTGTCAGCTCATATTGGAGAGAGCTGAGTAGTGCACTACCATGGCTACCTCCAGCTCCATGGGTGGCCACATGACTGAGATAAAACCAACTAGAACATTCCATTTTATTGGCCAACTGGGAATGATTCTAAATTTACCTAAATGGATCCAATCAGTCTGAGGACATTTGCTGGAGATGCTGGACCAAAGATAATCTCTTTTCTGATGGATGTTAACAAGAAAGGAGATAGCTGCTGGGGGCTGCTGGAAGCCACCTCAGGACATGCGAGGTGGCAAAAATGGGACGAAATCAACACTTGGGGATAGTAGAACAGAGAAACCACAAGAAACAGGGCTTTGGTCACATCACTGGGCAGCTGGGTTAAGCCTCTCCTGAAATCCATTCTGTGGCCAGACTTCTCAGTTCATGAACTAGTAAACCCTCATTACTGTTTGAAACAGTTTGGTCAATTTTCCTGTTATTTATAAGAAAGGCCTCCAGTTTGATCAGTGATATGGGAAACAGATGCCCTCTGAACTCCACAAGTAAGAACAATCATAGTGTCAACTCTAATGGAATGGAGATTCATTAAATAGTGATACGGGGATCCCAGGCTGCTCTGGGATTCAGAGCAGATATGTTTGAATCTTCATTTCAGAGAGGAATGTGGTTTAACTCCACATGTGTACATCCTTGGGTGCCCCGCCACTCTTTTCCTTGACCAGCTGGTGTCTTCACCCCGTTCTTGGTATTTTCTCCACTATGTTGATTCTTCTAATTCATATTTCTTCTCCTTCCTGAGTTTGTAGGACTGACTCCAGGCCTAGTTGTGACTTAATGTATTTCTCACCCTCTGTAACCACTGCCAAGGGCCTATTGTGCTCTGTAATTCACCATGCAAATTTCTGAGGACACAAATCTGATTATTCCAGCTCTTGCCTATTTAGACACTGTCTGCAGAGGAGGCTGGGTATCTCTTTCTTTAGAATTTCTCAGATGGTCCAAGTATGCTGCCAGAATTGTAGAACCCATGGTTTAATAAAGCTTTCCAGGTCAGAAGCCCCAGCCTGCCCTTGGGTCAAGTTCAACCCCGATGCAGTCAGCTAAGAGCAGAGCTCCAGTGGCAGGTCTGAGCCTAGAGAAGAACTAAAGTGGAGACAGGCCTTGCTTGACATGCTTAAAACAAGAGAGACCTCACATAGACTGGCACAAGGCAGTGGCTCAACATGTGATGGCTGTTAGTAAAGTCTAGTCTCATCTCTAATTCAAAGGTGTACTGTTTCTAAAATATACTAGGCAGCTGCTGTACCTCAGCTGAGGAAGAGCTGCTGAGAAGACACCTAGACAAGATGGACATCCATGCTTGGCAAATACACTGCAGGACAGGAAAATTCTGATGAATCCAACTCTGATTCTCAAGGAAAAGAGTTTTTCATAAAGCTAATAAATGTCCAATTTAGAAGACAGACTTGTATTCTGACATGTCTTTTTACTTTTTTGATGTTAACATGCTTTTATGAAAGAAAGTGGAATTTCAGTGGAATACTAGGTGGGTGAGGATACCTATACAGGGGACCCTTGAACAACATGGGTTTGAAGTACACATTTCCACGAATACACAGATTTTTTTTTCAATTAATACAGTACCGTAAATATATTTTCCTTATGATTTTAAAAGAGATTCTATCTATTATTTATTTAGAGAAAGAGTGTGGGAGCAGGGGCAGGCACAGAGGAGAGAGAGAAATCTCAAGCAGATGCTTCGCTGAAGCGCAGCCCAATGCAGGGCTCCATCTCATTATCCTGAGATTGTGACCTGGGCTGAAATCAAGAGTTGGATGCTTAACTGAGCCACCCACGTGCCCATCACTTCCTTATGATTTTAGTAACATTTTCTCTTACTTTATCATAAGAACACAGTCTATATTACATGTAACATACAAAATATGTTTTTAACTATGTTTTGTAAAGCTTCTGGTCAACAGCAGGCTAATAGTTAAGTTTTGGGAAGTCAAAAGTTGTATGTGCATTTTTAACCCCTAACCTCTGTCTTGTTCAAGGGTCAACTGTATATGCAAAATTAAATGTTGGCAGCTTTGTCAGGAGCCCTCTGCATTCCATAGTGGTTTGTTTTCCACTAATTTTAATTTTGCAGAAGTCTCAACATAGGAACTCTGGAACCCACTGCTCTATAGCATAGCCTCACAGAAATCACACATCCCTACTCTGATCCCTTAGCTGTCCCTTAATTCAAGGCTTTTCCAGCAGGACCTGGCCCCAATCCAGTGGGAGTTCAGAAGACGAAAATAACTTCCAGCCGGGAAGAATGAAGGCTCAATGAGGCCTTGAAGAATGGGTGAAATGTATGTCCACCTATGCAAAGTAACAGGGAGAAGAGAAAGCAATGCATGAGCAAATATGTCAACGTGGGAAAACACAGAGCATAAACACAGTAAATATTTAACTACATACTGTGGGAGAGGCTGTCTGAGAGGCACTGGATTGCCAGAGAGCTACTGCATTCGGGGGGTGGTTCTGGGCTGCTGGTCGAACTGCTGGCACTTCAGGCCGGAAGCCGGCTGCTTCTTCCCCCTGAATGTTCACTCCAAGGAGAGCAGTTGGGAAATGTCTCCCCGGAAAGAACTTGAAAGACGACAGCATACCACCGCCATCACTTAAAATCCCGGAGACAGAGCCTAGCTGGACTGAAGTTTGCTTGGCAAACTCCCTGCCTGCAGCGCCCCTGAGATGAAAGCAGAGCGGAGAGTAGAGCCTCCTAGCAGGATTCTTCTTGGAGGTAAATCCTTTCTGGTCCGGTTTCTTTTCTTTTCTTTTTTTTCAAGTGCTCAGGCATGCAATTCCACATTCATCCTTTTCCTCTCGCTTATCTTTTCATGACTTTGGAGAGCAGTCTTCCTTATCTAGGAAACAAATGGCCTCCACGGAGAGCTCAAAACAGCCAAGTCATTTATCTGTCTGACATGTGTTTCCCTGTTTGTTTTCTCCAGCCTTGAGACAAGAGTTGTGTCAACTGTGGATGGCTGTGCCCCAGTCACTGGAGAGGTATGAATCAATTTCCAGCTGCATTTATCACTTGCTGCCTTAAATCAAGTCTAATCAATGCTTCCTTCATTTGGTATGGATTGAAACTATATATAATGCGCTCGGAGAACGGCCGGCACAGGGAGCAGATCACAAACAAGAATTCCATTGGGGATTTAGACAGAACGATGTTAAGGAAACATTTGCAGTTTTTGATTCGCTTTAATAGAGATGCCTGACCAAACAGATTTGTTTATGAAGTTTCACTTCAATCCACCTGACATGCAATGTTGTTACATGACAGATCAGCTGATACAAGGGGGCTCTGGCATCTTCAAATATTTTACAATACATTATGCAGATTCAGTATCTGATTGAGTAAGGTTTTATTCCTCTATCGTCTTTAACTCACTTCTGTTTTCTTTTAGTGGTGTTTGTCACTGCTGACTACATGGGTCAATTTCTAGTTATAATAAAAATCTCTTTGTAACAAAATAGAGGAGCCCCCTCTGATTAAAAAAAGCACACTTTTTTAATGAAGTCTTCCAACGGAGAAAACTTGGCTCTCCCTCTCTCCTCCCCCATCCCCCATTCTTTGTAATAGAATTTGATCCACACAACCAAAGTGGATTTTCCACTAGCAGGTGTGAAAACCGCCCCCCAGCTGTTCAACTAAGAAAGTGGTAGGGAGCAGCCCTGGCTCATTTGTAAATTAATCTTGTGCCAGTGAAAGATGATATCAGCATAGTTACTGGCACCTGAAACCCATCATGCCCACGGCAAAGCCCTGGATTATTCTTCCAGGGTAATGGCAGAGGAGAGACAGAACACAGAAAAATAGGTCAATGATAATGCGAACCCAGAAGATGAGGCAGTGCTGTGATTCATTGACATAATTAATATTTCTGTCTAATCTGCTGAACTGTGTAGACTTTTACCACTGGCATGCCTCTGAAGCGATTAACACGGCTGACTCATTTTCACAGTGCCGGCTCCCCCAGTGACCTGTTGTCAGGTAGCTGAACAGAACCCTGTTTCAGCTCTGGGGAAGTCAGGGAAGAGTAATAAACCCTTATGTTGGTTTAATACTTTCCAGTTCATAAAGTATTTTGAACATAGTCTCATCACCCTTTAAAATAAGCAAGAAAATAGTTCTATTCCCATTTTCAAGGCGTAGGTTTGGAGGTTGGTGTACCTTGCTTGTGGGGCTGCTCACACCTGAGCTTCAGCTCTGGAACTCACCTCCTCACCTCATCAACCCCAAAGTCTAAGTTCTTCCCACTGAGCTGGGACCAGTCGCTGAGGTCCCCTCCCGCTCTTTTGCCAACAATTTTTTTCCCTCCCATCTCACCTGAGGCTCTTGGGAAACTCACATGATTACTGGAGATCCCTAGAGTTGCTTGGCAGGTTGTTGAATTAGAAAAAAAAAAAAAAAATCAAATAAAAGGCAGCACCTTTGGACTTGTTTTGGGTTACAGACGTGGTGCAATCTTAAACAAAGACAGGGTAATGTGATATCACAAAGCTTTAACCCTCTGTGAATAAAGAGAAGGTTAAAAAAAAAAAAAAAACCCACAGCAGACATAGAGCCAAAATTAAGGCACCCACTCATATTGTCTTTGATACTCCTGAGAGTTGTTTCATGAGTTCCTTTGCTCTGAGATGTCCAGGAAGGATCATGTTTGCTTATTCTTTTAGGAAGGGAGTAACAGGTTTTTCCACCCATGGCAAGCTTCACAGAGGTAGATCCTGTGTAGATTCCTAAGTAAAGACAGAGTTGGTAAAAGGAAGAGTTTCCATGGCTTTATTAGACAAGAGTGTATCTGCTGAACTTGACGTTAGAAGTGGATGAGGGGAGTAACAGATAATGCATTTTCAAACTGGCTTCGGGTAATGTGCCACTGAGAAGAAATGCATTTTCAATGGTCATAGGGATTTTGAAGCTCTCCAGGGAGTCTGAGAAAAGTCCTGAACACATTCCGACAAAGCAGTTACAGTGCTCAGGAGTTAACATGCGTGTCAAATGGCACAGTCACCCCAACTATCCCATTAATACAAACTGAAATTTATATTGGAAATACAAATACTGGCAACCTATATAAACCTAGAGTAAAAGGGAGCATACCCTTGAAATAAAAATGCTACTGAGATTAATACATATCAGATTTCATTTCATTTCCTCCCTAGAGCAAATTGGTTTATTTCATTTGTTCATTCATTCAGCAAATATTTATGTAGCGCTGAGAATATGGCACTGATGATTCAGTGGTAACCAGATACGACACAGAACCCGCTCCCTGGGAGCTTACATTCAAGTGGGAAAATTCACATTTAAAATATTAATGGAGACTTACGCTTCCAATCAAGATGGCATAATAAAGACCAGATTTACTCTCCCACCCAACATAACCAAAAAAGAAAAACAGGAATAGTATACATAACAATGGTTTTCAAGACACTGGATGTCAGGCAACGTAAGACAGTGATCCTGAGGGGTGAGAGACAAACATAGTGAGCTGCATCATCACCTGACCTACTGCTCTGACCCACTGTCCAAGCTGCACGAGGAGGGACTCCAGTGGACTCCAGAGTTCAGGAGACAGAGCTGAGGACAAGGGGAGAACCAAGCAGCCAGCATTTGCAGGACAGAAGGCCAGATTATCTGGAGGGGCCCCTCTACTACTCATGAGAGTACTTACTGATGAGAACATGTCATCTTGGGAAAGTACCATCTGAAAGCATTAGTGGGAACAGTGCTCACTCAGCATTCACACAGGTGCCTATTTCTATCACCCACCCAGACTGGAAAATCTGTAATTCCCAGGGCATGGGAAAATCTTTCCTTAATATCAGGAAATAGTTCATCCTAGACTGAACACTGTTCTAGACCTGCCTAACAAATTACACATGCAAGACGTACAAGGATCAAACTATTTCCAAGAAACTTAACTGCATCCCCAGACAAAGCTGAAGAATTTAAGAACATATATTCAACAAAGTGAAATTTACAATGCATGGCGCCCTATCAAAGATTACATGGCATGTAAAGATGACTCATAATGTGGATTTGTATCCAGAATTTATAAAGAACTCTCAAACTCAAAAATAAGAAAACAAGCAACCCAGCTTAAAAAATAAAATGGCAAGAGATTTGAAAAGACACTTCACCAAAGATTTGTGGAGGACAAACAAGCATATGAAAAGATGCTCACCAACAGAAGTCTTAAAACACGCAACTTAAAACCACAGTGAGATACCACCTCACTCCTATTAAAATGGTAAAAATGGATCACAGTGATGATAAGAACGTGCAAGACATGGAGCACTCATTCACTATCGGTGGAAATGTGAACTGGTATAGCCATGTTGGGACACAGTTTGGCAGTTTCTTAAATTGTTAAACATACACCTACCATACGGCTCAGCCATTCCACTACTGGATATTTACCTAAGAGAAATGCAAGCATATGTCCACACAAAGACTTGCACACAAATGTTCATAACAGCTTTATTTGTGACAGCCAAAAGCTGGAAACAACCCAAATGTCCATCAGTAGGTGGATGGAAAAATCTATCCAATCAGATACTAATCAGATACGGGGAAAAAACAAAAAGCTTTTTAAAAAAGCCCTCTTGAACACATACTGCATCGACAAATCTGAAAATAATTATAGTGAGTGAAATAAGCCTAATTTTTAAGAGGGTACATATTACACAATTCAATTATATTAAATCCTAGGAGATGCGAACTAATGTACAGTGTCAGACCAATTCAGCGCTTGCTGGGGAATGGAGGAGTGGTATGTTGGGGTAGGGGAGCAGGGTAACAAAGGGGGATGAGGACACTTGGAAATGATGGGTAAGTACAGAATCTTGGCGGCAGTGATGATTTCATTTTCGTGCATACAGATGTCAACACTTACCACACCGTACACTTTAAATACATGCAGTTTACTGTATGTCAAGTATACCTGGGTGAGGCTCCTAAAATATTAATGGGGGGTAGGAGAGGTGGCTAAGGATGCCTGGCTGGCTGGTAAAACATGTGACTCAAGGTTGTGAGTTCAAGCCCCACTTTGGGTATAGAGGTTACTTAAAAATAAAATCTTGAAGAAAAAACATATTGATGAGCTCTACATTCTAGGGATTCCAGCTGAACTGTTATTTCATCTTCAATATTAATGACACTTTGGTAAAAATACTTTAAAACTTTATTTTTTAAAGTTGTACTAAGAAACCAACAGGTATCAACATCAGCTCACTGAAAAAGTGTTGTATACACTAAGAAGGACAACAAAGTGAAAATGAAGAATTATCATTCAGTGAAGAAAACCAAATCTGACATAATTCTCAATGGTGGAGAAAACCACTCAGAGTCTGTCACTTGGTGTCTGCCCATTGACTCTGCCCTGCACACTGCTGTGGCTTCCAGCAGCAGAGTCCTCGGGTTCAGAAACTTGAACTGTTGAGTTCAGTTGCTCTCCGAGCTCCTCTATCAGCGGCCGGGACCCTCCAAGAGCACAGGAGGAGGCAGGTGGCTTGCCTGGACTACCACCAGATGTCCCGATGGCAGAGTTTCTGCACACCCCATTGTCATCAATAAGCAGGGCACTGCCTGCCTCAAAAGAGGGACCTCGTGAGGGATCTACGGTCTCAGATTTACTACCCGTGAGCTCCCCTTGCTCGGAGTCCAAGCCTTCGGTTTCAGATTCGCTGGTGCTGTCTGATTCCTCTGAATCACTTGCCTCAGGACTGGAGGAAGGTGTCTGCTGCCTGGAAATGGAGTGGGCTGCTTTTAATGCTGTTTCTTCCTCCTGCACAAGAAAAGCTGCAGCTTCCAGTTCTTCCAGTTCCAGTCCCAGCTGGGCCTTTGTCAGGGATGCTTCCTTTAAGGCTTCTGCAAGAGCTGCCAACTTGCTGGACCTCGAAAGCCATTTTAAGAAGAAATATTAGGACCATTCATTACCTGGCCCAAGAACACAACAGGGCACAGAACTTAAATTAACAAAATAAAGTCAGAGCCATACTTCACGTGACATACCAAGATAAATCCTGAAACATATAAAAGATATAAATGTAAAAAACAAAAACAAAAACACCCAAACATGAAGCAAATTAAGTATTACAAGGAAATGCAGGAGAATCCCTTTATGACCCTAGAATGAGGAAGCCCTTTCTAACTAGGACTCAAAATCCAGAAGCCACACAAAAAAGGGAAAGATTGACAAATTAAAAAACAAAACAAAACAAAACAAAATAAAACTTCTGTAAGACAAGAAACCAAAAAAATCATCATAAAGTCAAAAGGCTAATGCAAAATTGAGAAAAATACTGGCAACTCATGTCATAGAGCAAGGCCTAATCCCCCCAGAGTTCTTAAAAATGGATATAACAATTCATCAGAAAAAAGACATAAGCAGACAATTCTCACAAAAGGAAATATAAATGCCTCTTAAACATAAGAAAATATATTCAACTCCAGTCAAATACGAGAAATACAAACTAAAGTCACAGTAAGATACATTTTTCATTTATCATAGTGGCAAAAATCCAAACATTCGATAGCATGGCTAGCAAGGCTGTGGGGGAAAAGGCAACTCCCTACACTGCTGCTGAGAAATTAAACAGGTCCGACCCCTGTGAAGGAGAAGTTGGCAAGAACTTACAAAATTGAAAATGTACATACTCTTGACCCAGCAATACCGCATCTGAAAATTAAAGACATATGCTATAGGACAGAGGCCCAAGGTTATTTCCTCTGGCATTGTTTTTAATACCCCAAAATGGGAAACAAACAAATGCCCACCATTATGGGACTGGTTAAATAAGTTATGGCCTCTTCATGCAAAGGGAGAGAGTCTATGGCTGCTTAAGGAACAAAGCTCTTCATGGGCTAACCCAGATATACTGTCTAATAGCAACAACAAAAGGCATGCCATATGTGTGTGCTACCTTTTAGGTTAAAAAATGAGAAAGAAATATAAACACATCTATTTGCTTGTATACTTATCAATAAACTCTAGAAAGCTATAGAAAACACTTTAACTTATATGGGGGGATAGTGAGGACTGGAAAGGTTGGAGGTGATGGTAAGAGGGAGGCTTTTCACTGCACATTATTTTTTAAACTCTGTGAATGTAATACCTATTTAAAAATTTTAAATATACAAAAACTAAAATGCAATACCATAGAGAGCAGCATGAAGCACTTTTTATTTTTATTAGAAAACCATTTCATGTTATATCAGAGGATATTCTACATTTGTAACATTACATTATAATAAATAATCTTTTTAATTAACTTGGATACATTAGTTGTTTTCCTTTTGTTATGAAAGAAGCAATGAAAAGTATACTTACTGCAGGTGTCCAAAAACTGTCTTTCCTCTCCCATAGAAGAAAATCTAAAGTGACAACTGAAAAAGGTGGCAGTGTGTGAAAATGGTCAACATGCTGATATGGCTTCTATGTTTCTCTAAGTCCAAAGGTGAAATGAGTGTACTAAACATTTAGAGGCTTTGACACAAACCTGATGAGGGTGAGTTCATAAGATAAATTCACTTGTAAAAGAGCAGTCCATCCCAGAATATTGAGAAAATAAGGCTTAATTTCACTGAGCCTGAAGTGACTGGTGGGGCAATGGGAACTAGTGAACAAAGATGGTATTTTTCACATAAATGCGCCTAGATGTGTCTGAGACCCTTTGGTCACAGAATATGTGGTGTAATGACTTTGTGCAGGGATGATCTGTCCCCGCTGCTGCCTCTCCAAAAGTGCAGTCAGGGCCCAGAATCTCTACCGCAGTCAGTGTCCAAGGGCGGGTGCAAGGTACAGGAAGCTGGGTGAATGGCCACAGGCAATGGCCATCACGGAGAGCAACCTTCTCATATGCAAGGAAACCCCTGAGTGTGTGCTGGAATTCCCAGAGATTAGAAAAAGGAAGGTGGCTAGGGTGGAGAGAAAAACTAGGATAAGATCTGCTGAAGTCAGCTTATGATTCACCAACAAGTGATAAACTCTGGAGATGCTCTTGCCAGTTTGAGAACTCTCTAGGAGCACAGAATGAGAGGGTTGCCACATAATTTACGTCCATGTCTAAGGCAGTTGTAGACAATGTCCAAACAACATGTATTTTGAAATTCTGATGACCCCTGGTAAAGAATTTGGTCTGAGTTAGTGGACCAGTTTGAAACATCTCTGCCCTAAGGCCCTGTCAGCCTAGGCCCTAGGTCACTGCCATCTTTTCCACTGAAGCAGGTCCTCTCTGGGTAATAAACCACAGCTTTAACAGATAAAGAGCAAGGAACCTATCTATTTAAATAAATATTTAAAATACAAGCTCTTACGTCAGTGACCATACACCTCACATTCTTATTAGCTATGACACATTCTTTCGACAATCTATGAAAGATGACGTTTCACAAACACTTGCTTGCTCCAAATGACAACCTCCTCACAGGTCAGTTTCATTTTTGTCCACATTGCAGATAACAAAACAGGCCTGGAGGGGTAAGAGACTTCCTGCTGAAGTTTACATACACAGCTAACCAGGGGCAGTCGAAACCAGACTCCCATGCCTTGGGGCTCTAGTGTACTCCCTCCTCCACCATACCCACAAATATCCAGGCTCTGAAGAGTTTCCCATCCTGAGACCACATTCTTCACTTCTCCCCAGTTGGAGCTCCATTCAACGTCTTCCCAATGAGCAAGTTCTGACCGACACGGGCACAGAAGTCTGCAAACACTGTTGGCTTTCACTTAGCAAACTTCAGTGAAGTGTACATCTGAGCCTTAATCACAGTTTTAGAATGGGAAGAACACATCTGACTTATTTTTATGGATACAGTGAAGGGAGTCGGTATGTCAACTCTCTGGTTGAACTATCTGGATCCTTGTTATTATTGTCTACTACACTGTATCTGTCATGTATAACAGAACAAATTTGGAATTTCAAAGCCTCTCACCTGTAATCCTAGCTCTTTTCAGACACAGCAGAGCCCACACACGTGAGACTAAATAGGATCTACTTTGACAGGCAAAATAGTGGCTCAGATAAGCCATGTGATCCTAACAGGATTTGTGCCTGTTACTAGGTACTCTGAATTTTTATCCTTCAGGTTGTTTCTTACTTTAAGTACTATATTATGTTTAAACAACCTGTTTATATAAAATATGTAAAAAATGGGGGTGCCTGGGTAGTACAGTCAGTTAAGCATTCAACTCTTAGTTTCAGCTCAGGTCATGATCTCAGGGTTGTGAGATTGAGCCTCAAGTTAGGCTCCATGCTCAGCACAGTCTGCTTGAGATACTCTCTCTCCCTCTGCCCCTCCCACTTGTGCTCTCTTTCTCTTGCTCTCTGAAATAAATGTTTTTTTAAAAAATAAGTATGTAAAAAATGAATTTTATGTTCATTTTTGATTCTTTAACATGCTGATTCATCTCTTTTTCTTAGCAGTCTCACTTTTTCTACGTCAAGCTGGCTAGTTTCCTAAATTAATATTAAAGTTGTGATAGAGGGGTACCTGGGTGGCTCACTTGGTTAAGCGTCTGCTTTCGGCTCAAGTTATGCACAGTCTCGGGATCAAGCCCCACATCAAGCTCTCTAGTCAGCAGGATGTCTGCTTCTCCTTCTCCTCCTCACTAACTCTCTGTTGCTATCTCTGTCTCTCTCAAATAAATAAAATCTCTTTAAAAAATTAAGTTGTGATAGAAACCTTAAGTTTATGGAAGAGGCATTCTGAATTCTCCCCTAAAGAATGCTAGGATAAAAAGAAATTAAAATTTTCAAAACATAATTGATGTAGAATGTGACCTAATAATCCAAGGAATGAAAGTTGGGTTTGTTTCTATTCAATTATTTTATGCAGATAACTTAGCGATCATTGCTTGCAATAAAAGAAACCTATTCATTAAGCCATGAAAAGAAGCCTTTTTGTTCTTTCAACCACTGTTACAATTAGAGTTGGTTCTAAGTCTGCCACTCCTTGTAAATTGTAGAACCTAACTGTGCAATGGCCCTTTCCGTTTCAGAAAGCACCTCATTTAATGTAGTTAGTGGTTTTTGACTGTCACACTCAAAACAGACCAGCTAGTTCATGTCAAAAAGCTTTGTCCAGTGACATTAGTTACCCAGAATGCGTATAAAAACCAGGTACATTTAGATACAAAGCAATGAATACATTGAGTTACGAGTTATACTTAAAATATATATTTTATGTCTAAGTGAAGAGCACCTACTTGTTAAGAATGTATTCAATCAAGAGTAAAGAGATTCATCCTTTAAAGGAGACATGACAACTGGATCACAGTAATGCCAAATTTTAATAAAATACTGAAAACAGGTTTACCTTAGAAAGTTTTTGGAAACGTAATCCTACCATGTAACTTTTTAAAAAGTCTTCATTCTGTTTGTATTTGTGAAATAATACCCTATTTGGAGGATTTTTTTTTAAGTTAAAAACTGCTCTTTGATAAGTTACAGTAAATACAACTACCATGAAAGAGTAACAGTAACAGCTGGACGTGCATGTCTTTACCATGGCTAAGCTAATATAAAATTTCCTCAATTACTTTATATTTTGGTGAATGAGTTACAGTGGGGCGGTAGGGAGGGGGATTGCATGGCCTTATGAAACAGCCAAAACAAAGTGCAAAAGGAGCCCTAAAATGTAGGAAAACGTGGGTATAAACAGAAAGCATACATCCTGTTTCTTGTTGTAGAGTTTTGTCTCCAACAATCAATCAACTTTTCACCACTTCCTGCAATAGCAGATCTACTATAAATCTCATAGTAACTGACTAGGTTTCATTTCCTCTGCCAAAACCCACTAACCTGCCAGGCATGACATACTGACACTAGAGCCAGCAACTGATAATGTAAGACAGGGCGCCAGTGAGGCAATTCAACAAACATTTCATACTGGATGATGGAATACACTGACTTGGCCTTTTAATTTCAAAGGACACACACACACACACACACACCAAGTTCTGTCTGGGACAAACAAGTACATCAACTTTCTTTATAAAGGGTATTGATGATAATGGCACATGATCATAATTCCTGCCTCCTGAGAAGAACCAGTTCCAAACTTCAAAATCCCCTGCCCAAAACACATTCATGTAGCCTGATTTAAAAGATAATGCGTGGGGATTCCTGGGTGGCTCAGCGGTTTGGCGCCTGCCTTTGGCCCAGGGTGCGATCCTGGAGTCCCGGGATCGAGTCCCACGTCGGGCTCCTGGCATGGAGCCTGTTTCTCCCTCTGCCTGTCTCTCTCTCTCTCTCTGTCATAAATGAGTAAGTAAAAAAATAATAAATAAATAAATAAATAAATAAATAAATAAATAAATAAATAAATAAATAAATAAAAGATAATGCGTTAGCTTTAAGTAGAAGTTGCTGGCTACAGTCTCTTCTTGAAAGGTGCCATGAAACACAAGGGCTGATTGATGCACAGGTGAGGAGAATTGTGTGCTGTTATAGTGTACTAGTGAAAACTGCCTCCAGCTCATTCACAGAAACAACCTATTTCTTTAAACAAGAAGCTACTTCTTTAATACAGAAAATACTGCAAGTTATTCAAGCCATATTGAGTTTGGGCCAGTGAAATCACTTTTCACCCTATTTCTAACTTGACGTAATACCTCTGTGGGCCTGCAAATTAGCATGTCGTCTACAGAGTAGCAGAATAATTTTCTGACAACTCCCTATACTAGTTTCCTAGGGCATAATAAACTACCCCAAACTGATTGCTTAAAACAACGGAAATTTCTTTCCTGACAGTTCTAGAGGATAGATGTCCCTTCTGAGGCTCTGAGGGAGAACCTGTCCCCCATGCCTCTCCCTTCCCTCTTGTGTTGCTGGCGACCCTGGGCATTCCTTGGCTTGTAGACCTATCACTCCAAATTCTGCCTCTGTCATCACACAGCACTCTTCCTGTGGGTCTGCTTCTTCACATTTTGTTTTCCCTCTGGAGTGTCTGTCTCTTTGCCTCTCCTTACAAGGATCCCAGTCATAATGGACTAAGGGCCCACCTTACTCCAGCATGACCTTCTCCAATCAATTCCATCTGCAGTAACCCTATTTCCAAATAAGGTCATAGTTTCAGGTTCTGGGAATTCTGAGGTGATACTCTCCAACATACCACACCTCTCACAGCTAAAGCAAATAGACAATGGAGATGCTCATTAATGGAAGATAAATTAAGACCAAAAAAGTTCACTTAAAGTAAATCAAACTAAAAGGCCAAATTTTAATAATAAATAGTAACAAAAAAAAGGTTAAGATCTCAACTAATTACCAACTACACAAAAAAGTTCATAAAATATCTAATGACTTAATATGTAGGTTATGATTGTAACTATGTACCATTTCTCCTGAACAAATAATGAACCAAATATTATGTTTGTAACTGTTCTAACGAAATTACAGTATAGTGCTATATGACATTCATCACTTTAGGTCAGTCTTTTAGAGCAAATCAGAGAACAAATAATCACCATGACATCATCAGTTTTCTCAAGGGTCTTCCAATCACATGACACTCAAATGATTCCTTTGGCATTTAAAGACTTCCCACTAATGTCACTATTATTGTAGAGTTTTCTTCTTCAACTATTAACTAATCCCACACTTCTAAACCTCAACATCAGTGGGTGTGTGTGTGTGGCTCAAGCACAGTTCCTGTATCACTTTCACCACCCACCCTTCTGAAGTCCTTGATCTTTTGCTGACTCTGCAAATTATCTGCACTGTATAGTATCAAAGATCAGTAAGAAGTCAAACAACAAAAACACTGGCTAAATA
This sequence comes from Vulpes vulpes, assembly GCF_048418805.1. NCBI lineage: Eukaryota > Metazoa > Chordata > Mammalia > Carnivora > Canidae > Vulpes > Vulpes vulpes. Next base: position 72,528,363 of record NC_132788.1, on the reverse strand, counting down.
GGTAGGTAGGATGCTAGGAAGGAAATGATATGCTAGAATGGGGACTAAATTTATTAGGTGGTCTGATCATTAGTGAATATTTCTGTGTTCTACCATCACTTCCCTTTGTAACTGTAAGCACAGAAATTCGAATAATGAATATTCAGAAATAAGGACCCCCCCTCAGCATGACATACATATGTAGCTGCACTAGCTACACCTGCACACATGCACGCACACACACATGCACATTTCTAGAGCAAAGTAAATGACTTTATATTTTAAAAAATTGCTATGATAATCCCACATATGGAAGAGCATGCCTCAGGTAGGTGAGTGGAGGTTTACCCAAATCCAGAGAGGCTACTATTTATTTCACCACTGATACCCATATAAGAAATGGAAGGGTGAAGTGATAAACAGATTAAGAAAGGTACAATGTTCATAAAGAACTGTTTGACAGAAACAGACTCAATCCCTCCCTGAAATGGTTTTGCATTTATGCCAGACTGAATCAGATTAGCAGAGATGGAAATGTGAACACATCAACTTGCCATCTTTCCCTCTACTCCCCCTGCACCCCAGAAGAACTGCTTTTGCTGAAATGTGCTTCACGATAATCCTCCACACTGGGGTTCAGAGTCGATTTCAAAATCAGCCACATAAAACTCTCGGCACAGTGAAACTTGGAGGCCCCCCTTTCCACACTGGCTGTTAGGAAAGTAAAATCCATGGCCCACCTGGCATGATGGAATGTACCTGAAGCTTTGTTCTGCCTCCCTTTTAATTTTGTTGCTTTTTTCCTTCTTCGACCTCATCTTTAATTAATGTCACATTGTTTTACACACACACACACACACACACACACACACACAAATGCTTTAAATAATTTCTAGTACAAGGCAAAGAGCAAGTAATTTGAATGAAACCAAACAGCTGGTTAAGTAAAAAATACATAAAAACAGAAACAAAGCAAACAACAACAAAAAACCCCCACTTCTGTTGAAGATAAAAGGATCTGGAGAAGTAAAGCTGATAGGTCCAAGGGTGAGAGATAGACTCTTCTCTAATATGATTCCATGAAGCACGACATTTTGGGTATGTCAGACTTGAACAGTTCTGACAATATTTCTACATTTCATCTATGTGAAAAGGGCAAACAATGTTGTTTAGTAAAAGAGGTGCAGTATTTTGACCTCGTAGCTGTTTAGATGAAATGGCTGTTTGGATTCCATTAAACTAAGTGGAGGTCAAATAAGATGGAGAAGGCATTACTATGAAAGTGGTGGAAGTGTGTCCCCCCACTTCCCCCCAGATATGTTCAAGTCCTAACACCAGAACCTGTCAATAGGGCCTTAATTGGAAATAGGATTTGCAGATATAATCAAATCAAGATGATGTCACACTGGGTTCGGGCAGGCCCTTTAATCCAATGACTCCAGGGGGACTGGTGTCTTTACAATAGTACCATGTCAAGATATAGAGACAGAGAAGGCTGTGTGATAATGGTGGCAGAGACTAGAGTAATGTATCTACAAGCCAGGGCATGTCAAGGATTGCTCACTACCAGGAAAGAGGCATGGAACAGATATCCTTCTTAGGCCTCCAGAAGGAACCAACCCTGTGGAGGACATCTTGATTTTGGACTTCAGGCCTCCAGAACTTTGAGAGAATAGCTTTCTGTGTTTTAAGCCATCTAGTTTGTGGTCATTTGTTACAGTGGTTCTGGAACAATAATACAGAGGGGTATATAGGGATCAAGGTCTTTAGAGCTGAACAGAAATCAGAAAGCATTGCATACAAGCTCCTGGTTTTACAGATGAAAAAAGGACCCCACCAAAAATATCAACAGCAGCAAAGCACAGAAAAGTTTCCTTCACTAATAAAATGCAGAGAATGGGTCAGTCTGTTTCTAATTCCCCTCTGAATCTAAACACGGTGGTTCTACATTTCTATGTTTCCCTGTGTAAAAACCTGCAATGGCTTCCCAAAACAGAATAAAATCTGAACTCCCCAGTGAGGACAAAGCCCCAGAGATCTGGGCCTTGGGTTCTGCTTGCCTCTCAGTGAGGTCACCCACCATTCATGTCCAGGGCACTGTGTTCCACTCACCGTCCTCTCTCTATCCAGAGGACACACTAATGCATTCGTGCCTCAAGGCCCTCGCACTTGTTGTACCCTTCTTCTGGAACACTCCTTCCCTAAGCCTTCCCATGTGGGCTCTTACTTACTGAATACTCGGCTAAAATCCCACCTCAGTCTTATAAAAGCAGTCTATGTAACACAGTGCTTCCAAAGCTATTTCATGTCATGGAACACAGAGAAAATGCTATTTGCCTGGCATGGCATAGGGTCTGTATCTTACCTGCCATCCTGAACGCTGAGGGGCCAGTATCTTCATTCCCCTGACACCCATTCGTGATGCCATGGACCAGTAGCTTTGCCCACTCTGCCCTTTGCCCTCCAACTTCTTATACCCAGACCTACTACTAGGAATTGGTGAAACAGGGCAGTTTTGAGGTCTACAGGAGTGGAGGTTCTGGCTGAATTTTTCAAAAATGTCCTTTTTGTCTCCACTTTCCCATCTTGAACGCAAAATGAAAATGACTGCTTCCAAATTTCTTGGCATGCTCTGAGAGGGAAAGACCGGGTTAAATGATTTAATGTGTTTATTTCTTTGTGTGCTTGTTCTAAATGCTGAAAACTTCTCCTTGGTTACAAAATATAAAGTTAGTGTGCTCTGTTGCTTTCACAACACTGAGACAGGAAAATACTTAAGTGCTGGTATGTTTACCACATGCACAAGCTGAAGCATGCAGCTCTCCAAATTATGACAGGAGTCAAAAACTCTGAAAATTCAAAATATTTATCTACTCACTGAGATGATACACAGTGGAAAGTCTTCTTAAGCACACATCACAATGCCATGAAGCAGTTAATCCTGAACCATTGTATGGTTTCTTTTTTTTTTTTTTTTTTTAGGATTTTATTTATTTATTCATGAGAGAGAGAGAGAGAGATTGAGAGGCAGAGACACAAGCAGAGGGAGAAGCAGGCTCCCTGCAGGGGAGCCTGATGTGGGACTTGATCCGCGGACCCAGGATCACGCCCTGAGCCAAAGGCAGGAGCTCAACCGCTGAGCCACTCAGGCATCCCATCTACGGTTTCTTAATGACAACCTTGTTCTAAAATTGATTGACAGTGGTACACTGCCTGCTGCCTGGTTTGGCTTTTCTGGAATTATTAATTGTCTCACATATCACATAAGCGCTGCCTATTCCCACTCACTGTGAAACATAGTTAATATGCTCTCTGAAGGAAGTTTGGAACCCTTTGCTTTCCTGCGGAGAGGACAGAAATGAGTTGATAGGACACAGCTCTGGGACAGACAGCTTCTCACAAGGGCTGGTAACAGCACTAAGTGGCCACCTCTGGGGCAGGCCTGCTTGTACCTCCCTCTGCTCTCACACAAAACCACTGCACGCTGTGCCCATCAGTACAGCTCACTGATATAGTAAAGGCAGCAATTTAACTCCTCTCCCCTGCATAGAGAAGTCAGACCTAGAGCTGCGTACAGCTCCTTCCTAAATGCAGACCCACTGGGTCTGTTCCTTGTTGGACCTGGAAAGCTGTGCTCTGGCAGGGAAGGGGTCCTGCTGAGAACTGGTCAGCAAAGGCAAAGAGGAAAGTGCTCAGAAATATGCCACCTACAACCTACTCAACACCTAACCCTCCCCAATTTCCCTACTTCCCGCTCCTTATACAACTACAGTTCTACATGACTAGCTGTGTACCTTTTTGGGATTTCATGTCCTCAGAGAGATGAATCTGCTAGATCTTTTTCAAGCTGCTCGAATGAGATCTTTAAGATTAATGCTCAGTTAGAATGCTCATAAAAATAATGCTAAAAGAGAGGCACCCAAGTGGCACAGTTGGTTAAACATCTCTTGGTTTCGGCTCAGGTCCTGATCTCAGACTCCTGAGATCAAGTCTCATGGTGGGCTGCAGGCTTGGTGCGGAATCTGCTTAAGACTCTCTCCCTGTCCTTCTAACCCTCCCCACCATTCTCTCTCCCTGTCCCACCCCCAAAATGGATAAATCTTTAAAAAAATACAAAAACAAAAACCAGTGCTTCATGAAGGAATGAAGCCACACACAGAAGAGTATGACACTGTATTATTTCACTTCTACAAAGTTCCCAAACAGGCAAAACCAACAGATGCTGGCATAAGTCAGGACAGTGGTTACAGGGCAGGGGTTAGAGAATGACAGTACACTAAGGGGCATCTGGGGGCCTCTCAAACACGATTCCTGATTTGGGTGGCTAGTTACACAAGTGTTTTGCCACATCAGAGTTCATTCTTTGTCTACTTATAATCTGTGTGTACTTCGACAAAAATTAGCTTAAAACAACAACAACAACAACAAGAAACATGAATCCTGGAAAAGAAGTCACAGGCTTCTGACATTTGTTCTGGAAAAGCAGACAGAGCCTCTGCAAGAAGTGTGTCCTAAGTGGGGGACAGGATTATGGAGCCAGCCCTCATTACCTCTGGGCAAACCAGCAGGACCTCTCATACAACACTTCTCATTGCAAAAGTCTTTTTAAAAGGCATGGCACGTTCTGCCAAATACAAAGGGAATCTCAAAGTATGCCTAGAGAAAGATCCATTAGTCCTCTCTTTTAATGTGTGAACTACACACGGAGAGTTGTTCCTTGAAGAAGCATATGCTCACGGCTATGGAGGTTATACTGCCCGTACAGGAGAAAGCCTGTTTGTGGGGCGTTTCAAATAACATTTCTAAAGGCATTTCCCCCTTCTTCACCTCCCCGTATGTTTATCTATAGACCAATCCTAGTACTCTCTGAAATATAAAATAATAATTTCTTTTAAAATTTTTTATTGGAGTTCAATTTGTCAACATATAGCATAACCCTAGTGCTCATCCTGCCAAGTGCCCCCCTCAGTGCCCATCACCCAGTCACCCCAACCCCCCACCCACTTCCCCTTCCACTACCCCTTGTTCATTTCCCAGAGTTAGGTGTCTCTCATGTTTTGTTAAAATAATAATTTCTATTAATTTTCCTCTCAGTACTACCTCCAAGCCCCTAAAACTGCTTCACATCTATCAAAAAGCAGAAGATGAGCCACCAAAAGCATTTACACCAGTTGTATGAGTATTTTACTCAAAGTGAACAATTTTATCTAATTTATGTAGTAAGGAACAAAGCTTACTTTCTTAAAAGTTTTTTTTTTTTTTACGAGCTTATAAAACGTTTAGAAGACTCCATTCTGTATCTGCAATCCCAATTAAAATTTATACAGCAACAAGAGAAAACTTTCCACCTAGAGTGGGAGGTAAACGACGAGAACAAGTTCTCAGATCATTTATTATTATGATGATTAGGAAACTAACAGGGACAAATTTTTGTGGCTGACCTCAGTTGCTTGCGGGTCTTCTGTCTTGATGCTGACATTTACTGTTCTTGCCAGGAGAGTATGTTTACTGACACATTACTCTGTGGAATAATAGTAGAACTGGACATCATAGTCAGATTTTTCAAATCAATTCTCAAAGTCAAGGGATTTCTTTTTCTAGTAAACTCCACCGACGTGTAGATTACATGCATGTGCAGATTAACATTCAAAGTAAATATTTCTTGTACTGATAATAAAGTCTTAAGAGAAATCAACTCCTCTGCTTTTGCTTTCATTATGTAAGCTTCTTCTTCACGAAAAGAACTACTAAGCACTCTTCACACTAACTCTGGGGCTTTACTTTATATTACACACTGTCCCCTCAGGACTTACGCCATCAGATTATGGCACTTAATTCTCCTCTCATCAGCCAGAGACTAACCATTTATACCTCTTGCTAATTGCTTCTCAATAAATTATCAATTTCCTCAAAACTTCTACAGAAAATTCCTAAATTTTACCATGAGTCAACAATGCCTTATCTGAAATGCTTGGACCCATAAGAGTTTATATAGTATAGTAGATCCTCATTATTTGCTGATTCCCTATTTATGAATGTCTACTCGCTACAATTTATTTGTAACCTCAAAGTCAATACTCTTCAGCACTTTTATTCACAGACATGCAGAGAGATAAATATTTCCATTTGTTTGCTTGTTCTGCATTTCAGAAAAGTAATCCTGGATATACTACTACACCATATATGACCTAAACCCCCAGCAACAACCTGTAATCAAA